>NC_137834.1:46013913-47378496 GCF_948465745.1 Chenopodium album | reverse complement strand
AAAGGCACCCCCTGTTCTCGACTCAGCCGTTCCGGGTTCAAGATGTGGACCAATGAGAGGAGGCCACGTGTCGAGTTCAGGATGGCCCACGTGGCCTAATATCCTCTTGACACATGGCCCCCTTTGATAAACATCTGAAATGAAGGCCTTCAAGGGCCCAAATCCCAAGCAGTGCCGTAAAACGGCGCAGCCCACTAGAATCTAGGTCAAGTGACCTAGACAGGGGCACATTCTCCAATGACCCTATAAATAGGGAGATATTTCCCCACTTTGGGGAAACGTTCAATCATTTATTACACCTACATTCTCTCTCATCAGAGAAACACCTGAGCTTGGAATCCAAGCAGATCCCCACCTAAATTTTCGTACTCTTTATTCCCTTTCAAGTTACTAACTTAATCTTCAAAGGCGGAGCTCCAACCACCCGAAGTCTTCGTTGTTTTGCAGGTACAACTCAGCCGGACCAGTCTTTGTGAAGTAACTCTCCCAAAGGACAAAAACCCAAAACACATGGTATTGACTATGATGAAACCTTTTCCCAAGTAGCAATGCTTAAGTCAATTCGGATTCTTTTAGAGATTCCTGCATTTTTTTTTATTACGAAATTTGGCAGATGGATGTCAAAACCGCTTTCTTGAATGGGTTCTTGATGGAGGAAGTGTATATGACACAAACTGAGGGTTTTAAAGATCTAGAAGATCCTAGAAAGGTATACAAGCTTTAGGAATCCATTTATGGATTGAAGCAAGCATCAAGGAGTTGGAACCTTCGTTGTGATGAAGCGATCAAATAGTTTGATTTTATCAAAAAGTGAAGAGGAACCTTGTGTATACAAGAAGTCTAGTGGGAGCAACATAGTTTTCTTAGTCTTGTATGTAGATGATATACTGCTCATGGGAAACGACATACCAATGCTTGAGTAAGTCAAGGAGTGGTTGCAGAGTTGTTTCTCCATGAAAGACTTGGGTGACGCCAAGTACATATTGGGAATCAAGATCCATCGAGACAGGTCTCAAAGGGTGATTAGATTGACTCATGAGACTTATGTTGATAAGGTTCTTGACAAATTTTCGATGAAAGACTCTAAGAGAGGATTTTCCCCATGTCTCATGGCATTACGTTCAGTAAATCTCAGTGCCCTAAAACGCCAGAAGAAATGAGACGTATTGTTGATAAACCTTATGCTTCGGCAATAGGGTCAATCATGTATGCTATGATATGTACATGGCCGGATGTTTCATATGCTTTAAGCATGTGTAACAGATTTCAGGCAAATCTAGAAGAAGCACACTAGACAGCTGCTAAAAACATCCTTAAGTACTTAAGAAGGAGAAGACAGAGATGATTTTAAATCCCAGTTTGGGTACATCTTTTATCTGAATGGAGGAGCAGTGAGCTGGAAGAGTTCGAAGCAAAGCACTATCGCAGACTCTACTACAGAATCAGAGTATTTAGCTGCTGTTGAAGCAGCTAAGGAAGCTATTTGGATTAAGAAATTCCTTATTGAGATGGACATTGTACCAAATGCTCAAAAGGGAATCGAGTTGTATTGTGACAACAATGGCACCATTTCTCAATCAGAGGAGCCTAGGTCACACTTCAAATCCAAACATGTTGAGAGGAAGTATCATCTCATTCGAGAAATCGTTGGAAGAGGGGATATTAAGATATGCAAAGTTCATACGGATAAGAATATCGCTGATCCACTTACTAAACCCCTTCAATTTCCTAAGCATGAGAAACATGCTAATGCAACTAGATTGAGGATAATAATGTAATTTAAGTTGTATTTGTTTTTGGAGAAAAACTTATTACATATGTAATACATTCATTGGCAGAATTATGTTTAATAAAAAATTCATCATTTCTCTTATTTAATTATGGTTTTGTGATATTAAATAAACTGTCCAAAATAATTATGGACTAATGGGCACATCAGGTTGATAACCCGGTGAATGAAACCTGACAGGTGAACAAATCCATACATTATTTGAGTTCCTAGTTCGGAATCATTAAAGTGGACATAAATGATTTCAAAAAATGGACTAGCATGTAAGATCCGAAGAAACAAAGAGTGGTTAAGCATGCTTTAGCTTGTCTTAACACTCAATCTTCTAAGGTAAGCATTGCCTTGCTAATGGCTCTAAGCCACTCTTGGTTAGATAATCGTCGCATCTAATGCATCTTTGACGATGTATCTCTTTTGCCACGGTATGTGAGGACTCCTCACTCATACCGATGAGTTCAACCAAAACCAACATGCACACCCGGTGTGCCTTATGAGCCTTGGAGTAGTGATGGCACCTCGCTTTGGCGTAGCCTACCATCACCCTCGTTCGGTGGTAAGTGTTGTTTTGGAAAGGCAAATTTTACTCAATATTATTAAGGACCTAGGATTTCTATGTTGGTTGATTTAAGTGAACTTAACTAATCATCGCAACATAAAGAAAACCTAAACATGCATCTAACGAATAATTCACATGTATATAAGCATAAAATATAAAGCGAAATAATCGATGTATATTGGCAACTAGCATGACCCCTTGAATTCTTCAAGTCTTCAAAAGGTCTTCATTTGCAATTCAAGGCTTTGTCTTCCAAGATACGCCGTCTTCAGGACTTAACCATACTATGCAAATACTAGTGTCTACGACTAGGAATAATCTAAATATTAAGGTACAAAAATACTTAACGGTGCGTAGACCGTATTTAGATTTACAAAAATACTTAACGGCACGTAGTCCGTATTTTCTATCCTAATCGGGTCCCACTAGTTGCCATTTCATGAAACCTGTGAGAGAGAATATACATTCCATTCATCCATTCACTATTTGTGAATGGTCCATGCAATTTACAATATCAAACAAGTAAAAAGCATTTAAACAACGCGCGCAGTAGTAACTAATCTAGGTGGTTAATCCGATTAACACGCCTAATTAAAACTAGTCAAAGTTGTTTAACCGATTATGTAATTGACGTCATTAATAATTGAAGCTCCCACTAAATTCCGCATTTCCCTTAATTAATCTAATTAATTAAGTCGGTAGCACCCAAACTTGTAAAAATAAAATTTTGTCAATGCCGCTCAAAATCGAGGCCTAGCCTCCAAAAATTTTAATTAAAATAAACAAAATTAATTAAAATAAATAAAATGGCAAAGTAAGCAAATATTAAGCCAACCGCATTTCAAGTGGCTTTCGCTTTAAGCGTTTTGCCAAAGAAACTCGAATAATTGCGGCTCTTGCAAACCAAGCACACTACGGCCATTCGCCTCACCGCACCAAGCACATACACACACAAAAGCTCCGCACACACGGCCCGCGGCAAGCAGCCTTGAGCTGCTGCCACTACCGCACGCACGCACGCGCACGCACGCACAACCATGGCTGCTGCTGCGTGGCTGCTGTGGCCGTGTGCTGCTGCCGCGCATATGGCCGCATGCAAGGCGGGGCAGCCACCTTGGGAGCATCATGCGGGTTGCTATGCAGCCCGGCTAGCCAAGTGTGGTTCTTTGCCTCGTTTTGCGTGCCATGGCCTCGGGATTTGATCCCATTTCGCAAGACATAATTAATTAATTCTAAATTAATTTTAGAACTAACTTAAGGAGCAAAAATGAAAAAATTTTAAACAAGTCCAACTTAATAAAATTTGAAAGTGCAAATAACCAAAATAATTCCAAGAACCATTCTTAATTAAATTGGTTTAGCTTGGTGCAATAACAAAGTTGAGGCAATTTCTCACTTTTAATTTAATCTATTTAAATTAAACTTGAGAATTTGACAAAGTAAGGGGAAGTTGGAAAAATATGAACTTTAATGTTCAAATGAAAATTCCAACATCTAAAATTTGTAAATCCTTGAAAATTATATCTTCCAACATGAGGATAACCAAATTTCTATCACAAAAATTGAAACTTTATGTTTCCAATCAACTCAAAATGATTAAAACAACAAAGTTTAATACAAAATAACATGAAATTTAGTGGTTTTTAAAGTTTCAATCACTTATCACAAATAAAGATTGAATCTTTAATACTTAGGAAGCCTTAAAACAAAAATTTTCACACTAAAAAGCAATTAGTTTGCAATTATGTGAAAATAAATCAACCTTTAAGCATCAAATACTACCAAGCAAGTGTGCTTTAAGGGGCTTAAAAAAGCAGAAAATAATGCAAATAATCAACCACATAATCAACAAGTTATGCCATTAATTTCAAGGTTAGAAAAGACTTAAAATTTTTCGTCAAAAACGAAAAATCCCTCGAAAAAGGCATTTCTGGTCAGAATTTGGCTAAAATCACAAGTCCAAAGGGGTAAAAACCTTTCCATAACACCTTTTCCACCCAAAATTCACTATTTTTGGGCGAAAATCTGGGTTCTGGGCCAAATTCGACATTAAAAACGGGATTAAAATAAATAAAACCGAGCTACTAATCTAATTAGCAACTTAAACCAGAAAAATAAGCCAAAATAAACCTTGAAAAACATGATTATAAAAATAAACGAGCGGGGCTCCGATACCGCTGTTGGGGTTTGGTGAGTCCGACTCACCGCGGAAACAACCCCGACCCAAGGAACCACTCGTAATTAATAAAACCATAAGGCATAAATAAACACAAGAAAAGGAAGAACGAATTATACCCTTGAAGCGAGCTTCGCCCTCTCAAAACGGGCTCTTACTTGAAAGCCTTGAGCACCGCAAATGCCGTGCCTCCAACGGTATCCACCCTCAAAGGACGAACACGACTTTTTAGGTCTGCTACCTTGGAGTTAGCAAGGTCCGACCAAAACCCAAGTGTTAATGGAGTTTAAGAGTTTTTCCCAAAATATGGAATGCTCTTTCTAACTCCCACTCAAGCTAAGAATTCTCAAGCCATGCCATGAATATTTATAAGGAAGTATGCTTTTGTGAATTCCACTCATCTTTCAATGTGGGACTTTTCACAAAAAGATCCCACATGGAAAGATTGTTGAATTCAACCCTTACACTACTACAAAGGCGTGCTTTTTAGACGCTTTTTAGCCTTATTTTCGACACTAAAAAGCGTCGCAAAATTTTCTCTCGAAGCTTCTAAAAAGCGTCGAGAATAAGTGTGTCGAAAATTTTGTTGGACATAAAAAAACGTCGCGAATCTCAACGCTTTATTGGGTCTAAATTTTTATACGAAGCGTCGCAACTTGCAACAGCTGGCGCGCTTTCTTAACTTTGGCGACGCTTTTTGTAGTCAATAATTTTAGGATTGGTGACGCTTTTCTATGTCCAGATTTTCATACATTTGTTATCTAACATTTTGGCGACGCTTTTCCTGTCCACGTTTTCTAATTTGGGGACGCTTTATCTTGTCCATATTCTTTTTAAAAAATATCAAAAATAATAAAATAAAATATTTCATTCACTGACATTGATTTCTAGTATACTAATATATATTACCAAAAAAAATTAAGAAGTACAATAAAATTATACCAAAAATTTTATATTGCATATATAAATATATTATAGCATATATAGAATATCTCATAGTAATGAGTTTCTATATCAACAATTATAATTGAAACTTAGAATTCATTCGTGACTAGTTGTAGTGTAACAAATTCCGAATCACTAATTGAAATCTTTAAAGAGCTTAAATATATCTTTCTTCCGTCCTTGAAATATTGCAGTGTTAGTTGTCAGCCTTTTTCTACCGTTTCTCGGCATTCATACATGGATGTCTACATAATCTTTTGACCCTGCAACACATTAAAGCATATGCATCGATCAATACATCAACAAGTGAATCTAAATGACAGAATCTCAAACAACTCCACTAATGAAACAGACACCTGCAAACATAGTTACAAGTGGAGTTCAGGATCTACTGATTACAAACAATAGGCACATTTAGCCCTTCACAGTCAAATGACATAAAATTTGAGTGGCTACCAGTACCATAACACACTTACCTGCATGTAGCGTAGAATTAATTCTGGAAGACAACAACTTCGTCAACATTGTATAGAACCGAAACATATCCCAGTCCTGCAACAATGCTCATTTTAATTATCATGCTAGAGTCACACTATTAATAATAATAACTTACAGGAAAAGAAAACAATCACAATACTATCAATGTACAATTCTCCAGCAATATATATAATAGATCCTCTAAGTACACATTATAAGACCAAATGTCACTAGAAGAAAGAAGATGCAGCTAGTATTGGAATATGATACTGTAAGGTTTGTAACTAACTACCCCAAAAGAGACACTACAACTGCCCTTTGCCAAAAAAAATGCAGTCCCGCAAGATATTATGAAATTACATGCTAAAAACTTCAATAGTGCTAACTACAAAATAAGGGGGATGGCATCAAAACAAGCACTACCTCATCATTTTTAACTCCTTAAGCAAAAGCATTTGGACAACTAAAAAGGATAGAAAAAATATACTTCACAATAAGAGCCATGTAAAGTCCACAGAAAATTAAACCAATTATAGTGTGAAAAAATCAAAGTACTACTTACTTCAGGAACAACCAAGATGGAAACACTAGTATAAAGAAGATCAATAGAGATCCCATCAAACTTAAGTTTCATCACAGGTATATGCGCATCAGGAATTGATTGAAGCTCGGTCACTTCCACCAATTGTGCTAGAATATCATGGAAAATGTAAAAGGAATCCTCCTATTGAGCACAAGGTAGAAAAACAATTAGAAGCTAAAACCCGGAGCAAATTCAATGAAATTGAACAAATCGCACAAATTAAGACCACCACTTACATCTCGGTTAATATATGATGGCCCCACACATAAAGCATCTATATCAGCTCCGGGACCACTCACCTGTATAAGGCATGCAAAGGATAAGTTTCGAATTGAAAAAAAAACAATTAGTATTTATGTCAGAATATAAGTCATACAAAAATAACTCCTTTCTGAAAGCATACTTCAATAAATCACAACAAGAAACTGATACCATAAATCAGCATAGCAAATTAAAACAAGAAACATAAAAAAAACTATGAAACCATCAGTTATCGCATTAAACGACATCAAAAATCTCTGAAAAGAAGTATCAGAAAAACTAGACAAAGAAAACTTCAAGAATCTATAACTTGAGTTTTAATCAACAATGCATAATCAATCTCCTCAAATGCAGATTCACCAGACAGATATTAATCAATAACTGCAATCTAAAAACGGTTTCACCAAAGCATAAAATCTTTGATTTCTTGCCCCCAGACGACCACATCCAAAAGTGAGTATCAATGCATTAGCATCCTCAACCATTTGATCTGTATGCAAGGTAAGACATCATTTTTCCAGTATTTATGACTCGATAGGCTAAAAAATGTATGACATCTTAGTTGAAGGAGAGCGGCAGGACTCCTCCTCCAATACCCTGGTAATTTTATCTTTTAAGAAAAATTGAAGTCCCAAGGAACATATAGTCTAAATCAGCATGAAAACCAGAGCTAAATTAAACACCCGAGAAAGATCGTGATGGCAGATATGAGGCCAGCAGCAAAAATAAAACACTCAAACCAACAACAAGCATGAAATAAGGATGATATGTACCAAAACATGCACTTTACAAACCAAAACCTGAACTAAGCATCAAATTAGCTCTAAACATCAGGCTGCTAGGAGCATTTCTACAACAAACAAATACTATTTGCTCCCCTTTTACTCTGTATATTCTTTTGCCCTGCCTGGGAATACCAATGCTACGAATCAGCTCAGATTAGTAATAATTAATAACAGAAGAAACAATACATACGTACCTGCAACTCCCAACCTTTTGCCTAGTCACTTGCCATGAGGTTGCCAATGTAGCTGCTATGTCAGCAAGACAAGAGCAGCAGGGAGATCAGGTAGGTTGTAGGCACCAAATTAGCAAAAAAGCAGCAAGTGTAGAAAAATCTTCTTCACACCCTCTTAATCACAATCCCTATTAAATCTCGAAAAATGGAATTAGTTTACAAAATTAATTCCTTGATATTAAGATAGAGGATTCAATTGAAATCAAATAATAAAAAAAATTAAACTCTTCCTAATTATCTCTGACAAACATGAAAGATCTCTTTGATTAAACAAAGGGGTGTCATATTGCAAAGAGCTAGGGATTAAGACCCAATTAAGGTTTTGGTTCTTACACTATAATTTTCAATTACTAGCTAAATAAATATAACCTCATGAACAAAAAAATTTAAAGCCACTAAATAATTGATTGTGTGCATGAAGTATTTCTTTGAAGTTGATAATAAGTAGTCTTCAACTCAGTTCTTAACTAAACAAAAAAGAGTGTGCAATGAGATTTACCCACTCTCCAAGAAAGTGGGCTTTGTCAACATGTCCGACTTTACACCATAAACATTAAATCTTTGCTTTGCTTTTCTCAAATCCAATGCAAACTCGTAGAGTCGCATATCACATGAAGAGGGAAAATCCTAATCAATATGCCCAAAAAAAAAAAAAAAACAGACTACCTAATAGATTTCGGAGGAACACATTTACTAGCAAAAACATACACTCTATAAAGGCCAGGAGATAAAATGTCAATAGGAAGATATACTAAATACCAAAATGTATGTAGTAGTAAATTTCTATGTAATCAAAGTATATATAATAAATTATTGCACCCCATAGTGTATTATTAAAGGATGTTTCTATGGTAGTTGATAAAGTATTAAACATTCCTTGACACCACTAGCAGCATGTGACCCTAGACCCACCTTTCCTGCAATAGTTTCTTTATAATGAAATGAAGTAAAGGATTTTAAAGCTCTCACGCACTTGTAAAACAATTTAGAATCCTACACCAAAACAAGGTAGAGAAACAGATGCATCAATGCCTGGTATATAAATAAGAAAATAAACAGAACTTTATCGGTGGTTCTTTAACTATATTAAAGCTTAAAATGGCAGTCCCGCTAACTAAGTAACAATGAATAGTAGAAAAATTTCAATATAAGATAAATACCTAACTTATTTGTGTATGATTGCCTAACATAGAATGACATTCATGATATTCCAAAGTTAAAGAAAGCTATAAAAGCTGGTTCAAAGATTTTCTTCTGGCCATTGACTTCAACATTACTAAAGCATTCCTGCTTTAATTTTGTTAGGCAACAAATACATAGGCAACATACAATGCACCACTAATTCATATAGAGAAAAGGAAGCATTTAGATAATTTTCTTGAAATTTAAATAGCATCCTCATGTAATATGGCCATCTCTATGCAAAATTGGGAACAAGTTTATATCCTTATTATCGAGATTAGAGTGCTTTGACCCTCGTCGTCACTTGAAGATTCGTCGTCACTATCCTCTTTTTTTTCTTCTTCTTTATGTTGTCAAGTATTAGTTTAGAGAAAGCCTCGACTAACTATTTAGTTGCTTTTTTCTCTAATGAAGTTACTCACTTTTCTAATGGAAATCATCCACAAGTTATTTTATTTAGCAATTCATCTACCTAGTAATCACAAACAAGTGAAAAATAAACGAACAAGAAAAAATGTAGAAGGAAGAAACACATGGGCAATAAAGAGTGCAATAATAATTTCAAACACTCTCAATATAGCCTAAATGACACAGGAACTCCCTAGAAAAAAATTACAGAACAACCCTATTAAAATCGCAGCCAAACAGCAAGAATAAACAAATTCGAACTAAAACAGAGCAGTCCAAATAAAACAACCCATTTTTATAGCAAAGTAACTCCAAAAATTCTGAAATTTTAAAGGCAGAAAGAAGACATAAAAAGACCCTGATTAAAAAAAAATCACCTAAAAAGCTTCTCTAACAAAGTAGAACAAGTCCAACGAAGTCAGCACTCACAGCAGCTCCTTTGAAAAACTAACACTACAATTTGTGATAGAATTATGAGACGAAAAACAATGTGATTATGCTCATTCAAACACATGAAAATGAAAGGATAATTTTCAGAATTGAAATAAACAGGAGCACAAAATGAAACATAACAATATAGAACCCTTAAATTCCCATTAATTACTCATGAAGCTAACCCATACCTAAGCATAATTCGTGAGATTATTGAAAAATAAAAATTAAACAACAAATTACAAGATTCAATTTGGAAAAAAATTTGAATCCCAAAAAGAAAGGATGTATCTTTATATTATCGATCGACACTGAGAAGACGACATAGATTACAATCTTGGGTCAAGATCTAACAATTAATTCAAAGAGAGACAAAGATCTGAATTTTGAAATGATATACCTGAATTCGAATTTGAACATGAGAAGAACAAAGATCTGAATATGAAATTGATGTACCTCAATTCGAAATAACTTCAAAGAGGAGCAAAAATCTGATTTACAAAATGATAGTCCTCATTTTAAAATTGCTGCGAGAAAAACAAAGATCTGAGTTTGGAATCAACAGTTCCATAAGTGTCTTTGTAGAATTAGGATTGAAAGAGAGAAGAATAGTTAGGTTTACAACTGAGCAGTAAGACTAGAGGTTTTTTTGTTTGTGTTCGGCGGTTTCATTTTCCCTAAATTTTACAATAGTGGGTTTTACAGTCACGTGTAGGGCACATGTTACTGTTTCTCGACGCTTTATAGCGCCGAAAATTAATTTCGACCTAGAAAAGCGTCGAGATAATGTGCATAGCATATTTAATAGTTGACTCTCCTTGCCCAGCGTCGAGGGTCCATCGTCGAGAAAATACTCTTTTTGTAGTAGTGTTAGTTAAATAAACCAAGGAACAAGTAACAAGTTGTTGACTCGAATGAACAATACAAGAGGGGGGGTGAATTGTATTGAGGAGGAACTGGGTTTATTTTTGCGAAATTCTAAAAGAAACTTAAACAAAAACTTTAAAGTGCAAGAGAGATTTTACGTGGAAAACTTCTTGGCCCTAATCAAGAAGAAAAACCACGACCACAAGGTATTTTAAACTCAATTCTTAATAATAATAGGGCAAACAACCTATTACAAATTAAGACTCTAAACTCAAGTTCCTCTACGAACTTAAGTTCCCCCTCAACTGATCCCTTAATCAGTTGAGCTCTCAAATCTCTCTCTTTCTCCTTGCTTCACTCAAAGCAATCTACACACTCTAGAGTTTACCCAAACTCTTCCCCAATACAACTCGAATTAAAACTCTAAGATGCTAAGTACAAAGACACTCAAGGACTTAAGTGGATTTTTGACTCTTTTGGAAAAGCTAAGAATTGTAATGCTCAAGTGTGTTCTTCAAAATGGAAAACAAATTATATTTATACTAGAGGAGATCAGTTGAAAAACACTGCCTTGACTCCCACTTCACCACAACTCCCATGAAACTAGGAAATGCAGTTCGTAGAGGCTTGGGCAACAAGCTGAAGTATACTTGAGGAAGTAGTTTACTGTTTCCTTAATTTTCTCAACCTCCTTGACCTAGTAAAAGATCCGTTTAAAAAGAGTTTTCAAAGGAGATTTTACCGAGTCAGATTTTTCAAAATATTTGGATAGAATTTAAACAAGAAAATCTTTTAGAAAAATAGAATAGTTTTAAAAGATAATTTTCCGAAAATAAAATAGAATCTTTTTTAAACAAGGAAAATAAAATCTGAAATTAAATCCACTTAAAATCCTATCAATAATCAAAGTACTTAACAAATATACAAGAAGCCTAAAATAAGTAATAAAGATACAATAGACTTCTTGGAACTCAGTGAAGCTTCGACTCTGGAGCTTCAGTTCCTCACTCAAGGAACTAGGTTTCTGATTGTCTTCTATGCTCGTCCATAGCTCAATCTTAAGACTTGTTCCATGCTCCATTCTGACTCTAGAACTTCGTTGCCAATAAGAACCTGTCAAACACATCAAAGCTAATAGACAAAGGTTAAAGCCCTTATGGGTTTGCTTAGGTTCCTTGAGTCATCATCAAAACTTAAGATCAACAATATTCCCCCTTTTTGATGAATGACAAACCTACGCAAACTCATGAGTAAAATTGAAAGACAATCAGAAAAAGAAAACACTACTTATAAAAAATAACAAGGAACTGAATGAAAAGTATACCTTCTAGTTTTAGATAGATGTTTAGATAGATGGAGAGCTTGTCAACAATTGAGTTTGCCTTCTTTTCCCCCTTTTGTCGTTCATCAAAATTAATGCACACAAATATATATATCTAAACCCAGCACCATGATAATGGTTTGTGTCCAAAGCATAGAACAAAGCACATATAGGCAGAAATAGTATGCAAATAGTCAGAAAGCAAGCATGCAACATCCATATAAACAAACTGATGTTCCTCCAGAACATCGGAACAACAGAAAATACCCTGTTGTAAGTGTTTACAGACCAAAAGAAGCAAAAAGAAACAAAGTTTTCAATCCAGACCAAGTTCAAGAATCAAAGAGTTTGATAGCTAAAACATAAGAGAAACAGAATTAGGCTTCAGGGGCAGAGGATAGATGCTCTTCTTCTGAAACTTCTTCAATGACCAGATCCTCCAGCTTCTTCAAAAGATCTGACTGCCCTTGAGATATAGTGGAGGTGCTCTGCTGCACTGCTGTTGTGAGCGCAGTAGAAACCTTTGCCAAGTCTGACACCATCTTTTCTAGAGCCTCAATTCTCTGAACTAGAGCAGGTTGTGCATCCACCAGCTTTTGCACTGTATCCTTGAGATTCTTTAATTCCAAAGCAGCACTGACAGAGTTAAATCCTGTAAACCCTAGACCTTCTCCTGCTGGAACAGACTGACTTCCTCCAGTTTCTTGCACAAAGGTGCCCTGTTCCCCCTGAACCAAAGTTCTCCCTTCTCCCTTTTCATCACATAAATCTACTATAGCAGTAGATTCAGCCTTGTCTTTTCCTTTTGGCCTAAAAGCCAACCTTGTACTCTTCCTCTTTCCAGTACTAGGAGCACTATTTGCAGGTATTATGAGTACTTCCTTAGTCTTCTTTTCTCCCTCACCCTCACTGTCCTCCTCCTCCAGCCATCTATCTAACTCCTCTTCCTCCAATTTCTTCACAGTTCCTTCATCCTGCTTGGTTTTTGGAAGAGATTTGGAGAGGAATTGGGTTACTCCATTTACAACAGTTAGGTTTCTGGCCTCAAGGGTTCTTGGTTTCACATAATGGTTTGTTTTTAGTTTGAGGCGTTCATAATTTGTCATGGAGACACCACAGCTTTCTAGGAGAGTGATCAACAAGTTAGCATATCCAACCTTCAAATGGTTGGCGATGCAGTGAGAGAGGTGCTGGATCATTAGGGAAGGGAAGTTTATTTGTAGTTTATTTTCAAGGCAGTACATGAGCACAGCATCAAGGTGATTAGCCTCGTTCCTGTGCTGAGTTCTTGGTATTATGGCCATATGGACAAAGATAAACAGCAATTTTTGGATAGGAGAGAACAGGTTATGGTTGGTTTTTACTTTGGAAGCTTTTCCCCCAATTGACTCAACAATCTTTTCAATAGAAACATCATCAACACTTAATTCAGTTTCTCCTTTAAAATACTCATCAAACCCCTCATTAGGAGTTCCAAACACAGCAGCCAAATCATCAGCATCAAAACTAATTTTCTTATTTTTAACTCGGCTAGTACACACACCATTCACATTCTTAAAATTTGCACAAAATTCTTTTAACGGAGCATGAGCAATCACATTCTCATAACATTCACTAAACAACTTAACCCAATTTTGAGCCTCAAGAATATCAAGAAGTTCAGTATACTTACTTATCTCACACCACTTGAGATTAATGCAAAGACCAGCGATGAATCGATCAGAGCTTGCTTCAAGCCTCTTGACAGCAGGTGACTTTGATTTTTCCCCCTGAATCGGTTCACCAAGTTCCTCGTAGTCCAATTCCTTTTCAACCTCTATCTTTCTCTTCTTCGAATCACTGCGATCCATGGGTTTGTTTTGTGGGTTTTCAGTGATAGCTTGAGTTGAGGTTTCAGTCTCAACTTCCATGGGTGATGTTTTTTGAGGTGAATTTTGTATTTTTGGTGAGATTTCCATGAGAACTGGAGAAGAATCACTGAAGACAAGTGTGTATTTTACAGAGTAGGGTGGTGAGGAACAGTGGTTAGGGTTGGTTTCATTTTATAATGGGGTGAATTCTGAGAGGTGAATTAGGTCGGTGGAATAGTGTAGAAGGTGAATTGAATGGGGTATGTGTCGTTTGAAGAAGGATAAAGAAATTACTTTTCACTTGGTCAGATTAAAACGGAAGATTCAATTAATGTGATTTGACATGAAGAGTCTTGATTAAATAGAGAAGTTTTTGATCAGAAACTTGAATAGAATTCGAAAAGGCTAGGATATTTAATTGAAGATAGATTTGAATTTAAGAGGATAAACTTGAGAGATTAATTCAAAAAATAAAAGGATAAGATTTTTTCAGAGTATAAAAATTAATTAACTGACTAGCTAATTAATTCAAGAAGTGATAGAACAAAATCTTATGAAAATATTAGGAGGAACTTGGAACAAATCAACATAGCTTGTTAGTAATATAGATAAGCAAGTGCAATTTGATTTCTTCACATACAGCCACAATCCCATATGTATTGCCATTCATTCTAATGCTCAGGACTATGTTTTCACATATACACATTGTGTAAGATACATATAATGTATGCACAATTGACTTATACCTTAGGGAAACTTGAGGTCTTCTAACTCAATTGTATCATACCAAGTTCCATGCGCATCTTTTCGAATTTGTCCCTGCTCAAAGGCTTAGTAAGAATGCCAGCTATCTGATTTTCAGTTTCACAAAAATCTAACTTAATTAAGCCTTTTTCCACATTATCCTTAAGAAAATGATGCCTTATGTGAATATGTTTCACACGAGAATGATGAACTGGATCTTTTGAAATGCATATGGCACTAGTATTATCACAATAGATAGGAATGCAATTAAAATTCATACCATAGTCTCTTAGTTGTTGTTTTATCCATAGTACTTGAGAACAACAGGCAGCAGCTGCCACATATTCAGCTTCAGCAGTTGACAAGGCCACTGTATTCTGTTTCTTGGATCCCCAAGAAACTAGGCATGGTCCGAGAAACTGAACCATTCCTGAAGTACTTTTCCTATTCACCAGATCTCCTGCATAGTCAGCATCTGCAAAACCTTTTAAATCAAAAGTATCACTTCTAGGATAGAAGAGACAAAGATGGTCAGTTCCTTTGAGATATCGTAGGATCCATTTTACTGCTGTAAGATGTGACTCCTTAGGATTAGATTGGAATCTTGCACATAACCCAACACTAAATGCAATATCAGGTCTGCTAGCAGTTAAGTATAAAAGGGATCCAATCATACCTCTGTATTTGGTTTGATCTACACTAGTTCCTTGTAGATCTTCATCTAATCTTGTGCCTGTTCCCATTGGTGTATGGTAGGTCTTTGCTTGGTCAAGATTATATTTCTTCAGTAGTTCCTTGACATACTTTTGTTGGTGAATTGCAATACCTCTTTCTGTTTGTTTGATTTGTAATCCAAGAAAGAAGTTGAGTTCCCCCATCATGCTCATCTCAAATTCACCACTCATTAGCTCAGCAAAGTACTTGCACAAGTTTTCTTTAGTTGCTCCAAAAATAATATCATCAACATATATTTGAACAACTAGAAAATCAGTTCCTTCAGATTTTAAAAACAAAGTTTTATCTACTTTACCTCTTTTAAAATCATTTTGAAGAAGGAATTTAGAGAGCCTTTCATACCAAGCTCTAGGTGCTTGTTTCAGCCCATAAAGAGCTTTATCAAGCTTAAAGACATGATTAGGAAATTGGGGATTTTCAAAACCTGGAGGTTGTTCCACGAACACCTCCTCTTCAAGAAAACCATTTAGGAAAGCACATTTAACATCCATTTGATACAGTTTGAAACCCATGAAAGAAGCAAAAGCAATTAATATTCTAATAGCTTCTAATCTAGCAACAGGAGCAAAAGTTTCTTCGAAATCAATACCTTCTTGCTGATTGTAGCCCTTTACAACAAGTCTGGCCTTGTTTCTCACAATTGTTCCATATTCATCCAGCTTGTTCCTGAATACCCACTTGAGCCCTATAACCTTTTTGTGTTCTGGTTTCTCTTCAAGATGCCAGACCTTGTTCCTTTCAAACTCATTGAGTTCATCTTGCATGGCAATTATCCAGTCAGCATCCTTCAGAGCTTCATCATGATTTCTTGGCTCAATTATGGATAAGAAGGCTTGAAAGGCACAGAAGTTCCTCATCTGAGATCTGGTCTGAGTTCCTCTACCAATATCACCTATAATAAGATCTATTGGATGAGAGCCTTGATATTTGAATGACTTTGGATGAAACTCTCTAGCAGGAACTCCAATTTGAGGCACTTCTTCTTCGGTTTCTTTTGAATTTTCCTCGTTGCCTGATTCTCCCCGATCTTGTTCCTCCGGGATTTCTTGATCAGAAACTTCAGCATTTTCTTGATGTTTTTGCTCTGGTTCCTTACTTACATCCTTGGTTTGCTTGGAGGTTTCTTCATCTTCTTCCCTGTCTCTAATCATACCAATTTCATAATCAATATTGTCTTGTTCCTGCACATTCATAAACATATTAGATTCATCAAATATCACATGAATGCTTTCCTCTACACACAATGTATTTTTATTGTAAACTCTGTAGGCCTTGCTATTTGATGCATAGCCAAGGAACACAGCTTCATCACTTCTTTCATCAAATTTTCCTATGTTCCTTTTCCCATTATTATGGACAAAACACCTGCATCCAAAAGCTCGAAAGTGAGAAATATTGGGTTTTCTCCCCTTAAACAGTTCATAAGGAGTCTTATTGATGATTGGTCTCATCATAACTCTATTAATAATATAACAAGCAGTATTAATAGCTTCAGCCCAGAAGTTCCTTGGAAGACCACTTTCTATGAGCATAGTTCTTGCCATGTCTTCTAGAGTCCTGTTCTTCCTTTCAACAACTCCGTTCTGTTGAGGAGTTCTCGGAGCTGAAAAGTTATGATCCATGCCATTTTCTTTGCAAAAGTCATCGAATCTTGAATTCTCAAACTCTGTTCCATGATCTGATCGAATGTGGATAATCTGATTTCCACTTGACTTTTGAACTCTTTTGGCAAAGGACACAAATTCATCAAAAGTTTCGTCTTTGCTAGACAAAAAGATCACCCAGGTAAATCTAGAAAAATCATCAATAATAACTAAAACATATTTCTTTCCACTTCTACTTTGAACTCGCATGGGACCACACAAATCCATATGGATTAGTTCCAATGGCTTTGTAGTGCTGACCATGTTTTTGCTTTTAAAAGAAGACCTGACTTGCTTGCCTCTCACACATGCATCACAGATATGTTGTATGAGGAACTTGACTGGGGGAAGCCCTGTAACCAAGTTCCTTGTTCTAAGTTTATCCATGAGTGAAAAGCTAGCATGTCCAAAGCGTTTATGCCATAATAAAGGATCATCATTAATGACACTCAAGCAGGTAAGGTTGTTCCTTGGAACAGAATTTAGATCCACAATGTATGTGTTCCCTTTTATAGTTCCTTCAAGGACAACCCTTCCTGTTTTGTCATTTATGATGTTGCATGAATCAGAGGTAAAACTTACAGAGTTTCCTTTATCACAAAATTGTGATATGCTCAGCAAATTGTGCATCAAACCCTCGACCAAAAGTACATTTTCTATTGAATGAGAACTGGACCTTCCTACTTTTCCTTTAGCAATTACTTCACCCTTTTTGTTGTCTCCAAAGGTCACAGTTCCTCCTGGATAGGCCTCTAGTGAGAGAAATTTTGATTTATCTCCTGTCATATGCTTTGAACAACCACTGTCGAGGTACCATGTGTTGTTCCCCCTCACTAGGACCTGCAAAAGAACTTATTGGTTAGATTCAGGAACCCGGGTTTCCTTGGTTCCTTGGATGTTGAAGCAATATCAGATTTCTTTACCCAAACTTGCCTAACATTCTTGCTAACAGACTATTCCTTCTTGTTGCAAGTAGCAACAAGATGACCAGTCTTACCACAGAAGGTACATACTTTATAACTAGGCAGGTCTACATATTTTTTCTTGCCCTTATGCTTAGACCGTATGAATCCTAGACCTTCAGTTCTTTTGGTTTGAGCATTCTCAATCCACTTAGGAATTCCAAACTGACTAATGTTTCTTTCTTTTCGAAGCTCAAGTTCCTTCTCCAGTTTTGCCTTTTCGATTCTTAACTTATCAAAATTATATTTTAATTTTTCAAAATCCTCATTAAATTTTGGCAAGGATTCAGAGGAGGAACTCGGAGACACTTTAGCATTAGCAAGTTTGTATTGAGTCAATTCTACATTAACCATGATATTTTCCAACTTGAGTTTCTCATTCATTTCTTTTAAGAGAAGATTCTTGTCAAAGAGTTCGAAAAATCTACTCTGAACATCAGTTCGTTGATTTTCAATCCACGCACTGTGTTCCTTGCAGTCTTTGAGAGCTCTTTGACATTCACCTAGACGTATACTAGTGTGAGTCCAGTCGTCTTCCAATTCAAACACTAAATCAATGAGAGCATCTTTAGTATAAGTCTTAATTATATTAGGATCAAGGAATACCTCTTTAGCAAGCTCATCATTGTAAGCCTTGTCATCACGTTTGGCCATCAAACACAGATGAGCTGTTTCTTCTTCAGGTTGTTCCTCTTCATCCTCACTTTCAGAATCTCCCCATGCAGCTATCATAGCCTTCCTAATGTCTGTTTTGTTGAAAGGAGTTTTGTTATAGTTGCTCTTAACTTGTTCCTTTGCCTTCCCTTTACCTTTATCTGCTTCCCAAAGTGGACACTCTCGAATGAAGTGTTCCAGTGATCCACATTTGTGACAACCAGAGTCAGCCTTTGAAGTAGAGGATTTCTTGGTGAAGTTCCTTGACCTGTTGTTTCTGTTGAACATTCTTTTGAACCTTCTCACTTGCATAGCAGCCTCTTCCTCATCTACTTCAGATTGTTCTTGATCTCCAGCTTTGAGAGCCAAGCCTTTTCCTCGGTTTCCTTCACTGTTGCTTGTTCCCAGGTGCAACTCATGAGTCATGAGGGAACCAGCAAGTTGCTCAATGTTGAACTTTGTGAAGTCCTTTGTTTCTTGTAAGGCTGTTACCTTGGCTCTCCATCTCTCATCTTGAGGGAGGCTTCTTAGAACTTTTCTGACCTGCTCATCAATAGGGATTTGCTTTCCAAGAGAAACAAGCTCATTAATAATGTTAGTAAATCTAGTTAACATTTCCTGAATTGATTCTTTTGGTTGCATTTCAAACCGTTCATATTTTGACATAAGCAGGTCAATTTTAGAGCGTTTCACTTCGTTAGTTCCTTCATGAGTTACTTGAAGTAAATCCCAAATTTCTTTAGCATTTTTACAACCCATAACACGATTGTGTTCATGGGGTCCAAGACCACAATGAAGTAATTTAACAGCAAGTGCATTAATTTCCATTTTTTCAAAATCTTCCTTATCAAACTCAGACATAGGTTTAGGTACTACCTCATTTTCACTGTTGGTTTTGGTAATTTAAAAATCACCAACTTCGATAACTCTCCAAACTTGGTAGTTGTCAGCTTTGATAAAGATTTCCATCCTGTTCTTCCAATAGGTGTAGAATTTCCCATTGAACATAGGAGGACGCTGCGTAGAGTAGCCTTCTTCCAGTTTCTCGTGATTGTTCATCTTGATTCCAGGAACTTAACTCGTCAGGGTTTCCTGATTTCTTCGAGGAACCGGCTCTGATACCAATTGTTGACTCGAATGAACAATACAAGAGGGGGGGTGAATTGTATTGAGGAGGAACTGGGTTTATTTTTGCGGAATTCTAAAAGAAACTTAAACAAAAACTTTAAAGTGCAAGAGAGATTTTACGTGGAAAACTTCTTGGCCCTAATCAAGAAGAAAAACCACGACCACAAGGGATTTTAAACTCAATTCTTAATAATAATAGGGCAAACAACCTATTACAAATTAAGACTCTAAACTCAAGTTCCTCTACGAACTTAAGTTCCCCCTCAACTGATCCCTTAATCAGTTGAGCTCTCAAATCTCTCTCTTTCTCCTTGCTTCACTCAAAGCAATCTACACACTCTAGAGTTTACCCAAACTCTTCCCCAATACAACTCGAATTAAAACTCTAAGATGCTAAGTACAAAGACACTCAAGGACTTAAGTGGATTTTTGACTCTTTTGGAAAAGCTAAGAATTGTAATGCTCAAGTGTGTTCTTCAAAATGGAAAACAAATTCTATTTATACTAGAGGAGATCAGTTGAAAAACTCCCACGTCTGCCTTGACTCCCACTTCACCACAACTCCCATGAAACTAGGAAATGCAGTTCGTAGAGGCTTGGGCAACAAGCTGAAGTATACTTGAGGAAGTAGTTTACTGTTTCCTTAATTTTCTCAACCTCCTTGACCAAGTAAAAGATCCGTTTAAAAAGAGTTTTCAAAGGAGATTTTACCGAGTCAGATTTTTCAAAATATTTGGATAGAATTTAAACAAGAAAATCTTTTAGAAAAATAGAATAGTTTTAAAAGATAATTTTCCGAAAATAAAATAGAATCTTTTTTAAACAAGGAAAATAAAATCTGAAATTAAATCCACTTAAAATCCTATCAATAATCAAAGTACTTAACAAATATACAAGAAGCCTAAAATAAGTAATAAATATACAATAGACTTCTTGGAACTCAGTGAAGCTTCGACTCTGGAGCTTCAGTTCCTCACTCAAGGAACTAGGTTTCTGATTGTCTTTTATGCTCGTCCATAGCTCAATCTTAAGACTTGTTCCATGCTCCATTTGGACTCTAGAACTTCGTTGCCAATAAGAACCTGTTAAACACATCAAAGCTAATAGACAAAGGTTAAAGCCCTTATGGGTTTGCTTAGGTTCCTTGAGTCATCATCAAAACTTAAGATCAACACAAGTGTCACATGGTTAGGAGTGGACCACTTTCTCACTTGGTCCCCAAGGCATTTCACATGCAATATGAACTAACCATGTGTCACCCAACCTTGAGCCCCAAGTTGGGTTCGGTTGGGCCATTTTATTTTGGCCCGTGACCATGACCCTTCACCCCGGGTCCACGGCCCCTTGCCACTTGTGACGCCACCGTGGCGCACATCCACCATGACGGCTACGACTTGGCGGCTGCCAACGTGGCTGCCACGTGGCACGCTCCTATTGGGCACGCTTTCCTTCTTACTTGAAGCATTTTCCCGTCTCGCCAAATCCTAAATTTTGGCTCGACATTTGAGATTCTCCGACGCTCGGTTTCGACGCTCCAAGCTCGAATTTCTGACGTCTAAATATTTAATACTCGGGCGACGAATTAATTTCTTCCGAATTAATTCGTCAAGTCGGTTCGTATATTTTGCTTGGGTGTGACCCGAAGGGTTCAGTCAAGATTAAGCTGTAATATTAATTATATTAATTTTACTGATCGGAAGCGGCCTCCACCCAGGCATTCCGATCACTTGACCTTACTGAATGTATTAGCTTTCTAATAATTTTGAACCCGCTATCAGAATAATATACTTGTTCGAAGGACACCATTCCTTTCAGTGTTTCCCGGTTACTTCATGAGTTGAATGAGAGCTTTGGTTGCCACAAGATTGGATTGAGTCTACCTATTTAATTAGGAATGTGTCTTGGCCCCTTGAGGAGGGAGAATTCAGAAAATGCATGGTCGTGCTCAAATGGATTACATAGTGATCATTTGTTTTGTAATTCTAACTCAGTTTTTCAAGAAAAGATTTGTAGATTAATATGATCACGACATGAGATGCAATCATATTATCCAATCGACACACATTGACTTAAGGAATTTGAATATTGTGCACTTGTCTCAGACAAGTGGGAGATTGAAAGAGTTTTGTCTTCGATAAGTGCAATTACTAGATATATCAAGGATCACAATTATGGAGATAATTAGTTCATTCTATAGGGTCATCAATGTTTGGTGATAGATATAACAATTGATCTTTGTGCTAGTTGAGTAGTCCAAAGCCTTATAGAATTGATCCTATGAGGTCACACACAAGAGTATAGGGTCAAAAAAGTTAGAGGCCCATTATAGGGCTTCATGAGTTTATGACATGCTACATTGATTGTTGGGCTAGAATAGTTAGAAGAGCTTAATGTGTTTTTGGCTTTACATAGATTTATTTATAGATGTGATCTATAAATATAATCCATGCCTAGGTGTAGACACCTACTTTTGGCCTCTTGTCCCGAAAGGAAGTGCGATGATGTTACAAAAATCCGTTCTTCATGCTAGGTCAAAGTTGAAACCCATATTTGAGACCAAGTTATCTTAGAGCCTTGTTCAATTACTAATAAGTCCTAAAACATGTTCATACATGTTTAAACTTGATTAATAACAGACTTAAATGCGTTAAATGTAATGATTGGAACCAATGGAACCTACATTGTTGAAAAACCGAGCCAAACAGGTAAACCAACCATCAAGTTCCCATGCAAAGCCTACATATATGGATATCCCTTTCAAAGAGCTTTCCAACGGTACATTATAAGCCCAATTTCGAGCAAAAACGAAGAAGTTATGATCAAAATTCTAGACCGGGCCCAAAACCGACACCCTTGAACTCCAACGGCCATAAATTCTGATCCATAACATATTTTAAACTAATTTTAATGGCATTGGAAAGTAGAAATTCAGATTTTTCCAATGATATCTCACACGCCTTAATCCAACTCAGCAATTAAAAGTTGTGGAAGTTTGAAAAACGAGTTTTTGTATAGGGCTAACTGCAAACCAGCGCAACTCAATCAGTTGCGCGCGCGGCACCCAGCGCGACTTAGAGAGTTGCACGCGCCACCTCAAGGCGTGGCTCTAAAACCCTAAACCTAGATCCCTACGCCTATAAATAGGGGTCTTCGTTCAGCATTACGGGGACCGGAAAAAATCAGATTTAAAACCCTAGTATTCTCAAAACCCTAATCTCTCAACTTCTCTTATTATCATACTACCTTTTCTTCTCTCTTCCCAAATACTTTCAAATCGTAATTGATTCAATTGAAGTCCTTGAAGGTACGAAGAAGAAAGAAAGTCCATAAATACAGTAAAACGGAGATTTAACATAAAAGAAGAACGGATAGTTTCCCGAGCACTTAGATAAATCACTTTTTTTTATTGTTTAAATAACTTTAAATGATTAATTATTGTTGTTTGATCACTTTAAACATACTATTAATTAATTAATTAATTAATTCACATAGTACTCTTTTGTTAATCAAGACTATAATTTGAATAATTAATTGTTGATTTATCACTTAAGACAAGGCGAATCTTGTTTATTTATTGTTCTTTTACGAATATTATTAAATAAGAATAACGAATTTTGCAATGTAATTCCTATGTGATTAATGCTTGTAAATAAAATCAACTAAAATAATTTTAGGTTTCACGTTGCGTATATTGTTTGATAATGAAATTGTGAAAAAGGAAGAGCTAGTAGAGGCCGTACTAGGGCTAGAATAGCGATTCCCCCCTAAAAGGAACGTTATTTTAGCACCGTCGCTTCCGAACTCATTTATGGTTTATGTAGACCAACTTGGGCATGGGTAAACTTATGATTCGTGCTAATTATTCCATGAACTCCACATAGAAGAAAAGCATGAACGAGGTTTATGAGTTTTCCTAAAACTCATTGTCGACTTCTACTTGTTTCTTACAAAAAAGCGTGATAAGAGTATCATTTCTAAGTCAAGGTCTCCCAAACAGTTAGGAATTCAAATCCTACTACACCCTAACAAGTGTAAATTCCTAGGCTTTTAAATGGCCATGGGCATTTAAGGAGAGGACCCCTTTCGATGGGAACCCTCTCCGTACAGTGGCGGCTCAACTGGGGACTTAGAGGTTACAAGATTAGTTCGTAGTTATTGTTCATGGTTTCCAACACTAGGTTGCCTATGGATTGTAACGAGAACTAACTTGGATAATCTCTATTTAGAGTGCGAGACTCGAACGCACAATATCTTCCTTTTTCACAAAAGTAAAACCGAACAAGCAACATTGCATCATGCATAATCATAACACATTTTAACCATTGGGGATTGGCTCATTGACTAGGGGTTGCCCACACTAGGCTTCTCTCCCGAAATCAATAACAATCTTCCCACCCATATCGTCAACAAAATGTTGAGAGGGGGATGTCATGAGTCAACAAGTTGAGTGATTGATTTGTGCATCGTTTCTTAAGATATGGTACCCTTGGACACCCAAGCCTTGACCTTAGAATGACATTATATGCTTTTACGGATCTTTTTATGTGCTTATGTGACTACATGAATATGTGCTTCGTGTCTAATCTAACTAATTCCAACTTGTTACCTAGAGATATAATAAAAAAAAAATTCGCAAATAAAAAAAAAAAAAAAAAAAAAAAAAAAAAAAAAAAAAACAACCTTGCATGTGGTAGATGCTACTCTTGAAGATGCACTTTCCACCTTAGGTCAAGATGGAAAATTGCACGCGATACTATTTTTTATTATGATGATTCGTTTACGTACTTTATAATCGAGCTAATGACATTAATTCTTGTGAGGTTTGTAATTAGAAGTTCGCATCTCTTAATAGGATGTCATCAATATGTTTATTCTTAAACGTGCCTATTTTCGTGTTCATCATTTATTTAGTTGTAATTAGTCAACCTTGATTTAAGAGTATAATTTATTTACCTCTTCTATGGTTTAAAAAGAAAATCCTGAGAACTTTACTTTGGATGATTGCCTCACACAAAAAAAAGAGAGAAATAGAAGGGAAAAAAAATATGTCGTTCTTAAAAAAAAGGGAAAAAAAAAGAGTATGAAAATAATAATAATAATAATAATAATAATAATAATAATAATAATAATAATAATAATATTATTACTATTATTATTATTATTATTATTATTATTATTATTATTATTATTATTATTATTATTATTATTATTATTATTATTATTATTCTAAAAAAAAAGAGAGAGAGAGAGAGAGAGAAAATAATGAATGATAAAACCGAGAAAATGATTTAATTATTTCTTTTATTTTACATTTTGAGGCCATAATTATTTTTAAGAAAATAGTAAATATTATCCTTTAAAGATGAGCAATATGAGAATCATAATTGAAAAAAAAATGATATAGATCTCTATTGCAATCTAAGTGATCAACAAATACCATAATATATTTGATCATTTTAAGGAGTATGTTCGGGTTGATTAATATTCTAAAAATTTGATGAGCATTTTCAATCCAAATTTTTTGTCTTTCTCTTCTACCTTTTTAGAAAACAATTCATTTAAAGTAAAATCCTTAGATGATTACCTTGTTGAAGTCAACACAAATAATGACATTCCATTAATGATTGTTCGTGAATTTTTTGACATTCTTCATCAACAAACTTTCTTAAAGTGAATTCATATTACAAGGATTAAGAAAAAAAGAAATAAAACAATCATTTTGACTTTGTTTCATTGTTTGAATGCTTGGCAGAAAAGGTTTAAGTGAATGCGCTCAATTTCTCGTGATACACATTACCAGATCATCTTCCACATTTGCATACTAGTCCAATCATGGGTGACAAAGCAGCATTGGAGAAACTTAGAGAGGAACTCCAAAACATAAGGGCCCTACGAGAAGAAGAAGACCAAATAAAGGATCATAAAAAAGCAGAAAAGGCTAAAATAAAAGCAGAAAAAGAAAAAAAAACATTCTGCAAGAAAAAGCAAGAGCCGAAAGAGTAGAGGCCTTGGAGAAACCTGTCCTTCGAGCTAAATCAGGGAATAAGTACTTCAATTATGAGCTTGCACCACAACCTAGTGGCAAGACTCTCCCAGAAAAGTTCTTGACTACGGATTTTCCAACCTTTAAGGTTACACGCAATCCTAGAACTCACTTAAAGAGCTTTATTGGAATTATGGCATTGAAAGGGGTTGAGCCAAGCCTATATGCATGTACTTTTCCTCTTTCATTGGACCCAACTGATAGATCATGGTTTTATAACCACGATGAAAAATAAACTTCCAATTGGAGTGAAGTTGTAAAAGCGTTTTTAACCCAATATGGAGATAACATCGAGCTCTCAACTACTTTGCGCGATCTCGAATTGCTTAAGCAAGGGGAAGAAGAAGGATTCATTGACTTTTTTTCCTGGTGGCGATCAAAGGTTGCTCTTATTCCACAAAGACCTACAGATCATATACTTTTCCCAAAGTTCATAGACAATATGTATCCACCTTATAAGTGCCATTTACAATACCTTGGTTTAGACACATTTCAAAAAGTCTATAATGTGGGAACATTAATTGAAAGGGACTTGATAAATGAAACCATGAATCATATAGATGGACTTTATTTTTAGAGAGGATTTCACCTACGTAAAAAACGGACAAAGCTCGAAGACGCAATCTCAAGAAGTTGTCAAAAATTCAAGATGTAGCACCCTAGGTCTTGTTTTGTTTCTTTCCTTTGTTTTTTATTATAGACTATTCATGCTTTCGAATCTACTTATTTTGTACTCTCATTAATTAATGAATAAAAAATATATTTTCAAGTACGTTTATCTTGTTCTCTTTTCGATCTCTTTATTGTTATTGACTTGAACTAAATAAAACGTATACATACAAACATTCAATATCAAAAGGCATACTGATCGAGGTTAAGTAGGTCGTTATCAAATTAACAATTTATAATGCCTAAACTTACACTAAACTAGTTAGTGGCAAGTAAAGGATCGAACCACTAAGGAAGCTCACTCGTCCAACATCAATATCACTAATGCAAGAGTCAAGAGGGGAAATGTTTTTGTTGATATATTGGATAAAAAGCACTAAAACTACGAATAAGCAAAGATAAAGATGAATAAAATCAATAGAAAATTACGCTAGGGATTCGGGGGTGTCAAACATGACTAGAAAGAGGAGAATAACGGTGATTATCATGAAACATATGCCAAAGAACACAAGGTCATACCTAAACAATTCATTCTCATGCAATAGTCTAGGCAAATCAATGAAAGAAGTCCATGCTAGTTAGGATCATTCTCATGCATCCTATTAGACACAAGCAAATCAAGAGAATAAAGAAACACAATTCATAAAACTCAATTTTAACAACTCATTCTCATGCAATCATTAAAATAGAGGTGATCTTAATCTAGTTCAAATCACTTTCATGCATTTAAACTAGAGGGAAATCAAATAAAGTGTAACAATAATCTCAAGCCATCAAAAATCATATCTTTCATCAATATATGGCATAAGTTCAATCCAACCATCATCATTCATCCATCATTCAATACATATCTTCCACCCCCTTCCCCTAGCTAAGAGTTTAGCCTAGAGAAGGGAGATTAAACATAATATCAAAACTAGAGATAAACACAAAAAACTCAAAACAAGGCATGATTGAAATATATGAAATCAATAACAACAAGATGAGCTAATAAGATAGACAAAAATAAGTAACAAAAAAAACACATAAATAATACCAAAGGAAAGGAGAAGATATTACTAAAGAAAGGATTGAAGAAAGATGAAAACTTTGGTGCTTGCTTGATTGATGGAAGATTAAAACTTGAGCAAAGTTGAATACAAAGGAAGCTTGAATAACAATCTCTTTTCTCTCTCTAGATTAGTCTAGTGTTCTATGGAATTAGTACTAAGTCTCCCCCGTTTTACAAAGAGTCCCGTCTATATATATGTGGCTCCACCCAAAAGAAAGAGACTTGGACAACAAGGCGCAAATAAATCGTAAACCCAGTCGTGCGCGCTCGCACATGAGTCCTGTGCGCCCGCACACAATGTGTGTGCGCCCTCTCATCGTAGTGTGCGACCGCAACTTTAAGTAGGTCGTGATCCCTGCCACCCAGGGACCGGCCCTTGTTGGGGTGGCCAATAGGGGTAGTTTACCGGGGGGGGGGGGGTTACCTCACCCCTATCTACGGCCGCACCATAAAGAGCTTGGGTTTGCAGAAACATACCCTGCTGGTTCTCCAATAGGCTTTGCATGCCAAGTTGCATGCTCATCATTTGCTGCTCAAGGCTACTCATGCCTTGATGATGTTGATGATGTTGTTGCGGCTGCTGTTGTTGCTGTTGTTGTTGCTGTTGTTGTTGTTATTGTTGTTGTTGTTGTTGTTGTTGTTGTTGTTGTTGTTGTTGTTGTTCGACTTCCATATTCCTTAAACCACCCAGAGCGGAGGGTAGCACACCATTATCACTCGGAATCTTCCATACATTCCTTGCATTCCGCTCCAGGGATGTACGGCTGGGGTATGGCAAGACACAATGGTGCTCTCTGTCATCAACTATCCAGTCGTGAAAATTGTTGGCATCTGAAGTTCCTTGGAGGAACCCCGACCTTCTCATCTGCTGAATGTCGATGAATAGATCTTTGTCGGCCCCCACTTGAGTGCACGAGGGGAAGAAGCGTTCATAGTTGAGCTTCTTCGCAATCCTGGTAATCATCCCACCGAGGGCAATTTCCCCTGTCTTGTGGCCCGATTTGATTGTCTCGCAGCATAAGACGAACCAATACCCCATATTGAGCCGCCCTTTTAATTCCTCCCTAGTGGCTACCCACAAAGTAAATAGCTCCTCATGAGAGAGCTTGCTCAAATCCTGCTTGCTAAACACCGCAAACCCCAGAATACGGTGTAGAATACGGAGCACAGGGTGGATTATATGGTTGGCCACCGAATACCGGGTGTTGAATTCATCATAGTCGGTAATCGTACGCCACCATCTAAATGCATCATACTCAGGGAACAAGCTCAAAGAAGGGGCAAGGAGGTCCGCCTCGGGGTTGAGATCCAACAAAACATTAAGATCACTCAGAGTCATAGAGTGCCGGTTGTTGAACAATTGAAAGGAAATCTGGAAGTCGTTCCCAAGAGGCTCTTTTTCAAAAGATGCCAAGAATTCGAAAGTTGGCTCCTTGTAGGTTCGGTATTGATGTTTTATGAACTCGCTCATCCCCAAGTTATCCAAGAGCGACCTTATATCGTCGTCAATCCCTAAAGCTCTCATGGAGCGTTGATCATAGTGTCGGGAGGGATTTAACTTTCGGCCATGAAGGTCGTTGAAGAACGTAGCATGGACCTTGTTCGAAAATCTCAATCTAGGGGGAACATTAGGTCCTTGCGCTTGAGTGTGTTGGGTACTTGGTTCTTCAACCGATAACCTGGGTTCCTTCCTGCTCCTTCTTTTGCTCATTATGCTCAACAAACACAAAAGACCCAACCAAAAGGAGAACTAACTTCGAACTTGACCAACAATTTGAAAAACAACAACAACAACTCAAGTCTCAACAATCTGCAAAAAGGGTTAGTGCTAACAACTAACCAAATAAATATGACGCCCAAGACAACAAAAATCAACAACAAAGCAGTCAATCAAAACACATTATGATATCAAGCAATTCTCATGAAATTAGTTGCATTTTCAACAATTCAAAAATCAAATTTCTCAACTTAGTTCCATGAAATTGGCTTCAAAAACAATAGCATGAACAACAATGTCCCCACAATCATCAAATTTCACACTAATAACCTACAAATCCCTCACAAAGAAAACCAAAACCACATGCAATTCACTCAAGCTAATTCATGTTTAATAACTAAAAATTTTGCATAAATAATTGAAACTAAGTAATAAAATAGAAAAATTTAGAGTTATACCACCATGTAGAAGCTTGAACACCACCAATAGGCTCCAAGAACACCAATTTCAATGAACCTTGCAAACCATGAAAATGGGGGATTTTTTGGGTATTTTGGAGAGAGAAAGTGGGTGAATTTGTGAGTGGAGTGAAAAATTTTGATGGATTTGAGAGAAAATCAATGGAAGTAGTGAATAATGGGTGCAATTTGAAGGTTAGGATTTGGGTTTGTGAGGAGAGAGAAGGGAGTATGAAAATAGGGTGTCGAAAATATGAGAAGGAAATCGAGGAGAAGGGGCTAAAAATCCGATTTACCTGTTCTGTGCGCCCGCACAAGAATTCTGCGCGCCCGCACAGTTGATTTTGCGCGCCCGCACAGAGGTCGCGCAACAGGTCGCGCAAACTCTCTGCCTCGAGCATCAACTTTTGATAAGTTTTGTGCGGGTTCTGACAGGGCTGCGCGCCCGCATAGATATACGCGCGCCCGCACATATGGCGCACAGCAGGTCGCGCAAACCTTCTGCCTCCAGCTACAATTTGGTATAAAATCTGTGCGGGTTCTGACAGTGCCCGTGCGCCCGCACAGGTCTCACTGCGCGCCCGCACAGATAGCGCGCACAGGTCGCACAGAGCATTTTTGATTTTTCCTCACATTTTCGAGATAGAGAATCCTTGCTCCTTAATCATCCAAACACCTTGTAACCAAAAAAATAAGGGTAATCAAAATCAAAATCAAGTTCAAAAAGGACAAAATGAAATCGGACAAAATGAAAAGAGTTAGAAACTCGGGTTGCCTCCCGAGAAGCGCTTCTTTATGAGGTCACTAGCTTTACCATGAGAAAAATCCTTCAAGTGGGAGGCTTGGGATCCAAAGGATCAAGCATTATACATTCGATGATACCAACTTCTTCCTTGTAAAAGTAATGCTTTAGACGATGACCATTAACCATAAACTTGTTACCATCCGAATCTAACTCAAAGGAGCCATAAGGAGTAATCTTTGAAATAACAAAGGGACCCGACCACTTTGACTTGAGTTTGCCCGGAAACAAACGAAGCCTTGAGTTGAAAAGCAAAACTTTGTCTCCAACTTTAAAGTTCTTGTTTCTAATATGTTGGTCATGCCACTTTTTGGTCTTCTCCTTATATAACCTTGAGCTCTCATAAGCATCATCTCTAAGCTCTTCAAGTTCATTGAGCTTAAGCAATCTCTTCTCACCGGCCAAAGACAAATCCATATTGAGCTCTTTGATGGCCCACCAAGCCTTGTACTCCAACTCAACCGGCAAGTGACAAGCCTTTCCATAGACCAACCTATAGGGGGTCGTGCCAATTGGAGTCTTGTATGCCGTCCTTAGAGCCCATAGCGTGTCATCAAGTTTGAGAGACCAATCTTTCCTTGATTTGTTCACCATCCTTTCAAGAAGATTTTTGATTTCACGATTCGAGACCTCCACTTGTCCTTGAGTTTGAGGGTGGTAAGGTAGTCCAACCTTGTGATGAACGCCATATCTCTTAAGAAGAGCTTCAAATTGTTTTTTGGCAAAATGGGAACCTCCATCACTAATTAACACCCTCGGAACTCCAAACCTAGGAAAGATGATCTTCTTTAGGAGCTTAAGCACAACCTTGTGATCATTGGTAGGTGGGGGTATGGCTTCAATCCATTTTGTCATATAATCGACCGCTACCAAGATATATAGATTCCCACAAGAGGAAACAAAAGGTCCCATGAAGTCTACCCCCCAAACATCAAAAGGTTCCACTTCTAGAATGTTTTGTTGGGGCATTTCGTCTCTCTTAGTAATGCCTCTGCTCCTTTGACATCTATCACATTGCGCAACGAATTGGTGGGCATCTCTATGCATTGTCGGCCACCATAATAAGGATTGAGAGATTTTTGCCACTGTTTTGTCAACACCACCATGTCCTCCACATGGTAGTGAGTGGCAATGCTCAAGAACACCTTGAATTTCATGATCTGGAACGCACTTCCGATAAAGGCCATCTCCACATTGCTTGAATAGGTATGGGTCATTCCAAAAGTATCTTCTCACCTCCTTGAAAAACTTCTTCTTTTTTTGAGAAGAGTACTCCGGGGGAACGACTCCACACGCAAGATAGTTGGCTATATCCGCGTACCAAGGAGTAGAAGTTGACACCAAAGCCATGAGAGCCTCGAATCCTATCTCATCATTAATCGGTACATCCTCCTTGTTCTCAAATGGTAGCCTAGACAAAAGATCCGCTACATAGTTCTCCGCTCCCTTCTTGTCCCTCATTTCCATGTGAAAGTCTTGGAGAGAGAGAACCCAACGGATCAAGCGAGGCTTTGCTTCTTTTTTGGTCATGAGATACCGCACCGCGATGTGATCCGTGTACACAATAACTTTTGAGCATATTAGATAGGACCGAAACTTATCGAATGCAAACACTACCGCCAACATCTCTTTCTCCGTTGTTGTGTAATTCCTTTGAGCCTCATCTAGAGTCCGACTTGCGTAGTAGATGACACATGATTTTCCTTGTTTCTTTTGACCAAGAACGACACCTACTGCAAAGTCACTAGCATCGCACATTAGCTCAAAAGGCAAGCTCCAATCCGGAGCTTGCACAACGGGAGAGGAAATGAGAGCTTCCTTGAGCTTACGAAACGCCTCAAGGCAAGCCTCATTAAAGTAAAAAACAACCTCTTTTTTGAGTAGTTCGGTCAAGGGTTTGGCGATTGAAGAAAAATCTTTGATAAACCTCCGGTAAAAACCGGCATGCCCAAGAAAAGCCCGTACCCCCGTGATGGAAGTAGGAGGGGGCAATTTTTCAATCACCGAAACCTTGGCCGGATCTACTTCAATGCCATTTTTTGAAACCTTATGGCCGAGGACAATGCCCTCCTCAACCATAAAATGACACTTTTCCCAATTTAAAACCAAACTCGTCTCTTGACACCTTTTCAAAACTTTTTCAAGGTTAAAAAGACAAGTGTCAAAAGACGAGCCACCAACACTAAAATCATCCATGAAAACCTCAATTTCTTTTTCAAGCATCTCAGAGAAAATGGAAGTCATGCATCTTTGAAAAGTAGAGGGAGCATTGCATAATCCGAATGGCATTCTTTGGTATGCAAATGTCCCATATGGACATGTGAAAGTAGTTTTCTCTTGGTCACTTGGATGGATAGGGATTTGGTAAAATCCGGAATACCCATCCAAGAAACAAAAGAAAGCATGGTTAGAAAGCCTTTCAAGCATTTGGTCCATGAAAGGGAGAGGAAAATGATCTTTCTTGGTGTTTTTGTTCAATCTCCTATAATCAATGCACATTCTCCACTCGGTCACCGTCCGGGTGGAGATTTCCTCTCCCTTTTCATCCTTGATTATGGTCATTCCACCCTTCTTTGGAACCACATGAACCGGGCTAACCCATTTGCTATCTGAGATAGCATAGATGATTCCCGCTTCACGTAGTTTCAAGATTTCTTTCTTCACAACCTCTTGAAGGTGGGGGTTCAACCTTCTTTGAGGTTCAATGGAGGTGGAATGATCATCCTCAAGATGAATACGATGCATGCATAAAGAAGGGCTAATACCTTTAATATCATCAATGCTATACCCTATCACATCCCTATATTTCCTTAAAACATCAAGAAGTTTTTCCAAATTAAGACCATCTAGGGTAGCATTGACAATAATAGGGTATTTTCCCTCCTTATCGAGAAAAGCATATTTCAAAGAAGGGGGAATGGGTTTGAGTTCTACCTTGGGAGGAGGCTTAGAACTCTCCTCCAATTTCTCCTCCTTGGACTCAATCTCGACCTCAACTTGTTGTTCAACTTCCTCCCTTGAGGATTCTTCTATTGCCATGACCAATTCTTTAGCCTCTTGAGAGTGGAACTCTTCTTCGCATGTAAGGGCTTCAATCATTGGATCTTGAGGCCCCATCACGACCCTCCCCAAGCGATCTAGCTCCTCATTCACAACATCAACTCTATAGCATTTTTCAACCATGGGGGTCTTGAGCAATTTCGAAAATTCAAAGACAATTTTTTCATCGGCCACTTCACAAGTGATGGTGTTGTTCTTGCAATTGATGACCGCCCCCAAAGTTTTAAGAGCTTCACGTCCCAAAATCAAAGGAGTGTTCACATCCTCCTCCATATCCATCACTACAAAGTCACAAGGCACGTAAATGTGTCCCACTTGAATTGGAACATCCTCAAGCTCTCCACAAGGTAGTTTCACCGATCGATCGGCCAATTGAATTGTCTTCCTTGTAGGGATCATCTCAATATTGAGTTTTTGAGCAATGGATAGAGGGATTAGACTAACACTTGCTCCAAGATCGGCTAAGGCGCCCCTAGCTTCCATATTCCCAATTTTCACCGGCAAAGTGAAACTTCCCGGGTCTTTCTCCTTCTTGGGCATCTTATGTTGGACAAGAGCGCTCACTTGATGTGGAAGGGTGATAAGCTCATCATTGAGCTTTCTCTTGTTGGTGAGAATATCCTTGAGGAACTTAGAATAAGATGGCATTTGTGTCACAACTTCAAGAAAAGGGAGGTTGATATGCAAATTCTTCATGACACTAAGAAATTTTGTGAATTTGTCATTCAACTTCCTCTCCGCAAGCCGACCGGGAAAAGGAACCGGTCCATCAAGATTCCTAGCCTCACTAGGAATTGAAGTTGTCTTCTCATTGTCTATCTTCTTCTTCTCCGAACCTCCTTCTATCTCATCACCTTTTTCTTTCTCACCTCCCTTGTTTTCATTCACACTCTCCTCTCCTCTCTTCTTTCCTTCACTATCCCCTTCATTTGGTCCTTCATAGGAAGTCCCCGACCTCAATGTGATCGCCTTGCATGTATCGGGTTTTGGATTGTGAGATGGGTTAGGTTGTGGTTGTCCGGGTAGAGTGGATGGTGAATTGAAAGGAGTTCTCTCGGCCAATTGAGCTAGTTGTGAATCAACCATCTTGTTGTGGGCTCTTATCTCTTGCATTTGTTGCCCAAAAGATTGCATTTGCGCATGCATGGCTTGGAGGAGTTGAGTTTGAGTTAGCTCCGCTTGAGGTGCTTGTTCTTGATGGTTTCTTTGAGGTGCTTGAGTTTGATTTTTGTATTGGTTGTTCCTTGGATAGCTTCCTCTTGGGTTTTGGGGTTGAGATGGAGGTGGATTTTGATATTGAGGGTTGGAGTTATAGGAAGGTTGAGCTTGTTGGTTCCATTGTTGAGGATGAGGTACAAACCCGGGTGGTGGTTATCTCCAAGCTACTCCACCGCCGCTTCCTCTAAATCCCTCTTGCCTAGTGTTGTATGCCGCTACATGCTCGGGGCTTAAACCTCCACAATAGGATGTATCATGGTCCGTTCCTCCACAATTTTGACAAGAGAAAGAGTTAACTTGAGAAGAGCTTGCTCCACCACTTGAGCTTGCATTCACACTCGTGTTCAATTTGGAAAGCCCTTTTGTTAGTTGATCAATTTGATGTTGTAATTGATCTACTTTCTCCAATTCATAAATACCACCTCTATTTGGAGCGTTTCTTCTTCGGTCCCCCCAAGAGTAATTCTTTGCTACCTCTTTTATTGTGGCTTCAACTTGATTTTGAGGGATCTTGATTAATTGGCCACCCTCCCCCGCATCCAAATTAGCTCTTGACATGGGCTCCAATCCATCGTAGAAAAACCGCATGAGCAACCCTTGATTGTACTCATGGTGGGGACATGCTTGCACCAACTCTTTGAATCTCTCCCATGCTTCACCAAGACTTTCATCGGCCTCTTGCTCAAATGATGCAATTTTTCTTCTCATTTCGGCGGTCTTCTCTTCGGAGATAAAGCGCTTCAAGAACGCCTTTACAACTTCCCTCCATGTTGTGAGAGAATTAGGCTTTACTTGCTTTAGCCATTTCTTTGCTCGTCCGGTGAGAGATTGCCGGAAAAGGTGCATACGAATGTAGTCTTGACTCACTTCACTGGTTTGCATCATTGCGCACAATTCAAGGAATCGGTCCAAATGCTCAATAGGGTCCTCACTTGCACTTCCTGAAAATTGCTCCGATTGGACCATTCGAGTATATTGTGGATGGATTGAGAACTTGGTTTCCGTGACGGGTAGCAAAATCCCTCCCGTGAGTTCATAATCTTCCGGATTTCCGAACTCACGAAACAAGACATCATTCTCTTGTCCCGCCATTGATTCGCGTGGTGAACTTGAAGAGTAAGTATCACTCTCACTATCAACTATATCACCAAAGCCTCTTCCCTCGTCCTGATAAAGCCTACGGACTTGTCCCAAGGTTCGGTTGATTTCGTGGTCAATTTGATGTGAGGGTGCTCCTTGATACCTCCAAAGCATTCACCAAAGCTAAGCAAACAATTAGCAATGACAAGGATGATAAAACAAAAGAAACAAAAAGAAAAGAAAGCAAAATGACTCTAACAAAAGCAATAAAATTAGCTAAACAAGCCGCATCCCCGGCAACGGCGCCAAAATTTGATCGAGGTTAAGTAGGTCGTTGGTTCTACCGACCCTAATCAAATTAACAATTTATAATGCCTAAACTTACACTAAACTAGTTAGTGGCAAGTAAAGGGTCGAACCACTAAGGAAGCTCACTCGTCCAACATCAATATCACTAATGCAAGAGTCAAGAGGGGAAATGTTTTTGTTGATATATTGGATAAAAAGCACTAAAACTACGAATAAGCAAAGATAAAGATGAATAAAATCAATAGAAAATTACGCTAGGGATTCGGGGGTGTCCAATATGATTAGAAAGAGGAGAATAACGGTGATTGTCATGAAACATATGCCACATAACACAAGGTTCTACCTAAACAATTCATTCTCATGCAATAGTCTAGGCAAATCAATGAAAGAGGTCTCCCCTAATAAGGATCATTCTCATGCATCCTATTAGTTATAACCAAATCAAGGGAATAAAGAAGCACAATCCATAAAAACTCCACTTTAATAACTCATTCTCATGCAATCGTTAAAATAGAGGTGATCCTAATCTAATTCAAATCACTTTCATGCATTTGAACTAGAAAATATCAAATAGAGTGCAACAATAATCCCAAGCTAATAAAAATCATGACTTTCATCAATATATGGCATAGTTCAATCCAACCATCATCATTCATCCATCATTCAATACATATCTTCCACCCCCTTCCCCTAGCTAAGAGTTTAGCCTAGAGAAGGGAGATTAAACATAATATCAAAACTAGAAATAAACACAAAAAACTCAAAACAAGGCATGATTGAAATATATGAAATCAATAACAACAAGATGAGCTAATATGATAGACAAAAATAAGTAACAAAAAAAACACATAAATAATACCAAAGGAAAGGAGAAAATATTACTAAAGAAAGGATTGAAGAAAGATGAAAACTTTGGTGCTTGCTTGATTGATGGAAGATTAAAACTTGAGCAAAGTTGAATACAAAGGAAGCTTGAATAACAATCTCTTTTCTCTCTCTAGATTAGTCTAGTGTTCTATGGAATTAGTACTAAGTCTCCCCCGTTTTACAAAGAGTCCCGTCTATATATATGTGGCTCCACCCAAAAGAAAGAGACTTGGACAACAAGGCGCAAATAAATCGTAAACCCAGTCGTGCGCGCCCGCACATGAGTCCTGTGCGCCCGCACACAATGTGTGTGCGCCCTCTCATCGTAGTGTGCGGCCGCAACTTTGTGGGTACGGGGAAAATGAGCGCGCCCCCACATGAGTAATGCGCGCCCGCGCAAAGGTATGTGCGCCCGCACAGTGGTCGCGCATAGGGTCGCGCAAGCTCTCTGGTTTTGCTCTGTTTCTTCAGTCTGGCTGTGCGGGTTCTGACAGGGCTGCGCGCCCGCACAGCCTCACATGTGCGCCCGCGCATAAGCCGCACAGCACCCCGCGCACAACAGATAACTTGGCTTCTTGATATCGTCTTTCTTTCGGCGCATTATACCTACAAAACCAAAGCATGGAGATCAAAATAAAAACAAAGCGAGAAGACTAAGAAAAGGGAAGATAAGGGAGAAAAGGAAAGAGGAAGCAAAACTAAGTAAAAATGCTTAGAAAAAGGGCCAAACAAGCGCAAATGAGGAGAAAATCCTTAGAGAAAAAGGATAAAAGAGTGGCATAAATGCCACTCATCACATACATACTCAACACTTTAAGTATCTTGATAAGCTTTGGCTTACTAGATTTATCAAATGAAAAGAGGCCCATCTTTGGCCCACAAAGAAAGGATATGATGATTTCACCAACACAGGAGGCAACTTGAAACTCCACAAAGATAATCCCATGTTCTTAACCTTGGAAAAAATTCCATCTTTTGGCACCCCTTTTGAGCCTCGTCAATTGAGCCTTAATTATTCAACCTACATTACTCCGAACCTTTGGATTGGAATGGTGCAAAGAGATACAAATAGAAAATTTAGGGGAACGAAACATAAGAGGGGGAAACAAAGTTAGTTTAAACCAAAAATGAAAGATCAAATGCAACAGAAAAAAGAAAAATCGTTCTAAACCTAAAATAAACTTGTCAAAAAAAGAAAAAAAAAAAAGAAAGGAGAGATGACAAGGAAAAGGCACCTAATGTAGGATTTGTCACACAAAGAAGAAAGGTTCTAATTTGATAAGCACCAAAAGTAAAGGATTTTGGGAGTATACTTGAGCCTTTCCATTGTTCATAACCCCAAGCCTAGCCACGTTACGACCTTGGAAAGACCCTCCTTGAGGTAGACCATAACCATGTACCAAAATCATCATTCCAAAAATATGGCCAATCCTAGGCCTTTGCACATATGGACCTACTATTGTAGAGTCATGCCCATATATAAAATGCATGAAGTGTTGAGTTATGATTACAAGATCATATAAAAAAAAATTTTAATGATTTGGATGATTTGATAGCCTTTGGCTTGATTACATCATGTTAGTACGTAAAGCAATCGAATCAAACTAAATTCGATGTTTTCCATATCCTTTGCCAAAGAAAAATGAGACGAATATCAGTTAAAAAAAAAAACCACAATCATCTTATTTTCCTTTAATAATAGGGCTATTTATTACCAAGGTAATTCAGGTTCTATATACATTGCCTAGAAAGAAAAAGAGTTAATACAATAAATTGATTTGATATATCGATAGCCTCGATGTCAACTTTAGATGTCTTTTACAACTCTTGAGAATTGGTCTTTTCACTTGTCATGAGTAACTAAAATGTCCGCCTATGTGGGATATCTCCATCTTCTCTAAGCGAGGAATATTGATTGAACATGATCGCTGCATGAAAAAAATGATCGTTATCACTATCACACGTATACCTCACTGCCAAGTCAGCGCGATGATTCAAATATTAAGTCAATAATCCTTGCTTTTAAAAAACATGTCTAATTTTCTTTCTTTGTTCTTCTATGGGAAAGTTGGATTCCCCTTCCTTTTTATACAAATCCGTCTTTTTTGTTCATTTCTTTTTTAGGGGATAAGTTGGGATGATCCCTCCCATTTGGCAACTAAAATACTCAAAAATAGTATAATTTTTTCGCTCTTTGCCTCAAATTAGGGACTTAAAAAAGCCAGGACATCCCCACTTCTCTCTATTTACAGATTTGAACACTATTTATACTACAAAATCAATGTCATGCAAAGCTTATTACGAACCATCTGAATAACTTTAAATGACAAAGGGAAGAATACCACTTCTTATTATTTGACCAAGATAATTAATTATGTTACTTGATCAAACAATTTATGATAAACATATACAATATTCCGCAAATTGAAAATACAAATCTCGGGGCCTTAAACAAACATGAGAAACATCCCCTAGCATATGTATACATGAATTCCAAAAGCCACCTAAGTCTACACTTGGGGGCTTCAAATTAAAAATATAAGTCCCATCTTAACTTTCATTTTAAAATGAGACCATATTTTGGAAAGTGATTTGAATGATTTTATAAATTATTCTAACACTTCACCAAACCTAGGTTTAATAAACATTCGTTTTCAAACTACGGTGCTTATTTAATGGAAAAAAATTCACTTTCAATTAGAAAAATATGACAATGATAACAAAAAGTAAAACTTAAACAAAATCAGATAAACGAAAGTTTGCTCACATTTTCATATCTTTGTTGAAATAAGTTGCAAATTACAACTTACCTTCATCAATCTTGGAAAAAAAAAGTCACACTCAATTACGAGCTAGACTTTTCTTTCCATTTTGGGTTCAATTTTGAAAACAATATTAGGTATTTTGCCAACTATAAAAAGTTGCTTTTCAAAACAATCTTTTATTTAAATTATTGGACCCTTTCAAAATTTTAAATTCTAGTTCGAAATAACTGTCTCTAATAAAAAATAGTATTCAAAATTTCCTTTCTGAATTTTTATTTCATTTCCAAAAATAAATAAATTTTCAGATTCTCAATAACCGTTTGGATAATAAGTGTATGTACATTTATATATTCAAGAGGAATGAACTAAGATTCGACTTCTTGGCTCGAACTTGTTCTAATTGGCTAAGGGATGGTAAACAAACCACTTGCAAGACCAAAATCAATGATTGATAAGAACAAAGAAAATATTTGATGTTCTAAATCAACTTTGAGAATAAAATCACCACAATGATCTTTACAAACGTTTAGACATTAGGTATGATATAATAAACCTTAAACACTAATGTTTTGGTTTATAAACAAGCAAAGAATTAACTTGCTTTCTCGAACATGACTTTAAATAAAATGTGAAAGTCGTGTCATTGTCTTAAATATCTCAAAACAAAAATAGGACATATACATAGGTCCATCTCAATATCATGATTATATGAATGGCCTAAATAATAGCAAGTCATTAGAACTACCCCAAATTGGGTGCTCTAAGACTTGAGAAATAGCAAGAATGCGTATAACCTAACATTGGAGGCTACAATATTCGATACTATAAAATGGGGGCTCAAAAGCCCGAAGTATAGCCAAACTACTCTAGTTCGATGATGTCTTCAAGAATTCCCTAAACTAACTAGCTTTGTGCAAATCTTGAGATCACAGTTTTATAAGTGAATAATAATAACCGTCGGTTATTTTTATCATTGATAAAACCAATTTTGAAACTTACGCATGAAAAAATAAACATGAGTCGCAAGAACAAATTCATGCTATTATAAAAGTTCAAAATTTGATTTATAATTTTAATGCATAATTGTTGTTCTAAACACTTCATTTTAAATTAAAATTAACAAGTATAGTCTATGTGAGCAAAACAAAAGAGAAATAAAGTTCAAACATAAAGTCAAAATTAGAAAAAAAAAAAACACATATATGCTTGACATGCTCATACAGGATCAATACGTTATCACTTCACATGAAATTTGTTGCAATATATTGCTTAAACATGTCACAACGACAAACAAACAAATTCATGAAAACAAGTCGAATAAAAAGCCCCCAAAGTCAAAATTTGGGGTTTAACGGTTAAAAAATCGCCCAAATTCCATCAAGAATGAACGAATTCTGGCAAATATGAATAAGGGACGAGATCTACTTCCTTTTGCATTAAAAAACAAGAAAATTTGAGCTCTTTAGAAAGGGGAAAGAAGCGAAAATCGTGAAGGAAGGAGAGACAAACCAGCGCAATTAAATTACTCAACGATTCTCTTTTTGCTGATTTAAGTGTCGCGCGCAACTGAATTAGTTACGCGTGACAAACCAGCGCAACGCAGAACGATGTGCACGCCTTGCCAGCGCGACCTACTGAGTTGAGCGCGGATACTGGTCAATAAAATGATCGGTATCCAGATTTTGATCCGTTTGATCATTTCTTCAACGGTTTTTGCTTGTCATTAGACGTAATGGTGCGCAAATTATCAAAATCTTTTTAATTTTCTTTGCATATTGTAGTTTGTTTTCTTCTTTTTTAGTTTTTTGCATCATTCTTGCATGCACACCGTGCTTTGTGCCTTCCCCAAGCATACGTTTTGAACGTTTTTCGTAAGAGTGCACTACTAGAAAATCCGTGTTTTATGGACGCTTTTAAAGCCTATTTTCGACGCTAAAAAGCGTCAAAAATTTATTTCTCGACGCTTTTAAAAAGCGTCCAAAATAAGTGAGTCGAGAAATTTAGGTGACATAAAAAAGCGTCACGAATCTCGACGCTATATTTTGTCCAGATTTTTCTACGAAGCGTCGAAATTTTGATAATTGGCGCACTTTCTTTGTTTTAGCGACGCTTTTAAGTGTCCAAAATCTTAAAATTGGCGACGCTTTTCAAAGTCCAAAGTTTTGTTTATTTGATGTTTAATATTTTCGTGATGCTTTTTTCCATCTATATTTTTATCAGTTAGGGACGCCTTTTCTTGTCCATTTTCATTAAAAAAATATACTTCGTATATACAATACATTTACCCATATAAACATTTCATTTACTACAAAATAATATTAGTACACTAGTTTTACCAAAATATAAATATACAGCAACTTAAAATTATGCCAAAAATTTTTTATTGCACATACTTAATATATTATAGTACATGTAAAATATGAGTTTTCTATTACAACATATATAATTCTAGCTTGCACTTAATTCGTGACTAGCAGTGGAACAAATTTGAGACACCAATAGTTTATCTTTACATAGCTTTAAAATATCTTTCTTCCATCCTTGTTATCTTGCACTGCTCTGCAATCCAGGGAGAAAAAAAAAATTAACAGGTTAGCCATTAAACTTTAGTTCATATAGATCAACAAAAAAAAATTAACTCGGATAATAGCTATACCATTTCTTCTACTATATATGATATAAACAATCATTAACCTGAGACCGAATTTGAGTGAAGAACAACAATCTTCTCAAATAGGATGAAAAAAAACTGTTAAATTAGCCTTTCATATAAATATTCACCAAAATCTAATAATAGCACCCACAATCATGTCAAGAAATTATATAGTATTGGACAATCAGACTAAATAAAAGCAAGACTGCTCTATTTGATAACCAATATTGGAGATTAAAGTTTTAAAAATCAATGCTACTTGATTATTAGAAATCAATGAGACAAGTTAGGATGATATTCGTGTAAAACAATAATCTACCTCATAGTCGTGGATCTGTTGCATGCCGATTCTAGATACACAGTTTATAGCTGCTCCTAATCCAATACCAATAGTTGTTGTTCTGTACTCAAATCTAAGCTAACAGTATAGAATTTTAATTCAAGATCAATTGTAAACAAAGAAACTCAATCATGAATATTGCTAGCAATGTATAAAAGTTAAGAATGAATATTCAGTAATGGAAGCAACAAGATACATTTGAAGCTAAATAGCTAATTGTCACATAAGCCAAAATTAAATAAACATGGTATATAATACCATGCCACGAATAAAAAACGAGATAATTGGCACAAGACTTGTAGGGTGGGAGCTCTAAATTGAGCTCCTACTTAAATCACACCTTTTGGTACATATCCTTGACCTTCAATACACTAATAATTGAGGATTATTACTCCATATCTTATAATTACTCAAATGAAGAAAGTTTAGTTGTTGCTCATACTTTGCATATCTTTTTTTTACTATCAAATAGCAGCCTTGCAGTTATACTTTCTGTTTTATCACTCTTATCATATGCTATATTAGACAAGGATAAACCGTATACATGATTAACGACACACTAATAGTTCGATCCAATGAAAACATGGAAAGGTGATCAGAAAAAGGGTATTGTCGGTTCAAATTATGCAACAAAAGCAAGTCATCACAACCATGATACATGTAGCCCATTTGTTTCATAGTGCACCTTTGCTTTTAATTAAAACAACTAGAAAAAGGGCCATCAGCTTCATGGTGTTTTTGCAGTTTGTAGAACAAATAAAGCTTTATATAATTAACTTGAAAGTCTGAACAATATATTTTTCACTGTGCATTTCAAACACAAATAGAAGTTAGAAACAAAGAATTAGTGTATTTTAATTGCACGAGGGTAATAAATCTCATAAGGTTTTTATGCAAGTTAATCTCTAAGACGAACAGGACAAATATTGCACCATTAGTTTAAGAGTCATTGTTTTAGACAAGACATCTAAAATAAGTTAATTCTAATATAATACCCCATTTGTTCTAATATACCACTAAAAAAATCATGTAAAATGGTATAATAGTTCAATTCCACTTGATCAGTGAAATCCCATAAAATTCAAGCCTAATTTACACAATTTCAGATTAAATAATTAATAAAATAGATTGATTCAGGTATGAAGGGTAAGTTTGTACCTGAATACTATTGGTAAAGACAGAGACGACATCGATCAAATACAATTGGAGTGAGTAGAGAAATTATATCAATGTATGTTAAGATCATAGACCATAGTGTGAGAGGCCACCTATGCCAGAGATACCATTTACAGAACAAAAAAAGATTAAAAAAAATGTAGATTATTCCCCCAAAAAAACGCATTACATACAGAACCAATTATATATTAACAAAATCAAAACTTAATCGAAAAAAGGCTATCAATCAACTCTAAACTCATCATAAACGTGCTTCAATTGCAGAACAAAAGGCCAATTTTGAAAAATTGAACTAAAATAGAAGCAGAATGAAACATAATAATACTTTGTATACAAACCTTGAAACATCTACTGTCTTATGAATCAAATATTTAAACATGCATAATTTTGTAACATTATTGAAAAAATAAAAGTTAAAAACAATTTACAAGATTCAATTCGGAAAAAAAAAAAAAAATCATAAGGAAAGGATGTACCTTGGTATTACCGATCGACACTAAGAAAGGCGACATAGATTAAAATTATGGATCAAGATCTAGAAATTGATTTCTAAGATCTGAATTTCAAATTGATGTACCTAAATTCGAAATTGAATCAAAGAGAAACAAAGATATGAATTTAAAGTGATGTTCCTCAATGCGACATAAGTTCAAAGAGGGGCAAAAATCTGAATATGAAATTGATATACCTTACATTGAAACTTGGAGAGGAATGAAGATATGAGTTTGGAATCAATGGTTCCATAAGTTTCTGTAGAATTCTGATGGAAAGACAGAAGAATAATTAGGGTTGATAACTGAGTAGCAGAAACTTTTGTGATTGTGGTCGGCGGTTTTGTTTTTCCCTAAATTCTGCACTAGGGGTATTTGCAGTCACGTGTGGGGCACGTGCTCCAGTTTCTCGACGCTTTTTTATGCCGAAAACTAATTTTGACCCAAAAAAGCGTCAAAAAAATGCGGATAGTATATTTAATAGCGGACACTCCCTGCCCAGCGTCGAGGGCCCTGCGTCGAGAAAAGACTGTTTTTGTAGTAGTGGTGTGTAAAGACGTTCCGTGGTGGTGCTTTACTTAAAAGCACCCATAGACAGGTTTGTCATTTTACTGTACTGACGTTACAAATGTCCGGGTTTTCTTTTTTTTCACGTCTGAAGAAAAAAGGAAGGCGTTTTCATGCAGCGTAAAAATGCAAATGGCGTATCGTACGTCGCAAAATTGTACGTCGTAGGTGTTGCGTAAAATTTCACTGCAGCCCAAGCTTTACGAGATCTACCTCTTGGGACTAAAAGGTAGAGAATTACTGTAGACGTTAGCTCACGAGTCAACAGGCGCGCCGAACGATCAGGAACAGGCACTTCTTGAATGGGAGCAAATACGACAGTTAGTGTGCTTACTAACTTGCCGGACTGTTAGGGTGTCGAAATCATCCCCTGTATAAAGAAGCGACGAGACAATGTCGCGCCTATGTAGTCACGTGCCCCCAGTCCTGAGACACGTGTACTCATCTTGTGGACAAAACTGCTGAGAGAGTTGTTGACTTTCTTCCCTCTCACTGGATTTAGATATATGCCTCCAGTTCTGAGACATGTATTTCTATCGTGTGGATATTCGGCTCGAATACTGGACCATTTCGGCTCGAATACCAAAACCCCTTTTTCATCTTTTTACTTTGTTAAAGTAAGGCTAAAGTTTCAATGACATATCGAGGGACATTAGACCAACGATGATACGATTGAGAGGAAATCATCCCCTTGAAATCATCTTCTTTTATCCTTTTAAAATCGATCTCTTCTCATGACTTGACATCACCCAGAACACCTTTACATGTAAAAGAGTTCTACAATTGCAAAGGATCAATCTTGATTCTTTAGCACGTTAGGACTAGGAAAATTTATTTCTAGCCTTAATAGCTACTTGTTTAAAACACTTAGCGAACCAAGGGTCGTTTCGACATCCTTAACATTTCTGAAAGATTTTCTATTCTTAGGGAACTTAACAGAATGAGTCTCGGATTTATTTCCTTGACTACTTTGATCATCGTCTATTCTAGACTCGATCAAAATGGGGGCTAACTGGAGACACCTACTTTTGGCCTCTTGTCCCGAAAGGAAGTGCGATGATGTTACAAAAATCCGTTCTTCATGCTAGATCAAAGTTGAAGTTTTTATGGACAATGAAAAGAATTATGAAGTAAGTTGAAACCCATATTTGAGACCAATTTATCTTAAAGTCTTGTCCAATTAATAATTAGTCCTAAAACATGCTCATACATGTTTAAACTTTATTAATAACGGACCCAAATGCGTCAAATGCAATGACTGGATCCAATGGAACCTACATTATATTGTTGAAAAACCGAGCCAAACATGTGAACCAACCATAAAATTCCCATACAAGGCCTATACATATGGATAGCCATTTCAAAGAGATTTCCAATGGTATATTATAAGCCCAATTCCAAGCCAAAACGAAGAAGTTATGATCAAAACACTAAACCGGGCCCAAAACCGACACCCTTGCACTCCAACGGCCATAACTTTTGATCCATAACATATTTTAACCTAATTCCAACGGCATTGGAAAGTATCCATTTGTATATTTCCAATGATATCTCACACGCCTTAATCCTACTCCGTAATCAAAAGTTATAGAATTTTTAAAAACGCATTTTTGTATAAGGCAAACCGCAAACCAACGCAACTCAATCAGTGAAATGCGCGCGGGTTGTGCGCGCCACCTGATGGCGTGACTCTTAAACCCTAAACCTAGATCCCTACGCCTATAAATAGGGGTCTTCGTTCAGCATTACGGGGACCGGAAAAAATCAGAATTAAAACCCTAGTATTCTCAAAACCCTAATCTCTCAACTTCTCTTACTATCATACTTCCTCCGTTTTCTTTTACTTGCAACACACCTTTTAGGCACGCAATTTTAGGAGACTATTAGTGAGGGTAAACGAGCTATTTTATCAATATAATTTTTACACGAAGATTAGAATAGGGTTAAGTATCATTTGTAAAAATTATAAGGAATAATTTATCCGTTTACATTACATAAACCCGACCTCAAAACACGTGCCACAAGGCTGTGTTGCAAGTAAAAAGAAACGGAGGAAGTACTACTTTTTCTTCTCTCTTCCCAAATACTTTCAAACATTAATTGATTCCATTAAAGTCCTTGAAGGTACGAATAAGAAAGAAAGTCCATAAACACATTAAAACGGAGATTTAACATAAAAGGAGAACGTTTAGTTTCCTGAGCACTTAGATAAATCACTTTTCTTTTATTGTTTAAATAACTTTAATTGATTAATTAGTGTTGTTTGATCACTTTAAACATAGTATTAATTAATTAATTAATTCTCATAGTACTCTTTTGTTAATCAAGACTAGAATTTAAATAATTAATTGTTATTTTATCACTTAAGACAAGGCGAATCTTGTTTATTTATTGTTCTTTTACGAATATTATTAAATAAGAATAACGACTTTTGCAATGTAATTCCTATGTGATTAATGCTTGTAAATAAAATCAACTAACATAATTTTAGGTATCACGTTGCGTATATTGTTTGGTAATGAAATTGTGAAAAAGGAAGAGCTAGTAGAGGCTGTACTAGGGCTAGAATAGCGATTCCTCCCTAAAAGGAACGTTATTTTAGTACCCTCGCTCCCGAACTCATTTCTGGTTTATGTAGACCAATTTGGGCATGGGTAAACTTATGATTTGTGCTAATTATTCCATGAACTCCACATGGAAGAAAGGCATGAACGAGGTTTATGAGTTTTCCTAAAACTCATTGGCGACTCCTATTTATTTCTTACAAAAAAGCGTGATGAGAGTATCATTTCTAAGTCAACTTCTTCCAAACAGTCAGGAATTCAAATCCTACTACACCCTAACAAGTGTAAAGTCTACGCTTTTAAATGGCTATGGGCATTTAAGGAGATGACCCCTTATGTTGGGAACCCCTCCTTACACTAGGGTTGTATGACATAACAATTAACAGCTAATTGTGAATCATGCAACAAACTCTCAAAACCCTAATTCTCTCTCTCTCCACTCGACCCACTCTCTCTCCTCCCTGTCTGTACGGCCGTCCTTCCTTGGGTGGCGCGTGTGGTGGTTTCGTTGGTGGTTTGTGGTGTGCTCGTGACTCACATCTCAATCAAAGGTTAATTGAAGTGTTTGATAATAACTAACTAGCATTAGTGGAGGTTTGATCCGTGCTCGTGGACTTAGTAGAGGAATCACATGTAGGGTTCTTATTCTCCTTATTGTTCTTGCTCGATCTTACGTGGAATCACACTTCAAAGGTATTAATTTTGATTTTTTATGTGTTATGAATGATCTTGGGATTAGGTTCTATATGAATGTGATTCATGTTTCCGCAATTCGTACCTATAAACTCCTACAGGTACATCTTCTTACTCTTACCCTCTTTTCGCTTCTTGTTGCATGATTAGAGAATAGTTGGTTTGTGATTTATTTGGATTGAGTTATCATGACGCTTCTATTTGACCAAATGCTTTTTGTGATGGATATAATGACTATGATGGGGATAGAAATTATCATCACGAAAGAAATTTTGATAACTATAATCAAGGGAATAGTTATAAGAACCATGAAAACCAAGGTTTCCATGGTAACTATAACAACCAAGGTTATAATGGTCAAAGTCATGGCCAAGTATATGGGGATCATAACCAAGGTTATGGTAACCATAATCGAAATTTCGGCAAAAATCATGATAGGGGAACAAATTCCAAACTATTCTAAGTTCCTTAAGGAAATTTTGAGTGGCAAGAGAGATTGCAAAATGGTAGAACCGGTGAGTTTGGGGGAATGTTGTAGTGCCCTTATCCATAATGACTTACCCCTAAATATGAGAGACCTAGGGAATTTCTCCATCCCTTGCAATATTAATGGTAAATTGTTCCAAAGTTCCCTTTGTGATCTTGGTGCTAGTGTTAGCATCATGCCCTATTTTGTCTTCAAAAGACTTAAGATAGGTGAGCTCCTTCATTCCAACATGACCCTTCAATTGGCCGACCGTTCTATTAAGTTTCCTAAAGGTAAAATTGAGGATGTCCCCCTTAAGATAGGAGAGTTCACTATCCCCGTTGATTTCATTGTGTTAGAGATTGCGGAAGATGACCATATTCCTATCATTTTAGGGAGACCCTTTTTAGCTACTTTGGGTGCTTTGATAGATGTTAAGGGAGGTCGAATTACTTTGAGAGTTGGTAATAATGAGGAAAGTTTTGAGTTAAACCGATGCATGCGTCTTTGTCCCTTGTGAAAGGAATCATGTGTGTCAATTCCCCTCACTCCATTGATAATGTTTGTGTAATTAATTCTTCGACTAATAATGTTCTTGAGAATTGTGATGATGTGCTCTTGAGTTTTTATTGCAAGAAGGATAGTGAAGAGAAAAATATGTTTCCCAAGCATATGGACGAGGAGGAGATTGAAATTCCTCATTGGTTTGAGCTCTACCCTCAAGAGGAGGAAAATGATCCTATGAGTGTGGATGGTGTGAAACCGTCTACAAAAAGGAACAAGGTAAAGAAGAAAGCGAGAGATTCTAGGAAGAAGAGAATGAGAATGAAGTTGAAGCAAGAGAGGCTTGCTTTAGAAGTCCAATCAAACGAAGTTTTATCAATCAACAATGAGAAGTTGCTAATTTTTGAAGAGGAACTTATGCCTTCCACCAATTTGAAGAAGGTTGTGTTCTTTGACCCTCCATGATTTGGAGGAATGGTCGAGCTTAGGACCATAAGGAAGAACTTCCCGGGAGGCAACCCAGAGATTTCTAACCTTTTCTTTTGATTTCTTTTTCTTAATTTTCTCTCTTTTATTTTCTTTTCTTTCACTTGTTTTTCTTTTAGATTTATAGGGTGAATTCATGAGCAATGGAAAGGTGTTTTGCGGTTTTTGATGTGATTATATTTGATTTTATCGAATTTTGAGGTAAAAGGGTAAGAAATGTTAGTGAGGTAAGATAGGGAAAATTGTGCTTAAATTTGAAGAAAGTTTGAACTTGGTGGGTTCATTGTGGTGCTATCATTATTTTGGGATGTTGAACCTACTGTCAACAGGTTTTGAACTGCAATTTTTGGTAGGTTCAATAGCCTCGGGATGATATTGAACGAAGAGCCCACAGGTGAACGCAACATGGAATCAAGAACAAAGGAGAAATCAGCTGGCGCGGGAGCGCCAGGGTGAGGCGTGGCCGCGCACGACACTGGCACGGTCGCACTGCCAGGTCGCGCGGCCGCGCACCCCTATGGCCGTGGCTTATCTTCTTCTTTCTCCTTTCTTTTCCTCTTTTCCTCCTCTTCCCTACCAAGCCCGAACGCACTACTCTTCACTCCCTCACACAACCGCACAAACCCTCCCCCATTTCTCATCAAAATCCATCATCTACTCCACCAAATTTCATCCAAAATCATCAAATTCCTCCTACATTTTCATCATTTTCAACAAAATTTACACTACTTTCATCCATATCAATCTCCAACCTCTCTCCTCCATTATTGAATCAATTTGGGTTTTTTCGTTCTTGAGGGAATTGGTGGCCAAAAATTGTTCGATCTTGCTCCTTGTATGGTATAATTATCTTCTTTTACTATTAATTGCATTATTATATCATATAGTTGCAAGTATTATATTGTTCGTGGTAATGAATAGTATTAGTATGAATTTTGAGGATTTTGATGATTGATGTTGAAATTTGGAAGATTATTTGTGTTGTTTGTTGATTGATAACAGCTTACATTGTGTTGTTTGTTTGTTTTGTAGCTAATTTGTGGATGTTAGTTGTGAATTGGTGAAGTTGGATTTTGGTAGCTTGATATTGGCTTGATGAATACTGATTTTGGTCTTATTGTGATTGGTGATTGATTTGGAAGCAATTGTTGGATTGAATTGGTGGTATTGTGAAAGTTGAATTGTTTGATTTTGGTAGTAAGGAATTGTTTGGTGGTATTGGTTAAGGAGTGTGATTGTGGCAATTTGAAGTATTTGTTGGTTCTATTGTGGTCTTTGTGGTGTTGTGTGTTCGGACTTTGAGTTGATATCTTCGGAGAATAACCATGTCTAAACACATAAAGAACCTCCTCAAGAAACGCAAAACCAACATAACCATTAAAGAACCCACTACTACCCCTTCTACCTCACAACCTCGCCAACCTACCCTTCTTCCTAAAACACGAATCACCAACCAAATCCAAAAAGCAAGATTCACCAAACTACAAAAGGTCCGTTCCCTAAAACCCTCTTGACATTACTTCCAACCGGACATGATCAAGTTGGGTATTGATTAGGATCTAAGGGAGTTTCTTACCAACCTCCGCATGGGGACATTTGTGAGTCGTAGCTTCCGAACCTATGTTGAGCCTACTTTCGAGTTTTTGGCTACTGTGGATCTTGTTGTCGTGGAGGGAGGAAACTACCTGGTTCGATTTCAACTCTTCAACAACTATTTTGATCATTCTCTTGAGGAGTTCAATGCGGCTCTTGACTTTGATCCGAATTCGGATATTTTGGATCTCGAGTTCTTCTTGAACAATGAGAATAATCAAAACTCTTGGTGGATTGACATTTCGAGGGAAAATAACTTTAGGACTCGGTATGCGGCAGTTAGCAAGGTTTTCCAACCATGTCTAAGAGTTCTTCATCGACTTTTGGGATATTCAGTAATCCTGAAGCAAGAATTGGGAAAAATGAGTCAATTGGAGCTCCAAATTCTTTTGTTGGCTACTAGAGAAGTGTACCAAGGTCGCTTGAACTTGGGGTTCATTTTTTTTGCGGCATTGCCAAGGTTTGCAAGATAGGGAATTCGGCGAGATTCCATGTGGTAGTATGGTCATGACGCTTATGACCAACCTTGAGCTCGATCTCTATTTGACATCTTGTCCTCCAGTGGGAGGTGTTGATACTCTCTACCTCGACATCAAGTAATTAGAGCAAATTCAGTTTTTGGCAAAGAACAATGATGAAGAGGTATTCGAATGGCTTAGGGATAACGAGCATTGGTGTTATCTCCCTAACCCTTCCTTGACTTCAATCCACCGTGAGAATGTGGCTAATATATGGCATGTCCCTTTAAGTCACCGCTTTCCCTATGATGATGATGATGAAGAGATGGGTGATGGTGATGAAGAAGAAGAAGAAGAAGAAGAAGAAGAGCAACATCAACAACAACAAATTCAACATCATTAACAACATCAACTACAACAACATCAAGAACAACAACACCAATTTGCAAGCTCTGACTTAGATGCCCTTAGTGCTCAAATGAAGGGTATGCAAATCCGGTTGGAGGTTATGTATGATAAAGATTTTGAGGCCCTCTACTCTCAAATGAGAGGTATTTCGAGGATGCAACAAGGTATGTTTCTCCAACAGCAGCAATTGTATAATGCGGGTGTTAACCGGGGGGATATCACTCTCCCGGTTAACTACCCATACTTTCCACTCCAACATGGTCCTATACCATCTTATGGGGGTGATGGGGTACCTACGTACCTATATTGGTAAGGACCCCCGGGTTCCCACACCGAGACTCGCTCATTCCCCGATGAGCACGATAACTATGATTACTGTGTTCCCGGTGGGAGCGACTATATGGGTGATCCTAACTACCCCTATGTGCACCCCAAGCACCTACTACCGCTTGATTTTCCCGAGCATTTTACTCCTCTTGCCCCTTGGCAGCAAGATAACTTCAAGGGGCACTATGGTTGGCCACCCGGTTACACTAGGGGATGGGATCCTCATGGTCCCCCATCCGGGTTTTCTTATGATAGGGATGACCAAGATGGCGCCGAACCGAGTGGTAGTGGTAGCTAGTTCCCTCATTTTTGTGCCGTTTGCCTCCGTCCCCTATTTATGTGTGCTTGCTTTGTATTGAGGGGATGTTAATATGTATTCATGTTTAGCTTGGGGGAATTTATTTTTCTTAGGGGTTTGTCTCGGTGGCCAATATTGTTATTGAGCCTGCCTTGTTTTTCTTTGCCTCTTTGTTTGATAGTCTTATATCTTAATCTCTTTTTGACGGTGTTTGTTTGTTACTTTCATGAGCTTTCCATGCTTATTCTTTCTATCTTATTCTTGTTGTTGTTGTGATGATTCTTCTTTGATGATGATGCATGTGTTGCTCCCACAAATCAAAAACCCTAATATCCAAATCCCATGAATCCAAACCCTTGAATCCAAATTTTGTAGCTTAGTGCTTTGTAGTTAGTTAGGTGTTTAGTTGGTTAATTAGTTTTTATTTTCTTATCCTTACTTTTTGATAGTTTATTGTAGTTTTGTTTTGTAGTTTCTTTTTATTTTGTTTTGAAGTTACTAACCATTTTCTTTGTATATAGTTCCTTTTTCTACTTTTCTTCTCACATGACTTCGATGATGATGCTATTGTCTTTGGAGCTCAACAAAGGTGGTCGATTTTACCACCTATTTTTATTAGCATTGCTCAAAAGCCGGTGAGATGTTTCTTATTTTTCTTTATCTCTTTCCTCTTCTTGGACCCATAGTTTAGGATTAGTTTTAGGAGAAGTTGAATGGTTCGAGGGTGATGCATGTAACACCTAGAGTGTTTGGGATCATTGGCGATGTTGTCAATTGATCACTTGTTTGTTGATTGGGAATTATGTGTTATACTTGCATATTTGTTCCTTTCTTTCTTTTCCTACTCTTCCTTTATCTATGGTTTTCCTTTTCTCTTTTCTTTTCTTTTCTTTTTCTTTCTTCTTGATTTTGGTTTGTGGTATGTTTTGAGGCTTTATTTTTAACTTTTTGTCTTTCTTTTGAATAGGCCTCTATACAACCAATTTTTGCTTTTGAATGAACATCTTCCTAAGTGGTAATGGTATGCACGGTTTGAGAGTATGCTTGGTTGACTCTAAGATAGGTATATGCTAAGGTAGCATGTCTAAGAACTAGGGGGATCATGAAACCGGATTCTACTTGTTTGTGACATGTTGGTAGTTGCTTCCTATAGTCGATTTGACAACAATAGTGAGTTTTTTCTACATCCATGTGAGGTTCATCATTTTTTAAGCCTTCAACATTTATTTGCATGAGCGGCATGGATCCTTGACTATTGCGGACCTAATCTAGAAGCTCAATTTATGGTTCTTAAACCCGAGACCAAACCATCTAGGGAGGACAAGGAATCTTTTCGGGGTGGTATTTTTTTTTCTAGGATAGTTTTAATCATTTTTTATTTTTGGGTTTACATTTTCCTACTTGCTAACCATTCGATCCTTTTCCCTTCTTTTCAAGCCACATCTTTAAAATTTTGAGCCTTTTGTTTCATTTTGTTCCCATTTTGGTTTTTGTGAAGCAAATGATCACTTTTATTGGAGATTATGGTATATAAGTATGGATATTGGTTATTTTGGAAACAAGCTTGTGTTTTGTGTATATTTTGTGAATAATGGCAAATGAATGATGGAAAAAGCTGTCCAAAGTAAAAAAAAAAAGCAAGGACATAATAAATGCAAAGTTGTAAGAGCCGTCAATAGTTAAAAGAGGCGAGGACAATTGCTTTGAAAAAAATGAAAACAACAAAAAAAAAGTGAAAATGAGAAAATTCAAAAATATTTTAATGTGAATTATTCTCCCTTTCTAAGCATTGAGGACAATGCTTCATTTAAGCTTGGGGGAGAAGCGTCTACGCTTTTTGTATATATGTTTGTGAGTATAGCTTTGAATAAGCTTGGGGGTGTTAGCTTGTTTTTGTTTGGTGACTACTTTATTGTGATTCTAAAAAAGGGCTCGTTCTTTGCTTCACTATTAGGGATACCACCAAATTTTTAAATTTTAGTCTACCCTCATCATTCTCGCCCTTACGTTACAACCTTTGAAAGTCCTTTTGACCTAGAGGTTGAGTCACTTATTGGGGGAGGGAATTATGGGACATAGACTAAGGAGAGGGGATGCATAGTCAAGATGTCAAGTAGCCTAAAATATGTTCTTTTCTGGCTCCTTTGAGGAGTTATCGAGATGCTCACTAGAGGGAGATTCGAGACTATAGGGAGAATGCTGTAAGATCGAATGGGATGAAGGTGGATTGTGATAACTAGTTCTCTATGCTTAGCATATTCTATATTTCAATCAACCTCAGATATCTTGGAACGTGCATACCCCTATTTGCTTAAGAAAGTTGTTTATTCATTTGAAGTGTAGTCATTTTGTTAAGTCCAATTCGTAAAGGTTTTGATTTTTCTTTTCTTTCCTTTTCTTTTACTTTTTGCGGTTTGCCTCATGTATGTTGGTGGAGAGTTATAGGTTAAGCTCTTAGGAAACCTTTAAGAGACCTCACTCGTCCTCATAGGCGACTTTGATGTTTAAAGGGCTTGTTGTAGCTAAAAACAACCATGATTCCTACGTTAGTGAGTCTTAGTGTATATTCCCTACTTGTGTCTTTCTTTTTCTTTTTGAATAAGTATTTCATCCTTATTCTTTATTGCTTTGTTTTGCTTGAGGACGAGCAAAAGTTTAGCTAGGGGGAATTTGATGAGTGTCATTTTTGACACTCATTTGATCCTCCTTAAGGTGAAATTCATGCTATTTTATAGCTCTTTTCTTTAGTTTTCCCTTAGTTTTACTCTTTATTTCTTTAGTTTGCATTTTCTTGGTTGATTTTCTATTTTTATGCATTTCTTGGTTTATTTTTCTATTATCTCTTGTATTTGTTTATTTTCGTTCATTTTTCAGGTTAAGATCATAATCCGAGGATTCCCAAGTCTCCTTCCCAAGTTTTACATCGTTTGAGATGCCTCTTGCCTACCATTTAAAGTTTAAGTTTGAAGGAGTGTAAAGTCCAAGTCTTCTAGCTAGTGCATTCAAGCGGTGGGGGCACTATTCTTGGTGTTGAGCCCACCGTGGGGGCTATTTGAAGACTGCCACCTTCCGTGTTCATCAACATCATCAAGTGGAGCACACGAGGAAGAGCTCAGTTGAAGGAGGTTGCCCTGCTCCTTAGCGCGGGCGCGCGCGACCATAGCGAGGTCGCTTAGCCTGCTGGTGCGGGCGCACCTCTCTAGGTCTCTATTCTGTACCCTTTTATGAGCGGTCACGCATCCACCTTGGAGAGGGTCGTGCCTGTACGGGTCTTTTTTGATGATCTAACTAATTTTCCCTTAGTTAGTTTTACTATATATAGATTTTTCTTCTATTTTTAGAGAGAGGAGGAATGAGAGAATTCAATTAGAGTAGAATATTAGATCATTTTGTAGGGAGAGAAACTCTAGTTTGTAGAGAGAAAAATTCTTGATTGATGATTGATGATTCTAAGCATTGTATCCATTGATTTGAAGCAAGTTTGTAAGGATTCCTTTTACTTTAATGCAATCTTTAGTTTTTTATTTCAATTGCTTTGTTAATTGTTCAAGTTTGATTGAATTGTGATTGATTTTAGTTTGATTAATATAGTGATGATGAATTTGTTGTTTAGCTTGGTTTTGATTTTGATTTCCATGGATTGTGAGTAGTTACTTGCTAGGGTGGTGGTGAAGCATATATGAGTAATGGATTGATGCTAAATGGGGGATATTGATGGAGTGATTAAATTGGTTGATTGATTATGTGCATATGTGTGATTGATTGAAGAGTAGCAAACTTTGATTGTTGCACTAGACTGCATTTTAAGTTCACATTGATACGGACAATTGATTTATGGCTTGCATTTGTCTATTGAGTTGGTTTGTGAAGTTCCTAGATAGAGTCTCTCACAGTTGACGATAGTTTGACCTCTAGGAGAATAGCTTATCTTACTCTTTTGATTGCTTAATTGATTTTCCCTCGCAACACTGGACTTAGTCAATTCCAATCGCGGTTAGTTGTATCCATTGCATGTATATGTGGATTCTAAACCCTAGTGTTTGATATATTTGGTTTTAATCTCGTTTTCTTAGTTGTTTTAGAGTACACACACCTTACTTCACCTCTTAAAAATAGCTTAACTCTAGAAATAGTGACCACCTCCCATTCCTTGTGGTTCGACCCTTGACTTACTCCTATGCTAGTTATAAGGGTGTGTTGAGTGATTACAAATTTTGTTTAGCCCAGGGAAAATTAGTCCAACGACCCGGTCTCCTCCCGTAGTCAGGCACGACCCGCAACGGGACGGAACGACACGATGCCCATCTTTACCAGATCATCAGCCTGATGATTCCATCAATTCACAATTATTTTGGACCTTTAATTTAATTTCCAATCCATAATTAAATAAGAGAAATAATAATTTCTTTTTTTAAACATAATTATGCAAATTGATGCATTACTTATGTAATATGTTTTCTCAAAACATACACAACTTAAATTACATAACTTGCTTCAATCCAAGTCTTTAATATGACTCTCATATCTTAGTTCATAGAAGGGGTTTAGTGATTTCTCACTCATAATAAAACTTTGCAGATCATGACATCCCGCTTGTCATTTATATCATTAATGAGGTGATATCTCATATCTATTTGTTTGGATTTATGATGTGACCTTGGCTCCTTTGTTTTTGGCAAAGGTGTCCTTCTAGTTACAAGACAATTTGATCCAAATTTCCTCTCTTAACTACTCTTATTGTAGCTAAAACACATATTCTGACATTGAGTATGCGACAACATTCTGCTTTGAACTCTTCAAGCTTATTGTACTTCTCCATTCAGACGTAAAATATATTTAGATCAACATCTAAAGTCATCTTGCCTGTTTGCAAACTTGTAACCGTATAACCTTTTGACAACTTATTCACTTTTAACACCATAAACTAGAAAAATTCCTTTAGTCCTTCTCAAGTGCTAAAGGATTTGCTCTTGGCAACTTTTAGTATGCTTATTCTGAATTTACTTGAAGCCTGCTACACAAGCACAAGTCATATGTAATATCTTACTTTGTACATATTACGGAAAATATAATGTACCATTTTTCAAAAGCATGAGGTATATTATCCATACGACTCAACTCTATTAGCTTTTGAAAGCACTGAGTTTTATTAAGCGTAATACCATGAAACATGGGAAAAAAAATCATCTCTTAAAGTCTTGCTTTATGAACTTGTCAAGATCCTTCTCAGCATAAGTCTCTCGATGTTTTCCAATCATTCTTCAAGATTCACTTCGTGGATCTTGATTCCTAATATGTATTTAACATCTACTAAGTCTTTCATACGGAAACAACTTCTTAACCATTACTTGACCGATTCAAGCATTGATATGTCATTTCATATGAATTGTATGTCATTTACATACAAGACTAACAACACCAATTGCTCCCACTAAATTTCTTGTTTCTAAAAGAATCCTTTTCGTTCGGTGAGGAAATCAAACTGTTTGATTGCCTAATCGAAATAAATGTTCCAACTCCTTGACACTTACTTCAATCCATAAATGAATTTCTGAAATTTGCAAAACTTTCTATGATTTCTGGATTTTAAAACTCTTAGGTTGTATCAAGAACATTTTATGAAGGTGATTTTGATCTCCAAGAAATCACTAGAAGAATCCGAATAGGCTTACACAACTAATGGGTTTGACCCCATTTGTAAGACTATCATGTACTAACACATCTTTACAGACATGGAGTCCATTCTAGATTTCATGGCCTTAAGCCACTTCCCGAGTTGGCACTTATCCAAAGCTTTCTTGTAGGCTGTGGGTTCTAATCATTCCAATAGGAAAATTTTGGAAACCACCTTTTCTCAGAATCTCAACAAACTGTTTGTTTTGATCCCAAGTAACCTACATTAGGTATAACCAACAATAAAATTATTTTCTTCAACTCTTTGAAGCCTTTCATTTGAGTGGGACGATAGAAGCCTCGCTAGTTAAATTAGCTTGATTCGACATATGATTTATAAAATTAGTTGATCTCATACGCCCTCGTCTCTAATGTAGCATTATCCAAATCCATTTGTTGCTCGTCTTGAATCTCATCAAGATCTAATTTTACACCCACTTGGCTTTATAGGAAGAGATTTCTTTCTATAAAGGCACTATCGCGAGCAACAAACACTTTGTTATCTACGTGATTGTAGGAATAATACCCTTTAGTTTCCATGGGGAAAACCCACGAAGAAATATTTACTTGATTTAGGGTTTATTAAGTTATTTTTGTAAACATTTTACATTGATTTCATAATCCTTAATCTTGTTTAGAAAAGATAACTTTTGGAACATTTCCAACATAACTTTTATGACGTCTCTTCAATTGCTTTGGTTGAGTTTCAGTTTAGTATATTCACAATTATTTTTCTAATATATATATATCCTTAAAATGATACTTGTAAATATCATTAAAGCTAATCTAGGATCGAACTATGGCAAACAAAGTTTGATTCCTTCTTTTAACATACATTTTAATTGTAATGTTTTTGGATTGCGAATTAATTTAACAATTCCCTTAGATGATCTTAATTTTGAGTTAAATATTTATCACAACAATCATATTATAGTGTTAAATTGTTTATCTCAAATTGATTTTACATTTTATTTTGGAATTCTTGATCATTTCAATGATTCCAAGCTTGACTTCATTATAAAGTAATTATCAATATAGTTACTTAAATTTTTACTAAAAGCAATGAAATTGTTAAATCCATTTGCTAATTCTTGAACTTAATGGACCACACACATCATATGTATGAGTTTCAAAAGGTAATTAGCTTTTTCTCCCTTTCAACTAAAAGGCAACTTGGTCATTTACCTTATCAAGCATGACTTCTAATTCTCAAGTGATTCATAATCAATTTAGAATAAGAGTCCATCCAATTGTTACTTTAGATGTGCCAATTGGTTATGTTACATAATCCTACTTTGTTATAAGCAAGTTTATTTTGAATCATTTAATATTGCTTTTCTGATCTACTTATATAAATGTCATAAAAAAAATTTAACTCATATTTAGCAAAATAAAAACAATTTATTACCTTGGTCATGGATCAACACTTGTCCAAGCCAAGTAAAACCAAATTAGTATTTAAAACCAAAAACTGAAATATTGTCTCATCAAAATTGAAATTGTTCTAAAATCATGATAAACTGATCAAAAAATAAAAATTATGAAGCTATGTCTAGCCACTCAAACACTTCTAGTGCACCTCCAAGCTCCATCTCCATGCTAGCCTAACTTGTTTGCAGTTCCTGCGAAACATTAATAATGTTAAGCACAACAACTTGGTATCACATACCTAAGTGAAAGTTAAAATGTTTATACCAAGAGTATTAGGTAACTCTTACCTGTCTGTAGGGAATATTTCAAGCATTACTCCTAGCTTGAACCCCACTGTGATCGTACACTAAAGTACGGTGGCGTCGAAAGGGAAGGAAGCTAGAGCAAAAGAGTCGCCAACAAGTTTTTTAGAAACTTGTAAACCGTTCACGAGGTGAAGGTTACACCCCTTAACGATCCAAGAGATCGTCAACTCCAATAGGTCTTGAACCATGACTGGTAGTTCGGGGATGAAGGTACAAATCCAACCTAAAAGAGATTGAACCTGCCCTAATAATAGGCCTCTACTTTATTCTGATCGTATTCATGTGCGCTTTCTGACTAACATGCAATCAATAGGTTTAACCCTAAACCTGTTTATCTATGTTGGTTGAATATTAATGCACAAATAAACCTATTATTGGCGATCACTTGAATTATAATCAAATTAACCCTAAACAAGATTATTAATTATCTTATTAAGCGTGATTACAAATACCAATTCCCTTTAAACATGCATAAAAGGTGTGATCAAGCAATAACAATAAATAAGTATCAAGCAACATAATAATAATCATAATAATCATAATCAAAATAATCATAATATTCATGTTAAAGCATAATAATAATAATAGCAAGATCCTAGGCATGATACTAACAAGATTAATAACAAACCCTAACATGTCCCTAAACAATAAAAATCAAAGCTATAGCCCTAACATGATACTAACATGAATATTAGGAAAGAATATAGGAAGCATTGCAGAAATCATAATTGATATAAGCAAATCACCCTCAATATCATACTAAGAAAAGCATCCTAACATGATACTAGGAATCAAAATAACAATCTAAGCATGATTTCTACATAATAACATCCATAAAAAACCATTTAAGTACTTACTTGGATGCCTCGTACCTCTATCTAATAACAAAATACACACGTTAGTAACTTCAAGGAAAATAATAAAACAAACAGTTAAGTTAAGTAATTGAAAGAGAGATTTGGGACCAAACCCTCAGAAATTAAAACCTTTCACGTCTAGGGCGAAGGCAACTTCGAATATGGCTAGGTGTATCTGAGTCTTGCGAATGCAGAATTTAGTATTTTGAGAAAAGCTAGTTTAGAAAAGAGAGAGAGAGAAAGTAATCGAGAATTTCTTGATGAGAGTTGGTGAAAAGAGAGAGAATTGGGAAGAATTGATGAATGAAAACGGAGTTTTTAGAAGGCTATTTATAGAGAAAATCAGCCAAAAAGATAAAAAATCAAAACAGAGTTCTGACACGCAAAACGAGGTTAGCGCTAGACGCTGACATTAGCGCCAGGCGATAACGCTAGCGCCAGGCGCCAAGCTTAGCATCAGGCGCTAATACAGGTGTTTGGCGCTAACTTAGTTATCGACGCGTTTTCTAAAATCAGATAGAAATTGCCGTTTAGGAGGATAAAATCGTATTTTCCTCAAAAACATTTTTTTATTCTGATTAAAACTCTAAAAAGTCAACAATAGTCAATTTATCAATGATAATTGAATTAGGAATGAAAAGAACCTTCTAGAAGAATATAGAAGACTAAAACCATTCCTATTTGCATTAGGAATGATAAATCCATATTAGGCCCTCCTCTAGATCATTGGGCCGCATATAAGGCTCAAACCAGGCCCAGTTTAGTAATTTTGTTATAACTTCCTCAATATTCATCGGAATTGGGCTTATAATATATCGTCGGAAAGGTCTTTTCAAACCCCATCCAACTACACTACTATTGGATCCATATCATGGACCAACCAAACTGGATTGGCTGTTTTCTTAAAATAGCTTTTCAAAAACAGAGAGAAAAGAAAAGAAATTAAAACTATCCGCAACACTAGACTTTCCACATTTTCACTTCATTCGATTAAGAAACGCGTATCTTGCACCGTCGAGCACACGTCGAGCACAGGTCTTTGAAATATCCGATTTGCACACGTCTCTGAAAAAACACTAGACTGAGTTTGGAGAAACGCAAGTTAAACAGATAAAAGAATTAAGAAACGCGTATCTTGCACCGTCGAGCACACGTCTCTGAAATATCCGATTTGCCGCTGTATTACTGTATTTATGTATTTTTTACGACCTCCTGCAAGCTAGAGAATGCCATCTTGCTTGAAGACTGCTACACTTGTAACTGCCTCTAATTTCCGCCTTGATAATCTTCCACAAGCCAGGGAACACTATCGAAGATTGCTTCGCTTGAAACGATCCTCTTCCGCTTTGTGACCATCTTCCACATCTTAGGGAACACGATAGAAGATAACTTCGCTTGAAATCACCTTGAGTTGTTTGTGACAACTCTCCGCAAGCTAGGGAACGCTGCCGAAGATATCCTCGCTTGAAGCTACCCTCATTTATTGCGATAATATTCGAAAGAAAATTATTGAAGACCTCCGCTTGTCGATCTTTAAAAGCTCGCTTGAACTTTACTTCCGCTATGCCTGTATGTCGGCGCTTCTGTTGCTTTTGAACCTGTATGTCGGTGCCTTTTGCTGAATTATGAACCAGTATGTCGGTGACTTTCTAAATGAACCAGTATGTCGGTGCCTTTTACGATGAGCCAATGCTTAGGCGCTTTAAGCTAAGTGAGATGATCATTCATCATGTCGATCACTTTATGTAATCAAGCTTATTACTAAAAATCGTGTCAAATTGCTTAGAGGGGCTAACTGGCGTACCAAGGAACCCAAAGTATACTGCAAAAGGTTGGAACAAGCGTAATGAGTGGTTGAACGTTTTGGCGTCGCTGAAACAAAGCTGGCGCCGCTTATCTGGCTGTAGCGCCAGACGCTGGAACTAGAGCAAGGTGTTTAGGGTAATTTTACCCCGCCACGTGGTCCAATTAGAGGATGACACGTGTCAGCCTCATGATGGCCCAAAGTGGACCAATCCCTGCTTGACACGTGTCACTCCAGAAAATAAGGGAAAAAAGGCGGCCTTCAGGCCCAAATCCCGAGAATGCCGCAAAACGACGCAGCCCACCAATGATTAGGGTTCAGTGACCTAATCAGGGGCATAACTCCCAAAGACCCTATAAATAGGGAGATACCCCTCATTTTGAGAAAGGAACGTTTTATCATTCAATACACCTGCCTTCTCTTACATCAGAGAAACACCTGAGCTTGGAATCCGAGCAGATACCCACCTAAATTTTCGTACTCTTTATTCCTTTTCAAGTTACTAACTTGATCGTCGGAGGCGGAGCACCACCCAACAGGTGTCTCCGTTTGTTTTGCAGGTACAGCTCATCCCGGATCAGTCTTCGTGTTGTAACTCTCCCGAGGGACAAAAACACCCAAAACATTTGGCGCCGTCTGTGGGGAGAGTACCTCGAAGATGGTTCAAGAGTTTGTACTTCCTAACCGTCTGGGCGAAGATCCAGAAGTCTTTACCGACCATGAGGAAGATGAGGATCCTCAAGTCGAAACCTCTACAGCCGAGGACGGCTCTCTCAGAGTCAAGCGCATCCGGCCTAGAGAGACTCTGGAGCGGGGCGCCTCCCAGGCGGGTCCGAGTAGACCCACTGGGCAGTCGGAAGGGGCAACCCTAACGGCAGCAGGATCAGCCCCTGTCACCCGAGACGAACTCATGAGGTTCATGACTAGTTTCAAGGGTGAAATTACATAGCTGATCACCAAAAGCCGGGCTGGCCCAAGTAAAGGTCAGTCGGCTAAGAAGACTCCACCAGAGAAGGGGAAGTCAGTCAGAAACCAGCAGCCTACTCCTCATCCAAAGGAGAAGGCAGCCGGGACCATTGATTGGTCTAAAATTCTCCTTCCTGGGAGGAACACAAATAACACTCGCCGGCCCCAACAGCCGGTGAGAAGTAAAAAATCAACTCTTGATGCCCGGGAAATTATTAACCGGAAGAGAAATCAATCGCTGTCTGAGTCGGCTTCAACGTCGAACTTTCCAGACAGCTTCAACAACATTTCTGCAGGGAGTGCACCCTCCTTGCATGAGAGTCAGACAGGCGGTAATACCGTCCATTCTGGCCCTCATATGATTGGAGCTGTCCCGTATGTGCCTACTTAGGCTTACAGGGAGTATTCTCCTCACTTCATGCAGCCGGCCTTCTTTAGGGGTTAGGCGGCATATCCAAATGTCCAACCATTGGACTGGCAGCTTCGTCTGCTGCGCCTAGGTGAACAACCTTCTGTGTTCACTCGGGAGATAACCGAGGCGGCACAGCCGTCCAAGGTTAAGAATGTGTTGGTTGGTACCTATGATGGCACCACCAATCCGGAAGACCACCTCATGGCTTACACCAACCTCATGTATCTGCAGGGGTTGGATGATTCCACTTGGTGTCGATGCTTCCCGGCTACATTGAAGGGCATTGCCCAACAATGGTTTGGCAACCTGCCAGCCGGGTCTATAGACAGCTTCAGGAAGCTTGCCTTCCTGTTTGCTTCCAACTTCTCAATGAACATCCCTGCTAAAAAAACAAGCCTTGATTTGAGCATTGTTAAGCAGGGAGAGAAAGAAGGGTTGCGCTCATATGTCAGGCGGTTCAATCTGATAAGAATTCAGATTCAAGGACTGTCTGACGAGGTAGCTTTTACAGACTTTTTCAAGGGTCTGAGAGACGGGTCGACTTTTAAGTTCGACCTCGTCAGAAAAGGGGCTTTCACCCTACAGGCGGCCCTCAGGGAGGCGGAAAGCTACATTCAAGCTACTGACCTCTGCTCGCCTGGTAGCCAGCCGGACTCTAAGAAGTCCGACAAACAGAAAGTCAGTCGGTCAGCTCAGCCGACCAAAAACAAAGAAGAGAGCAAGAAAAGAAAAGAAGTCTGGGCGGTTACTGAGTGACCAACCGTCCCAGAAGAAAAAGAAAGAGTTTAAACCGTACGTCCCCAAGTACGAGTTTAACAAAGATTGCAACTCCATCCTCATGGAGGTAAAGGACTGGCTGTCCATTGAGAAGCCGAATCCTATGAAGAGTTATGTCCAGTCACGGAATAAAAATAAATTCTGTCAGTTCCATGAGGAAGTTGGCCATGACACCAACGACTGCTTTAGTCTTCAGCGGGCGTTGGACCGTCTGGCTGACAAAGGGCTGCTAAAGTCCTACATTTCTAAGTCCCCAGCCGGGGCAAAAAAGAAAAATAAGGGTCAGTCCTCCAAGACTACCCCCAGCCTACTAGTAGTTCGGATACCGACAAGGAGCCGGTCTACACCATAGCAGGCGGGTTCTCCTGTGGTGGCCCTACCATCCGGGGCACCAAGAGCCATCTTCGAAAGATGGACAAAGATGATGATGAGCAGGCGGAAGCCAGCTCCTCCTTCCCAGACGTGTTGATCACTGAGAAGGACAGGGGCAGCGTCCGCCGCCCGCATGATGACCCGGTGGTCATCGAATGTAAGGTTGCCAACCAGCTGGTTGGACGGATCCTTATAGACACCGGCAGCTCATCAGACATCATCAGCCTCCGGTGCCTGCAAAAGCTGAAATATAACGTCGGCAGCATGCATCCGGTCACCCACCCCTTGGTTGGTTTTGGGGGTGGGATGGTCTACCCAGCCGGGAGAATTGACTTACCCATCCGGCTGGGAGAGAAAGGCCAGGGAAGACATATGGTCGTCAGATTCTTGGTCGTTGAGGAGTTGATCGCCTATAACATCATCCTTGGCAGGCCAACCCTCAACGTAGCCAAGGCCGTAATCATCTCGTCTCTCATGCTCATCAAGTATGAGAGGGATGACGGCATTGTTGGTTCCTTGAATAGGGATCAGAAGACGGCCCGAGAGTGCTATCTCTCACCCGTCCAAGATACTGTGACCCCAGGCGGACAGGAACCAATAGACCTTGACAACGTCAAGGATGCCGACCCATCTCCTGCCCCATCAGCAGCCGGGAAGAAAAGAAAGGCTCCCCTGCTGGTGGAGGTGAAGAAAGAGAAAAAATAGCAATCACTGACCGGTGAACGGTCAGATGAGCTCCGTCCCCAACCGTCTGGCGAAAGCATTGATCTCGTTCTGGACGACAGCCGTCCAGAACGTACTGTTAAGGTTGGGACGGTAGCTCATGCCACCTTGGGTGCAAGCTTGCACCTTTTGCTGAAGGAATTTAAAGACATTTTTGCCTTTGAAGTGGAGGAGATGTCAGGCGTCAGCCCGGATCTTGCTGTCCACAAACTCGCCGTGGACCCCAAAAAGAAGCTCATCCGACAAAAGAAAAGAAATCACGGCGAGGAAAGAAGTCAGGCGGTAGCTGCCGAAGTTAAAAAGCTGTTAGACGCCAAGTTCATCCGGCCCTGTAATTTTCCCGACTGGGTGGCCAATGTGGTCCTTGTCAAGAAACCGAATGGGACCTGGCGCATGTGTGTTGATTACACAGACCTCAACAAGGCGTGTCCAAAGGACAATTATCCGCTTCCAAAGATCGACAGTCTGGTCGATTCTACAGTCGGTCACGCCTTGATGAGCTTTATGGATGCCTACTCTGGCTTCCATCAGATACCCCTGTGGAAGAAAGATCAAGAGAAGACGGCCTTCGTCACTGATCAGGGGCTATTTTGTTATACTGTGATGTCGTTTGGCTTGAAAAATGCGCCTGCCACTTTCCAACGGATGATTAATACGGTCTTCATTAATCAGATTGGGAGGAATGTGGAGGCGTACATTGATGACATGATAGTCAAATCCAAACAGCAGACGGATCACCTTGCTGATCTCCGAGAAACATTCACCACCCTCAGGCGGCATAAGGTTATGTTAAATCCTAAGAAATGCGTCTTTGGTGTTGAGTCTGGTAAGTTTCTCGGATTCCTAATTGATTAAAGGGGGATAGAGGCTAACCCTGAAAAGATACAGGCGGTGATAGACATGAAGTCACCCCGTTCTGTCAAGGAAGTCCAGAGACTCACCGGTTGCCTGGCCGCCTTGGGGAGGTTCCTCAGCCGGTCAGGCGACAAATGTCTCTACTTCTTCCAAGCAATCAGGAAGAAGACCAGATTTGAATGGGGGGATGATGCTGAGGCGGCGTTCCAGAGGTTGAAAGAGCATTTGCACTCTCTGCCTAGGTTGGTCAGTCCTTTGCCTAGGGAGACGTTGTACATGTACTTAGCCGTCTCAGACCATGCCCTCAGTGCTGTTCTCCTTACTGAGCGAGACGACGTGCAGCTCTCGGTTTACTTCATTAGCCATGTTCTTAAAAATGCTGAACTCCGGTACCCCATGGTTGAAAGATTTGGCCTTGCTTTGTATATGGCATTCAAAAAATTGAAGCCTTACTTTTTGGCACATCCGGTGGTGATCTACACGGACCAGCCACTCAAGCGGCCGATGTCTACCTTGGACTCATCCGGGAGAATGTTGAAATGGGATATTGAAATGAAAAACCTTGAAATCACTTACGAACCAAGAAAGGCAGTGAAAGGTCAGGCGTTTGCCGACTTCATTGTAGAAATGACTTGTCCGGTGGCTCCGGATAATCTTGATCAGGTTTGGAAAGTATATGTAGACGGGAACTCTACAAAGACCGGCTGTGGTGCAGGCGTAATTTATGAGTCTCCTGAAGGAGACAGATTTGAATATGCACTACGCTTCAAGTTTCAGGCCTCTAACAATGAGGCGGAATATGAAGCCCTGCTAGCCGGCATACGTATGTGTAAGGCGGCAGGGGCCATGAAAATTGACGCCTACTCTGATTCTCAATTGGTTGTTAGCCAGTACGAGGGAAGTTATGAGGCTACCCATTCGGCTATGATTAAATATCTTCAGGCAGTCAAAGAAGAGACCAAGGCACTTGAGGAATTCCGGCTGAATCAGGTGCCTAGGTCGGAAAACAACCAGGCGGATGCATTGTCGAAACTGGCATCTTCCGCCTGCCATGATACGCCTCGGTCAGTCTTCTGGGAAGTTCTTGAAAAGAGAAGCATCTATGAGGATCCCGTTGGAATTCTGGACCGAAGCTCTATCTGGATGGATGGCATCCGGGCCTATCTCTCAGACGGCACACTTCCTGATTCGCCGCAGGAAGCAGCCGTCCTGAAAAAGCAAGCTGCAAGATTCGAGTTGAAAAATGGAGAACTCTTCAAGGCGGGGTTTCTGAAGCCTTTGTTGAAGTGTGTCACCCCAGAAAAGGGGAAAGAAGTTCTCGAAGACTTGCACTCGGGATTCTGCACCTCTCACATAGGCGGCAGGTCCCTAGCTGTCAAAGCCAGACGACATTACTTTTGGCCCACTCTTGAGGCAGACGCCAAGGAATTAATGAAAAAAGTGACAAGTGCCAAAAGTTTGGAAAACTTATTCATCGTCCGGCTACTGATCTGACGGCCATCCACAGTCCAATCCCGTTTGCAAAGTGGGGCATGGACATTCTAGGTCCTTACACGCCTGCTCCAGGCGGAAAGCGCTATATCTTAGTGGCTGTGGATTATTTCACCAAGTTGGTTGAGGCTGAGGCGGTTAAAAACATCAAGACCTCAGACGTCATTTCCTTCATCTGGAAGAATGTTATCACCCGGTACGGGGTACCCATGTCTATGGTATTTGATAATGGTCCTCAGTTTGAGACGCTTCAGCTAAAAACTTGGTTGGGAGATCAGGGGATCTCAAGTTATTTTGCATCTGTTGGCCGGCCCCAAGCAAACGGCCAAGTTGAAGCTTTCAACAAACTCATCTCAGACGGCATTAAAAAGAAAATAGAAAGAGCCGGTGGCTTATGGGCAGAAGAATTAATCCATGTCCTATGGGCCATCCGGACAACAGTGAAAGGGGCAACCGGTGAAACCCCATTTCTCATGGTTTACGGTGTTGAAGCCGTCTTGCCCATCGAACACTACGAGCCGACTCTCAGAGTCATGCTGTATGATGAAGAGGCAAACTGGGAAGCAATGCGCCTGGCATTGGATTCACTCCCAGAACGCCGGGGCAATGCTGCCTTGCGTCATGAAATTTACCGTCTGAGAATGACTAGAGCCTACAACAAAAAAGTACACAAGCGTCCTTTGAAAGTTGACGACTTAATGTTACGAAAAATGGAGGCAACCGGTAGGGCCAATGAATTGGGAAAGCTAAAACCAAATTGGGAAGGTCCCTACCGGATCTATGAAGAAGTAAGGGACGGCACCTACCGCCTGGAAACCCCAGACGGCAGGCGCCTGCCTAGAACTTGGAATGTAGACAATCTAAAAAAGTATTACTTCTGAGAAGGTAACTTTTTGTAAACAATGAGTCAATTATTGAAGATTAAGTCTTTGTTTGCAAATTTGAGTTATCGTTTGACTATCCATCCGGGTAATATCCAGGCGGATTCCCCATCTACCTAACTAAGTTCGATACTTAGTGAAGGTTACATTTGTTTATGCGCCTACATAACGCTCGGATCCCTTGTTTATTTAAGTTGGATACTTTGTTTATTCAACTGCTTGACTATCCACCTGGGTAATACTCAGACGGATTCTCCAATTTAAGTTGGATACTTTGTTTATTCAACTGCTTGACTATCCGCCTGGGTAATACTCAGACGGATTTTCCAATTTAAGTTGGATACTTTGTTTATTAAACTGCTTGACTATCCGCCTGGGTAATACTCAGACGGATTCTCCATTTATCTAACTAAGTTTGATACTTAGCATGATCAAATATTTGCCTGTCCGCCTGGGTAATACCCAGACAGACTCGTTTGCTTAAAAAACTAAGTTCGATACTTAGTGTAAATTCAACACTGATTAAGAAACTAAGCACAAAAACGTTTAGTGGCTACACAACCGGTCTCAAACAAGACCAGAGGCTAAAATGGCCGGATGGTTGCTCTTTTATAAATTCGCCTGTCCCAACATGGACAAAGGCGTCCGGCGACACCCCTCCGGGTGAAATCGTCGCAGAGAATAGATTATCTGTCGGTTCTACGTATCCATGCAGACGGCAAAAATTGAACGACCAAATTGGTCAACTCATAGCCGTCTGACAAAAATAACCTACGAAGAACGAATAAGTTCCTACATACCGGATGCCCATAGGCATTAGTCGGTCACCGGCTGAAGTTCTCACTTAGGTTATTTATTCCAAAAATTGCACCTCACCCCAATGGGGGCAAGAGTTCAATGGCTATGAAATCTCTACCAAGACGGACATAAGCCGTCTAGGTAGTGACCGAAATGCCTGTTGGTGTACGGCTGTGCACTTGGTTTGGGGCAATCACTACCGTGATTGATTGACTTACAAACATATCATGCTCTTTGCAGCATCAGACGTTTTCAAATCAATCAACCAGCTCCAATTGAAACCAATCACACAGTCGTCCAGGGGCAAGGACAGCCAGACTATTGACTAGTTAGGCAAAGAATCGCCGCATGCTTTTCATAAGATAGGCAAAAATTAAAAATTCAAATGCAAAATAATCGAAACCGACTTAGTCGGTGCAATTCATAAAAGTCCATCCAACCAAACGGTTGTAATGGATCAAATGTTAACCAGACCCCGTCCGGGAGAAAGAAATTGTTAATTAACACGGCTCCACAGCCAGTAAATACAAGAATACTCGGCACGCAGGCCCAAAAAAGCAAGTTTTGGCATACAGCCGCTGAATAAAAAGAATTAAAAAAGCAAAGTCTGGCATACTGCCGCTGAGGGGTCACTTCTGGCCTGCAGACGGAGCCTCCTGGTTCTCCCCCTTCTCCTCATCATCTGAGAGAATTTGGTGCGCTTCGCCGGGACCAGGAAGCTCAGGCGCGGTCGGCTCATTGTTGCTGAGCCAGGCTTCAAAGGAGGCAGGCTCTGGCTCGCCTTGCTCTCTCAAGTACACCACGTACTCGGCATAGCTGTGTGCCATTGTCCAGATGCTATAATCAGTGTCTGGATACAAGGCAGCCCAAGCAATCTTCATACGGGCGTCGTTGTCAGCATCACTCTCAACAACAAGGCGGTTTTGCTCCGCCTCCAGGGTTGCTGCAAAGTTTTTCTGAGCTTGAGCAACATCCTTCTCTAGCCTCTCAACCTTGGATTTCAGTTTGCCAAGGTCCGCCTGGGTCTTCTTGAGCGCCTCTTCAGCCTGTTTGGCGCTCTCGTCTGCTTTCTTCTGGGCCTCCTCCGCCCCTTTCTTGGCCGTCTCAGCATCTGTTACCCGCTGGTCGGCCGCCTTCAGATCTAGCTCCAGCTGTTGGATTTTAGACGCCTGTGTCATAATTATTGCTTTAGTTTCAAGTTCATTTACGATAGTTCAGTGGAAAGCAATATTATCAGCGTCTATGGTGGACTTCTTGGCCCTTTTTACCTCTTCCCGTTTGCGGGAATAAGGACGTTTGAGCCCGTCCACCCGCAGCATGGCCTGCAAAAAGCAGGCGGTATAAGAATTACAGGCGGGATAATTACTTGGAAAAAATATTATTGAATTGACAAGTTTCTTACCTCAGCCAGAAGGGATAGAATGCGTTCAAGATTGAACGTCTCTATCCCAGGGATATTGTCCTTATCCCTCTTCCGGACGGCATCCAGTATGGCCTTGGCGTGCTTCTGGACGTCTGGCCAGTGGGGAGATTGATCTGCACCACAATCAATACGTGATGAGTGCGAAACTAAGGCAGCACCTATCTGTTGCCGACCGTCTGAGGATGACGTCTGTTGGGAGAGGGATTTCACCCGTAAAGGCCACCCCAGCTCAAGCGGGGATTCAAAAGGGTTCTTACCTTCAGAGCCGGCCAAGCGGGAACCGCTTGCAGGCGTGGTGAACCCCGCGGCTGCTGAGGGGTTGACAAGATCAAGGCACAGGCTGCCGCCTACCTTCTCGAGTCGCCCCGCTATCCGCATCGTCTTAGCCCCGGCTGAGGTGCCAGGAGTTGACGTAGAGGCGGACTTTTTTTATCTTGTTAAGAACGGCTGGGGCCTCCTCTCTAGCCCGTTTGAGGTTCTTCTCAAACGATTTCCCAACTTCTCCCCCTGTGAAAATAAACAAGTCAAGGTTAGTATCCGGGCAAGACAGTTTATAAAATAAACTTAAGAAAGGGTCAGGCGCTCATTACCTTGGCTCTGAGCTCGGCCGCAGCTTTCTCCCCAAGATCTTTGCGGATGGTCGCAGAAGACCGCTTGGGGGTTTTCTCCGACTGCAACATGTTTAGCGCTTCTTCTGCAAAAAGAAAGAAATTGGTCAGAATCATAAATCAATTCCGATAGAAAAATACTACAGACGGTGTGAACCCAGGCGCATACGTTTATTAAACATGTGCCCTAGCCCGCAGGCGGCTAGGAAACATTCATCCCTGAACCAGGCGCTCTTGGGAATCCAATTTTTAGGGACTTTTATTGTTTCCTCGGTTGACAGAGTTGCGTCTGTGAGGCCGAAAAAGTCTGCCTCGATTATTTTGTCAAAGTCTTCCTCTAGGATCCGGGGAAGAGCGCATTTCCTGCCCAACAAGTCAGGCTTCTTATTGTACAGACGGAATTCATAATTTTCCCATCTGGTTGGGGCTGACATCAGGTAGAACCTGTGCTTCCAGCCATCGAACTTTGAGACCTTGTCCAAGGTCATCATGTATTGCGGCTGTGTGGTTAGAGTATACCACGCTCTCCAGCTGCCTGGGCTTCTGCTGAGGTAATGCATGCTTGCAAAAGCCTCCCAGCCGGGGTTAAGCCCTTGGAACTCGCAGGCGGCAACATACCCCAGAATGTTGGTCCAGGAGTTGGGGGTAAGTTGCCAGAGCCCAAGGCCGTAGCCTCTCAAAATTGCCTTCACCGCCTGGTGAAGGGGGAAGCGAAGGCCGGCTTTGAACGCCGCCTCATAACAGCCAAAATAGCTGTTGGCGTTCTCTTGATCATCCCCCCAAGCAATGGTGCCCAGCTCAGGCGGCACCCGGATCTTATACCCGTCTCCAAGTGGGTGCATTTTCTTAAAGTTCTCTAAGTTCTCCCCCATCTGGATTCGGTCCTTGGAGGAGACGTGGATGCTGAAGGGATCGTCCTTCTCACTCCACTTTTTCCTTTCTTCCTCCTCGCTATCCGGAAGAGGGGGCAAGTCATCGCTGCTCTCGGAGGTAGAGGCGGAGCTGTCGCTCTCCCTCTCCCCCTCGCTTTGGTCTATGGGGGCAGAGGCGGCCTCATCGCCGCCTTGGTCGCACTCTTCAAAAAAAGAGTCTGCAGGGGTTGAAGGGGCGCGCGGAGGGGATCTCTCCAGAGCCGTCTGGTGTCCCTGACCTGACGTTTCTCCCTCAGGCGTTTGGCTGCCTGAGCCTTCGCTTCTGTGATTCGGGTCCGTGGCTGTCTGCATTATCCGAGCCATGGTGTCTTGCACAGACACATAACTGGTCGGAATCCATGGCAAAGGGTGGTCCCAACACCCCGAGCCGGCACTCCCAGTCCTAGACTCATCCGACCCTGGTGACCGGCTGGATTCTAACCTAGGTCGTGCCGTGTGTACAAGCGGTGAAAAAAGAAAAGAGCAGAGAGAGACAAAGACGGTACCTTTCGATTTGGTATCTGAATGTAGGCGGGACCGGCTGTATTGCTGAAGAACAAGCTTTCTTGCTCACGTCTGACTTAAACAAGTGACTTCTGCTCTCTCGAAGTTTTTCTCTCAGAAATTTTTGTAAACGTACAAAATTATGAGGGTAAAACGGCTATATATAGAGGGTAAATTTGTAACGGTAAAAATACCGCCAACTGGAGCGTGACATGTGTCACAGATGCCATGTGGCATGCCACGTGGTCCAATTAGAGGATGACACGTGTCAGCCTCAGGATGGCCCAAAGTGGACCAATCCCTGCTTGACACGTGTCACTCCAGAAAATAAGGGAAAAAAGGCGGCCTTCAGGCCCAAATCTCGAGAATGCCGCAAAACGGCGCAGCCCACCAATGATTAGGGTTCAGTGACCTAATCAGGGGCGCAACTCCCAAAGACCCTATAAATAGGGAGATACCCCTCATTTTGAGAAAGGAACGTTTTATCATTCAATACACCTGCCTTCTCTTACATCAGAGAAACACCTGAGCTTGGAATCCGAGCAGATACCCACCTAAATTTCCGTACTCTTTATTCCTTTTCAAGTTACTAACTTGATCGTCGGAGGCGGAGCACCACCTAACAGGTGTCTCCGTTTGTTTTGCAGGTACAGCTCATCCCGGATCAGTCTTCGTGTTGTAACTCTCCCGAGGGACAAAAACACCCAAAACACCAGGCGCTAAAGCTTATCGACTGACGCCAAGGTCTGACGCTTGGCGCTAGAGTCAGGTTTTCCTTAAATACCCTTCTCTTCTTCATTTCTACTGCTGTTGTTCGCGTTTCTTGCTCGAGAATTCTCAGAACTTCAATTCACTCGTTCTTGCTCGTTTCTCAACCAAATTCGCTCAAATTTGTTGCAAATCAAAGCTTATTCCATCCATTTTCCTGATCTATGTAAGTTTCCTCCAAACTCATGCCAGTTTTAATGAATTTTGCATGCATTTATCCACGAATTTCTTGAAAATTCGAATTTAGAATTGCTTAATTCTCTTTGTTTATCAAATTTTATGCCATGAAATTGCTTTTTTATGTTTATATATTTCCTTGGGAGTAATTTGAGACTTGTTTGACTCAATTTGGTGAAGAAATGAACAAATTACCATTGTTGAACCTCCTAAGGTCGGGAAAACAATGTGGCTTGTTCTTGATGTTTATGCTAGCAATAAATGTCTAATTTGTCACAATAATTACTATAGTATTGCAAGTAATTGTTTGATTGCTTGAAAATGTCGTGTATGCTCAATTTGAATTTGTGCTCCTTTTTTAGTACTACGTACTCTGTTTTTTGCGAACATAGTATCATGCGGCTAGGCGAACCTTAGATACCATAGAACCTTAATTTATGATGATTCTGCAAAATGTAGCATGGCTAGACAGCGAGACGTTCGACGGGAGCACGAGCCCGTAGAGGACAATGTTGAATCGTCCACTTCGCTCGGCCGACTCCCTGAGTGGGACGAGCGGACCTTGTACTTTTCTCCCGTCCACCATATTTCTAAGAGGGTGAGACGGGGCGTCACAGTTGGGAGGACACGCTGTCATGGTTCCGGTTGTGACGGTTTGGGCGACTTGTACAAGATGTACATCGCCAAAGACGATCAGACGAGACTTCTATGGGAGTCTTGCGGGCTTACTACACTGTTCGAGACCTCCGAGGCCATGATTGCCTCTAGCGGGGTTCATAATGTAGTCCGTTCTCTTGTGGAGTTCTTTAGGGACACCACCAATATTTTCCACTTCCTCTGGGGTGAGATGATGGTCACTCCTATCGACTTCAGTCTCATCACGGGACTGGAGTTTAGCTCTGTGGCACTGTTGTTCGATAGCTGGTTTGACGTCTTTTCTCCAGGAGGTCGAGGAGGTGTTGGGTCCGATTGCTATTCGGGCTCGAGCTAAGGTGGAGCCGACTTAGTTCAGTGCTAGGGGAATTCGCCGCTCGACTCTAGAAGCGGCTTTTGATGATGGTGCGACTACCCGAAAGCAGCGGATGCGCATCTTTGCACTTATTTCGCTGTCAGGGACGTTCTCCCCTGACAAGGGTAGAAGGGCGCTGCTTTACTACCCTCCTGCTGTCCGTGATCTACACCGGATCGAGACTTACGACTGGGCTAGCTTGGCCTATGCTGATTTCATTCGAGCGTTGCGGGACTCGTGTCGTCATCGGTCCTTCGCGGGAAACATTGCTCTATCCGGCTTTTGGAGGGTCGTAGATGTATACTTTATTCCCTATAAAGTTTAGCTCTACATTTTAGTTAGCACTTGCTGATAACTTTTGCTTCTTGTAGATCTGGTTCTACGAGGACTTCCCCTCAGCTACGCCGGCGAGACCGTCGCCACGTAGGCTTCCAGTTAGTGCTTCCTGGGGCAGCCGCCGTGTGGGGATGTCCACTGCCTATGTCCGAGACTAGATCATCTCGGTATGATTCTTTTCTTATTTGACATTTTTTGATGCCTTAGATAGATTCTTGTCTGATAGACTCTCCTTGCAGGACCATAGGGGTGATGTACATACCGTGGGTCGACTTGGCAGTCCCTAGGTTAGTCGCGCAGTACTCTGCTGAGCGTCGCTATTTCTTAGGGACCTACGGAGCGGCTGCGTATCTAGGAGAGAGGTTTCCTATTCAGCATTCCTCAGATACCTTTGTCGTTCCTGCTCCTCCACCACGTCACATGTTTAACGCCACGAGGTTGGTGAGCATGTCAGAGGGAGCCGGTACCCCTTGGCGATCTTACACGATCCCTGGGCGATGCTATGGGGAGGAGCTACTGTTGTTGTTAGCTCCAGTTCCTGTACCTGCTGAGGATGTGGCGGTATGATCCTGCTTTTACCTTTCGTTAAGTAGCCCCCAAGTGATGCTTCAGTGATTTTGTCTTGCCTTGTCAGGATGATCCTGCTGAGTTTGTGCCACCGCGTATGTCCATCCACTATCAGGGGACATATGGGCCGATTGAGGAGATGATTCCTCCGGCTCCTAAGGGCGAGCGCTTTGTGGAGCAGTCGATTCCTCGCCACCAGACTCGGGTAAGCTTGTTTATTTGCAAATTTTTGTCCATATATGTTATGCATGTTTACTGACTTATTTCTTTGACAGTTCTCACGCGAGGTGGTCTCAGCGATGGCACGATGCATAGATGCCTTCCGGAGCCAGCTTGTTCGGATGAGGAACGTGGCTACCTGCCGTCGAGACGACGCTGTTTAGGAGGTAGCTTCCCTTCTTATGCTTTTGTATTACCGCTTTTACTTTGCCTGTTTATGATTTTATTTTCTCTTTTGCAGGGTCAGCCCATTCCTTCTCGTACTCGCACGAGACCTGAGGTGCGGAGGGATTTGGCAAGGTCTAGCTCGAGACGTCGTCGCAATGGTTCGGGAGGTCGGGGTAGTCGTTCTGAGGCTGCCCGTACCGAGGCGATAGAGGGCTCAGGCTCTTCATCTGAGGATGGACATGCTGCGCCTGTAGGTCAGGGAGAGGCTACCTTGGCTCTTAGAGGTGGTGGATGTACGAGGTCGGCTCGTCATCGCAGCAGTCTCCGCAGCCTCAGCCTCAGGTTGATCTTGGGTGGACGGGTCCTGTGTTGAGTTTTCTTCCTCCCGAGGAGACTGGAGCTGGCATTGGAGCTGGTGGAGAGGTTACTCCTCGTACGACGCAGTTTTATGAGATGATGGGTTTACGTCCCCCGGCGCCATAGCTTATTATTGTGCTTTTTATTATTTTATTTTGACTTTGTATAGAACTTTGCCTTTTATTAGACTCATTATTTAGTCATGTTTGATACATACTATTATGAGTTTATTCATCATTTATCGTGTTTTTTCATTTTATTATTATGTGCATGTTTGTCTGTGCAGAAAATTGTGAAAAATAATTTTGCGCAAAAAAATTCCGTCATTTTTATTAATGATGGAGGGTATTCGACTTTCTCCCCCAAAGAAGAAAAAATGAAAAATAAAAGTCAAATAAAATATTGGATTTATAAAAACTTGGAAGTTAGTCTAAATAAAATCCGAAAAATAATATAATTAATATAATATTTATATTAATTAAGAAGGAGAAATAAATGAATTTTTAGAAAAAAGATAAGGAAATCGTAAAGTCATTAGCAGACTCGAATAAAGTCAAAAACGCAGTTTTTTGGAAAGCTCGTACGATGAGACATATTAGCGTCAGCTGGTGATAACTTGTTATTTGGTATGATTTTAGGGTACTTTTGAACCTTGTTTTCGTGATTATTCGACATCAAAGTTCATTATTTATCCTATTTTTATACAAATTTTGTACCATCCATGCTTCACCGGTTGTTTGTGTTTTTGATGTAATGTAGCTATTTTTAGCACTATATATGGACGTGATCAAGCATGAATCAACAAGAAGAAGGGAAAGATTGGATGATAGAGCAATTAAGGAAGAAGGATGAGTGCCTTAAAGAGAAATGAAAAGCTTTAGGAAAGTTTTGGAAGGATTTTTGCACTAAGGTCAAATTCAACTGACCATAACTTTTATTCCACTCGATCAACATTTTGAAGTGATTCAAATTGGATATTAAAGTTCATCTCAAGAGCTTTCCAACGACTGGTCAGATGCCTTATTCCGATGAGTAACGAAGAAGTTATGACCTTCCGAAAATAAGTTGTTTCGCCATAAAAGAGTTGCACGTCCGTGCCAATAAAAGGCACGCCTGTGCAAGTCTCTGCACGTCCGTGCCAAATGAAGCACGTCCGTGCAAGGTCAGGCCGTAGCTACTGGTCGTATTTTAACAGGTCTGCACGTACGTGTAACCTTTTGCACGTCCGTGCCGACCTGTAGACGGGTCGTTTCCTCGTGGTTTCCGTCCTTTTACTTGGGGATTATATAATACCTCTTTGGCTACATTTGCAAAGGGGGGGGGGATCTTCTTAGTGTAGTTTTAGCTTAGGTTAGGTTTTTAGAGAGAGAAACTCTCAATTTCTAGAGAGAGAAAGTGGGAAAACTTGTTGAAAGCTTGGAATATGAAGAATTGAAGGAAGGAGACTTGAAGATTTGATTATTTCTTGCATTATCAATGAGAATTTCTTACTCACTCTCTTATTTTATTGCTTTAATTGCTTATTTTTGTATCTTTTCTCGTTTTATTACTGGTTTATGTTAAATTAGTGTTTGATTTCATGTTCTTAGTTGTTAATTATTCATTTAGTTTTGCAATTTATTATGATTTGTGAGTAGTTCTTTGACTTGGTATGGTTGAAACCATTGATGAATTCAGAAATACTTGTTTGAATGTGTTGTTTTAGCTAATGTAGGATGGTAATTAGTTGAGCTAAGTGGTTTCATTGTTAGTTCTTGTAAATGGCCATTGCTAGAGCTATTAATCTAAGCTTTCTCAACGAAGGATCGAGAGATGAACTTGAGTTAGCTCCCTTATGCTTAATTGACTTGAAATGCCATGAGAATAGGAATTTCCAGTCAAGGGAATGTTTATGTCATCGTGATTATGCTTTAACACTTGTTTTATGCTTTGTAACCACGAGAGTAGGTTGTATTCATAACTCAAGTAATCCCTCTAGCTTGAGAGAGTAGTTGGGTGCCTTAGATGACTTCCCCTAATTTACCCCCAAATTGCTATGTTTTGTATGTTAAATTGTAGTTTGTGAATGACTTAATTGGTGGATATCTTCCCAAGATCCTTTTTATTATTGTTTGTAGTTTTTCTTTATAACTCAAAACCCAAAAAGACTTGACTTAGCTTATCACAAATTGATACTTGTTAGTGCTCCCCTTAGTCCTTTTGGGATCGACCCTTACTTTCCCTTTCTACCCATTAGAGAGACCAAATTAGGTTTTAATCTTTGGTAGGCTCGACGATGGCCTATCAAAATTTGGCGCCGTTTCCGGGGACTTTGGTTGACATTGGCTAAGTATTGATTAGATGAGTCTAGGTCTTTGTACATATATTTTTTTTTTTTATTTCTTCTCTTTTTTTTTTTTTTTTAAATTATTTTTGGGGTTTCTTCCATTGAAATAAATGGCAATTTTTTCCCTTCCCCAATATGAGAATGAAACATTTTGGAGATTTTTCCATAGGGTTAATGATTATATTGGTTATAACTATGGTCATAGACTTTTAAAAGTGTATATCTGTGAAGTAATTTTTGAAGGTATAAATGATGAAATGCGAGTTGTTGAATCTATGTCTGAAGGTCAATTTATGTCTAATACCATTGATGAGAATTGGAGTATGTTTGAGTGGCTAGCTAAAGATACCTATGATTGGGAGATGGCTACACGAGACATATGACCATTTTAATGATGCAAACTCATTTGAAGAATGTGATGATAATGTTTTGGATTCTAATGTTTCGAGTTTTGGTGATGCAAATTGTCAAAATTCTCCAAATTTTTTCTTGGATTCCAATTTAATGTCATGTACTCCTTATGATGTGGCTAATGTGCATAATGTTGACATCTCTTCCCAATGTGATTTTCGAAATTCCTCTCATCCTCAAGAACCCAAGTCTTCTTTAGATCTTGCTCTAGAACGTTTTTTGGAGGGTTGTGAAGAGTTTAGGAACCTAATGGACATAAAAAACACTTGTACATCCATGAATCATTATAGTGAGGCTTCTAAGGTTCAAATGAATGAAAATGAAAATTTTGAGAAGCCTCTTCTTGAAAAACCTTTGGTTCATGACCCTATTTTTCCAAATATCATCAATTTGCATAATGAGCCTAATGTACCATTAATTATGAATGATGACAAAGTTGATGATTGTTTGTTGAATTCAACTAATGATATAGGTCTACTAAAGTCCAAATGTAATGTTGATGGTATTCTTCAATTTGATTTTATTGATGATTATTCAAGAGATGTTGAGGATAACAATCAATTTGGAAAGAGTAGCCTAGATATTCATGATGAATTTTGGGAAAGTAAGGATAAAAGGGTTAAAGTGGAGGAAAATCCCTCTTTTGATGAGGACCATAGAGTTGAGAATGAGGTAATTGTTGAGTCTTTACCAACTGAATATTCTTTTTTTAAGCCTCATGTCCCTTTTTTCAAAAACTCTTGACATTATTGTCTCATTTCCAAACCTTTTCCCCCATCCTCTTCCCAAGTTCACTTCACATGAGCCTCTTTGTACTTCATTCTATGATTTTCATGACCATTTTCCAACCAATGAAACTAAATTTGGTGAATTTGATGTAAATATGGTTTTTGATTTTTCAAATGAATCTCCTAAGTGTTTTGTTGATAGTTATACTTTTATTTTTCCTTCTTCTTTTCAGTCTAGGACCTTTTTTAGATCTTTTCATTTTTAGTTTAGGAAACTTTGTAGATTAATGTATATCCTTTTCTTCTTCTTGTTAAATTTTCTTCTTATTTTTTTGGTTTTAATTTATGAAATGTGTTCAAGTGCATATGATAAGCTCCTTAGGAGTTTGTCAAATTACTTACTAGCTAAGGTCTAGCCAAAGACCGAAAAGAAAGGCAAATTTTCTTCCCTTTTTTTTATTTTTTTATTTTTGAATAATGATGTGCATGGATTTTAATTGTATGATGATTTGAACTAACGAGCTTTATGAAATGATTCTCAATTAGGTACTCTCTATGATCTCTCCACTCCAAATTACATATCATTGTCTCAAATTCACAAGAATTTTGGAGTTTTTGCTACATTGGAAAGACACAACATATTCTACCAAGTTTTGAAAAATTTATGAATAAATTTACATCAAATTATGTAATATCTCTTTCTCTCTTCATCTCTTCTCAAGCTAATGATTTTATAATTATTTTTGCCATTCATTGGTTGCTTGTTAAAGAGTTTGGCTTGGGGCTAGATTTTATTGTATGTTGTGGTTTTTCGTTGTAGTTATGGATGTTGTATTAGATGTACTTGTTGAGATTGATTGTGTTCCCTTCCCTCCCTCCCCCTTGATTGTCTCTTCAAAGCATTGAGGACAATACTTCGTCTAAGCTTGGGGGGGTAGTTTCACGCTTTCATGAAGGGGGATCGATTGTTAGTTTGATGCTTAAATTTGTTCATAGTTGTACAGTTGGATATTCATGCTTTTTATTTTTTATTTTTTTCCCTTTCTTTATTATAACTTATAAAAAATTGAAAAATAAAAAAAATTGAAAAATGCCCTTGGATGAGACTCAAATGGCGATGTTATATGTTTTGCTTGCTTGACTCTTGAGTGATGAGTAAAAGTTCTTTTAGAAGGGTGTGTGCAAGAGTTGGGGTCATTTAGAGGCTTATTAATCTTGATTGCATTAGAGTATATGAAATGAAAACCGATGAATGCTCAATTGCACGTCTAGCATAGGACATTGTCAAATTTGCCCAAAGTAGGATATGTTTGAATCGAATTGCGGTCCCTTGTGCCCTTGATGTTCCTCCCCTCCTCCCCAAAATGAAACTCTATTAGGGAATTGATTCTATTTGTATCTTGTGTAATAAGTGGCATAATAAGCCACATGTATCGAATAAAAGAAAGAGCCGCTCACAGTTTAAAGAGGCGAGGGCAATGAATCTTAAAAAAAAAAAAAGAAAAAAAAAAAGAGAAATCAAAAGAAAAAAAGGGAGATAAAAAACTCCTTCAAAATTCTCAAAATTTTCACTTTTTCTTATTTAGAGGTCAATTTGTGGACGCCTCCCACACATTGTCTATTTTGATGTTTCTTGTGTAAATTCTCGAGTTAGAGTGTAGTTAAAGGGGATTAGGAGTGCATTTTGGGAGGTGGACTTGCATTTTGAGATTTTATAACCGAAAGAAGGCTTGTTGCAACTTTGGAATATCTAGATGTGCTCTAATGAACTAGTAAAAGGTCTAAAGAAGTATCCTAGTGCAACCTTGCTTAGTTTTCCTCTTTACCCCCAACTCATGTGTACATTTGTATGATTGGTAATTCTTGAAAGTTGCTCACTTGTCTTGCTTGTGTCTCATATCTCGATGAGTTGACTTGGGCGATAAAAAAACATTGAAATTGTATGCATATTTTTTTGATGATGTGTTGTGGTTTGTGTGAGTTGTGGGTTAAGCTCAATGTTAACCCTCACAAGATAAAAACTCGTCCTCTTAGGCGACTTAGGGTTTTAAATTGCTTTTCACTTGTGCGAAAATTGTTTATGGTTGTTACCATGCAGATTTGTGTTTTTTTTGTTTCCTCTTTTTTACCTCTTCTTGGTTTGATCATTAGCAAGTTATCTTCCTTCTTGAATTGACATGTTTGTTTTGCTCGAGGACTAGCAAAAGCTTATCTTGGAGGGATTTGATAACTTGTTATTTGGTATGATTTTAGGGTACTTTTGAACCTTGTTTTCGTGATTATTCGACATCAAAGTTCATTATTTATCCTATTTTTATACAAATTTTGTACCATCCATGCTTCACCGGTTGTTTGTGTTTTTGATGTAATGTAGCTATTTTTAGCACTATATATGGACGTGATCAAGCATGAATGAACAAGAAGAAGGGAAAGATTGGTTGATAGAGCAATTAAGGAAGAAGGATGAGTGCCTTAAAGAGAAATGAAAAGCTTTTGGAAAGTTTTGGAAGGATTTTTGCACTAAGGTCAAATTCAACTGACCATAACTTTTATTCCACTCGATCAACATTTTGAAGTGATTCAAATTGGATATTAAAGTTCATCTCAAGAGCTTTCCAATGACTGGTCAGATGCCTTATTCTGATCAGTAACGAAGAAGTTATGACCTTCCGAAAATAAGTTGTTTCGCCAGAAAAGAGCTGCACGTCCGTGCCAATAAGTGGCACGTCCGTGTAAGTCTCTGCACGTTCGTGCCAAATGAAGCACGTCCATGCAAGGTCAGGCAGTAGCTACTGGTGGTATTTTAACAGGTCTGCACGTCCGTGCAACCTTTGGCACGTCCGTGCCGACCTGTAGACGGGTCGTTTCCTCGTGGTTTCCGTCCTTTTACTTGGGGATTATATAATACCTCTTTGGCTTCATTTGTAAAGGGGGGGGATCTTCTTAGTGTAGTTTTAGCTTAGGTTAGGTTTTTAGAGAGAGAAAATCTCAATTTCTAGAGAGAGAAAGTGGGAAAAACTTGTTGAAAGCTTGGAATATGAAGAATTGAAGGAATGAGACTTGAAGATTTGATTATTTCTTGCATTATCAATGAGAATTTCTTACTCTCTCTCTTATTTTATTGCTTTAATTGCTTATTTTTGTATCTTTTCTTGTTTTATTACTTGTTTATGTTAAATTAGTGTTTGATTTCATGTTCTTAGTTGTTAATTATTCATTTAGTTTTGCGATTTATTATGATTTGTGAGTAGTTCTTTTACTTGGGATGGTTGAAACCATTGATGAATTCACAAATACTTGTTTGAATGTGTTGATTTAGCTAATGTGGGATGTTAATTAGTGGAGCTTAAGTGGTTTCATTGTTAGTTCTTGTAAATGGCCATTGCTAGAGCTATTTATCTAAGCTTTCTCAACGAAGGATCGAGAGATGAACTTGAGTTAGCTCCCTTATGCTTAATTGACTTGAAATGCCATGAGAATAGGAATTTACAGTCAAGGGAATGTTTATGTCATCGTGATTACGCTTTAACACTTGTTTTATGCTTTGTAACCACGAGAGTAGGTTGTATTCATAACTCAAGTAATCCCTCTAGCTTGAGAGAGTAGTTGGGTGCCTTAGATGACTTCCCCTAATTTACCCCCAAATTGCTATGTTTTGTATGTTAAATTGTAGTTTGTGAATGACTTAATTGGTGGATACCTTCCCAAGATCCTTTTTATTATTGTTTGTAGTTTTTCTTTATAACTCAAAACCCAAAAAGACTTGAATTAGCTTATCACAAATCGATACTTGTTAGTGCTCCCCTTAGTCCTTGTGGGATCGACCCTTACTTTCCCTTTCTACCCATTAGAGAGGCCAAATTAGGTTTTTATCTTTAGTAGGCTCGACGACGGCCTATCAGCTGGCGCCACGCGTTTTGGTGTAGCGCCAGGCGCTACACTTGGCGTTTGGCGCCAGGCTCTGGCGTCAGGCGCCAATAATTGGCGTCTGGCGCTAATGAGCGCTGACTCCGAATCCTTCATGGATTAAAACTACTCCGATTTTGTGTATAAATAGCCCCCTGCCCAGCCGATTTTCTTCATAGTTACAACAAATAAAATTTAGAAAAATAACATCATGTCTCTAGTCTCCAAAAGTTTTACCAACTACACTCATGAATGGTGCCGGTCTCTTAATGCCAAGGAGAGAAAAGAATTAGATGTGTTTCACTTGGGGGGTATTTATGGTGTCAAAGGGGTAGATCTTGATTAAGATTTTATTCATACCGCTCTAGAATATTGGGATGTAGATACTCATTGCTTTAGAATAGGGTATGATGAAATTAGCCCTTTGCCGGAAGAATTCGGTGCTATTTTAGGCTTCCCTACGCTAGATCTTGTAGTAATCCCTAGAATAAACGAATATTATTATAAGGATTTTGAACGCTTCTTCAATTTAAAAGACAGGGTTCTATCAAAAATAGTAGATGGAAACATATTTAATTTGAAAGAATTTGCGCACCATTATTTTGTAGACCTTATTTTGAATCTTTCCATGTTTATAGAAGAAGGGCTTTCCTATTTTGCATGCTTAATCAATTTTTTCTTACTAGTGGTTAAAAAAATGAGGGTCAATCAATTATATCCAATCTTTTAGAACAAATTGAATCTAGGAGAAATCAAGTGCACTTAATAGTTGGAGAGACTATGCTTAGCCTTGATGAATTAAAGAAGAATCCAAAAGCACCTTTTCGGGGCTCTCCAATTTTATTACAGGTAGAAAAATGATATTTTTAATTACAGAAATCAAAAATATATTTTTGTATAGTAATAATAATTTATTTTCATTGCAATTTTTACAGATGTGGCTAATGGAAAGACTGGAATTAATTAGCCCTCCGAACAACATTGAGAAGTATACTCCAAATTGCTTCGTGAGAAGGAAGAAACGCTTCTCTAAGATGGGGCGCCATGAATGGAAGAAGGTCTTCGAGTCTTGTAATTTTGCCATCAAGTGGGTCATCCCTTGGTGGAAAATAGAAAAAATGGTTGGTGTCAACAAGCAGCCTTTCTGTCGTCTTCCAAACTTGTCCCGTATGACCTTTTATTATCCCTGTAGGGTAAAAAGACAACACAACCTACTTCAGACTATTCCTTCCGGTGATCTTCGGCGTCCCTACGAGTTCCCTGCCTCCTAGGAAGTAGACAAATTTGATGCTTATTGGAGTGCTAGACCATTATGGGAAGTAATTACCAGAAAGGTTCCTCCTTCTTTGCCCAATGATTTGAAAAAGTGGCTTCTGAAGAAACCTTCAAAGGACGTGAAGAACAATCAGAGTAAAACTGATGTGAAGAGTCGTCTAGGTGACAAAGTGATTCCTGTTAAGGAACGCTTGGGTGAAAGAATTGAGTACAAAACACCTATAATGCCTAGGAAGAAGAGTACTGTGAAAGATAAAGGAAAGCTGACACCATAGAAAAGAAAGCTTGGGTAGAAAAGAGGCATGGGGTCCTAGCCATGGGGGAAACTATTTACTCCAAGATTGAATGTAGGTCCTCTAAAGGATGCTTACTAGCTAAGGTTATGGATGAGGAAGAAGATGCAGACAAGAATTGGAAAAGGTCTAAGAAAGAGAAAGAAGATTAAGAGCATTGCCTAATTTCCAATTATTAGACTTAGTTTTTTTTTTATTTAAATTTAATTTATTTAAGCTTTATTTAAATTCCATCGATAATATAATTTATTTTATTAATGAAATTTCAGCTTTTTAATTAAATTACTTACTTTAAATTTACTTTATTAAAGCAATGAAAATCGAAGAATTAATTTTCCAGAAATTTTTTCGAGTACGAAAGTCGAAAATTTTCCGAAAAACACCAAAATATTCCTAGATAATTTACAGTAAATTTGCGCCACAATTCTGCGATTGGCATCGGCTGCGGCAGTCTGGCGTCAGGCGACGGATACCGTCGTCTGGCGCTAACGTTAATCGGCTGGCGCCAGAATCTTTTCCGTGACGCCGATGTTTCGTCGATCTTCTGTTGAATTTTTTATTAAGTCTGGGATGCGAGATTTGAAAAAAAATAAACTGGCCGCACCCGTAAAGGGTTGCCTACGTATCCTTTCTTAAGGAATCAGGCCAAACGTAGCTCTCTTGAGTATCCTACTCAAGTAATTATGGGTTGTATTTCTTAAGTTGGTCAAGATTTGTCATGTTCGAGAACTCATTGCCATCCATGTCGGTTAATTTTGCTGCACCTCCTGACATGATTGTTTTGACAATGTAGGGTCCAGACCAATTATGTCTGAATTTTCCCCTTGGATCTAAAACATTTTTCCTTAATGTTTTTAACACCAAGTCTCCTACTTTGATGTTTCGTGTCTTGACCTTCTTATTAAAATTCCTAGCTATACGAGTTTGGTAACATTGAGTGTGATGTAGAGCTTATAGTCGTTTTTCGTCGAGTAGATTTAGCTCTTCATATCTTGCCCTAGTCCATCAGCTTCATTGAGTTTGCTCTCTAATGCGATGCGTAGAGATGGAATCTCTAGTTCGACAGGTTGTACGACGTCCATTCCATAAACCAAGGAAAATGGCGTATTTCTTGTTGATGTGCGAATTGACGTGCAGTAACCCCACAATGCGAAGTGAAGTTTGTTAGGCCAATCCTTGTAATTATCCGTCATTTTCTCGATGATAGTTTTTAGATTTTTATTAGCTGCTTCGACTGTTCCGTTTGCCTGAGGTCTATAAGGGGAAGAATGATGATGTTGAATGCCAAATTTTTATAGCAATTCTTCACATTCGGCTTGAAAGTGAGTTCCATTGTCACTTATCATTTCATGTGGGACTCCGTATCGACAAATAATATTTCTCTCGATAAAGAGTGCTACATGTTTTGCTGTGAGTTTAACGTATGATTATGCTTCGACCCACTTTGTGAAATAATCAATTGCCACTAGGATATATTCGTGGCCTCGTGTTCCTGGGGGAGTGATTTTGCCGATGATGTCAATTCCCTATGTAGAGAACGACCATGGCGACGTGTAGGTGTAGAGCAAGGATGGAGGAATATATTGTAAATTGGCATATATTTGGCACTTAGGGCATCTTTTTATGTATTGATGGCAATCCCTATTCATTGTAGTCCAATAATATCCTTCTCGCATTATCTTTTGGACTAACATTTTGCCATTTATGTGAGTTCCACAAATTCCTTCGTGGACTATCCTCGTTTCTCTTTGGGCATCCTTTTTTCCTGCACATAAGAGAGCTCGGCCCTTAGGTACCCTTTTATGTAGCTCATTGTCTATGAGTATGTATTGGGAAGCCAAGAGCCTTAACGCTCGTTTTTCTCTTTTGTCAGCATGGGGAGGGTATTCTCCTTTGGTGACATAATTGAGTACATCCTTATACCCCGGTTATTCTTCTTCATCTTCTTCTTCGTCTTGGGTTACTTCATAATCTTCTATAGCTTGAATATATGCTGGTTTGTGCCTTTTTTCTATAGTTAGAGGCATTTGCTCGATTTCCATAGGAATCCTTACCATTTAGGCCAGTCTTGCCAAGGCATCAGCAAATTGATTTTCTTCTCTAGGTAGATATGTGTATTCTACCTTCTCTAACTGATTAGTAAGGGTTTCTAGAAAGGTTTGGTAAGGGGCTAGACTTTCGCTCCTTACTTTCCACCTTTTGGAGATTTGATTGATGATAAATGAAGAGTCTCCGAATATCCGTAACTTTTTTACTCCCAATGCCAAAGCTGTTTCAAGGCCTACCACGCATGCTTCGTATTTAGCAGCGTTGTTGGTAACGTCGAAATCAAGCTTTATGGAGATTGGAACATGTTCTTCTTTAGGTGATACTTGTAATACTCCAACGCCACATCCCTTTTGGTTTGAGGCTCCATCGAAGTATAAGGTCCAAGTATCATCTTCAGTGACCATTAAGTCTTCATCTGGAAACTCATTGTCGTGTATTGGCGTCGAGTCTTCTATTGGAAAGTCCGCTAGAAAGTCTGACACCACATATCCTTTAATAGCTTTTTGCGGCATGAACCTTACATCAACCTAGGCTAAATTGACTATCCATCTCGATATGTGCCCATTGAGTGTAGATTTCTCGAATAGATACTTGAGTAGATCTAATCGGGAGACTACGAAGACGGTATGTACTAACATGTAATGTCTTAACTTGGTTGTGGCCAACACCAAGGCGAGGCACAATTTCTCAAGTGGTGTATAACGTGCTTCATATTCGAGCATTTTCTTGCTTAGATAGTAGATCGCATTTTCTTTGCCTTCTACTTCTTGTGCTAGCATAGCTCCTATTGTCTCTTTGGTAACTGTTAAGTACAACCTAAGAGGTATTCCGACAAGTGTTGGTGCTAATACGGGAGGATTTGCGAGATAGGCTTAGATCTTTTCAAAGGCTTTTTGACACTCTTCATCCCATATTAGTGGTACATTCTTCTTAAGCTTTTTAAAGATTGGTTCACATATCGTCGTCAATTTTGATGTGAACCTACTTATGTATTGCAACCGGCCAATAAATCCTCGAATCTTCTTCTCAGTTTTGGGCGGTGGCATTTACATGATTGCCTTGATCTTGGTTGGGTCTATCTCTATTCCTCTAGAGCTTATGACATAACCCAAAAGCTTGCCTAAGGTGACTCCAAAAGCACACTTAGATGAGTTCAACCTCATATTGTATTTTCTTAGCCTTTCGAAAAAATTTCTTAAGGCTTCTTGATGGCCTGGGCGATCTTTTGATTTTACAATCATGTCGTCCACATATACTTCGACTTCTTTATGCATAATGTCATGGAGTAAGGCAGTCACTGCATGTTGGTAAGTAGCATCCGCATTTTTCAACCCGAATGGCATTACCGTGTAGCATTAAGTGCCCCATGGTGTTATGAAGGTTGTTTTCTCCATGTCTTCTTCTGCCATGAGAATATGATTATAACCTGCGTATCCATCCATGAACGAGAGAAGTGCGTGATTTGCTATGTTATCCACCAGAATATCGATGATTGGTAAAGAGAAGTCGTCCTTTGGACTTGCCTTATTTAGATATCGATAGTCGACACACATTCTTACCCTTCCATCTTTTTTTGGAACTGGGAAGACGTTGGCGACCCATTCGGGGTATTTTGATACCTTGATGAAACCTGCAGTTATTTGTTTTTGAACTTCTTCTTTTATTTTAAGAGCTACGTCGGGTTTCATTCGACGTAACTTTTGTTTTACAAGTTTCATTCCCGGAATTAGTGGTATAGTGTGTTGAGCTATTTCTCTATTAGTGCCTGGCATATCTTCGTATGACCAAGCAAATACATCGATGAATTCTTTAAGCAAGTTAATTAAATCGGTTCTTTCTTGTTCATTAAGTGTTAGTCCGATTTTAACTTCTCTTTTATTGGTTGAATCATTTGAGATATCAACCATCTTAGTTTCTTAAATTATCGGTGTTTTCTTTTCAAGTGTTTCCATTACTTTAATAAGTTCTTTGTCTTTTTCATTGTTAGTTAAGCAATGCTCGTCATCTTGGGTTAAATAAGAACACAAGGAGTAAGGAGAAGAAGTCATATTATTATACTATGAGATCATTACATCAAAGAGTGATATGTCCTCCAGGACTTGATCACTAACTATTCTAGGAGAAGAGATAGAAGGAAGAGGTGCTACAACTAAAGACCTAGATTACTCTATAGGGAGATACTCTGACTCTGACTCTGACTCAAACGATTCTTCGAACATCGGTCCTTCCCCTGTCGTGATGGAGATCTTCCTTCCAATTGGAGTAGTCACCTTGACGGTCTTACGCCACCCTTGTAGTGACCCTTCCGCTGGAGTGATTAGCTTCGAGGGATCGAAGTTTTCACTTTGTAGGACTTTTTGAATGAGCGAGGAGTTATCCTCTTTGTATGTCGGCTCATTCTTTTCTCGCCCAAATAATAATCCCATGACGTTAAAGTGAAAGCATGGCTGCATGGGGGTGCTTTCTCCTTATGGACGGGAGTTGGGATTTCATTTGTGAAATAGCAATCTAAGAAAATTTCGAATCCCGGTTGCCTTATGCCGTTCACGACAAATGGTTCAGGAAATTCGTAGCATGGATAGTCCTCACCTTCTTTTATGAATTGACCATTAAGTGTAAGAGGGTACTAATCCATTGGGATTGCTTTCTTTTGAATTCGAGCGTCCTTACGCGCCTTCGACTTCTCTTGGGATCGCTTAAGATCTTTCCGAGTCGGTTCGAAACTAAGTCCGAAAGTATCTAATTTAGGGAGGCCAGGTGACTCTAGCGGTTTTGCTATTCCTTTCTTCTTTCCTAGGGTCATCCCAGGAAAATGTCCTTGCTGTTTTATAATAGCATTCACAGTCATGTTGGAATGGGGGTCATGGCAGAGAGGGGTCCTTTCATCCTCCTGGATTAAGGAGACCTCTTCATTAAAGCCCCACAAATCTTCATCGTCTTCATCATGCTCCACGATAATTATTGGATTCTCTATAGATTTGATTCTCATATGCGAAGCATCGATGGTGATAGGAATTCCCCCAACTATAGCTTTTACTTGTTGGTGGAGAGATGAGGGGACGACCTTTAGGTCATGAAGCCAAGGGCGTCCCAACAATAAATTGAATGAAGCTTTAATATATACTACTTGAAAAGTAGTAGCATGTTCTATCGCTCCCGCCGTTACATTCATGGTAATTTTACAAAGAGCTTGACAAAGATTGTTGTCGTAGGCTCTTATTCCTTACGTTGACGGGGTTAAGTCTTCATTCCTGATGCCTAACATCCTCGCAGTTCTAAGTGGACAAACATTAATGGCTGATCCATTGTCTACAAGAGTCATAGAGACATTCATTCTCTTGCAAACCACTGTGAGGTTTAATGCCTTATAGTGTTTGTCACCTTCTGGGGGCAAATCCTTGTCGGAAAAGGTGATCAAATTGATGTGACTAGGGAGATCACTCGTGAGGAAATTAGCCAACCCCTCAGGAGTGGTGTCAGAATCTATCCCTATTTTGTCCAAGGCATTCATTACAGCCAATCTGTGTTCTCGAGATGTTGCCAGAAGCTTCCATACGTTCATTTCAACTTTTGTTTTCTTGAACTGTTTGACGATGTCATTATCTTCAATGATAGGCATGGGAACTTACTGTGTGGTTGGCATGGGTTGTGTTGAAACAGGAGGTTGCATTCTCCCGGATCTTGTGAGAACGTCTATTGATGAATCTTCTTCAACCCAAAAGTCATCCATGACATATGACACCGAAGCTGCAGGTCCTACCATGTCTTTCAAATAGACGTCTTCTTCGTCACTGTCCCAAACTCCATTAATATTCACATCCTCTTCTTGTGGAACTTGGACTAGCTTCTTATCATCAATCATTTTCTGAATTAAATCCATGAATTTAAAACAGTTTTCGATAGTGTGACCCCCTGATTGATGATTTTGAAATTAATATCTATCTGTCCTTTTCAATGATTCAAATGGTCTCGTTTCAAGTGGTTTGATCTCGCCACTCTCGGAGAGCATTTTGAACATTTGTATATATGAGATCCCTATTGGAGTGTAGAGTCTATTACTCTTCTTGGTTTTATCGGTGACTTGTAAAGGAAAACGTTTCGCCTCATAAGTCGTTCCCATGGGTGTGAGCTCTCTCTTAGGTTCATTTTTCGGGAGTGGAACCTCGTCATATTTCTTCTGAAGTTCATTAATAACCTTCCATCACAGTCAGTGTAAGCAATTGAAAGTCCTCTTTACTCGCTAATTCTAGAAGGTTATCCATGGCGTCGAAAAATATCTCCTCCTCTTTTTCGATGGCATGGATTTCTTTAACAGGTTTGATGATAGATGAAGGATCAACTTTGTTTTCCTCATCAGATATGGCCAAGGAGTGAGCGAGAGGCGCATTGTCAATACTTGGCTTCTTACTGGCAGGGGGCAATGGTAGCTTGTTGTTGTCGATTAAGTCTTGGATAGCTTCTTTAAGCTTCCAACAGTTCTCGGTAAGATGGCCCCTACCTTGGTGATACTTGCAATGTACATTGAGGTTCCAGTTAGCCTTCCTTTTTTCGTCTGGTAGGTCTCCAAATGGTCCAATAGGAGTTATAAGACCTTTTGCTTTTAATCGGTCAAATGCGGTGTCATAACTCATGCCAATAGGAGTAAAGTTCCTCCTAAATGGTTTCTTTTGTCCTTGATTATTCATAGCAAGGACTTCACCTAGGTTAAAAGTGCTAACATTGTTTGAGTGGGTGGTTTTGGAAGAAGAAGGATTGTCGTTCTTCTTGCCTTTCCAGCCACTGTTGGAGTTATTGTTGGCAGCTTTCAACTTAGCCAGGTCGTCTTCAATATGGATTTCAATGTCGTAGACGACCTTGAAGGTATGGAAATTATTCTGATATTTGAGATTCTTGGAGTATTTTTATTTAAGGTTTTTGATGAATAACCTTACGGACTCTTTTTCACTTGGCACCTTAATCATTTTAGCTGAGGTTTCTCTCCAATTGTTAAAGAAGGAGGTGAAGCCTTTATTCTCCTTCTGCTTGAGGATTTCAAGTTCCCTATGGTCAGTCTCAAATTGAATGTTACATTTGTATCTATCAACGAAAGCGTTTGCTATGGAGTCCCAGGTAGAGGTTTTTTCTTTCTCGAGAAAAAAAAACCATTGCTGGAAAACGGTTTCGAGAGATAATGAGAACAAAGAGGGGAACACTTTCTTGTCGATACCCTTAATACTCATTATTGGTTCGAAGGCTCTTAAATGAAAATAAGGGTTATCGGTTGCCTTGAATTTCGGGATGTTGTTGGCATTGAACTTCTATGGAAGAAGATCCTTGTCCACTGAGACCCCTTGTGAGCTAATCCCTTGAAACTTGTAGTCTCTTGAAACAAGACAAACAAACAGTTAGGAAAAACATATACCATATGCACAACAAATAATGCACAATTAGTCAAGTAGGCACGATATGATGCATTGAGTTTGCAACCTAACCATGGCTCTAGTTCTCTAAAGTTTGGGATATGGGTTAGTCAATAGAGGGTCCATGGTTAATTGTCCGGATGCACCGCGCGGAAGCCTAACCATGAAGGGTTGGCGCTAGTGGATGGGACACCGCGAATTTAGAAAAAATTCGCTTCCATGGTTTGGTGAATTCAACATTCTCGGATGTACCCTTTGTTGCTCTGAGCGTTCAATCAGGTAGATGGAGCATGAATTCCCAGAGGGTTATGTCCATATGTAGAACACATATGGGTTTCAGAAAAGAGAGAAAAACTCAATCAGGAAGTAGGATCGAGCGAACAATGCTAAAAACTGGTCGAAATTAGAACGCATATTTCTGGCTCGGTATTGAAAGAATTTGGCGCCAGCAAACAGAGGTTGGCGCTAGCTTTTGGCTTTAGCGCCCAGCGACAGAGCTGTCGTTGGGAGCTAAAGTCAAAATATTAGCGCTAATTTCTGTTCGCTGACGCTAATTCCTACACGCCTCAGCAGCTTTCTGTACTCGATAAAATTTTCTAGTTTCGCTCAGTGTTATTTCGATCCTAGTTGTGAAAGATATTTTTGAAATTTTCTACGTGCAAAAATCCTATGTTTTAACTCATTATGGATGGTCTTTCCAATGAGATCTTTTTTATGCATATGACAATAATGTTAATCAAAATTACGCACATGAAATACTTAGAATGTTTCGAGTGTCATCCACTCATTCTAAATCATTGCCGAAATAAATTCCAGGAATTAAAATAGAAATCCTCTCCAGTGGATTCGCCAAAATCTGTAGGGAATATTTCAAGCATTACCCCTAGCTTGAACCCCACTGTGATCGTACACTAAAGTACGGTGGCGTCCAAAGGGAAGGAAGCTAGAGAAAAAGAATCGCCAACAAGGTTTTTAGGAACTTGTAAACCGTTCATGAGGTGAAGGTTACACCCCTTAACGATCCAAGATATTGTCAACTCCAATAGGTCTTGAACCATGACTGGTAGTTCGGGGATGAAGGTACAAATCCAACCTAAAAGAGATTGAACCTGCTCTAATAATAGGCCTCTACTTTATTCTGATCGTATTCATGTGCGCTTTCTGACTAACATGCAATCAATAGGTTTAACCCTAAACCTGTTTATCTATGTTGGTAGAAAATTAATGCACAAATAAACCTATTATTGGCGATCACTTGAATTATAATCAAATAAACCCTAAACAAGATTATTAATTATCTTATTAAGCGTGATTACAAATACCAATTCCCTTTAAACATGTATTAAAGTTGTGATCAAGCAATAATAATAAATAAGTATCAAGCAACATAATAATAATCATAATCAAAATAATCATAATGCTCATGTTAAAGCATAATAATAATAGCAAGATCCTAGGCATGATACTAACAAGATTAATAACAAACCCTAGCATGTCACTAACCAATAAAAATCAAAGCTATAGCCCTAACATGAAACTAACATGAAAATTAGTAAAGAATATACGAAGCATCGCAGGAATCATAATTGATATAAGCAAATCACCCTAAATATCATACTAAGAAAAGCATCCTAACATAATACTAGGAATCAAAATAACAATCTAAGCATGATTTCTACATAATAACATCCATAAAAAAACCATTAAAGTACTTACTTGGATGCCTCATACCTCTTTCTAATAACAAAATACACATGTTAGTAACTTCAAGGAAAATAATAAAACAAACAATTAACTTAAGTAATTGAAAGAGAGATTTGGGACCAAACCCTCGGAAATTAAAACTTTCACGTCTAGGGCGAAAGCAACTTCGAATATGGCTAGGGGTATCTAAGTCTTGCGAATGCGGATTTTTGTATTTTGAGAAAAGCTAGTTTAGAAAAGAGAGAGAGAGAAAATAATCAAGAATTTCTTGATGAGAGTTGGTGAAAATAGAGAGAATTGGGAAGAATTGATGAATGAAAACGGAGTTTTTAGAAGGCTATTTATAGAGAAAATCAGCCAAAAAGATAAAAAATCGAAACAGAGTTCTGACGCGCAAAATGAGGTTAGCGCTAGACGCTGACATTAGCGCCAGGCGCTAACGCTAGCGCTAGGCACAAAGCTTAGCGTCAGGCAATAATACTGGCGTTTGGCGCTAACTTAATTATCAACGCGTTTTCTAAAATAAGATATAAATTGCCGTACAGGAGGATAAAATCGTATTTTCTTCAAAAACATTCCTTTATTCTGATTAAAACTCTAAAAAGTCAACAAAAGTCAATTTATCAATGCTAATTGAATTAGGAATGAAGATAACCTTCTAGAAGAATCTAGAAGACTAAAATAATTCCTAATTGCATTAGGAATGACAAATCCATATTAGGCCCTCCTCTAGATCATTGGGCCGCATATAAGGCTCAAACCAGGCCCAGTTTAGTAATTTAGCCATAACTTCCTCAATATTCATCGGAATTGGGCTTATAATATATTGTCGGAATGGTCTTTTCAAGCCCTATCCAACTATAATACTATTGGACTCATATCATGGACCAACTAAACTGGATTGGCTATTTTCTTAAAATAGGTTTTTAAAAACGTAGAGAAGAGAACAGAAATTAAAACTATCCACAACATTAGACTTTCCACACTTTCACTTCATTTGATTATGGTTTTGGGGAGACACAAATGGGTGTCTACACTGTCACTTCATCCTGAAAACATACTTGTTTAAGCTCTTGCTTATTCTCCTTTCATGTAATTCTTTGCATGATTCTTGAGTAAATAAACTAGCTTGACCGTAGAATCCTCATCATCTTGAGAAAGTTTCTCAAGGTCAAAGCCATCATGTAGAGAATGGAGAATTATATCATGAACCTGATGATGTTTGTATGGTCTCCTTAACATACTCATGTGGTTAAATAGTTGAACTATCATATCCACATGAATTTGTATTGACTGGCCTGACATGAGTTTTCTCGAAATTATCTCTCCATTGATCTTGTAGGTTTTGAAACCTAATATTTCCAGTCCTGGAGTCATTGTTCTTGGGAACCATATTAATAATTTCCTCGACGTTTCTATCAAATTCTCCATCAACATGGGAATTCAGTATTCCATTGCAAACACCACATAAGCACTTGAATAAGAGATAAGGTTCATAATCCATGAATCTTCTAGCCCAATCCTCTGGAATAGAAGACAACATTACATATTCGACTCTCTTAGAATCTGAAACATTTCTGAAATGCTTCTCAAGAGTAATGCTAGACTAAATCTTCCCTCGATTGGTAAGTCTAAACAAAATTCGAGATTTTTGTTCTTATAACACTTCTAACTTCACTTTCCCAATCGTTGAAGTTGAGAAAATTAAGCCTTGTTTGCATTGTTGGTGGTAAAAAATTACTGTCATCATTGTTACGGCTACCATATATGTCAAAATAAGGCAAAGTTTAATAATTATGTTTAATTAAAATTAAAGTACCATAAGCGAATAGTATAGGTAACTTTAAAGCAATTTATTCAACATTAATTGATCCCAATTGAATTTTGAGTGATACCAAGACTCTTTATTTGTGCAATAATTGACCAGACTGAGGCCCTACCATCAACAATCACATGTTTAATTATTACCCTTTGCTTCAAGGTTCTAAACGCTTTAGGTAACCTTGTTGAGCATAACAAATTAAATATGTAAAATGTGATCTACCCCAAATTACCCAAGATAACAAGTGACACTTTGCCGAGGCTGGCCCATCACATACAAAGGATTGTTGGGTATCTAATTTGGAAAAACAATCTCAATATTACCGGGACCTAGATTTATTATGTTGTGATTATTTAGTGAACTCTTGCACATCATCGATCAACATAAATAAATCCAACATGCATAATCTACTAATGCAATAAAACATGACATAATATGGCCCTTTAGTCCTAAGAAAACTAGAAATGAAAAGCTCCCACTTGTATCATCATAGATCTCCATCCACCTTGCTCCTTTGGGCCTTCACTTCATGGGCTTCTATGGACTAACACTATTTAAATAACTAATTTATTTACTTTAAATAAAAGTTACAAAAATACTTCACGGTGCGCATAACGTATTTAGATTACATAAATACATCACGATGTTGTAGGGAATATTTCAAGCATTACCCCAAACTTGAACCTCACTTTGATCATACACTTAAGCATGGTGGCGTCCAATGGGAAGGAAGCTAAAGCAAAAGAGTCGCCAACAAGTTTTAGGAAGTTGTAAACCGTTCACAGGGTGAAGGTTACACTCCTTAACGATCCATGAGATTGTTAACTCCAATAGGTCTGGAACCAAGAATGGAAGTTCAGGGATGAAGGTACAAATCCAATCTAAAAGAGAAAGAACCTTCCCTAATAATAGACCTCTACTTTATTCTTCTCGTATTCATGTGTGCTTTGTGACTAACATGCAATCAATAGGTTAACCCTAAACCTGTTTATCTAAGTTGGTTGAATATTAATGCACAAATAAAACTATTATTGGCGATCACTTGAATTATAATCAAATAACCCTAAACAAGATTATTAATTATCATATTAAGCGTGATTACAAGTGCAAATTCCCTTTAAACATGTATAAAAGGTGTGACCAAGCAATAAAAATAAATATAATCAAGCAACATAATAATATAATAAAAATTATAAAAATTATAAAAATAATTAAAATAATCATATCAACGCTAAAGCATAATAATAGCAAGATCCTAGGCATGATACTAACAAGATTAATAACAAACCCTAGCATGTCACTAAAGATCAAAACTTTAACCCCAACATGCTATTAGGAAAGAAAATAGGAAGCACCATAGAAATCATAATTGATATTAGGAACTTACTGTTGTCACCCTAAACATCATACTAAGAAAAGCATCCTTACATGATACTAGCAATCAAAATAGCAATCTAAACATGATTTCTATATCATAATATCAACAAAACAATTAAAGCACTTACTTGGATGCCTCGTACCTCTTTCTAATAACAAAATACACACGTTAGTAACTTCAAGGAAGATATAAAACAAAAGATTTAAATTAAATAATTGAAATAGAGATTCAAAAGTTTAGACTAGATTTGGGACCAAACCCTCAGAAATATCAAACCTTTCACGTCTAGGGCGAAGGCAACTTCGAATTTGGCTAGGTGTGTCTAGATCTTGTGAATGTGGAATTTTGTTTGTAAAAAAATGGTTTAGAAAGAGAGAGAGAGAATCAAGAAATTCTTAATGAGAGTTGTTAATTAAAAACGGAGGTTTAAGGACGCTATTTATAATGAAAATAAGCCGGAATATGATAAAAAAGAATCGGAGTTTCAAGAAGAATAAAACATGACGCTGGCGCCGCAAATGCCCATGTCTCCAGGCGACAGCCTAGTATGCGGCGCTGCAGGCAATTTTCCCACACGTTTTCTTTTTTTTTTTGATAAAATTAAGCGTAAAAGTCCGTACGAGGGGTAAACTGTAATTTCATTTAAAACACTTTTTTTATTCCAAATAAAACTCATAAAACTCGATTATCAATCCTAATCACATTAGGATTCAAAAGAACCTTTTAGAAAATTCTAGAAGACTATAATCAATCCTAATTGCATTAATTAGGATTGATAAATCATAATAGGCCCTCCTCTAGATCATTGGGCCTCATATAAAAATCAAACCGGACCCAGTTCAGTAATTTGGCCATAACTTCCTTATTATTCATCGGAATTGGGCTTATAATATATCGTTGGAAAGCTCTTTTCGAGATGCAATCCAGCAACACTATTATTGGACCCTTTCTATAGACCAAACCAAAATGGTTTGGCTATTTTCATAAAATAGGTTTTCGTAAACAGAGAGAAAGAAGAGAATTTTAATAAAAACTAACAGCAACACTAAACTTTCCACACTTTCACTTCATTCGATTATGATTCGACGTGAAAAGTATTCATCACCGAATTTTGTTTTGGGGAGACACATTTGGGTGTCTATAGAATTCCCTACTTTGATAGAGTTTGGAGAAACGCGAGTTTCGAAAACAAAAGTCAAAGTATCGATTGGGACGGAGAATGATTCAAAACGTTCTGCGATCCTAAATCATTCTTATAACGCTGATACCTGCAAACTAGCATTAATTAAAACAGATAAAAGAGTTAAGAAACGCATATCTTGTATCGTCGAGCACACCTCTGAAGTAACCGATTTATTGTGTTTGCTGTTGTGACAACCTTCCACAAGCTAGGGAACGCCATCTTGTTGCTTTGTCGCTGCTAATGTTCACTTGTCTCTGAATAATGGAGCTTTTTGTTATGTCCACGCGTCTCTGAACAAAGAGCTTTAATGATATGTCCACGCGTCTCTGCACAAAAGAGATTTTTTCTTGAATCATAGTGACAACATTCCCAATCATAGCAAAAGTCGTCGAAGACCGCCTCATCACGAACCGCTTTTCTCAAATCTTGGTGACAACCTCCACAATCTTAGCGAATGCCGTCGAAGACCGCCCATCTCGTGCTATCTTCTCAAATCTTGGTGACAACCTCCACAATCTTAGCGAACGCTGTCAAACACCGCCCATCTTGTGCTATCTTCTCAAATCTTGGTGACAACCTCCACAATCTTGGCGAATGTTGTCGAAAATAACTTTGCTTGAAGCCATCCTCAGTTGTTACGATAAGGATCCAAAGAATATCACCGAAGACCAACGCTTGTCGATCTTTTAAAGTTCGCTTGAACTTTGGTTTTGCTATGCCAGTGCGTCGGCGCTTTTGCTGCTTGTTAACCAGTATGTCGGTGTTTTTACTACTTGTGAAATGGTATGTCGGTGCTTTTGCGATGAGCCAATGTTTACGCGCTTTAAGCTAAGTGAGACGATCATTTATCAGGTCGATCACTATAATTGTAACCGAGCCGATTACTAAATTATTTCAAATTGCTTAGAGGGCCTAACTTGCGTACTAAGGAACCCAAACTGTTGCACTAGGTCCGCATAATCTAATATGGGGACCACGCATTGTGTCAATACACCAGCGCCCACTAGAAATTCTATCGCCAGGTGACAGATGTTGTCGCCAGGCGACAACCTTGTCATCTGGCGCTGGAGTCGGGTCTTCCCTATTTTGTCCTTGTTGTTGCTGTTCGTTGCTCGGTTTCGATTTGAACTTTGAACTTGGTCATTCCTTTCAACCAAATCTGCTCAAATCTTTTGTAAATTAAAGCTCTTCATCTCTAATTTACTAATCTATGTAAATCCTCTCATCTGGGAAGAATCTCATGTGTCATATTCGCGATTTTTTTGAAAAAATCCAGGACTGTTCTTGCTTCCTGGGATGCACCTGCATTTATTTGTTTGGCTATAGGACTTTTCTCATCTCTTTAATTGTCTTAGGGTTAACCTAAGGCTTAGTGTTTCTTAACTCATTAAGACTTAATGTGTTTCAAACATATATGACTTGCCATGACTTGACTCAAAGTGTTTGACACATGTAACTTAACTCAATTCAAGATGAAATGACACGACATGAGTCAATGTTCATGACTCGTGCGTGCATTATAGTGTGATCGTGCGACTCGAAACATGCAAAAAAGCAAAAAATTTCCGACACTTTTGTTGAGGTACTGACTTTCTCCCGAAAAAGAAAGACACAAAAAGGGAGAAGCATTTGATGGTGCATGTTGAATAAGCTTAGTCAAATGTTATTTGATACTATTTCTCAAGGTGCAAGGATTAATTCATCTTAGGCTATCTCAATTGTTGACTCAATGATGAAAGTATTTGGGTAACTTAGGCACGGAGGCTAAGCACTTCATACTTTGTTATGCAATGATGAGTGATATGACATGGAATGCTTAAGTGTTGTGTTAAGATTTCATGACACAGGGTTCCTAAGGGAAGTATATTTGGTCATATATCTGTGATGTGTGTGACAGTGACACTAAAGTTAGGCCGCAAAGGCTAAGTGTGTGAAAAGATTTATATTGAAAAGAGTCAAATGATGGTGACTCTTAGGCTAGGTAGGCTAATAATGCAGGGATCAAGCCCCCATGTCTAGCTCTAAGTAGAAAGGGATGAGCATTGGAATTCCTAGATATTATCAATTATTAACGTAAATATGAATGCATTTTTATTACGGTCGCACCTCGATGTGAGGTTGCCTACGTATCCGTTAGGAATCAGGCCGAACGTAGTTCTAGCCGAATCTCGCACAAGTGTGTGTATACCTTAAAAGGGTGTTTTTAAGGGTTGTAACGTGGCTAGGCTAAACTTTGAAGAAGAAGGGGATAAAAGGCTTAAGACCCTAGATAAGCCCCCAAGGTATGCAACCTTGCTTTTGAATATTTGTATTTTCATGCTTAAGGTTTCTCACTCTTTTTTTAGCTCTCTTTTTTTCTCTTTTGCTTTTGCATTTATTTTGTTTTTATAAGTGTGGGCAATCTCGATCAGGCGGTCTATCACTCACTTGGCATTCCTGTTTCTCAGGCACGGTACCGAGCACTCGATAAGAGACGCAATCTGAGACGTTTTCATATCAAAGACATGTTCATGTCAAAGACATTGGAACACTTTCCCTTTTATACACTTTTATTTTTGCTTATTTTTATCAATTTTAATCTTTTGAATTGCTCAAACTTTCATATTTGGAACTTGCATGAGCCACACACCATCACATCCCAAGGTTAGGTAGATATGGGTTGAAGAAAGAAAGGTCAATCATTAGACGAGGCTCAAAGTGGTTTTCAAGAAATGATTGTATATTTGAAGGGTGAAAGGTGATATGATGTTGCTACAAGGGGTGCCTCAAAATCATTGGTATACCTTGTGCTTAGTTCCCCCCCCCCCCCCCTCTTTTTTTTTTGTTTTATGTTAATGCGATGTAATGCAATGATCATATGCAAGAAATAAAAGCTCATTTTATTTAAAGTGGAACAGGTAAAAAAGAATGATCCTACAAAATAAATCTAAGGGGAATAAAAAGGTGCCTATGCGAGACTTATTGAGGAAGGGATAAATAAAAGAAATAAGAAAGAAAGAGGTCACGAAATCTTGTCGTTGAAGCTCGCCTTGTGTTGTTTGCTTTATCATCACTCGCTTTTCTTGCTAGCTAGAGGTATGGGAAGCTTGTTATTATCGATCAAATGTTGGATAGCCTCTTTTAACTTCTAACAACTTTCAATAGTATGACCCCTACCTTTATGGTACTTGCAATGTGCATCTGGATTTCAACTAGGCAATCTCTTTTCAGGTGCGGGATCTTGAATAAGCCCAATGGGAGTAATGAGTCCCTTAGTATGAAGGCGATCGAATGCAGCATCATAGCTCATCCCAATAGGGGTGAAGTCTTTCCTTAGTTGCTTCTTAGATCCTAGTTATCCATGGCTAAAACTTCACTGAGATCAAAGGTACTAACATTGTTACTAGAGTAGGCGATATCAGAAGAAGAAGGATTGTCGTTCTTCTTTCCTTTCCAGCCATTGTGGTTATTATTGTTAGTAGCTTTTTGCTTTGCGAGGTCGTCTTCGATCTCGATGCCTATGTCATAGACAGCCTTGAAAGTATTCAAGTTGTGTTGATATTTTAAGTGTTTTGAATACTTTTCTTGTAAATTTTTTATGAACATCCTCACGGATTTCTTTTCAGTAGGGACTTCGATCATGTTAGCGGAAGTTTCCCTCCACTTGTTGAAGAAGGAGGTGAACCCTTCATTTTCTTTTTGTTTTAGCATCTCAAGTTGTCTATGGTTGGTTTCAATTTGAATATTACACTTATATCTATCAATGAAAGCATTTTTTATTCCATCCCAGGTAGAGGTCTTCTCTTTATCAAGGGAGAAGAACCAATGTTAACAAATGGTTTCCAGAGATAGCGAGAACAAAGAGTGAAAAATATTCTTATCAAATGGTTTCAATTTGAATATTACACTTATATAACTAATGAGTATCATTTATAGCACTCATTCGTTCTCTTTAAGGATGATTTTAGATTGCTTTTGTAGCTATGTTCTTTCCTTTCTCTTTAGTTCTGCTTTTTATTTCTTCAATTTATACTTTACTTAGTTGATTTTCCTTTTTCATGCATTTCTTGGTTTATTTTTTTATTTTCCCTTTTATTTGCTTGTTTTCTCTCTTTTTTTCAGGTTAAGGTCGTTATCCAAAGATTGCCGAGGCCCCTTCCCAAGTTTGGCATTGATTAGGATGCCCAATGTTCTCCATTTGAAGCTCCAGCATGGAGAAGTGCAAGTTCCCAAAGACCTTAAGCCGTGCATTCAAGATGTGGGTGCACGATTTTTCGTGTTGAACCCACAAACATGGAGTTTAGAAACTGCAAGTTCCCGTGTTTAACAAGAGCATTGAGTGGAATGCACGAGGAGCATCAACATGATGGTGAAGAGGGCTTCCCTGTTTCCCAGGCGCGGGCGCGCGCGACGGCCGCGCGGCCTGGTGACGCTGGCGCGCCTCTCTCGGGCTCGGGCGCGCCTGTCTGGGTCTCTGTTCCGTACCCTGATTTGCGCGGCCGCTCTCCCCCTTATAGTTAGCTGCGCCTGTACGGGTCTTTTTTTGGGACGATCTAACTAACTTTTCTTTGTTAGTTTTTCTATATTTAGATTTTCCCTCTATTATTAGAGGAGTGTAGATTTTTAGAAATTAGAATAGAAATAGGTTATATTTTTAGAGAGAGAAACTCTAGTTTGTAGAGAGAACAGTTCTTGATTGATGAATGAAGATTGATGATTCCAAGTGTTTTCTCCATTGATTTGAAGCAAGTTTGTAAGGATTTCTTTACTTAAATGCAATCTTAGTTTTGATCTCAATTTCATTGTTAATTGTTCAAGTTGATTGATTTTTGAATTGGTTTTATCTTGATTAATATGATGATGATGAATTTGTTGTTTAGCTTAGTTTTGGTATTGAATTCCATGAATTGTGAGTAGTTTTCTTGCTAGGGGAGTGGTGAAGCACATATGAGTAATGGATTTATGCTAATTAGGGGAAATTGATGGAGTTGATGTTGTGATTAAATTTTTTGATTGATTATGTGCACGTGTGTGTTTAATTTAGGAGTGATCAACCTAGTTACTCACACTAGATTGCATTGTAAGTTCATATTGATACGGAAAATTGATTTGTGGCTTACATTTGTCGATTGAGTAGGTTTGCAAGTTTCCTAGCTAGAGTCTCTCATAGTTGGCGCTAGTTTGACCTCTAGGCGTCGTTCGAAGTGCACCTACGTTAAAGCATGTGTGAATATGCTTGGCACTCATAGGAAGTGGGAATTGACATAATACGATTAGGGACAAGGAAATTAGAGAGCCACCAACAAGTTTTTAAGGAACTTGTAAATCGTTCACGGATCATAAAAGGCAACCACGATAAAGGGACAACGATAGGTAACAACGATTGACCCGTGAAGGTTACACCCCATTCATAATCCATGAGATTACAGAGATTCAATTTGCTCCAAACTATTATTAAGCTAAATTGGTTTAATATCAATGCAACATATAATTCTTTAAAATTTGTGATCACTTGATTAAACAACAAGATTAAAAAGGAACCTAAATCGGTTGTCCAAATTATCTTATTAGGCGTGATTTTCAATTACATATTCCCTTTAAACATGCAATATGGTGATCAATAAAATAAGCCACTACTACATTTTTAACCTATTCCAACCCCCAATTCCGTTGCATTAGGCGTCAAAATCCGTGGCATAAGGCCTACTGCAACGACCATGTACCGTGGCATCTGCTGGTGTTGCAGTAGGTCTAATGCCACGGCATATGACACCTAATGCCACAACATCAATGATCCGTTGCATTAGATGAATACCTAATGCAACAACAACATTATTACCGTTGCATTAGCTACAATATCTAATGCCAATAATAATAATAATAATAATAATAATAATAATAATAATAATAATAATAATAATAATAATAATAATAATAATAATAATAATAATAATAATAATAATAATAATAATAATAATAATAATAATAATAATAATAATAATAATAATAATAATAATAATAATAATAATAATAATAATAATAATAATAATAATAATAATAATTTCTTCGTTTGGTGAATTAGAGGAGGAGGTTGTTGCGTTACTTAAGCGAATTTAGAGGTTCTCGACGACGCAAGACATTGGAGCACGTGCTGCAGCTCATATTTTTACTCGGGTAGGCTTTGCTATAGCTAGAGGACTGGGGTCCCAGATTGTATCTCGGCTTCCCACTAATTTATTGTAGGTTGTATGACTTTTTGTTTTTGAGATATAATAATAATAATAATAATAATAATAATAATAATAATAATAATAATAATAATAATAATAATAATAATAATAATAATAATAATAATAATAACAATAATAATAATAATAGCACTAATAATAATAGCAATAATAATAATAGAAATAACAATAATAATAACAATAACAATAATAATAATAACAATAATAATAATAATAATAATAATAATAATAATAATAATAATAATAATAATAATAATAATAATAATAATAATAATAATAATAATAATAATAATAATAATAATAATAATAATAATAATAATAATAATAATAATAATAATAATAATAATAATAATAATAATAATAATAATAATAATAATAATAATAAGACAATTAAATTGAAATTTCAATAATGAAAATAAAGGGTTAACACATGCTTTCCATTGGAAAAATTACAGAATAAATTATCATTATTTAAATTAACATCAAAATTAATAGCTAAATAAGGAAGATTATTACAAAAATTGAATACTCTAAAATGAAAGCTCTGCATCTTTTGTTCCCAAATTATATAATGTACAATCATCGACACCTTCAAAAGGTAGGGAGCCAAAAAATAACCGAGGAAGACCAAACGTTGATGATCGATGAGCCATTACTTTCTATTCTAGTAGTGAGCTTATAAGGTACCTGCGACCCACTATAGGCACCAAAGAAAAACATAAGGAAAAAAAATTAGATAAACACCATCAAGATTCATTCAGAAGATTGATTAGTACAGTAATAGCAAGGGGAGTGATGTCAAACTGTAAATGCACTATGGCCAAACTGTAAAGATAGACTCGAAGTAGGATCTTACTTACTACTATACTAGAAACTCAAAGTAGTTTATCAATGAAAATTTACTTTTTCGGGGATATAACAAGAAACTTCAGTATTAACATTGACTTCAAGTCCGATCCAACCCTTTTTCCTCTGTGAATCATCAAGTCACCTGCATGAAGGCCAGGTAAAAAGGGCGTAAAAAAATTATTAGCTGCACATCAAAATAGAATCATCACAGAACAACATTAATGTACTCACAATAGAATCATCAGAGAGTCATTATACAAACAACCAGCAAAAAAAGAAGAGAATAATTAATTTACTTCTAACTCTTGCTCTAAGTTTGACAAATCTACTTCACCAACTGAAAGTTGATCAACATGTGAGGGTACGCAACAAACATAATTATCTAGAAAGACAGGACAGGGTAATTGAGGGATCAAACCTTTTCCTTACACCAATTGTGCCACAATTTGTTTCCTGGCCCTTCCTTTTCTATATCAAATTAAACCATTGCATAATCCCACTGCATTCAAAATGTTCATTTTCAATCACTAATTGCTCACAAAATATTCCTTATGTAATAAAGAGTAGAAATAAGTATTAATTATAGGATTAATAAAGGAAAAGGCATGAGAAGAGGGGGGGGGGGCTCTCTAATTTATCTTCGACAGTAAAAAAGAGAAAGCACTAGCATCATAGCACATTACAAAATATAACTTGCTTGTTTTTGGTATGACACCTGTAGACACCCATTTGTGTCTCCCCAAAACCAAACCCAGTGATGAGTACCTTTCGCGTCCAATCATAATCGAATGAAGCGAAAGTGTGGAAAGTCTAGTGTTGCGGAAAGTTTTAATTTCTTTTCTCTTCTCTCTGTTTTTGAAAACTTATTTTAAGAAAACAGCCAATCCAGTTTGGTTGGTCTATGATATGGGTCCAATAGTAGTGTAGTTGGATGGGGCTTTCAAAGACCTTTCCAACGATATCTTATAAGCCCAATTCCGATGAATATTGAGGAATTTATGGCCAATTTACTAAACTGGGCCCAGTTTGAGCTTTATGTACGGCCCAATGATCTAGGGGAGGGCCTAATATGATTTATCATTCCTAATGCAATTAGGAATGGTTTTAGTCTTCTAGAATCTTCTAGAAGGTTCTTTTCATTCCCAATTCAATTAGCATTGATAAATTGACTTTTGTTGACTTTTCAGAGCTTTAATCAAAATCAAATAGTATTTTCGAGGAAATTATATGATTTTATCCTCAAGTATGGCAAACTTATCTGATTTTCAAAAACGCGTTGAAAATAGGCTTGGCGCCTGACCCCAGGCTTTGGCGCCTGGAACCAGGTCTGGCGCCTAGCGCTAGCCATTGGCGCCTGGCGCCAGTGTTGGTGCCTGGCGCCAGTTAGCCAGGGTTGGCGCCAGCTCTGTTTTTTGTGCGTCAGACTATGTTTTGTTTATTTTATCTTTTTGGCTGATTTTCTCTATAAATATCGTATTAAAAACTCCGTTTTCATTCACCAATATTCACCAATTCATCTACATTCACCTACATTAATCTACAATCAGTTTTAATTAGCATTCTCTTAATCATTCAATTCTTTCTTTCTTTCTCTAAACTTTGCTTTTACATACAAAATTCCGCATTCGCAAGACTTAGAAACACCTAGCCATATTCGAAGTTGTCTTCGCCCTAGACGTGAAAGGTTTAATTTCTGAGGGTTTGGTCCCAAATCTCTCTTTCAATTATTTAATTTAATTGTTTTGATTATTATTTTCCTTGAAGTTACTAACGCGTGTATTTTGTTATTAGAAAGGGGTACGAGGCGTCAAAGTAAGTACTTTAATTTTTTAATTGATGTTATGATGTAGAAATCATGTTTATATTGTTATTATGATATTCCTAGTATCATGTCTAGGGTAATTATAATATTAAATATGATTGTTGCGATGCCTTTTATTATCTTTCTAATATTTGTGATTGTTAGTATCATGTTAGGGTTAAAGATTTGATTTTTATTGCTTAGTGACATGCTAGGGTTTGTTATTAATCTTGTTAGTATCATGCTTAGGATCTTGCTATTTTTATTATGCTTTAATATTAACTTTGACCATGTTTAAGAGAGGCTTGTGTGCGCGTTTTTTCTGTCATTTTTTTAGGGGGGTAAGTCGGATATTAATCCTCCAAATTAAAAAAAAAAACTATACTTAGTTTCCTAAAAATATGTACATTATTTTAGCCAGAAAATATGCACCCCTTTTTTCTTTTTTCTCTTTTCCTCCTTAAAATAAATCGTAAAGTCAAGTTGATTCGAGTCAAGTAATTAAAACGCAAAATGGTTTAATTTACAGCGCGTGTTCAAGAAAAGGACGGTTAATCAAAGACAACCTCTTCGTACAAGTCCAACTTTTCGACAAACCCATAGCTCGTAAGAGGAAAGCTAAGACTATAATGGCAACACAAGAAGAAGTCAATGATCTTAAGAACCAACTGGCTACCGTGACTGAGACACTGAAGCTTCTCGCACTCAAGATTGATGATCCCGTGAAGCAACAACAGATGGACCTCATGCAAGAGAGTCTAAGCAAGTTGTCTAGAGACTACAAGTTTCAAGAGCTTACATCACAAGGGGTCTCGGTGGACAAAGAGCTTCTTCCGCAGAAGTTCAAAGCCAACGACATCCCAAAATTCAGAGCAATTGACAACCCTTACTTTCATTTAAGAGCATTTGAAACAATCATGAGTATTAAGGGTATTGAAAAGAAGGTCTTCCCTTATCTGTTCTCACTATCTCTCGAGACCGTTTGCCAACAATGGTTCTTTTCTCTCGAGAAAGAAAAGACCTCCACCTGGGAGTCCATAGCAAACGCTTTCGTTGATAGGTACAAGTGCAACGTTCAAGTCGAGACTGACCATAGGGAACTTGAAATCCTCAAGCAGAAAGAGAATGAAGGCTTCACCTCTTTCTTTAACAAATGGAGGGAAACCTCGGCTAAGATGATTGAGGTGCCAAGTGAAAAAGAGTCTGTGAGGCTGTTCATAAAAAATCTTCAAGAAAAATATTCCAAGCATCTCAAGTATCAAAATAATCTCCATACCTTCAAGGCCGTTTATGATCATGGGATCAATATTGAAGATGACTTGGCTAAATTAAAATCTGCCAACAATAACTCCAACAGTGGCTGGAAAGGAAAGAAGAACGACAATCCTTCTTTTTCCAAAACCGCCCACTCAAACAATGTTAGCACCTTTAATTTAGGAGAAGTCCTTGCTATGAACAATCAAGGACAGAAGAAGCCATTTAGGAGGAACTTCACTCCAATTGGCATTAGTTATGACACCGCATTTGATCGATTAAATGCAAAAGGTCTTATAACTCCTATTGGACCATTTGGCGACCCACCAGTTGAGAAGAGATCGGCTAATTGGAACCCCAATGCACACTGCAAGTACCACCAAGGTAGGGGCCATCTCACTGAAAACTGTTGGAAGCTTAAGGAAGCTATCCAAGACCTAATCGACAATAACAAACTGCCGTTGCCCCCTGCCAGTAAGAAGCCAAGCATTGACAATGCACCTCTCGCTCATACCCTGGCTATCTCCGATGAGGAAAACGAGGTTGACCCCTCATCTCTCATAAGACCTGTCAAAGAAATCCGTGTCAAAGAAAAAGAAGAGGAAATCTTTTTCGATTTCAAAGATAACCTTCCAGAACTGGCAAATAAGGAAGATATACAATTGCTCAAAGTGTCTATGAGGGAGGTATTGCAACTACTACGTGAAGCTCTCAAAGTTATGAACGAACTCCATAAGAAATATGATGAGCTTCCACTTCCGAAAGATGAACCTAAAAGAGAATTCACACCAGTGGGAACAACTTATGAGGCAAAGCATTTTCCCTTACAAGTCACTGAAAAACCCAAGAAGAGCAATAGAATTTACACTCCAATCGGGATCCCATACGCACAAATGTTTGAAATGCTCTCCGAGAGTGGTGAGATCAAACCTCTCGAACCAAGACCATTCGAATCATTGAAAAGGACGGATAGATATTACTGTCAGTATCATCAATCAGGGGGTCACACTATAGAAAACTGTTTCAAGTTCAAGGATTTGGTTCAGAAAATGATTGATGAAAAGAGACTAGTCCAAGTTCAACAAGAAGAAGATGCAACCATTAATGGAGTTTGGGACAGTGATGAAGAAGATTTCTATCTAAAGGACAGAGTAGGACCTTCACCTTCTATGTCATATACCACGGATGACATTTGGGCTGAAGAAGATTCATCGATAGACGTCCTCACAAGATCCGGGAGAATGCAACCTCCCGTTTCAACACAACCTATGCCAACCACACAACAAGTTCCCATACCTATCATTGAAGACAATGACATTGTTAAGCAGTTTAAGAAGACAAAGGTTGAGATGAATGTGTGGAAACTTCTGGCAACATCTCGAGAACATAGGTTGGCTGTAATGAATTCCTTGGACAAAATCGGGATAGATTCTGACCCTACTCCTGAGGGACTAGCCAACTTCCTCACAAGTGACCTTCCTAGTCCGATTAATTTGATCACCTTTTCTGACAAAGATTTACCCTCAGAAGGTGACAAACATTACAAGGCATTAAACCTCACAGTAGTTTGCAAGAGGATGAATGTTTCTATGACTCTTGTAGACAATGGATCGGCTATCAATGTTTGTCCACTTAGAACTGCGAGGATGCTTGGCATAAGGGACGAAGATTTAACTCCGTCCACACAAGGAATAAGGACCTACGATAACACTCGTCGTTAAGCTCTTGGCAAGATCACTCTAAATGTAACGGCATGAGCAATAGAACATGCTACTACTTTCCAAGTAGTAGACATCAAAGCTTCATTCAACTTATTGTTGGGACGCCCTTGGCTTCATGATCTAAAGGCCGTCCCTTCATCTCTCCACCAACAAGTAAAAGCTATAGTTGGGGGAATTCCAATCACCATAGATGCTTCACCTATGAGAATCAAATCCATAGAGAATCCAATTATTAATGTGGAGCACGACGAGGATGATGAAGATTTATGGGGCTTTAACGAAGAAGTCTCCTTAATCAAGGAGGATTAAAGGACCCCTCTTTGACATGACCCCCATTCCAACATGATTGTCAACACCATGCTGAAGAAACAAGGACACTTTCCTGGGATGACCCTAGGGAAGAAGAAAGGAATGGCAAAACCGCTGGAGTCACCTGGCCTCCCTAAGTTAGACACTTTCGGACTTGGTTTCAAACCGACTCGGAAAGATCTCAAGCGAGCCCAGGAAAAGTCGAAAGCACGTAGGGACGCTCGCATTCAAAGGGAAGCAATTCCAATGGATTAGTACCCTCTTACGCTTAATGGTCAGTTCATAAAAGAAGGAGAGGACTATCCCTGTCATGAATTTCCCGAGCCATTTGTTGTAAACGGCATACGACAACCGGGATTCGAGATTTTCTTGGATTGCTACTTCACTGATGAAATCCCAACTCCCGTCCACAAGGAGAAAGCACCCCCATGCTTTGACTTTAACGTCATGGGATTACTGTTCGGGCAAGAAAAGAATGAGCCAACTTATAAAGAAGACAACTCCTCGCTCATTCAAACAGTCCTACAAAGTGAAAGCTTCGATCCCTCGAAGCTAATTACTCCAGCTGAAGGATCACTATAAGGGTGGTGCAAGACTATCAAGGTTACTACTCCAAGAGGAAGGAAAATATCCATCACGACAGGGCAAGGACCGATGTTTGAGGAGTCGTCTGAGTTCGAGTCTGAGTCAGAGTCTTTTCCCCTAGAGTCCTCTAAGTCTTTAGTAGTAACACCTCCCCCTATTATTTCTTCTCCTAGGATAGTTAGTGATCCAGTCCCTGAGGACATATCACTCTTTGATGTAATGATCTCAAAGTATAATAATATTTCTCATTCTCCTTACTTCTTGTGTTCTTCTCTAACCCAAGATGACGAGAATTTCTTAGCTAACAATGAAAAAGACAAAGAAATTATTAAAGCAATGGAAACACTCAAAAAGAAAACACCGATAATCGAAGAAACAGAAACAGTTGATATCTCAAATGATTCAACTCATAAAAGATAAGTTAAAATCGGATTAACATTGAATAAGCAAGAAAGAACCGATTTAATTAACTTACTTAAAGAATTTATTAATGTATTTGCTTGGTCATATGAAGATATGCCAGGCATTAATAGAGAAATAACTCATCACACTATACCATTAATTCCAGGAATGAAACCTGTAAAACAAAAGCTACGTCGAATGAAACCCGACGTAGCTCTTAAAATAAAAGAAGAAGTTCAAAAACAAATAACTGCAGGTTTCATCAAGGTATCCAAATACCCCGAATGGGTCGCCAACGTCGTCCTAGTTCCGAAAAAAGACGGAAGGGTAAGGATGTGTGTCGACTATCGAGATCTAAATAAGGCAAGTCCAAAGGACGACTTCCCTTTGCCACACATCGATATTCTGGTAGATAACACGACAAATCACACGCTTCTCTCGTTTATGGATGGGTACGCAGGTTACAACCAGATTCTCATGGCAGAAGAAGACATGGAGAAAACAACCTTTATAACGCCATGGGGCACTTACTGCGACACGGTAATGCCATTCGGGTTGAAAAACGCGGGTGCTACTTACCAACGTGCAGCAATTGCCTTACTCCATGACATGATGCACAAAGAAGTCGAAGTATATGTCAACGACATGATTGTACAATCAAAAGACCGTCCAAGACATCAAATAGCCTTAAGGAAATTTTTTGAAAGGCTAAGAAAATATAATATGAGGTTGAATCCATCTAAGTGTGCTTTTGGAGTCACCTCAGGCAAGCTCTTGGGTTACGTCATAAGCACTAGAGGAATAGAGGTAGACCCAACCAAGATCAATGCAATCATTTCAATGCCACCGCCCAAGACTGAGAAACAGATTCGAGGATTTATTGGCCGGTTGCAATACATAAGTAGGTTCATATCAAAACTGACGACAATATGTGAACCAATCTTCAAGAAGCTCAAGAAGAATGTACCGGTAATATGGGATGACGAGTGTCAAAAAGCCTTTGAAAAGATCAAAGCCTATCTTGCGAATCCTCCTGTATTAGCACCAGCACTTCGCGGAATACCTCTTAGCTTATATTTAACGGTTACCAAAGAGACAATGGGAGCTATGCTAGCACAAGAGGTAGAAGGCAAGGAGAACGCAATTTACTACCTAAGCAAAAAGATGCTCGAATACGAAGCACGCTATACACCGCTCGAGAAGTTGTGCCTCGCCTTGGTGTGGGCCACAACTAAGTTAAGACATTATATGCTGGTGCATACCGTCTTCGTAGTCTCCCGATTAGATCCACTCAAGTATCTATTCGAGAAATCTACGCTCAATGGACGCATATAAAGATGGATAGTCAATCTAGCCCAGTTTGATGTAAGGTTTACGCCACAAAAAGCTATCAAAGGGTTCGTGGTGTCAAACTTTCTAGCAGATTTTCCAATAGAAGACTCGACGCCAATACAAGACAATGAATTTCCAGATGAAGACCTAATGGTCACTGAAGATGATACTTGGACCTTGTATTTCGACGGAGACTCAAACCAAAAGGGATGTGGCGTTGGAGTACTACTAGTATAACCTAAAGAGGAGCATGTTCCAATCTCCTTAAAGCTTGATTTCGACGTTACCAACAATGCTGCTGAATATGAAGCATGTGTGGTAGGCCTTGAAACAGCTTTGGCTTTGGGAGTAAAAAAGTTAAGGATATTCGGAGACTCTTCTTTGATCATCAATCAGATATCTAAAAGGTGGAAAGTAAGGAGCGAAAGCCTAGCCCCTTACCAAACCTATCTAGAAACTCTTACCGATCAGTTAGAGAAGGTAGAATACACATATCTACCTAGAGAAGAAAACCAATTTGCTGATGCCTTGGAAAGATTAGCCTCAATGGTTAGGATTCCAACGGGAATCGAGCAAATGCCTCTAACTATAGAAAAAAGGCATAAACCAGCATACATCCAGGCTATAGAAGACGACGAAGTAGTCCGGGGCGAAGAAGAAGAAGAAGAAGAAGAAGAAGAAGAAGAAGAAGAATAAGAAGAAGAAGAACCGTGGTACACAGACGTACTCAATTATGTCACCAATGGAGAATACCCTCCTCAAGCTGACAAAAGAGCAAAACGAGCATTAAGACTTTTGGATTCTCAATATGTACTCATAGACAACGAGCTACATAAAAGGGTACCTAAGGGTCGAGCTCTCCTATGTGTAGGAAAGAAAGAAGCACAAAGAGCAATGAGAATAGTCCACGAAGGAATCTGTGGCACTCACATAAATGGCAAAATGCTAGTCCAGAAGATAATGCGAGAAGGATATTATTGGACTATAATGAATAGGGATTGCCATCAATACGTAAAAAGATGCCCTAAGTGCTAAATTTATGCAAATCTACAACACCTACATGGGGAATTGATATTATTGGCAAAATCACTCCCCCAGGAACGGGAGGCCACGAATATATCCTAGTAACAATCGATTACTTCACAAAGTGGGTCGAAGCGCAGTCATACGCTAAACTCACTGCAAAACATGTAGCACTCTTTATCGAGAGAAATATTATTTGTCGATACGGAGTCCCACATGAAATGATAAGTGACAATGGAACTCACTTTCAGGCCGAATGTGAAGAATTGCTACAAAAATACGGCATTCAACATCATCATTCTTCCCCTTACAAACCTCAAGCAAATGGAGCGGTTGAGGCAGCTAATAAAAATCTAAAGACTATCATCGAAAAAATGACGGAAAATTATAAAGATTGGCCTGACAAACTTCACTTCGCATTGTGGGGTTATCGCACGTCAATTCGTACATCAACAGGAAATACGCCATTTACCTTGGCATATGGAATGGATGTCATACAACCTGTCAAACTAGAAATACCATCTCTACGCATTGCGTTAGAGAGTAAACTCGATGAAGTTGAATGGACTAGGGCAAGATATGAAGAATTGATTCTACTCAATGAGAAACGACTAGAAGCTCTACATAACACTCAGTGTTACCAAACTCGTATGGCTAGGCATTTTAATAAGAAGGTCAAGACAAGAAATATCAAAGTAGGAGACTTGGTGTTAAAAGCACTAAGGAAAAATGTTTTAGATCCAAGGGGTAAATTTAGACCTAATTGGTCTGGACCCTACATTGTCAAAACAATCCTGTCAGGAGGTGCAGCAAAATTAACTGATATGGATGGCAATAAATTCTCAAACATGACAAATCTTGACCAACTTAAGAAATACTACCCATAATTACTTGAGTAGAATACTCAAGAGAGCTACGTTCGGCCTGATTCCTTAAGAAACGATACGTAGGCAACCCTTTACAGGTGCGGCCACTTTATTTTTCGACATCTCCGCGTTCCAGAATTAATTAAAAATTCAACAAAAGATCGGCGAAACATCGGCATCGCAGAGAAGAACATGGCGCCAGCCAGCAACCATCAGCGCCAACCGATGAAATTGGCGCCTAGCGCCAGACTTCAATGACAGGCGCCAATTGCAAATAACTGGCGCCAATCTGAAAATAAATTCTAGGCGAATTTCGTTGTTTTTCGGAAAATTTTCGACTTCCGTACTCGAAGAATTTCCGGGAAATTAATTTTTTCGGTTTTCATTGCTTTAAAAAAATAAATTTAAAGTACATAATTTAATTAAAAGCTGAAATTTCATTAATAAAATAAACTTACATTATTGATGGAATTTAAATAAAGCTGAACAAATAAACTTTTAAATAAAAAATTATAAACTAAGTCTAATAATTGAAAGCTAAGCAATGCTCCTAATCTTTCTTTTCCTTTCTAGCCCTTTTCCAATTCTTGTCTGCTTCCTCCTCCTCATTCATGACTTTAGCTAGTAGGCATCCTTTAGAGGACCTACATTCAATTTTAGAGTAGATACTCTCCCCTTCATCTAACACTCCATGCTTCTTTTCCACCCAAGCCTTTTTATCTGTGGTGTTACCTTTCCTTTTCCCTTTATCTTTGGTAGCATTTTTCTTCCTAGGCATTGCAGGTGTTTTAAATTCAATTCTTACACCTAAGCGTTCCTTGGCAGGAATCACCCTATCACCTAGACGATTCTTCACATCAGTTCTACTCTGATCCTTCGAAGACTTCTTCAGCAACCACTTCTTTACATCATTGGGCAAAGAAGGAGGAACCTTTTGGGTAATCACTTCCCATAAAGGTCTAGCGCTCCAGTAAGCATCAAATCAGTCTACTTCTTGAGATACAGGGTACTCATAGGGAGAAGGAAGATCCCCAGAAGGAATATTCTTAAGCAAGTCGTATAGTCTTTTTACCCTGCAGGGGTAATAATAAGTCACACGAGACAAACATGGAAGACGACAGAAAGGTTGCTTGTTAACACCAACCATCCTTTCTATTTTCCACCATGGGACGACCCACTTGATAGCAAAATCACGTGATTCGAAGACTTTTCTTCACCCATGGCGCCCAATCTTAGGGAAGCGTTTCTTCCTCCTCACGAAGCAATAAGGAGTATACTTCTCAATATCGTCCGGAGGGCTAATTAATCCTAGCCTTTCCATTAGCCACATCTGTAAAAAAAAAAAATTGTAACGCAAATAAATCATTATTACAATACAAAAATATGTTTTTTGATTTCTGTAATTAAAAATATTATTTTTCTACCTGTAATAAAATTGGAGAGCCGCGAAAAGGTGCTTTTGGGTCCCTTTTCAATTCATCAAGACTAATTATAGTCTCTCCAACTATCAATGGCATTGGATTTCTCCCTAATTCAATTTGTTCTAAAACAGTTGTTATAATTGATTGACCTTCATTATTCTTACCACTACTAAGAAAAAATTGTTTAAGCATGCAAAATAGGAACACCCTTCTTCTATATATATGAAAAGATTCAGAAAGAGGTTTATCAAAATAATGGCGTGCAAATTCTTTCAAATTAACTATGTTGCCATCTACTACTTTTTATAAATCCCTTTCTTTTAAATTAAAGAAGCGCTCAAAATCCTTATAATAGTATGCCTCTACTCTAGGGTTTACTATGAGGTCTATTGTAGGGAAGCCTAAAATAGCACCAAATTCCTCTAGCAAAGGGCTAATCTCATCATACCCTATTCTGAAACAATGAGTATCAACATTTCAAAATTCTAGAGCGGTATGTATGAAATCTAAGTCAAGATCTACCCCTTTGATGCCATAAATTCCCCCAAGTGAAATAAATCTAATTCTTTTCTCTCCCTAGCATTAAGAGATCGACACCATTCATGAGTGTATTGGGTGAAGGTTTTGGTGACTATAGACATAGTTATTATTTTTTCTAAAGCAAAGAATAATTTTATTCGCTGGAATTATGAGAAGAATCGGCTAGGCAGGGGGCTATTTATACACAAATTGCGAGAATTTTTAATCTGAATGAAATACGGTATCAGCGTCAATTGGCGTCAAAACCCCGTAATTGGCGCCAGCCGCCAGCGCTTGGCGCCACACGCCAAGTGTAGCGCCTGGAGCCACGCGCCATGTTGTGGCGCTAGCTGGCGCCAAGTTGCCACATCAGACGCGCGTGTTTAACTTGCGTTTTTAATCCTAAACTCGAGTCGACTAATGACTTTATGGCTCTGTTTATTTTTCCTAAACATCTTTTTCATCCTTTTTCTTAATTAATTAAAATAGCTATTATTTTTAATTATATTATTCTTTTTTGGACTTTACTTAAATTAAATTCCAAACACCCGACTTTTTATTTGACTTTTCCTTTTTTTATTTTTCTTTTTGGGGGAGAGAGTCGGATACCCTCCATCAATAATAAAAATGACGGAATTTTTGAGCAAAATTGTTTGTCACACTTCTCTTTCACACACAAACATACACATAATAATAACAAACAAATAAACTCATAATAGCATAAATATACAAAATGTGTCTATAAATAACGAGTCTAAGGCAAAGTTCTTTAAAAGTCAAAATAAAATATACACAGGAACAAACTACGGCGCTGGAGGACCTAGGCCCATCATATCATAAAACTGCGCCGTACGAGGAGTCACCTCTCCACCAGCTCCAGCTCCAGCTCCAGTCTCCGTAGGAGGAGGAAGACTCAATGTAGGACCACTCCACCCAGGATCAACCTGAGGCTGAGGCTGAGGCTGCGCAGGCCGCCGCGATGACGAGCCTACCTCGTACATCCCACCACCTCTGAAAACCGAGGTAGCCTCTCCTACCGGTGCAGCATGAGCACCCTCATAAGAAGATCCCGAGCCCTCTGCAACGTCAGCACGGGCAGCCTTAGAGCGACCACCTCTACCCCCTGATGAAGTACGACGACGTCTCGAGCTGGACCTCGTCGGATCCCTCCGCCCCTCAGGTCTCGTGCGAATATGAGAAGCAATAGGTTGGCCCTGAAAAAAGAATTAAATAAAAAACAAGGCAAAATTGAAGCGGTAATGCAAAAAATATAAAGAAAGATTACCTCTCGGGTGACGTCATCCCGACGGCAAGTGGCCACATTCCTCATCCAGACGAGCTGGCTCCGGAAGGCATCTATACATCGTGCCATCGCCGAAACCACTTCGCGCGAAAACTGTCAGAAAAATAAGTCAGTAAACATGCACGAGATATGAACACAAAATTGTGAATAACTAGGCTTACTCGAGTCTGGTGGCGAGGAATCGACCGCTCTACGAAGCGCTCGCCCTCGGGAGCAGGAGAAATCATCTCCTCAATCAGCCCGTACATCCCCTGGTAGTGGATGGACATACGAGGTGGCACGAACTCAGCAGCACCGTCTTGATAAACAACAAAAAGTCAGTAAAATATTACTTGGGGGCTACTTCATGGAAAGTAAAAGCTGAAAAATCTTACCCTCACATCCTCGGCCGGTACGGGGGCTTGAGCTAACAACGGTAGTAGCTCCTCAGCATAGCACTGCCCAGGGATCACATAGGATCGCCAAGGGGTACCATCTCCCTCAGACATGCTAGACAATCGCGCCTCGTCGAACATATGACGTGGTGGAGCAGCAGGAACGACGAAGACATCAGAGGAATGTTGTCTAGCAACCCTCTCTCCTAAGTACATGATCGCTCCATAAGTCCCCAGAAAATAGAGACGCTCAGCAAAATACTGAGCGGCTAGACTGTCCAACTGCCCCACGGGGTACCATAGGATCGCCAAGGGGTACCATCTCCCTACAACGAACATCAATCAGGCGAGAGTATACCTAAAGCATCGAGAAAAAGCAAGTAAACAATAAAATTCGTACCGCGATGATCTGGTTCCGGACATGTGTAGTAGACATATCCACATGGTGGCCGCCCCAAGAGGCTCTCACCGAAAATCCCCGCGGAGATGGTCTCGCCGGCGCAGCAAAAGGGAAGTGCTCGTAGAACAACATCTACAAAGAGTTAAAAGTGTGAGTAAATGCTAACTAATATGTAGAGCTAAACATTATAGGGAATAATTTTTACCTCTACGACCTTCCAAAAGGCAAACAAAGCAACGTTCGTCCCAAAGGACCGGTGTCGACACGAGTCCCACAGCGCATGAACAAAGTCAGCATAGGCCAAGGTGGCCCAGTCATAGGTCCCGATCCGGTGAAGATCACGGACAGCAGGAAGATAGTAAAGCAACGCCCTACTACCTTTGTCACGGGAGAATGTCTCTGACAACAACATCAACGCAAAGATGCGCACCCGCTGCTCTCGGGTGGTCGCATCGCCATCAAGAGCCGCTGCAAGCGTCGAGTGGCGAATTCCCCTAGCACTAAACTGAGTCGTCTCGACCTCATCTCGAGCCCGAATAGCGATCAGCCCCAACAGCTCCTCGACCTCCGAAGAAAAGACGTTGATACCACTGTCAAACGGCAGTGGTACAGAGGTGAACTCCAGTCCTGTGATGAGACTAAAGTCCGTAGGGGTGACCATCATCTCGCCCCAAGGGAAATGGAAGGTGTTGTTGGTGTCCTAGAAGAACTCCACCAAAGCGCGCACTACATGATGACCCCCGCTGGAGGCAACCATAGCCTCAGAGGTCTCGAACAGAGTAGCTAGCCCGCAAGACTCCCATAAGAGTCTCGTCTCGAGATCCCTGGCGATGTACATCCTGTACAAATCGCCCAAACCATCACAGCCGGAGCCGTGATGCCGCGTTCTCCCGGGCTTGATGCCACGTCTCACCCTCTCAGAAATGTGGTGGACGGGGGCGAAGAACACGGTCCGCTCATCCTATTCCGGAAGTCGACCAAGCGAAGTGGAAGGCGTGACGTCATCCTCTACGGGCTCATGCTCCCGTCTGGTGTTTCGGGACCGTGAACCCGAACCTCGTTGTCTAGCCATGCTACATTGTGCAAAAACATCATAAATTGAGGTTCTATAGTGTCTAAGGTTCTCCTAGCCGCATGATACTATGTTCGCAAAAACCAGAGTACGTAGTACTAAAATAGAGCACAAATTCAAATTGAGCATAACGACATTTTTCAAGCAATCACACAATTTCTTGCAACACTATAGTAATTATTGTGACAAATTAGACAATAACTGCTAGCAAAAACATCAAGAACAAGCCACATTGTTCTTCACGACCTAAAGAGGTCCAACAATGGAAAATTGCGCATTTCTTCACCAAATTGAGTCAAACAAGTCTCAAATTACTCCCAAGGCAATATATAAACATAATCAAGCAGTTTCATGGCATAAAACTTGACAAACAAAGCAAATTGAGCATTATAAATTTTGACTTTTCATGAAATTCGTGAATAAACATGCCAAAAATTAATAAAAAACCGATGTGAGTTTGAAGAAAACTTACATAGATCGGGAAAATAGATGAAAAGATCTTTAATTTGCAACAAATTTGAGCAAATTCGGTTGAGAAACGAGCAAGAACCGAGCAATTGAAGTTTTTGGATTTTTTCGAGCAAATTCGCGACGAGCAGCCAGCAAAATGAAGAGGAAAGGGGTATTTAAGGAAATCCCCGTGCTGGCGCCAAGCCCTATGCATTGGCGTCACAAATTTGGCATGGCTCCAATCTCAGCGCCTGGCGCTAAGGCCAGCTTTGTGGCTCTGGTGGCTTTTCAGCTGCGCCAGAGCATCCAGCCACCTGGTGGGGTTGTTCTGCCTTTCTACAACATATTTTTGGGTTCCTTGGTACGCCTGTTATTCCCTCTGAGCAATTTGACATGATTTAGTAATTGGCTTGGTTACATAAAGTGATCGACCTGATGAAAGATCGTCTCACTTAGCTTAAAGCGCCTAAGCATTGGCTCATTAACAAAAAAGCACTGACATATAGGTTCAAAAGCAAAAAAGGCACCGACGTACAGGTTCAATGCAGCAAAAATGTCGACGTATAGGCATAGTGGAAGCAAAGTTCAAGCGAACTTTTAAAGATCAACAAGCGTGGATCTTCGGTAATTTCCTTTGGGAAATTATCGCATCAAATGAGGATGACTTCAAGTGAGGATATCTTCAACGGCATTCCCTAGCTTGCGGAGAGTTGTCACAAACAACTGGAGGTAATTTCGAGCGAAGTTGTCTTCGATCATATTCCCTTAGGCATGGAAGATGGTCATAATGCGGATGGAGATTGTTTCGAGAGAAATAATCTTCGATAGTATTCCCTTGGACGTGGAATATTATCAATGTGGATGGAGATTGTTTCGAGAGAAATAATCTTCGATAGTATTCCCTTAGACGTGGAATATTATCAATGCGGATGAGGATTTGTTTCAAGAGAAGCAATCTTCGATAGTATTCCCTTGGACGTGGAATATTATCAATGCGGATGAGGATTTGTTTCAAGAGAAGAAATCTTCGATAGTATTCCCTTGGACGTGGAGTATTATCAATGTGGATGAGGATTTGTTTCAAGAGAAGCAATCTTCGATGGTATTCCCTTGGACGTGGAATATTATCAATGCAGAGGAGGATCGTTTCAGGCGAAGCAATCTTTCAATTTGGAAGCAGTTACAGGCGTAGCGGTTTTCAAGCGGGATGACATTCTCAAGCTTGCAGGAGGTCATCAAAACGACAGCAGCAGCAAATCGGTTACTTTCAGAGACGTGTGCTCGACGGTGAAAGATACGCGTTTCTTAACTCTTTTATCTGTTTAACTAACGATAGTTTTGCAGGTATCGGGGTTACAAGATTGATTTAGGATCGCAGAACGTTCTGAATCATTCTCCGTCCCTATCGATACTTTAACTTTTGTTTTCGAAACTCGCGTTTCTTCAAACTCAGTCAAAGTGGGGGCTTCTGTAGACACCCATTTGTGTCTCCCCAAAACCAAACCTAGTGATGAGTACCTTTCGCGTCGAATCATAATCGAATGAAGCGAAAGTGTGGAAAGTCTAGTGTTGTGGAAAGTTTTAATTTCTTTTCTCTTCTCTCTGTTTTTGAAAACTTATTTTAAAAAAACAGCAAATCCAGTTTGGTTGGTCCATGATATGGGTCCAATAGTAGTGTAGTTGGATGGGGCTTTCAAAGACCTTTCCAACGATATATTAAAAGACCAATTCCGATGAATATTGAGGAAGTTATGGCCAATTTACTAAATTGGGCCCGGTTTGAGCTTTATGTACGGCCCAATGATCTAGGGGAGGGCCTAATATGATTTATCAATGCTAATTGAATTAGGAATGAATGGAATGGTTTTAGTCTTCTAGAATCTTCTAGAAGGTTCTTTTCATTCCAAATTCAATTAGCATTGATAAATTGACTTTTGTTGACTTTTCAGAGTTTTAATCAAAATCAAATAGTATTTTCGAGGAAATTATATGATTTTATCCTCCAGTACGGCAAACTTATCTGAATTTCGAAAATGCGTTGAAAATAGGCTTGGCGCCTGACCCCAGGCTTTGGCGCCTGGAACCAGGTCTGGCGCCTGGCGCTAGCCATTGGCGCCTGGCGCCAGTGTTGGTGCCTGGCGCTAGTTAGCCAGGTTTGGCGCCACCTCTGTTTTTTGTGCGTCAGACTCTGTTTTGTTTATTTTACCTTTTTGGCTGATTTTCTCTATAAATATCGTATTAAAAACTCGGTTCTCATTCACCAATATTCACCAATTCATCTACATTCACCTACATTCATCTACAATAAGTTTAATTAGCATTCTCTTAATCAATCAATTCTTTCTTTCTTTCTCTAAACTTTGCTTTTACATACAAAATTCCGCATTCGCAAGACTTAGAAACACCTAGCCATATTCGAAGTTGCCTTCGCCCTAGACGTGAAAGGTTTAATTTCTGAGGGTTTGGTCCCAAATCTCTCTTTCAATTATTTAATTTAATTGTTTTGATAATTATTTTCCTTGAAGTTACTATAGCGTGTATTTTGTTATTAGAAAGAGGTACGAGGCATTAAAGTAAGTACTTTAATTGTTTAATTGATGTTTTGATGTAGAAATCATGTTTATATTGTTATTATGATATTCCTAGTATCATGTCTAGGGTAATTTAAATATTAAATATGATTGTTGCGATGCCTTTTATTTTCTTTCTAATATTTATGATTGTTAGTATCATGTTAGGGTTAAAGATTTGATTTTTATTGCTAAGTGACATGTTAGGGTTTGTTATTAATCTTTTTAGTATCATGCTTAGGATCTTGCTATTTTTATTATGCTTTAATATTAACATGAACATGATTATGATTATAATTGTTATAATTTATGATGAATATTATTATTATTATTTTGATGATGATTATTTTATGATGACTATTGTTTTGATGATTATAATTATAATTTATGATTATTTATTATGTTGCTTGATATTTATTTTTATTGCTTGATCACACCTTTTATTGCATGTTTAAAGGGAATTTGTACTTGTAATCACGCTTAATAAGATAATTAATAATCTTGTTAGGGTTATTATGATTATAATTTCAAGTGATCGCCAATAATAGATTTATTTGTGCATTAATATTCAACCAACATAGATAAACAGGTTTAGGGTTGACCTATTGATTGCATGTTAGTAAGAAAGCGCACATGAATACGATCAGAATAAAGTAGAGGCCTATTATTATGGCAGGTTCAATCTCTTTTAGGTTGGATTTGTACCTTCATCCCCGAACCCTTATTTGGTTCATGACCTTATGGAGTTGACGATCTCTTGGATCGTTAAGTGGTGTAACCTTCATCCTATGAACGGTTTACAAGTTCCTAAAAAACTTGTTGGCGACTCTTTTGCTCTATCTTCTTCCCTTTTGGACGCCACCGTACCTTAGTGTATGATCACAGTGGGGTTCAAGCTAGTGGGATTAAAGCTTGAAATTTATTCCCTACAACACCCTACTAATAAACTAAAATTCACATCACAATGTTAAGCATCTACACTCATTTCAAGAAGAATTAGTTTCAATGCATTTAAAATAAGTGAAGAAACAGGGCTTTGTAAAGCCATGAACCTAATTACATAAATTTATTAGCCACAATAGATAATTGTGAGAAAGGCACGCACTTTGTAGTAATACCAAACCAATGAATCAGTACCTCAATTGATGCATTTACCTTAAAATTTCACTCACAGAGTTACAACAATCTAAATGTTGGAAATCAAAGGATATCAACCACAACTACCACACCTATTACACCTCACTGGTATTACTAGCTTAGAGAGTACAAAAAAAAAATCATAGACCATTTGCTTAAAAAGACACATGGTTTACAAAGGGCATGTAAAATTACAACAACACCAAAAAAAAAAAAAAATTAGAAAAAAAATTCGTAAATACAAAGAACTAAATTGCATTTATATGAAATTCCCCCCAAAACCCATTATACTCTAATACAATATTTAGTACTAGGTTTCAATAAAAAAAAAAAACAAAAAAAAAATTACTACTCCTAGAAGAAACCCATTAAATTCGAGTAAAAACACCCCAAATTTTGAGCACAATATACATCTGAAAATAACAACATTTCTTCCTATATAATTAGAGCAAAAACAACTTAAATTCATGAAATATACTCTTTCTGAGTTACTATCATCCAACAATCAACTCAAGCAAGCAAAATAGAGCCTTTACAGGTCAGTACATTTCATAGGATCTGAAAATTTTCAGCTTAATCTTAAACATGCCATCTTTAATTCTGTTACTTTCTTGTATATTTCCTCCCTAAAATAACAAATAACATTACAATCTAGTGCTTCTTTCCAACAATAAATAGAACTAGAATAAAAAAAAAAAATTAGCAAAACCTCAATTCTGAAACGCCACTAAATTTCAAAATTAGGCATACCAATTTCAATTAATTACATTCTACCAACAAGAAGCAAGTTCAGCTAATACAACAATGTCATAATCCCATTCAGGGGAGGAACTATGTAGGTGCATGGTGAGTCACGAAAAAAAAAATTGATTTTTTTTTTAAAAAAAAAAAATATCAAAGAGACCTCCTATTATAGATAGGCGGTCTCTTTGTTGCTATTGCTGCCTAACACTGTCACATTTTTAACAAAGAGACCGGTTATTTAGATAACAGGTCTCTTTTCTGCTGACATTGTATATGAATATTTGTTGCGCTGCTTTCTTTTTCATTAAAGAGACTTGTTATATTTAATAACAGGTCTCTTAAGTTATCCCACTATTTTATTTTATTTTTTGTGTACTCCGTATAATTTTTTAATAATTCTTGTACAATAAAGTTAATTTAATGTAATAATTTTATAGTACTATTTGTTTGTAACATGTTATTTATTTAGAGTACGTACTTTCAACTTGTAAGATTGAATTTTTAAGTACTATTGTAGTATGGATTTTTATGTCCTGTTTTTGGATTAAAATCATTTTGGTGAAATATATTTTTTTATATATACATATATATAATTTTTGGATTGAAACAAGTGATCAGTTATTGATGGTGACTCACCAGTTCGAAAATCCTGGATCCGCCACTGATCCCATTAATTTTACTTATAAAGTGTACAAATTATGTGCCAAATAGGTTCAAATTACAACATCCTCAACACTAAATTTTGTTATTATTCCAACCAAAATTGAAACTTTAAAACAGTAAAATAAGGGTAAGAAACTAGCAATGTATAGCATTTTCAACGCGACTCAAATACAAACTCCCAAAGACAGCAGTAAAAACTTCAAATTTAATTTATCAAAATGCAACAAAAATTTCAATTAATAAATCTGAGAATTCATTGTATACCTTGAATTGAAATTTGAGATATCAACCACAAGGAAGAGATATGCAAGATGAAAATGGGACTTCTCCACTAAAATTACGCCGCCTGAAGTTTGACCAACCAGCCGTCGCCTGAAGATCGAGCAACCAGCCACCGCTTGAGTGCCACCTTCGTCTATTTCCCTAGTTTTCCTCTCAGAATTTTCAAGAAATTATAAGTAATTTTCCTTTAAGAATTTTTGAGTAATTTATGGCCTAAAAAATTGAGAATTGGGGAAAGATAAGTATTTAAAGTTTTTGAAATTGCTTAATTTAAATTGTTTAATTTATGTAGCATAAATTGGTAGTAGAGAATTGGGGAAAATGTGAATTGGGGAAAGTGGAGAATTGGGGAAAATGGTAGTACAAAATGTGAGAAAATGATAGTACAGCCTACAAAGTTCTTTTTCTTTTCTATTGTTTTCGTTCTTTTTTGCCCTTGGAATAGTAACACGTGTAAGGGTCAAAATATTTGGACCAAAAAAGTAGAGGGAAGCTGAAATTTTTCGCACTACTTCTACTCATAATCATATACCGTTGCATTAGCTTCTCATTTTGTTGAAATATCTAGGCTAATGCCACGAATTATTTGAACGGTTGTAGTAGCTCTACCTCTTAGAACATTAATGTTGAATTCGTTGCATTGGCATACTTTATTGCAACGGCAACTAAATGACCGTTATATTAGCCTTTATTAGGCCGTTGCATTTTATAAAAAATGTAGTAGTGAGCATTAATATTGAAAACAATTTAACAATAAATCCAACAATATAAAATCGTTAGAAAAATAATAGAAATAAAAGGAACATAATTCTTACTTTGATTCTGTTTGCTTGCAACTATAAAATAATAAACGAGTTAGTAATTTCAAGGATATAATAATAAAACAATAAATTAATATAACTTAAATTAAATTAAATAGAATTGATTTGGGGCCAAACCCTCAAACAATTCTACCTTTCACGCCTTGGCTTAAGGATAGAACCAAGAGTAAAGTACGGACTCCTTGGAGTGCTTGAAGAGGGAATTTGGAAAGAAAGGTAGACTAGTGTTTAGGCTAAAGCATAGAAGAGAGAAAAAGAGAATTAATTGATGCCCCATACATTAGAAATGAGGGGGTATTATAGAAAAAAAGTGTAGAGGGAACACACGGAACCCTAAAAAGATAAAAACCCTAAAAAATAGCATCGCGACACGGCAGAGGGCACCGTGACACATGGTAAATTCCCGTGACACGGTGGACAACTGTGTGATGCGGGAAATATTTATGGTGCGGGGAATAAAACACGTGAAGGGTTTACGCGGAAAGGACACGGAATTGCCTCGTGTCACATCACAGGCACTGGATCCCGTGACACGGTGGACAACTGCCGTGACGCGGGAGCGTGTAGCACTAGTAGAATAAACGTGATGGGAAGCGGTTCAAACCCCCTAATGGGCAGCGGTTCTGTACCGCATGCCATTGGGGGGCTTGCCATTAGCCTTTTAAATGGCAAGCGGTTCTGAACCCGTGGCTTTGACATGGATGAGACATCACCTTAGCAGCGAGTGCGGATCTTCATTTTGATTCTCATTTCCGTGACTCTTTCTCCTGATAGGAGTTCACGTGCGCTCGTTTGCTACCTTCCTTCTTTGGTCAGGATCGGCGAGATTGGATCTTAATGTTGGGCCAGCCTTGGATATGCCGATCTTCTCTTGTCGCTACGTCATGGCTGTAGGCAGCTGAATGACCAGGCCCCTGTCACTGTCTACGGTTTATGGAGAGTCGTAGAGGTGATGATCTTTCTTCTTCTGTTTTTGTTTTAACCTGTTTGACTCATGTGCATAGAGACTTCTTTTCATTGCAGATATGGTTCTATGAGTACTTTCCGGGATAAGCCCCTCGACGGCGTCGTGGAGCAGTCCATGACATCCCTGTCGGAGCTAGCTGGCGTGACCAAGGCGAGTCACGAGTGAAGTCCGTCCCTACGCTGCGCGGGCTGCTTCGCCGAGGCACCTCTTCCGTTGGTGTAAGAATTGATTTTGCAGCATGTTATTCTCTACCTTGACGTTATTTTTGGTGTTCATTGCAACTTTTTATGGTTTTCAAGTTTTTGTTGAGATCCAATATCGGCCTTGGGCTGGGATAAATGATATTCCCGAGGCCTTGCAGCTTTCGGCGTACCGTACTGTTTTTGTTGGTACTGGACGCTTTGCTTGGTATCTTGGGGAGCGTGTTGTTTGTTAGCACAGTGATGATCGCTTTGTGGTGCCCTTGCCTCCACTGGAGTCGATGCTGGACTCATGTTTGCTTAGGGAGTTGATAAACAGGGGAGAGAGCTACACTTTTCCTTGGCAGGAGCTTGTGCGTATGGAGGGCGATTAATCGCAGGACTTGCTTCCCTCTTTGGCTCCTCCACCCCGTCTTCTCGAGGTATGATTTCTTTTGAGAATTTTGTTGCTAGTCACTGTTTAATCCATCAAATAACTTGATTATACGATCGTATTTTCAGACAACTGTTTGCCGTATGGGAAATATTGAGGTCCCGCCTCAATCTGTCCGTTACTCGGGGCCGATCGGTATTACTGAGGATCATATTGGTGACGCGCCAGAGGGTTTCAGACAGGCACATGAATCTTTGCCTGATGTGCTTGCTACTGAGTTTTCTTTGCTTTATTCTCAGCCTACGCATTCGATCATGATGGGATTCATGAAGCTGGTTGACGCTTTGAAGTACTACATCATCAAGCTTCGACGTGGCACAAGTTTTCGAGGCGGTTCTGGCGATGTTCTCATGGTATATTCACCCTTTTCCCTATATTTACCATTTTTTATATCTTACACCATTGACATCTTTTCATTTTGTTTTTTTCAGGAGCAACAAAGGTATCGCTCGTGCTCGAGGCACAGAGGCTCGGACGAGGGGGAGCCTAGTTGCGGAAGACGATCTTTTGAGGTTGGTCGGCATTCTCGGTTTTAGCGGCAGCCTCTGTCTTCTCAGCCTTTTCAAGAGGCTTAGTGGCAGAAGCCTCAGCCTTCTCAGCCAGTCCTACACTTTTAGGGTCAGTAGCAACGACCTTCATCTTTACAGCCTGAGTTCAGGCCACTCATTACTCCTGTGGACCAGGGTTTATACTCAGTTCCATTGTCTGGGGCGCTTCCTCCACTGGCGCCTGGCTTATTTTCAATTCCAGTGTCTGGGACGATGCCTCCACCGACGCATCCTACCTCTTGGAGTCAATCTACGTCGCTTGCCAGTTGTACTGGTCCTGCTTTGAGTTTGTCTGCTACTGGAGCTACAGAGACTAGTAGGGATACTACTCCTCGTACCCGGATGATGCATGGACTCTTTGGTTCACCGTTCCCGTATTCACAGGCTGGAGATGACACTGATCCTCATTCTTCTAGTTCTACAAATTTTTAACCGAGGGTTTTTTTTTGTGTTTTGGTTGATGACACTTGACACTGTTTATGCATCATAAATTCACTTTGTACATTATTCACAGTTTATGCATTTATTAGTGTGTGCTTGCGACTAATTGTGTGTGATTGTGTATTTATTAATGACGCGAAAAAAAAAGTAAGTGGAGGGTACCGACCTACCCGAAAGAAAAAAGAAATAAAAAAGAAAAATGGGACAAGTTTTACAACTCCTCCAAAATAAAAAAGAAAAATAAAAATAAGCATGAAAATCGGACAAGTTTTACAACTTCCCCAAAAGGAAAAGGAAAATAAAAATTAAAAATAATATAACAATAAATAATAAATATAAATAGAAATAAGAATAAAGTAATAATAAATAATAAAGATAAAATAATAATAAATAATAAAGATAAAAAAATAAAAAATAAAAAATAAAAATAAAAAATAAAATAAATGGAGAAAAATTTTATTAGGAATGAAACTCTCGAAAAACAGAATCAGAAGATAAACGGTGAAGATAAAACAGTAAAAATCCGGATAAAAATAGATAAAGGATAAAAAATGAAGACACATAGGCACCGCGACACGGCACTGTACACCGTGTCACGACAAAGACTGCCGTGTCGCGATATTAATTCCCTTTACACGGTGGAAATTCCCGTATCATAGTGCGCGTATTCTGCAGCGGTGTAGTTTGCACGCATATAAAGATAAATTTTGTGTATTTCCAAGCATTTTGGCTATAAAATAGAACCAGTGTATTCGTGATATGAATAATTACGAAACATAAAATAATTAGAATTTCATATTTCAATAATAATAATGTCTCAGAATTTTTATTATACATTGCGCGACAGGTCTTATTCTTTGACCAATGCTGACAAAAGAGAGTTGGAATTTTTTCATGTCAGAGGCTTATTAGCCTTGAGGCATGTAGCAATTGAACATGATTTTCTTAGGGCAGCTTTAGACTATTGGAGTTTAGAAACACATTGTTTTAAATTTGATTATGATGAAATATGTCCCCTGCCAGAGGAATTCGGTGCCATCTTTGGGTTTCCTGCCAGAAATCTCATTGTCATGCCTACCCTACATGAGTATTATTACCAAGACTTTGAACGCCATTCGAATCTGACAGATCCAGATTTAAATAAAATTGTGTGTGGTAATGAGGTAGACTTAGAAAAACTTGCAAATTTGTATTTTAATCGCCCTGTCTCTGAGTCTTATCATGTATACCATAGAAGGGCTTATATTTTTTGCATATTTAGCAAGCTTTTATTTCCAAACGGTAGGGTAGGACATGCTTGTTTAGTGTCTGTGCTTGAACATGTTAAATCTGGGAGATCTCCTATGCCTACTTGCCTTGGAGAAACTTTGCGCGACCTTGACGAAGCAAAAGCTGACCGTAAAGCCATCAGGAAGGGCTCTCTAGTACTTTTGCAGGTAAAAATATGCTCTGATTAGCCCCTGTGACACAAAGCAGGCACCGTGTCATGGTGCATGTTTGCCGTGACACGGTGCATTCTGCCGTGACACAGTGCATTCTGCCGTGTCATGGTGGTTTTTTGCAATTTTTTTATTTTTTTTTTTTATTTTGCTGATTTAGTTATTGGAGCGTTTAGAACTCTTTGAAGCCCCCGACGATATTGAAAAGTATGTTCCCAACGATCTAGTCCACAGGAAAAAGAATTACTCTGTGAACATGTCATCTTAAGAACCGATGGTAAAAAAAAGGGTGAAAATGGGCGGGGTGTTAAGAGTAGAGTATTGGTACCGGTTCAAACCGAACCGGTGCCAAAAGGTTAAAAAAAAACCGGTCTTCTTTCGCTTCTAGAACATAATAATACCCTAACTTTTGTACATAAAACCCTAACTTAGCTTCTCTCTTTCCGCCTCCATTTCATTTCCTCTCGTCTCTCCTCTCTCCACTCTCCTCTCACTCCTCTCCCTCATCTTCGATCTCCTCTCATAGTCTCATCTCTTCTTCGATCTCCTCTCTCCTCTCATCTCTTCTTCGATCTCCTCTCTCTTTCTTTATAAAGGAAATTTGACCACCGCCTCAAAGCCCACCACTACTACATCATCACTGCCGCAAAACCGCCACCACCACCACAAAGTTTGACCACCGCCGCGAAGCCCACCGACATCAACAACAATTTCTGGGTATAATTATTTAAGGTTAGGGTTTAATTTATGGGTTTAATTCAATTTTAATCGATTTTGTTGGATTTAATTTTGGGTTTGATTTTGGATTTAAATCGATTTTTCTGGGTTTACTTAATCGATTATTGGATTTTAATTCGAGTTTTTCTCGATTTTTCGGGGTATAATTATCCGAATTTAATCGGTTTTGTATTTAATTCGATTTTTTTTCATTTTTTATGCGTTTTAATTTTGGGTTTAATTGATCAGTTTTTCTGGGTTTAATTCGTACATGCATGTGTTTTTTTCGATTTTTTTTTTTAATTTTGAGTTTTGTCAGGTTTTTTTTAAAAAAAAAATTTCGAGGATTTTGTTTTTTTTTTTTTTAATTTTTTTTTTATAATTCTGAGTTTCTGCCTTTTTTTTTCCAGTTCGTGAGTATCTTCGTCGAATTCGGGGTCGGAGGAGCAAAATTGAAGGCCGATATTGCTTATACTATTCAGCAACTGCTAAACAATATTCGTTAATCCATTTGTTTTTTTTTTGTTGTCAAATGTAAAGTTACAGATTATTAATTTAATTTTATTATGTATTAATGTATTATTATTGGAGATATTATTATTGTTGGCAGAAATTTTTATATATTACATTTTGGTGATTATATATGAATTTCAATTATACTTTAGCATTTGGTGTGTAATTAATTATTGATGATGAATTTCGATTATATTTGGTGTTGTATGATTTTTCTACCAATTTTTAAGAGAAAAAAGACAAAAAAAAATATATATTTTTTTTTTATTTTTTTTGGACATTGGCACCAGTTAATCGGTGCCAAAAGGAGGATATCATATTTTTTTTGGGCATTTTTGGCACCGGTTAACCGGTGCCAATAACAAGTTTTGCCACCGGTTTGAACCGGTGCCTTTTTCATGCACTTATTGGAACCCCCTACATTGGCACCGGTTCAAAATCGGTGGCATTGAGGGGTTTTGAACCGGTGCCAATTTCGTTTTTTCACGTAGTGCATACAAGGCATGTTGAATCCTAGAAGTAGAAGGGATGGAGTCGGATTACGCAACTTTGATGTGAAGGGACATCTTGGAAGTAAGAAGGCGCCTCCTAAAGATCGTCTAGGTCCGAGAACACAAGGAATTGAGTTCTAGACTCCTATAATGCCTAAAAAGTAGAATTATGTGAAAGGAAAGGGTAAGGAAAATATGGTTTATAGAGAGAAGCAACCGAAGAAAAAGAAAGGTGGAAGGGGTGAAAGTTCGACTAGGGGCGAGACAGTTCGGGCTACAAAAGACACATTAATGGTGAAGGCCGACCTCGTTGAAAAAGAGAAAGAGGTTCCTAAAGTGAAGAAGGATTAGATGCTAGTAATTGTAGTCACATTTATTCTAATTATAATAGCATATTTATTTTCGCCTTAAATAAAAAATTCCAATGACTTTTTTTTTTTATCCGAGTCAAGAAGTCGGTTGCAATGAAAGAATAATAACAATTGTCAAACAAATAAAAGAATTCGCAAAGTCTAGTTTTGCTGCGCCACGCAATAATTAACCACATATTTTTTTTTGGAATTCCACCATGCCACGGTGAAAATTCCCGTGGCGCGGCAAATTTTTTTTTTTTGCTGGAATTCCACCGTGCCACGGTGGAAACTGCTGTGACACGGTGAAACTTCCAGTGGCGTGGCAATATTTTTTATTTTCTTAAAGTGTTGTGCCACGGGGTACTCTACCATCTAGCGATGTATGCTTACATGGCGCGGTGGATGCTGAACTGGCGTAATGTCTGATTTTCTTGATTTTAGCTCCTTTTTGTCGTGGCGCAATGCTAAACTGGCGCATGTACTTGATCGACGGAGGAAGGATTTTATTTTTAAAAGTGGTCGGGCCCCCTTGAGGGGTTACTTACGTATCCTTAAAAAGGAATCAAGCCAAACGTAGCTATATCGGTTCATGAACCCATGCAACTGTTACCGTCCGTCCATGTCTACCAATTGTGCCGCTCCGCCAGACAAAATGGATTTAACAATGTACGGACCTGACCAATTTGATCTAAATTTTCCTCTTGGATCCAACACATTTTTGCGAAGTGCCTTAAGCACCAAGGCACCTTCCTTGATGTTCTTAGTCTTGACTTTTTTATTGAAATGTCGTGCCATATGTTGTTGGTAGGTTTGGACATGATGCAAAGCTGCCAAGCTTTTTTCTTCAAGTAAGACAAGTTCGTCATATCTTGCTCTAATCCAGTCGACTTCATCTAGTTGGCTTTTTGACGCGATTCGAAGAGAAGGGATTTCAAGCTCTATTGATTGTACAGCTTCAACTCCATTGACCAAAGAAAAAGGGGTAGCCCCCGTTGATGTACGAACAGAGGTTCGATAACCCTAAAGGGCGAAAAGTAGCTTACTTGGCCAATCCTTGTAATTTTCAGTCATCTTTTCGATGGTAGTTTTTACATTCTTGTTGGCTGATTCGAACGCACCATTTGTTTGTGGCCTTTAGGGTGATGATCTGTGATGCTTAATATGATATTTCTTTAATAGTTCTGCGCACTCGGCTTTGAAATGCGTTCCATTATCACTGATCATCTCATGAGGTACTCCATAGAAGCATATGATATTTTTCTCGATGAATTAAGCTACATGTTTTGCTGTTAGCTTAGCATATGATGCAGCTTCGACCCATTTAGTGAAGTAACGATCGCTACAAGGATGAACTCATGTCCCCCTTGTCCTGGTGGCGTTATCTTTCCAATGATGTCGATACCCCAAGTAGAGAAAGGCCATGGAGAAGTATATGTGTAGAGAAGCGAAGGTGGAACATGCTGTAAATTCGCGTAGACCTGACACTTCATACATTTCTTGACGTATTCATGACAATCTCTCTCCATAGTAGTCTAATAATAATCTTGTCGTTGAATATTTTGGACTAACATCTTAACATTCATATGCGTTCCATATATACCAGCATGAAGGTTTTCAATGGTTTTGTGTTCCTCTTTCTTAGCTATGCATAGGAGATTTCTTCCTAGTGCAATCCTTTTGTGGAGTTCTCCTCTGATGAGCACATACTATGAGGCCAAGAGCCTCAAATCACGGCGTGCCCTTTTATCAGTATTAGGAAGATATTCTCCCTTCGTCATTCACGTAATTAAGGATATCTTTATACCATGGTTCTTCATCTTCTTCTTGTGTTTCTTATTCATCATCAAGTACGTGACCATAAGCTGGCTCATATCTCTTTCTATGGTCAATGGCATTCTGATTGTGTCTGCTAGAATTCGCACCATTGATGCTAATTAGCCAGTGCGTTGGCAAACTGATTTTCTTCTCTAGGCAAGTACGTATATTCCACTTCATCTAGTTTCTCCGTGAGATTTTCCAGATTAGCTTGATACGTAGCGAGACTTTCACTTCTCACCTTCCATCTTTTAGAGATATGGTTAATGATTAGTGACAAATCACCGTAGATTTTGAGCTTCTTAATTCTTAAGGCCACAGTTGTTTCTAATCCCAAGATGCATGCCTCGTACTCTGCAGCATTGTTGGTGACATCAAAGTCGAGCTTCATGGAAACTGGGATATGCTCTTCATTGGTGATACGAGCAAGACCCCTACACCACAACCCTTTTGGTTCGAATCTCCGTCGAAATAGAGCGTCCAACTATCATCTTCAGTCATGAGTAGATCTTCGTCAGGAAAATCATACTCATCTTCTTCTTTCTCAACTTTTTCTAGTGGAAAATCTGCTAAGAAGTCAGAAACCGCAGAACCTTTGATTGCTTTTTATTGTACAAATTTCAAGTCTAACTGAGTAAGGTTGACTCTCCACCTTGATAATATTCTATTGAGTGTTGCTTTTTCGAACAAGTACTTGAGAGGATCCATCTTGGACACGACATTCACTGTATGAGTGAGCATGTAATTTCTTAATTTCTGTGCCGCCCACACAAGTGGTGTGTATCGCGTCTCATATCCTTGAAGCTTCTTGCTCAAATAGTTAATTGCATTCTCCTTGATTTCGATCTCTTGTGCTAGCATTGCCTCCATCGTTTCTCTTGTCACCGTAAGGTAGAGTCAAAGAGGAAAGTCAGACATTGATGGCGCTAGCACGGGTGGGTTTGCCAGGTACTCTTTGATTTTGTCGAAAGCTTTTTGGCAATTATCATCCCATGTGACTGGAACATTTTTCTTGAGCTTCTTAAATATAGGTTCATATATCGCCGTGAGTTTTGATATGAACCTACTTATATATTGCAACCTTCCAATGAAGCCTCGAATTTCTTTCTCAGTCTTGGGTGGTGGCATGGCCATGATTGCTTTGACTTTTGTGGGGGTCTATTTCAATCCCTCGAGAACTGATCACATATCTAAGTAGTTTGCCTAACGTGACTCCAAATGCACACTTTGCTGGATTAAATCTCATGTTGTACTTGCAGAGTCTTTCAAAGAACTTGCGAAGTGCAATGATGTGGCCTGGGCGATCTCTTTGACTTGACGATCATATCATCAATGTAGAACTCCACCTCTTTGTGCATCATATCATGTAACAATGTTGTGGCTGCTCTTTTGTAGGTGGCACCCATGTTTTTCAACCCGAATGGCATTACCGTATAGCAATATGTACCCCATTATGTGATGAATGTGGTTTTCTCCATGTCTTCCTCGGTCATTAATACTTGATTATATCCGGCGTAGCCGTCCATGAATGACAGGAGTGCCTGGTTTGCTATGTTATCGACCAGAATGTCAATGTGAGGTAGAGGGAAGCCATTTTTCGGGCTTGCCTTATTGAGGTCCCTGTAATCAACACACATTCTGACCCTTCCATCCTTCTTCGGAACTGGAACCACATTTGCTATCTATTCTGGATACTTGGATAATTTGACGAATCCTACAGCCAATTGGTTTTTGATTTCTTCCTTAATTTTGAGGGCTACATCCGGTTTCATACGGCGCAACTTTTGTTTGACAAGCTTCATACCTGGAATGAGCGGTATTGTATGCTGAGCTATATCCTTGTCAATTCCTAGCATATCTTGGTATGACCAAGCAAATACATCAACAAATTCAGTAAGCAAGTTAATTAGCTCTTTGCGTTCGTCTTGACTTAGTGTTAATCCAATTTTTACGTCTTTGATAGTCGTATCATTGGAAATATTAACTGTATCTGTATCTTTAATGATTGCTGTTTTATTTTTGTGTTCTTCCATTGCTTTTATTATTTCTTTGTCATTTTTATAATTAGCAAAGCAATATTGATCAGGGTTAGGGGAATGACACGCATTGTAAGCAAAGGTACTCATTTCATTGAATTTATTGGTCATTACATCAAGGAGGGCAAGGTCAGCTGCGACCTCCCCGGAATTATTTAGGATAGAAAGAGGAGACTCAACAAGAGACTCAGCATTAGACTCTATAGCAGAAAGGGGGTCGGCCTTAGATCCTAAAGACTCGTCTACAGACTTAGACTCATACTCGGACTCGGACCCAGACGACTAAGATTCATCAAACATAGGACCTTCGCTAGCGGTCACTTCCAACTTCTCTCCACTTGGCGTAGTGATCTTCACTGTCTTGCGCCATCCTTTTGACACATTATCAGCCAGTACAATTAATTCAGAGGGGTCAAAATCTTTTCTTGATATGACAGCTTGAATGAGTTTAGAATCATCATTGCAGACATGCTTAGATTCATTCTTTTCTAGTCCAAAAAGAAGATTAATGTTCATATCATCAGAGCATGGACTAGCTGGTTTCTCAGTTGCGAATAACTCACTGCTTTCATCGACGAAGTCAAAATCAAGGAACATCTCAAAACCTGGCTCACGCTTCCCATTGTGGACAAAAGGCTCAAGGAATTCATAGCATGGGAAGTTTTCCCCTTCTTTGATGTACTGGCCATTGAGAGTGAATGGATATGGGTCCATGGCCATTTCATTCTACATGGTTTGAGCATTATTGCAAGCCTTCATTTTCAGGAGAGCTTGTTTCACATCTTCTTTTGTTGGCTTGAATCCCAAGCCAAAGGTATCCTTCTTAAGTGCACCAGTATGGCCCCAAAGTTCAGCCATTTTCTTTTTGAGTCCGAGGGTCATTATAGAGAAATGCCCTTGCTTCTTCATAATGGCATTGACATTGGTGTTTAAATAAGGATCAAAATCGAGGTCACACTTCTCCTCTTATTCGATCATGAGAACATCATCTAGCGAAAAACCCTAGAGATCTTCATCTTCCTCTTCATGTTCGACATGGACGATTGGAGTAACGATAACTTGAATGCGCATAGGGGAGACATCAATGGTAATTGGAACCCCTCCAACTATACCTTTCACTTTTTGGTGTAACGACGATGGGAACTCCTTTAGCTCATGAAGCCAAGGATGACCTAACAGCAGATTGAAAGAAGCCTTAATGTCCACCACCTGAAACTTGGTGCGACGTTCAATGGCTCTAGTAGTTATGTTTAGCATGATAGTACCCACAGCTTGACGACGAGTATTATCGTAAGCACGAATCCCTTGAGTAGAGGGAGTCAATTCTTCATTTTTTATGACCATTGTCTTTGCAGTGCGGAGTGGGCATACATTGATTGCAAAACCATTATCAACCAGGCTCATAGGGACATTCATCTGTCTACACACCACAGTGAGGTGTAAGGCCTTGTTGTGTTGGTCCCCTTTTGGGGGCAGATCCTTGTAAGAGAAAGAAATCAGATTGCTGGTACTTGGCAATTCAGTAGTGAGAAAGTTGACCAGTCCTTAAGGAGTCATATCATTATCAACTCCTATTTTCACCAGAGCATTCATCACAGCCTTTCGATGCTCGTGAGATGTGGCCAAAAGCTTCCATACATTCATTTCCACCTTGGTCTTTTGTAATTGTTTGACAACATCGTTGTTAACCGGGTCGATGGGATCAACTATTGGTTGTGATTGCGGTGGAGGTGTAGGTGGACTAGGCTGTTACAACCGTCCACTTCTGGTGAGAACCTTGAACTCGAGGTCTCCCCAAACATCTTCACTTGTGCCAAGAGACGAACAGGCTATATCTTTGAGATAGACGTCTTCATCGTCACTATCCCAAATTCCATTTACTTATTCATTGTTTGAGACAAATACAACTTTCGGGAGAGGTTCATTCACTTGTTGAATGAGTATTAACGGATCAGAGGAGACTTCATCTCCCATGATAGCCAAAGCATCAGAAAGAGGACCTGTTTGAATATTAGGCTTTTTGCCCCCTTGAGGGACAGGAATTTGATTAGCATCAATCACGTCTTGGATCACATCCTTCAACCTCCAACACCTCTCAGTAGTATGACCCTTTCCTTGATGAAACTTGCAATGAGCATTGGGGTCATAACTAGCTGTTCTTTTCTCTGGCCGAGGTTTTGGAAAAGGTCCAATTGACATAATCACTCCTTGACTATGCAAGCGATCAAAAGCATCGTCATAGTTCATTCCCAAAGGCGTGTAAACCCTCCTTTGTCTTTGTAATCTTTGAGGGGGAGCATTAAGAGCTAGCACATCATTGACATTGACATTGTTGGTAGCATTATTGGGCTTGGAAGACGAAGAAGGAGTGTCGTTCTTCTTGTTTTTACAAGTGTTGTTATTATTTTTGCTACCAGTAGTCTTCATCAGCTCATCTTCGATAATGATTCCAATATCGTACACAGCTTCGAAGGTATTCAAAGGCAGAAACTTAAAGTGTTGCTTATACTTATGAGTCATATTTGCAATAAACAGGCGAACCATCTCTTTCTCCTTGGGAGGATCCACCAAGAGCGCATTTGTTTCTCTCCACCTGCTTAGGTAAGTAGTGAAGTATTCATTCTCCTTCTGTTTGAGAATGCAAAGTTCACGTTCAGAAGTCTTGGCTTGGATATTACACTTGTAATGGTTCATAAAGCTTTCAGTAACATCCTCCCAGGTCGCAACATGTTTGGATTCTAGTGGTGAGTGTTTGCATCATGTTGGACAACATCTCAATGGTCTTGTTGATGTTCTCGATATCCTCCTTAGTAGCCATTTGTTGAAAGTAAACTAGAGACGGACTTTGTGGAGATGATTGTGGTGGTTTCCTTGTACGCCTCTTTGGTATAAGAGGTTGTTGAGGTATTGACTCGAACCGTAACAATCTACCCCTGCTTCTCGACCAAGTGCTGTGACACCGAAACAAACACACCTTTAATGACCAAACTTAACTTTGACCCATCCGGAAATAAATTTTATTTTTTTTTTTAAATTTGCTTTATTTAGTTTTTTTTTTTAAATATATGGGAGGATACCATCCGACTTACTCCGAAAAAAAAACGACACAAGACCACCCTAAAGTACGGTCATGAAATGGTGCACGACTAACGAAAAAGTGTGTGAACACGACATGTGAGTGATTAAGTAAAGGTTATGCACACATGTTATGATCGTACAGCTAGATAGGACACCAAACGAGACACACAAACCACATAAGAATTCACAAGGACCAAAATAAACTAACTGGACTATTCTCCTGGGCACCGTGTCACGGTCGGACTGTCTTGACACGGTACAGTGCACCGTCAGACGGGACAATGCACCGTGTCACGGCATTGCACACCGTGGTGCGGCAGACCTTCCGTGACACGGTGCGCAATTCCAGGCCTAAATTTGCGTAATTTTGAGGTTTTAATCAATTTTAAGTCCGTACTAATTACTATGTGGAAATAAAAACCCTCGGTCATACGTTAAACAAAAAGAGCAAACACATGAGGGTTCGCACCAAATAAACCACGTAGCACGTAGTCATGATGATGTAAAAAGAGTTCGCAACCTAAGGTCAAGATCTATGTTCAACTATTGGTCAAGCTTTGGATGTCAAAAAGGGTACCATGGTTAAGATTTTGGACGCGTTAGCAAGGCAGCCTCCCTTGAGGGTGTATGCCAACGGGCGGCTTCGCGAGTTCGTGATGAAATCAAACTCGACTCCATGGTTTGGGTGGATTTAATAACTCGGATGAACCCTTATTGCCGTGAGCGTTTTCGGGTTGATGGAGCTTAAATCGTAGAACACACACGTTTTTTTAAGAAAAATCAAAAGCAGTTGACTGTGAGAGAAAATAAGCCACCGGACTGATTTAAGGCCTGCCGTGACTCGGCATAGAGCACCATGTCACGATGCTGCACACCGTCAGACGGTGTACTGCAGCGTGACACGGCAGATTCTACTTTGGCGCGGTAGTCAGAAAATCTGACTGGTGCCCTGTTTTCCTTCGTACGCATCAAGTTATTCAATTTTTCCTACAGGATAGACCTAAATGTGACGTTAAAACGTTTATGCTTATAAAAATTTGCCAAATTAATTACAAGAATATTTTTCAAAAATCTTTCAAGTCTCATCCACTCACCTTAATTAAATATCGATCACTCAAATCGATAAATAACCAAGATTCCTCCCTAGTGGAGTCGCCAAATGGTAGGCGTCGTTCGAAGTACGCCTACGTTAAAGCATGTGTGAATATTCTTGTCACTCATAGGAAGTGGGAATTTACATAATACGATTAGGGACAAGGAAAGTAGGGAGCCGCCAACAAGTTTTTAAGGAACTTGTAAGCCGTTCACGGATCATAAAAGGTAACCACGATAAAGGGACAACGGTAGGCAGCAACAATTGACCTGTGAAGGTTACACCCTGTAGACACCCATTTGTGTCCCCCTAAAACAAAACCTAGTGATGAGTACCTTCCACGTCGAATCATAATCAAATGAAGTGAAAGTGTGGAAAGTCTAGTGTTGCGGTTACTTTTAGTTCTTCTCTTTCTCTCTGTTTTTGAAAACCTATTTTGTGAAAACAACCAACTCAGTTTTGTTTGGTCCATGGCAAGGTTCCAATAATAGTGTAGTTGGGTTGGGTTCGAAGAGAGCTTTCCAACGATATATTATAATCCCAATTCCGATGAATAATTTGGAAGTTATGGAAAAATTACAAAACTGGGCCCGGTTTGATCTTTATGTGCGGCCAATGATCTAGAGGAGGGCCTATTATGATTTATCATTCCTAATGCGATTATGATTGATTATAGTCTTCTAGAATCTTCTAGAGGTTCTTTTGAATCCTAATTTGTTTAGCATTGATAAATTGACTTTTAGGAGCTTTAATTAGAATAAAAGAAGTGTTTTTAAGGAAAATGCAGTTTTACCCTCTCGTACGTTTAAATTTTATCAAAGTAAGAAAACGCGTGGAAACCTATTTGCAGCGCCGTACAACACGTTTGTCACATGGCGACAACCCCGTCTTCTTGCGACAGGCACGTGTTTGGCGACAGCGTCGTGTTTTATTCTTTTTGAAACTCTAATTCGTTTTTCATATCCGCCTGATTTTCTTTATAAACAGCCTCCTAAAACCTCGGTTTTCAATCATCAATTCTCAATACTTCTCATCCAATTCTTATCACCAACTATCATCAAGAAATTCTTGATATCTTATCTCTCTTTTTTTCTTAACTAGCTTTTCTCAAACAAAATTCCGCATTCACAAGATCTAGACACACCTAGCTAAGTTCGAAGTTCCCTTCGCCCTAGACGTGAAAGGTTTAATTTCTGAGGTTTGGTCCCAAATCTCTCTTTCAATTATTTACTTTAATTCTTTGATTTTATATTTTCCATGAAGTTACTAACGTGTGTATGTTGTTATTAGAAAGAGATACGAGGCATCAAAGTAAGTTCTTTAATTGTTTGCATTGATATTATGATATAGAAATCATATCTAGGTTCCTATTTTGATTCCTAGTATCATGTTAGGATGTTTCATGTTTTGAATAACAACAATGATTCCTAGTATCATGCTTAGGGAAAAGGTTATAATATCAAATATGCTTATTATGATTCCTGCGATGCTTCCTATTTTCTTTCTTAATAGCATGTTAGTATCATGTTAGGGCTAAATATTTGATTTTTATTGTTTAGTGACATGTTAGGGTGTGTTATTAATCTTGTTAGTATCATGCCTAGGATCTTGCTATTATTATGCTTTAACATGATTATTTTAATTATTATGATATTTATTTTTATTATTATGTTGTTTGATTATATTTATTGTTATTGCTTGATCACGCCTTGAATGCATGTTTAAAGCGAATTGGTACTTGTACTCACGCTTAATAAGATAATTAATAATCTTGTTTAGGGTTAATTTGATTATAATTCAAGTGATCGCCAATAATAGTTTTATTTGTGCATTAATATTCAACCAACATAGATAAACAGGTTTAGGGTTAAACTCATTGATTGCATGTTAGTCAAAAAGCGTACATGAATACGATCAGAATAAAGTAGAGGCCTATTATTAGGGAAAGTTTAATCTCTTTTAGGTTGGATTTGTAACTTCATCCCCGAACTTCTAGTCATGGTTCCCGACCTATTGGAGTTAACGATCTCTTGGATCGTTAAGGGGTGTAACCTTGATCCTTTGAACGGTTTACAAGTTCCTAAAACTTGTTGGCGACTCTTTTGCTCTATCTTCGTTCCCTTAGTACGCCACCATGTTGAAGTGTATGATCACAATGGGGTTCAATTTTGGGGTAATTCTTGAAATATTCCCTACAGCTTTTGGTGACTCCACTGGGAGGATTTCTATTTTAATTCCTGAAATTTATTTCGGCAATGATTTAGAATGAGTGGATGAGACTCGAAAAGATCTAAGTATTTCATGTGCGTAATTTTGATTAACATTATTGTCATATGCATAAAAAAGATCTCATTGGAAAGACCATCCGTAATGAGTTAAAACATATGATTTTTAAATGCAGGAAATTTGAGGAATATCTTTCACAACTTGGATCGATATAATGCTGCGAAAAAACTGGAAAATTTTATCAAACACAGAAAGTTGCTGAGGCATGTAGGAATTAGCGTCTAGAAAACAGAGTTTGTCGCCGATGATATGACTCTGTCGCCAGGCGACAGAGCCATATTGTGGCGACTTCCTCTGTTCGATGGCGTCAAGTTCTTCCAATACCGAGCTAGAAATATGAGTTCTAATTTTGACCAGTTTGTAACACTGTTTGCTCGATTCTGTTTCCTAATTGAGTTTTTCACACTTTTCTGAAACCCCATATGTCTTCTACATATGGACATAACCCTTTGGGAATTCATGCTCCATCTACCTGATTGAATGCCCTGTGCAACAAAGGGTACATCCGAGAATGTTGAATTCACAAAACCATGGAAGCGAGTTTTTAACTCGCGGTGTCCCATCTACTCGCGCCAGCCCTTCAAAAGGTAAGGTTTCCGTGCGGTGCATCCGGACAATTAACCATGGACCATCTTTGACTAACCCATATCCCGAAATTTAGAGAACTAGAGCCATGGTTAGGTTGCAAACTCATTGTATCATGTTGTGCCTACTTGCTTAATTGTGCATTATTTGTTGTGTATACTTTATTTATTTTTTCCTAATCGTTTGTTTGACTTATGTTTAAGACAAAAATAAACTGATTAATGACTAAAAGGGCTTTGCCTAATTAATTAATTAATTAGAGTAATTATAGTTTAATAATTTAATCGAAATTGACTTAGTATGACTTTAGGCATGTTCGGTAGAGTAAAAATACTTAAAGCAGTCCCAGATTAACGCTCCAATACTGGCGCCACGATTTAGGCTGTAGCGCCACACTATGTTGTGCAACGCCAGGCGACATCTCTGTCGTCTGGCGCTGCACTGCAGAGTGCGGCGACAGTCCTGTTGCTTTGGCAACAGTTCATCATTTTGTTCGAGTCATCACTATGAGTCTAATTAAACAGTTTGCTAATAAATTCGATTATTTTGTTAATAACGGTACCTTTGTTAAGTCTTTAATTGAGTCTAGACAATAAGTCCCCTGGTCTTACACAAGAGTCAAAGCATGTCACTTGCACTCACAAATAAAGTACACACTAATATGTATATACACTTTGACCATGTCTAAAAAAGTCTTGTATGCGCGTGTTTTCCGTCAATTTTTTAGGGGGGTAAGTCGGATATTAATCCTCCAATTAAACCACTTGTTTGAACCCTTATACTTTATTCCCAAAAATATACACCCTATTTTTGCTTTTTTCTTTTTCTTTATAAACCCGTAAAGTCAAAGTCAATTTGAGTCAAGTCATTAAAATAAAAAAATGGTTTAATTTACAGCATGTGGTCAAGAAAGGAAAGGCGTTTGATTAAGGATAACCTTTTCGTTCAAGTACAAATTTTTGACAAACCAATCGCTCGAAAAAGGAAAGCCAATAAAATAATGGATAGTCAAGAAGAAGTTAATGAGCTCAAGAAGCAAATGACTGGTGTTTTTGAACTACTGAAGATCTTAACCCTCCAAATTAATGACCCTGTCAAGAAACAACAAATGGATGTTATGCAAAAAAATCTTGAGCAAGCTATCTAGTGATTACAAGTTTCAGGGTATTAGTTCACAAGGGGTCTCCGGTGAACAAGGAACTTCTTCCGCAGAAGTTCAATGCCAACGACATCCCAAAATTCAAGGCAAATGATAACCCTTATTTTCATTTAAGAGCTTTTGAAACAATAATGAGTATTAAGGGTATTGATAAAAAAAGTATTTCCTTCTTATCTGTTGAAACCGTTTACCAACAATGGTTCTTCTCCCTTGTCAAAGAGAAAACCTTTACTTGGGAATCAATAGTAAACGCTTTCATTGATAAGTATAAGTGTAATATTCAAGTTGAAACTGATCATAGGGAACTTGAAATACTTAAACAGAAAGAGAATGAAGGTTTCACTTCTTTCTTCAATAAATGGAGAGATACCTCTGCTAGGATGATTGAAGTACCAAGCGAAAAAGAATATGTGAGGTTGTTCATCAAGAACCTTCAAGAAAAGTACTCTAAACATCTTAAATATCAAAACAATCTACACACCTTCAAGGCCGTCTACGATATTGGGATTAACATTGAAGACGTCCTTGCTAAACAAAAAGCTGCTAACATTTACTCCAATAGTGGCTGGAAAGGCAAGAAGAACGGCAATCCTTCTTCTTCCAAAACCACCCACTCAAACAATGTTAGCACCTTTAATTTGAGTGAAGTCCTTGCTATGAACAACCATGAAAAAAATAAACCATTTAGGAGAAACTTTACTCCTATTGGTATGAGTTATGACACTGCATTTGACCGACTGAATGCAAAAGGTCTTATAACTCCTATTGGACCATTTGGGGACCAACCAATTGAAAATAGGACAACTAATTGGAACCCCAATGCACACTGCAAATATCACCAAGGTAGGGGCCATCACACTGAAAATTGTTGGAAGCTTAAGGAAGCTATCCAAGATTTAATTGATAACAACAAACTACCATTGCCCCCTGCCAGTAAGAAGCCAAGCATCGACAATGCACCTCTCTCTCATTCCTTGGCCATCTCTGATGAAGAAAATGATGTTGTTCCCTCATCTCTCATCAAGCCTGTTAAAGAAATTCATGCTATCGAAGAAGAGGAGGAAACCTTTTTCGATGCCATGAATGACTTTGACAAGGGGTCGGGACTAGGTCATTGGACTAATCCTCCCTAAGCCAAACAAAATTTATAAACACTTAACTAACCTAAATACAGGTATAGAGGTAAGTCAAGGGTCGAACCCAAAGGAACGGTAATGTCTAAGTGCTTTCAATTTGGGTGCCTAAGCTAGGTCGAAGACGAAGGAAAGGAGGTGACACTAACAAGAAACCGAACAAATAAAGTGCTAGGGATTAGGATTCACATATAATAGCAATAAGCATAAAAAATTGGGATAGGAAGTTGACTAAGTCGAGTGATGCGAGGGAAAACCAATCATGCAACCAAAAGAGCATATCAAGCTATTTTCCTAGAGGTCTAACTAGCGTTAACTACGATAAACTCTAGCTAGGAACGTCACAAGACACCTCAATCGTTAAATGCAAGCCACAAATCAATTGTCCGTATCAATGTGAACCTACAATGCAATCTAGCATGATTAACTAGGTTGATCACTCCTACTTAAACATACACATGCACATAATCAATCAACAAATTTAATCACATCATAAACTCCATCAATTTTCCCCAATTTACATCAATCCATCACATCATATAAGCTTCACCATCACCCTAGCAAAGAAACTACTCTAACAACATCATCAAATCGACAATTAACTATTGAAAACAAGAATCAACAATCTAAGAAGAACAATTACACTAATCAAAGATCAAACAACAAAATCAAACCAAAATCAAATCAACCAAACATGAATATTAAACAAAACAATAAATGAGATATAGTTTAGAAACGCTCATTGATAATAGAGAAGATCTCCAATACAATTATCACCATTGAATCTTCAATCTCTCAATCACCATTGAAATTCCTCACTTTCTCTCTCTAAAATCTACTCCTAAAACTAACCCTAAAACTAGAGAGAGAAGCTCTCCCCTAAGCTAAGAATATGATCAAAATCTAAAATAAAACTTATTCTAAACTTGCCAAAAAAATCGGGTTACAAAGATATTTATAGAGGTGCGAAAACACCAAAAACCGAGCAACAAATTCCCATGGAGGCGCGCCCGCGCAGCAGGGGAGGCGCGCCCACACCATGGGATGGTGCGCCAGCACCACCCAGTGGTGCGCCCGTGCCACCTTGTGGTGCTCCGGCGCTTCTCTAGGTTTCTTCGAAATTCTCGCGGCTTCGTGCGTTCGCTAAGGTCGCACGACTATGATGATGATGAACACTATGAGTGGCAGTAGCTAAAGCTCTTGATTAGTGGGTACACCACTTCATAATGGTAGCACGACATGTGAACGCAAGAGCCAAGACTTGGAATTTCCACTTCCTTGCATCTTAATCTTTCCAAATGTCGAAAGCTTGCTCCAAAGGCTTTCTCCACCTTTTTAGATCACCAATATCAAGACCCGAACCACGTACAATACGTACAACCACGGAAATAGAGCAAATAAAGGAGAAAAGGCTAGAAAACCAACGAAATACAAAAAAACTACAAAATAAGAGAGGAAAGGTAAAACTAAGCAACAAAGCATAAAACTAAGCATTTATTGAGCAAAAAAGCTATGACAAGAGGATGAAATCAACCTAAATGCTCATCAAATGGGTGCCATTTATGACACCCATCAGACTTTCCGAAACCAGCAAGCAAGGAAGATGTGCGAATGCTAATATGGTCCATGTGGGAGGGAATAGACTTACTACGTGAGTCTATTGAATTTGCAAAGAAACAAGGGGAAGAACTTCATAAAAAGTACGATAAAGTTCCACCCATGAAGAAGAAAACATTCCCTCTACAGGTAATTGACAAACCCAAGAAGAGTAATAAACTTCATACTCCAATTGGGATTACGTATGCTAAAATGTTTAAAATTCTCTCCGAGAATGGTAAGGTCAAACCTCTCGAACCGAGACCATTTTAATCTCTAAAGAGGATAGACAGGTTCTACTGCCCATACCATCAATCAGGAGGACATACCATCGAAAGTTTTTTTAAATTTAAAGATTTAATTCAGAAGATGATTGATGATAAGAAACTAGTTCAAATTCCACAAGAAGAAGACATAAGCATGCATTAACAGGGTTTGAGAGAGTGATGAAGAAGACGTCTACTTAAAAGACGTGGAAAAACCTCCACTTTCAGTGTGGCATTAAGTAGATGATTTTGGGGATGAAGAGGATTCACCTATAGACGTCCTCACAAGATCCGGGAGAATGCAACCTCCCGTTTCTACACAACCTAATCCAACCGTGCAGCAAGTTCCCATACCTATAATAGAAGACAATGACATTGTCAAGCAATTCAAGAAGACCAAGGTTGAGATGAATGTACGGAAACTTCTAGCTACGTCTCGAGAACATAGGTTGGCAGTAATGAATGCCTTTAATAAGATAAGATAGATTCTGACACTACTCCCGAGGGGTTAGCTAACTTCCTTACGAGTGATCTCCCTAGTCCTATCAACTTGATCACCTTTTCTGACAAAGATTTACCTCTAGAAGGTGACAAGCATTACAAGGCACTAAACCTCACAGTAGTTTGCAAGAGAATGAATGTCCCAATGACTCTTGTAGACAATGGATCGCCAATTAATGTTTGTCCACTCAGAACTGCAAGGATGTTAGGCATAAAGGATGAAGACTTAACCCCGTCAACACAAGGAATAAGAGCTTATGACAATACTCGTCGCCAAGCTCTTGGTAAAATTACTATGAATGTAACAGCGGGAGCTATAGAACATGCCACTACCTTCCAAGTGGTAGATATTAAAGCTTCATTCAACTTATTGTTGGGACGCCCTTGGCTTCATGACCTCAAGGCCGTCCCATCATCATTTCACCAACAGGTAAAAGCCATAGTTGTAGGAATTCCCATCACAATCGATGCTTCACCTATGAGAATTAAAGCTGTTGAAAATTGAATCATTAACGTTGAGCATAACGAAGATGATGAAGACTTATGGGGCTTTAGTGAAGAGGTCTCCTAAATCGAGGAGGATGAAAGGACCCCTCTCTGACACGACCCCCACTCCAATATGACAGTAAATTCTATTCTCAAGAGACAACGGTACTTTCCTGGAATGACTCTAGGAAAGAAAAAGGAAATAGCAAAACAACTGGAATTACCTGGCCTCCCGAAGTTAGATACTTTCGGACTTGGTTTTGAACCGACTCTGGAAGATCTTAAGCAAGCCCAAGAAAGGTCTAAGGCGAGTATGAACGCTCGGAACCAAAAGAAAGCAATCCCAATGGATCAGTATCCTCTTACTCTCAGTGGAAAGTTCATTAGAGAAAGAGAATACTATCCATGCTATTAATTTCCCGAACCCTTTGTTGTAAATGACATAAGGCAACCGGGGTTCGAAATCTTTCTGGATTGCTACTTTTTAGATGAAATCCCAACTCCTATTCACAAGGAGAAAGCACCCTCATGCTTTGACTTTAATGTCATGGGATTACTATTTGGGCGAGTAAAAGATGAGAAGAAATATATAGAGGATAATTCCTCGCTCATCCAAATGGTCCTACAAAGCGAGAACTTTGACCTTTCAAAGCTCATCACTTTAACTGAAGGATTAGTACAAGGGTGGCGCAAGACGGTCAAGGTAACTACTCCAAGTGGAAGGAAAATCTCTATAACAAGAGGGCAAGGACCGATGTTCGAAGAGTTGATAGAGTTAGAGTCAGAGTCTTTTCCTGTAGAGTCTTCCAAATATTTAGATGTAGCACCCCCTACTTCTTCTTTTTCTACTCCTAGGATAGTTAGTAATCAAGTCCCTGAGGACATTTCCATTTTTGATGTAATGATTTCAGAGTTTAATAATATGTCTTCTTCTTCTTACTCCTCGTGTTTTTCATTAACTTAAGATGACGAGCATTGCTTAACTAATTAACAATGAAAACGACAAAGAAATCATTAAAGCAATGGAAAAACTTGAAGAGAAAACACCGATAATTGAGAAAACTAAGATGGTTGATATCTCAAATGATTCAACCATTAAAAGAGAAGTTTATATTGGATTAACACTTAATGAACAAGAAAGAACCGATTTAATTAATCTACTTCAATAATTTATTGATGTATTTTCTTGGTCATATGAAGATATGCCAGACATTAATAGAGAAATAGCTCAACACACTATACCACTAATTCCAGGAATGAAACCTGTAAAACAAAAGCTGCGTCGAATGAAACCCGACGTAGCTCTTAAATTAAAAAAAGAATTTCAAAAACAAATAACTGCAAGTTTTATCAGGGTATCCAAATACCCCGAATATGTAGCCAACGTGGTCCCAGTTCTAAAGAAGGATGGAAGGGTAAGAATGTGTGTCGACTATCGAGACTTAAATAAGGCAAGTCCAAAGGACGACTTCCCTTTACCACACATCGATATTTTGGTAGATAATATAGCTAATCATGCACTTTTCTCGTTTATGTATGGATACGCGGGGTACAATCAAATTCTCATGGAAGAAGAAGACATGGAGAAAACAACATTCATAACACCATGGGGTACTTACTGTTACACGGTAATGCCATTCGGGTAGAAAAATGCGGGTGCTACTTACCAACGAGCAGCAACTACCCTACTCCATGACATGATGCACAAGGAGGTTGAAGTATATGTGGACGACATGATGGTGAAATCAAAAGATCACCAAGGACATCAAGTAGCCTTAAGAAAATTCTTCAAAAGGCTAAGAAAATGCAACAAGAGGTGGCCATCAAAGTGTGCTTTTGGAGTCACCTCAGACAAGCTCTTGGGATACATCATAAGCTCTAGAGGAATAGAGATAGACCCAACCAAGATCAAGGCGATCATGTCGATGCCACCGCCCAAAACTGAGAAACATATTCGAGCGTTTATTGGCCGGTTGCAATATATAAGTAGGTTCATATCGAAACTAACAACGATATGCGAACCAATATTCAAGAAGCTAAAAAAGAATGTACCAATAATATGGGAAGATGAGTGTCAAAAAGCCTTTGAAAATATAAAAGCCTATCTCTCAAATCCTCCAGTATTAGCACCTGCACTTCCAGGGATACCTCTTAGGTTGTACCTAACAGTCACCAAGGAGACAATGGGAGCTATGCACTCACAAGAAGTAGAAGGTAAAGAAAATGCAATCTACTATCTAAGCAAAAAGATGCTCGAATATGAAGTACACTATACACCGCTTGAGAAAATTGAGCCTCGCATTGGTGTGGGCCACAACCAAGCTAAGACATTACATGCTCGTGCATACAGTGTTTGTAGTTTCCCGAATGGATCCATTTAAGTATCTATTCGACAAGTCTACACTCAATGGGCGCATATCAAGGTGGATAGTCAATTTAGCATAGTTCGATGTGAGATTCATGCCTCAAAAGGCTATGAAAGGATCCGTGGTCTCGGATTTCCTAGCGAATTTTCTAATAGAAGATTCAACGCCAATACACGACAATTAATTTCCAGACAAAGACTTGATGGTCACAGAAGATGATATGGACTTTATACTTCGATGGAGCCTCAAACCAAAAAGGATGTGACATTGGTGTATTATTAGTATCACCTAAAGAAGAGCACGTTCCAATCTCCATAAAGCTAGATTTTGACGTTACCAACAACGCTGCTGAATACGAAGCATGCGTAGTAGGCCTTGAAACACCTTTGGCATTGGGAGTAAAGAAATTACGAATATTCGGGGACTCTTCATTGATCATCAATCAGATTTCTAAAAGATGTAAAGTAAGGAGCGAAAGTCTAGCCCCTTACCAAACTTATATGGAAACTCTAACCAATCAGTTGGAAAAGGTCGAATACACTTATCTACCTAGAGAGGAAAACCAATTTGCTGATGCTTCACAAGACTAGCCTCAATGGTTAGGATTCCTACGAAAATCGAGCAAATGCCTCTAACTATAAAGAAAAGGGACAAACCGGCTTATATTCAAGACATAGAAGATGATGTAGTGATCCAAGACGAAGAAGAAGAATAAGAACCATGGTATACAGATATATACTTAATTACGTCACTAAAGGAGAATATCCTCCTCACGCTCACAAAAGAGCAAAACGAGCACTAAGACTCTTAGCTTCCCAATACATACTCATAGACAACGAGTTACATAAAAGGATACCTAAGGGCCGAGCTCTCTTATGTGTAGGGAAAAAGGATGCCCAAAGAGCTTTTAGGATAGTCCACGAAGGCATCTGTGGAACCCATGTTAATGGCAAAATGCTAGTCCAAAAGATAATGCGAGAAGGGTACTATTGGACTACCTTGAATAGGGATTGTCGTCAATATGTAAAAAAATGCCCTAAATGCCAAATATATGCCGATTTACAACATGTTCCTCCATCTCTACTTTATACCTACACTTCACCATGGTCATTCTCTACATGGGGAATTGATATCATTAGTAAAATTACCCCTCTAGGAACAAGAGGTCACGAATACATCCTTGTAGCAATTGATTACTTTAGAAAGTGGGTTGAAGCATAATTATATGCTAAACTCACTGCAAAACGTGTAGCACTCTTTATCAAAAGGAATATCATTTGTCGATATAGAGTCCCACATGAGAGAATAAGTGACAATGGAAGTCACTTTCAAGCCGAGTGTGAAGAATTGCTACAAAAATATGGCATTCAACACCATCATTGTTCCCGTTATAGACCTCAAGCAAATGGAGCAGTTGAGGCAGCTAATAAAAAATTAAAAGATTATTATTGAGAAAATGACAAAAAATTACAAGGATTGGCCTGACAAACTCCATTTTGCACTTGGGGTTATCGCACGGCAATTTGCACATCAATAGGAAATACGCCATTCTCCTTATTTTATGGAATGGATGTCGTACAACTTGTAGAGCTAGGGATACCATCTCTACGCATTGCATTAGAAAGTAAACTCGATGAAGTCGAATGGACTAGAGCAAGATATGAAGAGCTAATTCTACTTGATGAAAAGCGACTAGAAGCTCTGCATCATACCCAATGCTATCAAACCCGTATGGCTAGACATTTTAATAAGAAGCTTAAGATGAGAAACATCAAAGTAGGAGACTTGGTGTTAAAAGAATTAAGGAAAAATGTTTTGGATCCAAGAGGCAAGTTTTGGCCTAATTGGTCCGGACCCTACATTGTCAAAACAATCCTATCAGGAGGTGCAGCAAAACTAACTAACATGGATGGCAATGAGTTCTCAAACATGACAAACCTTGACCAACTAAAAAAGTACTAGCCATAATTACTTGAGTAGGACACTAAAGATAGCTACGTTTTGCGTGATTCCTTTGGAAAGGATAAGTAGGCAACCCTTTACAGGGTGCGTCCACTTTAATTCTTGCAAACCTCGCATCCTAGAAATAAAAAGAAATTCTACAAAAATTCGACGGAACGGTAGCGTCACAGAAAAGAAGTCTGTCGCCGGCCGACAGACTGCAGCGCAAGGCGAAAGCGCCTGTCACCGGCCGCAAAATGGCGGCGCCGCTCTGCTGGAAGTACCTGGGCAAATTTCGGTGTTTTTCGGAAAATGTTTGACTTCCGCACTAAAAAAAATTTTGGAAAATTAAATTTTCTGTTTTCATTGCTTTAATAAATTAAATTTAAAGAAGTTGATTTAATTAAAAGGCTGAAATTTCATTAATAAAACAAAATAAAAATTACATTATTGGTGGAATTTAAATGAAAGCTTAATAAAACAAATTAACTTTAAATATAAAACTAAGTCAAATAAATTGGAAGTTAAGCAATGCTTCAATCTTTCTTCTCTTTCTTTGCTCTTTTCCAATGTTTATCTAAGTCCTCTTTATCATCCATGACTTTAGCTAGTAGGCATCCCTTAGAGGACCTACATTAAATTTTAGAGTAAATGGTTTCTCCCTTAGCTAGGACTCCGTGTTTTTTTTTCTACCCAAACCTTCTTCTCTGAAGTGTCAACTTTTCTTTTCCCTTTATCCTTTGTAGAGTCTTTCTTCTTAGGCATCACTGGTGTTTTGAAATCAATCTTTTCACCCAAGCGTTCCTTAACAGGAATCAATTTGTTACCTAGACGATTCTTCACATCGGTTTTACTCTGATTTTTCTTCATGTCCTTTGAAGGCCATGTCCTTTGAAGGCTTCTTAAGAAGCCACCTCTTTACATCATTGGGCAAGGAAGGAGGAACCTTTTGGGTAATCACTTCCCATAAAGGTCTAGCGCTCCAATATGCGTTAAATTTCTCTACTTCTAGTGAAACAGGGAATTCGTAGGGACGACGAAGAAACCAGAAGGAATTGTTTGAAGTAAGCTGTACTGTCTTTTTACCATGCAGGGATAATAAAAAGTCATCTTGGTTAAGCTTGGAAGACGACAAAAAGGTTGCTTGTTGACACCAACCATCTTCTCTATTTTCCACCAAGGGATGACCCACTTGATAGCAAAGTTGCAAGAGGCAAAGACTTTGTTCCACTCATGGAGCTCAATCTTAGAGAAGCGTTTCTTTTGCTTCACAAAGCAATTAGGAGTATATTTTTCAACATTGTCAGGAGGACTAATTAATTCTAGTCTCTCAATTAGCCATATCTGCAAAAAAAATTCAATGCAAATAAGTTAATATTACTATACAAAAATATGTTTTTGATTTCTGTAATTAAATTTTTTTTTCCACCTGTAATAAAATTGGAGATCCCCGAAAAGGTGCTTTTGGATTTATCTTCAATTCATCAAGACTAAGCATAGTCTCTCCAACAGTTAATGGCATTGGATTGCTTCCGGATTCAATTTGCTCTAAAACAGTTAATATAATTGCTTGACCCTCATTAGTTCTACCACTAGTGAGAAGATATTGGTTAATCATGCAAAAGAGAAAAGCCCTTCTTCTATGAACATGAAAAGATTTAGAATAGGGTCTATCAAAGTAATGGCGTGCAAATTCTTTTAAATTAACTACACTACCATCTACAATATTTGTTAGATCTCTGTCTCTTAAATTAAAGAAGCGCTCAAAATCTTTATAGTAATATTCATTTATTCTAGGGATTACCGCAAGATCTAATGAAGGGAAGCCTAAGATGGCACCAAGTTCTCCCGGCAAAGGGCTAATTTCATCACACCCTAGTCTAAAACAATGAGTATCTGTGTCCCAATATTCTAAGGCTGCATGAATAAAATCCATATCAAGACCTACCCCCTTAACACCATAAATACCTCCCATGTGAAAAAAGTCAAGTTCTTTTCTTTCTTTAGTAGTTAAAGACCGACACCATTCACAAGTGAAATTGCTAAAACTCTTAGTAACTAAAGACATGATTTTTTGTTGAGAAAACTAAGATTATGATTAATCTGTTGGAATTATACAGATTAGGGGGCTATTTATGAACAAAATCAATGCAGTTTTATCCGGAAAGGACTCGGAGTCAGCGCACTGCAACGCCAAACAACAACCTTGTCGCCTGGCGACAGAGTCTGTCGCCTGGGAACAGAAGCAACGCTTGGCGACAGCGCAAAAGGCGTGGCGACACGTGGCGCTGTAGAGTGTTATCAACGAGCTATACAAACTGTGTTTTTTTTGCTATGATTCAAACTCGTACAACGACTTTACGATTTTATCCCTTTCTACAAATACCCTTACATATTAATTTCATATATTTTTCTTCAATTTTTCTTTTTTTGGATTTATTCAGACTTAGTTTAATTTTAGGTTTGTTGCAAGTCCAATTTATTTTTCATTTTTTCTTTTTGGGGGGAGAAAGTCAGATACCCTCCATTAATCATAAAAATGACGGAAACTTTTGCGCAAAATTAATTTTATCACAATTCTTTGCACACTCAAATATGCACATAAAAAAGAAAAATAAATGCAAAAATAAATGCAGTCATAATAGATAATAATATGTATATACAAATATGTGAACAAGTGAGTCAATCAGGCAAAGTCCTATAAAAGTAAAAATAAATAAACAACACAGGTACAACTACGGCGCTGGAGGACGCAGATGATGAGGGATGTTCATCATATCAAAGAACTGCGCAGAACGAGGAGTATGCTCCCACCAGCTCCAGCTCCACTCTCTCAAGGAGGAGGAAAACTCAACTCAGGAACCGTCCACCCAAGGTCGCCCAAGTGATGAATCAACAGAGGATGAGGCTGCGGAGGCTGTTGCGACGATGAGCCGACCCCGCACGTCCCACCACCTCTCGGAGTCAAAGTCGCCTCTCCCTGGCTTACCGGCCCAACATGTGCACCCTCAAATAAGAACCGGATCCCTCCACCGCCTCGGTCTGGGCAGCATCGGATCGACCACCTCGACCGCCAGCAGTAGTGCGGCGACGCCTCGAGCTAGACCTAGCCGGCTCTCTCCGAACCTCAGGTCTCGTCCAGGTAGGAAGGAATATGCTGTCCCAACAAGAAGAAACCAAGTTTAAAGTAATCAAAATAGAAATATAAACAATGCAGAAATAAAGAGAAAAAGTTATCTCCTGAACAACGTCGTCGGGGCGATAGGATGCCACGTTCCTCATCCGCACGAGTTGGCTTCGAAAGACGTCTACGCACCTCGCCATCATCGTAACCACCTCGCGCGAGAACTGTCAAAGAAATAAAATCAGTAAGAATACAAGACAAATATAAACAAATAGCAAGTAAATAATTCACCCGAGTCTGATGGCGAGGAATAGATCGCTCGACGAAGCGCTGATCCACGAGAGCCGGAGGAATCATCTCCTCGATAGGTTCGTATCTCCCCTGGTAGTGGATGGACATACAAGGAGGCACGAACTCAGTAGGCCCTAGCCTGACAAAAAGCAAACTAAAGTGAATAAAGTACCACAGGGGGCAACTTAGCAAAAGGTCAAAGATAAAAATCATACCGTCGCCTCCGTAGACAGAATAGGAGCCAGAGCTAACAATGGCAGCAACTCCTCCTCATAGCACCGTCCTGGGATCGCATGAGATCGCCAAGGGGTACCAGCATGCGACCTCTCCGACATGTTGAGCAGCCTCACGTCATTAAACATGTGACATAGCAGAAGAGCAGGGACGACAAGAATCTCAGAGGAGTGCTAAATAGCAACTCTCTCTCCTAGGTACGCCGCCTCCCCATATGTCCCTAGGAAGTAGCTATGCTAAGCAGTGTACTACACAGCTAGCCCAGGGATAACCAAACCGCCCCATGGCCGGTATAGCACCTCAGGCTCCTGCGAAGAATTCCTATGAGATAAAGATTTACCAAAAAGCGATACAAAGATGTTAACTATGCAAAGAGATCATACCGAAAAGATCAGCTCTCGAACATGGGCGGTAGTCGCCCGGTTATAGCGGCCTCCCCAACAGGTGCCAATAGGAAACTCGCGTGGAGATGGCCTCGCCGGCGCGAGTGAAGGAAAATACTCGTAGAACCAAATCTACAAAAGATAAAAGATATTAGCAAGTGCTAACAAGAGCTTACAGCTAACTTTGTAAGAGATGAAGTATACCTCTACGACTCTCTAGAAGCCAGAAAGAGAGATGTCTCCTGTGTAAGACCAGTGTCAGTAGGAGTCTCAAAATGCGCGCAAAAAGTTAGCATAGGCCAAGTTGGCCCAGTCATAAATCCCCATCAAATGAAGATCGCGGATAGCAGAAAGGTAGTAAAGCAGCACCCTACTACCCATGTGAGGGGAAAACGTCCCTGATAGCAAAATAAGCGCAAAGATGCGCACCCGCTGCTCTCGGGTGGTCGCATCGTCCTCAAAAGATGCCGCTAGAGTAGACTGGCGAATGCACTTGAAGCTGAATCGTGATGGCTCCACCTCAGCACGGGCCCGAAAAGCTATCGGACCCAGCTGCTCATCAACCTCAGGAGAGTAGACGTTAACGGTGTTGTCGAATGACAGCGCGATAAAACTAAAATCTAGTCCCGAGATGAGACTGAAGTCGACTGGAGTGACCATCATCTTACCCCAAGGAAAGTGAAAAGTGTTGGTGGTGTCCCAGAAGAACTCCACCAGAGCACGAACCACGCGGTGACCCCCGTCAAAAGTGCTCATGGCCTGCATGGCCTGAAACAGGGCAGTCAGCCCAAAAGACTACCAGAGAAGTCGCAACCCCTCATCGACATGAAGTACGTCCTGTACAACTTGCCTAGGTTGTCGTTGCCAGTCCCGTGGCAACGCGTCCTACCAACAGTGATTCCACGACGCATCCTCATAGAAATGTGGTGGTCAGGGGGGGAAAGAATAATGTCTGCTCATCCCACTCGGGAAAGGTACCAAGAGAAGTGGAATGGTCGGTGTCCTCCTCTACGGGCTCGTGCTCCCGTCGTGTGTCTCGGGACCGTGAACCCAAACTTCGCTGTCTTGCCATACTACATTGTGCAAAATTGACAAAAATTAAGGTTTCTATAGTACAAAGGTTCGCCTAGTCGCATGATACTATGTTCGCCAAAAAAAGAGTACGTAGTACTAATACAGAGCAAAATTTCAATTCAAGCATATATGGCATTTTTCAAGCACCCAAACAATTTCTTGCAATATTATGATAGTTATTGTGACAAATTGGACAAGAATTGCTAGCAAAAACATCAAGAACAAGCCACATTTTTTTCCCAACCCTAAGAGGTCCAACAATGGTGAATTGTTCGTTTCTTAACCAAATTGAGTCAAAAAAGTCTCAAAATATTCCCAAGGAAAAATACAAACATAATCAAGCAATTTCATGGCATAAAATTTTATAAACAAAGCAAATTAAGCAATATAAGTTTTGAATTTTCAAGAAATTCGTGAACAAACATGTGCAAAATTCATCAAAGTTCGAGTGAGTTTGGAAAAAACTTACATAGATCAAGAAACTAGATGAACAAAGCTTTGATTTGTAACAAATTTGAGCGAATTAGGTTGAGAAACGAGCAATATTGAGCAAATTAACCTCTCGCGGCGAAACTCGAAGGCAGAAGAGTAGTAGCAGCGAAATGAGGAAGAAAAGGGATTTATACGGAAATTCCGATTCTGGCGCCAAACAACAGCTCTGTCGCCTAGCGACAGAGTGCAGGGTCTGGCGATAGAGCAAATTCGCGACGCCAGCGGCGACACAGCTCGAAGCCACTCAGAACGGTTATTTCGACCTGGTACATCAATTTTTGGTTTCTTGATACGCCACTTAGCCCCTATGAGCAATTAGACATGATTTAGTAATCGGCTCGGTTACAATCACATTAAGTGATCGACCTGATAAATGATCGTCTCACTTAGCTTAAAGCACCTAAATAGTGGCTCATTACAAAGACACCGATATAATGGTTATAAGCAGCAAAGGAACCGACATAATGGTTCAATACAACAAAAGCACCGGCATACTGGTTCACAATTCAGAAGAACAGACATACTGGTTCAAAAGCAGCAAAGCGCCCACGCACTGGCATAGCAAAAGCAAAAAGGATCGACAGGCGTTGGTCTTCGGTGATACTCTTCGGGGTATTGTCGCAACAAATGACGATTGTTTCAGGCGAAGCAATCTTCAATCGTATTCCCTAGCTTGCGGAAGATGGTCACAAAGTGCTAGAAGGTCGTTTCAGGCAAAGCAATCTTCGATGGCAAAGCAATCCCAAAGACGTGTGCTCGACGGTGCAAGATATGTATTTCTTAACTCTCTTATCTGTTTTAACTAACTCTAGTTTTGAAGGTATCGGCGTAACAAGAATGATTTAGGATTGCAGAACGTTCTGAATCATTCTCCGTCCCTATCGATACTTTAAATTTTATTTTCGAAACTTGCGTTTCTCCAAACTCAGTCAAAGTGGGGGCTTCTGTAGACACCCATTTGTGTCTCCCCAAAAACAAACCTAGTGATAAGTACCTTCCACGTCGAATCATAATCGAATGAAGTGAAAGTGTGGAGAGTCTAGTGTTGCGGTTACTTTTAATTCTTCTTTTTCTCTCTGTTTTTGAAAACCTATTTTGTGAAAATAGCCAATCTAGTTTGGTTTGGCCATGGCAAGGGTCCAACAATAGTGTAGTTGGGTCGGGTTTAAAAAGAGCTTTCCAACGATATATTATAAGCCAAATTCCGATGAATAATGAGGAAGTTGTGGCCAAATTACTAAATTGGGCCCGGTTTGATCTTTATATGCGGCCCAATGATCTACGGGAGGGCCTATTATGATTTATCATTCCTAATGTGATTAGGACTGATTATAGTCTACTAGAATCTTCTAGAAGGTTCTTTTGAATCCTAATTTGATTTGCATTGATAAATTGACTTTTAGGAGTTTTAATTAGAATAAAAGAAATATTTTTAAGGAAAATACAGTTTTACCCTCTCGTACGTTTAAATTTTATCAAAGTAAGAAAACGCGTGGTGTTTGTAGCGCCGTACGACACGTTTGTCGTCTGGTGAAAGACCTGGCGTCTGGCGACACGCGCAGCATCTGGCGACAGGCGCGTGTATGGGGACAGCGTCGTGTTTAATACTTTTTTATCATATCCGGCTGATTTTCTTTATAAATAGCCTCCTAAAACCTCCGTTTTCAATCATCGATTCCCAATTCTTCTCATCTGATTCTTATTACCTACTTTCATCAAGAAATTCTTTATATCTTCTCTCTCTCTCTTTTCTTAACTAGCTTTTCTCAAACAAAATTTCGCAGTCACAAGATCTAGAAACACCTAGCCGAGTTTGAAGTTGCCTTGGCCCTAGACGTGAAAGGTTTAATTTTTGAGGGTTTAGTCCCAAATATCTCTTTCAATTATTTAATTTAATTCTTTGATTTTATATTTTCCTTGAAGTTACTAACGCGTGTATTTTGTTATTAGAAAGAGATACGAGGCATCCAAGTAAGTGCTTTAATTGTTTGCATTGACATTATGATATAGAAATCATCTCTAGGTTCCTATTTTGATTCCTAGTATCATGCTAGGATGTTTGATGTTTTGAATAACAACAATGATTACTAGTATCATGTTTAGGGAAAAGGTTATAATATCAAATATGCTTATTATAATTCTTGCGATGCTTCCTATTTTCTTTCTTAATAGCATGTTAGTATCATGTTAGGGCTAAATATTTGATTTTTATTGTTTAGTGACATGTTAGGGTTTGTTATTAATCTTGTTAGTATCACGCCTAGGATCTTGCTATTATTATGCTTTAACCTAATTATTTTAATTATTATGATATTTATTTTTATTATTATGTTGTTTGATTATATTTATTGTTATTGCTTGATCACGCCTTTTATGCATGTTTAAAGGGAATTGGTACTTGTAATCACGCTTAATAAGATAAATAATAATCTTGTTTAGGGTTAATTTGATTATAATTCAAGTGATCGCCAATAATAGTTTTATTTGTGCATTAATATTCAATTCACATAGATAAACAGGTTTAAGGTGAAACCCATTTATTGAATGTTAGTCAGAAAGCATACATGAATACGATCAGAATAAAGTATAGGCTTATAATTAGGTCAGGTTCAATCTCTTTTAGGTTGGATTTGTACCTTCATCTTTAAATTTCCAGTCATGATTCCAGACCTATTGGAGTTAACGATCTATTGGATCGTTAAGGGGTGTTACCTTCACCCTGTGAACGGTTTACAAGTTTCTAAAACTTGTTGGCGACTCTTTTTCTTTATCTTCCTTCCCTTTGGACGCCACCATGCTTAAGTGTATGATCACAGTGGGGTTCAAGTTTTGGGTAATGCTTGAAATATTTCCTACACACCCCCTTCCATGAGATTACTAACTTCATATGGTTCAGAACAATGAAAGGAGGATCGGGGATGATGGTACGAAGTGAGTCATAGAGTCACATTCGCCCGTATTGGCCTCTACTAGATTTTTATAGGGAAAAGCATTTTTGCGATCTCAAAGTCATACAAACAGAGATTCCATTTGCTCAAAACTATTATTAATCTAAATTGGTTTAATATCAATGCAACATATAGTTCTATAAAATTTGTGATCACTTGATTAAACAACAAGATTAAAAAGGAACCTAAACTGGTTGTCCAAATTATCTTATTAGGCGTGATTTTCAATTACATATTCCCTTTAAACATGCATTATGGTGATCAATAAAATAAGCATTAATATTGGAAACAATTTAACAATAAATCCAACAATATAACATCGTTAGAAAAATAATAGAAATAAAAGGAACATAATTTTTACTTTGATTCTTTTTGCTTGCAACTATAAAATATTAAACGAGTTAGTAACTTCAAGGAAATAATAATAAAACAATAATTAAATTAACTTAAATTAAATTAAATAGAATTGATTTGGGGCCAAACCCTGAAACAGTTATACCTTTCACGCCTTGGTTAAGTACAGAACCACAAGTAAAGTATGGACTCCTTGGAGTGCTTGAAGAGGGAATTTTGAAAAAAGGAAAGGCTAGTGTTTAGGCTAGAGCATAGAAGAGAGAAAAAGAGAATTAATTGATGCCCCGTATATCATAAATGAGGGGGTATTTATAGGAAAAAAAGTGTAGAGGGAACACACGGAACCCTAAAAAGATAAAATCCCTAAAAAATAGCATCGCAACACGGCAGAGGGCACCGTGACACGGAGCCAGGCAACGTTAGACGGGGAAAATTCCCGAGACACGGTGGAAAACTGTGTGACGCGGGAAATATTTAGGGCACGGGGAATAAAACGCATAAAGGGTTTACGCGGAAAGGACACGGAATTGCCCCGTGTGACAACACAAGCACTGCGTCACGGGGAATCCCACCGTGGCGCGGCACTGGATCCCGTGACACGGTGGACAGCTGTCGTGATGCGGGAGCCTGGAATCCGTTTTTCCGTTTAAATTCATTTTTTAACCCTAATTTCGTTCAGCATTTTTAAGTGACGAATGATAATTTTGTGCCATTTCTGATTTATTATTATTTATTGGGCCAAAATAAATAAATAATAAAATAAAATAAAAGGTTTGGGCCAAATTAATAAAATAAAATAAAAAGGTTTGGGCTGAAATAAATTATGCTTTAACTAAACATGAAGACTGATCCATGGACTATTCAAAAATTGATTTTAATTACATACAATTTTTAAAGAACTATCGGGATTAAATACTGAACCCGACCAATAATGGTGGTGAAAGATTGTTCATCATCGGGTTTGGTTTTGGGGAGACATTTTTAGGTGTTTACACTACCATACTCTCTTGATTGCTTAATTGATTTTCCCTCGCAATACTCGACTTAGTTATCTCCAATCCCAATTAGTTGAATTCATTGCGAGTTTATGTGGATCCTAACCCTAGTGCTTGATAAATTTGATTTCATTTCGATTGTTTAGAATAGACACACCTTACTTCATTACTTCAAAATAGCTTAGCTTTAGCATTAGCATTTACCTCCCATTCCTAGTGGTTCGACCCTTGATTGACTCCTATGCTAGGTATAAGGGTGTGTTGAGAGATTACAATTTTTTTTTACCAAGGGAAGATTAGTTTTCAACGACCTAGTCTCTACCCTTTATCAAAATGGCGCTGTGTCGGGAAATGGCGTAGTTGTTTGTTATTACTATTGAGTCTATTTCACTAAAATTCAAAAATACAAAAACATTTTTCTCATTTGGCTACATTTGTAGCCGTGTTACTAATATTTTTTCCTTTGAGTTTGTGTGTGCAAGTTAACATGGGAGAAATCCTAAGGGTTACATTAAAGCAATTGAGTACTCCGGGTGCATACAAGTATGAGAGCGGGATTGCTCCATTATTGATCCCGGATAGTGAATTTAAAATCAAACCGACAATAATAGCTTTGATTGAAAGACGGCAATATAGTGGAGGAGTAAATGAGATCCCCTTAAATCATCTTAAGGAATTCGAGAAATGTTGCAACACAATTAAGGTGAACGAGGTTGCTCAAGAATTCATAAGGCTCAAGCTATTTCCTTTCTCTCTAATTGGAAGAGCTTAAGAGTGGCTAGACAAGGAAGTGAAGCCTAATTCTTTAAGAACTTGGGATGAAGTCACCAAGGAATTCCTTTCCCGTTTCTTCCCTCAAAAGAAAAAGGTGGAGGCAAGAGCTTTGATTCAAGGTTTCAAGCAAAAATCTTGTGAAATCCTTTATGAAGCATGGGAGAGATATAAAGAGTATCAACGCGTGTTTCCTCACCATGGAATCCCCACTTACCTAATAATTCATATTTTTTGTGGCGGTTTGAGTCCTCAAGGGAGGGCAAGTCTTGATACCAGAGCCGGAGGCCCAATCATGAACATGACCGAGGAAGAGGTTGTAGATATCATAGAGGATGTAGTTAGAAACTACATGGAATGGCAAGATGGTGAGAAAGAGCCGATAAACAATAGTAGTACTATGGGATGCTCGATGGAACAACTCAATGCTATCAACAATTTGTCGACTCAAATTTTGGACTTAGGAAATGAGGTAGTTTCTTTCAAGTGGACTCGTCAAATGGCTCCCACTGCAGCACGGGTCCCTGTAAGACCGGGAGGTACGGGTAGTTAATATATGGTTAGATATCCCCCCTCATGACATGTAAATCGTACACTTGCCTAGCATAATAGTCATAGCCTAAAACAAAATTGTACTCCAAAGGTGAACAATTTAGAGCATTCGCTATGGAATCAATTTTTGCATGCAAAATAGTCAAGTCAATAGTAGAAATAGTAGAAGAAGAGGGAGGAGTCAAGGATGTACCTCTCCGAGATGAAGTGGGAGCAAGAGGAAGATATGGATTATGCCGGAGGTTAGGCAACAGAGCTCTCTTGAGGGATTTATCAATCGGCACCTTATTAGGTCTCCATGGAAGAGGGGTGTCCACACATCTAACCATAGCCTCGAGGTTAGGGATGGGGCACCAATCCGTAGTCCTTGTAACTTTCCAAATGTAAAAGTTTTCTTTGGTGGTGCGCTCCAAAAATCTTTGATTTATCATGGCATAGATGCTTAAGAAGTGGTAAGTGTTTTGGGTGTTTTTGTCCCTCGGGAGAGTTAAAACTCGAAGTCTTGTTGAGAAGCGATTGTACCTACAAAATAACGGAGACTCTGGGTGGTTGGAGCTCCACCTCCAACGATCAAGTTAGAACGTGTTGGAGTAGGTGAAAAGTGCGGAAAAAGATAAAGGTGAGATCCTCTCGGATTCCGAGATTAGGAGATTTCTCTGATGTAAGAGAATGTCAGCGATAGTGTAATAAATCAATCTGTCCCACAAAAGGGGGAAATCTCCCTATTTATAGGGTCATTTTAGATAAGGGTGTCCTTACGCATGTCATTTGACCTAGATTTGGTGGGCTGCCCGCCCTTTTGGCGGCTTTTTGGGAATTGGGCCTTTGAAAACCGTCATTCCTTTTTATGACAGTTGGTTCTACGTGTCATTTTGTAAGTGGCCCAATTAAGAACAATATAGGGTGGACACATGTCCTATTCTCATTAGGCCACGTGGCGGGGTAATTTTACCTAAAACATTTGCCCCTCATAGATGTGACATGGCGGGCCATGTGACATATCTGACACTTGTCACTCACATAGCGGTGGAACAGTAATTACTGTTCACCTTTTGGGGGATTTACCAGGATGCCCCTAGAGTTACCCCTCTATAAATATAAACTTTGCCCCTTACATTTTTGCTCATTTACGAAAAAGTCTTGAGAGAATCTGATAGAATCTTTGACTTTTCTTTGAAAAAGCACTTCCGTCTGCCGCTGGCTACTTGCCTTCAGACCTAGTCGGCTTGTTCAACTTTAGCACTACCTCTTTCAGGTAACGTCCTGCTCTTTTCTCTCTCTTTTCAATTTCCTTTCAGTTCGCTTGTGTTCGTTCTTGTAAAAAATGGTATCACAAACATACACGGTATGACCTAAGATAGCTGTCAGCCGGTCACCTAGGACGGCTGAATCTAGAACTAGGGGTGCCGCCTATCCTGAACTGCTCTCGCCAACGAATCCGTCTATGTATTTGCGGGACAATATGGCTAGAACAAAAAGGACAACCCGACCGCCTAGTGATGAAGAGGACGAGAGTCCTATCAGGGTGCCCAGAAGCGAGGTATCTTATTACCCATCCGGCGTCCCAATGATGCTGACTGACTCGATAATGAGTGAACAAGAAAATGCTCCTAGTGAATAGGCATCCGGCTTTAGAGAGGATTCGTCTCAGTCGAATGCTAGCTCAGACGGCATCAGAAGTGAGGAGGAGCCGCCTGTAAAAGCTGAGGAAGGCTCTGAGGAAGGGGCCGCCTCTGTCGAGCGAGGCCAGGAAGAAAATAATTCTTCCCTTCAAGAAAAATTTACTCCTGACTTCACCCATATATCCGCATCTACCTAGAGAACCATGTAGAAACACTTGGGTGATTTCCGGGACACCTATGTCATGGGTGCCGGCTATTAGATAAATGTTCCGGCCCTTGACGATTCAGTCGCCTGGCCGCTTGACCAGAGCTATGGAGATAGATGCTTTGGGTGCTATGCGGCCACAATACAAGCGGGCCTTAGGTTTCTGTTGGATCCGACAATTTAAAAGATCCTGGGCGGGTACCGCCTGGAGATATGGAAACTAGCTCCTAATTCTTGGGTTAATATTCTAGGATTCGTAGACGCCTGTAGGATACAGGACGTTGAGCCTAGCTTTAAGGCCTTCGCCCATATGCATTACCTAAGCAAAGCTCCCGCATTAGCCGGCCTCGGGTGGTTCACCTTGACATGTAACAAAGGTTACATGATGACTTTAGGGAAAGAAAACAAATGGAAGGATTAAAGAAACAAGTTTTACATTTTTTTTTCCCTTGATACCATCCGAAACCGAAAGTATAATTCATGGAACCAATATCCCTACCTCTTAGGATAGAAAGCCATTCTCCCGCCCGTGCTAGACGAAGGTTGGGACCAGATTTTGACGCCTAGTCTTTTTAAAGTTGACCTAAAAATGGTTAAGAGGGGAACCGAGAAAGAGATTATCCCTAAAAGCTATATCCCAGAGTTCAACTGGCTAACTGATCATTTCTATTTGGTCGCCTGTGGCCTTATTAGTGAGAAGGGAAGAGGTGGGCAGTCGCCTGAGTCTTTGCATAGTTAACATTTATTTTTTACTAACATTTCATTCGGCCTGTTGTAGAAGAAGCCATGTCTCAGCTTGATCCGAACAAAAAACCAGGAGGCAGCGCCTCAGCTTACCGCCAAATAATGAAGCACAAAATCAAAGTGTTCAAGAAAGAGTAGCTTGAGCATGTAATTTTTCTACATTTGTCTTCATATCGTTGGCCTTTTTCTTCAAACTTCTCATTTTAAAGTTTATCCTTTTTCAGGAAGGGTCGGTGAAGCCGCCTGTACTACCATCACTTGGGGTGAGGCCCCTAAAGTAGCTTGCTCCGAATGATGGCCAGACTCCGACTAAAAGAAGGAGGACGGTTGCTCATAAACCGTCGACCAGCCAGTCTGAGTCCCAGCCCTCTACAGGCGGCAAGTCAGCGGTTGTCATGACTGCTTTGAAGCAAGTGGAGGAGTCCAAATCGACTAAGGACAAACCTCCAACTGGGGCCACCTACTCTTTAGGAGGCCATTTAAGCAGGCGAAGGGACAAGAATTCTCAGGATTCGGTCATCATCCCAGGTAACTTTGCCTTTGATCCCTTGCCTTACCCTTATAGGGTTAAGACTTATAGTCATTCGCCAACCAACTCTGAAACCAGCCGGTCTTTTGGCCGAATCTGTGCCAGCATCTCACCAAGTATTTATTATGCAGATGCTCCCCAGGTGCTGGATGTTAAGCGGATCGTCAAGGACATTCTCGCGGCTGTCTCCACTAATCAGCACGACTCTATTAAAGGAGTCAGCTCCTTAAACTTTTATGCTATCCTTGCTAATTTGGCAGTGGTTATTTTTCAACTCTTTCTTTTGCCGACTGTATACTAACCCTCTTTTCCTTTTAGACGAATAAAGGCCATGATGCGAGTTAATGGTCTTAAAAAAACCATTTATCGATAAGTAGAAAGAGGTTAGGACTGCCAACTTAAGGGCCGCTTCCAATCTTGACAATGTCATGTTTGATGTAAATAAGACTGAGTTGTTGACTCAAAATATCCTATACTCACAGGCGAATGCAAATTTGTAACTGAAGAAAGATTTAGAGGCGGCCCAAAAGAAGGTGACTGAGCTGAAGGCCGAGCTGAAGACGGCTAAAGAGAAGGTTGAAGAGCTTCAAGATGTTTACAAAGAGACTGATAGTCTCAAGCGCCAAAATGAGAAACTAAGAAAAGCAGCTCGCCTCCAAATGGTTTACCAGGGCGGAAGAGGAGAAAAAGTTGCTCGTTGAGGAAAACGAGGCCAACTACGTCACTCACATGAAGATGGCGTGGAAGACTCTCTTTCCCAATGACGACCACTCCATTTGGGAGTATCGTTATGATCAAGCTACAGAGGAGCTGGATACTCAAGCGGGCCCGGGAGCTGATGACGGTGAGAGAGACCAGCATGAAGACGAGGCCAATGAAGGTGATGGAGATCATCCGACCCATGAAGAAGTGGCGAATGAAAATGAAGCCGAGTCCTCTCCTGAAGCAGATTAATTTTAATGTTGTTTCTGCGGCCAGATGGACATTTTAAATACATTTTCGGCCTATGTGCCGAGTATCTCTTGTTTCTTTACCGACTGAGGAGTCGAGTTAATCAACAATTTCTCTTTTTTTCACCAGCTATTTAGCTGGTTAACAATTTGACTTTTTAATCTGGCCAATGGGTTAGCTTTTTTTTTTTTTTTAATGATGAATCATCCGCCCAATAGGTCGGTTGTAATGTTTGTGTTTGGTTTCTAACACTTGTGTTTTATTTCCTAAAATTTGAATTTTGTGTTTGAATGGTATACCGTATGGTTTTTCCCCTGGGCGGTTGTGCGCTTGGGTTTACAAGTTGGTTAATTGACTTGAAAATGGGTGATGCCGAATGGGGGTATAACTGATTTTTGAGTCAATCTATCACTAAGGTGATTGCCCCAAGCCAACCGTGCAGTCGACCACTCAAGTATCCGGCTCTTATTGTAGGCGGTCACTAGACCTTTCTGCCATGGTCGAATGGTTGTTCATGCAACAAGTATTACAAGTTGAATAAACTCCAATGTTAAGTTAGCATCGGTCCGCCTGAGATTCTTCCTTTACATGCGTCTCATATTTTCCAGGTGGCCCTTTTCGCCTACCCAAGTTAAAATTGGTCCAGATGAGTGATCATGCTACAAATATTGAAAGTTACATGAAATAGGAAGTTTGCAATTGTTCGCGTGCTAACTATCTATCACAATAGCAAGCATTTCTATAGGTCTTATGTGCTCACCCCATTTTGAGTGGGTTTCATCCTACTTAGGCTAATTCTCAAACTAGCCGTCTATGTAGGTGGCCATAATCCATTATACTCGATGTCCGCATGTCCCTACAGGGAGGACTTGTATAATTTCGCGAAGTAATCTAAGTTAGAATTTCAGTCAACGGCCGATTTATGTATCTAACATCTGGCCACCGCAATCTTAGTCATTCTTTAAATTTCCATGGTCAGGTAGCTATAAGTAGACCAATTAGGTAGTTCAATTTCTGCCGCCTGTATGCGATTGTAGAGCAAACGATAGAATGCCATCTGCGACGATAACACCCAACGGGGCATTGCCGGACGCCATATTTCACATTGGAGCAGGGAATTATAAAATGGGTAACCATCCGACCATTGGCCTCATGTCTAATTTATTTGAAGACGGTTGTATAGCCACTAAACCTTTTTATGTTTAGCTTATTATCCAGCCATTGGCCTCACATTACTTTGATGTTTGTTCTTAACTTCTAGTTATTTTTTCAAGTTATTTAAAGAAAGGTTACCGCCTATAATTCAGACAGACGACTTATGAGATAAGCCGTATGTATGTAAAGGAATAGATAAAATAATTTGGAAACAAAAAGCAGCTTTTCATTAATAGGTTTTCCATTTACAAATATTTACAACACTTAGAAGTAGTATTTTTTTAGATTGTCTACATTCCAAGTTCTGCGCAGCCGCCTACCGTTTGGGGTCTCAAGGCGGTAGGTGCCATTTCTTACTTCTTCAAAGATCCGGTAGGGGCCTTCCCAATTAGAAGTCAACTTTCCAAGCTCATTCGCCCTACCTGTTGCCTCCATTTTGCATAATACAAAGTCCCCAAATTTCAAAGGGTGCTTCTGTACTTTCTTGTTGTAGGCACGAGTCATTCTCAGACAGTAAATCTCATGACTCAAGGCGGCTTTGCCCCTGCGTTCTGAGAGTGAGTCCAATGCTAGGCGCATGGCCTCCCAGTTTTCCTCTTCATTGTAAAGCATAACTCAAAGAGTTGGCTCATAATGCTCGATAGGCAAGACGACTTCACCACCATAAACCATGAGAAATGGGGTTTCGCCTGTTGCCCCTTTTGTAGTTTTCCGGATGGCCCATAGGAGATGAATTAATTCCTCATCCCATAAACCTCTGGCTCATTCAATTTTCTTTTTAATACCGTCTGAGATGAGTTTGTTGAAGGCTTCGACTTGGCCGTTTGCTTTGGGTTGGCCGATTGATGGAAAATAATTTGAGATCCCTTGATCTCCCAACCAAGTCTTGAGCTGAGGCGTCTCAAATTGAGGTCGTCCATTATCAAATACCATTGACATAGGTACCCCGAACCAGGTGATAATGTTCTTCCTGATGAAAGATATGACATCTTTTGTGTTGATGCCTTTGACTGCCTTTGCTTCCACCCACTTGGTGAAATAATTCACAGCCAATAAGATATAGTGTTTTCCGCCTTGATCAAGCGTATACGGACCTAGAATGTCCATGCCCCACTTAGCAAACGGGACTGCGCTATGGATTGTTGTCAGGTCAGTAGCCGGATAATGGATTAGCTTGCCAAAATTTTCACACTTGTCGCATTTTTTGACCATTTCCATTGCGTCCGACTCCAGGGTAGGACATAAATAATGCCGCCTGGCTTTGTCGGCTAGGGATCTGCCGCCTGAGTGGGAGGCGCAGTATCCCGAATGCAGCTTTTTGAGATTTTCTTTCCCCTTTTCCGGGGTAACACACTTCAATAAGGGCTTCAAAAAACCCGCCTTGAAGAGTTCTCCTTCTTTGATATCGAAGTTTGCTACACACTTTTTCAGCACAGTTGCCTCTTGAGGTGAAGTAAGGAGTGTATCGTCTGTTAGATACGCCCGGATGCCATCCACCCAAGTAGAAATTCGATCAAGAATTCCAATGGGCTCGTCATCAGATCTGCTTCGCTTTTCCATTATTTCCTAAAAGACTGACTGAAGCATATCACAGGAGGCGGAGGATGCCAACTTTGACAGAGCATTCGCCTAATAATTCTTGGACCGGGACACTTGGCTTAGATGGAATTCTTTAAGTGTCCCCCCTTCAGCCTTGACCACCTCCAGATACTTAATCATAGCCGGATGGGTGGCTTCAAACTTACCATAGTATTGGCTAACGACCAACTGAGAGTCTGAACAGGAGTCAATTTTTGTTGCCCCTACTGCCTTACACATGCGGATACCGGCTAGCAGGGCTTCATATTCTGCCTTATTGTTTGAGGCGTAGAACTTGAACCGTAGTGCATACTCATATTTTCCCCTTATAGGGATTCACATATTATGCCTGCACCACGACCGTTCATAATAGTGCTCCCGTCTACATGCACCTTCCAAACCTGATCAAGGTCATTCAGAGCAACCGGCCTTGTCATTTCGATAATGAAGTCGGCGAACGCCCGACCCTTCACTGCCTTTCTTGGTTCGTAGGTGATTTCAAGACTCTGCATTTTAATAGCCTATTTAAGCATTCTGCCGGATGAGTCTAGGGTTGTCATTGGCCACTTGAGGGGCTGATCTGTATAGATCACCACTGGATGAGCGAAGAAGTAGGGGTTCAACTTCTTGCCAGCCATATAAGGGCAAGGCCAAAATTTTCAACCATGGGGCACCGGAGTTTAGCATTTCGTAGCACATGGCTTATGAAATAGACCGGGAGCTGGATGCCGTCTCTTTCAGCAAGGAGAATGGCACTGAGGGCATGGTCTGAGATAGCTAAGTATATGGAGAGTGTCTCCTTTGGCAAAGGGCTAACAAGCCTTGGAAGGGAGTGTAAATGTTCTTTTAATTTCTGAAAGGTCGCCTTAGCATCATTCCCCCATTCAAACCTAGTATTTTTATTTTTTTTTTGGTAAGTAAGCAATTACATTACAATCAAAAAAGTGTATAAATGTACAAAATTTACAAGCCAACCTAGTCTTTTTCCTGATTGCTTAGATGAAGTAAAGGCATCTGTCACATGATCGGCTGAGAAATCTTCTCAATGCCGCCTGAGTGTGGTGAACATTTCTTGGAGATCAGCAAGATGATCCGTCTGGAGTATAGATTTGACTATCATATCATCAATGTACGCCTCTACGTTCCTTCCAATTTGATTAATGAAGAGCGTGTTAATCATTTACTGGAAAGTAGCAGGTGCATTTTTTAACCCAAATGGCATCACAGTATAGCAGGATAACCCCTGATCAGTGACGAAGGCCGTCTTCTCTTGATCTTTTTTCACCAGGGGTATATGATGGAAGCCAGAGTAGGCATCCATAAAACTCATCAGGGCATGACCGGCTGTAGATCGACCAGACTGTTGATCTTTGGGAGCGGATAACTATCCTTTGGACATGCCTTGTTGAGATCTGTGTAGTTAACACACATACGCCAGGTACCATTCAGCTTCTTTACAACCATAACATTCGCCACCCAATCAGGGAAGTTACATGGCCGAATAAACCCAGCGTCCAGCAGCTTTTTAACTTTAGTAGTTGCTACCTGACTTCTTTCCTCACCGTGGTATATATTCTTTTGCCGAATGGGCTTCTTTTTTTTATCCACGGCGAGCTTGTGGACAGCAAGATCCGGGCTAAAGCTTGGCATCTCTTGCACTTCAAAGGCAAAGATGTCTTTGAATTCTTTTAGCAGGTGGTGCAAGTATACACCTAAACTTTCAAAAGCAGTCATCCCCACCTTAACAGTTTGCTCTGGACGGTTGTCATCTAGAGGAATATCAACGTGCTCTCCAGCCGGCTGGGGACGGAGATCATCTGACCGTTCCTCGGTCAGTGATTTCTATTTCTTCTCCTTCTTCACCTCCACCAGCTTTTTAATTTTCATTTCTTTGCGGTTGCTAGAGGGGTGATTCAGGATCCTTGACATCTTTAAGGTCTATTGGCTCCTTCAGCTGATTGGCTGCAACAACAATCGGCTTGACGTTTGAGAGGTATCACTCCCTGGCCGTCTTTTGGTCCCCATTGAGGGAGCCAACAGTGCTATCATCCTTTTCGTACTTGAGAAGCATGAGGGCTGGGATGAGGACGGCCTTGCACTCGTTCAGAGTGGGTCGGCCAAGAATGATGTTGTAGGAGGTTAGCTCTTTAACCACCAAAGAGCGGACGACCATGTGTCACCCTTGCCCCTTTTCTCCCAGCCAGATGGGCATGTCAATTAGTCCGACTGGGTGCACGACCCCTCCCCCAAAGCCAACTAGTGGATGGGAGACATCGCGCAGGCATATCCCACTTGTAATTAAGTTGGGATAGACAATTGTAGCTACCTGTGTCTATGAGGACCGGCCAACCAGCGGCTTGGCGACCTTTCATTCGATGAAGAATGCGTCATCATGCGGTTAGCGAACTTTGTCTCGATCCTTTTCAGTGATGAGGACATCTGGGAATGTTCCACTGGAGGACGCTTGTCCATCATCGAACGAATGGATCAACCTTTTCAGGTAATCCTTGGTGCCTCGAATGGTTAGGACACCACTCGCGAATCTGCCTGCTATGGTGTAGACCGGATCCTTGTCAGTATCCGAGCTACTAGTGGGCTTGACAGTTTTTTACGACTGCCATGGATTCCTCTTAGAAGTCGCTTTGAACTTTAGGACATAGGACTTCAGCAAGCTCTTGTCCGCCAGACGGTCTAACGTCCGTTTGAGAATATAGCAGTTGTTGGTGTCATGGCCTACCTCCTGATGGAAATGGAAAAAAAAAATTTTGTTCTGCGATTGAACGGAACTCTTCATCGAATTCGGCTTCTTAATTGTCAGCCGATCCTTTACCTCTGAAAAGATAGTGTAGCAGTCTTTATTGAATTTGTATTTCGAGATGTACGTTTTGAATTCTTTCTTTTTCTTCTTGGACGGTTGATCAAGTTCTTCAACCTCCCAAACTTCTTTTCTCATTTTGCTCTCTTCAGCTTTCTGAGCCGGTTGAGCAGATCGACTCTCTTTTTGTTTGTCGGACCTCTTGGAGTCCAACTAATGGTTGGACGAGCAGAGGTCGGTAGCTTGAATAAATCTCTCGGCCTTTATTAACGCCTCTTGAATGGTAAAAACCCTTCTACGGACACGGTCGAACTTAAAGGTTGACCCGTCCTTCAGACCCTTAAAGAAGTCTTGTAGACACCTAAAAATTTCTCCCCAAAACCAAACCCGATGATGAACAACCTTTCACCGCCGTTATTGGTCGGGTTCAGTATTTAATCCCGAGAGTGCTTAAAAAATTGTGTTTAATTTAATTCATTACTTTGAATAGTCCATAAATCAATCTTGATATTTGGTCAAAGCATAGTTTTTAATTTCAGCCCAAACCCTTTTTATTTTATTGTTTTATTATTTATTTTGGCCCAAACCTTTTATTTATTTTATTTACTTATTTTCTTTTTTTAGCCCAAATAATAATAAATAAAAAATGGCCTAAAATTATCAATCGACACTTAAAATGCTTAACGAAATTAGAGTTAAAAATGAATTTAGACAGAAAAACGGACTAAAAATTCCCGCGTCACGGCAATAGTCCACTGTATCATGGGAAAATATCCCGTCTGACGGTGGGATTTCCCGTGACACGGGAAACCTGCTGTGACACGGGAGTTTTCGTGTCCGTTCCGCGTAAACCCTTCACGTGTTTTATTCCCCGTACCCTAAAATACTTCCCGCGTCACGCAACTGTTCACCGCGTCACGGGAATGTTTCCCGTCTGACGGTGGGAATTCCCGTGTCACGGCATACAGTGCCGTGTCACGGTATACTTTTTTAGGGTTTTTATCATTTTAGGGTTCCTTGTGTTCCCTTAGCTCATTTTTTTCTATAAATACCCCCTTATTTCTGATGTACGGGGCATCAATTATTCTTAATTTTTCTCTCTTCTATGCTCTAGCCTAAACACTAGCCTACCCTTTTTCTTTCAAAATTCCTTCTTCAAGTACTCCAAGGAGTCCATACTTCACTCGTGGTTCTGTCCTTAAGCCAAGGCGTGAAAGGTAGAACTGTTTGAGGGTTTGGCCCCAAATCAATTCTATTTAATTCAATTTAATTTAATTATTGTTTTATTATTATTTTCTTGAAGTTACTAACTCGTTTATTATTTTATAGTTGCAAGCAAACAGAATCAAAGAAAGAATTATGTTCCTTTTATTTCTATTATTTTTCTAATGATTTTATATTGTTGGAATTATTGTTAAATTGCTTCCAATATTAATGTTTGTTATATTGTTATTATGATCACCATATTGCATATTAAAGGGAATATGTAATTGAAAATCACACCTAATAAGATAATTTGGACAACCGATTTAGGTTCCTTTTAATCTTTTTATTAAATCAAGTGATCACAATATATTAGAATTATATGTGGCATTAATATTAAACCAATTTAGCATAATAATAGTTTAGAACAAATTGAATCTTTGTTTGTATGCCTTTGAGATAGCAGGAATCATTTTTTCCTTATAAGAATCGAGTAGAGGCCAATACGGGCAAATGTGACTCCATGACTCACTTCGTACCATCATCCCCGATCCTCCTTTCGTGGTTCCAAACCATATGGAGTTAGTAATCTCATGGATTATGAATGGGGTGTAACCTTCATGAGTCAATCGTTGTTGCCTTTCGTCGTCCCTTATCGTGGTTGCCTTTTTATGATCCGTGAACGGTTTACAAGTTCCTTAAAAACTTGTTGGCGGCTCCCTACTTTGCGTTGTCCCTAATCATAATGTCAATTCCCACTTCCTATGATTTCCAAGCATATTCACACATGCTTTAACGTAGGCGCACTTCGTGCGACGCCTACAAGTCCGTATATGCTACCTCATCAAACAGCCCCTAGATTTGGATTCTTAACATGTTGAACGGCCTGACGTAGGAGCGAAGCCCCTCCTTGTCTCCCTGCCGAATGGTGCTTAGATCGAGACTGGTTTTATTGGCAGGGATGTTCATTGAGAAATTTGAGGCAAACAGGAAGGCAAGCTTCCTAAAGCTGTTAATGCAACCGGCTTGCAAGTTGCCAAACCATTGTTGGGCAATGCCCTTCAATGCAGCCGTCACCACATAGCATTCTCCAACCCCTGCATGTGCATGAGGTTAGAGTAGGCCATGAGGTGGTCCTCTAGGTTGGTGGTGCCATCTATCATAAGCACCTACCAACACATTTTTAACCTTGGCTAGATGTGCGGCTTCGGTTATCTCCTTGGTGAACGCAGAAGTTTGTTCACCAAGTTTGAGCAGTCGGAGCTTCCAGTCCAAAGGTTGGACGTTAAGTACCGCCTATCCCCCGAAGAGGGTCGGCTGCATAAAGTGAGAAGAATATGGGCCGTAGACTACAGGAGGTACGTTTGGAGCATTCCTTATCATCTGAAGGCCAGAGTGGACGGTATTACCGCCTTTGTGGCTCACATGCAAGAATTGAATATTCCCTACTGATGTATTCTTGAAGCTGTCTGCAAAGCTCGATGTAGAGGCTGACTTAGACAGCAGCTGACCTCTTCTACGGGTGATGATTTCCCGAGCGTCAGGAGTTGATTTTTTGTTTCCCTCTGGCTGTTCAAATCCGTGGGGATTTCTTGTGTTCTTCTTGGGAAGAAGAATCTTGGACCAGTCGAGGGTCCTGGATGCCTTGTCCTTTGGATGCGGAGTCGGCTGCCTGTCCCTGACTGGCTTTTTCCTCCCTTGGGGAGTCTTCTTTGCCGACTGACCCTTGCTTGGGCCAGCCTTACTCTTGGTGATCAGATCCCTGATTTCACCCTTGAAACTAGTCATGAATTTCATGAGTTCGTCCCGGGTGACTGGGGTGGATCCTCCTGTCGTACGGGTTTCCCCTTCCGGCTGACAAGAGGGTCGGCTTGTACCCGCCTGGCTCTCACCCCGTTCCAGAGTGTCTCTGGGACGGATGCCTTTAGTGATCAGGGATTCATCTTTGGCAAAGTAAGTTTTGACTTGAGGATCATCATCCTCTTGGTCAGTAAAGACCTTCGGCTTGTCAACCGGGCGGTCAGGAGGTGGTACACACTCTTGAACCATCCTTGAGGTATTCTTCCCACATACGGCGCCAAATGTTTTGGGTATTTTTGTCCCTCGAGAGTACAACTTGAAGTCTTGTTGAGGAGCGCTTGTAACTGTAAAAAAAAGGAGACTCCGGGTGGTTGGAGCTCCGCCTCCGACGATCAAGTTAGAACGTGTTGGAGTAGGTAAAATGTGCGGAAAAAGATAAAGGTGAGATCCTCTTGGATTCCGAGATCAGGAGATTTCTCTGATGTAAGAGAATATCATCGATAGTGTATTAAAATCAATGTGTCCCACAAAAGGGGGGAATCTCTCTATTTATAAGGTCATTTTAGATAAGGGTGCCCTAACGTAGGTTATTTGACCTAGATTTGGTGGGTTGCCCGCCCTTTTGGCGGCTTTTTGGGAATTAGGCCTTTGAAAACCGTTATTCCTTTTGATGACTGTGGGTTCCACGTGTCATTTCGTAAGTGGCCCAATTTAGGCCAATATAGGGTGGACACGTGTCCTATTCTCATTGGGCCACGTGGCGGGGTAATTTTACCCGAAACATTAAGGCCCTTTCTCTCTTTTATCATGGATCGAGACAAGTGACTCGAGCATTGTTTCATACCTCTTGTTGAGCGAAAGAATCAAAATGGTAATCATACCCCCTAGTTGGATACTTCCGGAAAGAAAAATACCAACTCTTATATCAATGAAACGATCAAGCAAATGCAAAGCGAAGTCAATGACCGCTACCCCTTCCTCAAATGGCTTATCTGCTAGCCATAATCAACTCAACTCCACTCGGCAAATAGCACCAAGGGACTCCTTGGAGAAAAAGGCATACGTAAGAAGTCGGCTAAAATACCTCAAAGCCGCATGAATTATTGATGTCAATTTTTAATATTGAGGACTATATGAGTCCTCAATAGAAATATGCCTCCACCACTTGAACTCACAATAATTGTTATCACGTTGCAAAATCTTAAATGTAAGATAAACAAGTGAGACATCCTTACTTGGAGTTGGAAATTTGAAAACCTCTCTAAGATAGGAAAGAGGCACTAAATGATCATTGTTGAAGACTTGAAATGAAAGTCTTCGAGAAGTTTCACCTTCCAAATTCTCCTCATGAACCTTAAGTGAAGAGAGGAATTCAAAAGTAATCCGAGAGTAGGTAGGAGCATGAAGGCTTAAGAACTCCTCTAACCCCAAATTCCGAGCCCAAAATCTCTCATCATCGTCAATACCCAATGAAGTAGTTGCCGACGAATCATAAAATCTAGTAGAAAAAAGTTTCTGAGTTGAAAGCTTGCAAAATCTTTCCCAATGCTCTTCTTTAGTGAATTCAATTCCATAAGTCTTTGTGATGTAGGGAGGAGGAGGAACCACCTCCCTATAGTTAGAGCATCTAGCCCTCTTAGCTCGACGGAGAGGAACCATCTACACATTCAATTGAAAAATGCTCTAGTGAGTAAGGAACATAAGCCACAATTATGCATCATGAGCAACAACACTCCAAACCATCATCTAAAATCAACTATGCACATCAACACTTCCAAATCATTATAATCAAACAATAAGTCCAACAAAGGTGGTGCCAAAATTTTAGTATGTTCAACCAAAATCATCAAACACAAGTTCATACAATCACAAAAATTTCATCATTAACACAACAAATGAAGTAGATAGTAAGCAATATGGATACAATAATAAGGCTAGCACCAAATCAATTTAAGCACTCATAGACAACCAAGGTAGAAAATTTATCATAAGAATCAATAAAAATGAAGAAATAATACCTTAGATTGATGAGAATTCACAAAGAAATGGAACACAAAGCACTAACACACACTATCAATCCAAATTGCAAGCCACAAACCCCAATATAAAGGGTACCCAAAAATCCCAACTTTAGGAAAGAGAAGACCACAATGAAAGTGTTAAAGTGGGATTAAGAGTAATAAGCAACTAGATGTAGTGAAAAATGGTGAAATTTCAATAGTAAGATAATGAAAAAAATGGTGATGATGCTAGAATAAAAACCAAGTGAAAATAAAATTAAAGAAAAAGAGAGAAAAAGAAAGAAGTTCGGTGCACTTAAGGAGCAACAGCAGGGGGTGCGCGGCCGTGCAATGATCGGGCGCGCCCGCGCCTTTCTGGGTATGTGATCTTCCGAATCTTCTCTTGTGCGCACATTGGTGAATACAAGGGGAATGATCATGATGAAGATTAAGGCAAGCAGTTTGTAAACTCTTAGAATGTGGGTTCAACACTAGATTTTCATGAACCCACCATTTGAACCCACCAAACTTCAATTCTTACTCATTCTTCAAATTCATTAACTTGAGCACTTCCTCTTCAAAATAGGCACCAAAATTGTTGGAAATCCAATATAAAACACCTAAAACCCTAAAACACAATCAAGAAAGAAAATCAAATAAGAATAGAAACAACAAAAAGAAAACAAAAATCAAGGAAAATAGAGAAAATGGTTAGAAACTCGGGTTGCCTCCGGAAAGGCACTTGTTTAATGTCATTAGCTTGACGTTCTCCACCCTTCAAAGTGGATCATAGAGAGTCATATCATGAACAACTCCCACAAAAACTCCATCATAGTAGTTTTTAGCCTATGACCATTGACTTTGAAAGTTTTGACAAATCTAAAGGAGATATTTCAACCGCACCATTAGGAAAATCCTCTTGAACAACAAAAGGACCCCTCTAAAGAGACATTAGCTTCGCGGGAAATAATCTCACCCTAGAATTGTAAAGGAGCACCTTTTCATCAACATTGAACTCCTTCTTCTCAATAAGCTTATCATGCACTTCCTTAGTGCGAGTCTTATACATGCTTGCACAAGCATATACATCCTATCGAATTTCTTCCAACTCACGGAGATCAAGCCAACGTTGCTCAACCATACTTGCCAAGTCGAAATTGATTTTCTTGATAGCCCAATGAGTACAATGCACAAGTTTGGCCGGAAGATGACAAGACTTCCCATAAACCAAGCGGTAAGGACTAGTGCCAATAGGAGTCTTGAAGGCCGTTCTATATACCCACAAGGCATCATCTAGCTTATCCGACCAATCCTTCCTATTTCTTGCGACCGTCTTCTCAAGAATCAATTTGATTAGACTGTTAGACACTTCGACTTGTCCACTAGTTTGAGGGTGATAGGGGAGTCCGAAACGTTGATTAAATCCTGCTTCTTCAACATCTTGCGAAAGGCGCTAAGTACAAAATGAGATCCATTAGCACTAATAACCGCCTTTGGGATGCCAAATCGTGGGAAAATTATCTTCTTGAACATCTTCATTGCTACCTTATGGTCGTTTGTAGGTCAAGCAATAGCTTTCACCCATTTTGACAGATAATCGACGACAACAAGGATATATTGATTCCTATATGAAGTAGGGAAAGGACCCATGAAGTCTATTCCCCATACATCAAAATTTTCCAACTCTAGTATAGGTTGTTGGGGCATCTCGTTTCTCTTTGAAATGTTTCCGATCCTTTGGAATCGGTCACAACTCTTGACAAACTTCCAGAAATTTTTGAGGAGATTTGGCCACCATAATCCACATTGGAGCACCTTTGAAGCCGTTTTTGAGACACCCATGTGTAGGCGTCATTCGAAGTGCGCCTACGTTAAAAGCATGTGATGAATATTCTTGGCACTCTTAGGAAGTGGGAATTGAAATATACGATTAGGGACAAGGAAAGTAGGGAGCCACCAACAAGTTTTTAAGGAACTTGTAAACCGTTCACGGATCATAACAGGCAACCACGATTAAGGGACAACGATAGGCAACAGCGATTGACCCGTGAAGGTTACACCCCATTCATAATCCATTAGATTACTACTAACCGCCCACATTTCTTTTCTTTTCTTGCTCTCTTCTTTCTTTTTGGCCGGCTGAGCAGGCCGGATGTCTTTCAGCTTGTCAGACTTCTTTAAGTCCGACTGATTACCAGGCGAGCTTAGGTCGGTTGCTTGAATGTAGCTTTCCGCCTCCCTCAGGGCTGCCTGTAAAGTAAAAGCCCCTTTTCTTACTAGGTCGAACTTAAAAGTTGACCCGTCTCTCAGACCCTTGAAAAAGTCTGTAAAAGCTACCTCATCAGACAGTCCTTGGATCTGAATTCTAATCAGATTGAACCGCCTGACATAGGAGCGCAACCCTTCTTAATGGTGCTCAGGTCAACACTTGTTTTCTTAGCAGGGATGTTCATTGAGAAGTTTGAATCAAACAGGAAGGCAAACTTTATGAAACTATCAATGAACCCGGCTGGCAAGTTGCCAAACCATTGTTGGGCAATGCCCTTCAACGTAGCCGGGAAGCATCGACACCAAGCGGCATCATCCAACCCTTGTAAGTACATGAGGTTAGTGTATGCCATGAGGTGATCTTCCGGGTTGGTGGTACCATCATAAGTACCTACCAACACATTTTTAACCTTGGTCGGCTGTGCCGCCTCGGTTATCTCCCGGGTGAACGCAGAAGGTTGTTCACCAAAGCGGAGCAGACGGAGCTGCCAGTCCAGTGGATGGACATTGTTATATGTCGCCTGACCTCCGAAGAAAGCCGGCTGCATATAGTAAGGTGGATACTGGCCGTAGACCTGAGAAGGTACATACGGTGCAATCCCGATGATATGATGGCCAGAGTGGACGGTATTACCGCCTGTCTGACTCTCATGCAAGGAAAGTGCTTTCCCTGTAGAAGTGTTGTTGAAGTTATCTGGAAAATTCGACGTAGAAGCTGATTCAGATAACTGTTGATTTCTCTTCCTGTTGATGATCTCCCGGGTATCAAGAGTTGATTTTTTGCTTCCCACCGGCTGTTGAGTCTGGCGGGTGTTGTTGGTATTCCTCTTAGGAAGAAGAATTTTTTACCAATCAATGGTCCCGGCTGCCTTTTCTTTTGGATAAGGGGTTGGCTGCCGATCTCTGACTGACTTCCCCTTTCCTAGAGGAGTCTTCTTAGCCGACTGACCCCTGCTTGGGCCAGCCCGGCTATTAGTGATCAGTTCTTTGATTTCACACTTGAAACTTGTCATGAACCTCATGAGTTCGTCTCTTGTGACAAGAGCTGATCCAGCTGCCGTGTGGGTTTCCCCTTCCGGCTGCCTAGGGGGTCGATTTGTACCCGCCTGGGTGGCACCTCGCTCTAGAGTGTCTCTGGGCCGGATGCGCTTGGTTATTAGAGAGCCATCATTGGCTGTATAAGTTTCGACCTGAGGATCTTCATCCTCTTGGTCTGTGAAAACTTCTGGGTCATCGCCCAGATGGTTAGGAGGTGGTACAGACTCTTGAACCATCTTTTAGGTACTCTCCCCACAGACGGCGCCAAATGTTTTGGGTGTTTTATTCCCTTGGGAGAGTTACGTCACGAAGTCTGGTCCGGCTGTGTTGTACCTGCAAAACCACAGAGACTCCGGGTGGTTGGAGCTCCGCCTCCGAAGATCAAGTTAGTAACTTGAAAGGCAATAAAGAGAACAGAAATTTAGGTGGGGATCTGCTTGGATTCCAAGCTCAGGTCTTTCTCTGATGTGTGAGAATGTAGGTGTAATAAATGATTGAATGTGTCCCCAAAATGGGGAAATATCTCCCTACTTATAGGGTCATTGGAGAATGTGCCCCCGTCTAGGTCACTTGACCTAGATTTAAGTAGGCTATTATCCTACTAGTGTTGCTGTTCTTCGTTTTATTTCCCAACAATGGAGTGATATGCAGACACCAGATGTTTATTGGCATGATGATGGGTACTTTATCATTAATCTGTGTTCTAGTGATGATAAAGATACTATACTTTGTTCTGGTCCTCATATGTTCCTTGGAAAACCAGCAGTAGTTAAGCCTTGGTGTCCTAAATTTGATTTTAATGCTGAAATTCTAAGAACTAATCCTCTCTAGTTTAAGTTTCCTAATCTCCCACTTAATTGTTGGGGATCTGACACTCTTAGGCATATTGGCAGTTTGCTTGGAGTGCCAATTTGTGCTCATGAGTGTATTACTAGACAGCTAAGAGTGTCTTTTGCCAGGGTTCTAATTGAAATTGATGTTACAAAGCCTATGCCTAACGCTGTCCTGGTTGAGAGTCCCTCAGGGGAACTGCTAGAGCTCAAGGTTGTGTATGAGTGGGCTCCACCTTTCTGCTCTAAGTGCAAGAAGGTTGGCCATGATTGCTCTACTAAACCTGCTCCTGCTAAGCCTAAGCAGGTTCATAACCAGCCAGCTCCTGTTGCTCCTAAGCAGAAGCAGGCCTGGGTTCCTAAGCCTAGTCAAGCTCCTACTCCTCTTGTTGATGTTGATGCTTCTGTTCATGGGTAATCTGTTATCACTCCACAGGTTCATACTTCTCAAAACTCAGATGAGGGGTGGAGAATAGTTGGAAGGAAGACAAAAAGCCAGCAAAACTAGGGTTAATCATCCTGCTTCTACCTCTAATGCTTTTGTTGCTTTATTTGCAAATGAAATGGATGGTGCAGGTGGTTTCACTATAAATCCAAGCGGGGGTGAGGTTAATCCCCCTTTAGTGTCATGATTTACTCTATTTTGAATGTAAGGGGCCTGAATGACCCTGGAAAAGTTGCCTCCGTAAAGAGGTTGCTTCATTCTCATTCAGTTGATGTTATTGGCCTTCTAGAAACAAAAGTCAAATCAAAAAATGTTTTCAGTTACCAAAAGAAGTTTGGCTCCTCTTGGCTTTGGGTGTGCAATTGTGATCATTCTCCTAAAGGGAGGATTTGGCTTGGTTGGAAAGCAGATAGAGTAACTGTCAATGTCTTAAAGATTCATGAGCAATTTATACATTGTTGTGTCCTTTCTAAGGATCTTTCTACTCAAATTCATCTCACTGTTATCTATGGGCTTGATTCTATTCATGTAAGCTTCCTATGTTGGAAGGGATTAGGAACATCTCTATTCAGCATTCTCCTTGGCTTTGTGCTGGTGACTTTAACTCTGTTCTTCATACTTCAGATAGGCTTCAAGGTACTGATGTTACTGATTATGAGACTAGAGATTTGCAGAGTTTGGTTGATGATTTGGACCTCACTGAGGTCAAGAGCAAAGGAGCCTTTTACTCTTGGTCAAATAAGGCTCAAACTGGTCCTAGAACTCTTTCTAGGATTGATAGAGTCTTTGGTAACCAAGCTTGGTTGGACTCTCATGGTCATGTTGAAATTGTCTATCTTCCCCCTTCTTTATCTGACCACAGTCCAGTTCTTTTGGATATTTGTCCTGCTCCTGCTGGGAATGGTAGACCTTTTAGATTTCTCAACTGTATTGCTGATCATCCTGATTTCCTTGATACTGTTTCTCAGGCTTGGTGTTCTGGTAGTTCTGTCCGGCAGAAGCTTAATTTTGTGAAGTCTAGTATCAAGTCTCTTAATAGCAAGCAGTTTGGCAATATTGCTGAGAAGAATGATCAAGCTAATGTTGAGCTTGCTGGAATTCAGAACTTAATGGCTCAGAATCCTGATGCTTTGGATTTATATGCAAAAGAATCTGATGCTATTAAGGTTGTCAAACACTGGAATGATATTCAAGAAAGCATCTTCAAATAAAAGTCTAGGATCAACTAAATTAAGCTTAGAGATGGCAATTCCCATTATTTTTTCTCAGTGATGAAGAATAGGCAAGCAAGGAACAGAATTAACTCTATTTTTTACTCTAACCAGGTTTTTCTTAAGGACCCGGATTCTATTTCTCATGAGATTATTTCTTTCTATAAGTCTCTTTTAGGGACTAAGGCTCCTTGGCTTCCTGTTGTTGATCTTGTTACTATGAGGAGAGGTAAACAGCTTAGCTCTGTGTCTCAGAGCTATCTCATTCAACTTGTTTCTCATGCTGAAATTGATGTTGCCCTTAAGGGAATTGATAGCACTAAAGCTCCTGGTATTGATGGCTTTAACTCCTTTTTCTTTAAGAGAGCTTGGCATATTGTGAAAGATGATATTTATGCAAGTGTTATTGATTTCTTTACAAAAGGGATCTTGCCTAAGCAATGGAATTGCACAACTATCACTCTTAGTCCTAAAATCCCTAATGCTTCTCATGTTAAGGTTTTTAGACCTATAGCTTGCTGCACTGTGGTTTATAAGCTTATTTCTAAGGTCATAACTGCTAGGCTTGTTGCTGTCATTGGTGAGGTCATTGATGATGCTCAAGCAAGTTTTATTCCAAGCAAGCACATTGGAGACAATATCCTTCTTGCAACTGAGTTGATCAAAGGCTATGATCATAAATTTATTTCACCTAGATGCATGGTTAAGGTGGATCTGAAGAAAGCCTATGACTCAGTTGAGTGGGGATTCTTGATTACTGTTATGCAGGAGCTTGGTTTTCCTCAAAGGTTTATTACCTGGATCTGGACCTGCCTTACTTCTGTCTCTTATTCTATTCTTATCAATGGTTTCCCTGCCCCTCCCTTTGAAGCTAGGAAAGGTTTAAGGCAAGGTGATCCTATGTCTCCTTTTCTTTTTGCTATTGGTATGGAATACTTGTCCAGATGCCTTGATAAGCTTAGGTTAACTCCTGATTTTAACTTTCATCCTAGATGTGAAAAGTTAAACCTAACTCATATGATGTTTGCTGTTGATTTGTTGATGTTTTCTAGAGTTGATAGTGTTTTTGTCAAGCTTCTCTTCCAAGCTTTCTTAAAATTTTCTGGTGCTTCTGGTCTCTCAACTAATCTTGATTAAAGTGAACTCTACTTTGGAGGAGTTTCTATTTATGTTCAGGCAGAACTTAAAGAGCTTCTTGGTGTTTCTCAAGGTTCTATTCCTTTTAGATATCTTGGGGTCCCTCTCTCTTCTAAGAAGCTTACAATTGCTCAGTGTAGGCCTTTGGTGGAGAAAGTGACTGCTAGAATTCAAGGCTGGATGGCTAAACACTTGTCCTATGTTGGGAGGCTCCAGTTGGTTAAGAGTGTGCTGTTTGGTATTCAGACATATTAGGCTCAAATCTTTATCTTACCAAAGAAAATTCTGAAAGAGATTGAGGCTAGATTCAGGTGCTTTATTTGGACTGGCTCCTCTGCTCCTGCTAGGAAATCTTTGGTTTCCTGGAATTATGTCTGTCTTCCTAAAGTCTGTGGTGGCTGGAATTTGCTTTCTGTCCCTGAGTGGAATAAGGCAGCTGTCACTAAGTTACTTTGGGATATTGCTCACAATGCTGATAATCTTTGGGTTAAGTGGGTCCATATTTATTATTTCAAGCATAAAGATTGTTGGACCACTCCTATCCCTACTAAATGCTCCTGGTTTTTGAAGAAAATCCTAAGTTGTAGAGATATTGTGAATGATCTAGGGGGATGGGATGGTTTCATACAGGGCAATAAGATGAAAATCAAGAAGCTTTATGCTGCTATTAGGCCTCAAGTCCCTAAGGTTCCTTGGAAGAGGATCATTTGTCAAAACTTGGCAACTCCTAAAAGTGTGTTTATCTTGTGGCTAGCTCTGTGGGATAGGCTCGTTACTAAGGATAGGTTGCTTCAATGGCACATCTCTTGTGATCCAAGGTGTTTCTTTTGCTTGAATAGTAATGAAAGTGTTCAACACTTATTCTTTGATTGTGAGTACTCTAGGCAGGTTTGGAATAAGGTTCTTGATATTTTACATGTCTTCAAGCTTGTTCAGCAGTTTAATGATGAGATTAAATGGTTGAAGAAAATCTGCAGAAGTTCCAGAATGAAAAACAAAATGATCCAGGTTGCCTTCACTGAAACAATCTATGGTATTTGGATACATAGGAATGCAGTTTTGTTTACTGGTTGTGTAAGCCTGCTGTTGTTCTAGTTAGAGATATTATCTTTCATTCAGCTTGTAGAATCCCAGCTGGAAGCAATCAGTTGATTATGTTGTTTTTTTTTTTTTGCTCAGTTGGGTTGACAGGGAGCTGGTTTTGGTTGTTATTCTATCAGGTTTTGCTGTTGTGTTCTGGTTCCAGATGGTTATTGTTGTTCTGATTTCTGAAGTATGTAGCAGCTGTTTCTGCTTGCTGCAGCTTGATTTCTGGGTGGCAACTGATTTTCAGGTGCTTTGGCATTGGTTGCATTGTTGCTGTTTCTGAAGTTGCTAGTCTGGCAGGCTGTTGCTGTTTCTGCAGTTGCTGATTCAGGTGATGTTGCTGCTGTTCTGGTTTGCTGTTGCTGTTTCTGGTTTGCTGGTTCTGGTTTGCTGCTGTTTCTGGTCAGCAAGTTTGTTACAGCTTGAGTGCTGGTGTTTCCTTTTTGTTTTGGCAGCTGGTAGTTTGGTGTTTTTCTCTTGTTTTTTAGCATCTCTTGTTTCTTTGTTTGCTGGTTTAAGCTAGTTTTGGTGTTTTCAGCATCTCTTTTTGTCTATTTCTTGTGCTCGTTTTGTCTTAGATATTCTTGCCTGGTCCTGGCTCTTAGAACCCTTCCTAGAATGTGGCTGTGAGCTTGAGTCTAGTAGGTGTCCTTGTTTCTCTCAAGCACCCTTCCTAGAAGGTGGTTTTGGTAGATTCTTGGACTGTTGGTGTTGGTTTGGCCTTTTTGGTCTGTGGTGTTTGGTGTTGTTATAGCTTAGCTTCTTGTAAGTTGTAACTTTCTTATTTTGGCAATAAAATTCATATTTTCCAAAAAAAAAAAAAAAACTTGGATTAGTCAAGGGTCCCGGCTGCCTTGTCCTTTGGATGCAGAGTTGGCTGGCTGTCCCTAACTGGCATCCTCCTTTTTGGAGGAGCCTTTCTTGCCAACTGATCCTTACTTGGGGCAGCCTGGCTATTGGTGATCAGATCCTTGATTTCACCCTTGAAACTAGTCATGAATTTCATGAGTTTATCCCGAGAGACTAGGGCGGATCCGCCTGCCGTATGGGTTTCCCCTTCCGGCTGACCAGGGGGTCGGCTTGTACCCACCTGGCTTGCACCTTTTTCCAGAGTGTCTTTGAGACGAAGGCGCTTAGTTATCACAGAGCCATCCTTGGCTATATAGGTTTCGACCTGAGGATCATCGTCCTCTTGGTCAGTAGAGACCTCCGGCTGATCAACCGCTGAGTTGTACCTGCAAAAGCAACGGAGACTCCGGGTGGTTGGAGCTCCGCCTCCGAAGATCAAGTTAGTAACTTGAAAAAAGATAAAAGGACGGAAAATTAAATGGGATCTTCTTGGATTCCGAGATCAGATGTTTCTCTAATGTGAGAGAATGTAGGTGTAATAAATGATTGAATGTGTCCCACAATTTGGGGAATATCTCCCTATTTATGGTGTCATTAAAAGGTGTGCCCCTATCTAGGTCATTTGACCTAGATTTCGTGGGTTGCGCCGTTTTATGGTGCTCTTGGAAATTGGGCCCTTAAAGGCTGCAATTTCAGGAGGTATCTGAAGGTGACACGTGTCAGATGACTATTATTCCACTAGGACCAGCCTGGGCTTGACACGTGACCCTCTCTCATTGGTCCACATATCTAGGTTATTTTTACCCTAAACATAACTCATCCACCATATTCTCCAATAAAATGAATAATTGTTTCAGAAAAACCAATCATGGAAACAAGAATGAAACAAAAGGATCAAAATCTAAAGATATGGCTTGAAAATAAGATTTATGGCTCAAATGGTTAATAAGTAGGCAAATGAAAATCCAAAGTAAAGAAACGAAAGCTATCCTAGAAAAGTAAAAATTACCACCCTGAAACGATGCCTTTGTCCTTCCCATACGGCTCGGTCGTGATTTCGGAAACAAGAGTCAAGTTCTTGATAAAGCATACAATAGTCAGGGTTCCATGTGCCGCTCATGAAAAATAAGTAGAAGGCTTGAAATTAAAAGAATGAAACCTCACATGGTTGTAGCAAAAACGCACTATTAGTTTCAAATTCACCAAAAGGGAGCAATTTCAACTTTTCTAAAACAATTGGAATCCGGCTTCAAGGTCCCAAAGTTCTCAAGATACTACCTTAGCGTACTTTAAACTAGATTCAACAATAGATACTCTCTAACCGTGCACACCATTATCATTTAAGAAGAAAAGCATTCAACTATACAAGTCAAATTGTATTATGTCCAAACCAAGAACAAAACAAAACACAACGCAAATTTTCCTTGAAAGAAACAAATTTCTTTTAGAGTTTTTCAAAACAAAAGAACATGGAAATGCATATACAAATGTGCATGGCATATATGAATCAACATCCCACCAAAAATGATAGAAAACCCTCCCCCAAGCTTGAATGAGACAACATGCTCAAACATAAATCAAATAATCCACGAGATTGGAAAACAAAGTTATATCCAACAAACCAACACACGTCAAAAAAGTTGTCAACCATTATTAGAGAAAGAGAAAGTAAAGATATTACCTAATTTAGGTGGGTGTAATTACCCGCGAATGACCCAATTTAACCTTTCAAAGCCAAGTTCCTCTAAAATTAAATCTTGTTTTCTGTATGCTAGCAAAAATAGGAGTCAATCTTCCTTGATTCTTGATTCAAACCAATGCACCAAAGTATATCTAGTCATGTACCTGGCAAAAGGTAAATGGACATTTCCATGAGAGAAAATTTACTCTAAAAAAAAAGAAAATGAAAGGAATAAAACACAGGTTACATCCCGAGAAAGGCTTGTTTAACGTCCAAGCAAGACCGCTCTAATAAATAATAATTCAACGCACGCAAGAGTTTGTCAAATGCACTACTACACATTTCATGGGGGTGTAGATAGGAAATTTACGGAATAAGAACGTGCAATAAGATCATTGCACGCATGTGAGGAGGGAGATGCAAAAGAAAGATGAAGAGGGGTCAAAAGGAAATTCAAGAAAATAAGAAGAAATTGATGGAAAATAAGAGGGGAAAGAAAAAGAAAAAGGCAATTCCTCCTCGCTAAATTTTCTGTTGGCATACTTCCTCTCTTCCTCAACAATGATGGAATCAGGGACATGAAAATCATCCATAGAAAAAGGCTCCCCAAAAGGCTCTTTGATATAGGAAGGGAGAGAAATAGGGCAAGAAGGGATGTGGTGAAACCTTTCAGAACAAGGGGTATGAGGAACTGGAAAAGGGGTAGCTACTCCCTCACCACAAGGTCTCACATCGCTAATGAGGGCATGAAAATCAATCACGGAGTCCACAAAATAAAACTCTCCCAAATATACACCTCCCTCAAACTAAAAAAATCCAAGGGAATCAACCTTATAGTTTCCATCATTTGTCTATCCAAGGGCCTAATATTAAGATTCATCTCCAACTCCCTCAAAGATTAATCAATTTGGCTATAAGGGATTCGAGACTCATCACAAAAGTTTGGAGAATGAAAAAGTGAAGAGGTTTGAGGATCGAGAGTAAAAGAAGAGTCACAACCAAAGGTAGGATCATCATCATTATGAACATGAGCATTTTCATTTAATGGCGGAGAGGGGGCACAATCAAGCATATGAGATTCATCATTTAGGGAACAAAGCACATCACAAGAAGGCATGGTAAATAATGAAGAGCATTGAAACACGACATTATCATATAGTTGAGCCAGTACCTCATCATCATGAGCAAAAGAGGAAATAGAGTTGAAATCATTTGCTCTAGGTTCCCTAATGGGATCATATGACAAATCATGAGAATTCATGCTAATATTATAAGAATCAACACATTGAACATCAATGTACCCTTAATGCATTTCGAGGCTTCAAGAACAATAATTTATATATAAATCATAAAATACAACCTTATACATAAACCTTATTCAAGTTTTTTCATAAAAACCTTAAAATACAACCTTATACATAAAATTACAACAAGTTTAGACCTATATATATATAAATCAGAAAATTTACTTTATACATAAAATCTTGAAATTATAGTAATATTTAAAACTATTTACATTATAGATTAAGTTAGTAGGCTGTGAACACAAAAATTCATCAATTCAATGCATTTAGAGGCTTCGAGAACAATAATCTAAAACATGAAAATTTGATTAAGTACTAGAATGTATAAATACAACAATTTAAACTTGAAATATATAATTGGAATTTAATTGGTTTCATAAGAAATTAATCAAACCTTTAAACTTCACAAATTAAACAGTAAAATATACACAATTAAAATCTAAAATTTATAACATAAACAAAATCTGAAATTATAAGTTTAAGCTATCAAAATATGAATTTGATCCTAAAAATATAATCTTTATACCACAAAATCAAAACCCAAAACTAATACATTAAAATTCATACAAGGTAAATAAAACAAAGGGGGACGGAGAAGAGATTGCCACGGTGGCTAGGCAGGTGATTCATCGGCGAGTAGAGAGCGGCAGTGCCGAAATTCGACGGGCATGGGTGGCAGTCCGAGCAAGGAAGAAGTGAGTGAAAAATCACGTAAAGAGGAAAAAAAAAGAAAGGAAAAGAAAAAAAATAAAGGAAAAAGAAAAATAAAGGAAAAATAAAGAAATAAAATAAAGAGAAGAGAATTTAATAACCTTCTTGTGTGAATAAATTTTTGGGATGTATAGGGTATTTATAGGAGAGAGAATTGTAGAGTAAGTAGGAAGATTGGGCCTCATGAAATTAATAGGCCAATTAAGTGAATAATAATGGACTATGCTTTGTTTATTTGGAATTAAATTGTAGAGTGAAAGTGCATAAAATAATTTGTACCAAAATAATTTTCGACCCAAATTAATAATTTAAAACTTTAGAAATTAAATTTCGGAAAAATACATATAAATATTATAAATAAAATAAAATTTGATTTATAAAATATTTAAAAATACGAAGGATTACATATTTTCTCTCTCTAACTCTACTCTTACAACTAACCCTATATATAGAGAGAGAAGCTCTCAACCTATCTAAGATATGAGATCTAAAATTGGATTTTAATTTGTTCTAAAATTGATATTCTAATTTTTAAACCAAAATGGGTATTTATAATTATAAGGATAAAAGAAATTAAAAGAGAAAAGAAAATCCGAAGAAAAGGAAAATGAAAAATAAAATAAATAAGAAAAGGAAAGGAAAGTCAAAGAAAAATAAAAATTAAAAGAAAACGGAATCGAAGTCCACTAACTTCGATTTTTGGCTGCTCTTAATTAGAGATGATCAACATTGGCCCGGCCCAATCCGGCCCAAAAATAGGGCGGGTTTGGGCAAGCATAAAAAACATTTTTAGTTAAAAAAGCCCGAAAAAGCCCGAAAAGCCCGACAAGCCTGCTACTTTTTTACGGGTTTGGGAACGATAAATTGTGGTAAGGCCTGGCCCGACCCGATTTTTTATCACCTCTACTCTTAATATGGGGTTTTATCCCTTGCTTTGCACATCACCGAACACACACCATCACAATTGTTCCATCGCCAAGCTTCATCTAAATCAACGGCTCAACATTATCAGACTGTGCGCACGCATCAATACGTCTTCGCACGCGCACTATCTGGGTCTTGGTGATCGAATGAGCTACCGACGGTTGCTGTAATATAATGGATTGGCTGGGCGGTGTGATGTTGGTCTTAGTTGGTTGAGGTGGAAAATCGGTTGTTGTTGGAGGTGTTTATGTTGCGGTTTGTGTGGAGTTGGCTGGGTGAGTGAAGGTTGATGGTGGAATAGGGGAAGAGGGGAAGTGTGCGGTGTTACAAGGGGTAGCAGACCGGTGTTGCAGGGGGCAGTAGCTCGGTGTTTCACGGAGTAGCTCGCTGTTTGCGTGGGTGCAATTGGTGAACGGTGAAGTAGGGGCTACTCTGTGGCTTTGGGTGACAGAGATTGATGTGGGCTGGTGGTGATTAGAGGTGAGTTGTTGTGGCTTCTTTGTGTGAGTCAGTGGTGTGAAGCGGTGCGGCTCGTTTCTGCTCTCGACCGTCAACCTCATGTGAAGCCCACGATAAAGGAAACCCAAAATGCTAAAATTTTACTTAATCATCACCAAAACCAGTGACAGCTGTATTGGGTGTTTTTGTCCCTCGGGGGAGTTGCAGCTTAGTGACTGGTTGCGTGCGGCCTGTACCTGCAAAACTACGGAGACTCCGGGTTCTAGAGCTACGCCTCTGATGATCAAGTTAGTACTGAAGTATGAACCGAATAAAGTGCGGAAAAATAGATGAGATCTTCTCGGATTCCGAGATCAGGTGCTTTCTCTGTTGTAAGAGAATGAAGGATATGCTGTAATAAATTGTAGTTGCCCCTCTAAATGGGGGAAATCTCCATATTTATAGGGTCATCGGGAAAAGTGCCCTTGATTAGGTCATTCTGACCTAATCCTGCTGGGATGCGCCGAATTACGGCTTTCTCGGGATTTGGGCCCTTGAAGGCTGCCTTTTTTCTCCGAAGTTCTAGGAAGGACACGTGTCAAATGGAGATTGGTCCAATTGCGACTAACCTGTGTATGGAACGTGTCAGGATATGATTGGCCCACGTAGCATGGGTAAAATTACCCAAAACATTTGCCCCTCACAGATGTGACGTGGCGCGCCATGTGGCATCTGTGACACATGTCACTCAGCCATAAGAGATAGTAATAAAGGTTTTTTATATTGTGAAAATTTTACCTTTTCACATTCTGTGGAAAATTACAAAATTGCCCTCGCTTTAACCCCTCTACAAACACGCGTTTTACCCCTCTCATTTTGAGAGTTTCCAAAATTTTCTAGACAGAGAAATTGCAAAGTTAGAGAGAGAGTGAGTCTGCCTTCCGTCTGTCTATGTGAATATAAACTCTGCTAATTTGCCGTCTGCCTCACTCGGTCCTCAACTGTCTGTACCCTAAGCAAGCAAGGTCAGCTTCAGCAGCAATCTCAGTCGGTCATCACTATTTACCCCCTTTCTGAGACAAACGTAAGGTACCACCTCTACCCCCTTCAACTCATTTACATTTGTTTCAATGCGTTCAATAAATGGACTCATCACCTACACACACGGCACGACCTAAGTCAATAGTTAGCCGGCCACCTAGGACTGTTGAGTCTAGGACTGGGAGTGCCGGCTCTAGGTTCATGGAGAATTTGGTACTCCTCAACCTACCATCTATGTGTTTGTGCAGGACACGATGGCTAGAACTAAATAAACAGCCACTTGACGGCGTCGAAGAGACAGTACTTTGGAAGTGTCGTCCAATGAGATATCCCCGGTTGAGGGGTAAGAGACCAATGAAGGCCTAGGGGAATATTCCCCGTCTGGGATTCCTAGAACCCCATGTGACAAAATCTTATACAATGAGGGTAGAGACGGTGAGTGAGTCGTCTCCTAGATAGACACTGATGAAGCTGGACCCGAAGATAGAGACGAAGAAGAGTCTGCATCGGGGTCAGCCGGCGAAAAGGGAGACAATGAAAGATCCGCCTCAGGGTCTAGCTTTGAGGATAATAGTGATGGTCCTCTTTCCCCGCTTGAGGATAGTGGAGCCAAAGAGAGGAAAAGTGGGAAGCAAAGAATGATCCCTTTAACATCCACATCTCCGCTAAAGATAGGAGGATATGCTAAAGGGCATTAAAAGCTTTGTAACGAAGCGGACCCTAGGACATGGATATACTATCCGAGTGCCGCCTAAGCTAGGCACCATCTCTTGGAAAGATGACCAAGATAATGCAAACGCCTACTTTGGATGCTAAGAGGCGACATTCCTAGAAAGCCTCTGGTTCTCGCTTCACCATGCTGTGAGGGATATACTTAGGGATTATGGCCTGGGCATCTGGCAGCTCACCCCGAATTCATGGGCTAACATTCTAGGATATATTGCCCCCCGTGAGATGCAAAACTTGAACCCCAGCAGGGAGGCTTTTACACACATGCACTATCTTAGCCGCAACCTAGGCGGCTGGAGGGCGTGGTACACCTTGACCAGCCTCCCTCATTATCAAATGACATTGGACAAGGTGTCCAAATACGAAGGTTGGAAGAACCGCTTCTATTTGTTGTCTGCCCCAATCTGATAGGCTCAAGTCGTATTCACCTAATCAAAAATAAACCTAAATCCACTAACTATGTAGATAGGGAAGAAGGGTCGAACCATAGGGAAACAAGTCAATTTACTCCTAATTAATTAAATGCAATCTAAATTATCAAGTAACAATTTGTTGTAAAAAGGTAATTAAATACTAAAAGTAAGAGTAGGAAGGGAATAAAAAGGGTAAAAATCAATGAAAGGAAACCTAGGGCATAGGTTCACTAATAAACAATATTCTAGGGAAAATCATAATAAGCAATCATCAAGCATCAATTAATCAGATTATAAAGGGCTTTCACTACATATTATAATCACAGAGTTAATTTACCGGTATTAAATCTCATTTGTCGAATCTCGACTTAACCATTTATAAATTAGTCCGCGTATTTAAACTAAGCTTAAACATCAATTCTCATCTCTCGAATCTCGAATTAATATTGCTAAACTCATACAATTAAATCTGGCCAAACCTAATTGCATAGCATTAAATCAATCAATAGAAAATTAATCAAGCATTGATAATCAATAATCACAAATTACCCCTTCATATTATTTATTAGATCCCCATAAACCCTAGAAATAAAACCACTCAAGCATAATTAAATCTAAACTAATCAAAATAATAAAACAAGACGTGATGAAAGAATTAAAGAAAATAACTGAAATTAAAACAGAAGAAATTGTTACCAAAAGAAATCTGGATTAAGGAATGGAATTAAGAAAAAAGTTGAGAGAATTTAAGAGAGAGAAAATATTCTAAGTAGAGAGAGAAAGTCTAAAAGAGAAGGTAATACTAATAGTTTAATTAAGGGAGAGAGAGAAAAGTTAGAGAGAGAAAAAAAGAAAAGAAAACTAAAAGTAAAACTAATGAAAAGGAAAGTAAAACTAATTAATCTAAAGCTAACTAAAACTAATGACAAGAAAACTACTTAATGAAAAACTTCCCTACGTAACTACTACTATCTCCTTTTATAACAAAAAGGAAGTTAACATCCTAATCCCACTCAAACTCAAAGCTGCGGGAATTTGGAGCAAACCAACGAAGCCCAAAACAACGAAGCTCAATAATGCATAAGTGGGCCCAATAGCTGAAGGTCCAACGTTGGTCCTTCGCTGGAGCAAATTTTGGGCCATCCGTTCGAGCCTTTTCCACTTGGGCCGAAATTTCATTCTTCTTAATTTATCTTGGACTTGCAACAAAATTAGTACTCCAAATAAACCGAGCCCTTAATCACCGAAACCAAATTTAATTAGCTCGACCTTGGGCTTCAAATACTCTTCATTACGTACGATCATCTCTAATATTTTCATAGTTGCTGAATAATCTCGGGAATTGACATAAATATGCAAAATCCTACAAAATAATACCAACTCTACAAAAAAACACTAGAAAACGTATATTAGTAATAAAAATAGCTCCGTAGAGCTCAAATAAGCACAAATATGACCGTGGGACGGGGAATCAATATATATATATATATATAATAAACTTATCAAACTCCCCCAAGACAAACCTTTGCTTGTCCCTAAGCAAAGCAATGAATAAATAAATCAATACTTCACCCCCAAAATAATTTAAATCAATATATACGATTCAAGGTAAATCTAACAAACATGTATCAATCTCAACCAATCAAATCCATCTAACTACCAATCTTTCCTAACAACTGTCAAATAGAGAAAACCACAAGAGCATATAGAATTCAAGACTAGTGGTCACACACTCCACTCTCATTTATGTGGCGAGTAAAAGATGTACTTGATCGATCTCCAACCAACCCCTTTGATCTGAACAATGCCCTCCCAAAATCACACACTCGTGTGTTTAAAGAGATAAGCACTCAACCTAAATAGTCGACTCGGAATATGTCAAGACATAACTTGCATTGATAGGCAATACTTTAATATCTACACAACTCTATGCACAAGGTCGGAAGGTCTTTAAAGCTTGTAATGTAAGGCTAGGGTAAAAGGTAGGAATCATTTGGGAACAAGTGAGAGAAAAACTATGCTTAAGGGAGCAAATCTTATTAAAACCCATGATCAAAACAAATAATGATCAACATCTCCTACATAACCAACTCTAACAAAAATCCACCAAATATACTCCAATCATAAACAACAACCCCAACACTTACATATTCACTCACAAAGTATGATAATAAGAAATAGAGTGAATTAAAACAAACTTTGAACTACTTGTTTTTCCTTTTCTTTCTTTCTTTATTTTTTTTTTCAGCAACCTTCACATAGAACATTCGAACATTTGAAACAATATTTTTTCTTTGCTTTTTTTTTCTTTTTATCTCACATTGGAAATTCCAACTTTGAAACACAAACCATCAATAATTTCCAATCATAATATCAAAGAATGATCACTCTTATTTTATTCCCACATTGTGCAAATGATATTGACACCACAACTCCCTCACCTCACCAACTAATAGCTTCCCCAAGCCAAGCTTGGGACTAGTAACCAATGGGGCTCATATAGGCTTGTAATGTGGCTAAATAAACAATAAAATGGCACAAGGAACAACATGGGTAACAAGAAGGGAACAAATATAACTAATATCGTCTGAAGGCTACCCAAGAGAACAAATGCCTTTGTCCTCCTCAATGTGCATAATATTAAGTCATATAAACACTACTAATAGTTGCAAACCAATACTCAAATTCCTTGACATACCAGGAACTATCACACATTCCTAACCAAATCAACTAGTCAAGCACTATATTCACAAATAGTTGGCAAAATTTACGCATGTTTAGGAATCCAAACAATTAAACTTCAAATCATGATCAACAAATTCACAAAGCTCATTATCATATACCAAGAATCAAAACAATATTTTCCAAGTATGGGACACAGGGAAGCATGATTTACAATTCATTGGAACGTATTTTTTAATTTTTTATTTTTTAATTTTTTTTTTGTATTTTTTCATACAGGAAAGCAATAAAAACTACACTAGAAAGCAATAAAAACTATACTAGAAAAACAATAAATTGAGAAAAGAGAGAAAGAGTTACCATATATACAAGAAATCTCCCCCCAAGCCAAATCAAGCAATGCCCTCATTGACTTGGGAGGGTAGCTAGGAGAAGCTACTGCTCGTCATCATCCATCCTCTCGCAGCCTCCTCCATAACTCGAGCCGGCACCATTCTGACTCGTTCCAGCACCATCGTAGCCCGAACCACCTGCAAAGTAGTTAGGGTCTACATTTCCCCCCATACCCCCAAAAGAAGCATCACCCCCATATCCATGGACTGAACAGTAGTCCACATATGTACCAAAAGCTCCGGGGGTAGAATACCCTCCTTGGGGGTATTGAAACCAGTCGGGAACTAATTCCTCGGGGGGGATAGCCCCTCGGCATGCATAGTCATCGTACATCGGGAATAAACCCCTCACGAGGTTCCTCTCTACGTCACCTACCCTCCTATCCAAAGTGCCTAACCTAGAGTCTAGATTTTGCACCATGACCTCTACTCTCCCTTGACCCCTCTCTATACGGTCAAGTTGGTTCCAAAAATCCGAAAAGTCATAAGGGGAATGAGGGTCGATGTTATAATCGACGGAGGAGGTGGGCATGCCATAGGTGAAGGGTTGGGGTGGTGGTTGGTAGTGTGGTGAATGGTGTTGGGGGGAATGGTGGGGTTGTGGTGAAAGGTGAGGTTCTTGAACCTCGCCTTGACCGTTTATCTCGAAAATGTAAAAAGGCTTCCCCTTCTCAAATTTGGTTAAGGCGGGGTTGGGTAGTGTAAATGCTTGGTCTCTCCTACCCGATTCTCAGTGGACTATCCACCAAGTCTCACCGCCCATAGGTTGCACCCAGTTTAGGCGCCCTAAGTAAGCTAGGTCCATGAGGGTTGAACTCTCTACTTTCCTATGCCCGGTTAGGTTCCATCCTAGGTGTTTAACGACAATATGGGTCACCAACCCCCCAAAGTAGATAGGCGCCCTAGACCTACCCGATTCGGTCGCATTGGCCGCCATTTGAAAGTGTTGGGCTATCCTATGTGGTATGTTTAATTTCTCGGCATTAGGAATCAAATAGTACGCCAACAATTCAAGTTCATCCCTCCTAACGTTTGCCGGTTCATGCCTCCTAGAATTTGTGAGGCCGGCAAACCTTTGCCAAAACTTTGGGACGGGATGTTGAATCTACGTCCCTTTGGCGTGTTGGAGGTTAAGTAAACCCTCCCTAATGAGTCTCTTGTATACCACGACAATGTGGTCTTGGGAGGGTTCGATAGGTTTGTACGATTTTAGCTCAAACAATTTACCAAATTCTTTTAGAGTTAATCGCACATCATTGTATAGCAATCGGAATTGTACATGAGTGATTAAAGCATTCATTTTAATAACAATGAAACTAGAAATAAATTCTAATGTCAAATAATCATAAGTATCATGATGCATTTGGAAGAAACCACTTATTCCTATACCCTTAAATAATTTCTCTACGGGTTTATCAAGACCAAGTCTAGACATTGTAGGATGATGAACGAAACGAGTAGAGATTACCTGCCTCTAGATGAGGTTGAGCATCCTTGCTCGTTGTTCCGTTGAGGTGATAACAACCTCCTCCCATCCCGGTATTTGAAGCTCTGGGTCAACCATCGGTTGTTGTTGCCTCGAACTTTCACCCCTTTGTTGTCTAGATCGTTTGGAAGCCATTTGTAGTGAAAAATTTGGGTATTGAAGCTTTCTCTCTCTAAGGGTTTTAAGAAATTTTGAGAGAAAGTGGGTGGAAAATGTAGAGGAAGGTGTGAGGATTAAGAATATGTAAAAAATTTTGGGTTTTGATGGATGAATTTTAGAAGATCTTGGAAAGAAAGTGAGTTTAAAGGTTTGAAAATGGAGGTTTTAGAGAGAAAAAGTGTGAATAAAGAAGAAGTGAGAAAAAAAAGAAAATATAGGGGGAGAAGGAGGTTTAAAACCTCCGGAATTTAGGCGCGCCCGATTGGGCAAGCCTCGCCCGATATTTCTTTTTGTGGCACTCGATTTCTCCGAAATTCCGCCCGATCGGGTGAAATTACCCTTGATTTTCTTCCTTCCTTGTGCACCCGATCGGGCGTGCCTCGCCCAATCGGGCGTGCCTCGCCCAATCGGGCGAAATTAGGCTCGATAAAATCCATGTTGCGCGCCTGATCGGGACTCCTTGCCCGATGATCGGTCAAAATTTAGCTCCATTCGGACCTTCAGGTGCGCGACCGATCGGGCGTGCCTCGCCCGATCGGGCCCGTACCCAATCCGGAGCTTCTCTTTTCTTCACCTTTTTCTCTTGAAAACTCCGTACTTTATGATCTAAAACCTGTACAAAACACTTATGAAAGGTAAAATTTCACTCTCCTCACCTCTCTACAAAAAAAAAAATAAAAACTAGTCTAGAAAGCAATAAATACGGGTTGCCTCCCGCAAAGTGCCGGTTTATCTAGGTCCTGCACGACCCTCTTACCACATTGAAGCTCAAAATGAATCGGCACCGCTTAGGTGAAGTAATTCAACTACACCAATCGTAGCCCCCTCATGATATAGCTTGAGTCTTTGGACATTAACCTTAAACTCGTTACCATGTTCATCGAAAACCTCCACAGAACCGAATTTATTGGCCCTTTTTACAGTAAAAGGACCCGACCACCTTGACCTCAACTTTCCTGGGAATAGTTTAAGTCTAGAGTTGAACAACACCTTATCACCCTCTTTGAATTCTTTTGGAAGGATCATCTTGTCGTGTCATCTCTTTGTCTTCTCTTGTAGACACGAGCACTATGATAGGCCGTCAACCTAAACTCATCGAGTTAGTTAAGTTGAAGTAACCTCTTTTATCTCGCTAATTTGGCATCCAAATTGAGCTCCTTAATAGCTCAATATGCCTTGTATTCTAATTCGACCGGGAGATGACATGCTTTACCGTACACGAGTCTATATGGAGTAGTACCTATAGGGGTCTTGAACGCAGTTCTGTACGCCCAAAGGGTGTCATCCAACTTATCGCTCCAATCTTTCCTTGATGTTGCCACCACCTTCTCTAGAATGGCCTTGATCTCACGGTTAGAAACTTCAACTTGGCCACTAGTTTGGGGATGGTAGGCTAAACTTGTCCTATGGTAGACACCATACTTTTTGAGGAGGGTGTCTAACTTCCGCTCATGAAAGTGAGATCCTCCGTCACTAATTATCGCTCTAGGCACGCCAAATCTTGGAAAGATGGTCTTCTTGAAAAGTCTATGGACCACCTTGGCATCATTAGTAGGAGTAGCGATGGCCTCAACCCACTTGGATACATAGTCGACGACGACAAGTATATAATGGTTCCCTTTTGAAGAAGGGAATGGTCCCATGTAATCAACACCCCAAACATCAAAATTTTAACTTCTAAAATTCCAGTTTGAGGCATCTCATGCCGCCACGAGATGTTTCCAGTCCTCTGGCAAGAGTCACAAGCTTGCACAAATGCGTTAGCATCCTTAAACATTGTAGGCCAATAAAATCCTAACACATTAATCTTGGCCACCGTTTTAGTGGGGCCATGATGTCCTCCATATGGTAAAGTGTGGAAACTATTAAGCACACCGTGAACTTCCCATTCGGGAACACACCTGCAAATTAATCCATCTGCACACTCACAAAACAAAAAAGGATCATCCCAAAAATAATGTTTAAAAACATAAAGGAATTTCTTTTTTTGTTGGTAGGACAAGTCAGGAGGTAGAGTACCACCAACTAAATCATTAGCAAAGTCGGCATACCATGGGTGTTTCTTTACAACTACATATATATTGTCATCAGGGAAAGAATCATCTATAGTAAGAGAATCCTTACCCTCATCATACCTAATATGAGACAAGTGGTTTGCCACTACGTTCTCTGCTCCCTTTTTATCTTTTATTTCGATATTAAAATCTTGGAGCAAAAAAACCCATCGGAGTAGCCTTGGCTTTGATTCCGCCTTAGCTATCAAGTACTTCAACGCTGCATGGTCAGTAAAAACAATGACTTTAGAACCAACAAGATTTGATCTAAATTTTTCTAAAGCATATATAACAACAACAAAATCCTTCTCCGTAGTGGCATAATTGACTTGGGCTTCATCCAAAGTTTTGCTTGCATAATAAATAGCATGCAAAACCTTGTCCTTTCTTTGTCCGAGCACGGCTCCTAGTGCAAAGTCACTTGCATCACACATGATCTCGAAAAGGAGATTCCAATCGGGAGCACATATGATGGGTGTCGATATCAAAGCCTGCTTAATCCTGTTAAAAGCCTCAAGACACTCATCAGTAAAAATAAAAGGGGCATCCTTGAGCAAAAGCTGAGTTAGTGGTTTAGCAATTTTAGAAATGTCTTTGATAAAGTGACGATAAAAACCCGCATGACCCAAGAAACTTCTAACTCCCTTAACATTAACTGGGGGAGGTAATTGCTCAGTCACTGAAATCTTAGCTTTGTCTACTTGTATGCCCTTGTCAGATACAATGTGACCTAGAACTACTCCCTCTGTCACCATAAAGTGACATTTTTCCCAGTTTAGAACTAAGTTGCATTCTTCACATCATTTTAAAATTTTAGCGAGATTAATTAGACATGAATCAAATAAAAAACCATACACGCTAAAATCATCCACAAAGACTTCCATGATAGACTCTATGAAATCAGAAAAGATGCTCATCATGCAACATTGAAAGGTAGCGGGAGCATTACATAAACCAAAGGGCATTCTACGATATGCAAAAGCGCCATAAGGGCATGTAAAGGTTGTCTTTTCCTGATCTTCAGGGTGAATCGGAATTTGGAAAAATCCCGAATACCCATCCAAATAGCAAAAGAACTTATGGTTAGCTAACCTCTCAAGCATTTGATCTATTAAGGGGAGGGGGAAGTGGTCCTTTTTAGTGGCGATATTCAGTCTACGATAATCAATACACATACGCTACCCTGTTACAGTTATAGTGGGAATTAATTCATTTTTTTCATTAGTGATCACAGTCATCCCACCTTTTTTGGCACTACCTGCACAGGATTACCCACTTGGAGTCATAAATAGGATAGATAATACCGCATCAAGTAATTTCAACACCTCTTTCCTGAATACTTCCTGCATGTTAGGATTCAATTTTCTTTGGGGTTGAATGCAGGGCTTATAGTTATCCTCTAGATGTATCCTGTGCATACAAAAATCAGGGCTAATACCCATGAGATCATCAATACTGTACCTAATTTCTTTCTTATGGGTTTGTAGGTCATTAAGTGTAGTACTGATGATCACGGGGTATAGTTCCTGTTCATCCAAAAAAATATATTTTAAATGAGAAGGAAGAGGTTTTAGTTCAGGTTTCTTAACCTCTACAGGTTTCAATTCCTGAACTAAATTTACTACCTTCATTGTTTCCTTGGGGTCTAACTCTTTTAAGGAAAGAGCTCTTTCGATATCCTGTACTTCATTACCCCAAACGCTTGCATTATCTGTAGATAAATTCCCAGAAAGAATTTCCTCCAGGGGATCCCTTGCAAGAACCTGTGGCAAGCTATCATCACAAATATCGTCCATTATATCAATAACAATAAAGAGGTTAAAAAGAGAACAAGATCGACGTACTTGAAAATATATTTTTTTATTCATTAATTAATGAGAGTACAAAATAAGTAGATTCGACAGCACGAATCTCTTAGTCTATCATAAAAAATAAAAAATAAAAAACAAAACAAAGGAAAGAAACAAAACAAGACCTAGGGTGCTACATCTTGAATTGTTGACAATTTCTTCAGATTGTGTCTTCGAGCTTTGTCCGTTTCTGACGTAGGTGAAATCCTCTCTAAAAATCAAGTCCATCTATATGATTCATGGTTTAATTTATCAAGTCCCTTTCAATTAATGTTCCCACAGTATAGACTTTTTGAAATGTGTCTAAACCAAGTTATTGTAAATGGCACTTGTATGGTGGAGACATATTGTCTATGAACTTTGGGACAAGATCATGATCCGGAGGTCTTTGTGAAATAAGAGCAACCTTTGATCGCCACTTGAAAAATAAGTTAATGAAGTCTTCTTCTTCCCCTTGCTTAAGCAATTCGAGATCGCGCAAGGTAGTTGCGAGCTTGATGTTATCTCCATATTGGGTTAAAAACGCTTTTACAACGTCACTCCAAGTGGAAGTTCGTTTTGCATCGAGGTTATAAAACCATGAACTAGAAGTTGGGTCCAATGAAAGAGAAAAAGTACATGCATATATGCTTGGCTCAACCTCATTCAATGCCATAGTTCCAATAAAGCTCATTAAGTGAGTCCTAGGATTGTCTATAGCCTTAAAGGTTGGCAAATCCGTAGTCAAGAACTTTTCTGGGAGAGTCTTGCCATTAGGTTGTGGTGAAAGCTCATAATTGAAGTAATTATTCCCTGAGTTAACTTGAAGGACAAGTTTCTCCAAGGCCTCTGCTCTTTCGGCTCTTGCTTTTTCTTGCAGAATGTTTTCTTTTTCTTTTTTTGCTGTTATTTTAGCCTTTTTTGCTTTTTTATGAGCCTTCATTTGGGCTTCTTCTTCTCGTAGGGCCTTTAGGTTTTGGAGTTCCTTTCTAAGTTTCTCCAATGCTGCTTTTGTCACCCATGATTGGACTAGTATGAAAATGTGGAAGATGATCTAGTAATGTGTATCACGAGAAATTGAGCGCGTTCACTTAAACCTTTTCTGCCAAGCATTCAAACAATGAACCAAAAAATTAACGAACAGTCATTAATGGAATACAAATTCACTCTAAGAAAGTTTGTTGATGAATTCACTCTAAGCAAGTTTGTTGATGAAGAATGTCAAAAAATTCACGAACGGTCATTAATGCAATGTCATGATTTGTGTTGACTTCAACAAGGTAATCATCTAAGGATTTTACTTTAAATGAATTGTTTTCGAAAAAGGTAGAAGAAAAAGACAAGAAAGTTGGATTGAAAATGCTCATCAAATTTCAGGAGTATTAATGAACCCGAACATACTCCTTAAATTGATCAAATATACTATAGTATTTGTTGATCACTTAGATTGCAATAGAGATCATATCATTTTTTTTTTAAATTATGATTCTCATATTGCTCATCTTTATAGGATAATATTTTAGTATTTGCTTTTAAAAGAATGATGGCCTCCGAATGTAAAATCCAAGAAATAATTAAATCATTTTCTCGGTTTTATCATTCATTATCTTCTCTTTTTTTTTTGAGAATTATAATAATTTTTTTGTATCATAATCTTTTTTTTTTTTAACAATTTTTTTTCGTTCTATTTCTCTCCCCCCCCCCCTCTCTCTCTCTCTCTCTCTCTCTCTCTCTCTCTCTTTTTGTGTGTGTGAGGCAAACATCTCAAGTAAGGTTCTCGGGATTTTCTTTTTAAACCATAGAAGAGGTAATTAATTATACTCTTAAATCAAGGTTGATCAATTACAGCTAAAACATGATGAACACGATAATAGGCACGTTTAAGAATAAACATATTGATAACGTCCTATTAAGGGAAGCGAACTTCTAATGAAGAACCTCATAAGAAGTATCTTTCAAAAAAAAAAAGAGAGAGAAAGGGAGAGAGGGAGAGATATAGAATGAAAAAAAAAATTGTTCTTTTTTTTTACAAAAAAAAAAAAAGTATGATACAAAAAAAAAATATTATAATTCTCAAAAAAAAAAAAAAAGAGAAGATAATGTATAATAAAACCGATAAAATGATTTAATTATTTCTTGGATTGTACATTCGGAGGCCACCAATTTTATAAAGCAAATAGTAAAATATTATCCTGTAAAGATGAGCAATATGAGAATCATAATTAAAAAAAATGATGTGATCTCTATTGCAATCTAATTGACCAACAAATACCATAGTATAGGGAATATTTCAAGCATTATCCCTAGCTTGAACCCCACTGTGATCATACACTAAAGTATGGTGGCATCCAAAGGGAAGGAAGCTAGAGAGAAAAAGAGTCGCCAACAAGTTTTAGGAACTTGTATACCGTTCACGAGGTGAAGGTTACACCCCTTAACGATCCAGGAGATCGTCAACTCCAATAAGTCTGGAACCATGACCGGTAGTTCGAGGATGAAGGTACAAATCCAACCTAAAAGAGATTAAATCTGCCCTAATAATAGGTCTCTACTTTATTCGGATCGTATTCATGTGCGCTTTCTGACTAACATGGAATCAATAGGATTAACCCTAAACATGTTTATCTATGTTGGTTGAATATTAATGCAAAAACAAAACTATTATTGGTGATCACTTGAATTATAATCATATTAACCCTAAACAAGATTATTAATTATCTTATTAAGCGTGATTACAAGTACAAATTCCCTTTAAACATGCATAAAAGGTGTGATCAAATAATAAAAATAAATATCAAGCAACATAATTATAACAATTATAAATATAACCATAATCATAATCATAATCATGTTAAAACATAATAATAGCAAGATCCTAGGCATAATACTAACAAGATTAATAACAAACCCTAGCATGTCACTAAACAATAAAAATCAAAGCTTTAACCCTAACATGATACTAACATGATTATAAGGAAGAACATAGGAAGCATCGCAGGAATCACAATTGTCATATTTGATATTAGAAATTATAGTTATTACCCTAAACATGATACTAAGAAGATCAAAACGCACTAACATGATACTAGGAATTATAATAACAACCTAGACATGATACTAGGAATCAAAATAATAACCTAGACATGATTTCTAAAAATCATAATATTAATAAATCAATTAAAACACTTACTTGGATGCCTCGTACCTCTTTCAAATAACAAAATACACACGTTAGTAACTTCAATGAAAATGATAATCAAAACAATTAAATTAAATAATTGAAAGAGAGATTTGGGACCAAACCCTCATAAATTAAAACCTTTCACGTCTAGGGCGAAGGCAACTTCGAATTTCGCTAGGTGTTTCTAGATCTTATGAATGCGGAATTTTGTATGCAAAAGCTAGTTTAGAAAAGAGAGAGAGAGAGAGAATATCAAGATATTCTTAGAAAACTAGAGAGTTGATGAAAATTGACAGTTGTTGATTGAAAACGGAGGTTTTAAGAGGCTATTTATAGAGAAAATCAGCCGAATGAATAAAAAAAACGAATCAGAGTTTCGACGAGAATAAAACAAATTAGCGCAAGACGCCAGGCATTAGCACCAGGCGCTAATCCTGTCGTCGGACGCTAAATAGCAGTTTCCACGCTTTTTCTTAATTTGATAAAATTTACCCGTACAAAAGGGCAAAATCGTATTTTCCTTAAAAACACTTCTTTTATTCTCATTAAAACTCTATAAAGTTAACTAAAGTCAATTTATCAATGCTAATTAAACTAGGAATGAAAAGAACCTTCTAGAAGAATCTAGAAGACTATAATCAATCCAAATTGCATTAGGAATGATAAATCAATATTAGGCCCTCCTCTAGATCATTGGGCCGCATATAAATATCAAACCGGGCCCAGTTTAGTAATTTCGCCATAACTTCCTCATTATTCATCGGAATTGGGCTTATAATACATCGTTGGAAAGCTCTTTTCAAACCCGACCCAACTACACTATTATTGGACTCTTGTTATGGACCAAACCAAATTGGATTGGTTGTTTTTTTAAAATAGGTTTTCAAAAATAGAGAGAAAGAAAAGAAATAAAAATGAACCGCAACACTAGACTTTCCACACTTTCACTTCATTCGATTATGATTCGATGCGAAAGGTACTCATCACTGGGTTTGGTTTTGGGGAGACACAAATGGGTGTCTACACATAGTATATTTGATCATTTTAAGGAGTATGTTCGGGCTCATTAATATTCCTAAAATTTGATGAGCATTTTCAATCCAACTTTCTTGTCTTTCTCTTCTACTTTTTTTGAAAACAATTCATTTAAAGTAAAAATTCTTTGATGATTACCTTGTTGAAGTCAACACAAATCATGACATTCTATTAATGATTATGAAAAAAAAAACCCTCATAAAAAGTAATGTCATTAGTTTGATTATGAAGTACGTAAATGAATCATCATAATCAAAAATAGTATCGCGCACTATTTTCCGTCTTGCGCTAAGGTGGAAAGTGCTTTTTTTTTTTTTTTTTTTGTGAAAACGCAAAAAGAATGGAAAAAAAATTTCGACTTTTTTTTTTCTTTTTGCGAAAACGCAAAAAGAACGGTAATTTTTTTTTTTTGAAAAAACAAAAACGACAATCAATGTAAAGGTAACCAAGTTAGACAACGTTGTTACCAAAGAGATTTTTTAACACCTACTTAATAATTAACCTCGAAGCGGTAATATCGTATTCTCCGTATGATATTGCTCGTAACGAGTCAAAGTCAACATTGAACAGTGGTCGCGCGCAACTTTGACAGTTGCACGTGCCACCTGGTAGGTTCAACAATTTTTCATTTTTTTTTTGTTGAACCATAATTTTTGCGAATTTTGTTTTTTATATCTCTAGGTAACAAGATGGAACTAGTTAGATTAGACACAAAACACATATTCATGTAGTCACATAAGCACATAAAAGGAATCGTCAAAGCATACAATGTCATTCTAAGGTCAAGGCTTGGGTGTCCAAAGGTACCATATCTTAAGATACGATGCACGAATCAATAACTAAACGTGTTGACCCATGACATAGCCCTCACAACATTTTGTTGCCGATATGGGTGGGATGATTGTTATTGATTTTGGGATTGAAGTCTAGTGTTGGCAACCCCTAGTCAATGAGCCAATCCCCAATGGTTAAAGTGTGCTATGATTATGCATGATGCAATTTTGCTTGTTTGGTTTTTACTTTTGTGAAAAAGGAATATGTTATGCGTTCGAGTCTCGCTCTCTAACTAGAGATTATCCAACTTAGTTCTCATTACAACCCATAGGCAACCTAGTGTTGAAAACTTTGGATCATAACTGAGAACTAATCTTGTACCTCTAAGCCCCAGTGGATTCGCCACTATAAGGAGGGTGTTCCCGTAGTAGGGGATCCTTCCTTAGATGCCCATGGTCATTTAAAAGTCTAGGACTTTACACTTGTTAGGGTGTATTAAGATTTGAATTCCTGACTTTTTGGGAGACCTTGAATTAAAAATGAAACAAGTAAGAGTCGCCAAATGAGTTTTGGGAAAACTCTTAAACCTCGTCCATGCCTTTCTCCCATGTGGAGTTCATTGTATAATTAGCACAAATCGTAAGTTTACCCATGTCCAAATTGGTCTACATAAACCAAAACTGAGTTCCGGAGTGAGGGTACTAAAATAACGTTCCCTTTAAAGGAGAATCACTATTCTAGCTCTTCCTTTTTCACCATTTCATTACCATACAACATATGCAACGTGATATCTAAAGACTAAGTTAGTTGATTTTATTTACAAGCATTAATCACGTAGGAATTACATTGCAAAAGTCGTTTTTCTTTGTTTAATCAATTAGTCTTTTGGCCCGTACAATGTACGGGCTTTTATTTGTGTATTTTTTTTTGGTGCATGTAGTTTATTAAATCATGAAATAGACAAATAGTAGTATGGAGACATTGGGGGTTTTTGGTCGTGACATTTTTTGAGGGACAATAACTTTAACGCATTTAGGTTTAGTTTTTTTTCTTTTTATTTGTTGTTTTGCATTATAATATGTTGAAGTTTGCACTCAATGGATTGGTAAGAAATCAATAATTAGGAAATTAGATTAGCAAAATATTATTGAATATATGTTTAAGTAACTATGTTTACATCGGATAGTTAGGGAATGACCGAATGAGATAGCATTCTTCATATTGTAGCATCCACATTTTCCCCGTGCGTCATGTCTTCATATTTGTCTCCTCCATTTTATATGTCGTGGAATTTGCCTCATGTGGATTTTCTTTGTCTTCAAGTGGTTGTATTTCCGGGATTGACTCATCATTCCTGTAAACGGATTAAAATTTGAGTATTAGACTTAGGCTTATTAACAATTTTCCAATTTTGACAATTGGGGGTTTCAATTAACAAAAATTCATGCATGTTTAAATTTTATTTCAATTTCAGTGAAAATTTTAAAAATAAAATCTATAATAATAATAATAATAATAATAATAATAATAATAATAATAATAATAATAATAATAATAATAATAATAATAATAATAATAATAATAATAATAATAATAAGAAAAGGCACGAGATGATAGTCACTCACCAAATGTAAATCTGCATGTGAATTTGATGATGGAGGTACTATGTTATATAGAATAAATATTGCAGTGGCAGATGAGTGAATAAATACTCCGTACTAAAAAAGCATTAACATACATCATCATTATTATGTTCAGAATTTGTAACCGAAAACATGATTAAAGGAATTTAATTTGTGGGAATTGAAGAGGGGATCGGAGATGAAGAGGAAGAGTGAGGAATTATTTGTTGGTTTGTTGATGAAGATGAAGCGGCCATCGGGCCATGGGATTATGGTGGTTTTTTGGTTTAAACAGATACTCCATATTAAATTGTGTGGTGGAATGAAAGGTCAAAGCTAGCTTTTAGCTAACATAAATGCCAAACTGTTTAGCTTTTACTCCAACTAATATCTCTAAATAATACTCTGTATTACGTAGTAATATTATACTCAATTTTAAATTCTTAATTAATATTAATAATTTGATGACTAATTACTTTCCATTTAAATATTGATTTGTACACGTGGCACATTGTATTGGAGTAATGACCACGTGGCACATTGGATTGGAATAGTGAGCATGTGGCACATTGGATTGGAAAAGAGAATATAGGATGAAGACATTTGTGTATCATGGTTAGAGTTTTTAAATACTAAGTATGGATGTTCGTGAAAAGAACAAAATAAACAATATTCGCCTTGTCTTAAGTGATAAAACAACAATTAATTATCAAATTCTAGTCTTAATTAAACGAAAGAATATTATGTAAATTAATTAATTAAAAGTTTGTTTAAAGTGATCAAATAACACTATTTATTCAATTAATCGTGGCCTGGATGCAAAACTGACTTTATATATTCGTGCCAGTAATGTTTTACTTACTATCAATAGTACAAGTTTACCATAGATAATAAGTTTTTTATAATTTACCAAAGAAAAAAGTAAAAATAAAAATTGTTATTACTAAAGGAAATTTCCCTAATAATTATTATGATATTCGATATGGTCCCAAAAGTAAGTACTTTAATCATTCAAAGCTATGATTATTATTAACGTGCAACATTTAACATAGGCATCAACAACAACATTAAGGCCTTGTTCACTTCACCTTACAAAATAATTTTCAGTAAAAATAATTTCAATTCAGTAAAAATTAGTAAACTTAAAAAACAAATATAATAGAAAATCAGTAAAAAATAATTTAAGTTCAGCAAAAATAATTTCAGTTCAGTAAAATTAATTTCAGTTTAGAAAAATAATTTTAGTTCAGCACAAACAATTTCAATTTAGTAAAAATTGTTTCAGTTCTGCAAAAAAAAAAAAAAAAAAAAAAAAAAAAAAAAAAAAAAGAGAAGTGAATGGAGCCTAAAAACAGCGATGGAGGTAGCAGCAATAGATATGTTTGAAATAATATCACGGGTACCTTGCTCATAATTTGTCGTGAGTAATCACAAGACCTGTTTAAAAACCATCAAAATAAGTATTAACATTGGAAACTTTTATATATATTGATTAGAAAAATTTGTAAGAAAGGTGTTTTTAAGTGGTCGACTTTGTGAGGAAGGTCCTTTTATGAAAAAGGTGTCACAAAATGTCCTTTATCGTGTTTGGATTGTGCAAATGGTCCTTTGACCAATCTTCGGTGTTGACCAATTTTTTTTTGCCAAAAATAATTGTGCAGGTGACCACTTAAATGAGTTTTTTTTTTCCCCCTTTCCCTCTATATCCTTTTTCCCCCCTTATTTTATTTTTCATTCCCCTATTCAAGTTAAAAGGTTTCGGGTCTAAACACAAAGAGCCCAACAATACATTTATACATTGAGAAGGTTTTGCGTAGAACGGACACACGTGAGACCGGGCTTAGCAACAAAAAGGCACGGGTCTGAGAAACCCGATCAAAGCCCGCGCACAAACATTTTATAAAATTGATGATACTGTCTTATTCTTGATAAAAATTATCTTATCAATAATATATACTAAAAGACACACCAGCAATGACATGTGTCATCTCTTGGTGTGTCCATCGTTTTTTTTTTTTTTTTTTTTTTTTTGGGTATAAAATTGTATTTTAAAAAAATCTTACACAAAAATAACTTCAAAATCTTATACAATATAGTAACTTAAAATAAAAAAGATTTAACATATCTTTAACTCAAATATTTATGTATTTATAAAAAAATATTATTAATATACTTTTGATTATAATCTACATAATTTTATATTTAATATATCTTTCGTAACCCTTTATATTGATCAAAATTATTTGTCAACTATATTTTTAGATTTTTTTCTTTATAAAAACTAATTATAATTAAGGAAATTTTGACTTTTACCACCAAAAAATTTGGACAAATTGTTTGTTACCACCTACTATTTTAAAAGTTGTATTTTACCACCAAATAATGTTCTAAAAATTGTTTTTCACCACCTACCGTTAAGAAAACCGTTAAATCTAACGGTGTTAAAAAACATTCTTCGATTTTCGTGCCCAAAATATTTTTTTATTTGTTTAGGGGGGCATTTTGGCCATACGGGTCCAATTTGAGGTCAAAATTGATAAAAAAAAATGATCGGAAATACCTCGTTTTGCGTGTTCACGCAATTCGATGTATTTTTAAACATGCAAAACGAGGTATTTCCGTTCATTTTTTTATCAATTTTGACCTCAAAATGGACCCGTACGACCAAAATGCCCCCCTAAACCTATGAAGAACATATTTTGGGCACGAAAATCGAAGAATTTAAAAAAAATTCCGTTAGATTTAACGGTTTTCTAAACGGTAGGTGGTAAAAAATAATTTTTTGAGATTTATTTGGTGGTAAAATAAAACTTTTAAAATAGTAGGTGGTAAAAAACAATATGTCCAAATTTTTTGGTGGTAAAAGTCAAAATTTCCTATAATTAATGATAGTTTAATAGTATTTATTGAAAATTATCGTGCACAAAATAGTCTTTGAATAAAATAGTCTTATTCCTAATAAAAATTATCTTATTCCTGACTAAAATTATCATAATCCTGACTAAAATTTTCTAATTCCTGACAAATATTAATCTTATACCAAATATTTTAATGTATGACAATAATATTCTAATATCAAACATTAAAAATTTAATACCTGGCATTAAAAAGTTTAATATCAAACGTTAAAAATTTTATATCTGACATCATAAGTTAAATATCTGACAATAAAATCAATATCTGAAATTTAAATTTGAATATCAAAAATGCAAAAACCATATTCTTCTCGCTTCTCCATATCCATTGTTTACCACTTTCTCTCTCCTCCTTTGTCATCGCAATGTTTAACAGCGAGTTAAACCCCCAAAAAGCATCAATCCTATTACACCCACCTTTCAGAAGATGCACTTCAGAACGAAGGGAAACACAAGCATTAGAGGCAATCCAATCACAGTCTAAAATGGATACATACCCATAAACAATTGAAGAAACCAGGGTAGTAGAAATGATTGCCAAAACCTAGAAGGATTGCAAAAACTCGGGCCATAAACAAGGAGAAGATTCAAATGGAGTGGTTGAGAGGGTGGTGCGCCGGGAGTTTGCGGCGGTGGAGGAGAGAGAAAAAGGTGCGAAACAAGTCAAGGAAGTGCGAGAGGTAGAAAATGTACCATTGATGAGAAGGTTTGGCGTTTTGGCTAAACCTTTTGAACAGACTCATCGTGAGTCTGTTCTACTCAAAGTTTCACTTATACGTATTCTCAAAACTATGTATATTAAAGTTGTAAATATTATACTTTGTAATATACTCATAGTGTAATACGAAAATAACAATTGTAAAATAATGTATTAGTTTATGAAGTAAATTTTTTTTTCCGTCAACTTTTTATCGATAATTAATTTTTTTTAACAAAAACAGAAACAAAAAACTACATACTTTATATGTTCCTTTGGACCTCATGCTCAATCATTTTTACTCTCATGGTTTTTTGGTTAATTTTTCATTTGTTATAACTTTTAGGAAATTTTGGACTTTTACCACCATAAGAAAACACAAAATTGTTTTTATCATCAATAAAACTTCTACAAGTTTTATTTTACTACAAAGTAAAATCTAAAATTTGTTTTAAAATCAAATAGAATTATAAATAAATCTTCGATTTTTGTGCCAAAACATTCTATTTAATGATTTTGGGGGTCATTTGGTTTCAATTGAGGTCAACATTGGCAAAAAATTATTACAAGTGTCTCGTATAGCCTATTAAAAAACCTCTAGTTGCGTATTTTATTGACAATTAAAAGAACCTCTAGTTGTGCGTCAGAGTGCACATACAAATAAAAAATTGATAAACCAATCAACTCATAACCTCATCAAATTAATTAATGTAGCTTAACAAGTTTAATTTGGAGATCAAAATTAGAGACTTGAGGTCAAAGATTTCACCAAGAAATTCATATTACTACATTAATTTAATTGGATTAACAATAGTATGACTAATCAAGCTTAAGACCATACATGGAAATCCATTCAAACAAGAAATAGGGAGACTACATTAATTTGGTCAGTTGGTTTTTAAAAAAAAAATAAAAAAAAAAAAATCATACATGGAAATCCATTCAAACAAGAAATAGGGAGACTACATTAATTTGGTCAGTTGGTTTTAAAAAAAAAAAAAAAAAAAAATTGGTCAGCTATAAAAGGTAGCAACCAAAGTTATTGTTTTGTTTTGTTTGAATTTGTTTTGGCTGTTTTCACTAGGTAGTTAATGAACTCCTAGCAGGTACTAGGTGGTTACAACAGCTAAGAACTCAATTACCTGCTTATAAACTAAGTATGTAAAACTAAGTAGAATATGTAAGAAATAAATAATTCTCCAAGAATTTGGGTAAAAGGACAAGGAAAATTCTACCTCAAAAGTCAAAAGTAAATATTTGAGATTTAGCCAAGCTAAGTATTTTTCTTATATGGCAGGAAGTTTCCTTGGAGGTCTACTTATCTATCACATACTACTAAAAGCGAATTTAAAGAGATATTTTACAATGCATTATTAAAACATAAATTCTAAAAAAAGGGGGTGTACATTAATATATGGTAATACGGGTTAAAGTTATCTTAAAATTACTTAAAGTTACCCTTCATACTACACAAATTATTATTTTCCTAATAATAAATTATATCTTACAAAAAAATTATAATGTATTTGATTAATCATATTGTCTTCATAGTATAGTATGTAATCATGAATTTATAAGAAATTACACGTTAAAATAAAATTCAAACCAATGAGAAATTAAAAGTTACCCTTTAAAGGGTTAAAGTTACTATTAAAATAGTACATGTTACCCTCAAATTGACCGTTTTACTATAATATTAACGTACACCCACCTTACACAAGACCTATTGTTATTAAAAAAAATTCCAGCCAAATTAATTTTTATAAAAAAAATAATAATAAAAAAACAATGTTATATAGAAATTAAGTTTGCATTTTGATTATAACTTTTATTTTATATATAATATAACGTAAACTTTCTAAAATATTAGCTTGCACATTATAACTATAACATATTTTATTATTTTCTCTTACATTTTCTATTATTTTAATAGAGAGCGTATGATGTGCGTCTTGCCACACGTAACAGCTCGTACGTCAAAGCATGCAGTCAATTAAACAAAAAGGCGCGAGTTTAAAGCCCGTAAAAGTCGGGCTTTGTTAGCCCGATTAACAAAAAGGCGCTTGTTTATCAAGCCCAATTTTATTAAAAAAGGCGCTTCTTTGTAAAGCCCAGCGAGATTTAAAAAGACGTTTTTTTAAGGCCCATTATAAACTGATATCCTCAAATGATTTAATTGTATCATTTTTAAAAAAAAAATTATAAGATATCCTTAAAAGGAAATATTATATCATTCAACATTTAGTAATAATTTAAAATTACAGACATTTACCTATCCTTCATAAAATGTATGATATCTTGAAAAACATAATTACTTATTTGTTTTTACACTACAAACATAAATTTATCTACAACTTGACTATAACCTAAAACGAGTGAATGATATCCTCTAAAGACTAAATACTAGTTTATATCCTCATAACGAAAAATTATATCCTTAAATAGGTATATTTTATCAACCAAAAACTAGATGATATCCTATGAAAAAAAAAACTTGGTATTACTAATACAGAATGATATCCTCCAAAGAAATATCCTATAACGACTGCCGAATATAGGTAAAGACGAAATACTAGCTTATATCCGAATAACGAAAAATTATTTCCTTAAATGAATATATTATATCAAACAACAATTGGATGATATCCTATAAAAAAAAATACTAGCTATTGCTGATACATAATGATATCCTCCAAAGACTAAATAATACCGTCTTGATTATAACCTATAACGAGTGAATAATATACTTGTAAGACTAAATACTAGCTTATATCCTCATAACGAAAAATTATTTCTTTAAATGGGTACATTTTATCAATTAACAACTGGATGATATCCTATGAAAAAAAATACTTGGTATTACTGATACAGAATGATATTCTTCAAAGACTAGATAATATCCTTTGAACATAAAATATTAGTTGAGTTGCATAAAAAAAAAAAAAATCCTCTAAATACTGGACTATATCCTATAACAATTGCCGAATATCCTCTAAAGTCTAAATACTAGTTTATATCCTTATAATGACAAAATAATTTCCTTAAATGAGTATATTTTATCAACCAACAAGTGGATGATACACAATGATATCCTCCAAAGACTAGATAATATACTTTAAACATTAAATATTAGTTGAATTTTATATATTAAAAAAAAAAGAAATCCTCTAAAGACTGGACTATATCCTAAAACGACTGCAGAATATCCTGTAAAGACGAAATACTAGATTATATCTTCATAACGAAAAATTATTTCCTTAAATGGATATATTTATCAAGTAAAAACGGGATGATATATTATGAAAAAAAATACTTGCTATTGCTGATACAGAATGATATCCTCCAACGACTAAATAATATCCACTGAACATAAAATATTAGTTGAACTCATAAAAAAAAATAAGAAATCATCTAAACACTAGACTATATCCTACAGCAACTGCCGAATATCCTGTAAAGACGAAATACTAGATTATATCCTCATAACGAAAAGTCATTTTCTTAAATGGGTACATTTTATGAACCAAAACGTGTTAACTAATATAATAATAATATATTGATTTGATAGTATCCTCACAATCCTAGTAAATATCATACGAAGATTTTACATTAAATTTTAAACAAACTTCCGTTTTTTATGCTTTCATTTACCAATCAGATGCTTTTAATAATATTCAAGTCAAAGCATTTACGTAAATAATTTATTACTAATAAATTTATTTTTGACTTAGGTTTAATAACTATTGTATATATAATCAACAATTTTGTGAGTTCCTCTGGTTGTTTGTTAATAAATAAAAAATTCTATTCTTCCAGTGAGTATTTAAGGATATATATCATAAGAATGGCTAACAACCATAACAATTCCAGAAAAAGGCGTGGAAGAAAGCCTTTACTACATGGATCTTCATCAAATATGGTAGAAGCAAAAGATTGGGCAGATAATATACAAGCTGAGTGTGAAGGGGATTGTTTTAATTTCATTTTTTCTGAATCATATCATTTAGAAGGAATTATAGTAAGGCTTCTTTGTATATTAAATTATAGTTTATTTATTTTTATGTATTATATTAAAATATAAGATATCGCAAAACATTTCTTCATATGAAAATTTTTTGTTTTATTGATGTAGAATGTTCCCTTAGTGTAGACACCTAAAAATGTCTCCCCAAAACCAAACCCGATGATGAACAACCTTTCACTGCCATAATAGGTCGGGTTCAGTATTTAATCCCGAGGGTGCTTAAAAAATTGTGTTTAATTAAATTCATTTTTTTAATAGTCCATGGATCAGTCTTGATGTTTGCTCAAAGCATAGATTTTTTAATTTCAGCCCAAAACCTTTTTTATTTTATTATTTATTTTGGCCCAAACCTTTTATTTATTTTATTTACTTTTTTTCTTATTTTAGCCCAAATAATAATAAATCAGAAATGACCTGAAATTATCAATCGACATTTAAATTGCTCAACGAAATTAGGGTTAAAAATGAATTTAGATGGAAAAACGGACGAAAAATTCTCGCGTCACGACAATAGTCCACCGTGTCACGGGAAACTGTCCCGTCTGACGGTGGGATTTCCCGTGACACGGGAAACCTGTTGTGACACGGGAATTTCCGTGTCCGTTCCGCGTAAACCCTTCACGCGTTTTATTCCCTGTACCATAAAATATCTCCCGCGTCACACAACTGTTCACCGCGTCATGGGAATTTTTCCCGTCTGACGGTGGGAATTCCCGTGTCACGGTACACAGTGTCGTGTCGCGGTATAATTTTTTAGGGATTTTATCATTTTAGGGTTCTGTGTGTTCCCTCAGCACATTTTTTCTATAAATACCCCCTCATTTCTGATGTACGGGGCATCAATAAATTCACTATTTTTCTCTCTTCTATGCTCTAGCCTAAACACTAGCCTACCCTTCTTATTTCAAAATTCCTTCTTCAAACACTCCCAGGAGTCCATACTTTAACTCGTGGTTCTGTCCTTAAGCCAAGGCGTGAAAGGTAGAACTGTTTGAGGGTTTGGCCCCAAATCAACTCTACTTAATTTAATTTAATTTAATTATTGTTCTATTATTATTTCCTTGAAGTTATTAACTCGTTTATTATTTTGTAGTTGCAAAAAAACATAATCAAAGTAAGAATTATGTTCCTTTTATTTCTATTATTTTTCTAACGATTTTATATTGTTGGAATTATTGTTAAATTGCTTCTAATGTTAATGTTTATTTTATTATATTTATGATCACCATATTGCATGTTAAAGGGAATATGTAATTGAAAATAACGCCTAATAAGATAATTTGGACAACCGGTTTAGGTTCCTTTTTAATCTTGTTATAAATCAAGTGGTCACAATATTTTAGAATTATGTGTTGCATTAATATTAAACCAATTTAGCTAAATAATAGTTTAGAGCAAATTGAATCTCTGTTTGTATGCCTTTGAGATCGCAAGAATCACTTTTCACTATAAGAATCGAGTAGAGGCCAATACGGGCGAATGTGACTCCATGACTCACTTCCTACCATCATCCCCGATCCTCCTTTTGTGGTTCCGCACCATACGGTGTTAGTAATCTCATGGATTATGAATGGGGTGTAACCTTCACGGGTCAATCGTTGTTGCCTATCATTGTCCCTTATCGTGGTTGCCTTTTTATGATCCGTGAACGGTTTACAAGTTCCTTAAAAACTTGTTCGCGGCTCCCTATTTTATTTGTCCCTAATCATATTATGTCAATTCCCACTTCCTATGAGTGCCAAGCATATTCACACATGCTTTTAACGTAGGCGCACTTCGAGCGACGCCTACAATTTGGCGACTCCACTTGGGAGTATTCTTGGTTATTTATCGATTTGAGTGATCGGTATTTAATTAAGATGAGTGGATGAGACTTGAAAGATTCTTGAAAAATATTCCTGTGACAAATTTGGCATTTTTGCATAAGCATAGACGTTTTAACATTGCGTTTAGGTCTGTCCCGTAGGAAAAATTGAATAACTTGATTGCGTACGAAGGAAAACAGGGCACCAGTCAGATTTTCTGACTGCTGTGCCACAACACAATCTGCCGTGTCACGGTGCAGTACACCGTCTGACGGTGTGTAGTACCGTGGCACGGGAATATCTGTCGTGTCACAGCAGTCCTAAAATCAGTCTGGTGGCTTGTTTTCTCTTCTCACATTCAACTTCCTTCGATTTTTCTGAAAAAACATTTGTGTTCTACATGCGTCTTAGCCCTAGGGGATTTAAGCTCTATCAACCCAAAAACGCTCATGGCAATAAGGGTTCATCTGAGTTATTAAATCCACCCAAACCATGGAGTCGAGTTCGATTTCATCACGAACTCGCGGAGCCGCCCGTTGGCATACACCCTTAAGGGAGGCTGCCTTGCTAACGCGTCCAAACTCTTAACCATGGTACCCTTTTGACACCCAAAGCTTGACCAATAGTTCAACATAGATCTTGACCCTAGGCTGCGAACTTTTTTTACATCATCGTGACTAAATGCTACATGGTTTGTTTGGTACTAACCCTCATGTGTTTACTCTTTTTGTTTAACCCATGACCGAGGGTTTTTTATTTCCACATAGTAATTAGTACGGACCTAAAATCGTCTAAAATCTGGAAAAACTCACAAAAAAGACCTGCTACTGTGCACCGTGTCATGGCAAGTCCTGCCGCGCCACGGTGAACAGTGCCGTGACACGGCGCTTTCTATCGTCTGACGGTAGACAGCACCATGTCACGACAGTCAGCACCGTGACAAGGTGCCCAGGAAAAGTGTCCCGTCAGTCTTTTTTCGGTTTTTGTGCGTACGTATGTGGTTTATGTGTCCAGTTTGGTGTCATGTCTAGCTGTACGGTCATAACATGCGTCCATAACCTCACTTAATCACTCACATGTTGTGTTCACACACTTTTTCGTTAGTCGTGCACCATTTCTTGACCGTATTTTAGGGTAGTCTTTTTTTGTGTCTTTTTTTTTGCAGTAAGTCGAATGGTATCCTCCCATATATTTTATTTTTTTAAAAATAAATTCAATTCAAATTTTTTCTTGATGGGTTAAGGTTAAGTTTGGTCATTAAAGGTGTGTTTGTTTCGGTGTCACCGCACTTGGTCAAGAAGCTGGGGTAGATTGTCACGGTTCGAGTCAATACCTCAACAACCTCTTATACCAAAGAGGCGTACAAGGAAACCACCACAATTATCTCCACAAGATCCATCTCCAGTCTACTTTCAACCAATGGCTACTAAGGAAGATATCGAGAACACCAACAGGACAATTGAAATGTTGTCTAACATGATGCAAACACTCACTACTAGAGTCAACACGGTAGAGGAAGACAACAAGAACAATGTCACTGCCGCTGCAATGGACAAGATTAAGGAACAGATGAGTAAGATTTCTGAAGAATTTACTTATGTGGAGCAACCTGTCGCCTCTTCGTCCATAAGGGACAAGCTTCCTGAGAAGTTTTACATTGCTGACATTCCCAAGTTCAAGCCTACTGATAATCCACTTTTCCATTTGAAGGCTTTTTCTGCAACCATGGCTCTTAAGGGAGTAGATGTGACACTCTTCCCTACGGTGTTCCCTCTTTCCTTAGAGCATGCCTGTCAACAATGGTTCTACTCTCTGGAATCCAAACATTCAGGCCAAGACTTCTGAACGTGAACTCTCCATTCTCAAACAGAAAGAGAATGAAGGCTTCACCACTTACTTAAGCAGATGGAGGGAAACAGCTGCGCTCTTGGTGGATCCCCCCAAGGAAAAAGAGATGGTTCGCTTGTTCATTGCCAATTTGACTCATAAGTACAAGCAACACTTGAAGTTTCTGCCTCTGAGTACCTTTGAAGCTGTATTCGATATTAGAATCAATATCGAAGATGAACTAATGAAGACAGCTGGTAGCAACAATAATAACAACAACACTTGGAAAAACAAGAAGAACGACACTCCTTCTTCTCCGTCTTCCAAGCCTAATAATGCTACCAACAATATCAACATCAATGATGTGCTGGCCCTTAATGCTCCTCCTCAAATATTCCAAAGGCAAAGGAGGGTTTACACGCCTTTAGGAATGACTTATGACATTGATTTTGACCGTTTGCATGGTTAAGGATTGATTATGCTAATCGGACCGTTTCCAGAACCTTGACCAGAGAATAGAACCGCTAGCTATGACTCCAATGCCTATTGCAAGTTTCATCAAGGCAAGGGTCATAATACTGAGAAGTGCTGGAGGTTGAAGGATGCAATCCAAGACCTAATTGATGCTAATCAACTTCCTGTCCCTCCAGGGGGCAAGAAGCCTAACATTCAAACAGGTCCTCTTTCTGATACTTTGGCTATCATGGGAGATGAAATCTCCTTTGATCCGTCAATACTTGTAGGGAATATTTCAAGCCTTAATCCCTAGCTTGAACCCCACTGTGATAACACACTAAAGTACGGTGGCGTCCAAAGTCAAAGAAGATAGAGCAAAAGAGTCGCCAACAAGTTTTTTTTAGGAACTTATAAACCGTTCACGAGGTGAAGGTTACACCCCTTAACGATCTAGGAGATTGTCAAATCCAATAGGTCTGGAACCATGACTGGTAGTTTGGGGATGAAGGTACAAATCCAACCTAAAAGAGATTGAACCTACCCTAATAATAGGCCTCTACTTTATTCTGATCGTATTCATGTGCGTTTTCTGACTAACATACAATCAATAGGATTAACCCTAAACCTGTTTATCTATGTTGGTTGAATATTAATGCACAAATAAACTATTATTGGCGATCACTTGAATTATAATCAAATTAACCCTTAACAAGATTATTAATTATCTTATTAAGCGTGATTACAAGTACCAATTCTCTTTAAACATGCATAAAAGGCGTGATCAAGCAATAACAATAAATATCAAGCAACATAATAATAATAATAAAAATAATTATAATGAAAATAATCATAATAATAATAATAATCATGTTAAAGCATAATAATAATAGCAAGATCCTAGGCATGATACTAACAAGATTAATAACAAATCCTAGCATGTCACTAAACAAATAAAAATCAAAGTTTTAACCCTAACATGATACTAACAATCATAAATATTAGGAAGAACATAAAAGGCATCATACTTTTAATCATACTTGATATTAAAGTTACCCTAGACATGATACTCGGAATTATAATAACAATCTAGACATGACTTCTACATAATAACAATGTAAACAATTAAAGTACTTACTTGGATTCCTCGTACCTCTTTCACAAAATACACATGTTAGTAACTTCAAGGAAAATAATAAACAAAACAATTAAATAATTGAAAGAGAGATTTGGGACCAAACCCTCAGAAATTAAACCTTTCACGTCTAGGGCGAAGGCAACTTCGAATATGGCTAGGTGTATCTAAGTCTAATGAATGCGGAATTTTGTATTTGTGAAAAGCTAGTTTAGAAAAGAGAGAGAGAGAGAGAGAGTAATCAAGAGATCTTGATGAGAGTTGGTGCCTGAAAACGGGGTTTTTAGAAGGCTATTTATGGAGAAAATCAGCCAAAAAGATAAAAAATCAAAACAGAGTTCTGACGCGTAAAACCAGGTTAGCGCCAGACGCTGACATTAGCGCCAGGCGCTAACGCTAGCGCCAGGCGCTAACGCTAGCGCCAGGCGCCAAGCTTAGCAACAGGCGCTAATGCTGGCGTTTGGCGCTGACTAAGAAATTGACGCGTTTTCTAAAAATCAGATATACATTGCCGTACAGGAGGATAAAATCGTATTTTCCTCAAAAACATTCTTTTATTATGATTAAAATTCTAAAAAGTCAACAAAAGTCAATTTATCAATTCTAATTGAATTAGGAATGAAAAGAACCTTCTAGAAGAATCTAGAAGATTAAAACCATTCCTAATTGCATTAGGAATGATAAATCCATATTAGGCCCTTCTCTAGATCATTGGGCCGCATATAAGGCTCAAACCGGGCCTAGTTTAGTAATTTGGCCATAACTTCCTCAATATTCATTGGAATTGAGCTTATATTATATCGTTGGAAAACTCTTTTCAAGCCCTATTCAACTACACTGCTATTAGACCCATATCATGGACCAAACAAACTGAATTAGCTGTTTTTTTTAAATAGGTTTTCAAAAACAGAGAGAACAAAAAAGAAATTAAAACTATCCGCAACACTAAACTTTCCACACTTTCACTTAATTCGATTATGATTCGACGTGAAAGGTACTCATCACTGGGTTTGGTTTTGGGGAGACACAAATGGGTGTCTAAAGAAGCCCCCACTTTGACAAAGTTTGGAGAAACGTAAGTTTCGAAAACAAAAGTCAAAGTATCGATAGGGACGGAGAATGATTTAGAACGTTCTGCGATCCTAAATCATTCTTGTAACGCCGATACCTGCAAAACTAGCGTTAGTTAAACAGATAAAAGAGTTAAGAAATGCGTATCTTGCACCGTCGAGCACATGTCTCTGAAGGTAACCGATTTGCTGCTGTTTGCTGTTATGATGACCTCCTGCAAGCTAGAGAATGCCATCCTGCTTTAAAACTGCTACGCTTGTAACTGCCAATTCCGCTATATTAATTTTTCGCAAGCCAGGGAATACTATCGAAGATTGCTTCGCTTGAAACGATCCTCTTCCGCTTTGTGACCATCTTCCACATCTTAGGGAACACGATCGAAGACAACTTCGCTTGAAATCACCTTCAGTTGTTTGTGACAACTCTCTGCAAATTAGGGAATGCTGCCGATGATATCCTCGCTTGAAGCTATCCTCATTTATCGCGATAATATTCCAAAGAAAATTATTAAAGACCTCCGCTTGTCGATCTTTAAAAGCTCGCTTGAACTTTGCTTCTGCTATGCCTGTACGTCGGCACTTTTGCTGCTCGTGAACCTGTATGTCGGTGCCTTTTGCGATGAGCCAATGCTTAGGCGCTTTAAGCTAAGTGAGACGATCTTTCATCAGGTCGATTACTTTATGTAATCAAGCCAATTATTAAAATCGTGTCAAATTTCTTTGAGGGGTTAATTGGCGTACCAAGGAACCCAAAACATATTGCATAAGGTTGGAACAACCGTACTGAGTGGCTGAACATTCTGGCGCCGCTGAATTACCGTCAGCGCCACTTATCTGGCCGTAGAGCCAGACGTTGGAGCTAGCGCCAGGCGCTAAAACCTATCGACTGACGCCAAGGTCTGACGCTTGGCGCTAAAGACGGGTTTTCCTTAAATACCCTTCTCTTCCTCATTTCCGCTGCTGTTCTTCGCGTTTCTTGCTCGAGAATTTCCAGAACTTCATTTGATCCGTTCTTGCTCGTTTCTCAACCAAATTCGCTCAAATTTGTTGCAAATCAAAGCTTATTCAATCCATTTTCCCGATCTATGTAAGTTTCCTCCAAACTCACACCGGTTTTAATGAACTTTGCATGTATTTATTCACGAATTTCTTGAAAATTCGAAATTAGAATTGCTTAATTCTCTTTGTTTATCAAATCTTATGCCATGAAATTGCTTGATTATGTTTACATATTTCCTTGGGAGTAATTTGAGACTTGTTTGACTCAATATGGTGAAGAAATGAATAAATCACCATTGTTGAACCTCTTAAGGTCGGGAAAACGATGTGGCTTGTTCTTGATGTTTTTGCTAGCAATTCTTGTCCAATTTGTCACAATAATTACTATAGTATTTCAAGAAATTGTTTGATTGCTTGGAAAATGCTGTGCATGCTCAATTTGAATTTGTGCTTTGTTTTAGTACTACGTACTCTGTTTTTTACGAACACAGTATCATGCGTCTAGGCGAACCTTAGATACCATAGAACCTTAATTTATGATAATTCTGCACAATGTAGCATAGCTAGACAGCGAGAATCCGGTTCACGGTCCCGAGACGTTCCACGGGAGCACGAGCCCGTAGAGGACGTTGCCGAACCGTCCATTTCGCTCAGCCGACTCCCTGATTGGGATGAGCGGACCTTGTACTTTTCTCCCGTCCACCATATCTCTGAGAGGGTGAGACGGGGCATCACAGTTGGGAGGACACGCTGTCATGGTTTCGGTTGTAACGGCTTGGGCGATCTGTACAAGATGTACATTGCCAGAGATGATCAGACGAGACTTCTATGGGAGTCTTGTGGGCTTACTACACTATTCAAGACCTCCGAAGCCATGGTTGCCTCTAGCGGGGGTCATCATGTACTCCGTGCCTTGGTGGAGTTCTTTTGGGACACCACCAACACTTTACACTTCCCCTAGGGTGAGATGATGGTCACTCCTACCGACTTTAGTCTCATTATGGGACTGGAGTTTAGCTCCGTGCCACTACCGTTCGACAGCGGGATCGACTTCTTTTCTCCTGAGGTCGTGGAGCTGTTGGGTCCGATTGCTATTCGGGCTCGAGCTGAGGTAGAGTCGACTTAGTTCAGTGCTAGGGGGATTCGCCGCTCGACTCTAGCAGCGGCTTTCGATGATTGTGCGACTACCCGAGAGCAGTGGGTGCGCATCTTTGCACTCATCTTGTTGTCAGGTACGTTCTCCTCTGACAAGGGTAGTAGGGTGCTGCTTTACTACCTTCCTGCCGTCCGTGATCTACACCGGATCGGGACTTAAGATTGGGCCAGCTTAGCCTATGCTGACTTCATCCGAGCGCTGCGGGACTCGTGTCGGCATCTGTCCTTCGCGGGAAACATTGCTCTATCCGGCTTTTGGAGGGTCGTAGAGGTATACTTTATACCCTATAAAGTTTAGCTCTACATCTTAGTTAGCACTTGCTGATAACTTTTGCCTATTGTAGATCTGGTTCTACCAGTACTTCCCCTCAACTGCGTCGGCGAGACCGTCGCCGCGCAGGCTTCTAGTAAGTGCTTCCTAGGGCAGCCGCCGTGTGGGGATGTCCACTGCCTATGTCCGAGATTGGATCATCTCGGTATGATTCTTTTCTTATTTGACATTTTATGATACCTTATATAGATTCTTGCCTGATTGACGTTCTTTGCAGCAGCCTGAGGTGTTGTACCGACCGTGGGTCGACTTGGCAGTCCCTGGGTTAGCCGCACAGTATTCTGCTGAGCGTCGCTATTTCTTGGGGACTTATGGAGCGGCTGCGTACCTTGGAGAGAGGGTTGTTGTCGTTCCCGCTCCTCCACCACGTCACATGTTTAATGCCATAAGGTTGGTGAGCATGTTGGAGGGAGCTGGTACCCCTTGGCGATCTTACACGATCCCTGGGCGGTGTTATGGGGAGGAGCTACTGCCGTTGTTATCTCCAATTCCTGTACCTGCTGAGGATGTGGCGGTATGATTTTCATCTTTTACCTTTCGTTAAGTAGCCCCCAAGTGATGCTTTACGGATTTTGTTTTGCCTTATCAGGATGATGCTGCTGAGTTCGTGCCACCTTGTATGTCTATCCACTATCAGGGGACATATGGGCCGATTGAGGAGATGATTCCTCGGCTTCTGAGGGCGAGCGCTTTGTGGAGCGGTCGATTCCTCGTCACCAGACTCGGGTAAGTTTGTTTATCTGCCACTTTTGTCCATATATGTTGTGCATGTTTACTAACTTATTTCTTTGAGAGTTCTCACGCGAGGTGGTTTCGGCGATGGCACGATGCATAGATGCCTTCCGTAGCCATCTCTTTCGGATGAGGAACGTGGCTACCTGTCATCGAGACGACGCCGTTCAGAAGGTATTCTTCCGTTCCTATGTTTTTGTATTACCGCTTCTATTTTGCCTGTTTCTGATCTTAGTTTCTTTTGCAGGGTCAGCCCATTCCTTCTCGTACCCGCACGAGACTTGAGGTGCGGAGGGATCCGGCGAAGTCTAGCTCGAGACGTCGCCGCAATGGTTCGGGAGGTCGGGGCGGTCGTTCTGAGGCTGTTCGTACTGAGGCGGTAGAGGGCTCAGGCTCATCCTCTGAGGGTGCACATGCTGCGCCGGTAGGCCAGGGAGAGGCTACCTCGACTCTTAGAGGTGGTGGGATGTACGAGATTGGCTCGTCATCGCAGCAGCCTCCGCAGCCTCAGCCTCAAGTTGATCTTGGGTAGACGGGTCCTGTGTTGAGCTTTCCTCCTCCCGAGGAGACTGGAGCTGGTGGAGAGGTTACTCCTCGCACGGCGCAGTTCTATGAGATGATGGGTGTACGTCCCCCGACGCCGTATTTTATTCCTGTGCTTTTTTATTTATTTTATTTTGAATTTGTATAGAACTTTGCCTTAGACTCATTATTTAGACATGTTTTGTATATACATACTATTATGAGTTTATTCTTTATTTATCATGTTTTTTCATTTTTATTTATTATTATTATTATGTGCATGTTTGTGTGTGCAAAGAAACGTGAAAAATAATTTTGCGCAAAAGTTCCGTCATTTTTATTATTGATGGAGGGTATCCGACTTTCTCCCCCAAAAAGAAAAAATGAAAAAAGGAAAAGTTAAATAAAATATTGGATTTATAAAAACTTGGAAGTTAGTCCAAATAAAATCAGAAAAATAATATAATTAATATAATAGCTATATTAATTAAAAGGGAGGAATAAATGAATATTTAGAAAAAGATGAGGAAACCGTAAAGTCATTAGCAGACTCGAATTAAGTCGAAAACGCGGTTTTTTAGAAAGCGCGGACGATGAGGTATATTGGCGCCACGCGTTTTGGTGTAGCACCAAGCGCTACATTTAGCGTTTGGCGCCAAGGCTCTGGCGTCAGGCGCTAATAGTTAGCGTCTGGCGCTAAAGATCGCTGACTCCGAATCCTTCCTGGATTAAAACTGCTCCGATTTTGTGCATAAATAGCCCCCTACCCAGCCGATTCTCTTCATAATTTCATCAAATAAAATATTTCTTAGCTTTTAGAAAAATAACATCATGTCTCTAGTCTCCAAAAGTTTTACCAACTACACCCATGAATGGTGTCGGTCTCTTAATGCTAAAGAGAGAAAAGAATTAGATGTGTTTCACTTGGGGGGTATTTATGGTATTAAAGGGGTAGATATTGATTCAGATTTTATTCATACCGCTCTATAATATTGGGATGCAGATACTCATTTCTTTAGAATAGGGTATGATGAAATTAGCCCTTTGCCGGAAGAATTTGGTGCTATTTTAGGTTTCCCTGCACTAGATCTTGTAGTAATCTCTAGAATAAATGAATATTATTATAAGGATTTTGAACGCTTCTTCAATTTAAAAGACAAAGATCTATCAAAAATAGTAGATGGTAACATAGTTAATTTGAAAGAGTTTGCTCGCCATTATTTTGATATACCTTATTCTGAATCTTTCCATGTTTATAGAAGAAGGGCTTTCTTGTTTTGCATGCTTAATTAATTTTTTCTTACTAGTGGTAAAAATAATGAGGGTCAATCAATTATATCCACTGTTTTAGAACAAATTGAATCAGGGAGAAATCCAATGCCTTTAATGGTTGGAGAGACCATGCTTAGTCTTGATGAATTAAAGAGAAATCAAAAAGCACCTTTTTGGGGCTCTCCAATTTTATTACAGGTAGAAAAATAATATTTTTAATTACAGAAATCAAAAATATATTTTTGTATAGTAATAATAATTTATTTGCATTGCAATTTTTACAGATATGGCTAATGGAAAGACTGGAATTAATTAGCCCTCCGGACAACATTGAAAAGTATACTCCAAATTGCTTCGTGAGGAGGAAGAAACGTTACTCTAAGATGGGGCGCCATGAATGGAAGAAGGTCTTCGAGTCTTGTAATTTTGCCATCAAGTGGGTCATCCCTTGGTGGAAAATAGAAAAGATGGTTGGTGTCGACAAGCAACCTTTCTGCCGTCTTCTAAGCTTGTCCCGTATGACTTTTTATTATCCCTGCAGGGTAAAAAGACAATACGGCCTACTTTAGATCATTCCTTCTTGTGATTTTTGCCGTCCCTACGAGTTCCCTGTCTCCCAGGAAGTAGACAAATTTGATGCTTATTGGAGCGCTAGACCTTTATGGGAAGTAATTACCCAAAAGGTTCCTCCTTCTTTGCCCAATGATGTGAAAAAGTGGCTTCTTAAGAAACCCTCAAAGGACATGAAGAAAAATCATAGTAAAACTGATGTGAAGAGCCATCTAGGTGACAAGGTGATTCCTGTTAAGGAACGCCTAGGTGAAAGAATTGAGTTCAAAACACCTATAATGCCTAAGAAGAAGAGTACTGCAAAAGATAAAGGAAAAAGGAAAGCTGACACCAAGAAAAGAAAGCCTGGGTAGAAAAGAAGCATGGAGTCCTAGCTGAGGGGGAAACTATTTACTCTAAGATTGAATGTAGGTCCTCTAAAGGATTGCTACTGGCTAAGGTTATGGATGAGGAAGAAGAAACAAACAAAAATTGGAAAAGGGCTAAGAAAGAGAAAGAAGATTAAGAGCATTGCTTAATTTCCAATTATTAGACTTAGTTTATTTTTTTATTTAAAGTTCATTTATTTAAGCTTTATTTAAATTCCATAAATAATGTAGTTTATTTTATTAATGAAATTCCAGCTTTTTAATTTACTTTAAATTTATTTTATTAAAGCAATGAAAACCGAAAAATTAATTTTCCATAAATTTTTTCGAGTACGGAAGTCGAAAATTTTCCGAAAAACACCAAAATGTTCCCATACTTTTATCTTTTAATTGGCGCCACATATCTGCGACTGGCGCCGGCTGCGGCAGTCTGGCGTCAGGCGACGGTTGCCGTCGTTTGGCGCTAACGTTCATCGGCTGGCGCCAGAATGTTTTCCGTGACGTCGATGTTTCGTCGATCTTCTGTCGAATTTTTTTTATTAATTCTGGGATGCGAGATTTTTAAAAAATAAAGTGGCCGCACCCGTAAAGGTTTGCCTACGTATCCTTTGTTAAGGAATCAGGCCAAACGTAGCTCTCTTGTGTATCCTACTCAAGTAATTATGGGTAGTATTTCATAAGTTGGTCAAGATTTGTCATGTTCGAGAACTCATTGCCATCCATATCAGTTAATTTTGCTGCACCTCCTGACAGGATTGTTTTGACAATGTAGGGCCCAGACCAATTAGGTCTAAATTTTCCCCTTGGATCTAAAACATTTTTCCTTAATGCTTTTAACACCAAGTCTCCTACTTTGATGTTTCTTGTCTTGACCTTCTTATTAAAATGCCTAGCCATACGAGTTTGGTAACACTGAGTGTGATGTAGAGCTTCTAGTCGTTTTTCATCGAGTAGAATTAGCTCTTCATATCTTGCCCAAGTCCATTCGATTTCATCGAGTTTACTCTCTAACGCGATGCATAGAGATGGAATTTCTAGTTCGACAGGTTGTACGACGTCAATTCCATAAACAAAGGAAAACGGCGTATTTCCTGTTGATGTGCAAATTGACGTGCGATAACCCCACAATGCGAAGTGAAGTTTGTCAGGCCAATCCTTGTAATTTTCCGTCATTTTCTCGATGATAATCTTTAGATTTTTATTAGCTGCCTCGACTGCTCCATTTGCTTGAGGCCTATAAGGGGAAGAATGATGATGTTGAATGCTATATTTTTGTAGCAATTCTTCACATTAAACTTGAAAGTGAGTTCCATTATCACTTATCATTTCATGTGGGACTCCGTATCGACAAATAATATTTCTCTCGATAAAGAGTGATACATGTTTTACAGTGAGTTTAGCGTATGATTGCGCTTCGACCCACTTTGTGAAGTAATCAATTGCCACTAAAATATATTCGTGGCCTCCTGTTCCTGGGGGAGTGATTTTGCCGATGATGTCAATTCCCCAAGTAGAGAATGGCCATGGCGACGTGTAGGTGTAGAGCAAGGATGGAGGAACATGTTGTAAATTGGCATAGATTTGGCACTTAGGGCATCTTTTTACGTATTGATGGCAATCCCTATTCATTGTAGTCCAATAATATCCTTCTCGCATTATCTTTGTTGGGGTTTGGTGAGTTCTACTCATCGCGGAAACAACCCCGACCCAAGGAACCACTCGTAATTAATAAAACCATAAAGCATAAATAAATAAGCACAAGAAAAGAAAGAACGAATCATACCCTTGAAGCGAGATTCGCCCTCTCAAAACGGGCTCTTACTTGAAAGCCTTGAGCACTACAAATGTCGTGCCTCCAACGGTATCCACCCACAAAGGACGAACACGACTTTTTAGGTCCGCTACCTTGGAGTTAGCAAGGTTCGACCAAAACCAAAGTGTTAATGGACTTTAAGAGTTTTTCCAAAATATGGAATGCTCTTTCTAACTCCCACTCAAGCACTTTACACCAAATCCCAAGGTTGGTATTTATAGAGGAAAATATGAGTGGGAATTTCTATCCCATCAATGTGGGATCATGAAATTCCACAAATTAATTTAAAGCTAAATTAAATTAAAATTGCAAACTAATAATAAATCTACATGTGGCATTACTTTGTGAAATGGGTTGGTGAGGACCACATGTCCTTACCCACTTGCTCCCATATTCCTCAAGCTTCCCCATAGTGATCGGCCCTGTGGCCCAGCCACGAGCCCAGCCCGAGCCCATCCCCGCACCAAGATGCGGGTTGCTGCTGTGCGCGCAAGCCATGCACTTGGTGCGGGCTTGCTGCTGTGCGTGGCTGCTAGTGCGTGCGTGCGCTGCTAGCACGCCTAGCTTGCGGCAGCTAGCTGCTGCACGCACCACGTGCACGCGGCTGCTAGCTGCTGCTGTGCGCGGCTGCTAGCAAGGTGCGCTAGTACGCACCTAGCCAGCCATGCTAGGGTCGGCTTGGTGCGCTTGCTAGCCACCTATGCTTGGACATTTTTTCCCCTAGCATTCGGATGCTCGGGGCATTCCGATGGTAGGGGTATTTTGGGAATATGGTTGATTTATTATTATTTTGCGCGTCTCGTCTTTTTATTATTTTTGACTCGACTTCCGACGATTGGTTTCGATGCTCCAAGCTCGAATTACCGACGTTTTAATATTTAACACTCAGGCGACGAATTAATTTCTTCCGAATTAATTCGTCGAGTCGGTTCGTATATTTTGCTTCGGTGTGACCCGAAGGGTTCAGTCAAGATTAAGATGTAATATTAATTATATTAATATTACTGATCGGAAGCGGCCTCCACCCAGACATTCCGATCACTTGACCTTACTGAATATATTAGCTTTCTGAACCCGCTATCAGAATAATACACTTGTTCGAAGGACACCATTCCTTTCAATCTCCCACTTGTCCTTCCGGACAAGTGTGTATTTAGTGTATAGCCCCTTTCCTATGTCTCTTCATGTCTCTTCATGAACTACAGAGTAAGATTACTCGTCATCTCTGTCACGTCCAGAAGTGTTTCTCGAAGTCCGAGTTTGACTGTCAATAAGCAGATGATTTCTAAAATCCATCTGAGCACGGCCATGCATTTTCACAGTCTCGCTCTTTGAGAGGCCTTGTAAACAACAAGACATGTTCCCAATTGTTAGTAGGGGGACATTTCTAGTCTTGTAATGTAGCTTCTCTTACTAAGAGGACCTAGCCGCCCGATATCTGTCGTTATAATCCCCAGTTACGGCAGACGTTTGGCGGATACCAAAGCGGACTAGTACTCAAACAAGAGACCTCCCACTACTCATGGTCAAGGAAAAGAGTTCCGATAGTAATAATGAGAAAAATACTTATGACGATTTTAAATATCTTAAAGTATTTTCATAGGTCGATCCAGTATGGTTCTAAACCAATACCTGTGCAAATGATTTATATCCTCATAGCACAATAAACAGTGCTATAAATCATACTACACACTAATCTCTAATGGTCATTAATCGTCCACAAAAAATATGACCTTGATTAGGGATAATTTTCGATTAAAATATTTAATGTTCACTTAATCGGTGTTTCTTTATCCAAGCCATTGACTTGATACCCTATTTTGAATGTTTATTAAAATCGAATGGACTCATTATTTAATTCTAAACCACAAATAAAAAGAGACGGAGTGAATTAAATTGCATGAAAAATTTTAATTACTCCAAAAACTGAATGGTTCTTCATAGTTCTTTACATTAACATTGTCCAAAATTTAATTAAAACACTATAATATGGAAATCAAAGCCAGTTCGCGACATGCTTGATTCCCATTGCTTCAATGTGTTTGTTGTGCTTCACTTGAGACAAGGGTTTAGTAAGTGCTTCGGCTACATTGTCATCCGTTCCCACTTTGCAAATTCTGATTTCACCCTCTGTCTTCCATTCTCGAATCATGTGAAATCGCCTCTTGACATGTTTGACCTTCTGATGTTCTCGTGGCTCTCTAGCCTGAGCAATAGCTCCATTGTTGTCACAATGGAGGTCTATTGGACCCTTGATGGAGGGTACAACACCAAGTTCATCAATGAACTTGCGAATCCAAACTGCCTCCTTAGCTGCCTCACACGCTGCCAAGTACTCGGCTTCAGTTGTAGAATCAGCGGTTGTGCTTTGCTTTGCACTATTCCAACTAAACGCTCCTCCATTGAGACAGAATATGTATCCGGATTGTGACTTGGAGTCGTCTCTGTCTGTCTGGAAGCTTGCGTCGGTATATCCCTCAACAACCAATTCATCTTTACCGCCATAGACCAGGAATTTATCCTTGTTCCTTTTCAGGTACATTAGAATATTCTTGGCCGCAGTCCAATGTGCCTCTCCTGGGTCTGATTGGTATTAGCTCGTAGCACTCAAGGCATACGATACATCCGGCCTAGTACATATCATGGCATACATGATCGATCCAATAAGCGAAGCATATGGAATACGACTCATCCTTTCTCGCTCATCAGGTGTCTTTGGACATTGTTTCTTGCTTAAGGTTATGCCTTGTGACATGGGTAGGTGCCCTCTCTTGGCTCCTTTTATTTGGAATCGAGCTAGTACCTTATCGATGTAAGTACTTTGACTCATTCCTATCATCCTCTTTGATCTATCCCTATAGATCTTGATCCCTAGTATGTACTGAGCCTCTCCCAAGTCTTTCATTGAAAAACATTTTCCGAGCCAAGCCTTTACAGACTCTAACAACGGAATGCTATTTCCAATGAGCAAAATGTCATCGACATATAAGACTAGGAAGGCGATGTCACTCCCACTGACCTTCTTGTAAACACAAGACTCATCTGGATTCTTGATAAAACCAAACTTACTGATGGCTTCATCAAATTGCAGATTCCAACTTCTGCTTGCTTGCTTTAATCCATAAATGGACTTCTTAAGCTTGCATACCTTCTTAGGATTGTTCTGGTCGACAAAACCTTCAGGCTGTGTCATGTACACAGTTTCTTCCAAAATTCCATTGAGGAAGGCGGTTTTGACGTCCATCTGCCATATTTCATAATTTTAATATGCAGCAATCGCTAGAAGAATTCGAACGGACTTAAGCATAGCTACTGGAGAAAAGGTTTCATCAGAATCAATGCCGTTAATTTGCCTGTAACCTTTTGCTACCAGCCTTGCTTTGTAAATGAATACATTTCCATCTTTGTCGGTTTTCATCTCTAAAATTTATTTACATCCGTTAGGTGTGTAACCTACGGGTAAATCAACCAAGTCCCATACTTGATTTTTAAACATGGAGTCCATTTCGGATTTCATGGCCTCTTGCCAATTTGCAGAGTCGGGGCTCGTCATAGCTTGCTTGTAGGTTGCCGGCTCATCTCCATCCACTACTAGGATGTCCTGATCTTCGGTTAATACAACACCGAGATATCTGTCAGGTTGAGATCTTGGCCGAGTTGACCTACGTAGGGTAATGGACTGAGCATTTGCATTGTCGGTTTGACTTTTCATATTTTGACTTTGACCAATGTCAACAGATGCTTCGTGAGCACTTTGATTGTCAACTTGTCCTTGTTGCTCGTCCTCTCGAACTTCGTCGAATTCTATTTTTCTCCCACTTGTCATTTTGGAGAGATACTCCTTCTCCAAAAAGACACCATCACGAGAAACAAACACTTTTTTCTCGGATTTGTTGTAGAAGTAATACACTTTGTTTTCTTTTGGATAACCCACAAAGTAAACCTTGTCAGATTTTGGATGAAGTTTGTCAAAAATGAGTTTCTTGACATATGCTTCGCATCCCCAAATCTTGAGAAAAGATAACCTTGGAGGTTTATTTGTCCATAATTCATAGGAGTCTTTTCCACTGCCTTTGACGGAGCACGATTTAGTGTAAGTGCCGCAGTTAAAAGTGCATGTCCCGAGAAAGAGATTGGAAGTTCACTAAGACCCATAGTCGATCGGACCATGTCTAACAGGGTTCGATTCTTCCTTTCAGATACTCCATTCCATTGAGGAGTTCCCGGAGGTGTCAACTCTGAAAGTATTCCATGTTCTTTCAGATGGTCATCGAATTCTTGGCTCAAATATTCGCCACCTCGATCCGATCAAAGTGCTTTGATTTTCTTGCCGAGTTGGTTTTCAACTTCGTTCTGAAATTCCTTAAATTTATCAAACGATTCAGATTTGTGCGACATTAGATAGACATAACCATATCTACTATAGTCGTCCGTGAAGGTTATGAAATACCGATAACCACTCCTTGTGGGTGTACTCATTGGCCCACATACATCGGTGTGTATTAGTTCCAACAAGTCACCGGCCCTTTCTCCCAACTTGGAGAATGAATGCTTTATCATCTTGCCTAATAAACATCCTTCGCAATTCTCAAAGGATTCTAAATGAAATGAGTCAAGAATACCTTCTTGAAGAAGCTTCTTGATGCGTTTGATGTTAATGTGGCCATTTCATATCTTCTATCCTAATCGGGTCTCACTAGTTGCCATTTCATAAAACCTGTGAGAGAGAATATATATTCCATTCATCCATTCACTATTTGTGAATGGCCCATGCAATTTACAATATTAAACAAGTAAAATGCATTTAAACAACGCGCGCACTAGTTACTAATTTAGGTGGTTAATCCGATTAACACGCCTAATTAAAACTAGTCAAAGTTGTTTAACCGATTATGTAATTGACGTCATTAATAATTAAAGCTCCCACTAAATTCCGCATTTCCCTCAATTAATCCAATTAATTAAGTCGGTAGCACCCAAACTTGTCAAAATAAAATATTTCCAATGTCGCTCAAAACCGAGGCCTAGCCTCCCAAAATTTTAAGGAAAAATACACTTTAATAATCCCAACTATGGGCGATTTACTTCTAACAATCCCAACTACAGTTTATTTTTTAACAATCCCAACTATGGGGTTAGTTTTCCTCCAGCAATCCCAATTACCGGTGACCTGCTAAACAAGTTTTTTTTTTTAACTTTTTTTTTAATCGCCACATGTCAACATGTGAATGGTCAGAAATTAAAATTTTTAAAAAAAATAAAACAAAATAACTAAAAATAAAAAATATAAAAAAAAATTAACCGAAAGTTTCGGCCACCCTTAATTTCCCCACCATTCGCCGGAACCCTAACCCCATCCCCTAACCTCGCCGGAAATCGGCTGGCCAACACTCCTTCACCACTGAAATCAGCGGCCGACCTCTACTACCTATCTCTGACCCCCATAACCACCCAACCAGCCCTCCTTGACCCCCAAAACCACCTTGAAAATCCCATTAACCTCATTGAGTCCGTGAAGAGATTAGATCGAAATTGGGGTCTGATTGAAGGTTTTTGCGAGATGATGAGAAGAGTAGCTATAACAGGGCAAGATGGTGGCTTGCGGCTGGAGTTGCAAGCTGAGTTGCGGCTGGAGTTGCTCTGTTGTTATGTTGCTGTGATGAGAAGTCGGTGGATCGGAGATGGCTGGTTGCGGGAATTCGTATGGCGAGGTTGCGGGAATTCGTGGAGAAAGTCGTGAGAATTCGTGGTTGGAGTGCGTCAATTCATGGTGAGAGGTGGAGGTGGCTGGTTGCACGAATCGGTAACTGGGGTTGCACGAATTGGTGGCTGAAGTTGTGAGAAATGGTGGCTGGAGTTGCGCGAACTGGTGACGAGAGGTGGAGATGGCTGCTGGTGCCTGGTGGTGTGAATTGGTGGCGTGAGGGAGGAGTAATGCTGGTGCTATTTGGTGGCGAGAAGTGTGTGTGGTGAGCATGGAGGAGCTAGGCGATGGACTGCAAAGGTGGTGAATGGTGGAGCAGGTGACTGGTAGGGGGTGAGGAGAGGGTGGCTGAATTTTTTTTTTTATTTTTTTATGGGTTTATTTTTTTTCAATATTTTGGACCAATAACGTGTTGACACGTGTCATGGTCACCTGTTATAACAAGTTATTGACTCGTCATTGACCGGTTGGGACTGTTGGAGGAAAACTGACCCCATAGTTGGGATTGTTAAAAAATAAACTGTAGTTGGGATTGTTAGAAGTAAATCGCCCATAGTTGGGATTATTAAAGTGTATTTTTCCAAATTTTAATTAAAATAAACAAAATTAATTAAAATAAATAAAACGGCAAAATAAGCAATATTAAGCCAACCGCAGGCTAAAGAAAGGACTTAAACTGTTGGTGGTTGGTTAGCCTGTTTTCAAGTCTTGGGGTGTTAGGTGCTTGTTATAACTTAGCTTGTGTAAGTTGTAACTTTCTCTTTTGGTAATAAAATCTCATATTTACCAAAAAAAAAAAAGAAAAAAAAAAAGCCAACCGCATTTCAAGTGGCATTTGCTTTAAGCGTTTTTCCAAGGAAACTCGAATAATCGCGGCTCATGAAAACCAAGCATACTACGGCTATTCACCTCACCGCACCAAGCATATGCACAAACAAAATGCACGCGAAAAAAGGAAAGAAGTTTTGAACTTCCTCGTTGAGCAAGACAAAATGAATCGCATGGATTGAATTGCTTTTCTTGAAAGTAATGTATGCATGATGCATGTCCTTAGGCCAGGAGGCTAAGGAAAATTACATCATGTGACACGATAGATGAATTAACTTAGGTCTTGGAGCTAAGCATCATTTATGGTGTACAGAAACGATCTTGAACGTCACTTAGGTCTGGAAGCTAAGCACGTATACAGATGAAGTGATTATTGCATAATGAACGTTGCTTAGGTCAAGGAGCTAAGCACGATATGATCTGTATGATTAAAAATCATTGATATATAAATGTTTCTCAGCACATTATGCGATGCATGAAACAATGAATATTGCTCAGGTCAGGAAGCTAAGCAAGTATACAACGTTTCTTCTAATGAATGTTATCTTGAAAGATGATGAAGCATGCGCGGTAAGGAAATAAGATTTCATGATAAAGGGTTCCTAAAGGGAAGGATGATATGGATATGGATGCGTGAGTGAAGTGTGTGAATGTGATACTAAGGCTGGCTGCAAGGGTTAAGGCGATGGAAAGAGATGTGAGAAGAGTCAATGATGATGACTCTTTAGGCTAAGTAAGCTAAATGATGTGGGTTCAAGCCCCTAAGTCTAGCTCTAAATGGGTAGGGGTAAGCATTGGATATTCTTTGACTCGATCATGCATGGATATGAATATGAATGTGGCCGCACCTCGATGTGAGGTTGCCTACATATCCGTTAGGAATCAGGCCGAACGTACCTCTAACCAAACTTTGCACAAGTGTATGTACACCTCAAAGAGGTCTTTCAAGGGTTGTAATGTGGCTAAGCTGAAGGTTTAAGGAAGAAAGGTGTAAAAGGCTCAAGACCCGAGAGAAGCCCCCAAGATGTGTAATTGTGTATTTTAAAATTTGGACTTTGCAAGTTTTTTTTTTTTTTTTTTATTCTTTTGAATCAATGTAGGCAATCTCAGATCATGCGGTCCATCACTCACTTGGCATTCATGTTTCTCAAGGCTTTGTCTTCCAAGATACGCCGTCTTCAAGACATAACCAAACTATGCAAATACTAGTGTCTACGACTAGGAATAATCTAAATATTAAGGTACAAAAATACTTAACGGTGCGTAGACCGTATTTAGATTTACAAAAATACATAACGGCACGTAGTCCGTATTTTCTATCCTAATCGGGTCCTACTAGTTGCCATTTCATAAAACCTGTGAGAGAGAATATACATTCCATTCATCCATTCACTATTTGTGAATGGCCCATGCAATTTACAGTATCAAACAAGTAAAATGCATTTAAACAACGCGCGCACTAGTGTAGGCGTTGCTCGAAGTGCGCTTACGTAAAAAGCATGTTGTGAATATGCTTGACACTCTTAGGAAGTGGGAATTGACATTACGATTAGGGACATGATTAGGGACAAGGAAAGTAGGGAGCCACCAACAAGTTTTTAAAGAACTTGTAAACTGTTCACGGATCATAAAAGGCAACCATGAATAAAGGGACAACGATAGGCAACAACGATTGACCCGTGAAGGTTACACCTCATTCATAATCCAGGAGATTACTAACTCCTTATGGTGTGGAACAACGAAAGGAGGATCGGGGATGATGGTACGAAGTGAGTCATGGAGTCACATTCGCCCGTATTGGCCTCTACTCGATTCTTATAATGAAAAGTGATTCCTGCGATCTCAAAGACATACAAACAAAGATTCAATTTGCTCCAAACTATTATTAAGCTAAATTGGTTGAATATTAATGCAACATATAATTCTAAAATATTTGTAATCACTTGAATTAATTAACAAGATTAAAAAGGAACCTAAACCGGTTGTCCAAATTATCTTATTAGGCGTGATTTTCAATTACATATTCCCTTTAAACATGCAATATGGTGATCATAAATAATAATAGAATAACATCAATATTGGAAGCAATTTAAAAATAATAGCGTTAGTCAAATCAAATATAAAATAACCTAATCATGATACTAGCAATATTAAAATAAAATAAGAGTAATTAAATTAATTAATTACTCACATCCCGCACGTTTCTTTAAATTGCTACATCATGAATAAACTGTTAGTAACTTCAATAAAAAATATAAATCAAATTGAAATAATTAAATTAAATTAAATAAATATAGAGTTGATTTGGTCCAAACCCTCAGTTAATGATACCTTTCACGCCTTGGTTTAAGTATAGAACTTCAGGTATTGTATGGACTCCTTGGAGTGCTTAATTAGGGGAAGTATTTTGAGAGAATAGGGTGTCTAGTATTTAGGCTAAAAATGGAGAAGAGAATTATTTTATGATCAAGCTTGTTGATGATTGGAAAAGGGGGATATGAAATCTATTTATAAAGAAAAAAGAAGGTCGAAGAATCATGAAAAGATAAGAATTTGAATCGGATAAAACTCTTGCGATAGACAACAGTTTTTGCGGTTTTTGTTTTTATTATATCTTTTGATCCAGAAATTGGAATAAGATGAATAAGATATCGTTGGAAATCTCTTGAAGTCTAATTTCTAACCCAATTAGAATCAGATTAAAATATTTTGTAGAACAAAAGATATAGACGAAATATTGAGACGGTGTCAGTTTTGGATAGAGTTTGACATTTTATTCATATCTTTTCCGTTATAGATCGAAATTGATATTATAATATATCATTGGAAAGATAATTACAAGGGATATCCAAACATATAAAATTTGGATAAAAACTATGAGGCACGAAAAAAATATCTGTCTATCTTTGAACGTCTTGCAATTCGGATAGAATTAGGATTTTCAAAAAGAAAAGTTTTATTCAATTTCAAACTCTTTAATCTTATCTTTTCAAAAAGGATAATTAAGATCTTTTAGAAACTTATAGGAGCTCTTAATTAATCCTAATTAGTTTAGGAATTGGATTAAATTATTTGGACCCTCCACATGATCATTGGGTCGTAGGTAAGGTGGGCTTAGGTTCGGTTTGGGCTCAGTTTAATATTTTGGCCATAACTTATTCGTTATAACTCGGATTTGGGCTTATAATATATTGTTGGAAAGCTCTTTTAAAGCCCCATCACACTATTCAATCATTGAACCCATATTATGGACCAAATTAAACTAGATTAAACGTTTTTATAAAAAGGACACGAAATAAATGATTTTAAAGGACACGAAATGAATGATTTTGGGTTTAAAGACACGAAAAGAGGAAAATAAGTTATGGTTTGGGAAAATGGGCTAGGAATTGGGTTGGTTTATGAAATGGAAATATGGATTTAAGCACTCCAAGATTAAATACTAAACCCGACCAATAATGGCGGTGAAAGGTTGTTCATCATCGGGTTTGGATTTGGGGAGACATTTTTAGGTGTCTACAGAAGCCCCCACTTTGACTGAGTTTGTAGAAACGACAGTTTCGAAAACGATAGTCAAAGTAGTCGATAGGGACGGAGAATGATTTAAGACGTTCTGCGATCCTAAATCACTCTGTATACGCCGATACCTGCAGAAAAATGTTAGTTCTACAGATAAAAGAGTAAAGGGATAGAATGCTTATCTGACACCAGTGTATCTGTGACAAATGAGTTTGGTATTTTCCTATGCTTGAAGGAATCCACCAGATGACGTTTGTTGAAATACTTTCCATGCTTGAGGAAAGCCGACAGATGAGTTTGGTAGCTTTCTAAGCCTGAAGAAACCTACCGGATGACACTTTCCATGCTTGAGGAAAGTCGGCATATGATTTTGGCGTTTTTCTATACTCGAAGAAATCCACCAATAATGCTTTCCATGCTTGAGGAAAGCCGACAAAGGAATTTGGCGGTTTTCTATGCTTGAAGAAATCCACCGGATAATACTTTCCATGCTTGAGTAAAGTCGACAGATGATGAGGTTGCAAGTCTCTGTGTATCGAGAACCTTGCGTCGTGAAATGATGGTGGTTCGATTGTCCCCGAACGTGGGCTGTAGTTGGTTTGCTTGTCCCCGAACGTGGGCTGTAGATGGTCCGCTTGTCCCTTGACGTGGGCTATAAATGGTTCGCTTGTCCCCGAACGTGGGCTGTAGATGGTCCGCTTGTCCCCGGACGTGGGCTGTAGATGGTCCGTTTATCCCCGGACGTGGGCTGTATATGGTCCGCTTGTCCCCGGACGTAGGCTGTAGATGTTCCGCTTGTCCCCGGACGTGGGCTGTAAATGGTCCGCTTGTCCTTGGACGTGGGCTGTAGATGGTCCGCTTGTCCCCGGACGTGGGCTGTAAATGGTCCGCTTGTCCCCGGACGTGGGCTGTAGATAAGACCTGCAAAATAAAATTTGCCAAGGGACTCGTATATACTGTGATTGACTTTACCAACTGACTTGACCAAGTTTGACTTGATGTGACATGACATGTGTATGACTTGTGAGTGTGTGTGTGTGTGTATATGTGTGTGTGCAGACACAGGCAAACGAAGATGCGAAAGCAAAAATTTTCCGTCAATTTTTGTAATGAGTGGAGGGTACTGACTTTCTCCCGAAAAAGAAAGATGTGAAAACTGAACTTTTATTTTCGAACTTCCCTCGATAAGAAAATTTTGAAAAAGTTTTTTTAAACTTCCCCAAAATAAAAGACGCGAAAAAAGGAAAGAAGTTTTGAACTTCCTCCTTGAGCAAGACAAAATGAATCGCATGGATTGAATTGCTTTTCTTGAAAGTAATGTATGCATGATGCATGTCCTTAGGCCAGGAGGCTAAGGAAAATTACATCATGTGACACGATAGATGAATTAACTTAGGTCTTGGAGCTAAGCATCATTTATGGTGTAAAGAAACGATCTTGAACGTCACTTAGGTCTGGAAGCTAAGCACGTATACAGATGAAGTGATTATTGCATAATGAACGTTGCTTAGGTCAAGGAGCTAAGCACGATATGATCTGTATGATTAAAAATCATTGATATATAAATGTTTCTCAGCACATTATGCGATGCATGAAACAATGAATATTGCTCAGGTCAGGAAGCTAAGCAAGTATACAACGTTTCTTCTAATGAATGTTATCTTGAAAGATGATGAAGCATGCGCGGTAAGGAAATAAGATTTCATGATAAAGGGTTCCTAAAGGGAAGGATGATATGGATATGGATGCGTGAGTGAAGTGTGTGAATGTGATACTAAGGCTGGCTGCAAGGGTTAAGGCGATGGAAAGAGATGTGAGAAGAGTCAATGATGATGACTCTTTAGGCTAAGTAAGCTAAATGATGTGGGTTCAAGCCCCTAAGTCTAGCTCTAAATGGGTAGGGGTAAGCATTGGATATTCTTTGACTCGATCATGCATGGATATGAATATGAATGTGGCCGCACCTCGATGTGAGGTTGCCTACATATCCGTTAGGAATCAGGCCGAACGTAGCTCTAACCAAACTTTGCACAAGTGTATGTACACCTCAAAGAGGTCTTTCAAGGGTTGTAATGTAGTTAAGCTGATGGTTTAAGGAAGAAAGGTGTAAAAGGCTCAAGACCCGAGAGAAGCCCCCAAGATGTGTAATTGTGTATTTTAAAATTTGGACTTTGCAAGTTTTTTTTTTTTTTTTTTTTTTTTTTTTTTTGCTTTTTTTTTTTTATTCTTTTGAATCAATGTAGGCAATCTCAGATCATGCGGTCCATCACTCACTTGGCATTCATGTTTCTCAGGCACGGTACCAAGCACTCGATGAGAGACGCAATTTGAGACGTGTTCATATCAAAGACATTGGAACACTTGCCTTTAGACATTGTTTTATTGTTGCTTTGCTGCTTTTTTTACTTGCTTTTTGAATGTTATACAATTACATACCTTCCAATCCCAGGGTTAAGTTATTGTGGGTTGAATAAAAAAAATCAATCATTAGATGAGGCTCAAAGTGGTTGATGAAGAAATGGATTTGTGATTGAGTGGTTAATTGGGAATGAATGAGTTGCAAAGGTACCTCACATCATTGATATACCTTGTGTTCGGTAAGGATTTTTTTTTTTTTTTTTTTTTTTTGCGCATGACATGATCGAATGCAAAGGAAAGAAATGCTCATTGATGGAACATGGCATATAGACATAAGGATAAGGAGAACCTATGCTAGACTTATTAGGGGAAAAGGGTTGAAACAAAAGAAAAAAAAAACATGAGATCTTGTATGGAAACTTTTCTTGTGCTTCGTCTTTATGGTTGCTTATGAATTACTTGTTACCGCCAAGAGGGACAAAAAGTTTGTTGTACTTTGATTGGAAGGAAAGAAGGAAGGAATGACGTTCCCCTTATTCTTCCAACTATTGCCTAGTGATTTTAGACTCAAGTACTGTGTAAGGATGATTTCACCTGATGCATTCACTCAATAATCGGATTGGAAAGGAAGAGTGTATGAAACGATTTTGAAATCTGATGGGAAATACTCCACTCATTCCTATTACGACGGAAAATGACGCATGCATGGTCCTAATATACGATCATAAACAATATAGTGCATTACTCGAAGACAAAGTGTGTGCAATGACTCAACATATGTGATTAGGTGAGTTTATTAAGACTCGTGGTATGATCGCATGGCTAGACATGAGGACGTTGTGAAAGACAAACTAACTTGATTAATTTTGTCCAATTTTAATGTTTATGCTATTTACTAGGGGAAAACGGTCCATTGGCAATCATTAGTCATAAATAAGATCAACCACAATCAAAGAGAAAGAACACATGTTAAGGTTAGCAAAAAAAATCGATCACAAGAAACTAGGAAGAGGACTAGAATTCTAGAAGAGTTAAGACTCATGGGTATAAAAAATAATAATAATAAAATAAAAAATCTATAATCCTATGTTATACGAGTTGACATGGATTAACGGACTTGGCTAAGACTAGCTTGACACGAAAAGAAAAAATAAAAATAAAAAAAAAAAAAAGAAAGAAAGAAAGTTGACGCTAAATAGACACCTAAACGGGATAGGCTGTAGTATATCGGTTATACCTTTTGATCTGTGACTCTGATTGGGACGAAACCAACTCCAAATGAAAGATAAAACTCGGGGCTACATATCCATAGGTTGTACGGCACATAACTCTTTCTAGAACTCCGGATATGACCAAAACAAGTTGACTCTTGTGCAGTATACGGGAATAAAAATCCGGGTGACTCAAAAATTAAAAAAAATAAATCTATGACTCGACTCTAAAAAAAAATAAAAAAATAAAAAGGGTTTAATAAAAAAAAATAAAAAAAATCAATAAAAAAAATGCACATATAAGCACATCGTCACGAATGATGCAATGAAGTTCGCAACCTAGAGTCAAGATCTATGTTCCACTATGGTCAAGCTTTTGGATGTCAAAGGGTACCATGGTTAAGAGTTTGGACGCGTTAGCAAGGCAGCCTCCCTTGAGGGTGTATGCCAACGGGCGGCTCCGCGAGTTCGTGATGAAATCAAACTCGACTCCATGGTTTGGGTGAATTTAAAAACTCGGATGAACCCTTATTGTCATGAACGTTTTCGGGTTGATAGAGCTTAAATCCCCCGGGCTAGCCACATACGTAGAACACGTACTATTGTGGCAAAATAGGTGACCTAAAATGCATATGCTTATGTGACAAAGCCAATTAAATCGCAGGAATACAATTCAAGAATCTTTCAAGTCTCATCCACTCATCTCAATTAAATACCGATCACTCAAATCGATAAATAACCAAGAATCCTCCCCAGTGGAGTCGCCAAATTGTAGGCGTCGCTTGAAGTGCGCCTACGTAAAAAGCATGTTGTGAATATGCTTGACACTCTTAGGAAGTGGGAATTGACATTACGATTAGGGACATGATTAGGGACAAGGAAAGTAGGGAGCCGCCAACAAGTTTTTAAGGAACTTGTAAACCGTTCACGGATCATAAAAGGCAACCATGAGTAAAGGGACAACGATAGGCAACAACGATTGACCCGTGAAGGTTACACCCTATTCATAATCCAGGAGATTACTAACTCCATATGGTTCGGAACCACGAAAGGAGGATCGGGGATGATGGTACGAAGTGAGTCATGGAGTCACATTCGCCCGTATTGGCCTCCACTCGATTCTTATAATGAAAAGTGATTCCTGCGATCTCAAAGACATAAAACAAAGAGTCAATATGCTCCAAACTATTATTAAGCTAAATTGGTTGAATATTAATGCAACATATAATTCTAAAATATTTGTGATCACTTGAATTAATTAACAAGATTAAAAAGGAACCTAAACCAGTTGTCCAAATTATCTTATTAGGCGTGATTTTCAATTACATATTCCCTTTAAACATGCAATGTGGTGATCATAAATAATAATAAAATAACATCAATATTGGAAGCAATTTAAAAAAAATAGCGTTAGTCAAATCAAATATAAAATAACCTAATCATGATACTAGAAATATTAAAATAAAATAAGAGTAATTAAATTAATTAATTACTCACATTCCGCACGTTCCTTTAAATTGCTACATCATGAATAAACTGTTAGTAACTTCAATAAAAACATACAAATCAAATTGAAATAATTAAATTAAATTAAATAAATATAGAGTTTATTTGGTCCAAATCCTCGGTTAATTATACCTTTCACGCCTTGGTTTAAGCATAGAACTTCAGGTATTGTATTGACTCTTTGGAGTGCTTAATTAGGGGAAGTATTTTGAGAGAATAGGGTGTCTAGTATTTAGGCTAAAAATGGAGAAGAGAATTATTTTATGATCAAGATTGTTGATGATTGGAAAAGGGGAGATATGACCTCTATTTATAGAGAAAAAGAAGGTCGAAGAATCAAGAAAAGATAAGAATTCGAATCGGATAAAACTCTTGCGATAGACAGCAGTTTTTGCAATTTTTGTTTTTATCATATCTTTTGATCTAGAAATCGGAATAAGATGAATAAAATATCGTTGGAAAGCTCTTGAAAATTTATTTCTAACCCAATTAGAATAAGATTAAAATATTTTGTAGAACAAAAGATATAGACGAAATAGTGAGACGGTGTCAGTTTTGGATAGAGTTTGACATTTTATTCATATCTTTTCCGTTATAGATCGGAATTGATATTATAATATATCATTGGAAAGATAATTACAAGGGATATCCAAACATATAAAATTTGGATAAAAAATATGAGGCACGAAAATAATATCTGTCTATCTTTTAACGTCTTTCAATTTGGATAGAATTAGGATTTTCAAAAAGAAAAGTTTTATTCAATTTCAAATTCTTTAATCTTATCTTTTCAAAAAGGATAATCAAGATCTTTTAGAAACTTATAGAAGCTTCTAATTAATCCTAATTAGTTTAGGAATTGTATTAAATCATTTGGACCCTCCACATGATCATTGGGTCGTAGGTAAGGTGGGCTTAGGTTCGGTTTGGGCTCAGTTTAATATTTTGGCCATAACTTATTCGTTATAATTCGGATTTGGGCTTATAATATATTGTTGGAAAGCTCTTTTAAAGCCCCATCCAACTATTCAATCATTGAACCCAGATTATGGACCAAAATAAACTGGATTAAACGTTTTTATAAAAAGGACACGAAATGAATGATTTTAAAGGACACGAAATGAATGATTTTGGGTTTAAAGACACGAAAAGAGAAGATTAAATACTAAACCCGGCCAATAATGGCGGTGAAAGGTTGTTCATCATCGGGTTTGGATTTGGGGAGACATTTTTAGGTGTCTACAACTAGTAACTAATCTAGGTGGTTAATCCGATTAACACGCCTAATTAAAACTAGTCAAAATTGTTTAACCGATTATGTAATTTGACGTCATTAATTAATTGAAGCTCCCACTAAATTCCGCATTTCCCTTAATTAATTCAATTAATTAAGTCGGTAGCACCCAAAATTGTCAAAATAAAATTTTGCCAATGCCGCTCAAAACCGAGGCCTAGCCTCGCAAAATTTTAATTAAAATAAACAAAATTATTTAAAATAAATAAAACGGCAAAATATGCAATATTAAGCCAACCGCATTTCAAGTGGCTTTCGCTTTAAGCGTTTTGCCAAGGAAACTCGAATAATCGCGGCTCATGCAAACCAAGCATACTACGGCTATTCACCTCACCGCACCAAGCATATGCACACACAAAAAAACTCCGCACACACGGCCCGCGGCAAGCAGCCATGGGCTGCTGCCACTGCCGCACGCACGCGCACGCACAGCCATGGCTGCTGGTGCGTGGCTGTTGCGGCCATGTGCTGCTGCCGCGCGTGTGGCCTCACGCAAGGCGGGGCAGCCACATGCGGGCTGCTATGCAGCCCGGCTAGCCAAGGGTGGTTCTTTGCCTCGTTTTGCGTGTCATGGCCTCGGGATTTGATCCCATTTCGCGAGACATAATTAATTAATTCTAAATTAATTTTAGAACTAACTTAATGAGCAAAAAATAAAAATTTTAAACAAGTCTAACTTTATGAAATTTCAAAGTGCAAATAACCAAAATAATTCCAAGAACCATTCTTAATTAAATTGGTTTAGCTTAGTGCAATAACAATGTTGAGACAATTTCTCACTTTTAATTTAATCAATTTAAATTAAACTTGAGAATTTGAAAAAGTAAGGGGAAGTTGGAAAAATATGAACTTTAATGTTCAAATGAAAATTCCAACATCTAAATTTTGTGAATCCTTGAAAATTATATCTTCCAACATGAGGATAACCAAATTTCTATCACAAAAATTGAAACTTTATGTTTCCAATCAACTAAAAATGATTAAAACAACAAAGTTTAATACAAAATAACATGAAATTTAGTGGTTTTTAAAGTTTCAATCACTTATCACAAATAAAGATTGAATCTTTAACACTTAGGAGGCCTCAAAACAAAAATTTTCACAATAAAATGCAATTAGTTTGCAATTATGTAAAAAATAAATCAACCTTTAAGCATCAAATACTACCAAGTAAGTGTGCTTTAAAGGGACTTAAAAAAAGCAGAAAATAATGCAAATAATCAACCACATAATTGATGAGTGACATTTATGTCACTCTTAGGGAGTAGTTTTAGAGTCATTTTCGTGTTTATTTTATCTTATTTTCCCTTTCTTTCTCTTGTTTTCTTTTTAATAAAGTTTCTTGTTTATTCGGTAATTTTGGAGCGTTTTAGTTTATTTTCTTTATTTTATTAGCTTTAGTTTATTTTCGTATTTTATTTTACTTTATTTGCTTGTATAGTTTTTGTTTATTTTTATTAGTTTAGTTTTACGTCTCTTATTTTCTATTTTTATTTTATTTATTTCTATTTTATTTATTTTATTTTATTTGTCGTGGTTTTGTTTTATTTCGTCCTCTGTTTATTTTCATTTTATTTTATTTTATTCTTTGTCCCAATTCTCTCCTCAATCTTGCTCGTGTTTGTAGGTGTGTTCGGGTTGACGCTCGATTTCCATGTTCAAATCAAGTTCGAAGTCCGAGGTTCGAGGCACAAATTTTGAGCCAAGCAAACTGTGTTGTGCTACCTTGTTGCTGCCCCTTAACCTTCACCACACCCCTCTTTATCCTTCACCACACAACACCACCTCACCTCCCCTGCTGCTCCCTGCTTTCCACTCACAAATCACGCACAACCGCAACACACACCAACAGCAACTGCAACATCAACAACAACCACACACACCAATACCCAGCATTAATTCAATTTCTATGCCTTTGTTTATGTTCAAGTGAATGCTATACCTAAACCATTTCCCTTAATGTTTTATTTCTTGTTTTAGCATTTTTAGACTTTAGTTTATTTATCCCCTATTCCAGACTAGCTTAATTGTCGATGACATTTGGTGGTGTTTACCGTTCTCTGTGGTTCGACCCCTATGCTTGCCTTATACTCGTATTAGGTTTGTTTAGGTTGTATAAATTGTATTTGATCTAGGGATAGACAATTGACGACGCGTTTATTCCCTTGTCAATAATCAACAAGTTATGCCATTAATTTCAAGGTTAGAAAAGACTAAATTTTTTTCGTCAAAAACGGAAAATCCCTCGAAAAAGGCATTTCTGGTCAGAATTTGGCTAAAATCACAGGTCCGTAGGGGAAAAACCTTTCCAGAACACATTTTCCACCCAAAATTCACTATTTTTGGGCGAAAATCTGGGTTCTGGGCCAAATTCGACATTAAAAACGGGATTAAAATAAATAAAATCGAGCTACTAATCTAATTAGCAACTTAAACCAGAAAAATAAGCCAAAAAAACCTTGAAAAACATGATTATAAAAATAAACGAGCGGGGCTCCGATACCGTTGTTGGGGTTTGGTGAGTCCGACTCACCGCGGAAACAACCCCGACCCAAGGAACCACTCGTAATTAATAAAATCATAAAGCATAAATAAGTAAACACAAGAAAAGGAAGAACGAATCATACCCTTGAAGCGAGCTTCGCCCTCTCCAAACGGGCTCTTACTTGAAAGCCATGAGCACCGCAAATGCCGTGCCTCCAACTGTATCCACCCACAAAGGACGAACACGACTTTTTAGGTCCGCTACCTTGGAGTTAGCAAGGTCCGACCAAAACCCAAGTGTTAATGGAGTTTAAGAGTTTTTCCAAAATATGGAATGCTCTTTCTAACTCCCACTCAAGCACTTTACTCCAAATCCCAAGGTTGGTATTTATAGAGGAAAGTATGAGTGGGAATTTCTATCCCATCAATGTGGGATCATGAAATTCCACAAATTAATTTAAAGCTAAATTAAATTAAAATTGCAAACTAATAATAAATCTACAAGTGGCATTACCATGTGAAATGGGTTGGTGAGGACCACATGTCCTTACCCACTTGCTCCCATATTCCTCAAGCTTCCCCATAGTGACCAGCCCTATGGCCCAGCCACGAGCCCAGCCCCGCACCAAGATGCGGGTTGCTGCTGTGCGTGGCTGCTAGTGCATGCGCTGCTAGCACGCCTAGCTTGCGGCAGCTAGCTGCTGCACGCACCACGTGCACGCGGCTGCTAGCTGCTGCTGTGCGTGGCTGCTAGCACGATGCGCTAGTACGCACCTAGCCAGCCATGCTAGGCTCGGCTTGGTGCGCTTGCTAGCCACCTATGCTTGGAAATTTTTGCCCCTAGCATTCGGATGCTCGGGGCATTCTGATGCTAGGGGTATTTTGGGAATATGGTTGATTTATTATTATTTTGCGTGTCTCGTCTTTTTATTATTTTTTACTCGACTTCCGATGATCGGTTTCGACGCTCCAAGCTCGAATTATTGACGTCTAAATATTTAACACTCGGGCGACGAATTAATTACTTCTGAATTAATTCGTCGAGTCGGTTCGTATATTTTTCTTGGGTGTGACCCGAAGGGTTCAGTCAAGATTAAGCTGTAATATTACTGATCGGAAGCGGCCTCCACCCAGGCATTCCGATCACTTGACCTTACTGAATATATTAGCTTTCTGAACCCGCTATCAGAATAATACACTTGTTCGAAGGACACCATTCCTTTCAATCTTTTGGACTAACATTTTGCCATTTATGTGAGTTCCACAAATTCCTTCATGGACTATCCTCATTGCTCTTTGGGCATCCTTTTTTCCTACACATAAGAGAGCTCGACCCTTAGGTACCCTTTTATGTAGCTCGTTGTCTATGACTACGTATTGGGAAGCCAAGAGTCTTAATGCTCGTTTTGCTCTTTTGTCAGCATGGGGAGGCTATTCTCCTTTGTGACGTAGTTGAGTATATCCGTGTACCACAGTTCTTCTACTTCTTCTTCGTCTTGGGATACTTCATCATATTCTATAGCTTGAATATATGCTGGTTTGTGCCTTTTTTCTATAGTTAGAGGCATTTGCTCGATTTCTGTAGGAATCCTAACCATCGAGGCTAGTCTTGCCAAGGCATCAGCAAATTGATTTTCTTCCCTAGGTAGATACGTGTATTCTACCTTCTCTAACTGATTAGTAAGAGTTTCCAGATAGGTTTGGTAAGGGGCCAGACTTTCGTTCCTTACTTGCCACCTTTTGGATATTTGATTGATGATTAATGAAGAGTCCAAGAATATCCGTAACTTTTTTACTCCCAATGCTAAAGCTGTTTCAAGGCCTACCACGCATGCTTCGTATTAAGCAGCGTTATTGGTAACGTCGAAATCAAGCTTTATGGAGATTGGAACATGCTCTTCTTTAGGTGATACTAGTAATACTCCAACGCCACATCCCTTTTGGTTTGAGGCTCCATCGAAGTATAAGGTCCAAGTATCATCTTCAGTGACCATTAAGTCTTCATCTGGAAACTCAATGTTATGTATTGGCGTCGAGTCTTATATTGGAAAGTCCGCTAGAAAGTCTGACACCACAGATCCTTTGATAGCTTTTTGCGGCATAAACCTTACACCAAACTGGGCTAAATTGACTATCCATCTCGATATGCGTCCATTGAGTGTAGATTTCTCGAATAGATACTTGAGTGGATCTAATCGGGAGACTACAAAGACTGTATGCACTAACATGTAATGTCTTAACTTGGTTGTGCCCCACACCAAGGCAAGGCACAATTTCTCAAGTGGTGCATACCGTGCTTCATATTCGAGCATTTTCTTGCTTAGATAGTAGATCGCATTTTCTTTGCCTTCTACTTCTTGTGCTAGCATGGCTCCAATTGTCTCTTTGGTAACTGTTAAGTATAACCTAAGAGGTATTCCCGGAAGTGCTGGTACTAATACGGGAGGATTTGTGAGATAGACTTTGATATTTTCAAAGGCTTTTTGACACTCGTCGTCCCATATTACTGGTACATTTTTCTTAAGCTTTTTAAAGATTGGTTCGCATATCGCCGTCAATTTTGATATGAACCTACTTATGTATTGCAACCGGCCAATGAATCCTCGAATCTGCTTCTCGGTTTTGGGTGGTGGAATTGACATGATTGCTTTGATTTTGGTTGGGTCTATCTCTATTCCTCTAGAGCTTATGACATAACCCAAAAGCTTGCCTGAACTGACTCCAAAAGCACACTTAGATGGATTCAACCTCAAATTGTATTTTCTTAGCCTTTCGAAAAATTTTCTTAAGGCTACTGGATGGCCTGGGCGGTTTTTGATTTTACAACCATGTCGTCCACATACACTTCGACTTCTTTATGCATCATGTCATGGAGTAAGGCAGTCGCTGCACGTTGGTAAGTAGCACCCGCGTTTTTCAACCCGAATGGCATTACCGTGTAGCAGTAAGTGCCCCATGGTGTGATGAAGGTTGTTTTCTCCATGTCTTCTTCTGCCATGAGAATCTGATTATAACCTGCGTATCCATCCATGAATGAGAGAAGTGCGTGATTTGCTGTGTTATCCACCAGAATGTCGATGTGTGGTAAAGGGAAGTCGTCCTTTTGACTTGCCTTATTTAGATCTCGATAGTCGACACACATTCTTACCCTTCCATCTTTTTTCGGAACTGGGACAACGTTGGCGACCCATTCGGGGGTATTTAGATACCTTGATGAAACCAATAGTTATTTGTTTTTGAACTTCTTCTTTTATTTTAAGAGCTACGTCGGGTTTCATTCGACGTAACTTTTGTTTTACAGGTTTCATTCCCGGAATTAGTGGTATAGTGTGTTGCGCTATTTCTCTATTAATGCCTGGCATATCTTCGTATGACCAAGCAAATACATCGATGAATTCTTTAAGTAAGTTAATTAAATCGGTTCTTTCTTGTTCACTAAGTGTTAGTCTGATTTTAACTTCTCTTTTATTGGTTGAATCATTTGAGATATTAACCGTCTCAGTTTCTTCGATTATCGGTGTTTTCTTTTCAAGTGTTTCCATTGCTTTAATAAGTTCTTTATCTTTTTCATTGTTAGTTAAGCAATGCTCGTCATCTTGGGTTAAAGAAGAACACGAGAAGTAAGGAGAAGAAGTTATATCATTATACTCTGAGATCATTACATCAAATAGTGATATTTCCTCAGGGACTTGATCACTAACTATTCTAGGAGAAATAGAAGGGGAAGGTGCTACTACTAAAGACCTAGATGACTCTATAGAGAGAGACTCTGACTCTGACTCTGACTCTGACTTTGACTCAGACGACTCTTCGAACATCGGTCCTTGCCCTGTCGTGATGGATTTCTTCCACTTGGAGTAGTCACCTTGACGGTCTTGCGCCACCCTTGTAGTGATCCTTCCCCTTGAGTGATTAGCTTCGAGGGATCGAAGCTTTCACTTTGTAGGACCGTTTGAATGAGCGAGGAGTTATCCTCTTTGTATGTTGGCTCATCCTTTTCTTGCCCAAATAGTAGTCCCATGACGTTAAAGTCAAAGTATGGGGGTGCTTTCTCCTTATGGACAGGAGTTGGGATTTCATCTGTGAAATAGCAATCCAAGAGTATGTCAAATCCCAGTTGCCTTATGCCGTTTACGACAAATGGTTCGGGAAATTCATGGCATGGATAGTCCTCTCCTTCTTTTCTGAATTGACCATTAAGGATGAAAGGGTTTTGATCCATTGGGATTGCTTTCTTTTGGATGCGAGCGTCTCTACGTGCCTTCAATTTTTCCAGGGCTCGCTTAAGATCTTTCAGAGTCGGTTCGAAACCAAGTCCGAAAGTATCTAATTTAGGGAGGCCAGGTGGCTCCAGCGGTTTTGCTATTCCCTTTTTCTTTCCTAGGGTCATCCTAGGAAAATGTCCTTGTTTCTTCAGAATAGCATTCACGATCATGTTAGAATGGTGGACGTGGCAGAGAGGGGTCCTTTCATCCTCCTGGATTAAGAAGACCTCTTTGTTAAATCCCCATAAATCTTCATCATCCTCATCGTGATCCACGTTAATTATTGGATTTTCTATAGACTTAATTCTCATAGGTGAAGCATCGATGGTGATAGGAATTCCTCCAACTATAGCTTTCACTTGTTGGTGGAGGGATGAAGGGACGGCATTTAGGTCATAAAGCCAAGGGCGTCCCAACAATAAATTAAATGAAGCTTTGATATCTACTACTTAGAAAGTAGTAGCATGTTCTATCGCTTCCGCTATTACATTGATGGTAATTTTACCAAGAGATTGACGACGAGTGTTATCGTAGGCTCTTATTCCTTGCGTTGACGGAGTTAAGTCTTCATCCCTTATGCCTAGAATCCTCGCAGTTCTAAGTGGACAGACGTTAATGGCTGATCCATTATCTACAAGAGTCATGGGGACGTTCATTCTCTTGCAAACTACTGTGAGGTTTAATGCCTTATAGTGTTTGTCACCTTCTGGGGGTAAATCCTTGTCGGAAAAGGTGATCAAATTGATAAGACTAGGTAGATCACTCATGAGGAAGTTAGCCAACCCCTCGGGAGTGGTGTCAGAATCTATCCCTATTTTGTCCAAGGCATTCATTACAACTAACCTATGTTCTCGAGATGTCGCCAGAAGTTTCCATACGTTCATTTCAACTTTTTTCTTCTTGAATTGTTTGACGATGTCATTATCTTCAATGATAGGTATGGGAACTTGTTGTATGGTTGGCATGGGTTGTGTCAAAACAGGAGGTTGCATTCTCCCAGATCTTGTGAGGATGTCTATTGATGAATATTCTTCAACCCAAAAGTCATCCATGGCATATGACACTAAAGGTGGAGGTCCTACCATGTCTTTTAAGTAGACGTCTTCTTCGTCGTTGTCCCAAACTCCATTAATACTTGCCTCCTCTTCTTGTGGAACTTGGACAAGCTTCTTTTCATCGATCATTTTCTGAATTAAATCCTTGAATTTAAAACAGTTTTTGATAGCGTGACCCCCTGATTGATGATATTGACAGTAATATCTATATGTCCTTTTCAATGATTCAAATGGTCTCGGTTCGAGAGGTTTGATCTCGCCACTCTTGGAGAGCATTTCGAACATTTGTATATACGGGATCCCAATTGGAGTGTATAGTCTATTACTCTTCTTGGGTTTTTCGGTGAGTTGTAAAGGAAAACGTTTTGCCTCGTAAGTCGTTCCCATGGGTGTGAACTCTCTCTTAGGTTCATTTTCGGGAGTGGAACCTCGTCATATTTCTTCTGAAGTTCCTTTATAGCCTTGAGAGTTTCACGTAGCAAGTGAGATCCTTCCATCATAGACAGTGTGAGCGATTGTATGTCCTCTTTACTTGCTAGTTTTGGAAGGTTATCCATGGCATCGAAAAAGATCTCCTCCTCTTCTTTGATGTCGTGGATTTCTTTAACAGGTTTGATGAGAGACGAGGGGTCAACCTCGTTTTCCTCATCAGAGATAGCCAAGGAATGAGCGAGAGGCGCATTATCAATACTTGGCTTCTTACTGGCAGGGGGCAATGGCAGCTTGTTGTTGTCGATTAAGTCTTGGATAGCTTCTTTAAGCTTCCAACAGTTCTCTGTGAGATGGACCCTACCTTGGTGATACTTGAAGTGTGCATTGGGGTTCCAGTTAGCCGACTTCTTTTCGACTTGTGGGTCCCCAAATGGTCCAATAGGAGTTATAAGACCTTTTGCATTAAGTCGGTCAAATGCGGTGTCATAACTCATGCCAATAGGAGTAAAGTTCCTCCTAAATGGTTTCTTTTGTCCTTGATTATTCATAGCAAGGACTTCACCTAGGTTAAAAGTACAAACATTGTTTGAGTGGGTGGTTTTGGAAGAAGAAGGATTGTTGTTCTTCTTGCCTTTCTAGACACTGTTGGAGTTATTGTTGGCAGCTTTCAACTTAGCCAGGTCGTCTTCAATATTGATTCCAATGTCGTAGACGGCCTTGAAGGTATGAAGATTATTTTGATACTTGAGATGCTTGGAGTATTTTTCTTGAATGTTTTTGATGAATAACCTTACAGACTCTTTTTCACTCGGCACCTCAATCATCTTAGCTGAGGTTTCTCTCCATTTGTTAAAGAAGAAGGTGAAACCTTCGTTCTCCTTCTGCTTGAGGATTTCAAGCTCCCTATGGTCAGTCTCAACTTGAATGTTGCATTTGTATCTATCAATGAAATCGTTTGCTATGGACTCAGCTCCCAGATGGAGGTTTTTTCTTTCTCAAGAGAAAAGAATCATTGCTGGCAAACGGTCTTGAGATATAGTGAGAACAGAGAGGGGAACACTTTCTTGTCGATACCCTTAATACTCATTATTGTTTCGAAGGCTCTTAAATGAAATAAGGGTTATCGGTTGCCTTGAATTTCGGGATGTCGTTGGCATTGAACTTCTGCGGAAAAAGATCTTTGTCTACCGAGACCCCTTGTGAACTAATCCCTTGAAACTTGTAGTCAATAGATAGCTTGCTTAGACTCTCTTGCATGAGGTCCATCTGTTGTTGTTTCACGGGATCATCGATCTTAAGGGTTAGGAGTTTTAGTGTCTCAGTCACGGTAACCAGTTGGTTCCTAAGCTCATTGACTTCTTCTTGTGTTGCCATTACTGTCCTAGCTTTCCTCTTACGAGCAATGGGTTTGTCGAAAAGTTGGACTTGTACGAAAAGATTGTCATTGATTAACCGCCCTTCCTTTCTTGACCACGCGCTGTTATTTAAACCATTTTTGTTTTAATTACTTGACTCAAATCGACCTTGACTTTACGGTTTTAAAGAGGAAAAATAAAAAATAGGTACATATTTTTGGCAAAAATAATGTATATATTTTTAGGAACCAAGTATGGTATTTACATTGGAGGATTAATATCCGACTTACCCCCCTAAAAAAATGACGGAAAAAACGCGCATACAAGACTCTCTTAGACATGGTCAAAGTATGTGTATTGGTGTGTGCGTTGAGTGTAAGTGACATGTTTGGACTTTTGTGTAAGACCATGGGACTTGGTGCCTAGACTTAACAAGGTATTATTAACAATAAAATTTAACCGAATTACTTAGCAAACTGGTTAATTAGACACAGAGTGATGATTCGATCAATAATCCGAACTGTCGTCAAAATGACAGGACTGGCGCCACTCTTTGCAGTGTAGCGCCAGACGACAGAGCTATCGCCAGGCGCCACACTCCACAAAGTGGCGCTACAGTTCAAACTTTGGTGCTATTGCTGGAGCCTCGATCCGTTTTCGGTATTATTAATCAACAAGGGTATGTCTAAAGTCGTACTAGGTCAATTCTTGTTAAAATATTAGACTTTATTTACTCAAATTAATTAATTAATAAGGCAAAGTTCTTTTAGTCATTAATTTATTTAATCTTAGCACAAGTCAAACAAACAGTTAGGAGAAACATATACCATATGCACAACAAATAATGCACAATTAGTCAAGTAGGCACGATATGATGCAATGAGTTTGCAACCTAACCATGGCTCTAGTTCTCTAAAGTTCGGGATATGGGTTAGCGTAGGCGTCGCTCGAAGTGCGCCTACGTAAAAGCATGTGGTGAATATGTTTGGCACTCATAGGAAGTGGGAATTGACATAATACGATTAGGGACAAATAAAGTAGGGAGCCGCCAACAAGTTTTTAAGGAACTTGTAAACTGTTCACGGATCATAAAAGGCAACCATGATAAAGGGACAACGATAGGCAACAACGATTGACCCGTGAAGGTTTCACCCCATTCATAATCCATGAGATTACTAACTCCATATGGTTCGGAACCACGAAAAGGAGGATTGGGGATGATGGTACGAAGTGAGTCATGGAGTCACATTCGCCCGTATTGGCCTCTACTCGATTCTTATAGTGAAAAGTGATTCCTGCGATCTCAAAGTCATACAAACAAAGATTCAATTTGCTCCAAACTATTATTAAGCTAAATTGGTTGAATATTAATGCAACACATAATTTTAAAATATTAGTGATTACTTAAATTAATAAACAAGATTAAAAAGGAACCTAAACCGGTTGTCCAAATTATCTTATTAGGCGTGATTTTCAATTACATATTCCCTTTAAACATGCAATATAGTGATCAATAAAAATAATAGAATTACCATTAATATTGGAAGCAATTTAGCAATAATTCCAACAATATAAAATCGTTAGAAAAATAACAGAAATAAAAGGAACATAATTCTTACTTTGATTCTGTTTGTTTGCAACTATAAAATAATAAATGAGTTAGTAACTTAAAGGAAATAATAATAAAACAATAATTAAATTAAATTAAATTAAGTAGAGTTTATTTGGGGCCAAACCCTCAAACAGTTCTACCTTTCACGCCTTGGCTTAAGGACAGAACCACGAGTAAAGTATGGACTCCTTGGAGTACTTGAAGAAGGAATTTTGAAATAAGAAGGGTAGGCTAGAGTTTAGGCTAAAGCATAGAAGAGAGAAAAATAGAGAATTCATTAATGCCCCGTACATCAGAAATGAGGGGGTATTTATAGAGAAAATGTGCTGAGGGAGCACACGGAACCCTAAAATGATAAAAACCCTAAAAAATTATCCCGCGACACGGCAAACTGTACCGTGACACAGGAAATCCCACCGTCAGACGGGAAATATTCCCGTGACACGGAGCATTTTTAGTGTGACGCGGGAAATTTTTAGTAAACGGGGAAGAGAACGCGTTAAGGGTTTACGCGGAAAAGACACGGAAATTCCCGTGTCACGACAGATTTCCCGTGTCACGGGAAATCCCACCGTCAGACAGGAATGATTCCCGTGACACGGTGGGTACCTGCCGTGGCGCGGGAATTCCCAGCTTGCTTTTCCGTCTAAATACATTTTTAACCCTAATTTCGTTCAGCATTTTAAGTGTCGATTAATAATTTCGGGCCTTTTCTGATTTATTATTATTTGGGCTAAAATAAGAAAACAATTAAATAAAATAAATAAAAGGTTTGAGCCAAAAATAAATAATAAAACAATAAATAAAAAAAGGTTTGGGCTAAAATTAAATAATAAACTTGGGCTGAAATTAAAATTGTGCTTTTACCATACATCAAGACTAATCCATGGACTGTTCAAAAATATGAATTTAATCAAATACGATTTTTTAAGAACTCTCAGGATTTAATACTGAACCCGACCAATATTGGCGGTGAAAGGTTGTTCATCATCGGGTTTGGTTTTGGGGAGACATTTTTAGGTGTCTACAGAAGCCCCCACTTTGACTGAGTTGGTGAAAACGTCAGTTTCGAAAACGATAGTCAAAGTAGTCGATAGGGACGGAGAATGATTTAAGACGTTCTGCGATCCTAAATCACTCTGTATACGCCGATACTTGCAGAAAAATGTTAATTCCATAGATAAAAGAGTAAAAGGATAGAATACGTATCTGGCACCAGTGTATCGGTGACAAACGAATTTGGCAGCTTCCTATGCTTGAAGGAATCCACCGGATGACATTTGTTGAAACGCTTTCCATGCCTGAGGAAAGCCGACTGAGGAGTTTGGTAGTTTTCTAAGCCTGAAGAAACCTACCGCATAATACTTTCCATGCTTGAGGAAAGTCGACGTATGAATTTGGTGTCATTTTATGCTTGAAGAAATCCACCGATGATGCTTTCCATGCTTGAGGAAAGCCGACAAAAGAATTTGGCGGTTTTCTATACTTGAAGAAAAATCCACCGATAACGCTTTCCATGCTTGAGGAAAGCCGACTTGGCGGTTTTCTATACATGAAGAAAAATCCACCGATAACGCTTTCCAAGCTTGAGGAAAGCCGACTTGGCGGTTTTCTATACTTGAAGAAAAATCCACTGATAACTCTTTCCAAGCTTGAGGAAAGCCGACTTGGCGGTTTTCTATACTAGAAGAAAAATCCACCGATAACGCTTTCCAAGCTTGAGGAAAGCCGACGACTATTGTAATCGCTGAAATTTGCAAGCGTATGATGGTTCGATTATCCACGAACGTGGGCCGCAGATGATTCACACCTTCAAGTCGATTATACGACCATATTAGGTGCTTAAAATATCGATAAAATGACTTTAATGCTTCTAGGGGCAAAATAGTAATTTTGGTACCCTCCAACCGTCAGTTAAAATTTTCCGCGTAATTTTACCGAAAAATTAACTGTCCAATTTGCACAGAAAATCGTGCAGCTTTGGTAAAAAATACATGAAATATTCGCTGCTAGCTTCGAAAAATGTGCAAAAGATATCCTGAACCCCGTGCCACGTGGAAACATCCCGCGACACGGTAATGTTTTGCCGTCAGACGGGAGCAAATCCCGTGTCGCGGGAAGTTTTGGAACAAAAAAAAAAAAAATCCACGCGCTTCTTTTCACGCGTCTGAACACCGTTGCTTAATAACGGAAAATGTGGAACAGTAACGGGGTCATGCAACGGTTACTTTTGGCTTTAAAATATCAACCATTTCTCCCATTTTGCTCATCCACCATTTCTCTTTCTTGTCCTGTTTTCACCCAAAATTTTTCTTTTTTAACTGTTCGGATTCCCGTGTCTCAGCGGCGGCACACCGGCGCTCGGAGTTTGCTTCCGTCAGCCGGAATCACCTCCCGTGTCACGACGGTTCTGCGCTTTTTCTTCCTCCCCTTTGTTTTAATGTCTTGCTACTGCTTGCTGCTTTTTTATTGTTGTTCACTGTCGTGTTGCTGTTGCTGTTTATCGGAGCTCCGGCGTCCTCTGAAATTACCGTGACACGGGATCTTTTCCCCGTGACACGTTCTTTGCTCACCGCGTCGCGGCGGCTGCTCTAATTTTCACGGTTTTTTTTTTCGAGCTTTTGGAGCTCAAATCTTCATCAATTCTGCTCTAATTTTTTGTTACTTTCCTCATTTTCGATTCTCTACAAGGATCTATGTAAGTTTCCCTTGATTTTTCCTCGAATTTGCTTCAAATGAGTAATTTCATTAAAAACCCTTAAAAATCAATTTGGGGATTTTTTTGATTTTGTGGTTTATGTTGAAATTCTTGCTATGAATTTTCTTGCACATGTATGTATGCGTGTTTGTGAGCGATTTGAGACAAAAATTGCATGATTTGGTGAAGAATTGAGCAAAATCACCACTTGTGGTAAATGGTGTTCCTTGTTGTTTCTTTTGCACTTGGATTGATGACATGTTGGTTGTAGATCTTGTAAAATATACTATGATGCGTCGATCTATTGTTTTTGTGAAACTTTGAGACATGTTTTGTATTGTGTATGTACTACATTGTCATGGAGAACATAGTATCATGCAATTAGGAGAACATAGTATTAGTTCGTCATGGAGAAACTAAATACTATAAATAATTCCATTATTTTGCCAATTTTTAGTCTTGAGGTAAAAATTTAGCGTATAATGCGATAAATAACTAAATAACTTAGGAAGTGATGCTAAGCATTTAGATTTTTTTTATTAAAATGCAACTCGAACTAAATGTCTTAGGAAATGATGCTAAGCACTTAGATTTTTATTTTTATAATAGCATGCCTAGGTGACGGGATCGCGATCTTTCCACCCATGGCCGGCGTCAGGCTTTTCGGGAGGACACTCCCACGATTCCCGAGGGTATGGACGACGACGTCTTAGAGTCTGAGCCTCGGGCTTCTACGAGTAGAGGTAGGTGGGCTCCACCTCTGTGGACTCCGGACCAGTTGGTTTTCTGTCGTGAGAACCACGTTTCTCATCGCCCACTTGCCGGCATAGTCGACGGCACACTTCGCCACCACGGTTCTGGAGCTGGAGATTTGATTCCTCGACTTCACCAGATAATCACGAGGGATCCTGCTACGAACGCCTTATGGGAATCGGCTTGTTTAGAGGATTTTCATTCGACGGTTGTAGGGTTTCGCAGCCCCCGGGGTTGCGGTGCGACAGTCATTCGCGCATTGTTGGAGTATTTTTGGGATACTGCCAACACCTTTCACTTTGCTTGGGGGGAGATGACGGTGACCCCTCTGGACTTTAGCATGATTAGCGGTTTGCGCTTCACTGACCGGGCTGTAGCACAGATGTCTGATCTTTCTTGGGGAGCGGCTGAGGTAGCCGATTTGTTAGGTCCTATCGTTCAGCATATCAGGACCCAGCCAGTGTCTCGAGGTGATCCTAGGAGCGGGCGATCGGAGCTGGCTTCGGTTCTAGCTCGTGGTTTTGACATGGAGGAGACATCGGCTAAGCAGCGAATGCGGATCTTCATTCTAATTCTGATCTCCATGACTCTTTCTCCTGATAGGAGTTCACGTGCACTCCTTTGCTACCTCCCTTTTTTAGTCAGGATTAGTGAGATAGGATCCTTTAGCTGGGCCAACCTCGGATACGCCGACCTTCTCTTGTCGTTGCGTCATGGCTGTAGGCAGCTGAACGACGAGTCTCCCGTCACTGTTTACGGTCTATGGAGAGTCGTAGAGGTGATGACCCTTTCCTCTTCTTGTTTTATTTTAATTTATTCGACTCATGTGCTCAAAGATTACTTTTCATTGCAGCTATGGTTCTACGAGTACTTCCCGGGATTGGCTCCTCGACGGCGTCGTGGAGCGGTTCATGACTTCCCTTTCGGGGCCAGCTGGCGTGACCGAGGAGAGTCACGGGTGGAGTCTTTCTCTGCGCTGCGCGGGCTACTACGCCAAGGCACCTCTTCTGTTGGCGTAAGAATTAGTTTTGTTGCCTGTTATTTTCTCTCTAACGTTATTTTCGGTGTTTCATGCCAAATTTTTATGGTTTTCAGGTTGCCATTGATGTCCAGTATCATCCTTGGGTCGGGATGACTAATCTTCCCGAGGCCTTGCATCTTTCAGCGCACCGTTTTAGTTGGTACCGGACGCTTTGTCTGGTATTTGGGGGGTCGTGTCGTTCGTCAGCACACCCCGCCTTCCTGAGGTATGGTTTCTTTTGAGGATTTTTGTCACTAGTCTCTGTTTAAATAGTCGAATAACTTGATTACTCGATCGTATTTTCGGAAGACTGTTCGCCCCGTAGGAAGGATTGAGATTCTGCCTCAATCTATCCGTTATCCAGGGCCGATTAGTATTACCGAGGACCATATTGCTGACGCGCCAGAGGGTTTCAGACAGGCGTAGGAGTCTTTGCCTGAGGTTTTTGAGCCGGTAAGTTTTTTGATGCATTATTCATCCTTTTAACACCGCTTGTTACTGATTTTTCTTTGTTTTGTTCTCAGCCTAACCGCTCGGAGATGATGGGATTCATGAAGCTGGTTGACGCTCTGAAGTACTGCATCATTAAGCTTTGGCGTGGTGCGAGTTGTCGGAGCAGTTCTAGCGATGTTCTTGAGGTATGCTCATTTTTTCCACTTCTACCATTTGTTTTATTTTGCATTGTTGACGCCTTTTGATTTTGTATCTTTCAGGAGCAACGGAGGTCCCGCTCGCGCTCGAGGCATATAAGCTCGGACGAGGAGGAGCTTGGTCGTGGTAGACGATCTCCTGCGGTTCATCGGCATTCTCAGTCTCAACGAGAGCCTCAGATTACTCTACCGTTTCAGGAGGCTCAGTGGCAGCAGTCTCAGTCTTCCCAGCGCTTTCAGGGTCAGGGTCAGGGGCAGCGGCAGTCGTTTTCACAGCCTTCACAGCATGAATTTAGGCCTGTTTTGACTCCCGTGGATCCTGGTTTATTTTCAGCTCCATCGTCTAGGATTCTTCCACCGGTGTCGGGTTTGTTCTCAGTTCCGATGTATGGGACGATGCCTCCGCCGACGATTCCCGTGTCTTTTAGTCAGTCTATATCGTTTGCCAGTTGGACGGGTCCTGCTTTAAGTTTGAGTTACAGGGACTAGTAGGGACACTACTCCCCGTACTAGGATGATGGCGGGACTTTTTGGCTCACCGTTCCCGTATTCACAGGCTGGAGATGATACTGATCCTAATTCTTCTAGTTCTGCAGACTTTTGACCGAGGGTCTTTATTTGTACATACTGTGATGACACTTGACGCTGTTTATTTATTATAACTCACAGGCAATGCATTTATTAGTGTGTTCTTGAGACTCATTGTGTGTGATCGTGTATTTAATAACGACGCGATAAAAAACGTAAGTGGAGTAAGTGGAGGGTACCGACCTTCCCCAAAAGAAAAAGAAATAAAAAGACAAGAAAATAATAAATAGAATAAATAAATATATAAATAATAAAGAAATAAAATAGAAATAAAAAGAATAAAATACTAAAGTAATGAATAAATAAATAATAATAAATAAAATGATAAAAATAATAAATAAAATAAAAAAAGTTGAGAATTTTATTAGGAATGAAACTCTCAGAAAACTGAAAAATAAACGGTGATGATAAAACAAAAAAAAATCCGGATAGATACGGGAAAAGATAAAAAAAGATAACGTGTGGGGTGCCGCGACACGGCACCGTACACCGTATCACGGCAAAATCTGCCGTGTCGCGACAAAAATTCCCGTGACACGGTGGAACTTCCCGTGTCACGGTGCGCGTATTCTACAACGGTGTGGTTTACACGTATGGAAAGATAATTTCTAAGCAGTTTCGAGCGCTTTTTCTATAAAATAAGACCAGTATATTCGTGATATGCATAATCACGAAACACAAAATAATTAAAATTTCATATTTTAATAATAATGTCTCAGAATTTTGATAATACATTGCGCGACTGGTCTAATTCTTTGACCAATGCTGACAAAAGAGAGTTAGAATTGTTTCATGTCAGGGGTTTACTAGCCCTAAGGCATTTGGCGATTGAACATGATTTTCTTAGGGCAGCATTAGACTATTGGAGTCCAGAAACACATTGTTTCAAATTTGATTACGATGAAATATGTCCCCTGCCGGAGGAATTCGGCGCAATCTTTGGATTTCCTGCTAGAAATCTTATTGCCATACCTACCCTACGTGAATATTATTACCAAGATTTTGAACGCCATCTGAATCTAACAGATCCAGATTTAAATAGAATTGTGTGTGGTAATGAGGTAGACTTAGAAAAACTTGCAAATTTATATTTTAATCGCCCTATTTCTGAGTCTTATCATGTATATCGTAGAAGGGCATATATTTTTTGCATGTTTAGCAAGCTTTTATTTGCAAACGGTAGGGTAGGGCATGCTGGTCTAGCGTCTGTGCTTGAACATTTTGAATCTGGGAGATCTCCTATGCCTACGTGCCTGGGAGAAACATTTCGTGGCCTTGACGAAGCAAAAGCTAACCGGAAAGCCATCAGGAAGGGCTCTCTGGTATTGCTGCGGGTAAAAATACACTCCGAGTAGCCCCCGTGACACAAAACAGACACTGTGTCACGGTGGCTGTCTGCCGTGACACGGTGAAGTCTGCCGTGTCACGGGAAATCTGCATTTATTTTTTTATTAAAATCATATAATTTTGTTTCCTGTTTTGGTTTTTGGTTTTCAAAAAAACTAAAAACTAAAAACAATGCCAAACAAACCCTAAATAATAAATTTTAGATGTAAATTCAAACGAGGTATACAAAAAATAAATAAATAAATAAACTCCTAAAACAATTTTTCTTTAACTTCATAATCGGCCACAATCGATCTCTAGCTTCGCCATCACCTTTTGTTGTTTCTCACTGCCATCATGATATATTTCCTGTCGAATATCTCTAAGAACTAAACATCATTAGCAATTGAGCATGCTATTGCAAATATTATAGAAATTTGTTCTAAAAACTCAACTAAGAACCCTAACCCCCAAAACTCAACAAAAAACTAACTCACAAAACTCAACAAAAAACTAAGAACCCTAACCCCCAAAACCCAACAAAAATCTAAGAACCCTAACCCCCAAAATTCGAGAAAATAGAAGAATAAACTCATCCACTAAATAATACTTCATAGATTAAATTCATTATAACAAATAGAGAAAATCAAAACGAATTATAACCGAAACCCACCCAAGCATAATGTGGAATACAAAAACCGCTATATAAGAAATGCTCCATGAATTTCATCGAAAATGTTTGATGTGGAGTACAAAAAACAAGATAAAACCCACACTTAGATCTAAGAAGTAAATAAAATTTTATTTAAGAAAAATATAATGATTATCAAAAGAAACATTAAAAAAAGGAAAAAAAAAATTAAATTAAATTACTAACCTCAATTGATGAATCTGGAAATGTTAAGTTATTAAAATCAAGTAGCAAAGCAAAAACTTTTCAGCAAACTATCAAAAAGTCACTTTACAATGAAAACTCAACTTCATATACACCTTTGAGCACGAGGTTGTTGACGCCGAATGTGGTTTGCCGCACCATTTTTAGCTTTATTTTATGAAAAATTGAAAAAGAGTAACTTCATAGATGAGGGGCATGAGGGGAACTTAGAGGAGAGAGAAAAAGAGTAAGAGAAGGAAGAGTTGAAAACTGAGTATTATAAGTGGGTCAATAAGGCGTGAAAATTGCTGAGACTATGATAATATATCATTATAGCTTTAAGAAGGGAAAGAAAAAAAAGTTTTCAATGAGTTAATTTGAAATTATTAAATGAAGGTAAAAGACCTGTTTGGTTAGACAACGGGTCTCTTACCTTTCTTTGTTTTTTCTCCGGCAACAGTAGTGGGCTCTAGTTTACATGAGAGACCCGTTAAGTCAGACAACGGGTCGGTTATCTTTCTTTGTATTTTTCTCAAATGAACGTAGTATACCCTAGTGCAGTTAAGAGACCCGTCATCTCTGTTGTTGGATCTTATACCTCAACCAGACCCGTTGATGATATAACGGGTCTTTTATTAGTGGTGCTTTTTCCAAATTTTGTAGTAGTGCGTATTCGTGACAATCTCTCTCCATAGTAGTCCAATAATAACCTTGTCGTTGAATCTTTTGGACTAACATCTTTGCATTCATGTGCGTTCCACATATACCGGCATGGAGGTTTTCCATGGTTCTGTGTGCTTCTTTCTTGGCTATGCATAAGAGATTTCTCCCCATTGCAGTTCTCTTGTGGAGTTCTCCCCTGATGAGCACATATTGTGAGGCCAGGAGCCTCAAAGCACGGCATACCCTTTTATTAGTATTAGGAGGGTATTCTCCTCTTGTCACATAGTTAAAGATATATGTATACCATGGCTCATCATCTTCTTCTTGTGGTTCTTGTTCATCGTTGAGTGCGTGAACATAAGCTGGTTCATATCTTCTTCCTATGGTCAACGGCATTCTGATTGTATCCGTTGGAATTCGCACCATTGATGCTAATTTAGCTAGTGCGTCGGCGAATTGGTTTTCTTCTCTCGGCAAATACGTATATTCCACTTCATCTAGTTGCTCCGTGAGAGTTTCTAAATGAGCTTGATACGTAGCGAGACTTTCACTTCTCACTTTCCATCTCTTGAAGATTTGGTTAATGATTAGTGAAGAATCACCGTAGATTCTGAGCTTCTTAATTCCCAAGGCGACAGTTGTTCCTAACCCATAAATACATGCTTCATATTCTGCGGCATTGTTGGTGACATCAAAGTCGAGCTTCATGGAAATTGGGATGTGCTCTTCATTGGGTGATACAAGCAAGACTCCTACACCACATCCTTTTTGGTATGAAGCTCCATCGAAATAGAGCGTCCAGCTACTTCTTCGGTCATGAGAAAATCTTCGTCAGGGAAATCGTATTCATCTTCTTCTTTCTCAACTTCTTCTAGCGGAAAGTTTGCTAAGAAGTCATAAACCGCAGAACCTTTGATGGATTTTTGTGGTACAAATTTCAAGTCAAACTGAGCAAGATTGACTATCCACCTTGATAATCTGCCATTGAGTGTTGCTTTTTTGAACAAGTATTTGAGAGGATCCATCTTGGACACGACATGCACTGTATGAGTGAGCATGTAATGTCTTAGTTTCTCTGCGGCCCACACAAGTGCGAGACACAATTTTTCAAGTGGTGTGTATCGTGTCTCATATCCTTGAAGCTTCTTACTCAAGTAGAAGATTGCATTCTCCTTGCTTTCAATCTCTTGTGCTAGCATTGCTCCCATCGTTTCTCTTGTGACCGTAAGATTAGTGCGTGTTTGTACATAATGTGATGGCACTTGACGCTGCTCATTTATTATGACTCATTTTGTACATTATTCACAATTTATGTATTTATTAGTGCGTGTTAGTGTGTGCTTGAGACTCATTGTATGTGATTGTGTAGTTATTAATGACGCGACAAAAAAAACGTAAGTGGAGTAAGTGGAGGGTACCGACCTTCCCCAAAAGAAAAAAGAAATAAAAAGAAAAGAAAAATATGAATGAGTTTTACAACTACTCCAAAATAAATATGTTTGGAAATGGGACGAGGTTTATAACCTCCCCAAAGAAAAATAAAATAATAATAGAAATAAGATTAAAAAATAAAATAAATAATAAAGATGAATAAAATAAAAAAAATAAAATGATAAAAATAAAAAATAAAAATATTAATAAAAAAATTTGAGAATTTTATTAGGAATGAAACTCTCGAAAAAAAAGAATTAAAAAAAAATAAACGGTGAAGATAAAACACTTAAAAAAATCCAGATAAAACAGGAAAAGGATTAAAAAAGAAAATGTGTGGGCGCTGCAACACGGCACCATACACCGTGTCACGGCAAAATCTGCCGTTTCGCGGCACAAATTCCCGTGTCATGGTGCGCGTATTCTATAATGGTGTGGTTTACGCGTATAGAAAGATAGATTCTGAGTAGTTCCGAGCGTTTTTGCTATAAAATAGGACCAGTATATTCGTGATATACATAATTACGAAACACAAATTAATTAGAATTTCATATTTCAATAATAATGTCTCAGAATTTTGATAATACATTGCGCGACTGGTCTTATTCATTGACCAATGCTGACAAAAGAGAATTGGAATTGTTACATGTCAGGGGTTTACTAGCCGTGAGACATGTAGCAATTGAACATGATTTTCTTAGGGCAGCATTAGACTATTGGAGTCCAGAAACACATTGTTTTAAATTTGATTACGATGAAATCTGTCCCCTGCCGGAGGAATTCGGTGTCATCTTTGGATTTCCTGCCAGAAATCTTATTGCCATGCCTACCCTACGTGAGTATTATTACCAAGACTTTGAACGCCATCTGAATATAACAGATCCAGATTTAAATAGAATCGTGTGTGGTAATGAGGTAGACTTAGAAAAACTTGCAAATTTATATTTCAATCGCCTTGTCTCTGAGTCTTATCATGTATACCGTAGAAGGGCATATATTTTTTGCATGTTTAGCAAGCTTTTATTTGCAAACGGTAGGGTAGGACATGCTTGTCTAGCATCTGTGCTTGAACATGTTGAGTCGGGGAGGTCTCCTATGCCTACGTGCCTTGGAGAAACATTTCTTGGCCTTGACGAAGCAAAAGCTGACCGGAAAGCCATCAGGAAGGGCTCTCTAGTACTGCTGCAAGTAAAAATACGCTCCGAGTATCCTCCGTGACAAAACAGGCACCGTTGCACGGTGGCCGTCTGCCATGACACGGTGAATTTTGCCGTGTCACGGTGGAATCTGCATTTTTTTTTTGTTTCGACTGATTTTTATTTATTTATTTTTTTTTTATTTCGACTGATTTTTATTTTATTTTATTTTTTTTTTAGATTTGGTTGATGGAGCGTTTAGAACTTTTTGAAGCCCCCGACGATATTGAAAAATATGGCCCTAACGATCTAGTCCGCAGGAAGAAGAATTACTATGTGAAAATGTCGTATGAAGATTGGAAGAATTTCTTTGCAAAGAGAGAAGTTTCCATTCGTTGGGTAGTGCCTTGGTGGAGGCTTACTAGGATGGTTGGTACGAATGATACTCCGTATTGCCGTGTTCCTAGTATCTTAAGACTGACTTTTTATTCTCCTTCTCGACTGATGCGACAGTATGGACTTGAACAAGTAGTTCCACGCGATAACGATAGTCATCGTGAAGTAATGTTGCATGAAAGTAACGTTCACAAGTACGAGACTTATTGGATTGGATGACCTTTGTGGACCGTTTCTGCAAGTAACCAAGCTCCTCCTCCCTTATCTAGTGCATACAAGGCATAGTTGAATCCTAGAAGTAGGAGGGAACGAGTCGGATCACGCAAATCTGATGTGAAGAGCCGTCTTGTAAATAAGAAAGCGCCTCCTAAAAATCGTCTATGTCCAAGAACATAAGGGATTGAGTTTAAGACTCCTATAATGCCGAAAAGGAAGAATTATGTGAAAGGGAAGGGTAAGGAGAAGATGGTTTATAGAGAGAAACAACCAAAGATTTTTAAGAAAGGTGAAAGGGGTGAAAGTTCGACTAGGGGTGTGACGGTTCGGGCTATAAAAGACACATTAATGGTGAAGGCCGACCTAGTTGAAAAAGAGAAGGAGGTTCCTAAAGTGATGAAGGATTAGATCAATATTGTTTTGCTTTTATGGTTTACAATTTTTAAAATAAGGCGCATGATGCCAATAATTGTAGTCACATTTATTTCAAGTTTAATAGCATATTTATTTTTGCCTTAAATAAAAATTAGGAAATTTTGACTTTTACCACCAAAAAATTTGGACAAATTGTTTTTTACCACCTACTATTTTAAAAGTTGTATTTTACCACCAAATAAAACTCAAAAAATTGTTTTTTACCACCTACCGTTTAGAAAACGGTTAAATCTAACGGAATTTTTTTAAATTCTTTGATTTTCATGCCCAAAATATGTTTTTTATAGGTTTAGAGGGCGCATTTTGGCCCTTTGGGTCCAATTTGAGGTCAAAATTGATAAAAAAAATGATCGAAAATACCTCATTTTGCGTACACGCAAAACGAGGTATTTTCGATCATTTTTTATCAATTTTGACCTCAAATTGGACCCAAAGGGCCAAAATGCCCCCCTAAACCTATAAAGAACATATTTTGGGCACGAAAATCGAAGAATGTTTTTTAACACCGTTAGATTTAACGGTTTTCTTAACGGTAGGTGGTGAAAAACAATTTTTAGAACATTATTTGGTGGTAAAATACAACTTTTAAAATACTAGGTGGTAAAAAACAATTTGTCCAAATTTTTTGGTGGTAAAAGTCAAAATTTCCTAAAAATTACAATGACTTTTTTTTTTTTGTTTTTTTTAAGTATCCGAGTCAAGAAGGCGGACGCAATGGAAGAATGAAAATAAAAAAACGTCGAACAAATAACTTAATTCGCAAAGACTGCGTCACTAAAAAAAATCAGAAAGTCTGAAATTCCACCGTACCACGGTGGAAAATGCCGTGACACGTTGGAAATTCCCGCGGCGTGGCAATATTTGTTTTTGCTGCAGGTCCACCGCGCCACGGTGGAAATTTGCCGTGACACGGTAGAGTTTCCTGTGGCGCGGCAAACCCTTTTTTTTTTTTGTGTTGCAATTCCACCGCGCCACGATGGACTGTGTCGTGACACGGTGGATAGTCCCGTGTCGCGGCAACCCTTCGTTTTTTTAGCTCTATTTTGTCGTGACGCAATGCTGAACTGGCGCGTATACTTGATCGACGGAGGTAGGATTTTATTTTTAAAGTGGCCGGGCCCCCTTGAGGGGTTGCCTACGTATCCTTAAAAGGAATCAGGCCAAACGTTGCTCTATTGGGTCATGAACCCATACAACTAGGCATAGAATTTCTTTAGTTGATCCAAGTTGGTTAAATTGTGGAAACCTTTACCGTCCATGTCTACCAATTGTGTCGCTCCGCCGGACAAGATGGCTTTAACAATGTACGGGCCTGAGAAATTTGGTCTGAATTTTCCTCTTGGATCCAACATATTTTTGCGAAGTGCCTTAAGCACCAGGTCACCTTCTTTGATGTTCCTAGTCTTGACTTTTTTATTGAAATGTCGCGCCATACGTTGTTGGTAGGTTTGGACATGATGCAAAACTGCCAAGCGTTTTTCATCAAGTAAGACTAGTTCATCATATCTTGCTCTAATCCAGTCGACTTCATCTAGTTGGCTTTCCAACGCGATTCGGAGAGAAGGGATTTCAAGCTATATTGGTTGTACAACTTCAACTCCATAGACCAAAGAAAAAGGGGTAGCCCCCGTTGATGTACGAACAGAGGTTCGATAACCCCAAAGGGCGAAATGTAGCTTACTTGGCCAATCTTTGTAATTTTCTGTCATCTTTTTGATGATCGTTTTCACATTTTTGTTGGCCGATTCGACCGCACCATTTGTTTGTGGTCTGTAGGGTGATGATCTGTGATGCTTGATATGATATTTCTGTAATATTTCTGCGCACTCGGCTTGGAAATGCGTCCCTCGAGAACTGATCACATATCCAAGTAATTTGCCTGACGTGACTCCGAATGCACACTTTGCTGGATTTAATCTCATGTTGTACTTGCGGAGTCTTCAATGAAATTGCGAAGTGCAATGATGTGGCCTGGGCGATCTTTAGACTTAACGATCATATCATCAACATAGACCTCCACCTCTTTGTGCATCATATCATGTAACAATGCTGTAGCTGCTCTTTGGTAGGTGGCACCCGCGTTTTTCAACCTGAATGGCATTACCGTATAGCAATATGTACCCCATTGTGTGATGAATGTGGTTTTCACCATATCTTCTTCAGCCATCAATACTTGATTATATCCGGCGTAGCCGTCCATGAATGATAGAAGAGCATGGTTTGCTGTGTTATCGACCAGAATGTCAATGTGAGGTTGAGGGAACCCATCTTTCGGGCTTGCTTTATTGAGGTCCCTATAATCAACACACATTCGGACCCTTCCATCCTTCTTTGGAACTGGAACCACATTTGCTATCCATTCTGGATACTTGGATACTTTGATGAAACCTGCAGCCAACTGCTTTCTGATTTCTTCTTTGATTTTGAGAGCCACATCCGTTTCATACGGCGCAGCTTTTGTTTGACAGGCTTCATACCTGGAATGAGTGGTATCGTATGCTGAGCTATATCCCTGTCAATTCCTGGCATATCTTAGTATGGCCAAGTAAATACATCAACAAATTCACTAAGCAAGTTAATTAGCTCTTTGCGTTCATCTTGACTTAGTGTTAATCCAATTTTTACTTCTTTAACAGTCGTATCATTGGAAATATTAACTATTTCTGTATCTTCGATAACTACCGTTTTATTTTCGTATTCTTCCATTGCTTTTATTATTTCTTTGTCATTTTTATCATTAGCAAAGCAATATTGATCAGGGCTAGGGGAATGACAGGCATCGTAAGCAAAGGTACTCATTTTATTGAATTCATTAGTGAATACATCAAGAGGGGCAAGGTCAGCTGCGACCTCACCGGGATTATTTGGACTAGAAAGAGAGGACTCAACAAGAGACTCAGGATTGAACTCTATAGCAGAAAGAGGGTCGGCCTCAGACTCTAAGGACTCGTCTACAGGCTTAGACTCAGACTCGGACTCGGACCTAGACGACTCAGACTCATCAAACATAGGACCTTCGCCAGCGGTTATTTCCAACTTCTCTCCACTTGGCGTAGTGATCCTCAATGTCTTGCGCCATCCCTTTGAAATATTATCAGCTTGGACGATTAACTCGGAGGGGTCAAAATCCTTGTTTGCTATAACAGCTTGAACGAGCTTGGAATTATCATTGCAGACGGGCTTAGACTCATTCTTCTCCATTCCAAAAAGCAGGTTGATGCCTAGATCATCATATTTCGGGCTACCTGGTTTCTCAGTTGTGAACAGCTCTTCGTCTTCTTCAACAAATTCACAATCGAGGTACATCTCAAATCCTGGTTCACGCTTCCCATTGTGGACAAATGGCTCAGGGAATTCATAGCATGGGAAGTACTCCCCTTCTTTGATGTACTGGCCATTGAGGGTGAATGGATATGGATCCATGGCTATTTCCGTCTTCGTGATTCGAGCGTTATTGCGAGCCTTCATCTTCAAGAGGGCTTGTCTCACATCTTCTTTTGTCGGCTTGAATCCTAAGCCAAAAGTATCCTTCTTGAGTGCACCAGGATGGCCCCAAAATTCAGCCATTTTCTTTTTGAGTCCGAGGGTCATTCCAGGGAAATGCCCTTGTTTCTTCAGAATGTCATTAATATTGGTGTTTGAATAGGGATAAAAGTGGAGATGGCACTTTTCCTCTTCTTCAATCACGAGAACATCATCGAGTAAAAAACCCCCCAAAGATCTTCGTCTTCTTCGTCATGTTTGACATGGACGATAGAAGTGTCGATAACTTGAATGCGCATAGGAGAGGCATCAATGGTAATTGGAACCCCTCCAACGATGGCTTTCACTTTCTAGTGCAGCGATGATGGAATCGCCTTTAGCTCATGAAGCCAAGGGCGTCCTAACAACAGATTAAAAGAGGCCTTAATATCTACCACCTGAAACTTGGTGCGACGTTCAATGGCCTCAATAGTTATGTTTAGTGTGATAGTACTCACGGCTTGACGGCGAGTATTATCATAAGCACGAATCCCTTGGGTCGAGGGAGTCAGTTCTTCATTCTTTATGCCCAACTTCTTTGCAGTGCGGAGTGGGCATACATCGATTGTAGAGCCGTTATCAACCAGGCTCATAAGAACATTCATCTGCCTACACACCACAGTGAGGTGTAAGGCCTTATTATGTTGATCCCCTTCCGGGGGCAGATCCTTGTCAGAAAACGAAATCAGATTGCTAGTACTTGGCAATTCAGTAGTGAGAAAGTTGACCAGTCCTTGAGGAGTCATGTCATCATCAACTACTATTTTCACCAGAGCATTTATCACAACCTTTCGATGCTCGTGGGAGGTGTCCAAAAGCTTCCATACATTCATCTCCACCTTGGTCTTTTGCAATTGTTTGACCACATCGCTGTTCACAGGGTCGATGGGATCAACTATCGGATGTGATTGTGGTAGAGGTGGAGGTGGACTAGGTTGTTGCAACCATCCACTTCTGGTGAGAACCCTGACCTCAATGTCTCCCCAAACATCTTCACTTGTGCCAAGAGATGAACAGGCTATGTCCTTGAGATAGACGTCTTCATCGTCACTATCCCAAATTCCATTCACTTCTTCAGAACTCGGGACAATTACAACTTCCGGTAGAGGTTCATTCACAGGTTGAATGAGTATTGACGGATCGAAGGAGACTTCATCTCCCATGATAGCCAAAGCATCAGAAAGAGGACCTGTTTGAATGTTAGGCTTCTTGCCCCCTGGAGGGACAGGAAGTTGATTGGCATCAATTAGGTCTTAGATTGCATCCTTTAACCTCCAAAACATCTCAGTATTATGACCCTTGCCTTGATGAAACTTGCAATAAGAATTGGGGTCATAGCTAGCGGTCCTATTCTCTGGTCGAGGTTCTGGAAATGGTCCAATTGGCATAATCAGTCCTTGACCATGCAAACAGTCATAAGCAGCATCATAAGTCATTCCCAAAGGCGTGTAAACCCTCCTTTGCCTTTGGAATCTTTGAGGAGGAGCATTAAGGGCCAGCACATCATTGTTATTGATATTGTTGGTAGCATTATTGGGCTTGGAAGACCAAGAAGAAGGAGTGTCGTTCTTCTTGTTTTTCCAAGTGCTGTTATTATTGTTGCTACCAGTAGTCTTCATTAGTTCGTCCTCGATATTGATTCCAATATCGTATACAGCTTCAAAGGTACTCAGAGGCAGAAACTTCAAGTGTTGCTTGTACTTATGAGTCAGATTGGTAATGAACAAGCGAACCATCTCCTTTTCCTTGGGGGGATCCACCAAGAGCGCGACTGTTTCCCTCTACCTGCTTAAGTAAGTGGTGAAGCCTTCATTCTCTTTCTGTTTGAGAATGAAGAGTTCACGTTCAGAAGTCTTGGCCTAAATGTTACACTTGTAACGATTCATAAAGCTTTCAGCAACATCCTCCCAGGTCGCGACATGTTTGGATTCCAAAGAGTAGAACCATTGTTGACAGGCATGCTCCAAGGAAAGAGGGAACACTGTAGGGAAGAGTGTCACATCTACTCCCTTAAGAGCCATGGTTGCATAAAAAGCCTTCAAATGGAAAAGCGGATTATCAGTAGGCTTGAATTTGGGAATGTCAGCAGTGGAAAACTTCTTAGGAAGCTTGTCCCTTATGGACGAAGAGGTGATAGGCTGTTCCACATAAGTGAATTCTTCAGAAATCTTGCTCATCTGTTCCTTAATCTTGTCCATTGCAGCGGTAGTGACATTGTTTTGATTGTCTTGCTCTACCGTGTTGACTCTAGTGGTTAGTGTCTGCATCATGTTATACAACATTTCAATTGTCTTGTTGATGTTCTCGATGTCTTCCTTAGTAGCCATTGGTTGAAAGTAGACTGGAGAAGGATCTTGTGGAGATGATTGTGGTGGTTTCCTTGTACGCCTCTTTGGTATAAGAGGTTGTTGAGGTATTGACTCGAACCGTAACAATCTAACCCCACTTCTTGACAAAGTGTTGTGACACCGAAACAAACACACCTTTAATGACCAAACTTAACCTTAACCCATCCGAATATAAAAAATCTATAATTTTGAAATTCTATTTGTTTAATTTTTTTTTGTTTTTTTTTTTAAATAATGGGAGGATACTATCCGACTTACTCCGAAAAAAAACGACACAAAAACAAGACTACCCTAAAATACGGTCAAAAAGTGGTGCATGACTAAGGAAAAAAGTGTGTGAACACGATATGTGAGTGATTAAGTGAAGTTATGGACGCGTGTTTTGACCGTACAGCTAGACATGACACCAAACTAGACACATAAACCACATACATACGCACAAAAACCGAAAAAGACTGACGGGACACTTTTCCTGGGCACCGTGTCACGGTGCTGACTGTCGTGACACAGTGCAGTCTACCGTCAGACAGTAGGAAGCCCCGTGTCACGACACTGTTCACCGTGGCGCGGCAGAACATGCTGTGACACGGCGCACAGTTCCAGGTCAGTTTTGTGATTTTTCCAGATTTTAATCGATTTTAGGTCCGTACTAATTACTATGTGAAAATAAAAACCCTTGGTCATGGGTAAAACAAAAGAGTAAACACATGAAGGTTAGCACCAAACAACCACGTAGCATTTAGGCACGATGACGTAAAAAAGTTCGCAACCTAGAGTCAAGATCTATGTTCAACTATTGGTCAAGCTTTGGGTGTCAAAAGGGTACCATGGTTAAGATTTTGGACGCGTTAGCAAGGCAGACTACCTTGAGGGTGTATGCCAACAGGCGGTTCCGTGAGTTCGTGATGAAATCGAACTCGACTCCATGGTTTTGGTGGATTTAATAACTCGGATGAACCCCTATTGCCATGAGCGTTTTTGGGTTGATAGATCTTAAACCCCCCGGAGCTAAGACGCATGTAGAACACATACGTTTTTTCAGAAAAATCGAAGGAAGTTGACTGTGAGAAGAGAAAATAAGCCACCGGACTGATTTTAAGACTGCCGTGACACGGAAAAAATTCCCGTGCCACGGTACTGTGCACCGTCAGACAGTGCACTGTACCATGACACGACAGACTTTTCCGAGGCACGGCAGTAAGAAGATCTGACTGGTGCCCTATTTTCCTTCGTACGCAACCAAGTTATTCAATTTTTCCTATGGGACAGACCTAAATGCGACGTTAAAACGTCTATGCATATTAAAAAAATTCCAAATTAATCACAGGAATATTTTTTTCAAGAATCTTTCAAGTCTCATCCACTCATCTTAACTAAATACCGATTACTCAAATCGATAAATAACCAAGAATCCTCCCTAGTGGAGTCGCCAAATTGTAGGCGTCGCTCGAAGTGCGCCTACGTAAAAGCATGTGGTGAATATGCTTGGCACTCATAGGAAGTGGGAATTGACATAATACGATTAGGGACAAATAAAGTAGGGAGCCGCCAACAAGTTTTTAAGGAACTTGTAAACTGTTCACGGATCATAAAAGGCAACCACGATAAAGGGACAACGATAGGCAACAACGATTGACCCGTGAAGGTTACACCCCATTCATAATCCATGAGATTACTAACTCCATATGGTTCGGAACCACGAAAGGAGGGTTGGGGATGATGGTACGAAGTGAGTCATGGAGTCACATTCGCCCGTACTGGCCTCTACTCGATTCTTATAGTGAAAAGTGAATCCTGCGATCTCAAAGGCATACAAACAGAGATTCAATTTGCTCCAAACTATTATTAAGCTAAATTGGTGATCATAAATATAATAAACTATTATTAATGCAACACATAATTCTAAAATATTGTGACCACTTGATTTATAACAAGATTAAAAAGGAACCTAAACCGGTTGTCCAAATTATCTTATTAGGCGTGATTTTCAATTACATATTCCCTTTAACATGAAATATGGTGATCATAAATATAATAAAATAAACATTAACATTAGAAGAAATTTAACAATAATTCCAACAATATAAAATCGTTAGAAAAATAATATAAATAAAAGGAACATAATTCTTACTTTGATTCTGTTTGTTTGCAACTACAAAATAATAAACGAGTTATTAACTTCAAGGAAATAAAAATAGAACAATAATTAAATTAAATTAAATTAAGTAGAGTTGATTTGGGGCCAAACTCTCAAACAGTTCTACCTTTCACGCCTTGGCTTAAGGACAGAACCACGAGTAAAGTATGGACTCCTGGGAGTGCTTGAAGAAGGAATTTTGAAAGAAGAAGGGTAGGCTAGTGTTTAGGCTAGAGCATAGAAGAGAGAAAAATAGCGAATTAATTGATGCCCCGTACATCAGAAATGAGGGGGTATTTATAGAAAAAAAATGTGCTGAGGGAACACACGGAACCCTAAAATGATAAAAACCCTAAAAAATTATACCGCGACACGACACTGTGTACCGCGACACGAGAATTCCCACCGTTAGACGGGAAAAATTCCCGTGACGCGGTGAATAGTTGTGTGACGTAGGAGATATTTTAGGGTATGGGGAATAAAACGCGTGAAGGGTTTACGCGGAACGGACACGGAAATTCCCGTGTCACAGCAGGTTTCCCGTGTCACGGGAAATCCCACCGTCAGACGGGACAGTTTCCCGTGACACGGTGGACTATTGGCATGACGCGGGAATTTTTTGTCCGTTTTTCCATCTAAATTCAGTTTTAACCCTAATTTCGTTCAGCATTTTAAGTGCCGATTGATAATTTCGGGCCATTTCTGATTTATTATTATTTGGGCTAAAATAATAAAATAAGTAAATAAAATAAATAAAAGGTTTGGGCCAAAATAAATAATAAAATAATAAGATAAAAAAGGTTTTGGGCTGAAATTAAAAAATCTATGCTTTGACCAAACATCATGACAGATCCATGGACTATTCAAAAAAATGAATTTAATTAAACACAATTTTGTAAGCACTCTCGGGATTAAATACTGAACCCGACCAATAATGGCAGTGAAAGGTTGTTCATCATCGGGTTTGGTTTTGGGGAGACATTTTTAGGTGTCTACAGAATCACCGTGACATGGAATCCGATCACTGTGACACGGAATCTGATCACCGTGTCGCGGTTTGTGCTGACCGTGTCGCGGCGGCCTAATCTGCTGTCTTCACGGTTTTTTCGAGTTTTGGAGCTCAAATTTTCATCAATTTTGCTCTAAATTTTTGCTACTTTCTTCGTTTTTGGTTCTCCACAAGGATCTATGTAAGTTTCCTTTGATTTTGTCTCGAATTTGCTTCAAATGAGTAATTTCATGAAAAAAACCCTTAAAAATCAATTTGGAGATTTTTTGATTTTGAGGTTTACGTTGAAATTCTTGCCATGAATTTACTTGTATATGTATGTATGTGTGTTTGTGAGCGATTTAAGACAACAATTGCATGATTTGGTGAAGAATTGAGCAAATCACCATTTTTGGTACTACTTGTGGGAAATGGTGTTCTTGTTGTTCATGTTGTTCTTTGCACTTGAAATGATGACATATTGGTTGTAGATCTTGTAAAATATGACATGATGCGTTGATCTATTGTTTTTGTGCAATTTTGAAACATCTTTTGTGTTGTGTATGTACTACATTGTCATGAAGAACATAGTATCATGCAAATTAGGAGAACATAGTATTAGTTCGTCATGGAGAAACTGAATACTATAAATAATTCCATTATTTTGCTAATTTTTAGCCTTGAGGTAAAAATTTACCGTATAATAGAAAATGCAATAAATAACTAAATAACTTAGGAAATGATGCAAAACATTTAGGTTTTTATTAAAATGCAACTCGAACTAAATATCTTAGGAAATGATGCTAAGCATTTAGATTTTTATTTTTATAATAGCATGCCTAGACGACGAGATCGCGATCTTTTCACTCATGGCCGGCATTAGGAATTTTGGGAGGACACTCCCACGATTCCCGAGGATATGGATGATGACGTTTTAGAGTCTGAGCCTCGGCCCTCTACGGGTAGAGGTAGGTGGGCTCCACCTCCGTCGACATCAGACAAGTTGGTTTTCTGTCGTGACAACCACGTTTCTCATCGTCCACTTGCCGGCATAGTCGACGGCACGCTTCGCCATCACGGTTCTGGAGCCAGAGATTTGATTCCTCGATTTCATCGGATTATCATGAGGGATCCTGCTACGAACGCCTTATGGGAATCAGGTGGTCAAGTAGACTTTTATTCAGCGATCGTAGGGTTTTGCAGCCCCCGGGGTTGTGGTGCGACAGTCATTCGCGCGTTGTTGGAGTATTTTTGGGATACTACCAACACCTTTTACTTTGCTTGGGGGGAGATGACAGTGACCCCTCTAGACTTTAGCATGATTAGTGGTCTACGCTTCATTGACCGGGCTATAGCATAGATGTCTGATCTTTCTTGGGGAGCGGCTGAGGCAGCCGATTTGTTAGGTCCGATCGTTCAGCATATCAGGACTCAGCCGGTGTCTCGAGGTGGTCCTAGGAGCGGGCGATCAGAGTTGGCTTTGGTTCTGGCCCGTGGTTTTGACATGGAGGAGACATCACCTGAGCAGCGAGTGTAGATCTTCATTTTGATTCTCATTTCCATGACTCTTTCTTCTTATAGGAGTTCGCTTGCGCTCCTTTGCTACCTTCCTTCTTTGCTTAGGATCAGTGAGATAGGATCCTATAGCTGGGCCAGCCTTGGATATGCTGATCTTCTCTTGTCGTTACGTCATGGATGTAGGCAGCTGAACGACAAGTCCCCTGTCACTGTCTACGGTTTATGGAGAGTAGTAGAGGTGACGATTCATTCCTCTTCTTGTTATATTTCCTCTTCTTGTTCGACTCACGTGCTCAAAGATTACTTTTTATTGCAGCTATGGTTCTACGAGTACTTTCCGGGATTGGCCCGCCGACGGCGTCGTGGAGTGGTTCACGACTTCCCTGTCGGGGCCAGCTGGCGTGACCGAGGAGAGTCACGGGTGGAGTCTCTCTCTGCGCTACGCGGGCTGCTACGCCGAGGCACTTCTTCTGTTGGTGTAAGAATTACTTTTGTAGCTTGTTATTTTCTATCTTAACGTTATTTCCGGCACTTCATTGAAACGTTTTATGGTTTTCAGGTTGCTATTGATGTCCAGTATCGTCCTTGGGCTGGAATGACTAATCTTCCCGAGGCTTTGCAGCTTTTAGCGTACCGCACTGTTTTTGTTGGCACCGACCGCTTTGTCTGGTATCTGGGGGAGCGTGTCGTTCGTCAGCACAGTGGTGATCGCTTTATGGTGCCCTTGTCTCCGCCGGAGTCGATGCTGGACTCGCGCTTACTTAGGGAGTTGATAAACAGGGAAGAGCGCTACACTTTTCCTTGGCAAGAGCTTTTGCGTATGGAGGCCGATTATGCGCAAGACTTGCTTCCCTCTTTGGCTCCTCCACCCCGTCTTCCTGAGGTATGATTTCTTTTGAGGAGTTTGTTGCTAGTCTCTGTTTAAATAGTCGAATAACTATTTGATCGTATTTTCAGACGACTGTTCGCCGTGTGGGGAGGATTGAGATTCTGCCTCAATCTGTCCGCTACCTAGGGCCGATTGGTATTACCGAGGACCATATTGCCAACGCGCCGGAGGGTTTCAGACAGGCGCATGAGCCTCTACCTGATGTTTTTGAGCCGGTAAGCTTTTGATACATTATTAATCCTTTTCAATACCGCTTGTTACTGATTATTCTCTTTGCTTTGTTCTCAGCCTACTCACCCGGAGATGATGGACTTCATGAAGCTAGTTGATGCTTTGAAGTACTGCATCATCAAGCTTCGGCGTGGACCGAGCTGTCGAGGCGGTTCTGACGATGTTCTTGAGGTATGTTCACTTTTTTCATTTTTACCATTTGTTCTGTCTTTTGCCATTGACATCTTTTGATTTTGTGTCTTTCAGGAGCGACGGAGGTCCTGCTCGCGCTCAAGGCATAGAGGCTCGGACGAGGGGGAGCCTAGTCGTGGCAGACGATCTCCTGAGGTTCATCGGCATTCTCAGTCTCAGCGGGATCCTCAAATTTCTCAGCCGTTTCAGGAGGCTTAGTGGCAGCAGCCTTAGTCTTCCCAGCGCTTTCAGGGTCAGGGTCAGTGGCAGCGACGTCATTTTTTAAAGCCTTCACAGCCTGAGTTCAGGCCCGTTATCACTCCCGTGGATCAGGGCCTATATTGAGCTCCATCGTCTGGGGTTCCTCCACCGGTGTCGGGCTTGTTTTCAGTTCTAGTGTATGGGACGATGCCTCCACCGACGCTTCCTGTTTCTTTGAGTTAGTCTACACCGTTTGCCAGTTGGACGGGTCCTGCTTTGAGTTTGACTGCTACTGGAGTTACAGGGACTAGTAGGGATACTACTCCTCGTACTTGGATGATGGCGGGACTTTTTGGCTCACCGTTCCCATATTCACGGACTGGAGTTGACACTAATCCTAACTCTTCTAGTTCTGCAGATTTTTAACCGAGGGTCTTTATTTGTACATAATGTGATGGCACTTGACGCTGCTCATTTATTATGACTCATTTTGTACATTATTCACAATTTATGTACTTATTAGTGCGTGTTAGTGTGTGCTTGAGACTCATTGTGTGTGATTGTGTAGTTATTAATGACGCGACAAAAAAAACGTAAGTGGAGTAAGTGGAGGGTACCGACCTTCCCCAAAAGAAAAAAGAAATAAAAAGAAAAGAAAAATATGAATGAGTTTTACAACTACTCCAAAATAAATATGTTTGGAAATGGGACGAGGTTTATAACCTCCCTAAAGAAAAATAAAATAATAATAGAAATAAGATTAAAAAATAAAATAAATAATAAAGATGAATAAAATAAAAAAAAATAAAATGATAAAAATAAATAAAAAAATATTAATAAAAAAATTTGAGAATTTTATTAGGAATGAAACTCTCGAAAAAAAAGAATTAAAAAAAATAAACGGTGAAGATAAAACACTTAAAAAAATCAAGATAGATACATGAAAAGGATTAAAAAAGAAAATGCGTGAGCGCTGCGACACGACACCGTACACCGTGTCACGGCAAAATCTGCCGTGTCACGGCACAAATTCCCGTGTCATGGTGCGCGTATTCTATAATGGTGTGGTTTACGCGTATAGAAAGATAGATTCTGAGTAGTTCCGAGCGTTTTTGCTATAAAATAGGACCAGTATATTCGTGATATGCATAATTACGAAACACAAATTAATTAGAATTTCATATTTCAATAATAATGTCTCAGAATTTTGATAATACATTGCGCGACTGGTCTTATTCATTGACCAATGCTGACAAAAGAGAATTGGAATTGTTACATGTCAGGGGTTTACTAGCCCTGAGACATGTAGCAATTGAACATGATTTTCTTAGGGCAGCATTAGACTATTGGAGTCCAGAAACACATTGTTTTAAATTTGATTACGATGAAATCTGTCCCCTGCCGGAGGAATTCGGTGCCATCTTTGGATTTCCTGCCAGAAATCTTATTTCCATGCCTACCCTACGTGAGTATTATTACCAAGACTTTGAACGCCATCTGAATATAACAGATCCAGATTTAAATAGAATCGTGTGTGGTAATGAGGTAGACTTAGAAAAACTTGCAAATTTATATTTCAATCGCCTTGTCTCTGAGTCTTATCATGTATACCGTAGAAGGTCATATATTTTTTGCATGTTTAGCAAGCTTTTATTTGCAAACGGTAGGGTAGGACATGCTTGTCTAGCATCTGTGCTTGAACATGTTGAGTCGGGGAGGTCTCCTATGCCTACGTGCCTTGGAGAAACATTTCGTGGCCTTGACGAAGCAAAAGCTGACCGGAAAGCCATCAGGAAGGGCTCTCTAGTACTGCTACAAGTAAAAACACGCTCCGAGTAGCCTCCGTGACAAAACAGGCACCGTGTCACGGTGGCCGTCTGCCATGACACGGTGAATTTTGCCGTGTCACGGTGGAATCTGCATTTTTTTTTGTTTCGACTTATTTTTATTTATTTATTTATTTTTTTTCGACTGATTTTTATTTTATTTTATTTTTTATTTTATTTTTTTTTTTAGATTTGGTTGATGGAGCGTTTAGAACTTTTTGAAGCCCCCGACGATATTGAAAAATATGGCCCTAACGATCTAGTCCGCAGGAAGAAGAATTACTATGTGAACATGTCGTATGAAGATTGGAAGAATTTCTTTGCAAAGAGAGAAGTTTCCATTCGTTGGGTAGTGCCTTGGTGGAGGCTTACTAGGATGGTTGGTACGAATGATACTCCGTATTGCCGTGTTCCTAGTATCTCAAGACTGACTTTTTATTCTCCTTCTTGACTGATGCGACAGTATGGACTTGAACAAGCAGTTCCACGCGATAACGATAGTCCTCGTGAAGTAATGTTGCATGAAAGTAACGTTCACAAGTACGAGACTTATTGGATTGGATGACCTTTGTGGACCGTTTCTGCAAGTAACCAAGCTCCTCCTCCCTTATCTAGTGCATACAAGGCATGGTTGAATCCTAGAAGTAGGAGGGAACGAGTCGGATCACGCAAATCTGATGTGAAGAGCCGTCTTGTAAATAAGAAAGCGCCTCCTAAAAATCGTCTAGGTCCAAGAACACAAGGGATTGAGTTTAAGACTCCTATAATGCCGAAAAGGAAGAATTATGTGAAAGGGAAGGGTAAGGAGAATATGGTTTATAGAGAGAAACAACCAAAGATTTTTAAGAAAGGTGAAATGGGTGAAAGTTCGACTAGGGGTGTGACGGTTCGGGCTATAAAAGGCACATTAATGGTGAACGCCGACCTAGTTGAAAAAGAGAAGGAGGTTCCTAAAGTGATGAAGGATTAGATCAGTATTGTTTTGCTTTTATGATTTACAATTTTTAAAATAAGGCGCATGATGCCAATAATTGTAGTCACATTTATTTCAAGTTTAATAGCATATTTATTTTTGCCTTAAATAAAAATTAGGAAATTTTGACTTTTACCACCAAAAAATTTGGACAAATTGTTTTTTACAACCTACTATTTTAAAAGTTGTATTTTATCACCAAATAAAACTCAAAAAATTGTTTTTTACCACCTACCGTTTAGAAAACCATTAAATCTAACGGAATTTTTTTAAATTCTTCGATTTTTTGCAAAACGAGGTATTTTCGATCATTTTTTATCAATTTTGACCTCAAATTGGACCCAAAGGGCCACAATGTCCCCCTAAACCTATAAAAACATATTTTGGGAACGAAAATCGAAGAATGTTTTTTAACACCGTTAGATTTAACGGTTTTCTTAACGGTAGGTGGTGAAAAACAATTTTTAGAACATTATTTGGTGGTAAAATACAACTTTTAAAATAGTAGGTGTTAAAAAACAATTTGTCCAAATTTTCTAGTGGTAAAAGTCAAAATTTCCTAAAAATTACAATGCCTTTTTTTTTTTTTTTTAAAGTATCCGAGTCAAGAAGGCGGACGCAATGGAAGAATGAAAATAAAAAAACGTCGAACAAATAACTTAATTCGCAAAGACTGCGTCACTAAAAAAAATCAGAAAGTCTGAAATTCCACCATGCCACGGTGGAAAATGCCGTGACACGTTGGAAATTCCCGCGGCGTGGCAATATTTGTTTTTGCTGCAGGTCCACCGCGCCACGGTGGAAATTTGCCGTGACACGGTAGAGTTTCCTGTGCCGCGGCAAACCCCCTTTTTTTTTGTGTGTTGCAATTCCATCACGCCACGATGGACTGTGCCGTGACACGGTGGTTAGTCCTGTGTCGCGAAAACCCTTCGTTTTTTTAGCTCTATTTTGTCGTGACGCAATGCTGAACTGGCGCGTATACTTGATCGACGGAGGTAGGATTTTATTTTTAAAGTGGTCGGGCCCCCTTGAGGGGTTGCCTACGTATCCTTAAAAGGAATCAGGCCAAACGTTGCTGTACTGGGTCATGAACCCATGCAACTAGGCATAGAATTTCTTTAGTTGATCCAAGTTGGTTAATTTGTGGAAACCTTTATCGTCCATGTCTACCAATTGTGTCGCTCCGCCGGACAAGATGGCTTTAACAATGTACGGGCCTGACAAATTTGGTCTGAATTTTCCTCTTGGATCCAACATAATTTTGCGAAGTGCCTTAAGCACCAGGTCACCTTCTTTGATGTTCCTAGTCTTGACTTTTTTATTCAAATGTCGCGCCATACGCTGTTGGTAGGTTTGGACGTGATGCAAAACTGGCAAGCGTTTTTCATCAAGTAAGACTAGTTCATCATATCTTGCTCTAATCCAGTCGACTTCATCTAGTTGGCTTTCCAACGCGATTCGGAGAGAAGGGATTTCAAGCTATATTGGTTGTACACCTTCAACTCCATAGACCAAAGAAAAAGGGGTAGCCCCCGTTGATGTACGAACAGAGGTTCGATAACCCCAAAGGGCGAAATGTAGCTTACTTGGCCAATCTTTGTAATTTTCTGTCATCTTTTTGATGATCGTTTTCACATTTTTGTTTGCCGATTCGACCGCACCATTTGTTTGTGGTCTGTAGGGTGATGATCTGTGATGCTTGATATGATATTTCTGTAATAGTTCTGCACACTCGGCTTGGAAATGCGTCCCTTTATCACTGATCATCCCATGAGGTACCCCATAGGGGCATATGATATTTTTCTCAATGAATTGAGCTACGTGTTTCGTCGTTAGCTTAGCATATGAGGCCGCTTCGACCCATTTGGTGAAATAGTCGATTGCTACGAGGATGAATTCATGCCCCCCATTGTCCTGGTGGCGTTATCTTTCCAATGATGTCGATGCCCCAAGTAGAGAAAGGCCATGGAGAAGTATATGTGTAGAGAAGCGAAGGTGGAACATGCTGTAAATTTGCGTAGACTTGACACTTCATACATTTCTTGACGTATTCGTGAAAATCTCTCTCCATAGTAGTCCAATAATAACCTTGTCGTTGAATCTTTTGGACTAACATCTTTGCATTCATGTGCGTTCCACATATACCGGCATGAAGGTTTTCCATGGTTTTGTGTGCTTCTTTCTTGGCTATGCATAAGAGATTTCTCCCTATTGCAGTCCTTTTGTGGAGTTCTCCCCTGATGAGCACATACTGTGAGGCCAAGAGCCTCAAAGCACGGCGTGCCCTGTTATCAGTGTTAGGAGGATATTCTCCTCTTGTCACGTAGTTAAGGATATCTGTATACCATGGCTCTTCATCTTCTTCTTGCGATTCTTGTTCATCATCAAGTGCGTGAACATAAGCCGCTTCATATCTTCTTTCTATGGTCAACGACATTCTGATTGTATCCGTTGGAATTCGCACCATTGATGCTAATTTAGCTAGTGCGTCGGCGAACTGGTTTTCTTCTCTTGGCAAGTACGTATATTCCACTTCATCTAGTTGCTCCGTGAGAGTTTCTAAATGAGTTTGATACGTAGCGAGACTTTCACTTCTCACTTTCCATCTCTTGGAGATCTGTTTAATGATTAGTGAAGAATCACCGTAGATTTTGAGCTTCTTAATTCCCAAGGCCACGACTGTTTCTAATCCCAAAATACATGCTTCATATTCTGCGGCATTGTTGGTGACATCAAAGTCGAGCTTCATGGAAATTGGGATATGCTCTTCATTGGGTGATACAAGCACGACTCCTACACCACGACCTTTTTGGTTTGAAGCTCCATCGAAATAGAGCGTCCAGCTATCATCTTCGGTCATGAGTAAATCTTCGTCAGGGAAATTGTACTCATCTTCTTCTTTCTCAACTTCTTCTAGCGGAAAATTTGCTAAGAAATCAGAATCCGCAGAACCTTTGATGGCTTTTTGTGGTACAAATTTCAAGTCAAACTGAGCAAGGTTGACTATCCACCTTGATAATCTGCCATTGAGTGTTTCTTTTTCGAACAAGTATTTGAGAGGATCCATCTTGGACACGACATGCACTGTATGGGTGAGCATGTAATGTCTTAGTTTCTGTGCGGCCCACACAAGTGCGAGACACAACTTTTCAAGCGGCGTGTATCGCGTCTCATATCCTTGAAGTTTCTTGCTCAAATAGTAAATTGCATTCGCCTTGCTTTCGATATCTTGTGCTAACATTGCTCCCATCGTTTCTCTTGTGACCGTAAGGTAGAGTCGAAGAGGAAAGTCAGGTATTGCTGGCGCTAGCACAGGTGGGTTTGCCAGGTATTCTTTGATTTTGTCGAAAGCTTTTTGGCAATCATCATCCCATGTGACCGGGACATTTTTCTTAAGCTTCTTGAATATAGGTTCACATATCGCCGTGAGTTTTGATATGAACCTACTTATATATTGCAACCTTCCAATGAAACCTCGAATTTCCTTCTCATTCTTGGGCGGTGGCATGGCCATGATCGCTTTGACTTTTGTGGGATCTATTTCAATCCCTTGAGAACTGATCACATATCTAAGCAATTTGCCTGACGTGACTCTGAATGCACACTTTGCTGGATTTAATCTCATGTTGTACTGGCGGAGTCTTTCAAAGAACTTACGAAGTGCAATGATGTGGCCTAGGAGATACTTAGACTTAACGATCATATCATCGACATAGACCTCCACCTCTTTGTCCATCATATCATGTACCAATGTCGTGGCTGCTCTTTGGTAGATGGCACCCGCGTTTTTCAACCCGAATGGCATTACCGTATATCAATATGTGCCCCAATGTGTGATGAATGTGGTTTTCTCCATATCTTCTTCGGCCATTAATACTTTATTATATCTGGCGTTGCCGTCCATGAACGATAGGAGTGCATGGTTTGCTGTGTTATTGACCAGAATGTTAATGTGAGGTAGAGGGAACCCATCTTTCGGGCTTGCCTTATTGAGGTCCCTGTAATCAACACACATTCTGACTCTTCCATCCTTCTTTGGAACTGGAACCACATTTGCTATCCACTCTGGATACTTGGATACTATGATGAAACCTGAGGCCAATTGCTTTCTGATTTCTTCTTTGATTTTGAGAGCCACATCCGGTTTCATACGGCGCAGCTTTTGTTTGACAGGCTTCATACCTGGAATGAGTGGTATCGTATGCTAAGTTATATCCATGTCAATTCCTGGCATATCTTGGTATGACCAAGCAAATACATCAACAAATTCACTAAGCAAGTTAATTAGCTCTTTGCGTTCATCTTGACTTAGTGTTAATCCAATTTTTACTTCTTTAATAGTCGTATCATTGGAAATATTAACTCTTTCTCAATCTTCGATAACTGCCATTTTATTTTTGTGTTCTTCCATTGCTTTTATTATTTCTTTGTCATTTTTATCATTAGCAAAGCAATATTGATCAGGGCTAGGGGAATGACAGGCATCGTAAGCAAAGGTACTCATTTTATTGAATTCATCGGTCAATACATCAAGTGGGGCAAGGTCAGCTGTGACCTCACCGGAAAGAGAAGACTCAACAAGAGACTCAGGATTGGACTCTATAGCAGAAAGAGGGTCGGCCTTAGACCCTAAGGACTCGTCTACAGACTCAAACTCGGACTTGGACCCCGACGACTCAGACTCATCAAACATAGGACCTTCGCCACCGGTTATTTCCAACTTCTCTCCGCTTGGAGTAGTGATCCTCAATGTCTTGCGCCATCCCTGTGAAATGTCATCAGCCTGGACGATTAACTTGGAGGGGTCAAAATCCTTGTTTGCTATAACAGCTTGAATGAGCTAGGAATTATCATTGCAGACAGGATTAGATTCATTCTTCTCCATTCCAAAAAGAAGGTTAATGCCTAGATCATCAGAGCTTGGGCTAGCTGGTTTCTTAGTTGTGAAGAGCTCTTCGCCTTCATCGACAAAGTCACAATCGAGGAACATCTCGAATCCTGGTTCACGCTTCTCATCATGGAGGAAAGGCTCAGGGAATTCATAGCATGGGAAGTCTTCCCCTTCTTTTATGTACTGGCCATTGAGGGTGAATGGATATGGATCCATGGCCATTTCCGTCTTCATGATTCGAACGTTATTGCGAGCCTTCATTTTCAAGAGGGCTGGTTTCACATCTTCTTTTGTTGGCTTAAATCCCAAACCAAAGGTATCTTTCTTGAGTACACCAGGATGGCCCCAAAGTTCATCCATTTTCCTTTTGAGTCCGAGGGTCATTGCAGGGAAATGCCCTTGCTTCTTCATAATGGCATTAATATTGGTGTTTGAATAGGTATCAAAGTCGAGATGGCACTTCTCCTCTTCTTCGATCATGAGAACATCATCGAGTGAAAACCCCCAAAGATCTTCATCTTCTTCGTCATGTTCGACATGGACGATAGGAGTGTCAATAACTTGAATGCGCATGGGAGAGGCATCAATGGTAATTGGAACCCCTCCAACTATGGCTTTCACTTTCTGGTGCAACGATGATGGGATCGCCTTTTGCTCATGAAGCCAAGGACGTCCTAACAACATATTGAAAGAGGCCTTAATCCCCACCACCTGAAACTTGGTGCGACGTTCAATGGCCCCAGTAGTTATGTTTAGTATGATAGTACCCACGGCTTGACGACGAGTATTATCATGAGCGCGAATCCCTTGAGCAGAGGGAGTCAGCTCTTCATTCTTTATGCCCAACTTCTTTGCAGTGCGGAGTGGGCATACATTGGTTACAGAGCCATTATCAACCAGGCTCATAGGAACATTCATCTGCCTACACACCACAGTGAGGTGTAAGGCCTTGTTATGTTGGTCCACTTTCAGGGGCAGATCCTTGTTAGAAAACGAAATTAAATTGCTAGTACTTGGCAATTCAGTAGTGAGAAAGTTAACCAATCCTTGAGGAGTCATATCGTCATTAACTCCTATTTTCACCAACGCATTCATCACAGCTTTTTGATGCTCGTGAGAGGTTGCCAAAAGCTTCCATACATTTATTTCCACCTTGGTCTTTTGTAATTGTTTGACCACATCGTTGTTCACAGGGTCGATGGGGTCAACTATAAGTTGTGATTGCGGTGGAGGTGGAGGTGGACTAGGCTGTTGCAACCGTCCAATTTTGGTTAGAACTTTGACATCATGGTCTCCCCAAACATCTTCACTTGTGCCAAGAGACGAACAGGCTATATCCTTGAGATAGACGTCTTCATCGTCACTATCCGAAATTCCATTCACTTCTTCATAGCTCGAGACAAATACCACTTCCGGAAAAGGTTCATTCACAGGTTGAATGAGTATTGTAGACACCCATTTGTGTCTCCCCAAAACCAAAACCAGTGATGAGTACCTTTCAGATTGAATCATAATCGAATGAAGTGAAAGTGCATAAAGTTTAGTGTTGCGGATAGTTTTAATTTCTTTTCTCTTCTCTATGTTTTTGAAAACCTATTTTAAGAAAACAGGAAATCTAGTTTGGTTGGTCCATGATATGGGTCCAATAGTATTGTAGTTGGATCGGGCTTGAAAAGAACTTTCCAACGATATATTATAAGCCCAATTCCGATGAATATTGAGGAAGTTATGGCCAATTTATTGAACTGGACCCGGTTTGAGCCTTATATGCGGCCCAATGATCCAGAGGAGGGCCTAATATGGATTTATCATTCCTAATGCAATTAGGAATGGTTTTAGTCTTCTAGATTCTTCTAGAAGGTTCTTTTCATTCATAATTCAATTAGCATTGATAAATTGACTTTTGTTGACTTTTTAGAGTTTTAATCAGAATAAAAGAATGTTTTTGAGGAAAATAGGATTTTATCCTCCTGTACGGCAATTTCTATCCGATTTTTAGAAAACGCGTCAATTTCTTAGTTAGCGCCAAAAGCCAGCATTAGCGCCTGGCGCTAGCGTTAGCCTGGCGCTAATGTCAGCGTCTGGCGCTAACCTGGTTTTACGCGTCAGAACTCTGTTTTGATTTTTTTATCTTTTTGGCTAATTTTTTCTATAAATAGCCTTCTAAAAACCCCATTTTCAGGCACTAACTCTCATCAAGATCCTCTTGATTACTCTCTCTCTCTCTCTTTTCTAAACTAGCATTTCACAAATACAAAATTTCGCATTCATTAGACTTAGATACACCTAGCCATATTCGAAGTTGCCTTTGCCCTAGACGTGAAAGGTTTAATTTATGAGGGTTTGGTCCAAAATCTCTCTTTTAATTATTTAATTGTTTTGTTTATTATTTTCCTTGAAGTTACTAATGTTTGTATTTTGTTATTAGAATGAGGTACGAGGCATCCAAGTAAGTACTTTAATTGTTTACATTGTTATTATGTAGAAATCATGTCTAGATTGTTATTATAATTCCTAGTATCATGTCTAGGGTAACTTTAATATCAAGTATGATTAAAAGTACGAAGCCTTTTATGTTCTTCCTAATATTTATGATTGTTAGTATCATGTTAGGGTTAAAGCTTTGATTTTTATTTATTTAGTGACATGCTAGGGTTTGTTATTAATCTTGTTAGTATCATGCCTAGGATCTTGCTATTATTATTATGATTTAACATGATTATTATTATTATTATGATTATTTTCATTATAATTATTTTTATTATTATTATTATTATGTTGCTTGATATTTATTATTATTGCTTGATCACGCCTTTTATGCATGTTTAAAGGTTATTTGTACTTGTAATAACGCTTAATAAGATAATTAATAATCTTATTTAGGGTTAATTTGATTATAATTCAAGTGATCGCCAATAATAGTTTATTTGTGCATTAATATTCAACTAACATAAATAAACAGGTTTAGGGTTAATCCTATTGATTGTATGTTAGTCAGAAAGCGCACATGAATACGATCAGAAAGTAGAGGCCTATTATTAGGGCAGGTTCAATCTCTTTTACGTTGGATTTTTACCATCATCTGCGAACTACCAGTCATGGTTCCAGACCTATTGGAGTTGACGATCTCCTGAGTCATTAAGGGGTGTAACCTTCACCTCGTGAACGGTTTACAAGTTCCTAAAAAAAATTTGTTGGCGACTCTTTTGCTCTATCTTCTTTCCCTTTGGACGCCACCGTACTTTAGTGTATGATCACAGTGGGGTTCAAGCTAGGGATTAACGCCTGAAATATTCCCTACAGTTTTTGGCGACTGCACTAGGGAAGATTTCTATTTTAATTCATGAAATTATTTCGACAATGATTTAGAATGAGTGGATGAGACTCAAAAAGTTCTAAGTATTTCATGTGCATAATTTTGATTAACATTATTGTCATATTCATAAAAAAGATCTCATTAGAAAAACCATCCGTAATGAGTTAAAACATAGGATTTTTGCATGTAAGAAATTTGAGGAATATCTCTCACAACTAGGACCGAAATAACACTACGTGAAACTGGAAAATTTTATCGAGCACAGAAAGCTGCTGAGGCATGTAGGAATTAGCGTCAACGAACAAAGATTAGCGCCAGAATTTTGACTGTAGCGCCAGACGACAGCTCTGTCGCCAGGTGCTACAGCAAAAAATTGGCGCCAATCTCTGTTTGCTGGCGCCAAATTCTTCCAATACCGAGCCAGAAATATGCGTTCTAATTTTGACCAGTTTTTTGCATTGTTTGCTCGATCCTACTTCCTGATTGAGTTTTTCTCACTTTTCTGAAACCCATATGTGTTCTACATATGGACATAACCCCCTGGGAATTCATGCTCCATCTACCTGATTGAACACTCTGAGCAACAAAGGGTACATCCGAGAATGTTGAATTCACCAAACCATGGAAGCGTGTTTTTTCTAAAACTCGCGGTGTCCCATCCACTCGCGCCAACCCTTCACGGTTAGGCTCCCGCGCGGTGCATCCGGACAATTAACCATGGACCCTCTATTGACTAACTGTAGACACCTAAAAATGTCTTCCCAAAACCAAACCCGATGATGAACAACCTTTCACCGCCACTATTGGTCGGGTTCAGTATTTAATCCCGAGAGTGCTTAAAAAATTGTATTTGATTAAAATCATATTTTTGAACAGTCCATGGATTAGTCTTGATGTTTGGTAAAAGCACAGTTTTAATTTCAGCCCAAGTTTATTATTTAATTTTAGCCCAAACCTTTTTTTTATTTATTGTTTTATTATTTATTTTTAGCCCAAACCTTTTATTTATTTTATTTAATTATTTTCTTATTTTAACCCAAATAATAATAAATCAGAAAAAGGCCCGAAATTATCAATCGGCACTTAAAATGCTGAACGAAATTAGGGTTAAAAATGTATTTAGACGGAAAAGCGGGCTGGAAATTCCCGCGCCACGGCAGGTACCCACCGTGTCACGGGAATCATTCCCGTCTGACGGTGTGACTTCCCGTGACACGAGAATTTATGTGTCTTTTCCGCGTAAACCCTGAACGCGTTTTCTTCCCCGTTTACTAAAAATTTCCCGCGTCACACTAAAAATGCACCGTGTCACGGGAATATTTCCCGTCTGACGATGGGATTTCCCGTGTCACGGTAAAGTTTGCCGTGTCGCGGGATACTTTTTTAGGGTTTTTATCATTTTAGGGTTCCGTGTTCTCCCTCTGCACATTTTCTCTTTAAATACCCCCTCATTTATGATGTACGGGGCATGAATTAATTCTCTATTTTTCTCTCTTCTATGCTTTAGCCTAAACACTAGCCTACCCTTCTTATTTCAAAATTCCTTCTTCAAGTACTCCAAGGAGTCCATACTTTACTCGTGGTTCTGTCCTTAAGCCAAGGCGTGAAAGGTAGAACTGTTTGAGGGTTTGGCCCCAAATAAACTCTGCTTAATTTAATTTAATTTAATTATTGTTTTATTATTATTTCCTTGAAGTTACTAACTCATTTATTATTGTATAGTTGCAAACAAACAGAATCAAAGTAAGAATTATGTTCCTTTTATTTCTGTTATTTTTCTAACGATTTTATATTGTTGGAATTATTGCTAAATTGCTTCCAATATTAATGGTAATTCTATTATTTTTATTGATCACTATATTGCATGTTTAAAGGGAATATGTAATTGAAAATCACGCCTAATAAGATAATTTAGACAACCGGTTTAGGTTCCTTTTTAATCTTGTTAATTAATTTAAGTGATCACTAATATTTTAGAATTATGTGTTGCATTAATATTCAACCAATTTAGCTTAATAATAGTTTGGAGCAAATTGAATCTTTGTTTGTATGCCTTTGAGATCGCAGGAATCACTTTTCACTATCAGAATCGAGTAGAGGCCAATACGGGCGAATGTGACTCCATGACTCACTTCGTACCATCATCCCCGATCCTCCTTTCGTGGTTCCGAACCATATGGAGCTAGTAATCTCATGGATTATGAATGGGGTGTAACCTTCACGGGTCAATCGTTGTTGCCTATCGTTGTCCCTTTTTCGTGGTTGCCTTTTATGATCCGTGAACGGTTTACAAGTTCCTTAAAAACTTGTTGGCGACTCCCTACTTTATTTGTCCCTAATCGTATTATGTCAATTCCCACTTCCTATGAGTGCCAAGCATATTCACCACATGCTTTTACGTAGGCGCACTTCGAGCGACGCCTACAATTTGGCGACTCCACTAGGGAGGATTCTTGGTTATTTATCGATTTGAGTGATCGGTATTTAGTTAAGATGAGTGGATGAGACTTGAAAGATTCTTGAAAAAAATATTCCTGTGATTAATTTGGAATTTTTTAAATATGCATAGACGTTTTAACGTCGCATTTAGGTCTGTCCCGTAGGAAAAATTGAATAACTTGGTTGCGTACGAAGGAAAACAGGGCACCAGTCAGATCTTCTTACTGCCATGCCACGGCAAAGTCTGCCGTGTCACGGTACAGTGCACTGTCTGACGGTGCACAGTACCGTGGCACGGGAATTTTTGCCGTGTCACGGCAGTCTTAAAATCAGTCCGGTGGCTTATTTTCTCTTCTCACAGTCAACTTCCTTCGATTTTTCTGAAAAAACGTATGTGTTCTACATGCGTCTTAGCCCCGGGGGATTTAAGATCTATCAACCCAAAAACGCTCATGGCAATAAGGGTTCATCCGAGTTATTAAATCCACCCAAACCATGGAGTCAAGTTCGATTTCATCACGAACTCGCGGAGCCGCCTGTTGGCATACACCCTCAAGGGAGTCTGCCTTGCTAACGCGTCCAAACTCTTAACCATGGTACCCTTTTGACACCCAAAGCTTGACCAATAGTTGAACATAGATCTTGACTCTAGGTTGCGAACTTTTTTACGTCATCTTGCCTAAATGCTATGTGGTTGTTTGGTGGTAACCTTCATGTGTTTACTCTTTTGTTTTACCCATGACCAAGGGTTTTTATTTTCACATAGTAATTAGTACGGACCTAAAATCGATTAAAATCTGGAAAAATCACAAAACTGACCTGGAACTGTGCACCGTGTCACAGCATGTTCTGTCGCGCCACGGTGAACAGTGCCGTGACACGGGGCTTCCTACCATCTGACGGTAGACTGCACCGTGTCATGACAGTCAGCACCGTGACACAGTGCCCAGGAAAAGTGTCCCGTCGGTCTTTTTTCGGTTTTTGTGCGTATGTATGTGGTTTATGTGTCCAGTTTGGTGTCATGTCTAGCTGTACAGTCAAAACACGCGTCCATAACTTCACTTAATCACTCACATATCGTGTTCACTTTTTTTTCCTTAGTCGTGCACCACTTTTGACCGTATTTTAGGGTAGTCTTGTTTTTGTGTCATTTTTTTCGGAGTAAGTCGGATAGTATCCTCCCATTTTTTTAAAAAAAAAAAACAAAAAAAAAATTAAACAAATAGAATTTCAAAATTATAGATTTTTTTTTATCCGGATGGGTTAAGGTTAAGTTTGGTCATTAAAGGTGTGTTTGTTTCGGTGTCACAACACTTGGTCAAGAAGAAGGGGTAGATTGTTACGGTTCGAGTCAATACCTCAACAACCTCTTATACCAAAGAGGCGTACAAGGAAACCACCACAATCATCTCCACAAGATCCATCTCCAGTCTACTTTCAACCAATGGCTACTAAGGAAGACATCGAGAACATCAACAAGACAATTGAAATGTTGTATAACATGATGCAGACACTCACCACTAGAGTCAACACGGTAGAGCAAGACAATCAAAATAATGTCACTACCGCGGCAATGGACAAGATTAAGGAACAGATGAGCAAGATTTCTGAAGAATTCACTTATGTGGAACAACCTATCACCTCTTCGTCCATAAGGGACAAGCTTCGTGAGAAGTTTTCCACTGCTGACATTCCCAAATTCAAGCCTACTGATAATCCGCTTTTCCATTTGAAGGCTTTTTCTGCAACCATGGCTCTTAAGGGAGTAGATGTGACACTCTTCCCTACAGTGTTCCCTCTTTCCTTGAAGCATGCCTGTCAACAATGGTTCTACTCTTTGGAATCCAAACATGTCGCGACCTGGGAGGATGTTGCTGAAAGCTTTATGAATCGTTACAAGTGTAACATTCAGGCCAAGACTTCTGAACGTGAACTCTTCATTCTCAAATAGAAAGAGAATGAAGGCTTCACCACTTACTTAAGCAGGTAGAGGGAAACAGCCGCGCTCTTGGTGGATCCCCCCAAGGAAAAGGAGATGGTTCGCTTGTTCATTTCCAATCTGACTCATAAGTACAAGCAACACTTGAAGTTTCTGCCTCTGAGTACCTTTGAAGCTGTATACGATATTGGAATCAATATCGAGGTTGAACTAATGAAGACTACTGGTAGCAAAAATAATAACAGCACTTGGAAAAACAAGAAGAACGACACTCCTTCTTCTTGGTCTTCCAAGCCCAATAATGCTACCAACAATATCAATAACAATGATGTGTTGGCCCTTAATGCTCCTCCTCAAAGATTCCAAAGGCAAAGGAGGGTTTACACGCCTTTGGGAATGACTTATGATGCTGCTTATGACCGTTTGCATGGTCAAGGACTGATTATGCCAATTGGACCATTTCCAGAACCTCGACCAGAGAATAGGACCGCTAGCTATGACCCCAATTCTTATTGCAAGTTTCATCAAGGCAAGGGTCATAATACTGAGATGTTTTGGAGGTTGAAGGATGCAATCCAAGACCTAATTGATGCCAATCAACTTTTTGTCCCTCCAGGGGGCAAGAAGCCTAACATTCAAACAGGTCCTCTTTCTGATGCTTTGGCTATCATGGGAGATGAAGTCTCCTTTGATCCGTCAATACTCATTCAACCTGTGAATGAACCTCTACCGGAAGTTGTATTTGTCCCGAGTTCTGAAGAAGTGAATGGAATTTGGGATAGTGACGATGAAGACGTCTATCTGAAGGACATAGCCTATTCATCTCTTGGCACAAGTGAAGATGTTTGGGAAGACATTGAGGTCAAGGTTCTCACCAGAAGTGGATGGTTGCAACAACCTAGTCCACCTCCACCTCTACCACAATCACATCCGATAGTTGATCCCATCGACCCTGTGAACAGCGATGTGGTCAAACAATTGCAAAAGACCAAGGTGGAGATGAATGTATAGAAGCTTTTGGCCACCTCCCACGAGCATAGAGAGGTTGTGATAAATGCTCTGGTGAAAATAGTAGTTGATGATGACATGACTCCTCAAGGACTGGTCAACTTTCTCACTACTGAATTGCCAAGTACTAGCAATCTGATTTCGTTTTCTGACAAGGATCTGCCCCCGGAAGGGGATCAACATAATAAGGCCTTACACCTCACTGTGGTGTGTAGGCAGATGAATGTTCCTATGAGCCTGGTTGATAACGGCTCTGCAATCGATGTATGCCCACTCCGCACTGCAAAGAAGTTGGGCATAAAGAATGAAGAACTGACTCCCTCGACCCAAGGGATTCGTGCTTATGATAATACTCGCCGTCAAGCCGTGAGTACTATCACACTAAACATAACTATTGAGGCCATTGAACGTCGCACCAAGTTTCAGGTGGTAGATATTAAGGCCTCTTTTAATCTATTGTTAGGACGCCCTTGGCTTCATGAGCTAAAGGCGATTCCATCATCGCTGCATTAGAAAGTGAAAGCCATCGTTGGAGGGGTTCCAATTACCATTGATGCCTCTCCTATGCGCATTCAAGTTATCGACACTTCTATCGTCCATGTCAAACATGACGAAGAAGACGAAGATCTTTGGGGGGTTTTTTACTCGATGATGTTCTCGTGATTGAAGAAGAGGAAAAGTGTCATCTCGACTTTGATCCCTATTCAAACACCAATATTAATGCCATTCTGAAGAAACAAGGGCATTTCCCTGGAATGACCCTCGGACTCAAAAAGAAAATGGCTGAATTTTGGGGCCATCCTGGTGCACTCAAGAAGGATACTTTTGGCTTAGGATTCAAGCCGACAAAAGAAGATGTGAGACAAGCCCTCTTGAAGATGAAGGCTCGCAATAACGCTCGAATCACGAAGACGGAAATGGCCATGGATCCATATCCATTCACCCTCAATGGCCAGTACATCAAAGAAGGGGAGTACTTCCCATGCTATGAATTCCCTGAGCCATTTGTCCACAATGGGAAGCGTGAACCAAGATTTGAGATGTACCTCGATTGTGACTTTGTTGAAGAAGACGAAGAGCTGTTCACAACTGAGAAACCAGGTAGCCCGAAATCTGATGATCTAGGCATCAACCTGCTTTTTGGAATGGAGAAGAATGAGTCTAAGCCCGTCTGCAATGATAATTCCGAGCTCGTTCAAGCTGTTATAGCAAACAAGGATTTTGACCCCTCCGAGTTAATCGTCCAAGCTGATAATATTTCAAGGGGATGGCGCAAGACATTGAGGATCACTACGCCAAGTGGAGAGAAGTTTGAAATAACCGCTGGCGAAGGTCCTATGTTTGATGAGTCTGAGTCGTCTAGGTCCGAGTCCGAGTCTGAGTCTAAGCCTGTAGACGAGTCCTTAGAGTCAAGGCCGACCCTCTTTCTGCTATAGAGTTCAATCCTGAGTCTCTTGTTGAGTCCTCTCTTTCTAGTCCAAATAATCCCGGTGAGGTCGCAGCTGACCTTGCCCCTCTTGCTGTATTCACCAATGAATTCAATAAAATGAGTACCTTTGCTTACGATGCCTGTCATTCCCCTAGCCCTGATCAATATTGCTTTGCTAATGATAAAAATGACAAAGAAATAATAAAAGCAATGGAAGAATACGAAAATAAAACGGTAGTTATCGAAGATACAAAAACAGTTAATATTTCCAATGATACGACTGTTAAAGAAGTAAAAATTGGATTAACACTAAGTCAAGATGAACGCAAAGAGCTAATTAACTTGCTTAGTGAATTTGTTGATGTATTTACTTGGCCATACTAAGATATGCCAGGAATTGACAGGGATATAGCTCAGCATACGATACCACTCATTCCAGGTATGAAGCCTGTCAAACAAAAGCTGCGCCGTATGAAACCGGATGTGGCTCTCAAAATCAAAGAAGAAATCAGAAAGCCGTTGGCTGCAGGTTTCATCAAAGTATCCAAGTATCCAGAATGGATAGCAAATGTGGTTCCAGTTCCAAAGAAGGATGGAAGGGTCAGAATGTGTGTTGATTATAGGGACCTCAATAAAGCAAGCCCGAAAGATGGGTTCCCTCAACCTCACATTGACATTCTGGTCGATAACACAGCAAACCATGCACTTCTATCATTCATGGACGGCTACGCCGGATATAATCAAGTATTGATGGCTGAAGAAGATATGGTGAAAACCACATTCATCACACAATGGGGTACATATTGCTATACGGTAATGCCATTCGGGTTGAAAAACGCGGGTGCCACCTACCAAAGAGCAGCTACAGCATTGTTACATGATATGATGCACAAAGAGGTGGAGGTCTATGTCGATGATATGATCGTTAAGTCTAAAGATCGCCCAGGCCACATCATTGCACTTCGCAATTTCATTGAAAGACTCCGCAAGTACAACATGAGATTAAATCCAGCAAAGTGTGCATTCGGAGTCATGTCAGGCAAATTACTTGGATATGTGATCAGTTCTCGAGGGACGCATTTCCAAGCCGAGTGCGCAGAACTATTACAGAAATGTCATATCAAGCATCACAGATCATCACCCTACAGACCACAAACAAATGGTGCGGTCGAATCGGCCAACAAAAATGTGAAAACGATCATAAAAAAGATGACAGAAAATTACAAAGATTGGCCAAGTAAGCTACATTTCGCCCTTTGGGGTTATCGAACCTCTGTTCGTACATCAACGGGGGCTACCCCTTTTTCTTTGGTCTATGGAGTTGAAGTTGTACAACCAATATAGCTTGAAATCCCTTCTCTCCGAATCGCGTTGGAAAGCCAACTAGATGAAGTCGACTGGATTAGAGCAAGATATGATGAACTAGTCTTACTTGATGAAAAACGCTTGGAAGTTTTGCATCATGTCCAAACCAACCAACAACGTATGGCGCGACATTTCAATAAAAAAGTCAAGACTAGGAACATCAAAGAAGGTGACCTGGTGCTTAAGGCACTTCGCAAAAATATGTTGGATCCAAGAGGAAAATTCAGACCAAATTTGTCAGGCCCGTACATTGTTAAAGCCATCTTGTCCGGCGGAGCGACACAATTGGTAGACATGGACGATAAAGGTTTCCACAATTTAACCAACTTGGATCAACTAAAGAAATTCTATGCCTAGTTGTATGGGTTCATGACCCAACAGAGCAACGTTTGGCCTGATTCCTTTTAAGGATACGTAGGCAACCCCTCAAGGGGGCCCGACCACTTTAAAAATAAAATCCTACCTCCGTCGATCAAGTATACGCGCCAGTTCAGTATTGCGTCACGACAAAATAGAGCTAAAAAAACGAAGGGTTGCCGCGACACGGGACTATCCACCGTGTCACGGCACAGTCCATCGTGGCGCGGTGGAATTGCAACACACAAAAAAAAAAAGGGTTTGCCGCGCCACAGGAAACTCTACCGTGTCACGGCAAATTTCCACCGTGGCGCGGTGGACCTGCAGCAAAAACAAATATTGCCACGCCGCGGGAATTTCCAACGTGTCACGGCATTTTCCACCGTGGCACGGTGGAATTTCAGACTTTTTGATTTTTTTTAGTGACGCAGTCTTTGCGAATTAAGTTATTTGTTCGACGTTTTTTTATTTTCATTCTTCCATTGTGTCCGCCTTCTTGACTCGGATACTTAAAAAAAAAACAAAAAAAAAAAGTCATTGTAATTTTTAGGAAATTTTGACTTTTACCACCAAAAAATTTGGACAAATTGTTTTATACCACCTACTATTTTAAAAGTTGTATTTTACCACCAAATAATGTTCTAAAAATTGTTTTTCACCACCTACCGTTAAGAAAACCGTTAAATCTAACGGTGTTAAAAAACATTCTTCGATTTTCGTGCCCAAAATATGTTCTGTATAGGTTTAGGGGGGCATTTTGGCCCTTTGGGTCCAATTTGAGGTCAAAATTGATAAAAAATGATCGAAAATACCTCGTTTTGCGTGTACAATCTTTCATAAGAACTTTGCTACGATCGACAATCCACATCTTGGAATATAACTCTTGAAAGCAATCCACCTTGGAAATTTGCCAACGCTATGCGACAATCCTTTTGGGGAAATATTGCCACTATTGACAATCCGCGTCTTGGAACATTTGCAAAAAAGAGTCGACCAACAATCCACTTCGGGAAAATTTGCCACTTACTGAAATGAATGACAATCCACGTTGAGGAACTTTTGCCGATATTTATGATGAATAGAAACCTACAACAATCCTTTGGGAAATTTTGCTATAGGGAACTGGGTGTATGACAATCCAATTTTGGAAAACTTGCCAGCGATGACAATCCGAACTTGGAAAAAATTGCCAAACAAAGAAGGAGCACGACAATCCACGCTTGGAAACTTTGCCAGAGATGACAATCCAATCTTGGAAAAATTGTCGTTTAAGAAGACGCAGGACAATCCATTTTTGGAAATATTGTCAGTTGGGGATGACAATCCAATTTTTGGAAAACTTTGTCATTTAATAAGAATGCGCGACAATCCATATTTAGAAATATTGTCGTTTAAGTGCTTGCTTTTGAACTGATGCTTTGGTGCTTGTAATGAGCCAATACTTAGGCGCTTAAGCTAAGTGAGACGATCTTTCGTCAGGTCAATCACTTATTGCAATTGTAATCAAGCCGACTACTAATCATGTCAAATTGTTTATAGGGGCTAATTGGCGTACCAAGGAAATCGAAATTGCTGTATGAAGTCGAAATCACCTTTTGGAGAGGCTTCGAGCTCTATCGTTGCTGAGATATCTCTGGCGCCAAGAATTGACTCTGTCGCCGAATGCTGTGATAGGATCTTCCCTGTTCTGCTGCACTTGTGTCTATTTTGACTATAGAACTTTGCCAATCATTTTTAATTATCTTAGGGTTGACCTAAGGCTTAGCATTACTTGACTCGTTTACTTGACACAACTCAAGGTATAAACTTGACTCGATGTGATTGACTGACTCGAGGTTGACTCGACTCAAAGTGAAATGACATGTGTGACTCAAATCAAACTGATATGACACGACATGACTCAATGTGTACATGACTCGTGTGTGCATTGTGATGTGATCGTGCGACTCGAAAATGCAAAAAGCAAAAATTTCCGTCATTTTTATGGAGGGTACCGACTTTCTCCCGAAAAAGAAAGACGCGAAAAAGAATTGAAAGTTTGAAGATGCATGTTGAATGAGTTCATTCAAATGTCATTTGATACAATCTCTCAAGGTGCAAGGATTAATCCATCCTAGGCTATCTCAATGGTTAACTCAATGATGAAAGTATTTAGGTCACTTAGGCACGGAGGCTAAGCACTTCATACTTCGATGTTATGATGATTATGATTGATGAGTGATGTTGATATGACAAGGCATGCTTCAACATTAAGATTTCATGACAAAGGGTTCCTAAGGGAAGTATTTGGTCATGTGTCTGTGATGTGTGTGATAGTGACACTAAAGCTAAGCCGCAAGAGCTAAGTGTGTGGAAAGATATTATTTGTTAAAAGAGTCAAGTAATGGTGACTCTTAGGCTAGGTAAGCTAATGATGTAGGGATCAAGCCCCCAAGTCTAGCTCTAAGTGAATAGGGATGAGCATTGGAGATCCCTTGATATGATCATGGTGTGAGTGTGTGAATATGAATATGAATGAATTTTTATTACGGCCGCACCTCGATGTGAGGTTGCCTACGTATCCGTTGGGAATCAAGCCGAACGTAGCTCTAGTCGAACCTCGCACAAGTGTGTGTATACCTCAAAAAGGTCTTTTTAAGGGTTGTGACGTGGTTAGGCTAAAGGTTATAGAAGAAGAGGATAAAAGGCTCAAGACCCTCGATTAGCCCCCAAGGTGTGCAACCTTGCTTTTGAATCTTTGTATTTATGCTGGAGGTTTTCTACTCTTTTTTTAGCTCTTTCTTTTGTTTTAGCATTTATTTCATTTTTATAAGTGTGGGCAATCTCGATCATGCGGTCTATCACTCACTTGGAATTCATGTTTCTCGAGGACTCGATAAGAGACGCAATATGAGACGTGTTCATATCGAAGATATTTTCATATCAAAGACATTGGAACACTTGCCCTTTTGTACACTTTTATTTATTATTTTTTTTTTGCTTATGCTTATTTTTTCTATTTTAATCTTTTGAATTCACTTAAGCCTTTGAGATTGCATAAGTCACACCATCCCATCCCAAGGTTAGGTAGATGTAGGTTGAAAAAGAGAGGTCTATCGTTAGACGAGGCTCAAAGTGGCTTATGAAGAAAGGATTGTATATTTGAAAGGTGAAAGGAGATATGATGTGGCTACAAGGGGTGCCTCAAATCATTGGTATACCTTGTGCTTAATTCGACATGGATTTTTTTTTTTACGATGCAATATAATGAAATGATCATATATAAGGAAATAAATGCTCATTTTTATTGAAAGAAAATAAATAAAGAATCTACAAAATTTAATCTAAGGGAAAAGAAAGGTGCCTATGCTAGACTTATTGGGGAATGGAAAAAATGAAAAAAGAAATAGAAATAGAAAAAGAGGTTATGAAATCCTGTCGTTGAAGCTCGCCTCTTGTCTTGTGTCATTCGCTTCATCATCACCCAGTCTTCTCGCTAGCTAGAGGCAATGGGACCTTGTTTGCTTCTATGAGGTCTTGAATGAGATTTTGAAACCTGCAGCATTCATCAGTGGTATGACCGTTTCCTCGATGGTACTTGCAATAGGAATTTGGATTCCATCTCGAAGATCGATTTTCTGGTGTTGGATCCTCGGTAGGGCCAATAGGTTTGATTAATCCTCGATCATAGAGACGATCGAAAGCAGCATCGTAGGTCATTCCAATGGGTGTGAACTCTCGCCTGGGTTTCCTTATAGATCCTTGATTGTCCATGGCTAAGACATCATTATGGTCAAAGGTACTAACATTATTACTAGAGTGGGCGTTTTTGGAAGAAGAAGGATTGTCGTTCTTCTTTCCTTTCCAGCCACCGTGGTTACTATTGTTAGTAGCTTTTTGCTTTGCGAGGTCGTCTTCGATTTCAATTCCGATGTCATAAACGGCCTTGAAAGTATTCAAGTTGTGTTGATATTTTAAGTGCTTTGAATACTTTTCTTGGAGATTCTTGACAAACATCCTTACAGACTCCTTTTCGGTGCGGACCTCAATCATCTTGGCGGAAGTTTCCCTCCATTTATTAAAGAAAGAAGTAAAGCCTTCATTCTCTTTTTGTCTTAGCATCTCAAGTTGTCTATGGTCAGTTTCAACTTGAATATTGCACTTGTACCTATCAACGAAAGCGTTTACTATCGATTCCCAGGTAGAGGTTTTCTTCTTGTCAAGGGAGAAGAACCATTGTTGGCAAACGGTTTCAAGAGATAGTGGGAACAGAGAGGGGAAAACCTTCTTATCGATACCCTTAATACTCATTATGGTTTCAAAAGCTCTTAGATGAAAGTAAGGGTTATCTGTTGCCTTGAATTTAGGGATGTCAGTGGCGTTGAACTTATGCGGAAGAAGTTCCTTGTCCAGCGAGACCCCTTGTGAACTCATGCCCTGAAATTTATAGTCACTAGAAAGCTTGCTTAGACTCTCTTGCATGAGGTTCATCTGTTGTTGCTTCACGGGGTCATCGACCCTAAGTGCGAGAAGTTTCAGTGTCTCAGTCACAGTAGCCAGTTGGTTCTTAAGATCATTGACTTCTTCTTGAGTTGCCATTATCTTCTTAGCCTTCCTCTTTTGACGAATCGGTTTATCAAAAAAGCGAGACTTGAATAAAGAGGTTGTCCTTGATTAATCACCCTTCTCTCCTCGACCAAGTAGTGTGGAAAAGGAAATTGGGGATATTTATTGTTAATTATTTGACTCAAACTTTATTCAACATGCAATGGATGGAGGAAGTGAAGAAAAATTGGAATAGAATGTGAAAGAAGATTTAGATGGAGGGATATGAAGAATTAGGAATAGAATGTACCCCCCAACTCAAATGACGGAAAAGACCGACTCATGCATGGACCTAAGACGTGGCCATGGTGATGTACTCAACGTGTGTGCTAAGACTAGTGAGTGTAGATGGTGCGTTAAGACTCGTGTCATGACCATGTGGCTAGACTATGTGACTAAGACTCGATTAATGACTCGACAAGGTGTTATTGACAGCGAAAATTAACCGAATTAATTAGCTAACTGGTTAATTAGACCCTAGGTGATGACTCGACCAATATTCCGAATTGTCGGCCAAACGACAGGACTGGCGTCACACCATGGAGCTTGGCGCCAGACAACAGAGCTGTCGTCAGGCGCTACACTTCATAGTGTGGCGCTACAGCTCAGACCTTGGCGCCAATATTGGAGCTTCGGTCTGGGACTGTTTTCGGTGTTATTAGTCAACTGGGGTATGCCTAAAGTCGTACTAGGTCAATTCCAATTAAAATATTAAACTTTATTGACTCAATTTAATTAATTAATTAATTAATTAGGAAAAGTTCTTTAAGCCATTAATTTATGTAGTCTCAACACAATTCAACAAACGGTTAAGAGAAGCGTAGAATATATATATACACAACAAATAATGCACAATTAGTCAAGTAAGCACAATATGATGCAATGCGTTCGCAACCTAACCATGGCTCTAGTTCTCTAAAGTTCGGGATATGGTTTAGTCAATAGAGGGTCCATGGTTAATTGTCCGGATGCACCGCGCGGAAGCCTAACCGTGAAGGGTTGGCGCGAGTGGATGGGACACCGCGAGTTTTAGAAAAACTCGCTTCCATTGTTTGGTTAATTTAACATCTCGGATGTACCCTTTGTTGCACGGAGAGTTCAATCGGGTAGATGGAGCATGAATTCCCAGAGGGTTATGTCCATATGTAGAACACATATGGGTTTCAGAAAAGTGAGAAAAAATTCAATCAGGAAGTAGGATCGAGCAAACAATACGAAAAACCGGTCGAAATTAGAACGCATATTTCTGGCTCGGTACTGGGGAAAATTGGCGCCAGCAAACAGAGACTGGCGCCAGATTTTAACTATAGCGCCTGGCGCCAATGCTGGCGTCTGGCGCTGCGGCTAAAAGTCTGGCGCCAAGCCCTGGCCCCTGACGCTACTTCCCACATGCCTCAGCAGCTTTCTGTGCTCGATAAAATCTTCCAGTTTCGCGCGGTGTTATTTCAGTCTTAGTTGTGAAAGATATTTCTCAAATTTCCTACGTGTAAAATCCTATGTTTTTGACTCATTACGGATGGTCTTTCCAATGAGAACCTTTTTATGCATATGACAATAATGTTAATCAAAATTACGCACATGAAATACTTAGAACTTTTCGAGTCTCATCCACTCATTCTAAATCATTTCCGAAACAAATTCAGGAATTAAAATAGAAATCCTCCCCAGTGGAGTCCCCAAAAAACTGTAGGGAATAATTTCAAGCCTTTAAAATCCCACTAGCTTGAACCCCACTGTGATCATACACTAAAGTACGGTGGCGTCCAAAAGGGAAGAAGATAGAGCAAAAGAGTCGCCAACAAGTTTTTAAGGAACTTGTAAACCGTTCACAAGGTGAAGGTTACACCCCTTAACGATCCAAGAGATCGTCAACTCCATAAGGTCATGAACCAAATAAGGGTTCGGGGATGAAGGTACAAATCCAACCTAAAAGAGATTGAACCTGCCCTAATAATAGGCCTCCACTTTATTCTGCTCGTATTCATGTGCGCTTTCTGACTAACATACAATCAATAGGATTAACCCTAAACCTGTTTAATCTATGTTGGTTGAATTTAATGCACAAATAAACTATTATTGGCGATCACTTGAATTATAATCACATTAACCCTAACAAGATTATTGATATCTTATTAAGCGTGATTACAAGTACCAAATTCCCTTTAAACATGCAATAAAAGGTGATCAAGCAATAAAGAGTAAATAATCAAGTAACATAATAATAATCAATAATAATCATAAACAAAATAATCATCATTAAAATAATAATAATAATATTCATAATCATCATAAATTATAACCATGATCATGTCAACATTAAAGCGTAATAAAAATAGCAAGATCCTAGGCATGATACTAACAAGATTAATAACAAATCCTAGCATGTCACTAAGCAATAAAAATCAAATCTTTAGCCCTAACATGATACTAACAATCATATATATTAGGAAGAACATAGGAAGCATCGTAACAATCATATTTAATATTAAAAAATACCCTAGACATGATACTAGGAACATCATAATAACAATGTAAACATGATTTCTACATCATAATATAATTTAAAACCATTAAAGTACTTACTTTGATGCCTCGTACCTCTTTCTAATAACAAAATACACACGTTAGTAACTTCAAGGAAAATAATCAAACAATAAAATTAAATAATTGAAATAGAGATTTGGGACCAAACCCTCAGAAATTAAAACCTTTCACGTCTAGGGCGAAGGAAACTTCGAATATGGCTAGGTGTTTCTAGATCTTGTGAATGCGGAATTTTGTATGAAAAAGTAAGAAAGAAGGAATTGAATGAAAGAGTGCTAATTAAAACTGATTGTAGATGAGAACTCGTGAATGAAAGATGATGAATGATGAGAATTCGTGAATGAAAACGGAGTTTTTGATACGATATTTATAGAGAAAATCAGCCAAAAAAGATAATTTAACAAAACAGAGTCTGACGCATGCAAAACAAGGTTGGCGCCAACCCTGGCTAGCGCCAGGCGCCAATGGCTAGCGCCTGGCGCCAAGCCTGGTTCCAGGCTCCAATGCCTGGGGTTGGACGCCAAACTGGATTTCAACGCGTTTTTGAAAATCTGATAAATTTCTCGTACTGGAGGATAAAATAATATAATTTCTTCGAAAATGCTATTTGATTTTGATTAAAACTCTGAAAAGTCAACAAAGTCAACTTATCAATGCTAATTGAATTAGGAATGAAAAGAACCTTCTAGAAAATTCTAGAAGACCAAAACCATTCCTAATTGCATTAGGAATGACAAATCATATTAGGCCCTCCCCTAGATCATTGGGCCGTACATAAAGCTCAAACCGGGCCCAGTTTAGTAAATTGGCCATAATTTCCTCAATATTCATCGGAATTGGGCTTATAATATATCGTTGGAAAGGTCTTTGCAAGCCCCATCCAACTACACTATTGTTGGACCCATATCATGGACCAACCAAACTGGATTGGCTTTTTTCTTAAAATAAAGTTTTCAAAACAGAGAGAAGAGAAAAGAAATAAAACTATCCGCAACACTAGACCTTTCCACACTTTCGTTTCATTCGATTATGATTCAACGTGAAAGGTACTCATCACTGGGTTTGGTTTTGGGGAGATACAAATGGGTGTCTACAAAACTCCTCAAAAGAAATCATACGTCAGGAAGACGGGGTGGAGGAGCCAAAGAGGGAAGCAAGTCTTGCACATAATCGCCCTCCATACGCAAAAGCTCTTGCCAAGGAAAAGTGTAGCGCTCTCCCCTGTTTATCAACTCCCTAAGTAAGCGCGAGTCCAGCATCGACTCCGGCGGAGACAAGGGCACCATAAAGCGATCACCACTGTGCTGACGAACGACACGCTCCCCCAGATACCAGACAAAGCGGTCGGTGCCAATAAAAACAGTGCGGTACGCTAAAAGCTGCAAAGCCTCGGGAAGATTAGTCATTCCAGCCCAAGGACGATACTGGACATCAATAGCAACCTGAAAACCATAAAACGTTACAATGAAGTGTCGGAAATAACGTCAAGATAGAAAATAACAAGCTACAAAAGTAATTCTTACACCAACAGAAGAAGTGCCTCGGCGTAGCAGCCCGCGTAGCGCAGAGAGAGACTCCACCCGTGACTCTCCTCGGTCACGCCAGCTGGCCCCGACAGGGAAGTCGTGAACCACTCCACGACGCCGTCGACGGGCCAATCCCGGAAAGTACTCGTAGAACCATAGCTGCAATAAAAAGTAATCTTTGAGCACGTGAGTCGAACAAGAAGAGGAAATAAAACAAGAAGAGGAAAGAATCGTCACCTCTACTACTCTCCATAAACCGTAGACAGTGACAGGGGACTCGTCGTTCAGCTGCCTACATCCATGACGTAACGACAAGAGAAGATCGGCATATCCAAGGCTGGCCCAGCTATAAGATCCTATCTCACTGATCCTAAGCAAAGAAGGAAGGTAGCAAAGGAGCGCAAGCGAACTCCTATCAGGAGAAAGAGTCATGGAAATGAGAATCAAAATGAAGATCTACACTCGCTGCTCAGGTGATGTCTCCTCCATGTCAAAACCACAGGCCAGAACCAAAGCCAACTCTGATCGCCCGCTCCTAGGACCACCTTGAGACACCGGCTGAGTCCTGATATGCTGAACGATCGGACCTAACAAATCGGCCGCCTCAGCCGCTCCCCAAGAAAGATCAGACATATGTGCTATAGCTCGGTCAATGAAGCGTAGACCACTGATCATGCTAAAGTCCAGAGGGGTCACTGTCATCTCCCCCCAAGCAAAGTGAAAGGTGTTGGTAGTATCCCAAAAATACTCCAACAACGCGCGAACGACTGTCGCACCACAACCCCGGGGGCTACGAAACCCTACGATCGCTGAATAAAAGTCTACTAGACCAGCTGATTCCCATAAGGCGTTCGTAGCAGGATCCCTTGTGATAATCCGATGAAGTCGAGGAATCAAATCTCCGGCTCCAGAACCGTGATGGCGAAGCGTGCTGTCGACTATTCTGGCAAGTGGACGATGAGAAACGTGGTTCTCACGACAGAAAACCAACCGGTCTGATGTCCACGGAGGTGGAGCCCACCTACCTCTACCCGTAGAGGGCCGAGGCTCGGACTCTAAGACGTCATCATCCATACCCTCGGGAATCGTGGGAGTGTCCTCCCAAAATGCCTGACGCCGGCCATGAGTGAAAAGATCGCGATCCCGTCGTCTAGGCATGCTATTATAAAAATAAAAATCTAAATGCTTAGCATCATTTCCTAAGATATTTAGTTCGAGTTGCATTTTAATAAAAACCTAAATGCTTTGCATCATTTCCTAAGTTATTTAGTTATTTATTGCATTTTCTATTATACGCTAAATTTTTACCTCAAGGCTAAAAATTAGCAAAATAATGGAATTATTTATAGTATTTAGTTTCTCCATGACGAACTAATACTATGTTCTCCTAATTTGCATGATATTATGTTCTTCATGACAATGTAGTACATACACAACACAAAACATGTTTCAAAATTGCACAAAAACAATAGATCGACGCATCATGTCATATTTTACAAGATCTACAACCAATATGTCATCATTTCAAGTGCAAAGAACAACATGAACAACAAGAACACCATTTCCCACAAGTACCAAAAATGGTGATTTGCTCAATTCTTCACCAAATCATGCAATTTTTGTCTCAAATCGCTCACAAACACACATACATACATATACAAGTAAATTCATGGCAAGAATTTCAACGTAAACCTCAAAATCAAAAAATCCCCAAATTGATTTTTAAGGGTTTTTTTCATGAAATTACTCATTTGAAGCAAATTAGAGACAAAATCAAAGGAAACTTACATAGATCCTTGTGGAGAACCAAAAACGAAGAAAGTAGCAAAAATTTAGAGCAAAATTGATGAAAATTTAAGCTCCAAAACTCGAAAAAACCGTGAAGACAGCAGAGCAAGCCGCTGCGACACGGTCAGCACAAACCGCGACACGGTGATCAGATTCCGTGTCACGGTGATCGGATTCTATGTCACGGTGATTCTGTAGACACCTAAAAATGTCTCCCCAAAACAAAACCCGATGATGAACAACCTTTCACTGCCATTATTGGTCGGGTTCAGTATTTAATCCCGAGAGTGCTTACAAAATTTTGTTTAATTAAATTCATTTTTTTGAATAGTCCATGGATCAATCTTGATGTTTGGTCAAAGCATAGATTTTTTAATTTCAGCCCAAAACCTTTTTTATTTTATTATTTATTTTGGCCCAAACCTTTTATTTATTTTATTTACTTATTTTATTATTTTAGCCCAAATAATAATAAATCAGAAATGGCCCGAAATTATCAATCGGCACTTAAAAGGAAGAACGAAATTAGGGTTAAAAATGAATTTAGATGGAAAAACGGACAAAAAATTCCCGCGTCATGCCAATAGTCCACCGTGTCACGGGAAACTGTCCCGTCTAACGGTGGGATTTCCCGTGACACGAGAAACCTGCTGTGATACGGGAATTTCCGTGTCCGTTCCGCGTAAACCCTTCACGCGTTTTATTCCCCGTACCCTAAAATATCTCCTGCGTCACACAACTGTTCACCGCGTCACGGGAATTTTTCCCGTCTAACGGTGGGAATTCCCGTGTCGCGGTACACAGTGTCGTGTCGCGGTATAATTTTTTAGGGTTTTTATCATTTTAGGGTTCCGTGTGTTCCCTCAGCACATTTTTTTCTATAAATACCCCCTCAATTCTGATGTACGGGGCATCAATTAATTCGCTATTTTTCTCTCTTCTATGCTCTAGCCTAAACACTAGCCTACCCTTCTTCTTTCAAAATTCCTTCTTCAAGCACTCCCAGGAGTCCATACTTTACTCGTGGTTCTGTCCTTAAGCCAAGGCGTGAAAGGTAGAACTGTTTGAGGGTTTGGCCCCAAATCAACTCTACTTAATTTAATTTAATTTAATTATTGTTCTATTATTATTTCCTTGAAGTTAATAACTCGTTTATTATTTTGTAGTTGCAAACAAACAGAATCAAAGTAAGAATTATGTTCCTTTTATTTCTATTATTTTTCTAACGATTTTATATTGTTGGAATTATTGTTAAATTTCTTCTAATGTTAATTTTTATTTTATTATATTTATGATCACCATATTTCATGTTAAAGGGAATATGTAATTGAAAATCATGCCTAATTAGATAATTTGGACAACCGGTTTAGGTTCCTTTTTAATCTTGTTATAAATCAAGTGGTCACAATATTTTAGAATTATGTGTTGCATTAATATTAAACCAATTTAGCTTAATAATAGTTTGGAGCAAATTGAATCTCTGTTTGTATGCCTTTGAGATCGCAAGATTCACTTTTCACTATAAGAATCGAGTAGAGGCCAGTACGGGCGAATGTGACTCCATGACTCACTTCGTACCATCATTCCCGATCCTCCTTTCGTGGTTCCGAACCATATGGAGTTAGTAATCTCATGGATTATGAATGGGGTGTAACCTTCACAGGTCAATCGTTGTTGCCTATCATTGTCCCTTATCGTGGTTGCCTTTTTATGATCCGTGAACGGTTTACAAGTTCCTTAAAAACTTGTTGGCGGCTCCCTACTTTATTTGTCCCTAATCGTATTATGTCAATTCCCACTTCCTATGAGTGCCAAGCATATTCACGCATGCTTTTAACGTAGGCGCACTTCGAGCTACGCCTACACTTAGATTTTGCAAAAAAACATTTCAGCAAGCTTGCGAAATCAACTGATGTTAAGCTGCGACTTTATAATACAGAATTTAAAGCGCAACTGAAGATTAAAACTTTTGAAAATAAGATCATTCAATGTTTTATTAAGAACGGTGTTGATGCATTGATTGATAATTATGATGTTTTAGTTGAAGAAGCTGGTGTACTTGAGCTTCTGCAGGAGAATTCTATAGTTTTTTATGTTTATTTACAATTTAATTGCTATGATTAATGCATTGGAATTTTTTTTTTTAATTGATGTACTTCTTTTTTTTTCATGAATTTAATTTAATAATAATGTTTTTTAAATACAAAATAATTAATTTTATTTAATAATATAACGTCTACATATTATTTTTCAATCTATTATAGAAAAAGTAGACGATATCATTCAATAGTAGCACTATATCCTCTTATGATGAAATCATATCATCTAAATAAAAACAAATACTTTTTCTTATCCTTGAATGACTATATTTTATTTTTGAGCATATTCTACAATATGTACCAAATAATATCTTATAACATGTAAATAATATACTCCTACCCCTGCTAGATGATCCTGGTTCTTGAAGAAGATTTTGAGTTGTAGAGATGTTGTGAATGATCAAGGGGGATGGGATGGTTTTGTTCAGGGCAACAAGATGAAAATGAAGAAGCTTTATGCTGCTATTAGGCCTCAAGTGCCTAAAGTTCCTTGGAAGAGAGTTACTTGCCATAACTTAGCAACTCCCAAGAGTGTTTTCATATTGTGGCTAGCTTTATGGAATAGGCTTGTCACTAAGGATAGGTTGCTTCAATGGCACATCTCTTGTGATCCAAAGTGTTTCCTTTGTCTGAATGGCAATGAAAGTGTTCAGCATCTTTTCTTTGATTGTGATTTCTCTAGGAAGGTTTGGAGTAAGGTTTTGGGGATCTTACGTGTTTCTAAGCCTGTTCAGCAGTTTAGTGATGAGATTGATTGGATGAAGAAAATCTGCAGAAGTTCCAGATTGAAGAATAAAGTGATCCAGGTGGCCTTCACTCAAACGGTTTATGGTATTTGGATTCAAAGGAATGCAGTTCTCTTTACTGGTTGTTGCAAATCAGTTGATGCCCTTGTTCGGGATATTGTCTTTCACTCAGTTTGTAGAATCCCGGCGGGAAGCAAATATTTGATTTTTTAGGGCTTGTCTCGGGCTCTTTGTGTTTATGTTCTGGTTTCTTTGGATTGGGTTCTGATACTGGGTTTCCCGTCGTTTCTTTTTGTATCGGTTTCCTTTTCTGCAGGCTGTTTCTAGCTGTTGTCTGCTGGTAGCTCTGCTGGTTTTGTGTTGCTGTGCTCTGTTGTGCTGCTGTGTTGCTGCTACCTGCTTTATGTGTTGCTGCACTGTTGGTGTGTTACTGCTATTGTTGCTGCAGTCTGGTTGCTGGTTTTGTTGTGGTTTGGTTGCTGCTGCACTGCTGTATGCTGTTGCTGATCTGCTGGTTTTATGTTGCTGTGCTGTGCCTGCTGTCTGCTGCAGTCTGCTGTTGGTGTTGCTGTGTTGCTGTTGCTGTTCCTGCTGCTTGCTGTTGCTGATGGTCTGCAGTGCCGGCTGCTGTTCTGGCTTTTTTCTCCTGCTGCGCTGCTGTTCTACTGCATTTGCTGCTGTGTGCTGCTGTAGACTATGAGTGGTGTTTGTTGCTGCTGCTTGATGTGCTTTGCTGCCTGCTGATTTTGTTTTTGCACGACTGTTTTGGTGCTGTCTTTGTTGCTGTAGTTTGTTTTTAGTGTTGCTTTGGTACTCGTTTTGTTGTTTATCTTTGTTCTTTTGGTTTCTTTAGTCGATTTGCAGGCTTGTCTGCTTTTGGCTGTAGTTTTTGGTGACTTTCGGGTGTTTGGCTGTGTTGTTTTCTGGTTTTTTGTTGTCTGGTCCTGGTTTCTAGAACCCTTCCTAGAAGGTGGCCGGAAATCTGAGTCCAGTTGTTCTAGGCCTTTCCTAGAACCCTTCCTAGAAGGTGGCTAGGTTTGGGTCTAGAACTGGTCGTGGGGTGGCCTGTTGTTTTCAGGTCTTTTGATGTTCTGGTGGTAGTTATAACTTAGCTTTGTAAGTTGTAACTTTCTCTTTACGGTAATAAAATCTTATTTTCCAAAAAAAAAAAAACATGTAAATAATATACATCAAAAATTTTAAAATGACATTTAATTTATCCTGCAATAACTACAAAATATCCTCAAATATTAACAACATATCCTCTCAAAAATGAATGATATTAGATAATAACATACAATAGTTTATATCCTAGTTATATGTTTATGATATCCTATTTAATACTGAATGATATCCTCTCATGACTGTAAGATATACTTAAAAAGTTAAGTAATGTCTTATATATATATATTTAACAATATTCTACAAAATCCAAATTATATCCTACAATATCTAAATAATATCTTATTCACACAACATTTATATTATTTTTGATGTTAACGGTAATTTAAGGCTTCCTACTGAAGCCGAAAATGGTGTTTAAGATGTTGTACTTTTAATTTGTATTAGTTTTAATTATGTATCATGTTTTAATAAAATAAATAAGATATGCTTTATTTTGTTTGTTATAATTTCCTATATATGATAATTTAAATAAATCCTCAAATCCTCAATTACACATATTGCATCAGCAAATTAATTTAACATATCCTCATTTGAAAATCAATAATCTTAAATGATATAACATACAAGGTAAATATTTAATAACATCACAAATGATATCTTAAAAATACTTATACAATATCTGCAATATAAAATGTTACATCCTCAATTGAAAAAACTTCACTAACTTTAATATACATATAATATAAATACTAAATCCTCGTAAGCATATGTTATATCCTCATATAATCAATATTTTATGACAATGAATATAAATTTTTTTTAATTATTATTTTTTTAATAAAATTCCTCATACATTTCGCATATAAAATTAAAATAAAAAAAAATAATTAAAGATCTATAAAACGATATGATTCCTCACACATTTTGCATGTTTCCTGTTTACATATTCTCTCTCCTAAATATGAAAAACAATTCTCAGTCTTCTACTTCTTCAAATGATCCAGAAGAAAATGAAATGGATAACTGGGAAAAAAAGCTGAATGATTTACTCGAAAAAAGAGATAGAGTGAAAAATCAACTGATGGAGCTCTATGAGAAATTGGAAAAGAATAGATTCGAAGAACTGAAGAAGAGGAAGAGAGAACAGGAAAACTTCGAGATAGAACAAAAAAAGAAAAAGAAAGAAGAAGAAGAAGAAAAAAAGAAGAACAAAGAGAAAAAGAAAGAAAAAATCTAAAAGAAAATATAACAAAAATCTGAAGAAGAAGAAGAAGAAGAAGAAGAAGAAGAAGAAGAAGAAGAAGAAGAAGAAGAAGATATCAAGAAGAAGAAGAAGAAGAAGAAGAAGAAGAAGAAGAGGAAGAAATCAAGTAAATACAAAGATGAAGATGAAAAAGATTAAGATTCTAGGGTTTTTTTATTATTTTTTAATTTTTTTGTTTAAGTTCTAAATTTGAAGTTTTATTTTCGTAATCTAAGAAATTTAAATTTTCATATTTATGAAATGATCATTTATTTTGGTTGTCAAATTATACCCATGAGCTTAGTAACGACTTTCAATGGTGATTTCTCCATTGTTGACCTTTAATGGTGATTTCATGATATGTTTTATTTGTTCTATGATATTATTTTTTTAACAAAATGATATCCTTAATTACTTAGATGATATCATTTATAAACTAGAATAAACCATTTATAGGCTGGATGATATCCTATTATGAAAAATTATATTCATTAAATTTATAAATATATTATATCCTAAAAATGAACATAGTATATCCTCAAAACATAAAAACATATCCTAAGCAGTACTTATAATATTTTAAATTAATAAAAGGAAAAAAAATAAACTAACATATAAAGCATTGACAGAACACAGGAAATTATTTATGTGATAAAAGATATCCTTTCACAACAAAGAGAACATCGTTTATGTAATATAGGATATCATCAAGATTAAACAAATAATAATATTCTATAAAACCAATGAAATTCTAGCATGAACAAAATATATTATTTAATAAGTATAAGATATCCAAAAAATATTATATTCTCAAAAATATAAACACTCAAAAGACACGTAAAAACATTTACCAGACATAAAATTAATTGAATTAAATGAAATGAATTTACCAGAACCAAGGTTAATTATAAATGAAAAGACATATTTGAACGTCATGACTTTCCCTCTTCCAAAAAAATGCACCAATTCACGTTCAAAACTTTATATATAAGAAATTACAGTGTACAATAAACTATATTCAGAAAAAAAAAATTGTTTCATTTAGAATTTAAATTAATTTGATAAGAATATAACTACAGCTACTACAAAAGGTATAATTTTATTTTGTATTATGATAAGACATTTGTTACTTTATTTTATTTTGTTTTGTTATGATTTATATTTATATAAATTTTAATTTTATGAAATTAATTTTTATTTTGTTTGATTAGATGGCTAATCAAATTGCACACCCAATTGATGCCTTAGAAGATGCACATCCAGCACTAGCAATTGAAGAGATATTATGCATGCATATTTTCCCTAGGTGCACCTTCAAAGCGTAGGAAATGATTAATTGTACATGTAAATATTATCATGAATTATGCTATTATAAATTTTGGATACCAGAAATAATAAAAAATAATTCAAATGAATGGTGGGTTGCTTATGACATTATGAGGCACAATGGTTATGGTTTTAACAATGGCATGGTGCAAGACTGGGCTAAATTTCTTGATGGATTACGTTTAATTTTTGCAGAAGAAGAAGCCAACAAAAAAAAAAGAGAAAAAGAGATGAGGCAAGCCAACCAACTAGAGAGCCAAAAAGAATGAAAATAGATGATGATATCTGTAGCTTATTTTCAATGTTTTGCAGTTTATTATAATTGAAAAATATAACATTTCATAAAGTTGATGTTATTTTATATTTTGTTTTTTATGATGTTATTTTGTTCAAGTTTTTACGAATTTTTAGATAGACTCTGAATATCCTCCAAAATTTTATTTCTATCTTCCAAATAATTTTTAATATCCTCTAACAATTTGATGAAAACCTTCAAATACTTTATAACATCCTTTAATGTCGTTTTATTATTCTGTTAAAGCTAATATATCCTACAAAATTTGATTAACATCCTGCAACATATAAATGATATCCTTAAATGAAATCCAACACAATTTGTTTCCTAAAATGTCTTTGTTTTTCATGTATCCTCCAATAGTTGTATGAAATCCTCTATAGAGTATATCATATCCTTTAATAACTCAATGATATCAGCTTTATAACAAACACTATATTACATGTTTAAACTTACTAAACAAACTTCGAATGATATCCTGCATTTTCTAAATGATATCCTCCAAAGATTATATTATGTCCAATTTATAAGAGATTATGTTTTATACATTATGAGAAGCTTCCTCATTACGCTTCAGTAAAAAAATCAAACTTTAGGAGTAAGTTTGGACAGGTGGACCAATGATATGCAGCGTAAAGGTCATTCTGGTAAATAGATTAAGTTTTAACCTTGGTTAAGGTTAACATAGGTTAAATTACATTGGGAAAGCGCAAAATGAGTTACTTAAGTTAACTGAGCATTAAAAAATATCATTTCTCCTAAAAAATCTTGGCGCCCTTTCATTTCCTTTGTTATTGAGTAAAACAACGCCATTTTCGAAGCTTCAAGGAAGGTGATTAAGCATTTGCAAGGCTCCTTTCTAGTCGATTTCTATATTTTTCTGAGGTAAATCGTTTACTTTGTTCTTGTGTTGGTTTTTGTTTTTGTTTTTTTTTTTTTTTTTTTGAAATTGAGGTAAAAATTTAGATGGGTATTCATATGGTTTACTGGTTCTTTGATGATCACATGATTTTTCTTGTGAAATTTGTTGATTTTGGTTGTTAAACAAGTTTTTAGTTTTTGTTTGATGGTTAGATGATACAAATTATACTGAGTAATCATTGTGATGTTGAATTGAAACTCTAGAAAAATAATTTAAATAGTGTAACCAACATGGGATACTGTGAATAAAATCTCGATTAATTTTTATGTTGGCTTACTGTTGCTTTTTATGACTTAGGATAAACCATGGCCGATCTTGATGAACTACACCCATTCTTGTCCATGCCAGATATCTTGACAGTGAATGTATTCTCTCGTCTGAGAGACCCATGGACAGTGAGTGCATTACAAGTGTGTGCAGGGGTTAGAGGAAGATATCACGTCATGGACTTGACAACACTCACTCTTTGTTGTCCATGGAGGACATGATGTGCAGGAATGTGTTTCCAAGGCTAGATACCAAGGATGGGGTGTGTGTAAAGCTGGTTTGCAAGGATTGGAGGAGGATGTGGTACAAGAAACCTTTGGATCCTGAGACAGTCCCACAGGAGTTGACCACCAAGAAGTGGGCGTTGGACTCTCTGATAGACAGTGATGGGTCTGAGTTCTGGAAGGGGATGTCTGGGGAGTGGTGGGCATACTGTGATGGGTTTCCCTTCTTATTTGAGGAAGAAGACTTTTCATTTTTGTGGGAAGTTGTAGGTTTTTGGCCATGTTGTTTTTTGTTTGCTGGTCTTATTAATCTATTTGTTTAGTTTTTATGATAATCATTAAATGAATTGAACAATATTTTTGTATCTGCAATATGTGTTATTGTAGATGACAATGTGAATGTAAATTGTAACACATTGTCATATCAATGACAAACCTTTTGTAAAGAATTCAACTGATGATATATAACAATTTGTAGTTACTCATTACTTATTCTCTTTGACTGTTTATTAATGTCCTTTAATGTCTTTTTATTATCCTATCAAGGCTAATATGACCAACAAATATTAGATCATACCCTTAAATGAATATATTTAATCTTTCAATATAATATATCCTACATAGTTTGGATAATATCCTTGAAAATATAAATGATATCTTTTAAATTTTTGATAATGTAATCCTAATACAACACAATTTGTTTCCTCCAATAGTTGTATGAAATCTTTATTTTTCATGTATACTCAAATCTTGAAAATACAACACAATTTGTTTCCTACAATAGCTGTATGAAATCTTGAAAATATAAATGATATCTTTATTTTTAATGTATCCTCAAATAGCTGTATGAAATCCTCTATAGACTATAAGATATCCTTCAACCACTCAATAATATCATCTTAATAACAAACTCTTTATTACATGTTTAAACTTAATAAAAAAAAAAAAAAACCTTGGATGATATCCTGCATTTTCTGAATTTTATCCTCCAAAGAGTATATTATGTACAATTTAAAAATAATAATGTATATAATTTATAAGAGAATATGTTTTATACATTATTACTTAAACAACTTTAATTACTATATACATAGATATTGTTATTATATCATATAATATAGTTATTATATCCTTAGAATATATATATATTAAGACTTAATACAAATTATAGGTACTAATGTTTATAAAAGTTTCTAGAGAATACGCAACCTATAATTGCAGGTAAACTTTGCTAGTAACCTCTTTTAACAGGTTACTTTTTTAATTAACTTTTAAAAAAAAATTAAAAAGGTGATATGGATTCTTTGAAATCAAAAAAGTATCATTATATCTGACATGGCGCGAGAATTGAAAAGGTTTTTGCTTTAAATTGGTTCATCCCCCCATTTATTTTCTTATAATGAAAGAAACAGAGAACTCCTTTCTCTTCAAAAAAAAAAAAAAAAAAACCTCCATTTTTTATGTGGGAGTGCAATTGCAGAACACCGTGCAAGAAGCAACAGTTAGAACAATTACAATCACCAGAAGGTATATTGTAATTTTTTTGTCTTCATCGCCTTTAATACTTCGAGAATTATGGATTTTATGGAACTGGAATTATTAGTTTTTTGCTAAATTTTTGAAAAAAAAATTTTTAGTTTTGGTTGTTATTGTTATGACTTGCATTTTTGTCTTTCAATTTTGATGTGTTGGCTGATTGTTTAATTTGGTTATGATTTGAGTAGAAATTTTGCAAAAAAATATGAATTTTGTTGCTGGTAAAACATGGGATATGTAAAATTAAAACAGGGTTTGTTTTTATTTTTGAATTTTAAAACAGGCATGTATAGCCATTTTAAAATTTATGTTCTTATTCCTGTTATTTTAAACATGTAATTACTGATGATTATTATTGTGTATTACTTAATACTAAATGTCGATCAAATGCTTTGTTTATCTTTCAAATTTTAAATTGTATATATTTCAAAGTCATTATGATATCCTCTAAAAAATAGATGATAACCTTCAAAAACTTAATAATTTCTTCAAAAAATTAGAACATATTGTCAAATATTAAATGATATCCTTGATGAAATTGATGATAACATAGTGAAACTCAATAAAATCCTTAATATATTTCACGATATATATTGTTTTTATTTTTGATTTTTTTGTAAAATTTTAGTAAAAATGATTCTAGCGATTTAGAGGCATCATCAGACACAGAATCAGAGATGACGGCTCCAAAGAAGCTTAGTGATTATTCACAACCAAAGCTTACGGATTTTCCACATCTCACCCCTACTCCGGCTCTTGATGGGGTTCAATTTGAAATTAAACCTCAATTTATAACGATGATAGAGAGGAAGCAATTCAGTGGAGCAAAGGGTGAAGACCCGAATCTTCACATTGCCGACTATTGTCAATATTGCAACACCATCAGGCAAGCCGGAGTCACTCAAGACCAAATCAGGGAGATTCTCTTTCCCTTCTCTTTAACTGGAAAAGCTAAATTGTGGTTTAATGGCTTAAATAAAACTACACTTGGTATAACTGACTGGGAAACTCTTGTTTTGAATTTCTATAACAAGTATTATCCCGCGGAGAGAACAACAGTACTACGGAGTGCGATTCAGAACTTTGCCCAAGAAGCCGATGAGTCTTTATATGAGGCTTGGGAGAGGTTCAAGGACTTACAAAGAGAATGCCCTCACCATAATTTAGCGCAATGGCAGTTGATCCAAGCCTTTTATAACGGCATTGGAAATTCTTCTAGAATAATTTTAGACTCTATAGCTAGTAGGAGATTTATGAATCTTAATGTTGATGATGCGGGTCAGGTTATTGAAGATATGGCGATACACAATTCCCAATATGGGAATCCCAGAGGATTTGCTAACAAGGGGAAACATAGTGTCGACTCTGTATCCTTTTTGCAAGCTCAACTGACCTCTATTTGCCAAAAATTAGATAATCTGAGCACTGCTAATGTAGCTAATGTTTCTGCGATTAATAATAATTCTAATGAGGCTTTCTGTGAAAATTGTGGTATTGTAGGTCATTGGGAGCAGGATTGCAGGAGTACCGTGGAGCAAGTTAATGCCTTCCAAGCTTATAGGCAGAATAACCCATACTCCATCACGTACAATCCTGGGTATCGGAATCATCCATACCTTTCCTACCGGAGCACTAATGTTCAAAATCCACCACCACAAGAACCACAGGTGCCACAGCAACAGCAGCAGAAATATTATCATCCCAATGCTAGCCAGAAGAATCAACCACAATAACCCCCCTCATCTTCCGACCCTTCTCTGGCGAAAATTAGAGCAATGTTGGTCAATATGCAAAAGCACATGGAGAGCAGAGATGCGACAATTGATCAAATTCTAGCGCATAATAAAATTGTAGATAATCAAATTGCGCAACTCTCCGCTACTCTACAAGCTCTCCAACAAGGAGCCCTGCCGGCACAGCCGACTAGGCCTACGGATCAAGCATTTGCAATTACTCTAAGGAGTGGTTCAAACTATGAAGGGCCCTCTATGCCCAGAGTTGATGAACCTATTTTATCAAATAATGCTAATCTTGATTCCATTAAACCAGACAATGTAGTTGATAGCCCTGTAGGGCTAAAGGATAATACTAACATATCTAATTCTACATTGCAGGGTACAACTCCAGAGAAGGTGGCTACTCCAGACAAGTATAAGAATGCTCCAAAGCCAATCATCAAACTTCCTTTCCCCAATCGTCAATTGAAGACAAACTTGGACAAGCAGTTTGGTAAGTTCCTGGAGGTGGTTAAAGATTTGAAGGTAACAGTCCCCTTTACTGAATTAATCACACAAATCCCCTCGTATGCAAAATTTATGAAAGAAATATTGACGAGAAAAAGGTCTATTAGTGAGGTAGAGACAGTATCTTTCACTGCAGAGTGTAGTGCCGTACTTCAAAATAAGTCTCCACCTAAATTAAAAGATCCGGGTAGTTTTTCTATCCTTTGTCATATTGGCAATCTCTTGATTGATAATGCATTATGTGATTTGGGTGCTAGTGTTAGCGTCATGCCATTATCTGTGTGTTCTAAGTTGAATATGGGTAAGTTAATAGCTACCAATATAACTCTACAAATGGCCGACCGTTCTTTCAAATACCCCTTAGGTGTTTTAGAGGATGTCCCCGTTAGAGTAGGTAAATTTTATATACCTGTGGATTTTGTTGTTCTTGATATGGCTGAGGATATGAAAACCCCAATTATTTTGGGTAGACCATTCCTTAACACTGCAGGAGCAGTCATAGATGTAAGAAGTGGTAAGTTAACACTATCAGTAGGGGACGATAAAGTGGTTTTTAATCTGAATAATGCCCCTAAAAGCTCCATGACTGAGGAGAAATGTTTCAGTGTTAATGTGGTTGTAAATTATTCTAATAAGCCCCAAGCTCTTGAAAAAGATCCCTTGGAGGCGGTATCTTGTGTTGCATCCTTTTCAGATGAGATAGACAAATGGCAGAAGGAAGTCGATGCAATAGAAAGAGCACTCTACAATGTTGGTCTTGGTTTCGAGGATGAACAAGTGGAACCGATCGAGCAAGTTGTGCGAATTGAGCCTACGGTAAGTGTTCCGCCAGATCGAGTTGCAAGTGTTGAACGCAATGAAAATTTGAAGCAACATTCGATCGAAGAAGGGTTTTTAGTGCGTAGCATTGAAGATCCCCCAGTCCAAGTCAAGGAGGTTCCACCAGATAAGGCGACTTGGCGTCCCACAGGTTATGTTAGGAAGCCGCATCGCAGCCTAAACATCGCTAGACCGGGTGAGAAACCACCCGATCAAGCGTTAGGCCAAGGGTCCTAGAAATCGTACTTGGTAAGAAGGTCGTGCGGGACCTAGATAAACCAGCGTTTTGCGGGAGGCAACCTGTATTTTGAATGCTTTTTAGTCTAGTTTTTCTTTTCTTTTTCTTATGAGAGGAGAGATGAGGGAATTTAATGAGTTCTATGAGTGTTTGTACAGGTTTGAAGGAAAGAGTGAGCCAAATTTTGGAGATAAGAAGAAAAATGATAATTAGACGATTGAGTCTTGGGCCCGACCGGGCGAAGCTCGCCTGATCGGGCGCGAGAGTAAGATCTGTAAATAAGTAATTTCGCCCGACCGGGCGAGAGGCGCCCGACCGGGCGCAAAATTCGTCGTATACGGACTAATTTGTCCGCCCGATTGGGCAAGCCTCGCCCGACCGGGCGCGAGAAGGGCGAAATTTTTTACTTAAAAATCGCCCGATCGGGCGACCGGCGCCCGACCGGGCGCGAGAGCAAGACGAAATCAAATAGTCAGATCGCCCGGCCGGGCGAGTGGCGCCCGACCGGGCGCGAAAAGTTACGGAATTAAGGGGTGTTAGATCGCCCGACCGGGCGAAGGCCGCCCGACCGGGCGCGACACCCAACTACGAAAATTTGCAGATCGCCTGACCAGGCGACCCACCGCCCGACCGGGCGCGAGTGTCGTCCGTTCCTTTTCTTCTTCCTTCTTTCTTCTTTCTTTCTCCATTTCTTCTTTCCTCCATTACTTTATCTCTCTAAAACTCATATTTTCTCTAACTTCTCTCTAAGATTTCTCCTCCATTTCTTACCCAAATTCAAAACTCCTTACATATTTGTGATCCTCTCTTCACCCTCTTCACTCTCATATAAAAAATTTTCAGTTTTAATTCACAAAATTTTAAACCCATTTCTTCTACATGGCTTCAAAGAGGGCAAGATCCATTTTCGGTAGGAGCTCCAGTTCGAGGGAGGAGTACGACCCAGACTTGCAGCTCCCGTATTGGCCGACGATCCGGATCGTGAGCCGGGAACAAAAAGAACGATTGGAGCATTTGGTCGGTCGTGAGGTAATTCCTTCTCGGTGGTTACACCGCCCTACCTTAGAATCATATGGTTTGTTTGATTTTGTTAAACGATTTTTGAATGATATTGGCATGAGAAAATTTGTTGACATGCATTATCCTACATACCGAGAACTCACCTGTGAATTCCTGTCCACTTTTCATGTTGTTAGTAGTAGGAGTGGGCCTAATTTATTTTTCAGGTTAAATAATAGAAATATTAGTTTAACTTTTGTTGAATTTTGTAAAATTTTCAATTAAATTCTGAATTATCTCACCAGTGGCATGCAGACTATAAAATGGGTGATTTATATTATGTTTTGACTGGTTTACCTGCCCCCGACCCCCAACATGCTAGTACCAAACCTATTCACCACCCTGTCCCGAAAATCTGGCAAAGATTTGCGGGTCTGTGTTTTTTAGGTAGGGCTAAGCCTCATAACGCTCAAACCAACGAACTAGCTATCATAGGACACTATGTATACGGGTTCGGGAAATTAAACATAGGAAGGTTTATAGTTCACCACTTGAGTCGGCATGCCACAGCCAGCACCACTTCCAAGTCCCCTATCCGTTTAGGTGGCCTTATCACTCGAATAGCGGTGAAAAAGGCCGGTTTTGTAGTAGACGGACCCAACCAGCTGACCAACTGTGGACCAGATACCTACATGACTGCTAGGTATTTTGAGGATGTGGGGTGGGTTAGACCGGATAGCGAGCAGACACCCTTTTGGTGTATTCGGACTGGGAACGAGCAACCTTTGCCCATTTTTCCCCTTCCAAGTCCAGACTTGACCGCCTTTCCCCCGGGGAAACTTTCATACACCTTTAATGCTTTAGTTGCCAACGCTAGGGGGCAGCCACTACCAGTTCCACCACCCCAGCCTCAGCCCGAGGTGGCTTTCTCTCCACCTCGTATGTCCCATTCCGTCCCTCATGTTGACTCTGACCCAGTTTGGGATCACCAGAGTATAGGTCAGGCCCTAGGACGTATCGAGCATTCGCATACTGACCTTAGGAGGATGGTAGGCTCTATTGACCAGAGGTTAGGGTACCTAGAGAGGAACCAGGGTAGAGCTCTCTACCCTATGTACGATGATTATGCTCGTCGGGGCAACATTCCCGACGACGATATTCACCCTGACTGGTTTCAGCCTCCACCCCAGGGATACGATAGGGATCCCACTGCCCGTGGTATTTACACTGACTATTCTTCCTTTTTCGGGTACGGGCAGGACATTCCTTTCGGGGGACCGGCGGGGGGGAGTTTTCACGCTGATTATTTTGGTGGTAGCTCTTCTGGTGCAGGTGGCAGTGGAGGTGCGGGCTTCGGCTCGATGGACGAGAATGATGAGGACTAGCTATGCTGGGCTAGTTTCCGAGCCAATGAGGACATTGTCTGATTCTGGCTTGGGGGAGATTTTGGTTTGGTATTTTTCCTTTTCTCTTTTCTTTTATTTTTGGTGTGTTTTATTAGGATAGTTTTCTTGCTTTCTAGGTTAGTTTTATTGCTTTCTTTATATATAAAAATACAAAAAAAAAAATTTGAAAAATAGAAAAATCCAAAAATACGTTCCAATGAATTAAATCATGCTTCCCTGTGCCCCATACTTGAGAAAATTTGTTTTGATTCTTGGTATTTGATGATAGACATTGTGGATTAGTTGATCATGATTTGATGTTTGATTGCCTTGAAACCTTAACATGCGTCAATTTTGTCCAACTACTTGTGAATATAGTGCTTGACTAGTTGATTTGGTAAGGAATGTGTGATAGTTCCATAGTTCCTGGTATGTCAATTAATTTGAGTATTGGTTTGCAACTATTAGTAATATTTATATGATTCATTATTATGCACATTGTGGAGGACGAAGGCATTTGTTCTTTTAGGTAGCCTCCAGATATTGTAGATACATTTGTTCCCTTCTTTGCTACCCATGTTGTTGCCTTGACCTTTTGTTGTTTATTAGCCACATTACAAGCCTATTTTGCCCCATTGGTTACTAGTCCCAAGCTTGGCTTGGGGGAGCTATTAGTGAGTGAGGTGAGGGAGTTTGTAGTGTGCTTATTATTTGCACAATTTGGTTGGGATTTGAGAAGTTGTTTTGTTGTTATTCATGTTTATTTTTGATGAGTATGAGAGTTATATTTTCTTGAAAAAATAAAGCATGATATTATGAAAAAAAAAAGAGAAGTTCAAAAAAGAAACAAATGTGAAAAAAATAAGTGAACTTCGAGAGAAAAAAAAGATGTTCAAATGTTCTATTTGGAGGTTGATCAAAGAAAAATAATTTTGAGCCTCAATGAAATATTCAAGTTTGGAAAATAAAGTTTGTTTATTCACTCTACTTCTTCATTATTATATCTTATGAGTGAAATTGTAAGAGTTGGATTTATTTATTATGATTGGAGTATATTTGGTTGATGTTATAGTTGGTTATGTAGGAGATGTATGATCATTATTTATTTTGATCATGGGTTTTATTAGGATATGGCTCCTTTAAGCATAGTTTTACTCTCACTTGTTCCCAAATGATTCCTACCCTTTACCCTAGCCTTACATTACAAGCTTTAAAGACCTTCCGACCTTTGTGCATAGAGTTGTATGAATATGAAAGTGTTGTCTATCAATGCGTTATGATTTGGCATATTTCGAGTCGACTAGTAGGATTGAGCGTTCATTGTCTTATACACACGAGAGTGTGAGTTGGGAGGGCATTGTTCACTTTAAAGGGGTGGTTGGAGAGCGATCGAGTACATCTTTTACTCGCCACATAAATGAGAGTCGAGTGTGTGAGCACTAGTCTTGAATTCTATATGCTCTTGTGGTTTGCTCTGTTTGACAATTGTTAGGGAAGAAAGGTAATTGGATGGATTTGATTGGTTTACTCTGAAGCATGTTTATTTGATTTACCCTGGATCGTTTGTGCTTGATTTTTACTTTTGGGGTGAAGCATATATATTGATTCATTGATGAGATCTTTGCTTAGGGACAAGCAAAGGTTTGGCTTGGGGGAGTTTGATGTGTCCATTTTATATATTATTTTACCCCCGTCCCTTGGTCATAATTAGTAGTGTTTTTGGCTCTTTAGAGCCACTTTTATTACTAATTGGTGTTTTCTAGTGTTTTCGTAGATTTGGTTGACTTTTGCAGGGATTTATGCTTTTGGAGTATTTTCCCGAGATATTTTGGAGCAATCACGAACATTGGAGAAGCACGACCAGAGTTTATAGCCCAGGGCCGGTTAGAGACATCGAACCGGTGATTAAGGGCTCGGTATAGGTGATACCGGGGCATTTGGACCGAGTATTCAAGACCCAAAGAGGAAACCCAGATTGGCCCGAAGAATTGGAGCCCAATCGAAGTCCAAATAGTGGCCCAAATGAGCCGCCCGGCCAAAGAGGCTGGCGCCCGGAGGCGCGCCCGGCCGGGCGGGAGAAGCTTAGTCTGGCGCCCGGTGACGCGCCCGGCCGGGCGCGAGATTAGTATTAGAGACAAAAAGGCGCGCCCGATCGGGCGCGTGTTTTATTAGTTGATGTTTAACGTAGTTTTAATTTGTTTTAGCTTAGGATTTTTTGTACGGAGTATAAATACTCCTCCGTAATACAATTTTAGTATCATCTTTCTTAGACTTTCTCTCTCTACTTAGTTTTCTCTCTCTTAATCTCTCTCTAAACCTTTGTTCTTAATTCTTTCATTAATTCCAGATTTATTTTGGTAACGATTTCTTTTCCCTTAATCTTAGTTATTTATTTTATTCCTCTCACCATGATTTATTTTATTACTTTGATTAGTTTAGTTTTTAATATGTGTGAGTAGTTTAATTTCTAGGGTTTATGGGGATCTAATAAATAATATGAAGGGGTAAATTATTGTTGTTGATTATCAATACTAGATTAATTTCCTATTGATTGATTTAATGCTCTATGACTAGATTAGGCCTATCTTTTATGCATGAGTTTGACAATATTGATTCAAGAATCGAGAGATGAGAATTAATGTTTAGGTCTAGTTTCAATAGGCAAGTTAATTTATAAATGGTTAAGTCAAGATTCGAGAGATGAGATTTAATACCGATAAATTAATTGTGTGATTGTAATACGTAGCGAGAGCCCTTTACAATCTTGTTAATTGATGCATTGATGATTGACTATTATTGATTATTGGTATTGCATGATGATTTCTTATTGGATTGTTTTAATGTTTTACAATTGCGGCTTGTAAAAGTATAGCAATATTAAATTGATGAATCGAGCAGATGTTAATTTGATATTAAAGGCTATTTTCAATAAGGACTTAGATCTAGTAAATTGCGAGAGCCTGTTAGATCTATGTTGATTAATAAATTGCGAGAGCCTGTTAATCATGTTATTTATGCAATGTCAATGATTGATTACTATGTTTTACCCTGAAGTATTATTTATTGGTGAACCTATGCCCTAGATCCTTTCATATATTGTTATCTTCCTATTCTCAACCTTAGTAGTTTAGTTTCTTATTCAATTATAAATATTGGTTACTTAAATAATTTAGATTATAATAATTAATTAGGAGTAAAAAGACTTGTTTCCCTGTGGAGATCGACCCTACTTCCCTATCTACTTTAGTTAGAGGACTTAGGTATTTACTTTTGATTAGGGGATACGACTTTACCCTGTCATATATTAAAGGATACCATCTAATCTGTCAAGGACATCATACAATATTAATTGGTTATCATTCAATATTTAAAGGATATCGTGCAATACTTACTTTATTTAGGTATATATCGTGAAATATATTAAAGATTTTATTGAATTTCACTAGGTTATCATCAATTTCATCAAGGATATCATTCAATATTTGAGAATATGTTTTAAGGTGTTAGTAAAATTTAATCAAACCTCTCTAACTCCATTACTTGACTTAGGTATGGAAGCTTTAACAGACGCTCACCCAATTTTCAGTAACCCTAATCTCCTGGTCCTCCATGTGTTCCCAAAGCTAGACTGGTCAAGTCGGGGCACGGTGAAACAAGTTTGCAGGAGGTGGAAGCTGTGGTGGATGACTCGCCACCTAGCCAACCTACAACCCTTTAACGGCCCTAGGGCCTCAGTGAATGACTGGGTTCTCCATGACCTCATTTACAACGATGGCCGGGACCTTCATGCCTGGGTAAACAAGGATATGACTGCATACTTTGATGGGTTTCCATTACTCTTCAAGGAGGAGCAGTAGGGTATGTCTTTGTTGGGGGGTGGTGGGGGGCCTTTTTGGTGCAGCTTGATGGTTTTTGTTGTGAGAAGCTGCTAGTATTAAGCTTTTTTTAGTTTGTTTTTCTGTTAAAATTGTTTATGATGTAGTTAAATTATTAATATGTTAAGATTGCAATGTCATGGAAGAGAAGGTTTTTGTGTGTGACAAATGGAAGGGATTTGTCACTACCATGACATTGCTTTGTAATTATAATTGAATTGATTAGGCATGTATAGCCATTTTAAAATTTATGTTCTTATTCCTGCTATTTTAAACATATAATTGTCGATGATTATTATTGTGCATTACTTAATACTAAATGTCAAATGCTTTGTTTATCTTTCAAATTTTAGATTGTATATTTCAAAGTCTTTATGATATCCTCTAAAAAATAGATGATAACCTTCAAAAACTTAATAATTTCTTCAAAAAATTAGAACATATTGTCAAATATTAAATGATATCCTCGATGAAATTGACGATAACCTAGTGAAACTCAATAAAATCCTTAATATATGTCACGATATATACCTAAAAAAAGTAACTATTGGACGATATCCTTTAAATATTGAATGATAACCTATTAAGATTGTATGATGTCCTTGACAGATTAGATGGTATCCTTTAATATATAGATATCTTTTAACAATTGTAAGAAGATATCTGTATAGTCTAAGGATGATATAGTTTTATTTCCTGTAAGAAGTAGTTGATAACCTAGTGAAACTCAATGATATCCTCAAAACAGTGGATGATATATTCAAATATTATTAAATATTGGATGATATCCTCTAAATATTAAAAGATAACCTATTAAGATTGCATGATATAATTATTATGTCCTTAAAGTTTATAGACATTTTCTAACAACTAGGTATAACATTCAAAAACTTGATCATTTCCTCCAAAATTAAAAAGATATCCTTGTAAAACTAAGGCTTTGTTTGGATAACTAAGTGGGAGGGAAAAGAAGGGGAGGGTGATGAACGGGAGGGAAGAGAAAGGAAGGGGAGGGGAAAAGGATGAATTTTCCTTCCAAATCTCTCCATTGTTGGAGTGATTAATTTCTCACAAATTAATCCCTCCATTTCTCTCCCCTTCAATTCCCTATGTTCCTCATTTGTTATCCAAATAAAGGATACTCCATCCCTCCATTTCTCTTCCCTCCCTTTCCCTTCATTTCCTTTAATCCAAACATAGGGTAAATGATATCATGTGAAGTTTAAATGATATTTTCTAAAGATTAGATGGTATCTTCTAAAACTCTCTTAAGATTTAAAGGATTTAGATAAATCCTCTGTAGTATGTGCATTATACTGGACAGGTTGTAGTATTTAAAGATAACATTCAAAAAATTGACAGTTAAAAATTCAAAGCACTTACCTGATACAAAATATCACCAATTTAGGAGAACACTTTTCCAAAAATATTGCACCATTTGTTACCTCTTCAATTATATTGTATATATTATTTATAAAAGGATAATATTAGTATAAGAGTATAATTTATACATTACAGAATACAAATTATACATACAAGGATAGGTTGCCAATCAATAAGAAGGATACATATTTCATTTTATAACAATAAAGAATAAAATATATTATTATATCCTATTATTAAAAGGATATATTTTATAACAATTAAGAATATAATAAATTCATGAGAGGATATAAATTATTAATCACAGGATATGTTTTCTGTAATAGAGCATTGATGTAATTTTGTATAAATAATTATAAAGGACGTTTTTTTATACATTTAACAGCATAAGTTTTATTAAAAAAACAAATATATGAACTCAGGATATTGCTATGTAAACAAAGGATATGATTTTCATCTTTTATTCAAAAGTACAGAAAATTAGAAATATCTAAATAAAATATAATTATTTTAAAAATATCTTCAACAAAATATTAATATTATTCAAAGATTTTTATCCTAAACTAAGCGACACGTGGTTTCACCAAAAAAAAAACTGACACATTGTTTAATAAAAAAAATAATAATAAAAAAAAAACCTTAAACCTAAACCTTGACGCCACCCTATATATAGTACACTTTCCTCTCATCTATCCAAATCTATGCTTTCTTCAATTTTCTTTCATTTTTCTTCTATTCCAAAAACCCTAATAAAAAAAAAGAAGAAACATGGAAAACAAAAAATCATCTCAAAATAAAAAGAAACATGATTCAATAGATGATGAAAAAATCGATATAAAATCGATGGAAATTCGATTAAGTTTTCTCAAGGGTAAATTACAGGGAGCAATTGATCGATGCAATGCTAAGGAAAACCTTTGTATTGAATTAATAAAAGAAGTGATGTTAAAGAGAAAAAGAAGAAAACATGGAAAGATGATCTTGAAGCTGTTGGAGAGGCTTCTGAAGAAATTTCAAAGGACATGCAGAAAAATAAGAGGGTAATTGGTCAATCATCAAAGTAGATCTATAATTGTATGTCTTCTTTTTATCTGGTTTTGAGAGTACACTAGGAAATAGTGACTGCATTTCTTTAATTTTTCTTACCTAAAACACAACATCTTTTATTTTTGACCCTTCGGGACAAACCCTACAAAAATCACCCTCTCATTTCCCAAAGTCTCTAACACATCCTATCTTTAAAAGTAGGAATGTGTTAGAGAGCTTAGGAAATGAGAGAGTGGTTTTTGTAGGGTTTGTCATTCAGGCTCAAACACAAAAAATGTGTAGTTTTGGGTAGAAAAAGTATGGAAAATGCAGTAACAATGTCATAGTGTGCTCTTGAAACCTAGTAAGAATAAGAATATGATTAAATCTTTAAATATTTTATGTTCGAAATATGTATGATTAATGTTATTTTAGATGTATTAAAATTGATGTTTTTTTTATTATTTTGTATTCTATTTAATGGATATTAAGAAAAGATTAGAGGATATAATCTAATGTTTGTAGTATAGTTTAATATATAGTGTTTTAAGCATGTACTCAATTAACAAAAATTCAACCTCACACATACAAATCATTTCCTATTATTTATAAAATATATCCTCAATAGAGAAAAACATATCCTCAAATTTAGTTAAACAATAATATACCATATCCTCAATTCAGTTAACAAATTCAAATATTAATAAATTACATCCTCTATAAAGTTAGACAAATAATAAAAAAAAATGTATACCATATCCTCAAATAATATGTTGAATATCCTAAAACTAATATGTTATTCCTTAATAATATGTTGAATATCCTAAAACAAATTATTACACTAAAATATTATATCCTAAATTTATATATTGTATATTTTTAAACTAATATGTTTTTCCTTAATATGGTTAATATAATCGTTAGATAAATTAAATAAATAAGACTATAAAAATGTATATATAACAAAAGTTGAAGCAGATATTATATTTCCAAAATTAAAAACAGTAATTTCTTAAATATTTTATAAAAAAAAAAACCATATATCATTTTTAACAAATAGTTAACATATATAACAAAAAAAATCGTGTGTTTTAAGCCCAAACCAAAACAAGTTCATGGACTTATATATAGAAACTGAGTCAAAACAATAATCTAGGTTTTTACGCTATTACTCATTTTTGATAAAAAAAAAAATAAACAAATCGATGGAGGAAAACTCAGCAAATGATGAACGAAATGCAAAAACATATCAACATAATCAATCAATTTCACCGAATTTTACTGCATCAACATCAAAAAAATTGTACAAACTCGATCGAAGAAAATGTAACAAATGATCCAGAATTTCAGTCAAAATGTTCAACAAGCACTGAATGATCATTGAAAAACATCAACAAATTCTTCAAATGAATCTACTGTAACATCTGGAAAAACAGGTGTTCTAATCTAAATTTTTTGCTTATAATTCTATTAATGAATTTATTGTAATATTCATATATAAATGCTCCAGAAATTCAATCAAATGTTCAACAAGCACATAATGATCTCGGAAAAGCATCAACAAGTTCTCCTAATGAATCTAATGTAACATCTGAAAAAATAGGTATTCTAATCTAAATTGATTGCTTATAATTCTGTAATGAATTTATTGTACTAAATAGAACCTTAGAGATTATATAATTTGATAAAAAATCTCAGTAAAAAATAGATTATTATAGATAATTTTATTTTATTTTATATAACAAATAATACATGTGACCTAAGTTAAAATAATGATATCATAAATGCTAATGAATATGGGAGAAAATAAAATAAAGGACGTCAACACTAGAAAATATATTGTATTCAATAGATGATATAATATATAGAATAGAGGATATCATATATTGAAAAGAAGATATTGTTCACATTAAAAGAGGATATGCTGTGTTAAATAGAGGATATGATTCACATACAATAAAGATATGCTGTGTAAAATAGAGGATATCATTAATAGAATAGAAGATATGATTAATACCATAGAGTATGTATTTGTTTAAATGTTTTCCAATTGCAAATTTGGAATATCATAAATATGATAATGATGAAAATATCAAGTTATCTTTGATGGGAAGACGTGTTGATAATCGTGAAGATGCATTCCGAATGTATAAAGCTCATTCAAGAGCTATTGGATTCAGTGTAAGAAAAAATATTGTTAGGCAAAATAAAACAGATGGAATAGTATCTGATTTTTATTTTTGCTGCTCATAAGAGGGTTATATAAGATAAAGAAAGAAAAAAGAAAAGGAGATAGCAAATTCAGAATTCATAGCTGAGGAAAAACAGTCATCAAAGAAAAGAAAAGAAAGGAGTGTTAATGAAACTAGAACTAGTTGTAGTGCTAATATTAGATTCAAGATGATAAAATCTGGAGAATATTGTGTTATTCAACACAATATAAAACACAATCATGAATTGGTTAATCCTTCGGAAAGACATCACTTGAAGTCTGAAAGAAGTGTTAAAGAAGAGATTGGAATGGTGATTGAAAAGATGATAGAAAGTGGAATTAAACCAATGGATTGCTATGAATATCTTAAAAGAGAAATAGGATCAGAAGAAGCTTTAGGACACACAAAGAGAGATCTATTAAACTATGTGACTAGGTACACTTCTAGCACAATAAAAGGAGGAGATATGCAAAGTGTCCTGGACACACTACAACAGAGAGCAGAATCAGATCCTTCTTTTTTTTACAGATTGAAGTTTGGTGAAAAAGATTATATAGTGAGCTATTTTTGGCGTGATTCAATGATGTTGGAAGATTTTAAAGCATTTGGAGATGTATTAATATTTGATACAACATATAGAACAAACAAATATGGTTTAATATGTGCACCATTTGTTAGAGTAAACAACCATTGGAGAACAACAATGTTTGGTTGTGCTTTTACAACTAAAAAAACTACAAACACTTTTGAATGGGTACTAGAAACATTCCAAAAGTCAATGTCTGGAGCACAACCAAAGACCATTTTTACTGATCAAGATCAAGCAATGAGCAATGCAATTGAAAAGGTAAGATATTCTTCAAAGATGATATATATAATTCTTTTGCAGAATGAAGTTTATCAATTTCTGTTGAATGAAGTATATCATTAAAAACTATATGATAATCTATAGGAAATGAATGAAAATTTAGACATTAGATGATATACTCTAAAAAGTGTGTGATATCATCCATAATGTTAATGGTATCCTCTTAAGGCTTTATAGTATCCTATAAAATAAAGATTATATCCTCAAATTATATAATTTATTATTTTAATTATATAAATATTTTAGGTTCTTCCAAACACAAAGACATAGGTTGTGTTTGTGGCATCTGCAAAAGAACTTTATATCAAGATTTGGCCAGCTGAAAAGCATTGAAGATTTAAAGAACATGTTTGACAAATGCTTATTTGGATGTGATGATGAGAAAGAATTTGATGAATGTTGGAAATATATGGTTCAAAAGTATGGATTAGAAGAAAAGGAGTGGTTTGATAAACTGTATAACGTAAAACAGAAATGGTGTCCTGTGTTTAGCAAAGACATTTTTTCAGCTGGAATTTTGTCCTCCCAAAGATTTGAAGTTACAAATAGAGCAATATCATTCAAGGCCAACAAAACAACTTCATTATATGAATTATTTCATATATTTGAAGCTACAGTTGAAAGATGGAGAAGCAATGAAAAGGCAGACAACTTTAGATGTAGAACAAAAAAACCAAAGACCAAATGCAAACTCTTAAAATAGGTTGCTGATATTTACACTCTCAACATTTTTAAAGACTTTGAAGAGGAATATGAGACAAGCATGAGATCCTATATTAAAGATGTGTCAAATGAAATGACAGCAGGTCTAAAGATGTTTGAAGTGTCTTTGAATGAGGATTTCAAATACAATAGTAGTGTGTTTTACAATGCAGATCTGAAGGAATTTGCATGTTCCTGCTTATATTTTAATGAAACAGGTATATTCTTGGTTCCTGAATTATGTTAATTATGAACCTTATTTTTAATTTACCTTATATTGTATTCAGTTTATCATTACTTATATAATGTAAATTATAATCATCATGACGATGTGTTCTATCCTATTTGATAATGTAGTCTATGTAATATTTGATATCTTATATTCTGATGATGATATAATATGTTACTTATGTTTAAATGAACATGTATTATTTGTTTTCATATACTTAGGGTAATGCATATGCATAATGTATTCACCATTCATCCACAATACATTATGAAAAGATAGACAAAAAATGTAAAAGCAGGTATTTGGGAAGACAAACAAGGTATGTTATTTAAAATAATGTAATTAATATAATATTATGTATTAGAAAAATAATATTTCATATGATTACTGAATTATTATTTAAAAAAATTTCAGGAAATGTTGAAGAAGTTGCTACCATGATAGATACTCCATGGAGACACAATATTGCAAGAAATTTCTATAATTTAGTATGCATTTGTCAAACAAATGATGATGCTAAAAAAGTGTGTGATGAATCTCTTGACAAAATGTATAAGGCAGTCAAGAAAGTATTTCGGACTGATGAAGAAAAGATCAAGGAAATCAATGAAGAAGAGGAAAGAAGAAAAACAGTACATGATCCTTTACCTCCAAAAACAAAAGGAAGGCCACCTGGAAGAAACAAGAGAATCAAAGGTCACTTTGAGAAGCGAAAGACAGCTACAAGACATGCTAATGAATTTGGAACAAAAACTCCAAATCCACAACTAGTTTAGATATGTTTTGAGCAATATTTCTATAATATTATAATACATTTAACTATGTCCCTTTTGTCCAATATAGTATTATTTATATTATTTATACTACAATATATGTAAAAAAATAATTAATTACATATTATTTATAATATAATTGACAATATATATATTCTGTATCATATTTATCATATAACAAACCCAGATTATTATAATTGACACATAATTTAACGTAAAATGTATATCATTTATAAAATAGAGGATACATAAGGCATAATATAGGACAACATAAAAATAATAGAGGACATCATCAAAGTAAAATATGAAATCATAAGGAGAATAGAAGAAATCATTGATGCAATAAAGGACATCAAAAAAACGATTCAAGACATCAATATCCAACATTATCAATATAATAAAAGACATCATCAGAAAAAATAAGACATCATAAAAAAACACAGCACCTCGTCAACAAAATAAAAGACATCATCAATAAAAAAGAGACATCATCAATAGAATAAAGGACATCATATTTACTATAACACATAACAGTAAGACGAAACAAGATATTCTGTATATATCATCAAAGAAATGATACCCTCAAACTATTAAAATAAATCCTCATCTGTAACATAATTACAATTAAAATCTATTACAAAATTATAATAAAAAAACATATATATATATATATATATATATATATATATGTACCTAAAATTACAAATTTTAATGCTTGTCTGATTCAAGTTTATGATGTTTTCTAAGTTTTGTAACTAAAGCTTTGGCTTCTCTTTCAATTCTTGCTTGCTCGGCATAAAACAAATCTTCTTTTTTCTTTCGAATTTTCTGCTTCGCAAGAATGTCTTTTTTCTTTAGACAAAAATTTCTACAATCCGCTCGAATAGCATTAGCATAGATGTTTAAAGGGATAAGTACCAACTCCAAAGCTTGTATACATCTAAAAATCTTCCTATTGACTTTGTGCAAAAAAGAAAAATGAAAAAAAATAAAAAAAGATAAAAATAAAATTAAGTTAAACTATAACATATCATATCATCAATTTAGATAAAAAAAAACGCACACATAGTGTAAGTTAATATGATATCATCTATATCAATACAGGATATAATATGAAGGAATAAAGTTAATAATGGTAGATAAAACATATAACCTACATATCATATGAAAAATACTTACCAACAGATCATCTCTACCCTTATATTTTATAATATTATCCCTTCGGTTGTCAATTATCTCCACTGCAGGTCTTCTTTTTTCATTTCCAATAGTATTAACAATAATATTTGCAAAATGATTGTGCTTATGAACAGGGAAAAATATCTGAAAAAAAAAAAAACATTACACGATATTATTAAACAATAAAAAAATTTAATTAGTGTAAAACGAAATCATCAATGACATGGAACATATCAAAAGAGTAAATAGAGGACATTACAAATGACAACAAAGGATATCAAAAAACAAATAGAGTAAATCATGAATCATAATTTATGATATCATAAATCAATACATGTTATCAACTATGCATATTAAAAAATTAATCTATCCATGAAGTATATCAAGACAACAATGAAGGAAATAATTTAACAAATACAGGATATCAAAAAGCACTAATATATTTTTAAATCAAAAGTAGAAATAATAAAAGAAATTGAGGAAGTAATGAATAACAAAAATGATATCATATAACAAATAGAGGAAATCGTATATCATATGCACGATATCATGAAAGACACAAAAAAAAATCATCTATCAGATGCAAAATATCATTGAATAAGTTTACTTATAAAAAATTCAGTAAACGGTATAATTGAAACAATGTAGGAAATAAATAAATAAAAGAATAGAAAAATAACAAATCCAATTTCTTAAACTTAATTCCTGAAAATTTATCACACCACCTCTGTATCTCTAACACAACTTCATGATCAGAAATGTCTGTTGGTTCAAATGAATTTTCTAAATTCTCCGAACCCTCTTTTGCATCCAAATAAGCAGCATGATCATCACCATTACACAAAGCCTCAATTACATCCTCTGCTTCTTTTACCTTCTGATGTCTCTTATTATACTTCTTTATTCTTTTATGTTGCTTATCAACTTCTTGCTGTTAAAACAAAAACACCAAAAATAAGAATATATAAAAGGAATTAAACAACATTTATTTAAAAACAAAATAGCAAATGTACTTACAAAAACACTGAGTGTAAACCAGAATTTACGGATACGCTTTTGCCCAACTGGATAGTTTCTACCATACTGACTCTCAAGTTCCATTTCTTTCATGTTAAACAAAAAGGCAAAACAGTTGACTATATTTCCAGCCACCCAAGTGTTAGGAGCTAAAGCTAATATATCATACTTGGTGATGTAAATATCAATGTCTAAGCAAGAAAATTCTGCAAAGGTATCTCCCTCAAGTTCTAAGTCAATATCTGGCTTTTTTTTGTCTCCCTTGTGTAGTTTCAACAATCTCCAATGGTTCTTCTTCTTTTCTAGGATCAAAAAACATAGAATCAAATAGCTGCTTCTCTTCTGCAGTAAATGATTTATAATCATGCTTTCTTTCCTGCAATGTCCTAGCCACAAAGAAATCATTGTATACTTCAGGTATTTCAATTGGTAAAGAAGGTACTTTAGCATTCTTCTTTTCAATCCTTTTTTGTTTCAATTCCTTTGACCTTCTCTTTCTCTTTTCAGAATCAGCAGCAATTTTCTTTGATATTTCCTCACGTTCTGCTTGATTCAAAGGAGTATTAACACTAACAATAACAGGATCTAGAAGAGGTATTGTAACATGAGTATCAAGACTAACAACAGAAGAAGAACTTGGTGTACAAACAGAAATAGGTAGCACAGAAGCTTGAACAGATGCAGATGTTTTTGAAGCAGAAACACCAATAGAACTTATCGCAGTGTGAACAAAAACAGGTACTTGAAAAACATTAACTTCACTACTAGCATAAACAGAAGCCTTTCGAGCAACAACAGAACCAGAAGACGCACATAAAACAGAACCTTGTCCTGAAGTAGCAGATAAACTTCTTTTCTTTTGCATTAACATTAGCAAAATTTGACTAGTACGCTTTACCTACATTACCTGTAAAACATATAATAAAGTGAAATAGAATAAAATAGATGAAATCAAATAATAAATAAAAGATTAAATCTAGTAAATAGAGGATATCATAAATAAAAATAAAAAATATTGTAATGAATAAATAACAATAATATCTGAAATAAATTTAAAAAAATATTATTATTCTGAAATAAATATCAATTACATAAACAACTGAAAAACACTAGGATATTTTACAATAATGTTTATCATAAATACATTACAAAATATTTTGTGTTGTTGAAGATACCTCGTTAGGATTTTGCTGCCAGAGGAAGAAATAGGATTAGAAGAAGTAGAAACAATAGTCAAAGGAGCAACAACAGTAATAGGAGGAACAGAAGAAACTGTGGTAGCAGGATAACATTTTAAATGACTAGGATATCAAACTAAATAAACAATATAGTGCACATAACAGAGTATATAATACACACCATAAAGGATATGATCAAATAATAACAAGATATGATAATAAGGATAATATAAATAATACAGAAGGCAAAGGATATATTTCCCAACATCAAGGATAAAGTAATATATAATACAGGATATAAAAATATTATAAACATATAACCCATAAAAAGATTAAAAACTTACTGATATATCCATTGATTGAATTTCTTTGTCAGAAGGAAAGCCTTTAGGAATCTTATATTTTACAAACAAGTCAGAATCATCATCACTAAAAACCTCAGGCATATCGGTTTTATATTCAAGACTTAAAGGCACATCCTTCTGTATTTGTTCAGCTTCCTTTTCAGATTGACCAATATTGGAAGGTTCAGCAATCACTATGCTAGAAACAACAATATTTGACAACACTATACCACTCCCAAATTGATATGGGCTTTTACTTTGATCTTTCACTCGAGCATTCAAAGAATCTAAATCCCAATTTCTTATAAAAGGAAATTTAACTTCTGCATGTTCTCCAAAATGCACTTTTTGAACAAAACCAATCAATAATGCTGGCAAACATCCACCAATCTTCTTCAAATGCTTACCACCAATTATGGACTTTTTTTTCTTTTCAAGCAGAAACTTTTGAAAATCCTCTATAGAACTGCACATTTCCCTTATAATATAACCACACCAGTCAAAATCTTTGATTTTATGAACATCTCTCAAATATTTAACACAACTAATATTCAGAGACTTATCACCATAAGGTGCTAGAAAATTAGTCATTGCATTAACCACAAAAAGTCTCTTAAACTCATCTCCACCATTCTGTAAAGATTGAAATTTTTCCTTAAATACATCCAAAGGAACATATTTTTTTTTGGCAACAGATTTAGCTGCACCAGCCTCCTCTTCAGGTATATCTTCACAAGACTTCTTCCCTGTCTGAGAAGATATAAGAGCTAAAAATAAAAAAAAAATAAAAAATTCATTAGTATACATAAGAAAGATATCATTAAAACAATAAAGAAGAAAAATAAAACAATAAAGAATATCAAGAAAGCAATAAAGGATGTAATATCTCACAAAATGAAGGAAATAAATACCTTTGTCACTAACTTTTTCTCCTTTTAAAGGAGTTGTTCCAGATAAAAAAAAAAATTAAATTTCTTCTTCTGAGGCTTCACAACGCCAGCATCCTCTTCATTGTCTAAACCAAAATAGTCTCTCAATTCCTTGATTATATCCTTATCTGGATTTTCACCTACCTTCTTTTTAGACAACTCAATAGCTGGTGTAGCAGTGTGAGGAATGCCAAGAACATTGTGTAAATCAACACTGTTGAAAGAAATATTCTGATCACCAACCAACAAAATTTTAGCTGTAGGATTATAATTCAAAACAAGAGGCTGATACAAAGATCTATTTAGATCTCTAGAAAAGTTCATATGTAAAAGTCCACCAAACCCAATGTCTTCAACATCAGACTTCTGATCCTTAGATAAGAGACTTATAAAATATGACATTGAATGTGCACTAGATTGACTAGAAAATGTAACATCTCTCATATCATCTTCAGTTATATCACTAGAACAACAAAAAAGAACAAGAAATTGATTAGCCAAATACAAAGATATAAAAATTATATATAATAATGTTTTCACAATGTAATACCTTAAATCAAAACCTTGTTTTTCAAACTTCTTTCTTTTTTGAGGCTTTGTAACATCAAGTTTAACTTTTTTCACAGAAGATTGTTTGACTTGTTTTTTGAAATATAAAATACAATGTAAGAAAAAATAGTACAATACAATAGAGGATATCATGATAATAATAATGGACATAATCAAAAGAATATAGGACATCATTAACTGAAACCAGGACATCAAAACAGTGTAAAGATATCATCAATAGAGGAAATTATCTGAGTAATTACAGGATATCATGATAATAATATAGGACATAATTAACAGAACTTAGGACTTCATAAACAGTGTAAAATACATAATCAAAAGATATAGGACATCATTAACAAAACCCAAGAAATCAACAAGACAATAAAGGAAATCATTTGAGAAATTAGAGAGATATCATGATAATAACAAAGGACATAATCATGACAATAAAGGACATCATTAACAGAACCTTGGACATCATCAATAGTGTAAAAGGCACCATCTATAGAGGAAATCATGAAAACCATGTAGGATATCATTAAGACAGTAGAGGAAATGAGTAAACAGTTACTGGACATCAACTAAATAAAAGAGGACATCATCAACAAAAAATAAAACATCATCAATAGAATAGAGGACATCAACAACAGAATAGAGGACATCATCAACAGGATAGAGGACATAAGTAACAGGATAGAGGACATCATTAATTGCAATATAGGACATCTTCAACTGGATAATCAAATACAAGACTCTATCTAAATAATAAAAAACATCATCAAAAGAATATAAAAATCATCAATAGAAAAGAGTACATCATCAACAGAATATAGGACATAATCAAAAGAATATAGGACATCATTAAAAGAACCCAAGAAATCAATAAGACAATAGAGGAAATCATCTGAAGAATAACAGGATATCATGACAATAATAAAGGACATAATCAAAGCAATATAGGACATCATTAACAGAACCTAGGACATCATAAACCATGTAAAAGACATCATCAATAGAGGAAATCATCTGAGAAATTACATGATATCATAATAATAATAAAGGACATAATCAAAACAATATAGGACATCATTAACAGAACCTTGGACATTATTAACGGTGTAAAAGACATCATCAATATAAGAAATCATAAAAACCATGTAGAATATCATTAAGACAATAGAGGAAATGATGTAAACAGTTACAGGACATGAACCAAGTAAAAGAGAACATCATCACCAAAAAAATAATCATCAATAGAATAGAGGACATAATCAACAGAATAGAGGACATCATTAATTGCAATATAGGACATCTTTAACTAGATAATCAAATACAAGACTCTATCTAAATAATAGAAATCAGCATCAAGAGAATATAAAAATCATCAATAGAAAAGAGTACATCATCAACAGGATATATGACATAATAAAAAGAATATAGGACATCATTAACAAAACCCAAGAAATCAACAAGACAATAGAGGAAATCATTTGAGAAATTAGAAGATATAATGATAATAATAAAGGATATAATCAAAAGAATATAGGACATCATTAATAGAACCCAGGACATCAACAAAACAATAGAGGAAATCATCTGATAAAATACAGGATATCATCATAATAACAAAAGAAATAATCAAAAGAATATAGGACATCATTAACAGAATAAATGACATCATTTATTGCAACAAAGCACCTCATCATGAGATAGCAAAACATCAGTTTCATACACATATTATACACATAATACATATAAGACATCATGAACATAGTAGAGGATATCACTAAAAATTACAGGATATAGGTTAAAAACGAAACATATATTACAACAACAACAACAAAACAAACCTAGTTTCGGCAGTTAACTTTCGCTTCGACAATTTTCCTCGGAGATTTTCTGGAAATCAACAATGAAATGTTAAGAAGAAAATTATAGATGAAAATGTAATTGAACTAAAAACCTAAATAATTTTTTTTTTTTTAAAAAAAAAAAAAGAAAATTCAACAACAATAAAAAACAATCGAAGAATTAAATTAAAGTAAATATCAAAATCAATTCATCAAAATTGACAGAATCATCAATGATAATCAATTATAAGAACATCAACAGTAAAAATAATCCAAAGCAGAATTCGACTGAAAAACCTAAATCAACTAAAAAAATAACCAGAATTCAACTTAGAAGAATCATTATCATCGGAAGTTAACAGAGGTTTATTAGCATTCTTCGACCTCATCTTTGATTTACGACGATAATAAGTAAGAGTAAAGTCTTTCATACAACGAAGAAAGAAAATGCAGAAAAAGAAATCAACAAACGATTAACAAATGAAGAACAACGATGAAAAAATACAAAGAAAATAAATCGAAAACGAGTGAATAAAGAAGAAGAAGAACAAAATAGAAGAACTTCAAATTAATGGCCGTTTATTTTGAGAAAAGAATATCAAAGGAAATATAAACGTTGAGAGAATATTAAATTGGGAAAGAAAAATTGAAAGAAATTGGGCCGAACATCATTAATTTTTTTTTTTTTTTTTTTTTTTTTTTTTTTTTTTTTTTTTTTTTTTTTCACCCGGTTCACCCTTTGGGCTAATCCGAATTCGGGGATCAGTTTTGGGTGGTTAGGTTCCAGTCCCCTCCCGATTGTTGTTGCGGGGGATCGAACACGAGTCCTCCCTACCAAGTGTAGTCCCAATCACCACTACACCAACAACCAATTGGTGGCCGAACATCATTAATAACATTGTTGGACTGAATAAAAGAAGACCGGGCCAACAAGCCCGCGCGACTGACACAACGTTGGGTCAGGCAGGACTGACCCAATAGTTTGTGATCTTAATATATTTCATTTGTTTAAATATCTAATGAATTGATTCATTATTTTTTATATATAATTATTTTATTATTAAAATTATTTAATATTTGTGCATTGCACGGGGTTTAACCTAGTTTTATACTTTCTTCATTTTTTACAATTTGTATTGGCAAGCGTGAGATTTCCAAGGACGCGATGAAATTAAAGCAAAAAAAAAAAAAAAAAAAAAAAAGGAAATATGATGTTTCAGCATTCAACACCATGAATTCCACCTCTAAATGTTCGAAAATGACTTATAATCAATATTTTGTTGGTTTGTGTATATGCTATGACATTTATATATAATTATTTTTTATATAAAATTATTTTATTATTATAATTATTTAATCTTTGTCAAAATTCCACCCGATTCACCCTTTGGGCTAATCCGGATTCTGGGATCAGTTTTGGTCTAGTTAGAATCCAGTGTTCTCCCAATTGTTGTTGCGCAGGATCGAATACTACTCGCTTAATGTTATAAGAATTAATTTGTTCTTTTACAAACGTCGACATGGCGTGGCCAACTTCACATATAACGAATTTTTAGGGTGTGATTTTATTTTTACTTTATTAATCTCTTGTGTGTGTTGACACTTTCCTTCTTAATATTAATATCTTGCGACTCTTGATTGTTCAATCTATGAAGTGCATACCCAAAAAATAGACCTAGATGCCGCAAATCTTTGGCCAATTTATTTTTATGTGGAAAGCCAACCTTAAGGTGTACAACAGTACAAAGGCTATCACAACCGCAAGATGGAAAATTTTAATATTAGCTTCTAATAGAAATATGAAAAATCTATCTAGTAGACCAAAGAACTTAGGTAAATGGGGATGATTTACAAAAATATGGTAAATTTAAAACTTATTTACACTTTTGCGTCGGAATAAAAATTATTTACGGAGTTATCGTTGATGTAGACTCGGATAAGTAGCGGTTTTACCCTTCATAAATTGTTACTCCGTATCTTTATTTGGAGTACTAAACACAAACCGCTACCTAAGGTAGCGGTTTATCTCTAAAGAAAAAATTACCCCCAAATGTATTACCAAGCCTACGTGGAGTCGTGAATTGTATTTTCGTAATTAAGTTTCATTCCAACGCAAAACCGTAAATAAGTTTTTTAAAAGCTATATTTTTGTAAATCTTCCGGTAAATGGCATTATATCTTACGTAGTATGATTAAAACTCTTGCTCATTAAGCGTTTACCAAATAAGTTTTAATATTTTTATTTTGGGAAAGTTCATAAATTTTTTTTTTTTTTTTTTTTTTTTTTTTTTTTTTTTTTTTGAAGAATAAATTTAAAACTTGATATACTCTAAGGGGGCATTTGGTTCGCGGATTATAGATATTAGGTATGAGTTTAGAATGACCAAAACCCATACCATATGTTTGGTTGTCAAAAATATGATGTTTGAACTCATACCTCAAACCCATGAGGTATGGGGTTTAGAAACCTTAGGGGGAAGGTGTGTTTGGCTCATTCCATTTCCTTAGGTATCAAATATATGAAATTAAGGGGATGATATTTCATTCCAGAATTGAACCAAACACATGGTATTAAGTATCAAGTTCCAACCCGATATCACCTTAACCCTATTCCTGATCCCAAACCTATACCACTCTGCGAACCAAACGCCCCCTAAACTTTTTTTTTGTTTACTTTATTTATTTACTAGTTTTGTGCCCTGTGCGATGCCCGGGTTGTTTATTGAATTTTAAAATAAAATAATCTATATGTCAAAATTTAAAATATATCATTGATACAAAATTAGTTAGGAGCTGATGTGCTTTTCTAACGATTTTCTATCTAATAAGTATGTAATGACTATTAATAATGTTGGTGAAAATATTCGCTTTAATACATTAAAAAAATAATTAAAAAAATTAACAAAATATAAACTAAATAAAATAAATGTTCAAAGCATGTCAGATTGACCAGAACCCAAAACTTTGGACAAGGGATGAACATTTCTTGACACATAACCTGAAGTGACCCAATCCGAGATGTTTCATGACCCAACCCTAATTGACAGATATTCATTCTATTAGATTGTGAAGTATATAATTTTAACTCGATTAGTATATATTATAAATGGATGTTTTACGGTTTGAACTACTTCCTTCACTCCAAAAAAATATTATGATATAAAAAAAATATTATATGATAATTTTTTAGAATTATAATCTAATACATTGGATAAAATTATAATTCAATTTGTACATATGAAATATTGATATTTTATCGATAATAAAACTCTAGACTAACAATTTTATCCTAAAATTCTATTCAAATAAAATTCTAAACTAACCTTTTTATCTTATGAAATCTATTTAAATTTATCAACGTGGCGCGACACTTGGCGAAAAGTTAGAACGCTAAATGTCGCAATGTCGTAACTTGGCTATAAGTTTAGCTTTATATATTAGTTACTAGTTTTGTGCTCGTGCGATGCTCGGGTTGTTTATTGAATTTTAAAATAAATTTTTAATCTATATGTCAAATTTTAAAACATATCATTGATACAAAATTACTTAGGAATTGATGTGTTTTTGTGACGATTTAAACTTGTAGACATGTAATGACTAATAATAATAATATTGGTGAAAAATATTTCTTGAACCGTAACCTGAAATAATGACCCTGCCTGAAATAACTGGTGACCTGACCTTTACTGGTTAAAACACAGTAATAAAATTATATTAGAATGTGAAGTATATTATTTTAATCGATTAGAATATATTATAAACAATGGATGCGGTACATTTTTAACTAATTCCTTCACTCTAAAAAAATATTATGATACAAAAAATACATTTATATGATAATTTATGAGAGTTCTAGGCAAATGAGGATTTACATATTCCCAAAATTGGTAAGAAAGTTGATGATGTTATTTGGCTTCGTAATTTGGAAAACCCTAATTCTCCTCCATTTCAGCCTCCTTCTTGACCTCAACCTTCTTATCCAGGTATTTTCTCTGTCTTTCTTCAATTGCTTTACAAATTTATTGCTATTTATGATTTTTTATTGGATGAATTAAAATCACGTGTCAAGTGAATTATGCTACCTCCTTTGATTTTAACATTTGAAACTTGTACAAATGTTAAGAAATTATGTCTTCTGTATCCGTAATGCTTTGACTTATGGACTATTCATGTACTCTTTATGGCGAACTTTTAATAGAGAAATTTTGGTTTGAGCAAGAAAGCGTGAAAAAGCGGGTGGGTCTAAGAAAAATAGACAATTTTTATAATCAGGGGCAAGAACATTGACTTTCTTTCCAAAATGTTCGATTTAATACATTAAAAAATATAAAAAATTAGCGAAAAATAAATTAAATTAAATAAATGTACAAAACCAGTTGGATTGACCCGAACCCAAAACTTTGGGTAAGGGTTGAACATTTCTTGACTCATAACCTGAAGTGACTCAATCCGAGATGACTCATAAATCGACCCTAATTGACAGGTCTACATAGTAATAAAATTCTATTAGATTTTGAAGTATATTATTTTAACCGATTAGTATATATTATAAATGGATGTTTTATGCTTTGAACTACTTCATTCACTCAAAAAAAATATTATGATATAAAAAATAAATTTATATGATAAATTTTGAAAATTATAATTTAATAATTTTTTTGAATAAAATTATAATTCAATTTGTACATCTGAAATATTGGTTTTTTTTATCGAAAATAAAATTCTAAATTAACAATTTTATCCTAAAATAATATCCATATATAATTCTAAACTAATTTTTTTATCTTATGAATTCTACTTAAATATATCCAACGTGGCACGACACTTGGCGAAAAGTTGAAACGCTGCCTCGCGATTTGGCTAAAAGTTTAGCTTTATATATTAGTTATATGATATGATATGATTTGTTTTTTTGGAAATTTAATAGTTTTAATTATTTTTTTCGGGAAACTTAATAAATTTAAACTTGAAACATTTTATATTTTCTTTTTCGTTAGGCGAACACTAAATATTATTAAATCAAATCGAGTTCCATCAAAGTTCAGAAACTTTAGAGGAAATTGTCACACCATACAAACATCGACTTAATATCATCATACACCAACATCAAAAGGGGGTATCCAATACAATATTATGCAGAACGTTGTGAGCACCACACTCCAATTTGACCTTTAGCAGCCCCATTTGTCTAGCAATTCGGACACCCATCCTTGCAACTGCAACCTCAGCAAGCTCCACATCCCACCTCGCATCTACCCTCTGCACTGCAGCAACAATAATACACCCGTTGATGGACACACCCAGCCCCACGCTTCCGTCAGCACCAATGTGTCCAATCAATCAATCAATCAATCAATCAAAGCCTTAATCCCAAAAGTGGGGTCGGCTAACATGAACCAAATTTGATTATTCCGTGTAGTCATCAACATAAATCTTTCTCCTCCATCCCTTACGATCCAAAACTTCATCCTCACGTAAATCCATGCACTTCATATCCTTCCTCACTCCTTCCAACCAAGTCATCTTTGGTCTCCCTCTTCCTCGTTTAATCCCTCCATGGTCCCACTCTTCCACTCTTCGCACCGGTGCACCCTCGGGTCTCCGTCTTACATGTCCAAACCAACGCAGACGATTTTCCCTTAATTTATCTACAATGCCCGCCACACCTACTTTCTTGCGAATAACCTCATTTCTGATTCTATCTCTTAAAGTGTTTCCACACATCCACCTTAACATGCGCATTTCCGTAACCTCCATCTTTTTAATATGCTCTTTCTTAGAAGCCCAACATTCTGTACCATAGAGCAACACTGGTCTTATGGCAGTCCTGTAGAATTTTCCCTTCAACTTTAAGGGAATGCTGCGGTCGCATAGCACTCCCGTGGCCGCTCTCCATTTAAGCCACCCTGACTTAATCCTGTGGGTCACGTCTTGATCAATGTCACCATTCTTCTGGATGATCGACCCTAGGTACTTAAAACATTCACTCATGGTCAAATCCTTTCCATCCAAACTCACCACTTCATTGCTTGTCCCCCTCTGAGTGCCAAAACGACATACCAAATATTCAGTCTTACTCCGACTTAGCTTAAACCCTCTAGATTCCAACCTTTGCCTCCATTGCTCCAACTTGACATTAACCCCATCCTTAGTCTCATCCACCAAAACGATATCATCTGCGAACAGCATACACCATGGAACCTCATCTTGAATTGGTCTAGTTAATTCGTCTAGAACCGTTGCAAAAAGAAAAGGGCTTAATGCAGACCCTTGATGCAATCCGATTGTAATAGGGAAATCTTTTGTCAACCCTCCGCATGTCCTCACATTTGTTGACACATCCCGATACATATCCTTAACTAGGTCTACATACCTTCGTGGGATACCTTTCTTCAACATTGCCCACCAAAGTATCTCTCTTGGCACCTTGTCATATGCCTTCTCTAAATCAATAAAGACCATATGAAGATCTTTCTTCTTTACCCTATAAAACTCCATCATTTGTCTTATCAAATGGATTGCCTCCATAGTAGATCTCCCAGGCATAAAACCAAATTGGTTATCTGAAATGCTTGTGCATGCCCTCAACCTTTGTTCAATCACCCTTTCCCACAACTTCATAGTCAGCACCAATGTGTCCATCTGAGTTAATCTTCACCGCACCAACAGCCGGGGCAGCACCAACTTTCACACATCACCGACCCAGCAGGCCTAGCTGGTTTGAAGACCCTCGATGCATACTCCCTGTTATCGTGCTGCATAATTTGAAGCGATGTGCACAGTGTCAGCAACACTCCCTTGGTGTATTCTCTTGTTTCTGCAATAGCTCCACTCTTTCTCGTCAAGTCTTCTAGCAACACACTGAAGGATGTAGCAGGGGCATCCACCAGTAATTGCACTGTGCCCAAATCGCAGTAACGTCCTGACAACTGAACAAGGCATGAATAATTGTCTCACTTGCATTCCCACAAGTTTGACATAGACCTTCAGCAGCAATGTGGCAATGGTGAAGGCGTTCTTTGACAGCGAGGCTCCCCTTACACGCTCGTAGGCCATCAATTCATTGACACATATTCACTTACCGAATTTGGCCTTTATCTATTTGTGATAAAAAATTTTGTTTATCAATTTGTGAGTAATCTCCCACTAGATTTCATATTAAGTTATTTCACAACTAGTTTTAGATGAGGAGTAAAATATGGATGTAAAACTCATTGGAAATGCTCCATAGTTCACAAATTTTGACTTAAATATCCTAGCATGGTTTTCAGCCAACTCTTGTAAATTATCAAACTAAAATTAACTGTAAATTAAATCAGAATGAAATAAGGTTCAAAAAATCAAGTCACATTCATGCATGAATGAATAAATCAGACTCTTATCATAAATCAAATCCTCCCAATGTGATGAAAAAAACACAGAGAATGTGGATTCTATCATCACAACAATCAACCAAATGTACCAAAAAAAAAAAAAAAAAAAAAAAAAAAAAAAAAACTTCCTCAACACTAGCGTCAAATATAGAATGAGACCCTAAGTAATACAAGTATTAACACTAAAAATTTACAAGATGCGAGGGGTCATGCCATTCTAGTTTACATAAAACTAATGAAGTAACCAAATTTCCTATGTTCAAGAGGCCAGATACTATTCTGCGATGAGTTACAGCATTCAGAACATGTCAGCAACAACATGAAACACATATAAACTGCATAGTTTCTCTGTACACAAAAATTTCTTAGTTTTCCCTTGAAAACTCAGCCACTTCTTCTAATGCAATTTCCCGGTAAAAGATATTTAAACTTTTCTGCATTCTGTAGTAAGTAAGAAGGAAGATGGACAGCAGAATAAGAGCGAGGGATTGCACCCAATTTCCCAATCATGTCGCGAAATGTATATTCTTCAGGAAGCATGTCAAACAGGTTTGTCCCTTTACATATAATATCCTGAATCCTCTTAAGGTTCAAATAATGTGAAAATCTGACACGGTCCGTATGACTGTATGCCTTCATTTTGAATATGAAATCTGATATGTGCCGAAAGCAAAAGCTACAATGCCACCCAGCATCTGCCAAGAGAAGATCAGTCTGTCGAAAATGTGCATACCTAGTGACTCCAGGTTTGTACCTGTGGATTGAAGCTCTCCAACTATTGTCATCTACGTGGTAATCAAATGAGTATAAATAGTTCTTGAGCCGTAGATGAAGAATTGGAGGAACATAATCACACCACCTCAGCAAATCCACCGTGTGTCTGCTAGGAATTTCATCAACATCAGACATTACTAGCAAATCATCCTCCTCAATGCCAGCAATTCGGAGAAGCTGATCAAGAGCAACTCTTTGATATGCCTCCTCAATAAAAGGATTCTCCCCTTTCTTAAATCTTCCTCCTATTGTACCATAAGTTAGCCTTGGTTCAATGAACTTGAACTTTTCACGATTAATAAAAAAGAACAACGGCTTTGGTATGCCTGTGAAGGTAGAATTTGATTCCAATAGAACAAATTGAGTCACAAAAGGATACAATTCGTTCCAACGGATTTCTAACATATCCACCTCATTGCTGAATAGAACCGCATCAAAAACTCTACGAGGATAATCACGAATTCCCCAACCATGAAGCTTGCATAGAGTATCCATTGTCATATTCTCATTGTAATAATGAGTGATTTCAGTGAAAGGCTTCGGAGGGTGATCCCATAGCGGTCGAAGGAAATATGTAATCTTTTGACCATGAAGATAAACACCAAATATACACAGTGGGATCAGCACAAAACTTAGAAGAAGGGTCTTCATATCAATTCCTCTAACAATACAATTTAATCTTGACATCATTGCCCCGCATCGAATTCCCTGTGCAGATGAATTCATTAGATATAAGGACTCTTCCATTGTCTTCATTCAGTTTTCTTACAATATTAGTCTAACAAACACCACCTACCATGTTTAATTATCAACATATAACAATAAGGTTTCAATTTAAATTAATCAAATATTCTGCTTCTCTTCGCCAACTATATCAACCAACCCAACTAACTCGGCCACAAAAATTTATTTCTTGGATTATGAAAAGAAGGTTGATACCAAATATTTAAACATAAACACTTCAATACTAATATATACATCAATAAATTTCACATTTTATTCTATCACCAAAAACTAAATTAGAATTGGAAACAAATATAATCAAGCAATTTTTAAAAAGCCATAAAAAATCACAATAAAATCAATTTATAATCACCAAAAAAAAATGTTATTTAATAACATTGGGTTTAACATGGAATAAAATTAAATTCCAAAATTATAAGCTTTCAACGAACAATTCAAAGCATGCAAAATCAACCCATGAACCAAAAACTGTCCAAAGTTCTAATTTTAAACTCAAAACTCAACCAAAATCAGCAAAAATCAACACGAAAACTTCATCACCAACAAAACAATAAGATACAGCAGAAAGAAGCGTCAATTGAACAATGGCAACAAAAAAAGAGGGGGGGGGGGGGGGGGGGGGTGGGGAATAGGATAAATTACCTGGCCACAAATATCATTACATATAGCATCAGTTTTCTTCGAATAATAGTAACCCTCAGCCATAATTTTAAAACCCAAATTACAAAAATCCATAAAATTGCCAGAAATTAATGAAATGGGCGCCCAAAAATTAATCACCTGTTTCTTTTAATATTGACAGAGTTGAGAAATTGTGTAAAAATGGAAGCAAAACAGGAGAAGAGAGAGAAAAAAGGGTGGAAATTGGGGTGGTTTTTGAGCCGTTGAAGATGGTGTGTGTTGTGGGGTGTTTTTGCAGGTTGAGAGGAGTTCGAACCGTCAATAATAATAGCCGTTTGGTGTTACTTTCTCTCTCTAAAATCTTAAAACAAGGGTTGAGAATCGGGAGAGGGAGAGGGAGAGGGAGAGACAACAAGTATTTATCAATAATCATCATTATATAAATAAATAAAAAATAAAAAATAAAAATAAACAATAATTTTTATTTTTTTTTGAAGGGGGGAGATAAAATTCATTAATAATAAGCCATATGGCACTTACATAAGAAATCGTAATCGAACAATACAAAGACAAAAGAACCAATTACAAATTCGACATAAATTAAACTACAATTGCACGCGCAAAATGACTCTCTGAAATACCCTTGGCTCATATAACGTTGTCCTATGCAGCCTCTTGCAAGGGGGTCTGGCAATATGTTGTAGTTTTTGACGCGAACCTTCATTGGCTCAGAAACCCGTACTCCTCGACCTGAAGTCAAAATTGGTGTCGTACACTTCACCACTGACAAGACAATCTCCGATTCAAGCACGGATATCGGCATGGAAGCATAACCCTTTAGCCCAAACCAACATAAGATCAAACCAAAGCCCCATAGCCAAAAAACCCGGCTCAAATCCTGCACCAGAAGATCGGCACACCAATCTGCACACCCCATAGCACACCAACACACCACACAAAAAGAAAAAATAACAAACCCAAATAAACCACACACACAAAGACGGAAAAAAGAGACCCAAACACCACACACACCACTAAAAGAAAAAACAGAAGGCAAACTAAAAACAAGAACTACGGCCGTAACCCTAACAACCCACCCCGCAGCCAATCCGAACACCACCACCAAAACTCAGAGGTTCACCAACCCAACCCACATACCGCCACACAGTAAAGCCTGAACCGCCGAGACCCGCCCGAGAAGCCCAAACCCCACACACCCCTGAACCGCGGCAATGACGGCTGGAAACACCAGACTGAGAACGACCCTACGCGAGGGACTTAGAGGAAGATAACTCTCCCTCCCCATTCTCCTACAAAACGTCGCGACGACGGGCAAAGCAGTGGAGCAGAGGCGCGGCAGGGAAGCGGAGAAGAAAAACGGCGGCAAGCCGGCAGCAAGGCCGGTGAGGAGAAAAGGCGGCCGAAAAAGGGGAGCGGGGCACGATGCAAGGCCGACCAGACAAAAAACCAAAACGAGAAAAGACAAAAACAAACTAAGGAGATAGATCGGAGGCTCGCCGACGTTGTGGCATAGGCGGTGAGCCGTAATGGAACAATTATTGTTTATTCTCTCAAAATAAACAATAATTGTTCCATTAGGTTTTTTTTTTTTTTTTTTTGACAAAGGATACTAAAATTACATATTAATACTAAAGCAAATAAAATTAATTGCCGCTTCTCCCGCGATTTGATGAGCTCGATGAACGCGCTGCCGATCCGCCTTATGTATATTACAGTACTGAAAGGTTGAACCAAGCTGTTTAATGAAGGTTCCGAGAGTTAGATAAACCTTTAAAATATTTCCTAAAATAGTGTTGATTAATGTCAAAGTCACAAGTCGATTAATGTAATTAATGGTTATTTCATTTTCCTTTTAATATTTCTAGTTATCTTATCTATAGATCTCGGGGAGATTGTTAGGTTTTGTCACTACTGTTTCGGGGTTTTTTTTAGAATCCCTTGGGATACTGGTCGCGCTCTGACTAGCAACGGGACTCGGACACCTGCAAAAACACGAATCTTCGGTGGTCGGAGATCCGCCTCCGACGATCAAGTTAGTGACCAGAAACGGAATAAATGTAAAGAGAGAAAGTAGAGAGTATTTGGAGCTTTTAGTGCTCTATTGAATGTTATGTCATAGTCCACCCCTCCCATCATCAATGATTGGGATATTTCTAGGGGTGAGGATTTGTGCCTCTTAGGGTAAGTGACCTAGAATTTAAGGCCCTTGATTGGTTGTGCAATCAGCAAATTAAAGGACATATGTCCTCTGGGGGCGCCGTTTTGCGGCATTCTAGTATATTGGGCCTCCTAATGTAAGGAGGCATTTATGACATATTTGATTTCAGGTGCTCTCTTTGATGAGTGTCATTTATGACACTCATTTGTTCTCTTTTAGGATGATTTTAAATTGCTTTTATAGCTCTTTTTTTTTTTTCCTTTTTGCTTAGTTTTGCTCTTTAGTTCTTTAGTTTGCACTTTACTTAGTTCATTTTCCATTTTCATGCATTTCTTGGTTTTTCTTGTCTTTTTCCCTTTTATTTGTTTGTTTTCAGGTTAGGGTCGCTATCCAAATATTCTTAAGATCCCTTCCAAAGTTTGGCATTGATTAGGAGGCCTAGTGTTCTCCATTTGAAGCCCAAGAGCAAAGGAGTTCAATAGCTTGGTCATTTAAGTTGCGCCTTCATGCCGTGAGGGCATGAAGGAGTGGTGTCAAACCCACCAAGAAGTGCTCAACTTTCTCCCTATTGCATCATGGCTCATCCGGAGCTCACGAGGACAAGCTCGGCCTCACCAAAGGGATCTCCCCTACTCTAGCTGCGTGAGCGCGTACGTGAGAGGAGCAGCTGCGCCAAGCTTATGTGCGGCCGCGCGCGACCCTTGAGCAGCCGCACCCCTTCCTTCTCCCAGCTCTGTACCCTTTTTTTAGCGGCCGCGCTCTTTGAGGTTATTTTTAGGACGTCTAACTAACTTCCTTATAGTTAGTTTTGTATAAATAGAATCAGCTGGATTTTTAGAGAGAAAAGATGATTAGGAAATTAGAATTAGAGTTTTAGAAAGAGAAACACTTGTTCTTAGATTTTAGAGAGAGAAATTCATGGCTGATGATTGATGATTCTAAGAACAATTTTGATTGATTTCACCAAAGTTTGTAAGGATTTATTTTACTTTAATGCAATCTTTATTTGTTTGATTTCAATTGTTATGATTAGTTGATTAAATTTGTTTGATTGAAATGATGATGATGAATGTGTTGATTAGCTTAGTTTTGATTTTGATTTCTTCCATGTATAGTGAGTAGTTTACTTGCTAGGGATGTGGTGAAGCATGTTTGAGTAATTGATCATATCTAATTGGGAGCTTTTGATTGATTTAGCATTGTGATTAAATTGGTTGATTGATTTTGTGCATGTGTTTTATTAATTAAAGAGTAGCTAACTTTAATTGTCATACTAGATTACATTGTGTGCGTACATTGATACGGACCATTGATTTGTAGCTCACATTTATCGACCGAGCTTGGTTTTGACGTTCCTAGTAGAGTCTTTTGTAGTTGGCGCTAGTTAGACCCCTAGGAGATAGCTTGTTGAGCTCTTTTGATTGCATTATCTATCTTCCCTCGCAATACTCGAATTGATCAATCTCCAACCCGATTAGAGTGTGTCTATTGCAAGAATATGTGGATCCTAAATCCCTAGTGTTTGTTATATTGATTTACCTTGTGTTTGCGTTGTTTGTCTAGACATCCTACATTCCCATTTACGCTTCGAGATAGCTTAACTTTAGCAATAGTTAACTTCCCCCCCATTCCCTTGGGTTCGACCGTTGACTTGCCTCGATACTAGTATTTGGGTTGGTTAAGGGCTTACAAATTTAGTTTTGACCGTGGGAGGATTAGTTTCAACGACCTAGTCTCGACCCGCATAAAAAATGGCGTCGTTGCCGGGGAATGTTGTAGTAGTTTGCTATTGTTGTTGAGTCTATTTCACTTTATCTCAAAAATACAAAAAGATTTTTCCCTTTTAGGCTACATTTGTAGCAGTGCTATTGATATTTGCTTTGAGTTTTTGTATGCGTAGGATAAGAGGAAGGACTCTAGTGCCATTTGAGCCGGAAATTGAGAGAACCATAACAAGTGTAAGGGTTGCTAATCGTTCTTTAAGTCCAAGCTTTCCAAGAGAGGAAATTCATCAAGAAAGAGAAGAAGAGGATCGAGGAAGCATGGGAGCTAATCCAAGAGTTGCTTTGAAGGAGTTGGGAACTCCCGGTGCTTATAGATTTGGTCGGGTCTAAATCTACCGCAAGTGTACGGGTCATTTACTGTAAATATAGGGTGAGCAAGGTATCGTATCCACAAGGAGGTCTACTCAATTACCAAGCTAAGAAACTAAAATATTATTTAGACAACAGAAAATATGAGAAAAGTACTACTAAAACTATAAACGATATGATTAAAGTTGCAAACAAGTATGAGAAATAGTCTAGGTTTCGGGTTTCGCCAATTACTCTCTTCAATGAAATTAATCTAATTGCAGGGTTGAATAAATATAGTATAGCAATGATCGAATTACCAATAGTATGTAATCTCCTCTCCCAAGGTAGAAAACGTATATTTAAATCAATCTCATCTCTACTTCCGTGATCACAACAATTGAAATAGACTCATTAAGAATAGGAATTCAATAAGACCACCCCAAGTGTATAACTATTCCTAAAATTATACTACTTGTCGTTTGATAATCCCTCGAACTAGTATTGACAGTTCGCTCCCGCTAATAATCCAATACCTTAAACATATAATAAATTGGCCAGATTAATCATACAAAATAAAACAAGATTATCAAATTGTATCATATAAATCAAATCCAAACAATATAATTCAATTCATTGATAGATTATAAGAGACTACATCCCTAACCTAGAACAAGGAAATTTTGCTAGACATGGAGATTAAGAGAACACAATCAATAATTGTAGGGAATATTTCAAGCATTACCCCTAGTGTTAAGCCGCCGAACCATGCTCATGCACACACTAGTACAATATTGTCCGCTTTGGGCCAAGCCTGCACGGTTTTGTTTTTGGGCTCCTTCCCAAAAGGCCTTGTACTAGTGTATTGAGCACCACTTTATAAATAGCTCATTCCCTTGCTATTTTTTCCATGTGGGACTTGGGATGAAATTCCCAACAATCCTTCCCTCAGACCAAGGACCACATCATCACTCATGGCCTTCCCTCGAAGGATAAACATGATCTGTTACTCACCCCCTTTTCAGTACCGCCGATGCACTATCGGAACCTGCCGCCTGATTACACCATCAGCTAACCATGGATCGCAAACCACTGGACCATGCCCACTTGCTCCAACCACAAGTTACAGGGCAACCCCACCGGTTACAGGCTCACCGCAAACCACCGGACCATGCCCACTCGCTCCAACCACGAGTTACAGGGCAACCCCACCGGTTACAGGACATCCTCTGGTCCCACCAGCTTGAACACCATCAAGAGGACTTTCGACACAAAGGGCACAGATCACCTAACTTTGAGGACACGCGAGGAACACCCCCACATACTCCACGGTAGCCACCCGCCCCGGACCGGACCAGCCCGGCTCTGATACCATTTGTTAAGCCGCCGAACCATGCTCATGCACACACTAGTACAATATTGTCCGCTTTGGGCCAAGCCCGCCCAGTTTTGTTTTTGGGCTCCTTCCCAAAAGGCCTTGTACTAGTGTATTGAGCACCACTTTATAAATAGCTCATTCCCTTGCTATTTTTTCCATGTGGAACTTGGGATGAAATTCCCAACACCTAGCTTGAACCCCACTGTGATCATAAACTAAAGTACGGTGGCGTCCAAAGGGAAGGAAGCTAGAGCAAAAGAGTCGCCAACAAGTTTTAGGAACTTGTAAACCGTTCACAGGGTGAAGGTTACATCCATTAACGATCCAGGAGATCGTTGACTCCAATAAGTCTGGAACCATGACTAGTAGTTCGGGGATGAAGGTACAAATCCAACCTAAAAGATATTGAACCTACCCTAATAATAGGCCTCTACTTTATTCTGATCGTATTCATGTGCGCTTTCTGACTAACATGCAATCAATAGGATTAATCCTAAACCTGTTTATCTATGTTGGTTGAATATTAATGCACAAATAAATCTATTATTGCGATCACTGGAATTATAATCAAATTAACCCTAAACAAGATTATTAATTATTTTATTAAGCGTGATTACAAGTACTAAATTCCCTTTAATTAAACATGCATAAAAGGCGTGATCAAGCAATGACAATGATATATATCAAGCAACATAATAATAATCATCATAATAAAATAATAATAATAATAATAATAATATTCATAACTAGGGGTGTTCATAAATCGGTCCGGACCGAAAAAATGGACCGGACCACTCCGGACCGGACAAGACCGAATTAATCGGTCCGGTCTTCGGGTCTTGAAATTCATTTTTTCGGTCTTCGGTCCGGTCCGGTCCAAAACCCTATAAAAACCGGTTTTGGACCGGACCGATTTTTTATAAAAAATATGTGTGAAACCTTAAATAACGTTTAAAATTATCCTTAATAAGCTTAGAATACTTTAACTTTATAAGTTTTTTTGCACTACACATACAAAAAAAGACGCAAAAATGACGTTACAATATCGTTTTTCCAATATTTTTTTTTGTGTTTTCCTTGACTTTATTAAAAATTAATATTCTTTTTAAAAAAATTCTTAAATCGGTCCAAAACGGTCCGGTTCGGGTTTTGGACCGATTCTTTCGGTCCGGTCCGGGTTCGGTCCTAACTTAATCGGTCCGGTCTTCGGTTCTTAAAATTCTAATTTTCGGTCTTCGATCTTATCCAGGTTGGTCCGGTCCGGTCCGGTCTTGGACCGATGAACAACCCTATTCATAACCATAATCATGAATCATAAAAATAATCATAATCATAATTAATAATCATAAATCATGTTAAAGCATAATAATAGCAAGATCCTAGGCATGATACTAATAAGATTAATAACAAACCCTAGCATGTCACTAAACAACAAAGATCAAAGCTTTAACCCTAACATGATACTAACAATCAAAGAATATTAGGAAGATTATAAAAGGCATCATACTTTTAATCATACTTGATATTAAATCTAGACATGATACTAAGAATTTATTGTTGTCACCCTAAACATCAAATTAAGGAAAAAAAATCCTAACATGATACTAGGAATCATATTAACAACCTAAGCATGATTATATCAATTAAACAATTAAAGCACTTACTTGGATCCCTCGTACCTCTTTCTAATAACAAAATACACACGTTAGTAACTTCAAGGAAAATAAAAATTAAAACAATTAAATTAAATAATTGAAAGAGAGATTTGTGACCAAACCCTCAGAAATTAAAACCTTTCACGTCTAGGGCGAAGGCAACTTCGAATATGGCTAGGTGTATCTAGGTCTTGTGAATGTGGAATTTTGTATTTTGAGAAAAGACTAGTTTAGAAAAGAGAGAGAGAGAGAGAGTAATCAAGAATTTCTTGATGAGAGTTGGTGAATATTAGTGAGAATTGGTGAATGAAAACGGAGTTTTTAGAAGGCTATTTATAGAGAAAATCAGCCAAAAAGATAGAAAACCGAAACAGAGCTCTGACGCGCAAAAACGAGGTTAGCGCAAGACGCTGACATTAGCGCAAGGCGCCAAGCTTAGCGTCAGGCGCTAATGCTGGCGTTTGGCGCTAAATAAATATCTGACGCATTTTCTAAAATCAGATAGAAATTTACCGTACAGGAGGATAAAATCGTATTTTCCTCAAAAACATTCTTTTATTCTGATTAAAACTCTAAAAAGTCAACAAAAGTAATTTATCAATGCTAATTGAATTATGAATGAAAAGAACCTTCTAGAAGAATCTAGAAGACTAAAACCATTCCTAATTGCATTAGGAATGATAAATCCATATTAGGCCCTCATCTAGATTATTGGGCCGCATATAAGGCTCAAACCAAGCCCAGTTTAGTAATTTGGCCATAACTTCCTCAATATTCATCGGAATTGGGCTTATAATATATCGTTGGAAAGCTCATTTCAAGCCTTATCCAACTACATTACTATTGGACCCATATCATGGACCAACCAAACTGGATTGACTGTTTTCTTAAAATAGGTTTTCAAAACCAGAGAGAGGAGAAGAGAAAAGAAAAGAAATTAAAACTATCCGCAACACTAGACTTTCCACACTTTCACTTCATTCGATTATGATTCGACGTGAAAGGTACTTATCACTGGGTTTGGTTTTGGGGAGACACAAATGGGTGTCTACAATAATATATAACATTGTTAATTGCATAATATTTAAGAGAGAAGAGAAAACTCCAATTATAGAACAAATCAGGACGTTGCTCAAGACTCGTGTTGCTGCTTCTTCATCCTTCTCTCGGCCTCCTGGATTCGCTACCCCCTGCTGCGTCGCTGCCACTCCCTCTTTATACTGTAGGTTACGTTTGAGGGTTTTCCTCTAGTTCTGCCGCTTCCTGCTCTTGGGCAATTAAAAGTTAATGGGTTGAAAACCCACTAATCCTTGTTTAGTGATGCACCTCACATGAAAGAGTAAAATGTGGGCTTTTTGTTTTTTAAAGTTGAACTTGTTATTTTCGTCACATATGCAATTAACCTGTAACAATAAGAAAGATGAAATTTTAGTAGTTCCGCAGTCAAATTTGCATATTATGAACATTATTAGGTAAAAGTTATTAATTTAGCTTAACAAGGTAAATTTCATAATAAACCATTGAAACCTATATAAGAACATAATTTATACTCAAAAATAGTATTATATGATCTAATAAAGTATATAAAATAAGAACTTATCAACTCCCCAATACTTGAGATTTGCTAGTCCTCAAGCAAATAATAATATATCAAATAAAAAATTTCAAATTCGATTTCATTCCAAAATAAGATTATGGTGACAGTCAGCTAGAATGGATCAAGTATGATACGAAACAAGAATTAACACTCTCATTGACCAATCATTCTTACCGCTTCTTTCCCCTATATTTGAATCCACCCTAGGGATGCTCATCAACCGTTTAGCTCATGCCTCTCTTTGGTTTGTTGACCCTCGTCAGGACTTGCACAAAATCTAACCCTCCACCAATTTGTAGACCAATAGCATATATAGATCAAAAGGACTTTCATATGGTTGAAACGAGGCTAGGGTTAAGGGTGTGAATATTTAGGAATGTGGTGGTAAAAATGTCAATCTAAAAGAGTAGTGCACAACCTTTAGATATGGAGGTCATATTCAACTCTTACTAATACTAGTCGTTGGAGCACGCGCGTTGCGCGTGCCCCCCCGACGGCAAGATAAGTAAAATTCGAGGTTGTGTTCGGTTGTTGTGATATTCGTGGTTGTGTTCAGGTTTTGTAATAGCTAGGATACATGAATTTATAAGTAATAAGGAGTAGTGATGAAGTGTCTATGGGGAAATATGTATGAAAAACAATTGTTATAAGTGAAGTTATCTAGAATTTGCTATAATTTAAAGATTCTTAAAAAAATATATTACTCACTCCGTCCCTTAATACAATGCCTCTTTTGAGCATTTATTGCTCACATAATAAAGAGAAAAAGACATTCTATTAAGGGACGGAGGAGTATTGGTTTAGATATTATTTTAGAACGCAATATAGTTTCTTATTGATGAGTACCTAAATAATTTTCGAATAACTTTGTTTCAGAATAATTGTGATAATAAGGAGTAGTTATAAGGAAATGCAACAATAATAAAGGATAAAGTTATGAAAAATGGATTATTAAATGTAAAATATACAAAAATATTGTACTTCCTCCGTTCTTTTATTATTGCACCACTTGCCTTTTAAGGAAAATATGTGTGTTCACACTGTAAATATCCAATATACCCTTACTTTTAACACTTGATTCTTTATTTTATGTTTACATCACATGGCCTTATTTGTACTTTTACCCTTCTCTCTCCTCATTTTTCCCACTACCAAAAAATGTGAGCCCAAGATGTATGGTGCAATAATAAAAAAACGGAGGAAGTATATTTGTTTGTTAGACTTTTTAAAGTTGAAAATTTTCGAGTGGTTTGAAATTTAAGCAGTTAGAGTGTGTAATCGATATGGAATGTATAAAATGAATGAGAAATATCATATGTGTATATATTAAAGTTTATTTATTGGTTATTTATCTATAAATCATTTTATGTACGATTTTTAGATAATACAGTTGGAGGGAATAACTTTATACTTTTTATATTTAAGTTTATAGTCGTTGGAACACGCACTACGCGCGTGCCCCCCCCCCCAAAAAAAAATATAAGATTCGTGGTTATGATCGTGTTTCGTAGTTCGGGATGTGATTAACATAATGATTAGGGGATCTTATTTGTGTGGTAGTCACTAACTTGGTTTTAATTTCTCCTTCCTATCCACTCTTCTTGTATAGTTTGAGCGGTTTAGTAAGTCATTCTCTCTCTCTTTCTCTCTCTTTCTCCCGATCGCGACTCATCTCTCTCTTTATCACTCTATCTCTCTCTCCTTGCCTCTCTTTCTCTTAATTGCTCTATTTCTTTCTCTTCCGCCCCTTATCTCTCTCTCCCTCTCCTGCTGGATCATCTCTATCTTACTCTATCCTGACCTTTCTCACCTCTCTCTCTCTCTCTCTCTCTCTCTCGTCCCAATCCTTCCTTTTTTACCCATCGCTCTCTCACTCCCCTCCTACTCCCTCCCTCTTTTCCTCACTCTTTTTCTCTCCTCCTCCCACTCCTTCCCTTTTTTCTGGCCTCTCTCTCCTCCTCCCACACCCTCCTTCTCTTACCCTCTTTACCTTCCTCCGTCCTTCTTCCATACTTTCTCTTAAAAGCTATCTATTACTATGGTTATATTAACATACTTGTGAATCTAGCACGTTTCTACATGACAATAAGGTTGAAGACTTTATTCTAAAAGTGCTACAAATTAGCTAACATTTTCAAAATTGTCACAAAACCACATTTGTTAACTATTACATTTACCGAAAGAATTTAAGTTTGTCCAAATCTAATTGTCGATTTCTATATACTGTTTCTCTATCCTTTTAACTTTCATTTATGTCTTATGATTGAGTATTTTAGAAAGTTTTTAAAAAGTATTTTATCCTTCCTTCCTTTTTTTAAATTTCTTCAAACTCTCATTGTCTCTTTCTCGGTCTCTATGTCCCTTTTCTCCTTCCTCCTTTTAGATGACCTTTCATTCTCTTAGCCACCCTCTCTTCCTCTTGACCCTTCTCTCTCTCTCGCTCACTCTATCCCCCGACATGCTCTTTACTCTTAACTTATGGCCTTGCTTTTCTCTGTTCTTCATTTAGCCCACCTTCCCTCTCTTTCATAGCACTTTTCTCTCTCACCCCCTCGGCCCCTCCCCTCTCTCTCGGTCTTGCCTTTGCTCCCTTTCCTTGCACTTTTGTCTCTCAACCCCCTTCTCTCTATCTCTCTCCGATTTCTTTTCTTCTCTCTCTCTCTTCTAGCCTTTTTCTTTCCTAGCCCCCTCTTTCTCTCTCGGCCCCTCTATTCCTTCCCCCCCCCCCCCTCTTTTTTTTTTTTTTTTTTTTTTTTTTTTTTTTCTCTCCTTCACCTCCTATTTCTTACTCTCTCTCTCTCTCTATGGTCATGCAAACCCCAAAAAAAGTATTTGCGTATGGAGTGCGCGCGTTGCACACCTCCCAACTTTGTCCACGTAACTTTGTAGATATGTTTTTGCACACTGGCTTGGTAAGATTTTTCACTTTGTATGATTATTTGTTGTATTATGTAAATTATTGTATTATGTGAATTGAATTCAGTTAAATTGCAAGAAGCCAAGAGCTAATCAGTGAAATGTGATTGAGCATTTTTTTTTTTAAAAAAAAAAAAACAAAATAAGCAAGTATTATCGTGTTCTTATTCTAAACTGTTTCTCCATTCTTCCTTTATTTTCCAAAAACCCTCTATTTCTCATTCTTAAGGCCTGTTCACATTTATTGAACTGAACTGCCCTGAACTGAAATGAACTGAACTGAATTGAATTGAATATTTTATGAGAGATGAAAATTAGGAGCTGAACTGAACTGAACTAAAATTAAGTAAATGTGAACAGACCCTTAGTCTCTACCTCCTTCTCCATTCTCCTTTTTTATGACTTCAAAACTTATAGGTCTCCCTCTAGTGTATGGATATTTATGCAAACTAAAGAAAGTAACTTCTTATGAATCTAGCATTAATCTATCTACCTTAAGGTAGATTTTTTGTTTAAAATGTAGTATTAACTAATCAATTTGAATTTCTACATAAAGTATCTCAATACCTTGTAAATCTTAAAACTTAGTTGATTTTAAATCAAATAGGTATACAAAGATATAATTTCTCTACTAACTACTACAATCAACTTGAATTTCTACGCAAACTATCTCATTATATCTTATAAATTTGTGTTTATTTATTTTTATTTTTTTCTTTTGTATTAAATGTATTATTAATCAACTTGATATTAACCTCTTTTCTCAAAATAAATAAAAATAAAAAAATAAAAAAAGCACCAACTTGATACCTAGCCTCAAGAACAAAGATATAATTTCTCTACTAAAATCACAATACAATATTGAAGTTGAAAACAAGTACACATTATGCTCATATATTCACTTATATGCTCTTGCATTACTTCATCATTTATGTATCTAATTCTATCCATTTCTACCGTTTAAAACCATAAATTAAATATTACTCGTACTACAAATGAAATTAAATCCCATAACCCCAACCTATAACAACATCACCATCTCACACATGCTTTATCTGGTTGTATCCTTGTCTTCTTGGTGCCTTTAAGCACGTGCTCCACTCCTACAAGTAACATCTTGGCCCTAATATTTCAGGCTTGCTCACTTCATCCCAAATTATCTGAATAAAACAGTAATATAAAAAAAATAGAGCTAATCACATATTATAACACGATAAACAATTAGCTTGTATTATACATGAAGTTCATATATATACCTGAAGTTCATACAAAAGAAACCTACAAGTAGTTTCCTCTTCTAAAAGAGGACCATTCTGAATGTCACCCATATTAAGAGATATTTGTAACCACCAAATTATTAACCTGCAGATATATCAGTTACATAGATAAGCAAACAAAAAAGAACAAATGTATTAACTTGCGGACATATATTTAAGATATCTAAATGATGATGAAGGCATATGCAAAAGCTGATACTTTAAATTCAAGATACTTAATTCTATTATTCTAGCTTCCTTTAACAGCTTATACACTTAATCTGCGATAGATCTATGGGGAAAAACATGGCCTAGACTTATATCCACAAGGCACAATATAAAAATATAATACGAAAAAAAAAACACTAAGCTGCATACACATCCGATCAAAAATCAAATTAAATATAAGAAATCACACAATAACCATTCCATAGAAAATTGTGGGTCTTCCCATGAGACCCTGTACGAGTAGCCATTAAACAAAAATGCTTAATATATACAAGCAATAACCAAGTTCATTGTCTATCATGTTTGGCGAAAAGAATAATGTGATGCCAATTTCTCTAATCTAAATATAAATGTACTGTATAAGGCAAAGCATCATAAGAAGATGAGAGGTTTTACCAAAGCAGTATATCTTAAGAAATAAACCCAAAAACAATTCATAGAACCCACTATTCATTTAGCACCATTATTCTGGAATGCCAATGATGCCTTCATCCCAAGCCTACTCAAGAACAAGGCATATAAGATGTGCAGAAGAAACACGAAGAAGCAACAAATTAGCAAGAGCTGCCAGAAAAAGAGAGTGTAAGCTTGATGGCTACATTATACAAAATAAAGAATTGATTTTTTTTTCTCTAGTTATAGTAACAAAGCCTAAATGTTCAGAAATTTGTGAGTTAATAAAATCTTTCTTTAAAGATTAATAAGGATAGTTATAAAATAAAGTTAAATTCATACAAGCACAACAAAGAAAAAAGCCCTGCAAAAATCCATAAAAGCAAGAAGTCACTCACAGATACTTATTATAAGGTTCAGAGCTCCAAAAGCATTTGAGCAGAGTGATTGAGAACTTCTTTGAGATTGTCTTCCTCTCGATCTTTTCCTCTTTTCCCCTGGGACTCAACAAAGCAGAGCGAGCAAGTGAGAACTACAACAACTTTAGAGTTACTATAACTCAGTTGTTGTATCAGGGCTAGCTGACAGATTCGAGGGGTACATTATTGCTCACAGATCATCAAAGATTTTATACAAGAAGACCTGTATAAAAACACACAAAACAAGTATGAATAGCAGAAACATTGATGTAGATAGTTGCAACTGAAGCATAAGTGAGCAATCTAAATAGTCAAAGAAACAGGAAGAGACGTACGCTTAAACTCATCAAGACCCCCGACCAGATTTGGAATTTAGGTAATGCCCACCTGCGAACGCAATCATGCAATTATAGTAGGGTGTCCTTTTTTTTTTTTTTATCTATGCCTCCTACATTAATTTTGTTATGGGAAAGGTCATAATGTTTCTCTTATCTTATGACAAACTTTAGGCAGAAAAGTCTGCCTCCTTTTCAAATACTTTAAGAACATGGAACCCGTCTTCTTCACAAGATTACAAGTAAGAGGAATCTTCGGAACATTAAGTCATCTATTTCCTTATGTGCACTTCAGAAGCTTCTGTCAGTTTTGTAGCACACATTATGTGTTATAGGAGTAGATAAAGTCATAAATGACAAATGACATAAACAATATTCAATTTCGGGTCATGACTACGTTGTTTGGTGATCGTGATGAGTTGTATTTTCCTAAAGTAATGACTACTCTCTAAGGTTTAATGAGTATTGGGCCATTGGCAGGCTTTTAATACATACAATCAAGAAAGTAAAGTAAGCAAGCAGAGATGTAAAATAATTGAAGTGCTCAAGAACAAAAAGTCTAGAAGAGTAGTATATTGTAATCATCTCAAACAAAATAGCTTGATATACTTTTAGAATCCATCGCCTCACAAACTCATGGAGATTCATAGAAATGCAAGGTCTAACAATGATCTAACATTGCACATCTTTTGAATAAAAACTAATTATTACTTCAGATACAAAGGATCACGATCCTGCTCACCATCATTAAATTTAAGCAGGAAACGACACACATAGTTGACATACAAAAATAGGAGATAAGAGTGAATATATTTGAAAGACTAACCTCTTTACTCTAACAAGGATGTCCAGGTTGCTTTTTTGGTAGTTAAGTTGATATGGAATCAAGGAGGGCCACGCAGTTGAATTTTCTTTTTTGTTATAGAAGCACAAGACTAACTTCAAGCACTGCATTATTTTGCACCAACCTGCAATTGCTGCTAATATAAAAGTTAATTAGTTATAAAGTTACTTGATAAGTGTTCGTTCATTAAATCTATTTTATAAACATTTAAACCCTTCAATACATTTAAACTAATTAACTTTAGTCACTCACACATTTGAAAATTTAACATATACATTAATCCTCATCGCTTTGGCAAATTATCAATTAGTCATTATCCAAATAGTCATTAATCAAAATTGCCCACATTTTAACTTTATAACTAATGTGTAAATAAAGGAAAAAGGGAAGACAAAATAAATAAGAGAAGCCCAAGCATTCATTTTAGCACCCCAACCAACTCCACACAACAACACCACATAGGCATCAAATGAGCAATAACAGCCCGCTGCGATAGAACCAGGGTAGCAGACCGTAGTAAATTCCAGAAGGCATAACTCCTAGCACACAACTCCAAATCGAGAAATTCTTGAGCCTAGATTGAATAACTTTTTTAGATCTAAAACATTGATGAAGGGACTATGAGCTAAAAACAACTTCAGGTCGATGATTTTTGGACGAACAGAACGGCAGAAACAGGGCAGCACCAGATTAACAGCGGCAGCAGCGTGAAACAACAGCTACCCTCTATAGTCACTCACAACAGAAATATCTAACTTGACAACATAAATTTTGGCAGCAAACACCATATGCAAATAAGCAAATTAAAAAGAGAAAATAACATGCAAATTAACGCAACTAAGCCCAGTCGACAAATCAAAAGAACTTTCATATATTCTTCTGCAAATAACATTCGAAACGATAAATCAAAAGAATACAATGATCTAAGGCGAACCTGTTATGCAAATTGCTATCCGCAACAAAGCCTACTTAATCAAAAAAATCAAACCTCCTCCAAAAATAGTTACGAAATTGAATACTCAAGTGAGATTACAATATTAATTTAATATTAAAAATAGAATAAAATCAAACCTATGTAATTGATGATCCGACACAATTCTTTGGCAATAGAATCAACAACCTCCCGCTCACAAATTTTGCAACTACAATTCGTTTTTCCATCTTGAACATCAATAAATGAAACCGATGTAATTTCAGAGAAATTGAAGGTGAGAAAATACCTTACAAGTTTATGAGCTTCATCAAATTGATTCCAGAAACTCCGCCACCACCATTACCTCCGCCCCGTTCATCGCATCTTCTCTCCTCATCAAGATCAAAAGGGCGAAAATCCAAAGTTTCATCAAGAAATAGTTCGATTTTTCAATCAATTGAGAAAACTAATTAATTAAAAAGAGAGAGAGTGAAGTGAAGGAAGTCGGTGAAGAGGAGAGTTGAGAGTAATGAGGAATGAGAAAGTGCAGCCAAGCATAACCTAACCTACCTTAGATGGCAGTCATGGCAAGCAAAAAGCAATTGGTTGATCAAGGGCAAATTCGGCAATTCATTAAAAGTAAGGGTGTCTATGTAATAGCACCACAAAGTACTATTCACCAGCTACAGTAAATACTTTTGCATGTTTATAAGGTTTATAGATATCATTACCGTACTCCAAAATTTTAAACTATACCCCTTTTTTTTCATCATACATTCATCAATTTCAACTTATTTTGATTGTACAATAATTTTTGCTTTTTTTTCCTTGGACCCTTCTTTTCATTTCTTTCAGAGCTCATTTTCATTTTTTTTTCTTTTTTTTTCATACTTTCAATTTTTTTTCTTCCCTCTTCTATTACAAAACTTACGACATAACTTAATAATAACATCACTCCTTTTAGCAAGGCATAGGTAAAGGCCATAAGCTTGTAATGTAGGATTATCCAAAAGATGGATATTACAACACAACAGGGCTAAGCAACGGGTAAATATGTAAAAGAAAAAAAAAATGAGTGAGCCTAAATTTTGAAGGTTCTAATCATGAAAGAAAAATAATGCCTTCATCATTTCTCATACACCTTAGTCTTTGGTCTTAGGAAGCTAAAATGCAAGTCCCAATTTGAGCAATCAAGAAGAAGGATAAATATGTAGACAATTGAGTCTTACGAGGTTCGTGGTCCTCCTTTCGAGATTCATCCCATAAGGGAAAAGCAATCCATCTTACCACAGAGTCACAAAAAATGTCACAACCAATGTCAATGAAGGACTTATGCTATCTTTATATACCATGTAGTTTTTTTATTGATCCGAAACAAGTCAATTAGTGACAATCATAACAAAACCTTTTTTTTTCTTATGAAAATTCTGTAGAAAATTTGGCATCACTTTCCTTGAAACGGGCATTTATCAAAATTTTAAACTCATTGAAAACTTGCACAAAATCCCAGCCATGCTTCATACATGGCAACACAAAGAAACTGAACTATCATATTAAAACAGAAAAGGCAATTGTAGAAAATTTCAAATTTCTAAGACCTCTCCCCCACACTTAAGGACAAACATTGTCCTCAACGTTAATAAACAGAGCTGAAAAGCAGAGAGTAGGAGTATTTATAGCAGCCAAGGACACAAAAACATAGAAAACTAAGCATAGAAAGAGACAACCTGATGGAATTTGAGGCTTTGTGTTTGTAGCAGCTTAAAAACTACTCTGGTCAGCAGCAGCTAAACCTCTTGACACATAACAACCACATCCCTAAAACAGCAAAGAGCAGTAATTCCCTTCTCTTCATTTAGAAGTGTCTAGATCACCATCTTATTTTCTAAGCTGCAAGAAAATAGAACAAATAGATAGAAAAGATAAAATAGGAGCGAGAAAAACAAACAAAAACCAATAAAAGGAAATGGAAAAGAACTTGGGTTGCCTCCCAAGTAGCGCGTGTTTTAAGTCGCAAGCATGACTTTCATGAGTGTTCTTAGCCAGGGTCTTCTAAAAAGTCAGACACTTCCTTAGGCATCATCTCATTCTCCCTTTCACCAACTAAGTAAGGGTTGCATTGTAAGCAAGCTTCCTCCAGAACTTCAGAGTTGCATATTTCCTTCCATGGCGAGCATGCTTCAATATCATTTGCAATCTCTATTAAGTCTACATTTATATCTTCAACTGTACTTGCACTTGTTAAACATACTTCTAGGGTATTTTCAGAAACATAATCTATTGATTTTCTATCTAAATCAGTGATCTCATCAACTCTAAACACATGATCAGAAACAAGAGAATGTTTTGTTGGTTCAGACAAATCGAAATGCACCTCTTCTTCACCAATGTTAAAAGTTAACTTACCATTATTAACATCTATTATAGTACCAACAGTAGCTAAAAATGGTCTTCCTAGAATAATAGGGACATTAACATCCTCATCCATATCAAGAATAATGAAATCAACAGGTATGATAAACTTATCAACTTTCATTAGCACATTTTCCACAACTCCTAAAGGATATTTAATGGATCTATTAGCAAGTTGTAAAGAAACGGTAGTGTGTTTTAAATCATTTAAGCCTGGCTTCTTGTAAATAGACAATGGCATGAGTGAGACACTTGCACCTAAATCACCTAAAGCTCTGGAAAAATTAAACTCACCAATTTTGCAAGGAATAGAAAAGCTGCCAGGGTCTTTCAATTTAGGGGGAAGCTTCTGTTGAATTACGTCACTACATTCTTCACTTAAAGCAATAGTCTCATAGTCCTCCAATTTTCTCTTTTTAGACGTGATTTCCTTGAGAAATTTAGCATAAGAGGGTATTTGCATCAAAGCATCAGCAAAGGGGATATTAACATGCAATTATTTGAAAATTTTAAGAAACTTTTCATATTGATTTTCCACTTTGTTTTGCATAAGTCTTTGAGGAAAAGGAATTGGAGGTACATATGGCTTAAGAGGAACATGTTTATAATAATCATCGTTGTTATCTTCAAGTTGCTTTTCATTCTTGGTATTTTCACTTATGAGCTCATTGGTTTTAGATTGAACATTTACATCACCAAGGGTTTTACCACTTCTTAAGGTTACAACTTTGCATTGCTCTTTAGGGTTAACCTCAGTTTGACTAGGCATAATTCCTTGGTTTCTAGATTTAATAGCATTAGCTATTTGTCCAATTTGAACTTCCATATTTTTGGTTGAATTAGCTAATTGATCAACTTTATTTTCTAATTTTATAAATATCTCAGAAGTAGCATTAGCAAGTTTTTCAATAGCCAATTCCCATGAAGGTCTCTCTTGTTGTGATTGTTGTTGTCTTTGAGGGAAACTAGGAGGATTTTGTGGTCTAAGGTTATTAGCTTGGTTTCCTTGATCTCTCCATGAAAAGTTAGGGTAATTCTTCCAGCCAGGATTATAAGTATTAGAGTAGGGGTCATTTTGTGATCGATTATAATTAGAAACAAATTGAGCTTGTTCAAAATTAGGACAATCATTACTAGCATGTGCACCCCCACAATTACCACAAGAGAAATCAGGACTAGAAATAAGACTAACATTACTCATTTTACTGAAAATTTTAGTCAAATTATCAACCTTAGCATTTAACATGTCAATACCATCCACATCATACATCCCTAGTACTTCTATTAGAGTGATTTAAGCCATTATAAAAAGTTTGCACAAGTAGCGAATTAGGTATTCCATGGTGAGGACGTTGATGTTGCAAATCTTTAAACCTTTCCAAAGACTCATATAATGACTCTAATTCTTTTTTAGTGAAATTAGTAATATCATTACGCAATTTAGCCGTTTTAGCAGGTGGGAAAATTTTATTCAGAATAGCTTGAGATAAAGAAGTCCAAGTGGTAAAAGGATCAGAAGATTTAGAGGATAACCATTTTCTTGCCTTATCTCTTAGTGAAAATGAAAACAACCTAAGGCTAATACCATATTCACTTACCCCATTTAGCTTAATGGTATCACATTTTTCAAGAAAATTAGCTAAATGTTCTAATGGACATTCAATAGGCGACCCACCAAACTGATCTTGCTGAACAATATGAATTAAAGCAGGCTTAAGTTCAAAATTATTAGCTTGGACAGAAGGTCTTACTATACTTGCAAAGGTTGAACTAGTATTGGGCATTGAATACTCACGCAACATCTTAGTTGGTGGTTCTACCATGTTTTCAGTTTCTTAGAAAAGCAACTCCAAATTAGGAATTGAAGGTTCTTGTTCAAAAATCTGGAGTCTCCTTAACGCGTGCATTGTTCTTTTGATTTCTAGATCAAAAGGGATTAAAGAAAGATTAGTACGTGACATACACTAATATAAAATAACATTAGAGTATAATGCTGAAACAGAAAATCAGAAACAGAAAATTAGAATAGGCAGAATTTTTTTTTCTCCTGTAAACTGCTGCTGTGTGCAGTAGTAGTAACAGTAAAAAAATTTCAGACTGCAAATTACAGAAAACAGAATAAAAAATATTAGCAGATTTTTTTTTCAGACTTTAAACGACAAAAAAAAACACAAAATAAACAACTAGCAGAAAAAAATACGGTCTAATACTGGTAGAAAGTAAAATAAAGTCAAAACTAATACGAAAGTTTATATAGTATGATATTGAATTATTGCCTCCCCGGCAACGGCGCCAAAAACTTGGTCGGGTCTAAATCTACCGCAAGTGTACGGGTCAATTACTGTAAATATAGGGCGAGCAAGGTATCGTATCCACAAGGAGGTCTACTCAATTACTAAGTTAAGAAACTAACATATTATTTAGACGACAGAAAATATGAGAAAAGTACTACTAAAACTATAAACGATATGATTAAAGTTGCAAACAAGTATGAGAAATAGTCTAGGTTTCGGGTTTCGCCAATTACTCTCTTCAATGAAATTAATCTAATTGCAGGGTTGAATAAATATAGTATAGCAATGATAAAATTACCAATAGTATGTAATCTCCTCTCCCAAGGTAGAAAACATATATTTAAATCAATCTCATGTCTACTTCCGTGATCACAACAATTGAAATAAACTCATTAATAATAGGAATTCAATAAGATCACCCCAAGTGTATAACTATTCCTAAAATTGTACTACTTGACGTTTGATAATCCCACGAACTAGTATTGAAAGTTCACTCCCGCTAATAATCAAATACCTTAAACATATAATCAATTGGCCAGATTAAACATACGAAATAAAAAAATATTATCAAATTTCATCATATAAATCAAATCCAAATAATATAATTCAATTCATTGATAGATAATAAGAGACTACATCCCTAACCTAGAACAAGGAAATTTAGCTAGACATGGAGATTAAGAGAACACAATCAACAATATATAACATTGTTAATTTCATAATCTTAAAGAGAGAAGCGAAAACTCCAATTATAGAACAAATCAGGACGTTGCTCAGGGCTCGTGTTGCTGCTTTTTCGTCCTTCTCTCGGCCTCCTGGCTTCGCTACCCCCTGCTTCGTTGCTGCTATTTCGGGTATTTTTTGGATTTCCTTGGATACTTGTCACGCTCTTCTAGCAATGAGACGGATACACCTGCAAAACAACAAAAATTCTGGTTGTCAAAATATTCGCCTTCGACGATCAAGTCAGTGATCGGAAACGGAAAAGGCTAGAGAGAGAAAGTAGAGAGAAGTTGGAGCTATTAATGCTCTTTTCCTTGTAATGTCTTAATCCACCCCTCCCATCATAAATGATTGGAGTATATATAAGGGTGGAGCTTGTGCCCCATTTTAGGGTTTGTACCCTAAAATTGCGTGACGTGATTGGCCGCGCAATCGGAGAATGCCACGTGTTGCTTTGGGGGCGCCGTTTTGCGGCTTTCAATGATATCTCTCGGGATTTGGGCCCTGATGTAATTAGGCCTCTTTTACGTGCTGATCTAAGGGGCCATGTATGCCCTAAACACGTGGCATCTTCCTGTAAAGACACGTGTCACCCTCTCATTGGGCCACGTGGCGCTACAGAATTGGCCAAAGCTCTTTGAGGGCTTTTAAGCTGGACGCGTGGCATCTTCCCATAGTGACACATGTCGCCCTCTAATTGGGCCACGTGTCGCTATGGGATTGGTCCACGTGTGCGGGGTATTTTTACCCTCAACATTTACCCCTCAGAGGTGGTGGCTCGTACGCTTACTGGCCGCCTCCTCTGACCTTAACTAGCCTTGGTGCGTACGGGGACATTAGGGTTTTGACAGGCAGTCTTTGTCCGCCTAAAAATTTAAAGCGAACGCCCATCTTTGCGGATGGCGCGGACAACGGTAGGCCGTCTCGTTTTTGGGAAAATCAGCCGTCTAGCCATTGCGGAGGGAGCTTTAGCTCCGTCTTCTTATCCGTTTATTTTTGGACGTGCCGTCATTAGGCCGTCTTCTTTTCTGCCTATTCTAACGGCGTTGTCCTTCACCCCTTCAAATTCTAGGTTAAATTTTCAAATTATAACCGTTTAACTTTTTAGGCGGGAAAGGTGAATTTACCATCCTACCCCCATAAATTTTGCCTATAAATATAAGGGGTTTGACCTCATTTTGGCACTTTACATTCTTGAGAATTCTAGAGAGAAGCCAGAGCTTTTAGAGAGAGAAAGTGCCTTTCCTCCTTGAATCTTCGAGAGCTCCGCCGTGCCTTTGCATTTTCCGGGCACATTTTTGTTTTCCAGTCAACCTTCAAGACTTTTCAAGTTTTCTACACGTACAGAGGTAGGCCGCTTGTTTTCTTTTCCTTTACTTGCATTTTTATTTATTTATTCTTCATTTTTAAATCTGGCTCAACACTCGGCTTCGTCCGTTTTTCCTCATGAGGCCGGCCGTTCGCCTGGGACTGAGGAGTCTAGAGTGGACGGAGACGAGTTGTCTCCTTCATGGAGTGGGTCCATTCCCAGTGCGTACCAACTCACTTCCACCTATTCTTCTCTGTCCCTGCAGTCGAACATGGCAAGAACAATGTAGACGCATGATCGTCATGCGGCCAGAAACCTAGACGGTAGTCTGGTGCACCCTAGGCCTCCTTATAACCCTAACAACACGGAATTAAAAACTCCTTCCACCACTCCTACGACCACTTCCACGGGCACTCACTGCTCGGCCGTGGAAGTAACTTCTTCCTTTGAGGAGCGCCAAAGAACTCAGGGCGCTTCGGCCACAGCGGGAACGTCCGAGCGAACTCCGGGATTAATGTTCCCCCAATATGCCAACTCAGTCATGGATGCGGCCGAGTTGCTACTTCGTGAAGGACCTCCTTCATCTTCCCGGGCGGACGCTGATCCGTCCGTCCCAACTACTTCTGAACTCTATCTCCGATATGGCGGGTCGGACAGGCCAAGGACGGGGATCTTAATTAATGAACCGTCCGACTTGCCTCCTCGCAGTGCCCCTCCTACAGGGAGTCAGGCGGCCACTGCCAGAGACAAGGGGAAAGGCCCCTTAATTCTTGAAGACACTCCCTCATTTAGGGGCGGCCGTAGCTCTAGGGGCCGCAGCTCAGCAGAGGCAGCCGATCTGGATAGAGTGTTGTCTTCTGAGTTTGGGAGTGCTCCTCTACAAGAGGAGGAGGAAGAGGTCGAGAAAGCGGCCGAGGGCGAGGCGGCGACCGAGGAAGACGTCGCCAACGTTGATAACTTTAGGGATCCGTACGCCTGTACGGTGGGTAGCACGGCCTTGGGCTACCTAAATGACAAGTTTGAGGAATACAAGGCATTCCTCCACCTTGGGGAGGGATTTGAGATTCAGCCCCCAAGGAAGTCACATGCTGTGGCTGCTTGGGAGGAAGAGAGGCCGCGCCAAAGATCCTTTAGCGTTTACAGGGCGACCCTAGACGTCGGACTGCACTTCCCTCTCCACCCCTTCGTCCGCACCATTTTGGACGAATATGACATTGCCCTCTTCCAGCTGATGTCGAACAACTGGTTGAACAATTTTGGGTATTTGGTGACGTGCATCTGCAAGGGCTTCAAGCCGGACTTTGCGGTCTTTTGTGAGATGCACTCATTAACCAAGCTGGACGCGGACATGGACGGCTGGCTCATTCTGAGTTCCAACAGGGACTACATGATGGTGGTTGACTGCGTCTCCAAATGGTGTGATTAGAAGCACCGATTCTACCGCATCAAAACCAAAGATGTTTAATTTAATCTGCGGATGAACCGGTTTAACGCTGAACCAATTCAGCTTGGACGCGGGGACCTCAAGCCTGACAAGCCACCCGTCCATCCCAGCCAAGAGCATCAGCTTGAATACTTCAAGGTCAAGAGGGTGAAGAGGGTTTGCAAAACTGAGCGCGTTCCAAGTAACTGGGTCCCTTTATCTAGTTGGCTTTGGGACCCTACGTTCATGTCGGCCTACGGCCTATACAAGAACTTGCCCCAAGGTGGACGCTTGGTCATATATAGTTTTTGCATGTACATACGTTATTTGAACTTGAAAAATTTTCTAACACTTTCTTCCCTTTCTTCTACAGCTGAGGCGTACAAGATGCTGGACCTAGAACAGAAGGGGGAGGTGAGCATGGCTGAAATCAACTTGGCCCGCTACAAGGCTTGTCAAAAGCTGTACGAGCTATCTAAGGGGGTAAGAACATCTTTTCTTCCTCCCTCTCTTCTTTTCGTCCGTGTTGGGATGCTAGGAAGGTCCTCCTTTCTGGGCTCTCACGGTCGTATCATTGTGTCCGTGTTGGCATGATGGGAGGGGTCTCCTTCCTAGCTAGACACGGACACTAATGTAGTGTCCTACTCATTTTTCGCTAACCTTTGCCTTTCTTCAGCTGTCGACTCCGACCCCTAGGTCCAAGCGGAAGCAGTCGTCCCCTGCCTCCAAGACGGACAAGGACGGGAAGGCATCCAAACAAAGGAAGACGTTCGCTTCAAAGACCACTTCCACCACTGCGGCGAAAACTACGTCGCGGACTGTCTCCAACTAGTCCAAAGGAGAACAACCCCGGCTGGGTGATAGCGGGGTCTCCAAGTCCATGGATCCGGCCGCCACGCCGGTTCATGATAGGTCCGAGAAATCGGACAGTAGGGGTAAGTCGACCCCGACAAAACCGACCGGGCCAGAAGTGACTCCGCCTGTACAAAGAGTCTGAGAATCTGATTGGCTTGAATTTGGCCGGCGACCAGCCTGGCCGTACGGGTGAGGAGGGTGACGAGCCTGCCCCCGCCCCCGTCATTCACCTTCAATCCCCTTAACCCTTCGAGCTTCTCTGACGGTCAGTTCGAGTAACTTTGCATATTTTATTTTGTTTTTTATAAGCCCGATTGAGCTTAAGCTAAACTTTTATTTTTGCGCCCACGCATAGATATTGCAGAGGAGCTACACATGAAGCTGCCCGGCCAATCCCTTACGGGCGCGGACAGGAAGGCCATAAGGGAGGCCATGGCTAGGGTTGTCCCTGCTGAGCAGCGAGACAAGCTGCGGGGAATTCATGAGGGCTTCCTTGGCCCAATGATCAATTGCAGTGCTGAGGTAATTTTTCTTTCAACTTTCACACTTAGTTAGTTTTTCACTCTCATTTTGCTAACCCGTTTTCCCTGTACGCAGCTCTTCCTACGATTGAATGCCTTCCTTGAATAGAAGGACAAGGAGAATGAAAAGCTAAAGCATGCCTGGGATCAGATTCAGAAAACCCAGGATGCCATTACTGGGGAAACGGTCGTCCAGCGCCGATACTTTGAAACCCAAATCAACGCGCTGTCCGACAAGGCAGCGCGGTAAGCTGAAGATTTAGTGAAGTTGGGCCAGGCCCTAGAGCAAGAGTCTGTGGCTAGGGACTCCATGAGACAAGAGAGGGATTAGGCCCTCCTGGACGGCCAGCGTTGGAAAGAAGGGTTCGAGGCCTCCGAAAACCTTAGGAGTGAAGTGGCCTTAGCCCAAATACACTTGAAGGAGGCCTTGGACGAGGCGAACGTTCTTAAGGCCGAGGTGGAAACTCTAAAGAAGTCCGTTGAGGACTTGACTCTACAGCTGAAAACACCTCGGGCCCCTAGTGCGGATGAGGTCGTCTGCATTGAACAGAATGTTGAGGATAGGCTGAAGAGCCACTTCTTTGAGGCATTCAAGCTCATGGTGGACGAGGGGGAGGCGACCTTTTATCAAGAGCGCTTCACGAAACGCCTCAACTTTGTCTGCCTCAGGGAAGAGGCTAAGAAGGCCGGGCAGCCTTCTCTTGAGCTGGACGTCACACCAACTACCTCAGAGGATGAGGAAAATGAAGAAGTGGCGGCCGACAATGACGGTGAAGTGGAGAGCAAGGAGGCGCCTACTGAGGACGCGTACCTTGCCGCCTCTCAAGAGCCCGTCCTAGGCAAGGATCCAGCTTCTGCCCCAGCCGCCCCTTAATATCAGCTCTTTGTTCTGCCATTTTTGGTCAATTTTTATTTTCTTTATTTGCCGCCTTTTTGAGCGGTTTTCTGTAAGATATTTTGCCGCCCTTTGAGCGGTCTTTTATTAATTCAAGTTCTCCTTTCTATTTACTTCATATTTCGCAAATTTTACATACTTTTAGCATGTTTTTGCCTTTTCGTACGCGTACGTTTTTGCACGTTTTTGCGTTTTCGTACAATGAGGGGGGTATGCCCTGCTATTCGGCGTTCGCCTAGTCCATATTTTGAATGGTTTGATTGACTTGGTAGAATTTATACCTTGGGGGGTATGACTACTAGTAAGTTAATCAAATCATAGTAATGATTGCCCTTGGACTAGAAGATACGCCGAATCAACATATTATTTGGCCGTTTGATTGGCTTTATGCGAGTTTTCCGTTGAAACTATCGCTCGGACATGCTCAAAAAATTTCAAGTATTATCTAAACTTAAAATTCCTAAGTTTGGATGGGCTAGGATGCCTAGGTATGCCCTTGCCCCATTAGAGGGTTTTCATAGGATACCTTACCTTTTCCGTCCGTTTAAGTGAGGAACGGACGTATACATGTGACTTAAGGTCAAGTCACTCGTTTTTATTTATTTATTTATTTTTTTTTTATTTTTTTTACGACCGGGTTGCTGTGTTGCAAGCAACCTAATTACAAGTTTCACGCGGCGTTTCTGCGTAGACTATGAAAGTGCAAATAAGCATAAGTAGAATGGAAAATAATATAACAATGTTTGACTTTTCATTAATTTGACAAAATTACATTGTTGTGGCTGTACGACTTACATTGCTCGGTCAACAGACCTAGATGTATATACAGCTTTTGGCTAAGTACTAAAAAAATACTTAAACATAATATTTCTTCAACTTGTCAGTGTTCCATGTACGCGGAATAAGTCGGCCGTTCATGGCTTCGAGACGTTAAGTTCCATCTCGGACTTCTTCCCTGATTCGATACGGCCCTTCCCAGTTCGGGGTCATCTTTCCATCTTCATTTGCTCGGCCCACAGCCTCCATTTTCCTTAGGACCAGATCTCCCATTTTCAGCGGACGCTTTGACACTCGGCGATTGTATGCCCTTGTCATCCTTAGGCGATGTAGACACCCATTTGTGTCTCCCCAAAACCAAATCCAGTGATGATTGCCTTTCACGTCGAATCGTAATCGAATGAAGTGAAAGTGTGGAAAGTTTAGTGTTGCGGATAGTTTTAATTTCTTTTCTCTTCTCTCTGTTTTTTAAAACCTATTTTAAGAAAACAACCAATCTAGTTTGGTTGGTCCATGATATGGGTCCAATAGTAGTGTAGTTGGATAGGGCTTGAAAAGAGCTTTCCAACGATATATTATAAGCCCAATTCTGATGAATATTGAGGAAGTTATGGCCAAATTACTGAATTGGGCCTGGTTTGAACCTTATATGCGGCCCAATGATCTAGAGGAGGGCCTAATATGGATTTATCATTCCTAATGCAATTAGGAATGGTTTTAGTCTTCTAAATTCTTCTAGAAGGTTCTTTTCATTCCTAATTCAATTAGCACTGATAAATTGACTTTTGTTGACTTTTCAGAGTTTTAATTAAAATCAAAGAACGTTTTTGAGGAAAAATACGATTTTATCCTCCTGTACGGCAATTTCTATCTGATTTTAAGAAAACGTGTGAATTTCTGAGTCAGCACCAAACGCCAGCTGTAGCGCCTGACGCTACGCTTGGCGCCTGGCGCTAGCCTTAGCGTCTGGCGCCAAGGTCAGCGTTTGGCGCTAATTTGGTTTTTTGCGTCAGAACTCTGTTTTATCTTTTTGGTTGATTTTCTCTATAAATAACGTCGTAAAAACCCCGTCAACAATCACCAATTTTCACCAACTCTCATCAAGATTTTCTTGATTATTCTCTCTCTCTCTCTTTTCTAAACTAGCCTTCTCTCAAATATAAAAATTCCGCATTCATTAGACTTAGATACACCTAGCCATATTTGAAGTTGCCTTCGCCCTAGATGTGAAAGGTTTAATTTATGAGGGTTTGGTCCAAAATCTTTATTTCAATTATTTAATTTAATTGTTTGTTTTATTATTTTCCTTGAAGTTACTAACGTGTGTATTTTGTTATTAGAAAGAGATACGAGGCATCCAAGTAAGTTCTTTAATGGTTTTTATTGATGTTATGATGTAGGAATAATGCTTAGGTTGTTATTATGATATTCCTAGTATCATGTCTAGGGTAACTTTAATATTAAATATGATTGTTATGATGCCTTTTATGTTCTTCCTAATATTTATGATCGTTAGTATCATGTTAAGGTTAAAGCTTTGATTTTTATTGTTTAGTAACATACTAGGGTTTGTTATTAATCTTGTTAGTATCATGCCTAGGATCTTGCTATTATTATGCATTAACATTATTATGATTATTTTTATGATTTATGATTATAGTTGTTATAATTATTGTTATGATTATTATTTTTAATTATAATTGTTATTATTATAATATTATTATGATGATTATTATTATGTTGCTTGATTTTTATTGTTATTGCTTGATCACGCCTTTTATGCATGTTTAAAGGGAATTGGTATTTGTAATCACGCTCATATAAGATAATTATTAATCTTGTTTAGGGTTAATATGATTATAATTCAAGTGATCGCCAATAATAGTTTATTTGTGCATTAATATTCAACCAACATAGATTAAACAGGTTTAGGGTTAATCCTATTGATTGTATGTTAGCCAGAAAGCGCACATGAATACGATCAGAATAAAGTAGAAGCCTATTATTAGGGCAGGTTCAATCTCTTTTAGGTTGGATTTTTACCTTAATCCCCGAACCCTATTTGGTTCAAGACCATATGGAGTTGACGATCTCTTGGATCGTTAAGGGGTGTAACCTTCACCTCGTGAACGGTTTACAAGTTCCTACAACTTGTTCCAAAAATAATGGAGTTTCCCCTATGGAGCTCTTGGCGTTGTTCGTATAAACCATAATACATTGACCAACTCATCAGCCCATAGGCTACCTGCCTTTTCAAGCTTGCGCTTGATACCATTGGAGATCAACTTGTTGTATGCTTCTAATTGGCCATTGGCTTGTGGTCGGCCGACTGAAGCAAAGCAATGAGCTATGCCCTGGTCTTCTAACCATTCCTTGAGTTGAGGCGCTTCAAACTGGGGTCCATTGTCGAACACCATAGACTGAGGAACGCCAAAACGTGTAATGATACTATTCCATATGAAGGCTGAAACATCCGTCCACTTGATGCCCCGTACAGCCTCGGCCTCCACCCACTTTGTGAAGTAGTCTACTGCTACAAACACATAACGCCTTTGACCTGATGCTGGCGTGTACGGTCCTAAAATATCCATCCCCCATTTGGCAAAGGGGAGCGGACTACTTATGGCCGACAAACTGTTAGCAGGGCGATGGATCAAGGTTGCAAATCTCTGGCACTTGTCACATTTTTTTACCATTTTCATGGCGTCCGACTTTAAGCTCGGCCAGTAGTAGCCCAGATGGGCAGCCTTTTCAGCCAAGGCTCGTCCTCCAATATGAGTGTCGCACTGCCCCTGGTGAAGGTCGTCCAGGACATCATGCCCTTTCTCAGGAGTAATACACTTCAGGTACGACTTCACAAATGCCTTTTTAAACAACTCCCCCTGCTTCATTTCGAACCAGGCCGCTCTCTTCTTCATCAGCCAGCTCTCTTTAGGATCGGCCGGAAGTAATCCATCCTTTAGATAAGAAATGATCCCGTCCATCCAAGTGGAGCTTCTATCAATGATATGTACCGGCTCGGCATCAATACTACTTCTTTCCTTTACCTCCCAAAATACTGACTTGGGGGTATCACATGATGCTGAGGATGCTAATTTAGAGAGGGCGTCCGCCTGATGATTAGACGAACGAGGAACTTTTTGTAGAGTAAAATGATCTAGGCCCTTAGCCTCCTCCTTGACAATCTTCAGGTATTTCATCATAGCCGGCTCCCTTGCCTCAAAGTCTCCGTTCACCTGGCCAACTACAAGTAGGGAGTCCGAGCTTACATCCACTTTTGTTGCTCTTGCCGCCTTACACATTCTAAGGCCGACCAGGAGGGCTTCATACTCGGCCTCATTATTAGAGACTTGAAACTGAAATCTCAGAGCATACTCAAACTTATCTCCCTCGGGAGACTGACATATGACACCTGCACCACACCCGGTAGCTGTTGCACTACCGTCCACAAACACCTTCCAGACCTGGTCTCCGGCCGGCTGAAGATCAGGCCGAGTCATCTCAGCTAAAAAATCAGCTAAGGCTTGTCCCTTGATTGCTTTTCTTGGCTCAAACGTAATGTCAAAGCCTCTCATTTCCAAGGCCCACTTGAGCATACGACCACTTGCCTCAAAAGTTGTAAATGGCTTCTTCAGAGGTTGGTCTGTGTAGACCACAATTGAATGTGCCAAGAAGTAGGGCCGCAGCTTTTTCGATGCCATGTACAATGCCAAGCCAAATTTTTCAATGGGGGGGTACCTTAGCTCGGCGTTGTGAAGTGCATGGCTAATAAAATATAATGGGATCTGGTGGCCGTCCCATTCAGCAAGCAGGACATCACTTAGAGAGTGTTCAGAGATGGCAAGATAGATAAATAGCTTCTCATTCTTGAGTGGACTGACGAGCCAAGGCAATGTATGAAGGTGGCTTTTTAGCTGTACGAATGCTTCCTCGGCCTCTTCTGTCCACTCAAACATGGCTTTCTTCTTGATGGTTTGAAAGAAATAACGACACTTATCCCCTGATCTTGACAGAAATCTACCAAGTGCTGCTAAACACCCGGTCAATCTTTGTACTTCCTTAATCGTCCTTGGTGACTTCATGTCCAGGATAGCTTGAATCTTTTCAAGGTTGGCCTCAATTCCACGTTGATCAATAAAAAATCCAAGAAATTTACCGGACTGAATATCAAAGACACATTTCTTTGGATTTAACATCATCTTATGCCGCCTGAGTTCGATAAAAGTTTCTCGCAGATCCTTCAGGTGGTTGGCCGGCTCTTTTGACTTGACAATCATGTCATCAATGTACGCCTCCATGTTCCGACCGAGCTGATCTGTGAAGACTGTATTAACTAGTCGTTGAAAGGTAGCTGGAGCATTCTTGAGGCTGAATGGCATAACCTTGTAACAGTACAACCCCTACTCAGTTACAAATGCTGTTTTCTCTTGATCTTTTCCCCATAAGGGAATTTGATGGAATCCGGAGTATGCGTCCATAAAACTCATCAGGGCATGCCCGGCCGTCGAATCAACCAGGCGGTCGATTTTGGGCAAGGGAAAGCTATCCTTAGGGCATGCCTTGTTTAGATCGGTGTAATCCACACACATTCCCCAAGTTCCATTCGGCTTCTTCACGAGAACTACATTAGCTACCTAGTCCGGGTAATAACATTGCCGAATGAAATTGGCGTCCAACAGCTTTTTTACCTCAGCTGCGGCCGCTTGATTCCTCTCTTCTCCATGATTTCTTCTTTTCTGGCAGACAGGCTTAACGGCTGGGTTAAGAGTCAGCTTATGCACGGCCAAGTCAGGGCTTATTCCTGGCATCTCACCAACGTCAAATGCAAATACATCCTTAAGTTCTCTCAGCAGTTGAATTAACTCATCCCCAAGCACACCCAAAGCTATATTGCCCACACTAACCGTCCGATCTGGTTGATCGGGGTCAGGCACTATATCTTGGTGACTGCCGGCCGGCTAGGGCCGTAACTCTTCTGGCCGACTGACAAACATTAGCTGCTATGCTTGCTCTATCTTGGTCGCCTTACGCTTCTGGCCGACTTGGTATGCTGGGACTGAGGTTCCTTTTTCTTTTGGCTCGGACACTTTTGGTCCGCATGCTGTAGGCTTAACGACCAATTGATTACATTCCTTTGCCATCTTCTGACTACCTTGGATTGTCCCAATTTTTCCGTCCGTCCTCTCGAACTTTAGCAGCATTAGATGAGGTACAATGACTGCTTTGGCTGCATTCAGCGTAGGACGACCGAGTATGACATTATATCCAATCAGCCCTTTTACGACCAGGAAGCGGACAACCATATCTCTTCCTTCCCCTTTTTGCCCAAAGCGGACGGGTAGGTCTATCCGTCCCACCGGGTGGATAACATTCCCCCCAAATCCTACCAACGGGTGGGTGATGTCCTGAAGAGCATCCTCTGGGAAGCTTAGATTCTTCAAGGCGGCCAGGCTGATAATGTCAGCCGAGCTACCCGTATCAATCAATATTCGTCCGACCTTCAAATTGGCTATTTTCATAATGAATACCATGGGATCATTGTGCAGGGCTTTGACCTCACCCCGGCCGGCCTCACTGATGATTACGTCGGGAAAGGGCTCGGCCTTTACTGTATCCTCTTGCATCACCTTTCCCTAGTTCCAGGCGTCTTGCTTGAACCCTTTCATGGTTGGGCCGCATGAGGCGAATCCTTCTGATATTACGGCCACAAAGCCCGAATCAGTGCTATTCCCATCATCTTCCTTGTCTTTGTTCTTATCATTTTTTTGTCTTTTCTCGGACGTGTTTTTTGTCCGTGTGTAAGTAAATTTGGACTTCATCACATAAGAATTCAGCATGCCCTTCTCGGCTAACTTGTCCAACAGTCTCTTCAAATTGATACAATCGTTCGTGTCATGTCCCACGTCCTTGTGGTAATGACAGTACTTGTTCTTGTTCCTGTATTGAGCCGGGCGTCGCAGCGATTGTGGCTTTTCGAACTCAAACTTATCCTTGATTTCCATCAAGATAGAATAACAGTCCTTGTTGAACTCATACTGGGGCTCGTACGTCTTGACCTTCTTGGACTTCTGCGGCTGGCCATCGCTCACCCTGACTTCTTTTCTCTTTTTTCCTTCTTTCTTTTGGCCGGCCGAGTCTTGCTGAGAATATTGTTTCTTCTCAGCCCCCTTGGCCGGCGCTTCTGATTTTGTGAGCGAACAAAAGTCCGCCACTTCAATATAAGCTTCGGCTTCTTGCAAAACACCTGCGTATGTCCGAATCTTTTTCCTTACCAGGTCAAATTTAAAACCATTATGCCTTAATCCCCGGAGAAATTCAGAATAAGCCATTTCATCCGGCAGATTATGAATTTGGGCTTTTTCTTGGTTAAATCGCTAGACGTACGACCGTAGGCCCTCATTTTTCCCTTGAACGATTGTTGCCAAATTAAGGCTAGTCTTTCGAGGTGGTATGTTGTATGAAAAATTTCCCACAAACAGCAAACTAAGAGTAGTAAAACAATTGATACATCCGGCCGGGAGGCTATTGAACCAATCCTGTGCCACACCTTTCAAAGTGGCCGGAAAGCATTTGCACCAGGTAGCATCATCTACACTTTGCAAGTACATTAGGTTTCTGTACGAGGTGATGTGTTCTTCTGGGTTGCTCGTACCATCATAAGCTCCCACAAGTACACTCTTCACCTTCGGCGGCTCAGGGGCAGTTAAAATACCTTGTGAAAACGGAGGCGACTTATCTCCTAGAGTCAGCAGGCGCATCTACCAATCAATTGTCTGTGGCTGCACGGACGGTCCAGCCAGGTAGGGAGCCTGACCGTACGTCTGCCCGCATGGCCCATATTGTCCGAAGAGTTGAGGATTCGGCTGCATCAAGCCATTGAATCCCTAGGGAGGTTGATATTGGAGTGATTGAACTGGAATAGGAGTTGGAGTGCGGACGACTGAAATAGGAGTTGGAGTGCGGACGACTTGAATTCGGCTTGAGATGGTCGTGTTAGTATGTTGTGAGAGAGAATGATTTGAAAAATCATCCGGCATAGTTGGGGTTGAGGCCGTGTCCGAGTAAGCGGCACGTTCCCGCTGCTTATGCCGAAGGTAATCCCTTGCGTCCTTCCATCGTCTAGACGGCTCAGGCTCCTCTCTTCGAGGCTGCCTACTCCTCCCCCCAGCCGACTGTGTTTTCGCCAACAGATCAGAGAAATTTGTCCGCGGTACCCTTGGGGACCTTCCAATTGGCCTACGAAAGGGAGTGTTCCTAGCGTCCGTTGCATGGGTCGTTTTGCTTTGTGCTTTCTTCGGAGCCCTCTCCCCCTCTCTCCTGGGCGGCTGCCTAGAGGTAGAGGCTCCGTTGCTCTCAAACTCTTTCCGTAGCTTGTTGAGTGCGGCCTTCAGAGAGGTTGCAGTAACAGGAGGGTCATCAGCTTCTTGAAATGTGGCAATCAGCAGATCGCTGGTACGGATTGTAGGGATTATATCCTCTACATGTCCGTCCTCGCCTGGATTAGGTGTCTGACCGTCTATTGCAATAACGTACGAGTATCCCCACAAACGGCGCCAAATGTTTTGGGTATTTTTTGGATTTCCTTGGATACTGGTCACGCTCTTCTGGCAACGAGACGGATACACCTGCAAAACAACGAATATTCTGGTTGTCGGAATATTCACCTCCGACGATCAAGTCAGTGATCGGAAACGGAAAAGGCTATAGAGAGAAAGTAGAGAGAAGTTGGAGCTATTAATGCTCTTTTTCTTGTAATGTCTTAATCCACCCCTCCCATCATAAATGATTGGGGTATTTATATGGGTGGAGCTTGTGCCCCATTTTAGGGTTTGTACCCTACAATTGCGTGACGTGATTGGCTGCGCAATTGGAGAACGCCACGTGTTACTTTGGGGGCGCCGCTTTGCGGCTTTCAATGATATCTCTCGGGATTTGGGCCTGTAGACACCCATTTGTGTCTCCCCAAAACCAAACCCAGTGATGAGTACCTTTCACGTCGAATCATAATTGAATGAAGTGAAAGTGTGGAAAGTTTAGTGTTGCGGATAGTTTTAATTTCTTTTCTCTTCTCTCTGTTTTTGAAAACCTATTTTAAGAAAACAGCCAATCCAGTTTGGTTGGTTCATGATATGGGTCCAATAGTAGTGTAGTTGGATACGGCTTGAAAAGACCTTTCCAATGTTATTTTATAAGCCCAATTCCGATGAATATTGAGGAAGTTATGGCCAATTTACTGAATTGGGCCCAGTTTAAGCCTTATATGCGACCCAATGATCTAGAGGAGGGCCTAATATAGATTTATCATTCCTAATGCAATTAGGAATGGTTTTAGTCTTCTAGATTCTTCTAGAAGGTTCTTTTCATTCCTAATTCGATTAACATTGATAAATTGACTTTTGTTGACTATTTAGAGTTTAATCAGAACAAAAGAATGTTTTTGAGGAAAATACGACTTTATCCTCCTGTACGGTCAATTTCTATCTGATTTTAGAAAACGCGTAATAATTAAGTTAGCACCAAACGCCAGCATTAGCGCCTGACGCTAAGCTTGGCGCCTGACGCTTATGTCAGCGTGTGGCGCTAATCCCCGTTTTACGCGTCAGAACTCTGTTTTGATTTTTTTTTATCTTTTTGGCTGATTTTCTCTATAAATAGTCTTCTAAAAACTCCGTTTTCATTAACCAATTATCACCAACTCTCATCAAGAAATTCTTGATTTTCTCTCCCTCTTTCTAAGCCTAGCTTTTTACAAACACAATTCCTCATACATTAGCACTAGACACACCTAGCATAATTCGAAGTTGCCTTCGCCCTAGACGTGAAAGGTTTTAATTTCTGAGGGTTTGGTCCCAAATCTCTATTTCAATTATTTAATTTAATTATTGTTGTTTATTATTTTCCTTGAAGTTACTAACACGTGCATTTTGTTATTAGAAAGAGATACGAGGCATCCAAGTGAGTGCTTTAATGGTTTTTATTGATGTTATTATGTAGAATTCATGCTTAGGTTGTTATTTTTATTCTTAGTATCATGTCTAGGGTAAATTTAATACCAAGTATGATTATTATGATGCTTCCTATGTTCTTTCTAATATTTATGATTGTTAGTATCATGTTAGGGCTAAATCTTTGATTTTTATTGCTTAGTGACATGCTAGGGTTTGTTATTAATCTTGTTAGTATCATGCCTAGGATCTTGCTATTATTATTATGCTTTGACGTGATTATTTTTATAATTGTTATGATTTATTATTATCATTATGATTATTATTATGTTGCTTGATATTTATTTTTATTGCTTGATCACACCTTTTATGCATGTTTAAAGGGAATTAGTACTTGTAATCACGCTTATATAAGATAATTAATAATCTTGTTTAGGGTTAATTCGATTATAATTCAAGTGATCGCCAATAATAGTTTATTTGTGCATTAAATTCAACCAACATAGATTAAACAGGTTTAGGGTTAATCCTATTGATTGTATGTTAGTCATAAAGCGCACATGAATACGATCAGAATAAAGTAGAGGCCTATTATTAGGGCAGGTTCAATCTTTTTTAGGTTGGATTTGTACCTTCATCCCCGAACATCAGTCTTGGTTTCAGACCTATTGGAGTTGACGATCTCTTGGATCGTTAAGGGGTGTAACCTTCACCTCGTAAACGGTTTACAAGTTCCTAAAAAAACTTGTTGGCGACTCTTTTGCTCTATCTTCTTTCCCGTTGGACGCCACCGTACTGTAGTGTATGATATCAGTGGGGTTCAAACTAGGGGTAATGCTTGAAATATTCCCTACAGGGCCCTGATGTAATTAGGCCTCTTTTACGTGCTGATCTGAGGGGCCATGTATGCCCTAAACACGTGGCATCTTCCTATAATTACACGTGTCACCCTCTCATTGGGCATCGTGGCGCTATAGAATTGGCCAAAGCTCTTTGAGGGCTTTTAAGCTGGACGCGTGACATCTTCCCATAGTGACACGTGTCACCCTCTAATTGGGCCACGTGTCGCTATGGGACTGGTCCACGTGTGCGGGGTATTTTTACCCTCAACAACTGCCACTCCCTCTTTATACTGTAGGTTACGTTTGTGGGTTTTCCTCTAGTTCTACCGCTTTCTCCTCTTGGGCAATTAAAAGTTAATAGGTTGAAAACCCACTATTCCTTGTTTAGTGATGCACCTCACATGAAAGAGTAAAATGTGGGCTTTTTGTTTCTTTTAGTGGACCTTGTTATTTTCGTCACATATGCAATTAACCTATAACAATAAGAAAGATGGAATTTTAGTAGTTCCTTAGTCAAAATTGCATATGATGAACATTATTAAGTAAAAGTTATTAATTTAGCTTAACAAGATAAATTTCATAATAAACCATTGAAACCTATATAAGAACATATTTTATACTCAAAAATAGTATTATATGATCTAATGAAGTATATAAAATAAGAACTTATCAAGATTCGAGAGTGGCATAGCTCCACCAACAATACCCGCCAATGAATTTGAGATAAGGCCGGCAATGATAACAATGATTGAACGAAGGCAATTTAGTGGTGTCAAGCATGAAATCCCACTAAATCTTCTTAAAGAGTTCGAGAAGTATTGTAATACAATCAAGGTTAATGGGGTTTCTCAAGAATTCATAAGGCTCAAGCTATTTCCGTTCTCTCTAATCGGAAGAGCTTTAGAGTGGTTAGACAAGGAAGGGAAACCTAATTCCTTTAGAACTTGGGATGAGGTGACTAAGGAGTTTCTTCCCCGTATTTACCCTCAAAAGAAGACCACCGAGGCAAGAACTATAATCCAAAGTTTCATCCTAGTGAGAGTTTGTATGAGGCTTGAGAAAGATACAAGGAGTATCAACGAGAATGTCCTCACCATGGAATCCCGACTTACCAAATCATACAAATTTTCTATGGAGGATTTATCCCCCAAGGGAAGTCGTGTCTTGATGCCGGAGCCGGAGGCCCGATCATGAACAAGACCAAGGAAGAGGTTGTAGACATAATTGAAGATGTAGTTCGTCACTACATGGATTGGAAAGAGGGAGAGAGAGAGAGTCTACAAGCAAGAGTGGCTCAACGTCTATTCGTTATATCATCTCAATACGATTAATAATTTGTCTTCCTAAATCTCGAACTTGGGGAAGGAGATGACATTGATCAAGGCCAAGCTAGAGAGTGCCTCTTCGATTGCACCAAGTTTTCCCTCCCACATTAAGGGGAAAGGTACACCTTCTAACTCTACTCCTCCTTCTACTTTAAATAATATGCCAAGTGGTTGTGTCTTTTGTGATGTTTGTGGGTCTTATGACCATGGCTCCTCTAATTGTCCAAATGCTTTTGAAAATTGTGATGGTGTTGAAAACAATGATTGTGAGCAAGTAAACTTTGTTTCCAACAATAATAATGGACAAAGATTTGATGGTCTAAGGAATTTTGGGACTAGGAATGCTCACCAACAAGGTGGCTTTGATAACTACAATAATGGTGGTTATAGGAACCAATGAAATCAAGGTTTCCGAGGTAACTATAATAATCAAGGTTATAGCAATCAAAACCAAAGCCAAGGGTATCGAAATCAAGGTCAATCTCATGGTTTTGGTGGCCAACACCAAAATTTTGGCAACAATCAAAGCCGAGATAATTGGAACAATCAAAATATGGGAAATTTTCAAAACAACAACCAAAGGGGACCCCCACCCGGATTTTCTCCAAGACCTCAAGGCAATGGTGATAATTCTTATGCTCAACCCCCATCTTCCAAGACTACCTTAGAGGAGATCATTGAAAATCAAACAAAGATTTTGAACACTTACATGGCGGTAAGTGATAAGAAGTTTAATGAAATGATGACACATAATAAGATGCTTGAGACCCAAATCACTCAACTAGCCAATACCTTGAAGGATTGCGCTAACTTTTTTTCATTACCCTCTCAAGGAGTTGATCCTAAGAAACCCGTTAATTCCATCACTATAAGAAGTGGTAAAGTGCTATAAGGGAGAGTTTCTAGGATGATTGAGGAGGATGAGAAGAGGAGTGACTTAAAGTGAGGAAAATGAGAACAATGTGTCAAGAAGTATGAGCAAGGAGGAATTCAAGAGAAAAAGATGAGTGATGAGTCTAGCAAGATGAGTGATAGCTCTAATGAGAAGAGTGTTGAGAAAAAGAGGAAGCAAGATGAGGATTTCAAACCGAGACTTCCATATACCCAAAGGTTCAATAGGTACAAGTTGGATGAACAATTTGGGAGATTTATTGAGATGCTAAGAAAAATCCATCTTTCTATTCCTTTCACCGATGTTTTGGGAGAAATGCCTAACTATTCTAAATTTCTTAAGGAAATCTTGAGCGGTAAGAGAGATTGCAGTGTGGTTGAACGGGTGAGTTTAAGGGAGTGTTATAGTGCCTTTATCCATAATGACTTGCCCCCAAAGATGAATGATCTAGGAAATTTCTCTATTCCTTGTAATATTAATGGGAAATTGTTTCAAAATGCCCTTTGTGATCTTGGTGCTAATGTTAGCATCATGCCTTACTCTGTTTTCAAGAAACTCAAGTTAGGTGAGCTCCTTTCAACCAACATGACCCTTCAATTAGCCAACCGTTCTATTAAGTTCCCAAAGGGTAGAATTGAGGATATGCCCCTCAAAATAGGAAAGTTCACTATTCCCGTTGATTTCATTGTGCTTGAGATCGCGGAAGATGAAAAAATTCCTATCATCCTAGGGAGGCCATTCTTAGCAGCTTCGGGTGCTTTGATAGATGTGAAAGGTTGCATGATTACTTCTTGTGTTGGTGATAGTAAGGCGAGTTTTAAGCTCAAGTCAATGCATGAGTCTCTATCTTATGTGCATAAACTCATTGTCTTCGAATTCTAATGATTTTGTGTTTGCGTCTTCTACTAACGAAAAGCTTGTAGCTTGTGATGTTGTTCCTAAAAGTGTTGAAAGCAAGGTTGTTAGTGAAGAAGAAAAGGATTCATTGAAGGTTTAAGATGAGTTTGAGATTCCCTTTTAGTTTGAAGGAAGATGAAAATAGTTTTTCAAATGGTGAAAATGCAGATCTCAAAGATCCAAGGAAGAAGAAATCAAAGAACATCAAGAGATTTTCCAAGAAATACAAGCGTAAGTTGAAGTTCGAAGAGTTTGATTTGGTTTCCATGATTCAAGATGACATGGTTCATGAAATGATTTTGAACAAGCCTTGCAATGGTTTTACCCTTTCCACCACTTTGGATAAGGTGGTGCTTTTTGACTCTCCGTGATTTGGAGGAAGGGTCGAGCTTAGGACCTTAAGCAAGCGCTTCCCGGGAGGCAACCCGATTTTCTAACTTTTTTCTTTTGATTCTATTTTTCTAAACTTTATTTCTTTCACTTGTGTTGTTGTTTGGATTAATAGGTTGAATTCATCGGAGTTGGATTATTTTGAGCGAGCTTGAGCATAGTGGGAAATTGTTTCATGGTGTTGGGTGAGAATATGATCGATATTGTTATATTTTGAGAGGAATGGGTAAGATAATGTAGGAGGTAAGTTAGGAAAAAATGTGCCATAATTTGAAGTAAATATGAACTTGGTGGGTTTATTATGGTGCTCTCATTAATTTGGAGTATTGAACCCATTGAAAATGAATTTAGTTACTGGTCGTTTTAGTGGTTCGATAATCCCGGAATGATAAAGATCGTTGAGCCCATATATGCACGCACTAGGAGAAGAGATTGAGCAAAGTAGTGCAACAGCTGGTGCGAGCGCGCGAGCCGCGCGGTCGAGCAGCCGAGGGTATTTTTTTTCTTTCTTCTTTCCTTCCCTCATTTCCCCTCATCCTCACCCTCAAGCTCACTCCTTCTCATTCCAAGCAACATCCATGAACCCTAACCCCCTTTATCAATCAAAATTCCTTCTCTAATCATCAAAACAATCAACCAAATCAACTAATTCTTTCTCCAAGTTTATCACACTCATTAAAAATCATTCTACTTTCCCATATTTTTCAATCTCCAATCTATCTCCTCCATTGAAGACAAATTAGGGGCTTTTTTTATTTGGTAAGAATTGGTAGCTTTCTCTTGATCAATCTTGCTTCAAGTGTGGTATAATCTCTTTCTTTGACTCTATTTTACATAATTGTATCATTTTGTTGCAAGATTTTGATTGTTTATGATTGTGAATAGTAGTAGTATGTAATTTGAAGAACTTGGTGATTGATTGTGTAATTTGGGTTGGTTATTTGTGTTATTGGTGATTTATTTTGCTTGACATTGTGTTGTTGATTGTTTTGTAGCCAAATTGTGCCAAATTTTTGTGAATTGTGGAAGGTGATTTTTGGTAGTGTTGATTGTGAAGTGAAATTTGTTGGTTGAGCGAAGTGGTTCTTGTGTAGTGTTGGTGGTTGAAATGTTTTGTGAAGTTGTTTTGTGGTCGTGGTTGTGATAAATTGTTGAAGCAAACATGTCGAGAATTGTGAAAGCTATCACTTCCAAAACCTAAAAGAGAAAAACAAATGAGCCATCACCTTCAAACACTTCTTCTCCTCAAACACAAAGCCTTGAGCCCCTACCTCTCCCTAAACCCCATTTCTCTAATCAAGCGGCCAAACCTCTGTATTCAACTTTCAAAAAGAGAACCTACAAGCCCTCACGGCATTACCATCAACATAGCATGATTAAACTGGGGATCGATGAGGATTTGTGGTCTCTCTTTGATAATCTTGGGTTCAGTACCTTTGTCACTCGGAGTTATAGAACCTATCTTGAGCCTACTTGGGAGTTTTTGGTTTCTTTGAGTACTACTCCGGTGGGTGACAAAGACTATGAGGTCTCCTTCCAGCTCTTCAACAAAGTTCATGTCATGTCTTTGGCCGAGTGCAATGTGGCCATGGTTTTCAACCCTCATGCAGATTTATTCTTTTCGGACCGAGAACATGAGCATTTGGAGGGTTTCTCTCAAAAAGCCTTCTGGAAAGCTATCTCGGGTTTGGATCAGTTCGGCGCTCGATTCTCTCTTGCAAGCGATATATATCAACCTTGTTTGAGAGTGCTCCATAGAATTTTGGGGTACTTGGTGTTCCCTAAGCAAGACATGGGAAAGATGTTTCTCCCGGAGTTGCGGGCTTTGTTGATAGCAACTCGGGAAGAGTATCGAGGTCGGTTGAACTTGGGGCGTATATTTTGGATTAGTTGCATGGAGATAAGGGGCAACCGGCCTGGTGATATACCTTGTGGTAGTATGGTCACAAGGTTAGCTACGAAACTTGGGTATGAGAGGTACCTTCTTTCTTGCACGCCGGTGGGAGATCTTGACACCTTATACCTCAACACCGCTCAACTTAAGAAAGTGCAATTCTTGGCTCGCAATGATGATGATGAAGTGTTCGATTGGCTTTGTAGGAACTCTAATTAGTTTTATCTTCCGAACCCTTCTCTTACCTCTATTCACCGGGTTACCCCAAATGTTTGGTTTGTGCCCTCTAGTAACCGCATCCCCGGGGAGGATGAAGACATGGAAGATGTTTTGAATGAAGAGCGGCAAATTCAGGAAAGTCAACAACAACTACATTAACAACAAAGTCCGCATCAACAACAACAACATCAAGAACATCAAGAATACGAGTTTGCTAATCTTGATATGGATGCCCTTAGTAGGCAAATGAAGGGGATGCAAATTCATTTGGAAGGCATGTATGATTAAAATTTTGCGACAATGTATAATCAAATAGGAGGCATTTTGAAGATGCAACAACGTATGTTTCTCCAACAACAAAAATTGTATGATGCTAGTGTTAACCGTGGGGAAGTTTCCCCCCCGGTTAACTATCCTTACTTTACACACCAATTTGGTCCTATTCCATCAAGTGGGTATCCTTATTGGCAAGGACCCTCGGGGTCTAACACCGATACTCGCTCATTCCCCGATGAGCACGGTAACTACGATTACCGTGTTCCTGGTGGGATCAATTATATATAGGGGTGATCCTAACTACCCCTATGTACACCCCAATCATCCGCTACCGCTCGTCTTGCCCGAGAAATATTCTCCCCTTGCCCCTTGGCAACAAGAAAACTTCAATGGGCACTATGGTTGGCCGCCCGATTACACCGGGGGATGGGATCTTTATGGTCCCCCATCCGGGTTCTCCTATGATGAGGATGACAATGATAATGCCGGGCCGAGTGGTAGCTAGTTCCCATACATTGTGCATTTTTCCTCCATCCCTTACTTTATGTGTTGTTTGCTTTGCATTGATGGGATGTTGAGATGTATTCATGTTAAGGTTGGGGAACTTTATCTTTTTAGGGGCTTATCTCGGTGGCCAATATTGTTGTTGGATATTGCCTTGTCTCTTTCTTGCCTCGATGATTGATAGTTGCATGCCTTAGCCTCTTCTTGATGGTGTTTATTTGTTGTATGAGCTTTTCATCTATATTCTTTCTCTTTTGATGATGTTGTTGTGTTGATTCCTTTGATAATGATGCATGTTGTTTTCTCCTATAAATCCAAAGCCCTAATATCCAAATCCCTTGAATCCAAATCCCTTAAATCCAAATCTTGTAAATTAGATGATTAGTTGCTAGTTTAGTGTATAGTTTCTTTAGATTTCTTTGCTTATTTTTACTTTCTTTTTGGTAGTGTCATTTGTTTTTGCTTTGCAGTTCCTTTTTGTTTAGTCTTCTTTCCTTTACTCTATTTTGAAGTTACTAACCGTTTTCTTTGTTTATAGCTCTATTTTATATTTTTCTTCTCACTTAGATTTGATGACGATGCTATTGTTTCTTGGAGCTTAATGAAGGTGGTAAATTTTTCGCCTTATTTTTATTATCATTGCTTGGAAGCCCGGTGAGATCCTTCTTATTTACTTTCTTTTATTTTCTTTTCTTAGATGCATAGATTAGGATTAGTTTAGGAGAAGTTGAATGGTTCGAGGATGTAATGCTTGTAACGCCTTAGAGTGTTTGGGGTCATTGACGTTGTTGTCGTATGACCACTTTTGATGATTGGGAATTACATGTTCTACTTGCATCTTTGTTCCTTTCTTTATTTTCCTACTTTTCTTTTATCTTTGTTTTCCTATTTTCTTTTATTTTCTTTACTTTTTCCTTATTTTTTTTCTTTTTTATTTTGGTTTGAATAATGTTTTTGAGGCTTTATTCTTTTTGTTCTTTTTCTTGTGAATTGGACTATATACCAACAGACTTTTGCTTTTGAATGATCATCTTCCTAATTGGTAGTGGTATGCACTGTTTGAGATTATGCTTGGTTGATTCTAGGATAGCGTATGCTAAGGTAGCATGTCTAAGAACTAGGAGGATCATGAAACCTGATTCTATTTTTTTCGTGGTACGCTTGATAGTTGCTTCCTATGGTTGATTTGACACCTTTTGTGAGTTTTTGATACATCCATGTGAGGTTCATAAATTTTCAAGCCTTCTTCACTTACTTGCATGAGCGGCATGGAACATTGACTATTGCATACCAAATCTTGAATCTTGACTCATAATAGTCAAACACGAGACCGAGCCATCTCGGGAGGACAAAGCATCTTTTCGGGGTGGTAATTTTTATTTTCTAGGATAATCTTCTTTGTTTTTAGTCCTTGGGGTTACATTTGCCTACTTACTACCCATTTGAGATTTTTCCCTTCTTTTCAAGCCACATCTTTAGAACTTTGAGCCTTTTGTTTCTTTTTGTTCCATTTATGGTTTTTGTGAAGCAATTGATCATGATTTTTGAGATTGTGGTTAATAAGTTTGGATATTGGTTCTTTTTGTAAGCAAGCTTGTGTTATGTATCTTGTGAATAATGGCAAATGAATAAATGAAAAATCCGTCCAAAGTTAAAAAAGGCATGGACATTCAAATGCAAAGTTGTAAAAGCCGTCCATAGTTAAAAGAGGCGAGGACAATGAATAATTTTAAATATGAAAAAAATTGAAAGAAGAGAAAAGCAAAGCAAATTAATATACACTACTACAAAATGAGTTTTTTTTACGCTGAAGCCTCGACGCTAGACCATGAGTGTCAGCTTGTAAATATAGTATCCGCATTTTCTGGATGCTTTTTAGGGTCTAAATTGATTTCGACGAGTAAAAGCGTCGAGAATTCTATTACATGTGGTGCACGTGAGTAGATGATTTAGATCAATTACCTAAACCCTCGGTTTCCGAGATTTGGGAAAAAAATTAGGAAAATTTTCAAATTACCACCCAAAAAGGGGTCCTAATTTGAAATTACCACCCAATAAAAATTTTATTTTAAACTACCACCCATTAAAAGTAAAATTCTTTCAGATTACCACCTTTTTATGTTTTCCGGTTGAAAATCCGACTGTGGGTCCCACCCTTTTAACTTCCCTCTTTTTTTTTTTCTTTTATTCAACCTAATGTTCTAACTGTTGCATTAAACTCCATACTATTCATCTCTCCTCAATTCCTTCTGTTAATCTAACCAAAAATCATCAATTTTTTCCCTCTTTCTTCCTTTAATTCTCTGTCAACTTCTCAACTACCCATATAGGATTTAATCAAAACCCTAAGTCTACAATTTTCTGGAAATTGAATGCTTGGTTGTACTTGCATGTACTGTTGATTGCGCCATCTCGAAGTGTTCTGTGGGGACCTGAAGCGTGTAGTTGAAGCTCGTGTCACTTGCTGATGTCAATGGCGACTCCTGAGGTAAGCAATTTTGACCTTATACAGTTGAATTTCGTATTTGTTGTTGTTGATGGTATAATTGCAATTATGTGTAAATTTAGGGTTAATTTTGTAATGGATTATCTTCACATTTGTTTATTATTGCTATTGGAACTGTAATTGTTGTGTAATTGGGGGAATTGTTTAATTAAGCCACTTGTGTTGAATTAAATAAACAATTGTGTTGGGTTGGTAAATTATTAACTGCCAAACTTAATGATTGATTACTGCCTTATTACACTACAAGAAAAATCACTTTTCGTAGCGATTATTTCGTAGCGATTGTACATTCGCTACAATATGCAAGTATGTTTGTGAAATAACTAAGGATGTCGTATCATTTTTACAATCGCCATGGTTTTCCCATATAAAATCGATACGGAAAACATAATAATACATATCCACACTATTTTTACACGTTTATATAATTTTGAGAAATCGTATCATTTACAATCGCCACTAAATCCTAAAAATCGATACGAAAAGCCTTTTCAACACTAGATATATAAATATTGTTTGACAAAGAGTACATAAAATATGTCATAGATTATTGGTGAAATATTTAATATAAGAGTTTGAGGTTGCATGTTCGAATCTTGTAAAGATCATACGCATGTTTTTTTTTTTTTGAAGAAAATGAGTTAAACATTTATAGCGATTGTAATCGCTACAATAATCACCACGATTGGATGTAGTTTTTCGTATCGATTATTGAGGCCAACCCCAATGATATTGAAAACCACTACTAAAGGCTAAGGCAACGGGGGATATTGTATCGAATGAGCATTCGTTGGGAAAGCTTTTTGTTGCAATTACAATCGATACTAAAGGTTAAAATAATTGCTACGAAAAGGTTATTTTCTTGTAGTGTTACTATGAACATGACCCTGATAATGAGGAATTTGTGGATGTTAAGGTTAGATTAGGTGGTGGGTTTGTTAAAAAAAAGATAAAGGGAAGGAATTTGGTTGTGTATGAAGGAGGATGGGAGTTTTGGAGGCATAGTTGTAAAGTGAGTGACATGTCAGTGCACTTGCTTAGAGAGAGTTGCATTTGGGGGTTTGTTAAGTTGGATTTGCATGTGCCTAGTGTGTGGAGTATTTGGTATAAAAAAAAAGGGAAAGCTTTGGTCAAATGGGAAAAGGGAAATTGTGAATGATGAGGAAGTCAACGGCTTTTTGGAGACAAAAAGTAAGGATGGCTTTGTTGCACTTTACTGTACTAGCCAAGAACAGTTTAGGGCTGTTAGTGAAGAACCCATTTCTGTTGAGCCTACCCAAAATAGCCAAAACACTGTTGCCTAGCCCACTGAGATTAGAAGAAGCCCTAGGTTAGTTAAAACAGCAAAAAGACTTGGGTGTGACAGAGGGTGATAAAGAAGCAAATAATGTAGGGGATAGGGTTCCTACAGAGAGTGTAAAAGGGAAGGGGAAACAAGGTGAGCAGGAAGGTACTTCTAGGGGGAAGACAGTGAAGGGAAAAGCTCAGGGAAAAGGGAAAAAAAAGACCAAGAGAAAGCTTGTGCTTGAATCAGATTCTGGATCTGATTCTGGTGGGTCTGTTGATACTGACATAGATTGGGATGTTGGGGAAGAGGAGGGTGAAGATGAGGGACCAGAAGAGGCCAAACAATTGGAGGACAGTGGGTGGAAAATTCTACAAGAGGTGAATGCCAGTTTGAAGGATGTGGAAGACAAACATGAAGAGCAAGTCTTTTTGGAAAGTTAACTGCTACAGAAAGAGGTAACTCTTCAGAAAGAGTATACTTCAGATTCTGAAGATTTGGATAGTCCAAGAGCTTCTAATGATGAGCATGATCCTAGTTCATGGTTCCATGCTTCAACTGACTTCAAGAAACCAATCCAATTAGTGAAATATTAGAAGTTCATTAACAACACAGTGGTGAGGAAAGCTCTTAGGGTTCATGCCATTGAAAACAGGTATGAATATTGGTATTTGCACAATGATAGTAGTCAGATTACAATACAATGTAGGAAGAGGTGTCAGTGTAAATGGAATGCTAAAAAATGTAGACTTCCTACTTGTACATGTGTTGGGGGTAGAAGATGTCACTTTAGGGTGGTGGTTAGAAGGTATGTGAACCAAGATTTTTGGCAAATAAAGAGATTGAATTTGAAGCATAACTGTCTTAGGGTTAGAAGCAATCATAACTTAACTGCTGAGTACTTAGCTGAGAAGTACATTGAGGATTTTAGATCAGACTTGGGTTGAAGATTAAAGCTTTCAGAAGGAAACTTTAAGGGGACCTTGGGATAGAAATAACATACAGTAAGGCTTGGATGGCAAGGGCAAGGGCTAAACTGATGATTTATGGCTCAGCATCAGAATAGTATGCTAGAGTTTGGGACTATGGTAAGGCTGTTATTAAGCATAGCCCTGGATCTGGTTGTGTAGTAGTAGTTGATGGAGTAGAGAAGCCTGAACCTCCATTATTATTAAGAATGTACATGTTTCTTGCACCTTTAGCCAAAGGGTTTTTATCTGGCTGCAGGCCTATGATAGGGCTTGATGGCACTCATTTAAAGGGTCCCCACCCAGGACAGATCCTAGTAGCAGTTGGTAAGGATGGTAATAACCACATTTACCCTATTTCTTGGGCTACAGTTGAGATTGAGAACAAAGAAACATGGATTTTCATTCTTGAGAGGCTGATGGATACACTAAAAGATGAAGATGGAGGCCTTGGTTATACTTTCATGTCTGATAGACAAAAGGTAAGCCTATTTTGTTTATTCAATATGTTACTTCCATTTCTAGTCTTAACTTGGGTTAATGAAATGAAATGATTGTTGTTGCTTGATTGTGGTTTGTGAACAGGGCATGCTGGAAGCTTTGAGTCAAGTTGTGCCAAATGCAGACACAAGGTACTGTGTCAAGCACATTTGGGCTAACTTTAAGCTACAATTCAGTGGCTCAACATTTAAGGAGTTATTTTGGTCAGCTGCCAGAGCAACTACCTTGGTAAGTCACAAAAGACACCACTTTATTATACTTAGAATGTGTTAAAATCTTGTTTTGGTTGTACTGTCCATAATCTAGGTTATATGTTAGGTATTTACTAGTTATTTTTTGTCTTTTATAGTTTGATTTTGAAGTGGCCATGGAGTCAATTAAGTTTCTTTCTGAGGAGGCATATGAGTACCTTGCTGACATCCCACCAGAGCACTGGTCTAGGAATGCCTTTAGTTCTTTTCCTAAGTCAAACATGCTTCTTAATAATGATTGTGAAACCTTTAATGCTGTTATAAAAGAAGCTAGGGATAAGCCTATTTTGACTCAAATGGAGTGGCTTAGGAGGTATATGATGAAAAGGAACCATGACAAGTGGGAGTGTTATCAAAAAATGGAAGGCAAGGTAACACCTTATGTGAAGAAAACATTCAAGAGAATTGAGGTTGTTGCAAGGCATTGTATTGTGCAAGTATCCAGGGATGATGCATATGAGGTTGAACTGAATTCTGATATAGTTACAGTTGACCTTAGCAAACAAACTTGCACCTGCTATCACTGGGAGCTTACAGGTATCCCTTGTGTCCATGAATATGCATGCATCATGGACAAAAGGGTAGATCCTGAAGACTATGTAGACACTGCATACTCTGTGGACACCTATATGTTGGCTTATAGGTATGAAGTGCAACCTATGCCTGGCCCACACCATTGGGAGAAGGTGAAGCTCAGAGCACCTATGCCACCAGCCATTAGAGTCCAGCCTGGAAGACCTAAATCAAAGAAAAGAAAGCTAGAACAGGGAGAAGAGGGTTCCCAAAGCCAACAAGTGCAGAAGCCTGTGAAGAGAAGAAGCATCTGCAAAATATGTGGGCAGCAAGGTCACTATGCAAAAACTTGCAAGAACCCAACAGTAACTCCTATTGTTGTGTCTTCACCAAAGAAAGATGGAGGCAGACCCCCCTCAGACACTTAATGGGTGAAAGAGCAAAGAAAGAAGAAACAACTAAGGGGATTGCAGAAGGTTTCTTTTTTTTTTTTTCTTGTTATGTTCTGTTCTGTTCTGAGTGGGATAATTTGAATATTGATTGGAATGTTCTGTGTCAAATACAGGAGAGTGCACTTGGTGCTACTGCTGGACCTAACAGCATTGGGAATAGGACATTCCCTCAAGAGCAGTACAGGAAGGACCAACAACAGAACCAACAGCAACAGCAGGAGCAGCAAAGTCAACAGAGTCAGCAGAGTCAACAGCAGCAACCTTTAAGTCAACCAAGCCAAGCCTCAACAACTACTTATGCTAACCTTGTCCCCACTTCTATGAATTACAAGATCCAAGGTGGTAGCAATTAGAAGGTGGTAGTGTTAGGTTGTCATATTTTGGACACTGTGCAATTAGAAGGTGGTAGTATTAGGTTGTATTTTGTGAACACCAACAAGCTTAATTTTCAGAACACCAACTATCATGTACTTAACTATATTTAGTGGTGGCTTGTATTTTGTGACTTGTAAAAACTAGGATTTCATTTCAATGCCATATACAGTTGGTTGAAACAAAGTTTGCTTCAATATAATCCTAGTTTCAACCAGTTGCACTTATGTTCATTGCCATGATGCAAATACAAACCACATAAAAGCAATAATAAACACACAATATATAAACCACAACTACTTGTTCATTGCATTAACATACCAAACACCAAGTTTAACATTACAATCAACTACTACTATAATAAGTACACCTCTCTTAAACCAGTTTGTTAACTACAACAGAACCTAAAACTAAAATGATCCTAGTTTCAAGCTTTGAGTCAAGTTGCTGTCAGGATTGCCACTGCCATTGATCATCTTCTTCCTGTCCCCATTCAAAGCCTTCCATTTCATTTTCAATGTATCAAACCTGCAATTACAAAACAACAAGTCAGTCTATGCAACACAAGCAATTATACAATTCTAAGTCAAGCACACCTAGTCACTGTGGTGGTTGGCCACCATAATGAGGATAACAAGGGGGTGGCCAAGTCCCATTTTGTTTCATCCTGTACTCAATGATGCAATCAGCTAAGAAACCAGGGTCATCTGTGCTCCCAACATGTATGATGTACATATCCTTTTTTCCCAACCTCCTAATCATCTTGAACACATCACCATCATCTTCTAAAGTCCTATACTTTCCTTTATAGATATACTGAAATATGGGGTAAAGAAGGTCAATTGATCCTTCTATTGGATCTTCCATGTCACGAAGTTGATCTTCAAAAGCTATGGCTGTATCCTGTAGGTTACTTTTTCCTACTTCATATTCAAGGTCAACAACAACACTCATATACTTAAATCTGAAAATGTACTTATTCTCCTCCATTTCTGCAAGACATAATCCAAAAACAAACAAAAAGAACTAGCTTACAACTTCATGCATCAATGAATCATTCAAATCATTCAATCGCAAAACACAGCACATAAGATACAATTATTCAACATAATAAACAATTGAAGAACAAATTTGGACAACATCAATTTCAATTAGTAGAATTCTAACTAAATCGCACAATTAATTGCAAACAAATACCCTAATTGCAAAAAGCCCCAAATTTTATTGCCTCATGAACCCTAATTACTAAATTAGGGAAAAAAACCCTAATTTACGAAGTACTGGAATCATACCTTAGCTGCAAAATCAGAGTATGAAATTTAGTTTATATCTTCTTCTAACAGTACAAGTTAAAATTTGAGGGATTTAGAATGTAATTTGGGGCAAAATTTTTTAAATTGAAGTTTGACAATTTATAAACAACTGAAATCGGGTAGAGAGAGTCAAAGTAGCCGTTTATAGCCGTTACGTGGGGCCCTCAAACAGATTTTCCACCGGAAAACAAAAAAAGGTGCGTAGTAATCTGAAAGAAGTTTGTTTTTAATGGATAGTAATTTAAAATAATATTTTTATTGGGTAGTAATTTCAAAACAGCACCCTTTTTGGGTAGTAATTTACAAGTTTTCCAAAAAATTAAATCACCCAACAAAATCACAAAAATCCCTTCATTCCTCTTCTCAACCCTAACTTAATCTCATTTTCATTCTGAATTCTCAAGGAGGTTTATTAAATCTTGGACTTCATATATAGATCTTCGTTCTCCTTACATTATCATACCTTCTCTACTCATCATCAGTTATATAACGTGTATTCGATTTCATCATCTCTGCGCTGATCGATAACATTGAGGTACATCCTTTCTTTTTTATTTTATTCGTTTTTTCCTTTTAAAATTGGGTTCTCTAGATTCTTTTAGAATTTTCATATTCAATAATGTCACAAAATTATGGTTACATATTGGTTTGATTAATGAACAATACATTTTTTAGGGTTTTTGTATGTATATTGTTTATTTATTTTTGTGTGCTACTGTTTCTGTTCAGTAAAATTAACCATTAATCACACATTGGAACTTATAAGAAATGAAGAGCCTTGTTTGATTCTCTAAAAAAAAAAAAAAAATAAAAAGTGGAACATTATTGTTTGATATTACTGTTTGTTTAAGCATTTGTTTGACTTTTTTTTTTTTTTTTTTTTTTTTTTTTTTTTTTTTTGCTATGATTCGGTTATTGATGTTTATGTCTATGGGTTCAAAGTGAGAATAGAAGTCTCTTGATTATATTAATGTGAATTGATTGAAATTTTAGATTTTTTTGTGCATTTCAAAACACAAGCATATGCCAATATTCTAATTTCTTTGAGAAAATTATGAGGTAAAAAAAGCAGGGGTTTAAAGATAACGGATGCTACAGTAGCAAGCTTCAATGGGTGTTCAATAAATTTAAAGAGGAATTTGCATATTTTTTAAGCTAATCACATCCTCTTTCTGGTTGATAAATAACCCTTCTACATAGGTTGCTTTAATATTGATATTGGATTTTTGTAATGACTACATTTTTGAGAGCTTATGAAGGAAATAGACCAACTTGGAGGACACCTTAGCACCCTTGAAGGGTAGACTCAAGGCTTCAGCCCCAGAGTGTTCCAACTCTTATTCGTTGGGAGAATAATGTTGCTGCTACGCATATTAGTGCCCTTATTAAGTTCTCGGTGAGTCTAAGATATCAAATGTGCGTTGTTTAGTTGTAGTTGTAGAGTGTTTTTTTACCCAATGCACCCACCCCCTAGACTGAAATAATAAACTTGCTTAGATAATGGTTACCAAAACATAACAGATGTCTAGTTATTAGGCTATTCTGCTAAGGTTGTTACTAGTCAATAAATGTTCATAATTTCCATTTTATCCTACCTTTATAATGTATATATTGACCGATTTATAGGAAAGTAATCAATAATCACTAAAAACACTTGATTATGATTTCATCATACTTTAATTTAGAGGGGAAAGTCATGCTAAAATGTTAAATTAAGACAGTAAGTAGTTGTGTACCATCAATAATTACATGTTATAGCTCTTTGTGGTATGTAGCTCATGGTTTGTGCCAGGAACTCACTTTTTATATGTAAACAATAGACATGTCTACCTCAAAAGAAGACATAGAATAAAAATGCTTTAAGAATTATGCCATTTGTTGATTTATTTATTATCATTCCTAGAAAGACATCTTATGTTACTATAGCAACATAGATGAATGTTATGTTATTTTTGCATCTGGTTTTGTGCTGCTGTATCACATCTTTTGTGCGAGGCTTTGTTATGGTGAAAGCTCTGCGACTGTTGTTTACCTACGTTGTAGCTGAATTGTTGAACTCTACCTAAGAGTAGTCTACATGGCAACTTGAGTATGTACAATTATTTCCAAAAATAAAAAGCAATGCAAGATTAAACATTAAACCCCTTTAATTTGTACATTTGAAAGTCTGAAATCTCAAGTATTTTGATCATCAAAAATTTGTTATTTATGAGAAATCAATCTATGTCTTTTGGGTAGCAACATTTATTTCAAGAATGAGAAGAGAGTTAAGTTGGATTACTCTTTGTGGGAGGTTATCTATTTATATCTGGTTGTATTAGTGTTTTGTATTTTTTTGCTGGTAGATTACAATAGTTTGGAGTTTTTTTAGATGTCGTAGCAATGTTTTGCTGCTGTTGTTGCTGCTATTTTACCGTTGTCCTGTAGTTCCATTGCTGCTGTTCGTCCTATATATCATTGATCAGCACTAATTTTTAGCCCCTAGTACTTTCATGAAAGTTACAGAGCTCAAAAAGTTATCCAATTTAGGCTCAAGAATTTCTCAATTTGGAATTGTGTACTAGAAGTTATGGCTTCTGGAAATTTATGGTGTCTGCTGGCTTGATTCTATCGCAGCGGGGATTTTATTTATGCTTGACGCCTATTTGGGTTGTTTCCTTGTTGGGTGGGATTGCTAAAATGAATACTCTGGCTTTTCTTATTTGTTTTAATATAATTTTCCTTCAATTAATTATATATTAGTTGAAAGAAGTACGGTTGTGTAAAGAGTAAGAGGAATTTCTTTAGCAGGAGGTCTAAACAGCAAGAGGTGGCTACTTATTACTTGGCTTCTTCACAGGTTTATCAATCCCCATCAATAATAAATGTTTCATATAAATTCCTTTTATTAGAAAAAGGTGCAGGTTGATTACTGTTTTCTGATCATCAATTTATGATCCTAAACATATAATATACACACTCATATATATAAGCTCTCTATACCTTCTGCAGTTTTACGAACACACACTGACAAGGTTAAAAGGTAGTAAGGTACTAGTTTTGCCATGCATATCCGTATGAACTACTTTTTAAATATGTTTGTTAATTTGAATGAATGAATTATATATTTAGTTGAGAAAAAACATGTTAGTTTGTCCTCTATGGTACCTATTTTGAAGCTCTTAATTTGGTAGTGTAATTATTTGATATATATAATCATAAAGGATAAAGTTGTTCAGCTAGTGTTGCAATCCATTAACTTACTATCTTAAAAGCTCTTATTTTGTCATTGTAGTATGTATATAATGTATAATTTTTATTGTTGTGATGTTAGGGAATATAATCCACTAACTATAACAAAGCTTACTCAACCAGCAAAAATATATGGCAAATTTTAACTTCAAGCTTTGATATATGCTTGTTATTGGTGCAAGATATTGATGTGATTATTTTATATGTCCTATTCTAAGTGAAAGTTATTGATCAAGTGGATATATGAAGGCATTTTAGTAGCTACAAAATCAATTGTGAGAAGCTGCAATTTTTTCGATATAGGTGCAGAATTACAATATAACATTTTTATTTAATGTTAGCAGTTTATTAAGAAGTTATGTGTTATACATAAAAAGTTCTTGTACTTTTCTTGTATCATTTTAGCTTAGATCAATAATGTTGGAATATATTGGTTTTTGGCACTGTATTGTACATATACTAAGTTTTATTCTTCTTCTTGATTATGAATAAAATTGAATTTGAGTAAACTTTTCTTTTGATTTTGTAACTACTCAGTATATTAGTTTTCAGCGATAAAATTAAAATTTATTTTTTCTTGAAAAATACAACAATTTATATAAAAAAATATAGCTTTTAAAATAAATGAAACAATGTACACCAAAAAGCGTCGACAATTTTGAGATTATAGACAGTGAAAAGCGTCGCCAATTTTGAGATTATAGACAAAATAAAAAGCGACGCCAAATTTGAGAAAGTGCGAGAACCAACACTACTTACGACGCTTTGTATAAATATTTGGACAGCAAAAAGCGTTGAGAAGGACGACGCTTTTTGGCGGGAAAAAAATTTCGACGCTTTTTTGTGTCGAGAATAAGCTTAAAAAGCGTCTAAAAACCAAGGAATTTCTAGTAGTGATAGCTTTGGAAAAATTGAAAAATAATTGAAAGAATGAGAAATTTCAAAAATATTTTGATGTGATTCTTTTCTCCTTTTGAAGCATTGAGTACATCGCTTCCTTTAAGCTTGGGGGAGAAGCGTTTACGCTTTTTGTATATATGATTGTGGTTTTAGCTTTGAATAAGCTTGGGGGTGTTAGTTTGTTTTTGTTTGATGATTACTTGGTTATGAGGACAAGGTTTGATCACTCTTTTGCTTCACTAATTAGGAATACCACCAAATTCTAAATTTTAAGCCTACCCTTACCCTTTTGTGCTTACGTTACAACCATTGGGAAAGACCTTTTGACCTAGAGGTTGAGTCACATACCAAGGGAGGGCATTATGAGTTAAAGCCTAAAGAGAGGGGATGCAAAGTCAAGACGTCGGGTAGCCTAAAATATGTTCTTTTCTGGCTCCTTCGAGGAGCTATTGAGATTCTCATTAGAGGGAGATTTGAGACTATAGGGAGAATGCAATAAAGATCAAATGGGATGAAGGTGGATTGTGATGACTAGTTCTCTATGCTTAGCATATTCTATGATTCAATCATCCTCGGATATGTTTAAACGTGCATACCCCTATTTTCTTAAATAAGTTGTTTATTCATTTGAAGTGTAGTCATTTTGTAGAGTTCAATTCGTAAAGGTTTTGAATTTACTTTTCTTTTGATTTCTTTTAGTTTTGAGATTTGCCTCATTTTTGTTTTTAAGAGTTATGGGTAAACCTCTTAGGAGACCCGGCCCTTACGAGACCATTACTCGTCCTCTAAAGCAATCTAGGGGTTTAAAGGGCTTGTTGTAGCTAAAAACAACCGTGATTCCTACAAAAGTGAGTCTTAGTGTATATTTTCTTCCTATGTCTTTCATTTTCATTTTTCAATAAGTCTTTCATCCTTATTCTTGTTTGTTTGATTTTGCTCGAGGATGAGCAAAAGTTTAGCTTGGAGGGATTTGATGAGTGTCATTTATGGCACTCATTTCTTCTCTTTTAGGTGATTTTAGATTGCTTTTATATCTCTTTTCTTTCCTTTTTCCATAGTTTTGATTTTGATTTTTTTAGTTTACACTTTACTTATTTGATTTTACATTTTCATGCATTTATTGGTTTTTCTTGTCTTTTTCCCTTTTATTTGTTTGTTTTCTTTCATTTTTTCAAGTTAAGGTCGTTATCCAAAGATTCCCGAGTGATATGGATTTTAATGGATATAACCTTCAATCGCAGTTGAGAGGTTTGGAATCTTGAGTATCGATCAAGAAACGCTAAGAACCACGAGCTTTAAACCTAAACTAGGCCAAGAATACAAAAGCACAAGCTTATGTAAAACTTTATAAATTTCAAATTGACAAAAAATAAAATCTCATTTTTTAAATTCTTAACCACGTATTTATAAGCTAAACAATTAGCCTAAAATCGTGTAGAACAGATTCTATTCTAACTAGGAAACTAATCCAAACTTGAAAAGATAAAATTTTACAAATATGATCTTTAAAGTTAAGCTATCTTCTACTAACCGAATTAAACTAACAAAAATATCCTAATATATTCGGTCACCTAATAATAAAATTAAAAATAACAATAAAAATAATAATAACAATATTGATGCCTTGGAACCGCATCACCGAGACCCCTTCCCAAGTTTGGCATTGATTAGGATGCCTAGTGTTCTCCATTTGAAGCCCAACAACAAAGGAGTTCAAGAGCTTGGTCATTTAAGTTCTGCCTTCATGTCGTGTGGGCATGAAGAAGTGGTGTCAAACCCACCAAGAAGTGCTCAACTTTCTGCTTATGGCATCATGGCTCATCTAGAGCTCACGAGGACAAGCTCGGCCTCACCCAAGGGATCTCCCCTGCTCCAGTTGCGCGGGCGCCCGTACCCTTTTTTGTAACTACCGCACATATTTGTGAGAGGCCGTGCTCTTTGAGGTTATTTTTGGGATGTCTAACTAACTTCCTTATAGTTAGTTTTGCTATAAATATAATCAGCTAGATTTTTAGAAAGAGAAGATGATTAGGAAATTAGAATTAGAGTTTTAGAGAGAGAAACACTTGTTCTTAGATTTTAGAGAGAGAAATTCATGGTTGATGATTGATGATTCTAAGCACAATTTCTATTGATTTCACCAAATTTTTAAGGATTTCTTTTTCTTTAATGCAATCTTTATTTGTTTGATTTCTATTGTTTTGATTAGTTGATTGAATTTGTTTAATTGAAATGATGATGATGAATGTGTTGATTAGCTTATTTTTTATTTTGATTTCTTCCATGGATTGTGAGTAGTTTACTTGATAGGGATGTGGTGAACCATGTTTGAGTAATGGATCATAGCTAATTGGAAGCTTTTGACTGATTTAGTATTGTGATTAAATTGGTTGATTGACTTTGTGCATGTGTGTGATTAGTTAAAGAATAACTAACTTTAATTGTCATGCTAGATTGCATTGTGTGCCTACATTGATACGGACCATTGATTTGTAGCTCACATTTATCGATCGAGCTTGGTTTATGACGTTCCCAGTAGAGTCTTTCGTAGTTGGCGTTAGTTAGACCCCTAGGAGATATCTTGTTGAGTTCTTTTGATTGCATTATCTATCTTCCCTCGCAATACTCGAATTGATCAATCTCCAACCCGATTAGTGTGTGTCTATTGCAAGAATATGTGGATCCTAAGTCCCTAGTGTTTGATATATTGATTTACCTTGTGTTTACGTTGTTTGGTTAGTTGAATCTAGACATCTTACATTCCCATTTACGCTTTGAGATAGCTTAACTTTAGCAATATTTAACTTCCCCCCATTCCCTTGGGTTTGACCCTTGACTTGTCTCTATACTAGGTTTTGGGTTGGTTAAGTGTTTACAAATTTAGTTTTGACCGCGGGTGGATTAGTTTCAAGGACCTAGTCTCGACCCGCGTCACTCTTGCTCTTAGTACGTGTCATCTTCCTATGGTGATACGTGTCGCCCATTTATTGGGCCACGTGTCATCATGGGGTTGGACCACGTACTTGGGGTATTTTTTACCCTAAACATTTGCCCCTAAGAGGGGGTGGCTCGTCCCAACTAGGCCGCCTCCTCTGATTTTCACTCGTTCGAGTACCTTGAGCTAGTTAAAGCATTTTGAATTGTTAGCAGGAGTCGGACATGATTGTCCATTTTCCTTATTAGACTGAAAGCCTTATCTGATTAGCCTGACGCTCTCTAGGAGCTTGTCCGAGTAATTTCAATAGGACAGAGTGGACCGAATGGCCTTGAATTGGGATATATGCCTTAATTAATTAATCTTGGAGTTTTCAAAAAGCATTATCGGATGGTCAGTTAATTAGTAGAGGCCGAAGGGACTTTTTGTTGACATCCAACTACGTTCCACTTTCTAAGGAAGTGGTTTAACTTTTGAGGTACATGCAGAGAGTTATAGGTGTTGATGACGCCCGTTCAAATTCCTTCATAAATGGCATGATATTTACACAGATTCTGTCGAAAGGAGGTGTTTAACTGTTTGACTTCTAGGATAAATTCTTTTAATTCTAACCTTTTGGCATTCTTTAGGCGAGAACAACATTTTACCATTTTACCCCTCCAAATTTTGCCTATAAATAGCAAGGCTTTGACCTTCATTTTTTACTTTGGATTTTCTTGATTTCTAGAGAGAAGTCAGAGCTTTTACAGAGAGAAAGTTACTTCTTCCCAAAATCTTCGAGAGCTCCGCCGCCCGTTCGAGTTTTACGTTAAAGACTTTGAGTTTTCCGACCTTTCTTCATCAAAGATCTCCCAAACACTTTTCAAGTTTTTTAACCTTCTACTCGGACGAAGGTAACCAAATACTCTTCCTTTGTTCTTTAATTTTCTTTCTTTTTGCTTAATTTTTTCAAACATCCTGGATCAACACTCGGCCTCATCCATTTCTCCTCATGAGGGCGTCTGTTCGCCTAGGACTTAGGAATCTAGAGTGGACGGGGACGAGTCATCGTCTTTATGGAGTGGGTCCATTTCTAGTGCTTACCAACTCACCCCCACCTATTCTTTTGTGTCCCTGCAGTCGAACATGGCGCATACAAGGCAAACGCACGACCTTGATGCTGCTAGAAATCCTGATGGCACTCTTGTTCAATCTTTGGCCTCCTATAATCCGAACAACACGGACTTGGAGACCAACACCTCAAACACAAACACAGACACCACCACTACTTTTGATGGTAGTGCGTGCTCGGTGGTCGAATTTACCACCTCTTTTAGAGAACGCTAGAATCAATTAGGCACCTCTACTTCTGGGAGGGGTTCGAATGTAACCCGTGCTTTATTTGCTAACTCAATCCTTAGAGCGGATGAGTTACCGACTTCTTTGCTCCGCTCTCCTCCTCGAACAGTTGCAGGTCAATCTGACCAAAATCGCCTCGAGAAGTCATTGCACCACCACCGTATTCAATTTGGCCAAAGTTGGCCATAGTCATCGGCGACTGCTTGGGCACTGCGAAGGCCGACGAGCTTGACAAGGTCTTATCCCAAGACTTTGGTTCGGCAAGGGCCCGTGAACCTCAGCCGGCCGAACAGCAAGCTGAAAATACTGCAGGAAGAAGGAAATAATTTCAATAGCCTTACGGCTGTATGAGTGGGGACGTAGCTCTGGGGTATCTCAACGAGCGGTTTGAGGAATGGAGGGAGTTCCTCATGCTGGGGGAGGGCTTTCGAAAAAGTCCTCCTCGGACCTCCGGGTCTGTTGCTACCTCAGACAACCCTAGGATCATCCGCCGAGGCTTTAATGTATATAGGGAGGCCTTTGAGGTTAGCCTCCGCTTCCCTCTTCACCCATTCGTCCAAGAGCTGCTGAACAAATATCAGATTGCTTTGGTCCAGCTTGTGCCGAATAGCTAGGCAAACATTTTTGGATACTTGGTAACCTGTCTAAGGATGGGCTTCACCCCCAACTTTCCAGTCTTCTGCTTGTGCCGAATAGCTAGGCAAACATTTTTGGATACTTGGTAACCTGTCTAAGGATGGGCTTCACCCCCAACTTTCCAGTCTTCTGCGCCGTGCACAACATGGTGAAGCTAGACGCCGACTCGGACGGGTGGTTTATTCTGAGCACCCAGCCAGAGTACATGGTGTGCATGCATAAGCCATCCAAGTGGCATGACTGGAAGCAGAGGCACTACCTCATAAAGATGGGAGACAAGGAGTTCAAAAAAAAGATGAACAATTTCAACTCCTCTCCCGTTTAACTTGGACGAGGGGATCAGCGGCTAAATCGCCCCCCAATTCACCCGGACTATGTTGATAAGCTTGACTATTTCAAGGTCAAGAGAGAATTTAGAGGGTGGCGTTGGGTACCTATTATTCCTAGGTGGATCCCCTTGGTGAACTGGTTAAGGGATCCCCTGTTCATGTCCTCATTTAGCATGCTTCAAAACTATCCTCAAGCTTGACTTTTGCATTATGCATCATTAACTTTGTTTTTACTTAGAAAATTCTTCTAACTATTTTTCTTTTGTTTTTAATAGAGCAAGCCATGTCTCAGCTTGATCCAGCTCAGAAGGGTGAGATGGACATGAACGAGTTCAACATTGATCCAGCTCAGAAGGTGTGTTTAAGATTCGTGAAGGAGGAATGTTGTATTTGAAAAGGCAAGTATTACAAAATCCAGAGAGAAGGAAAGGATAAGCTTCTAGCTTTTAAATAGAAGAAAATAGATGACTGTTGATGATTGAAAAAGAGGTTATATGACCTCTATTTATAAGGAAAAAAACAGAAGGTCGAAGGAATAGAAAACAATCCGAATTTGAATCGAAATAAAAACTCGATGGTCAGTAGTTTTTGCGTATTTTGTTTTAATCATAACTTTTGATCCAAAATTACAAATAAGTTATATAATATGTCTTTGGAAAGATATTGAAGTCTAATTTTTAACCCAATTTAAATTAGATTAAAATATTTTATTGATAAAAAGATATGGCCGAAATAGTTTGACGGTCTCAGTTTTTGATAGAGTTTCGTAATTCTTTCATATCTTTTTCATTATAGCTCGGAATTATTATTATTATAATATATCATTGGAAATATAATTTCAAAATCTATCCAACCATCTAATATTTGGATAAAAATTATGAGGCACAGAAATAATACCTGATCATATTTGAACGTCTTTTATTTCGAATAGAATTAGGACTTAAAAAGGAAAGTTTTATCCAATTTCAAACTCTTTGATCTTATCATTTTAAAAAGGATAATTAAGATATTTTAGAATCTTATAGAAGATTCTAATAAATCCTAATTTTTTTAGGAATTGGATTGAACCTTTGGACCATCAACGTGATCATTGGGCCGTAGGTAAAATTCGGTTTGAGCCCGGTTTAGTATTTTGGCCATTACTTCCTCATTATTCATCGGAATTGGGCTTATAATATATCGTTGGAAAGGTCTTTTCAAACCCCATCAAACTAAAGCATTATTGGACTCTTATAATGGACCAAACTAAATTGTACTAGACGTTTTTCATAAATAGGGTACGAAATGAATGATTTTTTAAAACAAAATGTAGTATTTTTTTATTAAAAATAGAGGAATCACGAGATTCTTTCACATTTAACCTTACTTGATAATGAAATGACATGAAAGATATTCATCACTAGGTTAAGACACAAACAGGTGTCTACAGAAGCCCCCACTTTGACTAAGTTTGGAGAAACATAAGTTTCGAAAACAAAAGTCAAAGTAGCGATAGGGACGGAGAATTATTCAAAATGTTCTGCGATCCTAAATCATTCTTTACAACACCGAGACCTGCAAACTAGTGTTAGTTTAAAACAGATAAAAGAGTTAGACGCGTATATTGCACCGTCGAGTACACGTCTCTACAGTAACCGATTTTTCTACATTTGTGATGACTTTCCTCAAGCTAGGGGAATATCACTAAAGACAACTTTGTAGGAGTTTATAGGTACTAATTGCGGAAAAAATGAATCATATTCATAAAGCACCTAATCCCAAGATCATGCATAACACATAAAGAATGAGAATTAATACCTTTGTTGTGTGATTCCACGTATGATCGAGCAAGAACAATAAGGAGAATAAGAACCTCACATGTGATTCCTCTACTAAGTCCACGAGCACGGATCAAACCTCCACTAATGCTAGTTAGTTGTGATTGAACACTTCAATCAACCTTCAGTAGAGATGTTAGTCACAAGCACACCACGAACCACCTAAACAACCACCACATGCGTCGCTTATGAGGGTCGGCCGTACGGACAAGTGAGGAGAGAGAGAGAGAGGGCCTTGTGGAGAGAGAAAAAGAATTAGGGTTTTGGGAGTTTGTTGCTTGGTTCACAATTAAAACTGAATTAATTTTTATATCATGCACCTCTAGGCATGGATTATATTTATAGATCATATCTATAAATAAATCCATGTCAGGCCCAAAACATTCTAAGTTCATCAAAATATTCTAACCCAACAATCAATGTGGCATGTCATAAACTCATGAGGCCCAATAATGGAACTCTAGTATGTTTAACCCAATACTCTTGTGTGTGACCTCATAGGATCCATTCTCTAAGGCTTTGGACTATTTAACTAGCCCAAAGATCAATTGTCATATCTAGAACCAAACAATGATGACCCTATAGAATGAACTAATTATCTCCATAATTGTGATCCTTGATATATCTAGTAATTGCACTTATCGAAGACATAATTCCTTCAATCTCCCACTTGTCTGAGACAAGTACGCAATATTCAAATTCCTTAAGTCAATGTGTGTCGATTTGATAATATGATTGCATCTCATGTCAAGATCATATTAATCTACAAATCTTTTCTTGAAATCTGAGTTAGTATTACATAGTAATCCATTTGAGCACGACCATGCATTTTATGAATTCCCCCTCTTCAAGGGGCCAAGACACATTCCTAATTAAATAGGTAAACTCAATCCAATCTCATGGCAACCAAAGCTCCCACTCAACTCATGAAGTAATTGGGAAACACACTTTATAATCTCCGGTTATGGGTAGACGTTTGAGTTTACCATAGTTAAATCAATCATTGAATGGAATCAATGTTCCACTCATGTCAAAGGAATCCACTAATATATCCAGAAGCTCTATACTTGAATTTCAAAGTAGATCTGTAGTTCGATCATGCATCATTCATGCATATCCATGTCATTGAGCGAGCATCATCACTATGCCCCTATAGCCCATGAAACCGCTCTATCCAATCAATCTTACATGCTGGTCCAGTTATTGAAATCATTTATGTCCACTTCAATGATTTCGAACTAAGAACTTAAATAATATATGAATTTTGTTCACTTGTGGGGTTTCATTCACCAGGTCATCAACCTGATGCGCCCATCAATCCATAAATATTTTGGACATTTGATTTAATATAAAAAACCATAATAAAATAAGAGAAATAATGAATATCTGATTAAACATAATTCTGCAAATTAATGTATTTCTTATGTAATAAGTTTTCACAAAAAACAAATACAACTTAAATTACATCATTAGCCTTAACCAAGTTGCATTTGCATGTTTCTTATGCTTAGGAAATTGAAAGGGTTTGGTAAGTGGATCAGCAAACTTCACATCTCCTCTGCCAACGATTTCTCGAATGAGATGATACTTCCTCTCAACATGTTTGCAATTGAAGTGTTACCTAGGCTCCTTTGATTGAGCAATGGTTTCATTTTTGTTACAATACAAATCGATTCCCTTTTGAGCACTTGGTACAATGTCCAGCTCAGTTAGGAACTTTTTAATCAAACTGCTTCCTTAGCTGCTTCAACAGCAGCCAAATACTCTTATTTTGTCGTAGAGTCTACGACAGTGCTTTGCTTCAAACTCTTCCAGCTCACTGCTCCTCTATTCAGATAGATTATGTACCCAGATTGGGATTTGAAATCATATCTATCTGTTTGGAAACTCACATCCGTATAACCTTTGCAAAAAACTCATCTTTGTCGCCATATACTAGAAACATTCCTTTAGTCCTTCTAAAGTACTTAAGAATTTTCTTGGCAGTTGTCTAGTGTGCTTCTCTTGGATTTTCCTGAAATCTGCTACACATGCTTAGAGCATATTGTAGGAGTTTATAGGTACGAATGTGGAAAATATGAATCATATTCATATAGCACCTAATCCCAAGATAATGCATAACACATAAAGAATTATAATTAATACCTTTAAAGTGTGATTCCACGTGCGATCGAACAAGAACAGGGGAGATAAAGAACCTCAAGAGTGATTCCTCTACTTGGTCCACAGGCACAGATTAAGACCTCCACTAATGCTAGTTAGTCGCAATTGAACACTTCAATTGACCTTCTATTGAGAAGAACCAGCAACAAATCACGGACCACCACGAGGGGAGGGGATAGGCGTGTGGTATAGAGAGAGAGAGCGAGAGGTTTTGGATTACTGGTTGCTTGGTGCATAATTAACTGTTAATTGTGTTGTGTCATACAACCCTAGGCATGGACTTTATTTATAGATCTCATCTCTAAATAAGAGTCCATGACAAAGCCCAAATCCTAAGTCTAATCTAACTATACTAGCCCATCTAATTCATGATTGATTACTTATTCATGAGGCCCATAAATGGGCCTCTTACTTACTTAGCCCCATACCATTGTTGTGTGACCTCATAGGATCCATTCTAGTGGGCTTTGGACTATTTGACTAGCCCAAAGATCAATGATCATAGTCTAGAAACAGATAATGACAACCCAAAAGAACGAACTTATTATCTCCATAATAGTGATCCTTGATATATCTAGTGATTGCACTTGTCAAATACAGAACTCCTTAAATCTCCCACTTGTCTGAGACGAGTGCACAATATTTAAATTCCTTAAGTCAATGTGTGTAGATTTGATAATATGATTGCATCTCATGTCGTGATCATATTAATCTACAAATCTTTTCTTGAGAAACTGAGTTAGAACTACAAAACAAATGATTACTTTGTAATCCATTTGAGTACGACCGTACATTTTCTTAATTCTCTCTCCTTAAGGGGCCAAGACACATTCCTAATTAAATAGGTAGACTCAATCCAATCTTGTTGCAACTAAGGCTCTCACTCAAATCATGAGGTAACCAGGAAACACCCTTTATGATCTCCAGTTACAGGAAGACGTTTGAATGTACACAGTTACATCAATCATTGAATGAAATCAATGTTCCACTCATGTCAAAGGAATCCAATAATATATCCGGAAGCTCTATACTTTAGCTTCAAAGTAGGTCTATAGTCCGATCACACATGATTCATGCATATCCATGTGATTGACCGAGCATCACTATGATCCTATAACCCATGAAACTACGCTATCCAATCAATCTTACATGCTTGTCCATTTATTGAAATCATTTATGTCTAGTTTAATGATTCTTGAACTAGGAACTTAAATAATATATGAATTTAGTTCACTTGTAGGGTTTCATTCAGCAAGTTATTTAAATAAACTAACCTGATGAGCCCGTCAATCCATAATTATTTTGGACAATTTATTTAATATTGAAACCACGATTAAATAAGAGAAATGATAAATTTCTGATTAAACACAATTCTGCAAATGAATGTGCTACATATGTTATTAATTTTTCTCAAAACAATTACAACATAAATTACATCATTAGCTTCAATCCAATTGCACTAGTGTGCTTCTCATGCTTAGGAAATGAAAGGGGTTTAGTAAGTGGATCAGAGATATTCTCATCCGTATGAACTTTGCACATCTAGACATCTTCTTTGCCAACGATCTCTCGAATGACGTGATACTTTCTCTCAACATGTTTGGATTTTAAGTGTGACCTAGGCTCCTTTGATTGAGAAATGGTTCCATTGTTGTACAATGCAACTCGATTCCCTTTTGAGCACTTGGTACGATATCTAGCTCAGTTAGAAACTTCTTTATCCAAACTGCTTCCTTAGCTGCTTCAACAGTAGCCAAATACGTACTCTGATTCTGTCGTAGAGTCTGCGACAATGCTTTGCTTCGAGCTCTTCCAGCTTACTACTCCTCTATTTCACACAGAAGATGCATCCAAATTGGGATTTAAAATCATCTCTGTCTGTTTGGAAACTCGCATCCGTATAACCTTTGACAACCAACTCATCTTCGCCACCATATACTAGAAATATTCCTTTAGTACTTCCTAAGTACTTAAGGATGTTCTTAGCAGCTGTGCAGTGTGCTTCTCCTAGATTTGCCTGAAATCTGCTACACATGCTTAGAGCATATGAAACATCCGGCCTTGTACAAAACATGGCATACATTATCGACCCTACTACCAAAGCATAAGGTATAATTGCCATACGTCTTATCTCGTCTGGTGTAACCAGACATTGAGATTTACTGAGCATGATGCCATGAGACATGGGGAGAAATCCTCTCTTGGATTTTGACATCTCGAACTTATCAAGAACCTTATCAATATAAGTCTCTTGACTCATCCCAATCATCCTTTGAGACCTGTCTCAATAAATCTTGATTCCCAAAATGTACTCGGCGTCACCCAAGTCTTTCATGGAGAAACAATTATTCAACCAGTCCTTGACTAACTCAAGTATTGGTATGTCGTTCCCCATGAGAACTATGTCATCTACATACAAGACTAAGAAAACTATGCTGGTCCCACTAGACTTCTTGTATACACAAGGTTCCTCTTCGCTTTTGAGAAAACCAAACTGTTTGATTGCTTCATCAAAATGAAGGTTCTATCTCCTTGATGCTTGCTTCAATCAATAAATGGATTTCTGAAGTTTGCATACCTTTCCAGGATTTTCTGGATCTTCAAAACCTTCAGGTTGTGTCATATACACTCCCTCCATCAAGAACCCATTCAAGAAGGCGGTTTTGACATCGATCTGCCAAATTTCGCAATCGAAAAATGCAGCAATCGCTAGAAGAATCCAAATGGAATTAAGCATTGCTACTGGAGAAAAGGTTTCATCATAGTCAATACCATGAATCTGTTTGTATCCTTTTGCATCCAGTTTTTCTTTATATATGTAGGCATTTCCATCCTTGTCTGTTTTAATCTTGTAAACCCACTTGCAACCAATAGGTTTTTCCCCATAAGGCAAGTCCACCAGGGTCCACACAGCATTGTCAGACATTGATTCCATTTCGGATTTCATGGCTTAAAGCCATTCATTTGAGTTGGGGCTCGCCAAATCTTGCTTGTAGGTAGAAGGTTCCTCATTCTCCAATAAGAAGATTTCAGAATCCTTAGTTAACAGAACTTCAACAAACTGTTTGTTTCTGACATTGAAAATCCATCCCTTTGGATCTTCCGCATGCAAAGTTCATTTTTCATTCAAATTAATTGATATATTAGAGAATTTGTATATATAGAAATGGTTTAATTATTTCTATCATATAAAATTTTAAACCTATTTAGCAATTCAAAATATATTTTGACTCAATGAAGCATAAAATAACATTTAGTCCATGTTTTTGAATCTTCAATGCTTAGTCATTACTAACATTGAATGGGTATCTTTTGATAATGACAATAATGAATAACATTTATTTAATTCTAATCAACAACTAGGTAAGGTGAAATATAAGTTCTATTTGTAAAGCTGCAACTTTTGCTTCCAGACTTGTAGATTCTACTTGTAAAGTAGCAACATTTGCTTCTAAACTTGTAGATTTATTTCCCCTTTAGCCATACTTCTTCATTTAGTTCAACCTCTTTCTCAATGAGAGAGAACGAAAAAAGACATCATATGTCTAAGAAGTAGCAATGTGGTAAATCAATTTCTATAGTATACTTCTTAAATTGGAACATTTCCATTCTTTTACCTTCCAACTATATGAAGTAGTTTCTAATCAATTGGAATTGGTTTAATTAATTTGAAACATTTGTTATTCATAACAACTCTTAGCATGTAAGTAGTCTAGGTTTGAGAAGTAGCAACTTGTTTGCATTTCTTGGCCTATAACATCTTAATGCAATCCTCATATATTCCTAAACCTTTTTCCATTTGAGCCATTTAGAACATTTCTCTTGGGTTAAAAATGATGTTGTGCTTAACTACTTTAAGCACATTTCATGATTTTTCTAAGTCTATTCAATCATTATTCATATTAGAGTTTAATCAACTATCTAACTCTTATATAAAATGGATGAAGAATAACGTCACTTGATCAACTTTTGATCATATAGATTTCCAATCACTTTCTTATATTCAATCATATTGAAGATAAGAGATTTTATTGGACTTCTATACTTGTCTTTTAGAGGGTTTGTACCTCCCATCTCATTATATCCCTTGAAATACTTTCAAAATGAAGATGCATTGGCATTTTACTCAAACATTTTGAATAATAAAACCAACGTTAGACATGTGACATGGATTTCTAAAACGTGCCTTTTGGAACCATCTTAGCAAAATTGGAATATAGGTTTATGGATTATCTTTTCACCTTTTGAGAACGTTTCTCAACTTTATTTTCAATCGAGGAGATTATATATAATAATAAAATTAGAACGACATGTTATTTGTAAGTTAAAGCAAAAATCAATTACGTTTAATAAAATTTAAAGCACCTTAAGCGTATTAAATAGGTAACTTTAAAACATTTAATTTATTCAATTTTAATTGATCCCTATTGAATTAAATGATTCCAAGATCCTTTATTCGTGTAATAGTTGACCGGACTGAGGCCCTACCATCAAGCATTACATTTTCAAGGTGAGTAAACTCTTTACTGATTACAACTCTTTGTAACTCTTGGTTGAATAATTAATCATCACAAGTTTAATTATTACCCTTAGCTTCAAGGTTCTAAACCCTTTAGGTAACCTTGTTGAGTATAACCAATCAAAAGCGTAGAACGTTATCTACCCCCACTCCCCAAAGATATAATCTGACACCCAGCTGAGGCATGACCCATCATAAATATCAAAGGTTTCATCGGGTTTTTAATTGGAAAAGCGACCTCAATATTACCGGGACCTAAATTTATTATTTTGTGATTATTTAGTGAACTCTAGCGCATCATCACCAAATATCAATAAAATCTAACATGCATAATAAATTGAATGCATAAACAAGACATAGCATGGCCCCTAATCCTAAGAAAACTAATAAAGTAAATGCTCCCACTTGAATCATCATGGATCTCGTCCACCTTGATCCTTTGGGCCTTCACTTCTTGGGCTTCTTGGATTAACTACAACCTATAATTTTACACTATTATATCTACTACTTAAATAAAATGTAATAAAATTACAAAAATACTTTATCGGTACGTAGACCATACTAAGATTACAAAAATACATCACGATGCGCATATCATATTTAGTAATCTACTAGGCCATACTAGTCATTATATTGCAATGAACAACATCATATATTATAAAATTGCCACATAATAAATCACTCATCATGCTTTCCTAAATTACAACATCGAATGTTCACAATTAAGGAAACATGGCATCTAAATATCTCATATTTTAATTAATCCAATTAGATAATATCATATATTATTCATGATTATCAATAAAATATCATATATTTTAAATTACTCATTAGATAGAATCAAATCTTATTTTAATCTTAAAAGATAGATCATATTTATCCTCAAAGATTATCTTAACAAATTAGGAAATTTTATCCTAATTAATAGCCAATCACAAAATTTTAAATCAATTATATCCAAAATTAATTATGGGATAATCACATTATTTAAATAAATATTTATCTTTTTGGAATATCCTCACAATATTGAGAATTTAAGCCAAGACCTTGATGAACATCCAAGAGTTGTGAAATCGTTTTACGACAAACTCCGAAAGAAATCCTTTTGAAGTGTTTATAAAGGGAGCTATCAATCTATATGAGATATATTTTGATAATTGATGAAAATTACCTATGTTCCAACCATTGTTCAAAGGATATACTTTTAAGATAAGCTACAAAACTAAACAAACTACATAGGTCAAATTAAAATGTAGCAAAGACTCCATATATGATATGGATAAAAAGAGTTCTTATAAAGTCTTTCTACAAAGCAAGGAATAAAAGTTGTATTAAATCGTTTAATGCACGATTAATTCCTATACAAAGCATGGGGTAATACTACACAAATCATACTTAGCACAAAATGTTTGTTGCTCAAGCAGGTGCCCTTATGGGAATTATTCCAAAAGGTCAAGTAGGAGTAGTATAAATCTCGAAATAGTTTGAGAAAAGAAACAAACAAACGTGGTTCAAACCATGATTGGTTCACCGAATGCTAAATATGCCTCATCAAAAGGCAAGTGGGAGTATAAGAATCTTGAAAAGTTTGAGAGCCTTGAAAGAGTTCAAGAAAAGTGATTTCGAAAATCTTACAGAAATTTAAGAAGTAATCGAATCAAAGCAACAATATGATGATCATGATTCAGCTCATGTTACAAATGACAATGCGTGGTCTCATTAAGTGTAATGGGAATAATAACCATGTGTCAAAGGTAGTACATTCCAAGTGCACGTCCTCTATTGTCGTTTCTCATTAAAAATTAAACAAAGTTGTATGAATTTCAATTGTTGTATAAAAACCCACAATGATGACTAGCATATGTAAAACTTAGCCAAAGAAGTATGATTTCATATTGTCTAAGAGTCCTAAAATAATCATTTTGGAACATGATGATTATGCAAGTAATAATGATGATTTGACAATTTATGACTCCAAGTGGTTTGAAACCAGGAAATCTGAAATAGATTCTAAGTCTGTAAGCAAGTGTATGAAACTTGAATAATTTCCCTAATTGGGTGAGACCCATTATAAGAAAAACAGAAAAGAAATAAAAATGTTTTCTAACTAAGAAAAGACTTGTTAAAGGATTCAACTAATTCATAGTATGACTATGACTACGACGAAAACTTTACATTAGTAGATGGATTTGGTAGATGGATTTCAAAACACTTTCTTGAAATTCTTCATGAATGAAGATTTGTATATGATACAATCAGAATGGTTTTGAAATACAATAATCCTATGGATGCATAAAAGATCCTTAATGGATTGAAGTTATCATCATGAAGTTTATGTTCTTAATTTTGTGAGTTAATCAAATCGTTTGATATTCTCGTAAAATGAAGAAAAGGTCTTGTGTGTACAAGATGTTTAGTGGGAGATATATAGTCTTCTTGGTCTAGTATAAAGAGCAAATTATTCATTGCTTGAAGAGTCAAGTGGTGGGTAGTGCACTTTGTATGAAAAACCTTGAAGAGGATGATAAGTACATTTGGGATTCAAGATCTATAGAGATAAGTCTCAAAGGATGTTTGAGATTGGTTAAGAAGCTTTTATTGATAAGATTCTTATAAGGTTCAACATAATATTGAAAGGAGTTTCAGTCCCATGTAACATGACACGTTTCTTAATGATTCAATGCTTTGAGAAAGGTTGATGAAATTAAGGTGTTGAGTGATGATCCTCATGTAATATGCAAAGGATGCATCATGCATGTCATGGACTATACTCGTCTATTTGATTCACGCGTTTTAAGAACAAGTGATGATAGATTCCAATCGAAATCCAATGTGATGTTGGAAGACAAATCAGAAATTCCTAAGTTCCTTACGAAAGGGGCGAAGGAAAATTCTTAGTGTATGGAGATGAAGATTATTATAAAATTTAGAAATTACAAAATTCATGTTTATGAGAATGTCTCATGAACTCTACTTACTAAACCCATTCCATAACCAAGGTATGAGAGTCATACTAAGGTTCTTGGATTGAAGCAAGTTATGTTATTTAAGTTGTGTATGTTATGAGAAAACATATTACATAAGTAATGAATTATGTTTTTCAATTGAAACAAAGTTTCAATCTTGTTTATTTATGGTGTTTTGATTCTAAATAAAATGTCCAAAATAATTATGAATTGATGGGCTCATCAGGTTGATGACCTGGTGAATGAAACCCCACAGGTGAACTAAATTCATATATTATTTAAGTTCCTATTTCAAAATCATTAATGTGGACATAAATGATTTCAATAAATGGACTAGCATGTAAGATTAATTGGATAGCGCAGTTTCATGGGCTATAGGAGTGTAGTGAAGCTCGGTCAATCACATGGATATGCATGGATGATGCATGATCGAACTATAGACCTACTTTGAAGTTCAAGTATAGAGCTTCCGGATATGTTAGTGGATTCCTTTGACATGAGTGGAATATTGATTTTATTCAATGGATGTTATGGCTGTGGTGCACTCAAACATCTGCCCGTAACTAGAGATTATAAAGGGTGTGTTCCCAGTTATTTCTGATGTTGAGTGGGATCTTTGGTTGCCACAAGATTGGATAGAGTCTACCTTTTTAATTAGGAATGTTTCTTGGCCCCTTGAAGAGGGAGAATTTAGAAAATGCATGGCCGTGTTCAAATGGGTTACATAGTAATCATTTGTTTTGTGAATCTAACTCAGTTTTCAAGAAAAGATTTGTAAATTAATATGATCACGACATGAGATGCAATAATATTATCAAATCGACACACATTGACCTCAGGAATTTTAATATTGCGCACCTGTCTCAGACAAGTGGGAGATTGAAGGAATTGTGTCTTCGATAAGTTCAATTACTAGATATATCAAGGATCACTATTATGGAGATAATAAGTTCGTTCTCTTGGGGCGTCATCATCTATTGCTAGACTATGAGAGATGAACTTTAGGCTAGTCAAATGGTCCAAAGCCCACTAGAATGGATCCTATGAGGTCACACACGAGGGTATTGGGTTAAGCAAGTTAAAGGCCCATTAATGGGCCTCATGAGCATTTAGCTAAACATGAAATGGATTGGCCTAGCATAGTTAGATTGGAATTAGGTTTTGGGCTTTTTACATGGGCTCTTATTTAGAGATGAGATCTATAAATAAGATCCATGCCTAGGGTTGCAAGCAAGCAGTCATAATTCACACAAGTGTATTTTGACATCAAGGCAACCAATCCCAAATACCCTAATTCCTCTCTCTAACTCACGACTATCTCTCTCCTCCCCTCGTCCGTACGGCCGGCCACCCTTGGTGGTGGGTATGGTGGTTCGTGGTGGTTCATGGTGGTTCGTTGCTCGCTCTTCTCCATAAAAGGTTAATTGAAGGGTTCAATTGCAACTAACTAGCATTAGTGGAGGTCTTAGTCTGTGCCCGTGGACCAAGTAGAAGAATCACGCTTGGGGTTCTTTATCTCCCATTGTTCTTGCTCGATCGCACGTGGAATCACGCTTCAAAGGTACAATTACATGTTCTTTATGTGTTATGCATTAGATCTTGGGATTAGGTACTGTATGAATAAGATTCATGTTTATTCCGCGATTCGTACCTATATACTCCTATAGTGGTATAGGCCAAGAAGTTAAAATATGCGATATTCAAATTCCTTAAGTCAATGTGTGTCGATTTGATAATATAATTGCATCTCATGTCATGAACATATTAATCTACAAATCTTTTCCTGAGAAACTGAGTTAGAATTACAAAACAAATTATAACTTTGTCATCCATTTGAGTACGGCCATACATTTTCTTAATTCTCCCTCCTCAAGAGGCCAAGACACATTTCTAATTAAGTAGGTAGACTCAATCCAATCTTGTGGCAACTAAGGCTCCCACTCAAATCATGAGGTAACCAGGAAACACCCTTTATAATCTCCAGTTACGGGAAGGTATTTGAATGTACACAGTTACATCAATCATTGAATGAAATTAATGTTCCACTCATGTGAAAGGAATCCACTAATATATCCGGAAGCTCTATACTTAAGCGTCAAAGTAGGTCTATAGTTCGATCATGAATCATTCATGCATATCCATGTGATTGACCGAGCTTCACTACGCTCCTATAGCCCATGAAACTGCGCTATCCAATCAATTTTACATGCTCGTCCATTAATTGAAATAATTTATGTCTTGTATAATGATTCCGAACTAAGAACTTAATTAATATATGAATTTAGTTCACCTGTAGGGTTTCATTCACCAGGTTTTTTTAAAATAAATGAACCTGATGAGCCCATCAATCCATGATTATTTTGGACATTTTATTTAATATTGAAAACCATAATTAAATAAGAATGAAATTTTTGTTTCAATTGATAAAAATAATTCTGCAACTTAATGTATTATTTATGTGACATGTTTCCTCCAAACATACACAACTTAAATTACATAACTTGCTTCAAGCCAGGAACCTTAGTATGACTTTCATACCTTTGTCATGAAAGGGATTTAGTAAGTAGTGTTCATGAGTGTAGACACCCATTTGTGTCTCCCTAAAACCAAACCAAGTGATGAATACCTTTCATGTCATTTGATTATCGAACGAGGTGAAAGTGTGAAAAGTCTAGTGATAAGGATGTTTTTATTAAAATATCTCTTCTTTCTTTTTTGAAAATATTTCTTTTCTTACCCTGTTTATGAAAAACGTGCATTCTAGTTTTAGTTTGGTCTATGATATGGTTCCAATAATAATGTAGTTGGATGGGGTTTGAAAAGACCTTTCCAACGATATATTATAATCCTAATTCCGATGAATAATGAGGAAGTAATGGCCAAAGTACTAAAATGGGCCCGGTTTGGTTCTTACATACGGCCCAATGATCTAGAGGATGGCCTATTATTAATTATCATTCCTAAAGCTATTAGGGGCCCGGTAGTCCTACATTTCTAAGTCCCTAGCTGGGGCAAAGAAGAAGAACAAGGGTCAGTCCTCTAAGACTACCCCCCAGCCTGCTAGTAGCTCGGATACCGACAAGGAGCTGGTCTACACAATAGCAGGTGGGTTCTCATGTGGTGGCCCTACCATCCAGGGCACCAAGAGCCTTCTTCGAAAGATGGACAAAGATGATGATGGACAGGCGTCTGCAAGCTCCTCCTTCCCAGACGTTCTGATCACTAAGAAGGACAGGGGCAGTGTTCGCCGTCCGCATGATGACCCGGTCGTCATTGAATGTAAGGTTGCCAACCAGCTGGTTGGACGGATCCTTATTGACACCGGCAGCTCATCAGACATCATTAGCCTCCGGTGCCTGCAAAAGCTGAAATACAATGACAGCAGCTTGCATCCAGTTACCCACCCCTTAGTTGGCTTTGGGGGTGGAATGGTTTACCCAGTCGGAAGGGTTGATTTACCAATCCGGCTGGGTGAGAAAGGAAAAGGGCGACACCTGGTCGTCAAGTTCTTGGTCGTTGAGGAGCTGACTGATCCGTGCCATTTATGGCACCTTTAGGCTATGATTTCTTTATATTTCTATGCTCCTTTGTAGTCGTTTATGTCGTGTTTTTAGAGAATAATGCTCGATTCGCGTGTTTTTGTGTTAGTTTAGAGAAATGCATGCTTTTAATGGCTTTCTTATCATTTTATTCATTTCTCGGCTATTTCTCTTGCTTCTCCGTTTCTTTGTCTTGTTTTGTAGGTACGTCGCGGGCTATATGCATGGGAATTGAAAATATCACCCACTAGGATCAATATGCACTTTTCGGAATTGAATTTGAGTTTGAAACAAAGGAAAACGAAGAATTGCAAAGTATCAAATAGGACCTTTGTGCGTTGTTTTAGTCATATCTCAAGTTCTAAGGATCGGATTAGGGTGATTTAAGTTGGGTTGGAAACTAGACTTGAAGAGCTTTCTAATGATAGGTTGAACGCTTTCATACGATTCTTAGATCGGAAGTTACAGCCTTCTGAAGTTGGCCTTGGAAAAATGCCGCGAGCGCGGGCTACAGTACCCGCGGGCGCGGGGTTGCTGCAGCTCCAAAACTGCCGTATTTGGGAAGTAAGCACCCGCGGTTGTCCCGAGGGCTCCCCGAGGGCGCGGGCCTTGGCCCCATGGGCGCGGGCTTGGGCCGCGGGCGCGGCTATCGGGGTGTTCGTTCCCCTCCGCGGGCGCGGCCGATTTCTCCGCGGGCGCGGGTTTCTGGGTCTTTTACGGTTTTAAGCTTCTTTTCTCCTTTTGTTTATATAGTTTTTGGTTTCCTTTATTCTTCATTCATGTAATTCTTTAGTTTTAGAATAGTTTTCTCTCTCTTAGGTTGAGAGCTTCTCTCTCTAGATTAGGCTAGATTAGGAGTAGTTTTAGAGAGAGAAAGTGAGGAATTTCAATGGTGATTGAGAGATTGAAGATGCAAGTGTGACAATTGTGTTGGAGATCTTCTTAATTATCAATGAGCATTTCTAAACTCTATCTCATTCAATTGCTTTGTTCAATTTGATGTTTGTTTGGTTTGATTTTGATATTTGATGTTTGATTAGAGTAATTGTTCTTGATATTTTGTTGATTCTTGTTCTCTATAGTTGATAGTTGATTTGATGATGTTGTTTGAGTAGTTGTTGGCTAGGAATTGGGTGAAACTTGTATGATTGATTAATTGTGATTAATTTTGGAATTGTGTTGATTAATTGTTGAGATTAAAGTGATTAATGAAGGTTTGCATGTGTGTAATTCAATTAGGCCTTGAGAATTATGCTAGATTGCATTGTAATTGCTAATGACATGAACAATTGATTTAGGAATTGCAATTATCAATTGGTTTTGATTGTGATTCTCTTAGTTTGTTATTCATAGTGAACCCTAGCTTAACAATTAGGAGATAGCTCTTTGATTCCTATTGATTGCTCTTATCATTAGTCCTCACAACCTTTGATTGGCATGCTCTTCCCAAGTTGTTGCAATTGACATGATTACTTGTTGATCCCCGTTCCTAGTGTTTTATTTCCTTGGTTACTTGTTTTGTTAGGTGTTAGTATTCTCTCTTACCTTCGTCTTTGACCTAGCTTAGGCGCATAATTGAAAGTGCTTGAACATTACCGTTCCTTTGGGTTCGACCCTTGACTTGCCTCTATACTCGTATTAGGGTTTGTTAAGTGTTTATGAATTTAGTTTGACCGAGGGAAGATTAGATAACGACCTAGTTTTTCCCCTCGTCAAAATGGCGCCGTTGCCGGGGAACGGTGTCTTTGTTTGAGTGTTTTTGATTGCTTGAGTCTAGGTCTTTGTGTATATTTTTACTTTTATTTGATTTTTGTTTGTTTTGTGAAAAAAAAAATGGCATGTCTATCATTTCCTCAATATAGCACTGAGCTTTTTTGTGAATATTTCGTTAGACCTGAGGGATTTTTGGACTATAATTGTTGTAATATTTGGGAGGCTTGTGAGATTTGTTATTTTGGTTTGAACGAGCAAACTAGGGATGAAGTTGAATGTATGCATAATGGTGAATTGAGAGCATTGTCAATTGATGATGCTTGGGATTTTTATGTTTGGTTTTCTAGGGATGTTTATGATAGGGGTAATCATGAGTCTAATATTGATATGAAATGTCTTGATTTTTCTAATATTAGCATGAATTCCCATGATTTGTCACATGATCCCTTAAGTGAACCTATAACACATGATTTCAACTTTATTTCTCCTTTTGTTCATGATAATGAAGTGCAAGCTCTAGTTGATGCTAATGGTGTGTTTCAATATTCTTCATTATTTTCCATGCCTTCTTGTGATGTGCTTCATTCCCTTAATGATGAATCTCATGTTATAAATTGTGCCCCCACTCCCCAATGTGATGTATATGCTCATGATCTTGATGTTGATTCTTCCAATATTGGTTGTACTTCTTCTTCTCTTGTTGAGCCTCAACCTTCAACATCTTTTGAATCTCTTGTTGATACATTTGAGTCTCAAATTAGGCACATTGAGCTTGATAATGAGTTTGGGCCTAGTACGGAGATGATTCTTAATTCTATGAGAGGTCAATTAGAGATAATGAAAAAAAATGAGGAGCGTATTGAGGAGGAAAAGAGAAGAGGAGAAGAATTAGAAAGCCAATTGTCATCCTTGATGCTTGTTTGTGATAAATCCCAATTTAATGTGTGTGTTGAGGATGATGATGATGATTTTGAGCAACCAAGAGAGTGTGAGGATCCCATTGGTGAGCATTTGAGTGATGGTGAAGGAGTTGAGAATGAAGAGAGTGTTGATATTGAAATTTCTAACCCTCTTTCCCATCTTGATGAGTCTCATGTGCATGTTTGTGACTCTTCTATCCATGAGTATTTCGACTCGATTGAGGTTATGACCAATGCATTCTTTGAGAGTCAAAAGAAAACCCATATCCTTTTAAATGAGTTCATTGAGGATGCTTCATGGGAGAGAGATGAGTTTAAAATGAATTTGCATCCATTCATGCATGGTTTTGAGACCTTAGGCTTTAAAGTTGTTGAGGGAGTTGTTGTTCATAGTTGTGATGGAGGGGATTATGTTGTTCCTCTTGAAGGGTGGATGTTTGAGGGAGATGGATATCATGAGTGTTCTTCTTTTGAGGACTCTATGATTGATTTCCATGCTCTTATTGGTTATTTGAGGCATGGTGGTGAGAAAAAGTTCATTTGTGAGGCCATAGCCCCTTTTCTCTTTTCTCATACCCCTTTTTCAAGAAGATTCAACCATATCCCTTGCACTCCTATATCCCTCCCTTCCTTTGTTAATGAGCCTATTGGGGACCCTCTTGTCTATGATGATTTGTATGTGGCTCATTTGTCCCAAATTGAGGAAAAGGGTGATGTTGCCACCTAAAAATATTGTGATGAGAGTTTGCCTTCTTCTTCTTTTTCTTTTTCCTTTTCTTATTTTGTTGAGTTTTCTTTTGATTGTTCTTCCTTCTCTTGGAATCTCTCTCCTCATAGGTGTGCACTAAGCTTGTTGCATGCCTTATTTTTGTCATGTGCACACTTGCTTTCATATGAAATGTGTAGTAGTGCATTTGACAAGCTCTTGCGCGCGTTGAATTATTATTTTCTAGAGCGGTCAAGCTTGGACCTTAAGCAAGCCTTTCTCGGGAAGTAACCCGTGTTTTATTGCTTTCATTTTCTTTTCTTTTTAGAATAGATTTTCTCTCATGGAAATATTTGTGTTCCTTTTGCTAGGTACATGACTTGATATACTTTGGTGTTTCGATTTGGATCAAGAATCAAGGAAGCTTGACACCTATTTTTGCTAGCATATGGAAACAAGGTTCAATTCTAGAGAATTTAGCTTTGAAAGGTCTAATTGGGTCATTTGCGGGTATTTACACCCACCTAAAATCCGGTAATATCCTTCCTTGCTCTTTCTCTAATGGTTGATGCCATGTTGGACATATGTTGGTTGGTTGGATTGATCTCCTTGTTTTCCCCTCCCATGGATTATTTGATTTATGTTTGAGTGTATAGTCTCATTCAATCTTGGGGGAGGGTATTCTATCATGTTTGATGGGATGTTGATTCATATATGCTATGCACCTTTGTATATGCTTTTCCATGTTCTTATATTTTGAAAAACTCCAAAAAGATTTTTGTTTCTATCAAGGCAAATTTGCAATGTGTTTTGTTTTGTTCTTGCTTTGGACATAATAGCATTTGGACTTGTATAATTGAATGCTTTTCTTCCTAAATGGTAGTGGTGTGCACGGTTTGAGATTACGTTTGGTTGATTCTAGGATAAAGCATGCTAAGGTAGTTGTCTAGAACTAGGGGGATCATGAAGCCGGATTCTACTTGTTTGTGGCATGTTTGGTAGTTGCTCCCTATCTTCGATTTGACAACCTTAGTGAGTTTTTGCTACAACCATGTGAGATTTATATTTGTTCAAGCTTTCATCATATTCTTGCATGAGCGGCATGGGGTCCTTGACTTTGCAAGCCTAATCTATAAAGCTTGATGTATGATTCTTAAACCCGAGACCGAGCTATCTAGGGAGGACAAAGGCACCTTTTTCGGGGTGGTATTTTTCATTTTTAGGTTAGTTTGATTCATATTTGCTTTTGGGTTTCCATTTGCCTTCTTGCAACCATTTGAGCCTTATACCTTCTTTTCAAGCCACATCTTTAGTTCTTTGGCCTTTTGCTTCATTTTCTTTCTATTCTTGGTTTTTTTGTGAAGCAAATTGATCACGTATGATGGAGTTTGTGGTGGATAAGTTGGAAATTTGGTTTTTATGAGTGCTAGTTTGTGATTAAGTCTTCTTTGTGAATAATGGCAAGTGTTTGAGTAAAAGTTGTCCTTAATCATAAAAGGCATGGACTAATAAATTTCATTATAGAAAAAGCCGTCCGAATTTAGCAAAAGGCGAGGACATTGCAAGTTTAAGTAAAAAAAAAAAAAAAAAAAAATTTAAAAAAGTGAAAATTCAAAAATATTTTGATGTATTCTTTTCTCCTTCTAAGCATTGAGGACAATTCTTCATTTAAGCTTGGGGGAGAAGCGTTTACGCTTTTTGTATATATTTCTTGTGAGTATAGCTTCAAATAAGCTTGGGGGTGTTGCTTTTGCTTGGTGATTTCTTGATCGTGTTGTTAAGGATTGATCACCCTTTTGCTTCACTTTTTAGGAAAACCTCCAAATTTTAAATTTTAGCCTACCTTCACCCTTTATGCCTTATGTTACAACCTTGGGGAAAGACCTTTCGACCTAGAAAGTTGAGTCACTATTCGGGGGAGGAATCATGGGTCATTGCCTAAGGAAAGGGGATGCGAAGTCAAGATGTCGAGTAGCCCAAAAATTTGATTTTTTTTCCGGTTCCTTCGCGGAATCTATGAGATGCTCACTATGGGGAGATATGAGATTAGTAGGGGGAACGCGGTATGACCGTTTGGGATGAAAGTGGAGTGTGATAACTAGTTCCTAGGCTTAGCATTTTTATGCTTCAATCAACCTTAGGTATCTTATAGCGTGCACTCCCTTACTTGTTTAGAAAGATTTGCATTCATTGTGCTTGTACATTTGCAAAAGTCCTTTCATGAACATTTGTTTGCTTTTCTTGTATTTTGTTTTCTTTTTCATGCTTTGCCTTGTTAGTATTATTATGAGAGTTATGGGTAAACTCTTAGGATACCCTTACGAGAGCATCACTCGTCCTCTAGGGCGATCTAGGGGTTTAAATGGCTTGTCTTTAGTTGCTAAAATTGACCGTGATTCCTACGAAAGTGAGTTAGTGTATATTTCCATCTTCTCTAGTTTTCTCGTTTCTTTCTTTGCTTGAATAATGTTATCATTTTTTCCCTAGGGTTGGATTTTGTTTTGCTCGAGGACGAGCAAAAGTTTAGCTTGGGGGAATTTGATCCGTGCCATTTATGGCACCTTTAGGCTATGTTTTCTTTATATTTCTATGCTCCTTTGTAGTCGTTTATGTCGTGTTTTTAGAGAATAATGCTCGATTCGCGTGTTTTTGTGTTAGTTTAGAGAAATGCATGCTTTTAATGGCTTTCTTATCATTTTATTCATTTCTCGGCTATTTCTCTTGCTTCTCCGTTTCTTTGTCTTGTTTTGTAGGTACGTCGCGGGCTATATGCATGGGAATTGAAAATAGCACCCACTAGGATCAATATGCATTTTTCGGAATTGAATTTGAGTTTGAAACAAAGGAAAACGAAGAATTGCAAAGTATCAAATAGGACCTTTGTGCATTGTTTTAGTCATATCTCAAGTTCTACAGATCGGATTAGGGTGATTTAAGTTGGGTTGAAAACTAGACTTGAAGAGCTTTCTAATTATAGGTCGCACGCCTTCATACGATTCTTAGATCGGAAGTTACAGCCTTCTGAAGTTGGCCCTGGAAAACTGCCGCGGGCGCGGGCTACAGTACCCGCGGGCGCGGGGTTGCTGCAGCTCCAAAAATGCTGTATTTGGGCAGTAAGCACCCGCAGTTGTCCCGAGGGCTCCCCGAGGGCGCAAACCTTGGCCCCGCGGGCGCAGGCTTGGGCCGCGGGCGTGGCTATCGGGGTGTCCGTTCCCCTCTGTGGGCGCGGCCGATTTCTCCGCGGGCGCGAGTTTCTTGGTCTTTTACGATTTTAAGCTTCTTTTCTCCTTTTGTTTATATAGTTTTTGGTTTCCTTTATTCTTCATTCATGTAATTCTTTAGTTTTAGAATAGTTTTCTCTCTCTTAGGTTGAGAGCTTCTCTCTCTAGATTAGGCTAGATTAGGAGTAGTTTTAGAGAGAGAAAGTGAGGAATTTCAATGGTGATTGAGAGATTGAAGATGCAAGTGTGACAATTGTGTTGGAGATCTTCTTAATTATCAATGAGCATTTCTAAACTCTATCTCATTCAATTGCTTTGTTCAATTTGATGTTTGTTTGGTTTGATTTTGATATTTGATGTTTGATTAGAGTAATTGTTCTTGATATTTTGTTGATTCTTGTTCTCTATAGTTGATAGTTGATTTGATGATGTTGTTTGAGTAGTTGTTGGCTAGGAATTGGGTGAAACTTGTATGATTGATTAATTGTGATTAATTTTGGAATTGTGTTGATTAATTGTTGAGATTAAAGTGATTAATGAAGGTTTGCATGTGTGTAATTCAATTAGGCCTTGAGAATTATGCTAGATTGCATTGTAATTGCTAATGACATGAACAATTGATTTAGGAATTGCAATTATCAATTGGTTTTGATTGTGATTCTCTTAGTTTGTTATTCATAGTGAACCCTAGCTTAACAATTAGGAGATAGCTCTTTGATTCCTATTGATTGCTCTTATCATTAGTCCTCACAACCTTTGATTGGCATGCTCTTCCCAAGTTGTTGCAATTGACATGATTACTTGTTGATCCCCGTTCCTAGTATTTTATTTCCTTGGTTACTTGTTTTGTTGGTTGTTAGTATTCTCTCTTACCTTCGTCTTTGACCTAGCTTAGGCGCATAATTGAAAGTGCTTGAACATTACCGTTCCTTTGGGTTCGACCCTTGACTTGCCTCTATACTCGTTTTAGGGTTTGTTAAGTGTTTATAAATTTAGTTTGACCGAGGGAAGATTAGATAACGACCTAGTTTTTCCCCTTGTCACTGACCGCCTACAACATTATTTTGGGCCGGCCAACCCTCAACGAAGCGAAGGCTGTAATCATCCCTTCCCTCATGCTCATCAAGTATGAGAGGGATGACGGCTCTGTTGGTTCCCTGAATGGGGATCAAAAGACGGCCCGGGAGTGCTATCTCTCAGTCGTCAAAGATAATGTGGCCCTAGAAGGGCATGAACCAATAGACTTTGATAATGTCAAGGATGCCGACCAAGTACCAGCCCCACCAACAGCCGGTAAGAAAAGAAAGGTACCTCTGCTGGTGGAGGTGAAGAAAGAGAAAAAATAGCAATCACTGACCGGTGAACGGTCAGATGAGCTCCGACCCCAACCGGCTGGTGAACATATTGATATACCTCTGGACGACAGCCGTCCGGAGCGTACTGGGAAGGTTGGGACGGTTGCTTTTGCAAAGTTGGGTGAAGACTTGCACCTTTTGCTGAAAGAATTCAAAGACATTTTTGCCTTTGAAGTGGAAGAGATGCCAGACGTCAGCTGCCGAAGTTAAAAAGCTGATGGATGCTGGGTTCATTCGGCCATGTAATTTCCCCGACTGGGTGGCGAATGTTGTGCTTGTAAATAAGCCGAATGGTACCTGGCGTATGTGTGTTGACTACTTAGATCTCAACAAGGCATGTCCCAAGGATAGTTATCCGCTTCCTAAGATCGACAGTCTGGTCGATTCGACAGCCGGGCATGCCTTGATGAGTTTTATGGATGCCTATTCCGACTTCCATCAGATACCCCTATGGAAGAAAGATCAAGAAAAGACGGCCTTCGTCACTGATCAGGGGTTATTCTGTTACACTGTGATGTCGTTTGGCTTGAAAAATACGCCGGCTACGTTCCAACGGATGATTAATACGGTCTTAATTAATCAAATTGGGAGGAATGTAGAGGTGTACATTGATGACATGATAGTCAAATCCAAGCAGCAGGCGGATCACCTTGCCGATCTCCGAGAAACTTTCACCACACTCAGGCGGCATAAAGTTATGTTAAATCCTAAGAAATGCGTCTTTGGTGTCGAGTCTGGGAATTTTCTTGGATTCCTGATTGATCAAAGGGGGATAGAGGCTAACCCTGAGAAGATATAGGCGGTAATTGACATGAAGTCACCCCGCACTATCAAGGAAGCACATAGACTAACCGGTTGCCTAGCGGCCTTGAGGAGGTTCCTTAGCCGGTCAGGTGACAAATGCCTTTACTTCTTCCAAGCAATCAGGAAGAAGACCAGATTTGAATGGGGGATGATGCTGAGGCGGCCTTTCAACGACTGAAAGAACACTTGCACTCTTTACCAAGGCTTATTACTCCGCTGCCTAGAGAGGTGTTATATACGTACCTAGCCGTCTCAGATCATGCCCTCAGTGTCGTTCTCCTTGCTGAAAGAGACGGTGTTCAGCTTCCGGTCTATTTCATTAGCCATGTTATAAAAAATGCTGAGCTCCGGTACCCCATGGAAGAAAAATTTGGCCTTACCCTGTATATGGCTTTAAAGAAATTGAAACCGTATTTTCTGGCTCATCCGGTGGTAATCTACACCGACTAGCCCCTCAAGCAACCAATGTCTACTTTGGAGTCATCCAGCAAAATGTTGAAATGGGCTATTGGAATGCAAAGTCTTGAAATCACTTTTGAACCTAGAAAGGTAGTGAAAGGTCAGGCGTTTGCCTACTTCATTGTTGAAATGACACGACCGGTGCAACCGAATAACATTGACCAGGTTTGGAAAGTGTATGTAGACGGAAGCTCCACGAAGAACGGCTGCGGTGCAGGAATTATATATGAATCCCCTTAGGGGTACAGATTTGAATATGCATTGCGGTTTAAGTTTCAAGCCTCAAATAACGAGGCGGAGTATGAAGCCCTGCTAGCCGGAATCCGCATGTGTAAGGCAGCAGGGGCAACTAAAATTGACGCCTATTCTGATTCACAGTTGGTCGTCAGCCAGTATGAGGGAAAATATGAGGCAACTCATCCGGCTATGATCAAATATCTTCAGGCAGTCAAAGAAGAGGCTGGGGCACTTGAGGAATTCCTTCTGAATCAAGTGCCTAGGTTAGATAACAACCAGGCGGATGCGTTGTCCAAATTAGCTTCATCCGCCTGCTGTGATACGCCTCGGTCGGTCTTTTGGGAAGTTCTTGAAAAGAGAAGCATACATGAAGAGCCCATTGGAATCTTAGGCTGAAGCTCTACCTGGATGGATGGCATCCAGGCATATTTAGCAGACGGTAAACTTCCTGATTCACCACAGGAGGCAGGCGTCATGAAAAAGCGAGCAACAAACTTCGAGTTGAGAAACGGAGAGCTCTTCAAGGCGGGTTTCCTTAAACCTCTATTGAAGTGTGTTACCCTAGAAAAGGGGAAAGAATTTCTCGAAGAATTGCATGCTGGGTACTGTGCCTCTCATATAGGCGGCAGGTCCCTAGCCGTCATAGCCAGGCGGCATTACTTTTGGCCTACTCTTGAAGCAGACGCTAAAGAGTTGGTCAAAAGATGTGACAAATGCCAAAGGTTTGGCCCACTTATTCACTGCCCGGCTACTGATCTGACGGCAATCCACAGCTTAGTCCCATTCGGTAAATGGGGCATGGATATCTTGGGTCCTTATACGCCAGCTCCAGGTGGAAAGCGCTACATTTTGGTGGCTGTGGATTATTTCACCAAGTGGGTAGAAGCTGAGCCGGTTAAGAACATCAAGACAAAGGATGTCATCTCTTTCATCTGGAAGAACATCATCACCCGGTTTGGGGTACCTATGTCTATGGTGTTTGATAATGGCCCTCAGTTTGAGACCCCCCAGCTCAAGACTTGGTTTGGTGATCAGGGTATCTCACATTGTTTTGCATCAGTCGGCCAACCCCAAGCAAACGGCCAGGTTGAAGCCTTCAACAAACTCATCTCATACGGCATAAAAAAGAAAATCGAAAGAGCCGGTGGCTTATGGGCAAAAGAATTAATTCTTGTCCTATGGGCCATCCGGACTACTGCTAAAGGGGCAACCGGCAAAACCCCATTTCTTATGATGTATGGTGCTGAAGCCGTCTTGCCCATTGAGCACTACGAGCCGACTCTCAGAGTTATGCTCTATGATGAAGAGGCAAAATTGGGAGGCCATGCGGCTTGCATTGAACTCCCTCCCGGAACGCAGGGGCAACACTGCCCTGCGCCATGAGATATACCGTCGGAGAATGACCAGAGCTTACAACAAGAAAGTGCACAAGCGCCCTCTGAAAGTGGATGACTTTGTGTTACGAAAAATGGAGGCAACCGGTAGGGCCAATGAGGCTAGGAAGCTAACCCCTAATTGGGAAGGCCCCTACCGGATCTATGAAGAAGTCAGGAATGGCACCTACCGTCTGTAAACCCCAGACGGTCGCCGCCTGCCTAGAACTTGGAATGTAGATAATCTAAAAAAGTACTACTTCTAAGAATGTATATTTTTTGTAAACAGTGAGTCAATTAATGAGAATTCTTACTTTGTTTGCAAAATTGTTTTGTTGTTTTTGATTATCCGCCTGGCTAATACTCAAACAGATTCTTCATTTAATTAATTAAGTTTGATACTTAGTAAAGGTTATAATTGCTTGACCGCCTTGGTACTACTCAGACGGATCTTTTGTTTATCTAACAAGTTTGACACTTGGTATAATAATTGTCTGTCCGCTTGGGTAATACCCAGACGGACTCTTCGTTTAATTAACTAAGTTTGATACTTGGTGTAATCCAATAATGGCTTTTCCGTCTGGGTAACGCTCAGGTGGACTGTTTCTTTAACTAAGTTCGACACTTAGCGTAAATTCACTTTTGTAGTAACGCTCGGCCAATGGTCTGATTAAAAAATAAGCACAAAAACGCTTAGTGGCTATAAAACTGGTCTCAAACAAGACCAAAGGCTAATATGGCCGGATGGTTGCTTATTTTATAAAACCGCCTGTCCCAACATGGACAAAGGCGTCCGGAGACACCCCTCCGGGTGCAATCGTCGTAGAGAACGGACTATTCGTCGGTTCTATGTACCAATGCAGATGGTGAAAATTGAACGACGAAATTGGTCAACTCATAGCCGTCTGACCAGAATAATCTAAAGAAAGATTAAGTTACCGAATACCGGATGCCCTTAGGCATCAGTCGGTCATCGGTTGAAGTTCTCACTTCGGTTATTTATTCCAAAGTTGCACTAACTCCCCCTATTGGGGCAAAAGGTTATGTGTAATGACTATGTGTTAACCGCAAACGGAATATAACCGCCTGGGTAAGAAGCTCAAAGCACCCGCTCTAATGGCCGGCTATGAACTTGGTTTGGGGAAATCACCATTGTGATTGATTGGCCTAAAAACACTCCATACTTCTACTAGTATCAAGTGTTTTAAAGCCAATCAATCAATTTGAAATAAAACCAACCACACAGCCGCCCAGGGGAAAGAGCACCCGAATTGCAAATTGCCGCATGCTTTTTTAAGTTTGGCAAAATATTAAAGAATTGCAAACATACGCAAAATTCAAACTCCATACCCAAACGCAAACATATATAAACACCGACTGAGTCGGAATACTTCAATAATATTAAAAATGGCACAAAGGCCAGAATTAGTGTTAGCCGGAATCACATCCGGTCAAGAAACAAAAAATAAAATTGTTAACCCAACCCCATGGTTGGTAAAGATACAACAAAACACAGCATACAAGCCGGTAGAGAAAAAAAATGGTTGGTATACTGCCGCAGAAGTTGGGGAGGCCCGCCTAAGGCTGAGGTGGAGCCTGCTGCTTTGGTTGAGTTTGGCTGGTTTGGCCTTCGTCATGCTCATTCTCCGCCGGCTCCTCGTTATCAGAGACGTCATATCCCTGCTCAGCAGACCAACCCTTGAAGCGAGGCGGTGGAGCATCACCCAGTAGCTGGGCATCAAACACCTCAGTGGCGTAATCATACCTCAGCTTATAGACCTCAAAGTCTATTTCTGGGTAAAGGAGGCTCCAAGTGATCTTCATCCGGGCCAGGTTGTCGCGCTCATTCTCCTCCGTCAGCCGTTTTTGCTCTTGGGCAAGCTCGTCCGACTGCTTGTTTTGCAGATTGACAAGCTCCATCCCCAGGCTGGAAACGTCTGCTCGGAGTTGGGCGTTTTCCTTATCAGCATCTTTTAATGCCTTGAGGTCTGACTTGGCATCCTTCAGTTGCTTATCAAGGTCATCAGCCCGGCTGTTAGCTTTGTCGTTCGCAGCCGTCAAACTCCGGATCAGCTCCTCCTGTTTCAACTCTACTGCTTTAATCTTTAAATCACACATATAATTAGCATATTTAGTAGAGTTGAGGTTTTCAAGGGCCCTCCGTTTGGCGTCATTTACCTCTTCTTGTTTCCGCCTGAAGGGGCCCCGGAGGCCATCCACACTCACCATCACCTGAGACAAGAGCAACCGGATTATGAGTTACTTAGCAGATTTAAAGATAAAAGATATCAAGGTTGTGGGATTCATTACCTCAGCCAATTGGCCCATTATCCGGTCGAAGTTCACTACCTGCAGATCAGGTATGGAGTTCTTCTCTGACCGGGTGAGGGTCCTCACCATCCATTTTACAAAGCCCGCAAGATCCGGATCGTCAGAAGTCAGATCTGCATCAAAAGTAATACTCTGTGAGAAAGAGGCAGCGTAGTTGGCATTTAATCATTGCCGGCTGCTGACTGACCCCCAGAGGGATCAACCTTAGTCTTGATTCTCATGAAATCAAGTGGCCAAGGTATTTCAATCCGTCCCTTACCTTGGGTATCCGGATGGGGCGCAGGCTTCTGCTCCTCCCCAGGTGTTGCCGCACCGGCTGCAACATTAGGTGGCTCGCCACCCTTCGATGCCGTAGAGGCATCCGGCGCTTTCTGCTGTGAGCGCTCTGAGCTTTCGCTCAGAATTCTCATCGCAGTAGGCGATTTGCCCCCGGTCGTTAGACGACCGAATTGGGCAGAAGATTGTTTCTGGGGAAGAGGGTCCTTCCTGGCGGCCTTGGCAGGCGGAGTCTTCTCTAGATCGTCTCCTTGCCTTTTGAGCAGCTTGGAGAAGGATCGTGGAATTCTCTTTGGCTTCGACGGCTGCCTTCTTGGCAAGTGCCGCCTCTTTGCGCAGCAACGCCGCAGACTTAGCCGGAGTCTTCGCCGGGTCGACCATTCTCAAGGCGTCGGCTGCAAGAACAAGAATTCATGATTAGAAAAAATTATTGCAAGTTTGCAATAAAAATAAAATAACAATCATTCCGGATGAGAATTATTCTACCCCTGGGAAACATGGTACTCAGCCCGCAGGCGGACAAGAAGCACTCGTCCTTGAAGAAGTCCGGATGGGGGATCCAATTCTTGGGAACTATGATGTGAGTCCCATCCCCCATGGGCTCAATTGTGGTCTCAAAAAATCCCGGCTCTATAATTTGCTCCCAGGCCTTAGTAGATAGCACCGGGAGAGAGCATTTCCGACCTAGAAGAGCCGGCTCAGTGTTGTACCGGCGCAGTGTCCGGTTATGTCTTAAAGTTGGGGAAGAAATCAAGTAAAACTTGTCCTTCCACCCGGATCATTTGGACACTTTGTCCAAAGTCATCAAATATTGGGGCAAGCTAGTCAGAGTATACCATGCCCTATGGTCGCCTGGGGCCTTGCTCAAGTACTGCATGTGAGCGAAGGCGGAAAAGCTGGGGTTTATATTTTGAAACTCGCAGGCGACGATGTAGCTGAGAATGTTCACCCACGAATTGGGGTTGAGTTGCCAAACCCCTACATCGTACCCCTTTAGGATTTTCCTAATCCCGGGGTGGAGGGGGAACTGGAGGCCGGCTTTGTTAACCGCCTCGTAGCAGACGAAATAATGGTCTGCATTATCAATATCATCGTTCCAGGCCATTATAGCGTCAGCCGGAGGAACGATGATGTCCCAGCCCCTTCCCAAGGGGTGCTTTTCTTTGAAGGCCCTAAAGCCGCGTTTGAGAAGGGCGATGTTACCCGGCAGCATCCGGGTTCGTTTAGGATTGGGGTTATAAGAGACCTTAGGCGGCTGCTGATAGTCAGCCGCAAAATTATCTTGGTCAGAGCCGGAAGATTCGGCCTTTGACCCTTGGCCGGCCTCAGCATCGCCGCCTTCATTAGAGGAGGTGGCTCCCTCGTTGTCTACCTCGCGTACTCCAGAGCTCCCAGAAGTAAAGGGAGCCTCTTCATCGGAACCACTCTCTTCCAAATCCCTCTGTTCCCCGTAAGGAACAACCTCATCGGCTGGCACTTCCATAGTGCGCCGGCTCCTAGACCGTCTGGCCGTTTGTTTCGTTCTGGTCATTGTGTTATGCACAAACACAGAGAGGGAGGAATTCGGAGATGAGCATATAGGTTCCGACAGTGTAGAAAAGGCACCCCCTGTTCTAGACTCAGCCGTCCCAGGGGACCGGCTGAGTGTCCTAGGCAGTGCCGAGTGTGTGGATTGAGAACTCATTTTATATTTTCTAAACTAGGTATACAGGCGGAGAAAAAATTGTATACAAGTTGAAAAGCAGGAAAGCTAAAATGGTACAGGCGGTTACCTTACTTTTACTCTGAAAAATCTAAAAACCGCTACAGCCGGTAAACCGGGTGTTGAATTTCCAGAACGCGGAAGCTTGAACTTGTTGTGATGCAGACGGAGGCAAAGAATCTCTCTCTAAAAGCTCTCTCTAAAAAGTCAAATGAACGTAAGGTGAGAGAAAAAGGGGGTGTAACTTTCTATTTATAGAAGGTGAAAGCGGGGGGAAAAACTTTGGTTTGAAATTTAAATTTTTACCCGTTACCGTTCACCTTTGAAAGGTGGACACGTGTCACAGGCCCCACGTGATATGCACGTGCGACCTGTGAGGGGAAAATGTTTAGGGTAAAAATACCCTAGACACGTGGACCAATGAGAGGAGGCCACGTGTCGAGCTCAGGATGGCCCATGTGGCTTACTATCCTCTTGACACTTGGCGCTCTCAGATACATCTCTGAAATGGCGGCCTTCAAGGGCCCAAATCCCTAGAAGCGCCGTTTTACGGCACAACCCACTGAAATTTAGGTCAAGTGACCTAGATAGGGGCACATTTTCCAAGGACCCTATAAATAGGGAGATATTTCCCCATTTTGGGGACACATTCAATCATTTAATACACCTACATTCTCTCACAACAGAGAAAGACCTGAGCTTGGAATCCAAACAGATCCCCACCTAAATTTACGTACTCTTTATTCCCTTTCGAGTTTCTAACTTGATCATCGGAGGCGGAGCTCCTACCTCCCGGAGTCTCCGTTGTTTTGCAGGTACAACTGAGCCGAATCAGACTTCGTGACGTAACTCTCCTGAGGGACAAAAAATACCCAAAACAAGATCCATCTCCAGTTTACTTTCAACCAATGGCTACAAAGGAAGATATCGAGAACATCAACAGGACAATTGAAATGTTGTCTAATATGATGGAAACACTCACCACTAGAGTCAACACGGTAGAACAAGACAATCAGAACAATGTCATTGCCGCTGCAATGGACAAGATTAAGGAACAGATGAGTAAGATTTCTGAAGAATTCACTTATGTGGAGCAACTTGTCGCCTCTTCGTCCATAAGGGACAAGCTTCCTGAGAAGTTTTCCACTGCTGACATTCCCAAGTTCAAGCCTACTTATAATCCGCTTTTCCATTTGAAGACCTTTTCTGCGACCATGGCTCTTAAGGGAGTAGATGTGACACTCTTCCCTACGGTGTTCCCTCTTTCCTTAGAGCTGATAAGTGACATTTATGTCACTCCTAGGGGTAATGTTTAGGTTATTTTCATGTTTATTTTTCCTTAGTTTTCCTTTTATTCTCTTGTTTTCTCTTTAATAAAGTTTCCAGTTTATTTTTCTAATTTTAGAGTATTTTAGTTTATTTTCTTTATTTTATTAGCTTTAGTTTATTTTTGTATTATATTTTACTTTATTTGCTTGTATAGCTTTTGTTTTATTTTTATTAGTTTAGTTTTATGTCTCTTATTTTCTATTTCATTTTATTTATTTTTATTTTATTTATTTTATTCTATTTGTCGTGGTTTTGTTTTATTTCGTCCTTTGTTTATTTTCATTTTATTTTATTTTATCTTTGTCCCGATTCTCCCTTGTTTTTATTTGGTTGTGTAGGATCGTGCTCGGAGGTCGGAGGCTCGAGTCAAAGGTGTCAATCCAAGAAGCTTTCAAGCCCCAAAGTTGCTGCCCAATCTTAACCATCACCACACCCTTCACTATCCTACACCACCCCAAGCAACAACATCTCCAACCACAAATCCACGCACCAGCCTCAGCAACCCACCACTAATTTCAACCACCAGCTGCTGCCACCAACACCACCACACAGCAGCCGTAACAATCACACGCACATCTCCACCTTTAGCCACCAAAATCGACACACACACCAGCACCAACCACAGCCGTAACCACCTGCTGCCACCCAATCCACGCACCAGCGCTCAGCGCAACTCCAATTCACTCACCTGCTGCCACCCTCACAGCACCACCAGCCGCAACAGCGCACACCAAGGACCACCACTAACCTCCATTTCCCCTGCTCCAATTCGCACCAACACCCCGTAACAGCCACCATCACAATCCCCTGCTCCGCCACCACAATCAACCACAACAGCCACCAATCACCAACTCACCTGCGAACAGCCGCACCACCATTCTCACGCACCTAAACCAGCAATCAGTCGCACCTGCACCACCGTCAACAACCAGCAACAATTAAGCAACCAAATCGACCCAAAAATTAGAGCAAATCACAAATTCTCAAGGTTCGAGAAAACCGTTGAGGGTTCGGTCGAAGTACGAGTCAGAGACTTTTGAAGTTGTCCAAATTGAATAGGTGTGGTCGAACACACCCATGGTTCGAACGAACCAACCCCGTAGTTCGGCCGCACCAACCCATGGTTCGACCGAACCACTTCACAAGCCTCGCACATGATTTTTAATGAGGATCGAACGATTGAAGCTTGGTGATGGCCGTTGATCTTTGATTTGCGATGATGATGTGCGGTGATGATGGATTTTGATGAATGGTGAAGATGATAATTGAAGCAGCCAATTTCGAAGAGGAGGCTGGTTGTGTTTTGTGGGAATTGATTTTGGTTTTCTTTTATTTTTATTTCTTTTTCTTTTCCCTTTTCTTGTTTTCTTTCTTTTATTTTTATTTTTATTTTAGTTTATTATTTTTACTTTTCCTTTTTAATTTATTTTTTTTCCTTCTTTTTTCTATTTTTCCTAGTTTTACTAAGTTAGTATAAATACCCATTTTTGGGGGAGATATATTCAATAACTATCTATTCTACTCTCTAATTAGTTTTAGGTTAGGATTAGTCTTCATTGGTAGAGAAAGAAAGTGTGGTTTTCTTCATTGATGAACTTGGATTTTGAAGAAGGAGCTTGTTCAATCCTTTGTAGACCTTCATCTTCAATTAATGAGCAATCTCTTACTCTTTCTCTTTACCTTTGTTTTTTATTTTGCTTATTTGCTTTGATTTTTCTTCTTTGCTTATTAATCATGTTGATGCTTATTGATTTGATGATTGATATTGTTTTCAATATGATTTGTGAGTAGTCACCTAGCCAAGGGTGTGGGGATGGTGTAGTTGCTAATTGTTCATGCTTATAATGTTGGGGTTATGTTAATGGTGATTAAAGTCTTTGCATGCTTGATATTCTTTGGTCTTCTTGCAAGTGCACGTTGTTAGTTGATCAAAGATGAGTCTTTGCTAACAAGTAACGGAAGTTGACTTAGTTGAGGTTCATTACTATCGATTGTTATTTAATAGTACCTCCTAGTATGTGGTTCTAATGTGGAAACATAGAGGCTATGTTAGGAGAAGCCAATTGACCCCGGAAGTCGGCTAGATTGGACCCTTTACTTCGATATTCATGCATGTTTAGTTTACCATTGATATGCTACTTTGTTATTGCATGATCAAGCGTCAACTTCACCTACCCATTTCCCTTGGTGCCTTAATGTTTTATTTCTTGTTTTAGCATCTTTAGACTTTAGTTTATTTATCTCCTATTCCGGACTAGCTTAATTGTCGATAACATTTTGTGGTGTTTATCCGTTCTATGTGGTTCGACCCCTATGCTTGCCTTATACTCGTATTAGGTTTGTTTAGGTTGTATAAATTGTATTTGATCTAGGGATAGACAATTGACGACACGTTTATTCCCTTGCCAAGAGCATGCATGTAAACAATGGTTCTACTCTTTGGAATCCAAACATGTTGCGACATGGGAGGCTGTTGCTGAAAGCTTCATGAATCGTTACAAGTGTAACATTTAGGCCAAGACTTCTTAACGTGAACTCTCCATTCTCAAACAGAAAGAGAATGAAGGCTTCACCAATTACTTAAGCAGGTGGAGGGAAACAGCTACGCTATGGTTGGATCCCCCCAAGGAAAAAGAGATGGTTCGCTTGTTCATTGCCAATTTGACTCATAAGTACAAGCAACACTTGAAGTTTCTGCCTCTGAGTACCTTAGAAGTTGTATACGATATTGGAATCAATATCGAAGATAAACTGATGAAGAATAATGGTAGCAACAATAATAACAACAACACTTGGAAAAACAAGAAGAACGACACACCTTCTTCATCGTCTTCCAAGCCTAATAATGCTACCAACAACATCAATATCAATAATGCTCCTCCTCAAAGATTCCAAAGGCAAAGGAGGGTTAACACGCCTTAGGGAATGACTTATGATGCTGCTTTTGACCGCTTGCATGGTCAAGGAATGATTATGACCCCAATGCTTATTGCAAGTTTCATAATACTGAGAAGTGTTGGAGGTTGAAGGATGCGATCCAAGACCTAATTAATGCTAATCAACTTCCTGTCCCTCCAGGGGGAAAGAAGCCTAACATTCAAACATGTCCTTTTTCTGATGCTTTGGCTATCGTGGGAGATAGAGTCTCCTTTGATCCGTCAATAATCATTAAACCTGTTAATGAACCTTTGCCAGAAGTTGTATTTGTCTCGAGCTATGAAGAAGTGAATGGAATTTGGGATAGTGACGATGAAGACGTCTATCTCAAGGATTTAGCCTATTCGTCTCTTGGCACAAGTGAAGATGTTTGGGGAGATCTTGAGGTCAAGGTTCTCACCAGAAGTGGACGGGTGCAACAGCCTAGTCCACCTCCACCTCCACCGCAATCACAACCAATTGTTGATCCCATCGACCCTGTGAACAACAATGTGGTCAAACAATTACAAAAGACCAAGGTGGAAATGAATGTATGGAAGCTTTTGGCCACCTCTCACGAACATCGGAAGGATGTGATGAATGCTCTGGTGAAAATAGGAGTTGATGATGATATGTCTCCTCAAGGACTAGTTAACTTTCTCACTACTGAATTGCCAAGTACTAGCAATTTAATTTCCTTTTCTGACAAGGATCTGCCCCCGGAAAGGGACCAACATAACAAGGCCTTACACCTCACTGTGGTGTGTAGGCAGATGAATGTTCCTATGAGCCAGGTTGATAATGGCTCTGCAATCAATGTATGCCCACTCCGCACTGCAAAGAAGTTGGGCATAAAAAATGAAGAACTGACTCCCTCTACTTAAGGGATTCGCGCTTATGATAATACTCACCGTCAAGCCGTGGGTACTATCATACTAAACATAACTACTGGAGCCATTAAACGTTGCACTAAGTTTTAGGTGGTGGACATTAAGGCTTCTTTCAATCTGTTGTTAGGACGTCCTTGGCTTCATGAGCTAAAAGCGATCCCATCGTCGTTGCACCAGAAAGTGAAAACCATAGTTGGAGGGGTTCCAATTACTATTGATGCCTCTCCCATGCGCATTCAAGTTATTGACACTCCCATCGTCCATGTTGAACATGACGAAGAAGATGAAGATCTCTGGGGGTTTTCGCTCAATGATGTTCTCATAATCTAAGAAGAGGAGAAGTGTCATCTCGACTTCGATCCATATTCAAACACCAATGTTAATGCCATAATGATGAAGCAAGGGCATTTCCCTGGAATGACCCTCGGACTAAAAAAGAAAATGGCTGAACTTTGGGTACATCCTGGTACACTCAAGAAAGATACATTTGGCTTGGGATTCAAGCCAACAAAAGAAGATGTGAAACAAGCCCTATTGAAAATGAAGGCTCGCAATAATGCTCGAATCATGAAGACGGAAATGGCCATGGATCCATATCCATTCACCCTCAATGGCCAGTACATCAAAGAAGGGGAAGACTTCCCATGCTATGAATTCCCTGAGCCTTTCGTCCATGTTGGGAAGCGTGAACCAGGATTCGAGATGTTCCTCAATTGTGACTTTGTCGATGAAGGCGAAGAACTCTTCACAACTGAGAAACCAGCTAGTCCAATCTCTGATGATCTAAACATTAACCTTCTTTTTGGACTAGAAAAGAATGAATTCAAGCCTGTCTGCAATGATGATTCCGAGCTCATTCAAGTTGTTATATCAAGCAAGGATTTCAACCCCTCCGAGTTAATCGTTCAGGCTGATGATATTTCAAAGAGATGGCGCAAGACAATGAAGATCACTATGCCAAGCGGAGAGAAGTTGGAAATAACCGCTGGCGAAGGTCCTATGTTTGATGAGTTTGAGTCATCTGGGTCCGAGTCCGAATCTGATTCTAAGTCTGTAGACGAGTCCTTAGGGTCTGAGGCCGACCCTCTTTCTTCTATAGAGTCCAATCTTGAGTCTCTTGTTGAGTCTTCTCTTTCTAGCCCAAATAATTCCGGTGAGGTCGCAGCTAACCTTGCCCCTCTTGTTGTATTGACCGATGAATTCAATAAAATGAATACCTTTGCTTACGATACGTGTCATTCCCCTAACCCTGATCAATATTGCTTTGCTAATGATAAAAATGACAAAGAAATAATAAAATCAATGGAATAACACGAAAATAAAATGGCAGTTATCGAAGATACAGAAACAGTTAATATTTCCAATGATATGACTATTGAAAAAGTAAAAATTGGATTAACACTAAGATAAGATGAACGCAAAGAGCTAATTAACTTGCTTAGTGAATTTGTTGATGTATTTTCTTGGTCATACCAAGATATGCCAGAAAGTGACAGGGATATAGCTCAGCATACAATACCGCTCATTCCAGGTATGAAGCCTGTCAAACAAAAGTTGCGTCGTATGAAACCGGATGTGGCTCTTAAAATCAAAGAAGAAATCAGAAAGCAATTGGCCGCTGGTTTCATAAAAGTATCCAAGTATCCAGAGTGGATAGCAAATGTGGTTCCAGTTCCAAAGAAGGATGGAAGGGTCAGAATGTGTGTTGATTACAGGGACCTCAATAAGGCAAGCCTGAAAGATGGGTTCCCTCTACCTCACATTGACATTCTGGTCGATAACACAGCAAACCATGCATTCCTATTGTTCATGGACGGCTATGCTGGATATAATCAAGTATTAATGGTCGTGGAAGATATGGAGAAAACCACATTCATCACGCAATGGGGTACATATTGCTATACGGTAATGCCATTCGGGTTGAAAAACGCGGGTGCCACCTACCAAAGAGCAGCCACAGCATTGTTACATTATATGATGCACAAAGAGGTTGAGGTCTATGTTGATGATATGATCGTTAAGTCTAAAGATCGCCCAGGCTACATCATTGCACGCCGCAAGTTCTTCGAAAGACTCCGCAAGTACAACATGAGATTAAATCCAGCATAGTGTGAATTTGGAGTCACGTCAGGCAAACTACTTGGATATGTGATCAACTCTCGAGGGATTGAAATAGATCCCACAAAAGTCAAAGAGATCATGGCCATGGCACCGTCCAAGAATGATAAGGAGATTCTTGGCTTCATTGGAAGGTTGCAATATATAAGTAGGTTCATAGCAAAACTCACGGCGATATGTGAACCTATATTGAAGAAGCTTAAGAAAAATGTCCCAGTCACATGGGATGATGATTGCCAAAAAGCCTTCGAAAAAATTAAAGAGTACCTGGAAAACTCACCCGTGATAGCGCCAACAATTCCTAATTTTCCTCTTCGACTCTACCTTACGGTCAAAAGAGAAACAATGGGAGAAATGCTAGCACAAGAGATCGAAAGAAAGGAGAATACACTTTACTACTTGAGCAAGAAACTTCAAGGATATGAGACACGATACACACCGCTTGAAAAATTGTGTCTCGCACTTGTGTGGGCCGCACAGAAACTAAGACATTACATCACTCATACAGTGCATGTCGTGTCCAAGATGTATCCTCTCAAGTACTTGTTCGAAAAAGCAACACTCAATGGCAGATTATCAAGGTGGATAGTCAACCTTGCTCAATTTGACTTGAAATTTGTATTGCAAAAAGCCATCAAAGGTTCTGCAGTTTCTGAATTCTAAGCAGATTTCCCGCTAGAAGAAGTTGAGAAAGAAGAAGATGGGTACGATTTCCCTAACGAAGATTTACTCATGACCGAAGATGATAGCTGGACGCTCTATTTTGATGGAGCTTCAAACCAAAAAGGTTGTGGTGTAGGAGTCTTGCTTGTATCACCCAATGAAGAGCATATCCCAATTTCCATGAAGCTCGACTTTGATATCACCAACAATGTCGTAGTGTACGAAGCATGTATTTTGGGTTTAGAAACAGATGTGTCCTTGGGAATTAAGAAGTTCAGAATCTACGGTGATTCTTCACTAATCATTAACCAGATCTCCAAGAGAGTGAAAGTGAGAAGTGAATGTCTCGCTACGTATCAAGCTCATTTAGAAACTCTCACGAAGAAACTAGATGAAGTGGAATATACGTACTTGCCTAGAGAAGAAAACCAGTTTGCCGGCGCACTGGCTAAATTAGCATCAATGGTGCGAATACCAACAGATACAATCAGAATGCCATTGACCATAGAAAGAAGATATGAGCCGGCTTATGTTCACGCACTTGATGATGAACAAGAAACACAAGAAAAAGATGAAGAGCCATGGTATACAGATATCCTTAACTACGTGATAAAAAGAGAATGCCCTCCTAATACTGATAAAAGGGCACACCGTGCTTTAAGGCTCCTGGCCTCACAGTATGTGCTCATCAGGGGAGAACTTCACAAAAGGACTGCACTAGGGAGACATATCTTATGAATAGCCAAGAAAGAAGCACACAAAACCATGGAAAATCTTCATGCCGGCATATGTGGAACGCATATGAATGCTAAGATGTTAGTCCAGAAGATTCAACGACAAGGTTACTATTGGACTACCATGGAAAGAGATTGTTACGAATACGTCAAGAAATGTATGAAATGTCAAGCCTATGCAAATTTACATCACGTTCCACCTTCACTTCTCTACACATATACCTCTCCATGGCCTTTCTCTACTTGGGGTATCGACATCATTAGAAAGATAACGCCACCAAGACAAGGGGGGCATGAATTCATCATGGTAGCAATTGACTATTTCACCAAATGGGTCGAAGCTGCCTCATATGCTAAGTTAACGGCAAAACACGTAGCTCAATTCATTGAGAAAAATATCATATGCCGCTATGGGGTACCTCATGAGATGATCAGTGATAATGGAACGCATTTCCAAGCCGAATGCGCGGAATTATTACTGAAATATCATATCAAGCATCACAGATCATCACCCTATAGACCACAAACAAATGGTGCGGTCAAATCGGCCAAAAAAAATGTGAAAACTATCATCGAAAAGATGATTGAAAATTACAAAGATCGGCTAGTAAGCTACATTTTGCCCTTTGGGGTTGTCGAACCTCTGTTCTTACATCAACAGGGGCTACCCCTTTCTCTTTGGTCTATGGAGTTGAAGCTGTAAATGAAAGGAATGGTGTCCTTCGAACAAGTGTATTATTCTGATAGCGGGTTCAGAATTATTAGAAAGCTAATATATTCAGCAAGGTCAAGTGATCGGAATGCCTGGGTGGAGGCCGCTTCCGATCAGTAATATTAATATAACTAATATTACAGCTTAATCTTGACTGAACCCTTCGGGTCACACCCAAGCAAAATATACGAACTCACTCGACGAATTAATTTAGAAGAAATTAATTCGTCGCCCGAGTGTTAAACATTTAGACGTCGGAAATTCGAGCTTGGAGCGTCGAAATCGAGCGTCGGAGAATCTCAAATGTCGAGCCAAAATTTAGGATTTGGCGAGAAGGGAAAATGCATCAAGTAACAAGTAAAATCCTAGCCACGCAAAAGGCTAGGAATTCATGTCCAATAGGAGCATGCCACGTGGCAGCACACATGGCAAAACGCCATGTGGCAGCACACGTGGCCGCCACGTTGGCAGCCGCCACATTGGCAGCCACCAAGTGGCAGCGTGCCACGTGGCAGCGCCATGGTGGTGGCGCGCCACGGTGGCGAAACATGTGGCAATGGCCGTGGACCCGGGTTGATGGGTCATGGACACGGGCCAAAATAAAATGGGCCAACCGAACCCAACTTGGGGCTCAAGGTTAGGTGACACATGGTTAGTTCACATTGCATGTGAAATGCCTTGGGGACCAAGTGAGAAAGTGGTCCACACCTAACCATGTGACATTTGTTACTTGTTCCTTTGTTTATTTAACTAAGGGTTGAATTCACCAATCTTTCCATGTGGGATCTTTTTGTGAAAAGTCCCACATTGAAAGATGAATGAAATTCACAAGGCATACTTCCTTATAAATAGTCATGGCATGGCTTGAGAATTCTTTGCTTGAGTGGGAGTTAGAAAGAGCATTCCATATTTTTGGGAAAACTCTTAAACTCTAAAAAACACTCGGGTTTTGGTCGGACCTTGCTAACTCCAAGGTAGCGGACCTTAAAGTCGTGTTCGTCCTTTGTGGGTGGATACCGTTGGAGGCACGGCGCTTGCGGTGCTCGAAGCTTTCAAGTAAGAGCCCGTTTTTGTAAGGGCGAAGCTCGCTTCAAGGGTAAGATTCGTTCTTCCTTTCTTGTGATTATTTATTTATGCTTTATGGTTTTATTAATTGCGAGTGGTTCCTTGGGTCGGGGTTGTTTCCGCGGTGAGTCGGACTCACCAAACCGCAACAGTGGTATCGGAGCCCCGCTCGTTTATTTTTATAATCATGTTTTTCAAGGTTTATTTTGGCTTAATTTTCTGGTTTAAGTTGCTAATTAGATTAGTAGCTCGGTTTTATTTATTTTAATCCCGTTTTTAATGTTGAGTTTGGCCCAGAACCCAGATTTTCGCCCAAGACTAGTGAATTTTGGGTGGAAAACGTGTTCTGGAAAGGTTTTTCATCCCTAAGGGGACTGTGACTTTAGCCAAATTCTGACCAGAAATGCCTTTTTCGAGGGGTTTTTCGTTTTTGACGAAAAATTTTAAGTCTTTTCTAACCTTGAAATTAATGGCATAAATTGTTGATTATATGGTTGATTATTTGCATTATTTTCTGCATTTTTATGTCCCCTTAAAGCGCACTTACTTGCTAGTATTTGATGCTTAAAGGTTGATTTATTTTCACATAATTGAAAACTAATTGCTTTTTAGTGTGAAAATTTTATTTTTGAGGCTTCCTAAGTGTTAAAGATTCAATCTTTATTTGTGATAAGTGATTGAAACTTTAAAAACCACTAAATTCCATGTTATTTTATATTAAACTTTGTTGTTTTAATCATTTTGAGTTGATTGGAAACATAAAGTTTCAATTTTTGTGATAGAAATTTGGTTATCTTCATGTTGGAAGTTATAATTTCAAGGATTTACAAAATTTAGATGTTGGAATTTTCAATTGAACATTAAAGTTCATATTTTTCAAACTTCCCCTTACTTTGTCAAATTCTCAAGTTTAATTTAAATTGATTAAATTGAAAGTGAGAAATTGCCTCAATTTAATTTTGCACCAAGCTAAACCAATTTAATTAAGAATGGTTCTTGGAATTATTTTGGTTATTTGCACTTTAAAAATTTTATTAAGTTAGACTTGTTTAAAATTTTTTTTATTTTGCTCATTAAATTAGTTCTAAAATTAATTTAGAATTAATTATTTTTGTCTCGCGAAAAGGGATCAAATCCCGAGGCCATGGCACGCAAAATGAGGCAAAGAACCACCTTGGCGAGCCGGGCTGCACAGCAGCCCGCATGTGGCTGCCAAGGTGGCTTCCCCACCTTGCGTGCGGCCACACGGGCTGCAGCAGCCACGCGCGGGTGTGCCGTGGCAGCAGCATGTGGCCGCGTGCCGTGGGCCGTATGTGCGGTTTTTTGGGTGTGTGCGTATGCTTGGTGCGGTGAGGTGACTAGCCGTAATATTGCTTATTTTGCCGTTTTATTTATTTTAATTAATTTTGTTTATTTTAATTAAAATTTTTGGAGGCTAGGCCTCGGTTTTGAGCGGCATTGGCAAAATTTTATTTTGACAAGTTTGGGTGCTACCGACTTAATTAATTAGATTAATTAAGGGAAATGCGGAATTTAGTGGGAGCTTCAATTATTAACGACGTCAATTACATAATCGGTTAAACAACTTTGACTAGTTTTAATTAGGCGTGTTAATCGGATTAACCACCTAGATTAGTTACTAGTGCGCGCGTTGTTTAAATGCATTTTACTTGTTTGATTTTGTAAATTGCATGGGCCATTCACAAATAGTGAATGGATGAATGGAATGTATATTCTCTCTCACAGGTTTTATGAAATGGCAACTAGTGGGACCCGACTAGGATAGAAAATACGGACTACGTGTCGTTATGTATTTTTGTAAATCTAAATACGATCTACGCACCATTAAGTATTTTTGTACTTTAATATTTAGATTATTCCTAGTTGTAGACACTAGTTTTTGCATAGTTTGGTTAAGTCTTGAAGACGTCGTATCTTGGAAGACAAAGCCTTGAATTGCAAATGAAGACCTTTTGAAGATATGAAGATTTCAAGGGGTCATGCTAGTTGCCAATATGCATCTATAATTTCGCTCTATATTTTATGCTTATATATATATGTGTGTGAATTATTCGTTAGATGCATGTTTAGGTTTTCTTGATGTTGCGATGATTAGTTAAGTTCACTTAAATCAACCAACATAGAAATCCTAGGTCCCTAATAATATTGAGTCAAACTTGCCTTTCCAAAACAACACTTACTAACCGGACGATGGTGATGGTAGGCTACGCCAAAGCGAGGTGCCATCACTTCTCCAAGGGGCATAAGGCACACCGAGTGTACACGTTGGTTTTGGTTTAACTCATCGGTATGAGTGAGGAGTCCTCACATACCGTGGCAAAAGAGATACATCGTCAAAGATGCATTAGATGCGACGATTGTCTAACCAAGAGTGGCTTAGAGCCATTAGCAAGGCAATGCTTACCCTAGAAGATTGAGTGTTTAAGACAAGACAAAGCATGCTTAACCACTCTTTGTTTCTTCGGATCTTGGAATCGCCTTATTTTCGCCAAATAGGGACAATTATTATGCGTAAATAAGACGTTTAATAAGATTGAAGTTTGCATGAATGCTATTAAATTTCAAACTTATTATGTTCTTGATAAATGGTTATACTTAGCACTTATATTTATAGTATTCTAAATCAAATAATATTGTTTCCATGATTGGTAAAGGAAATCCTAGAGAATAGATCTCAAAGACCGGAAAAGCATTTCTAAAATACAATTCTCATAAATGACTTTTATAACTAAGTTCGAAAGGACGGTTGGACATCATGTATTCAAAATACTAGGTAGTTTTGATAAAACATGAGGAATTGAGTTGCAATCTCAAGATTGACAACCAACGTATCCTTTCGCATCATACATAATTGAGTAGGACTCATTGATGTAGTAATTCGAGTAAGAATTAATGGAAAAGATGGAACTTTGTTTTACGGCGCACTAGGTGCTTGATTATGCCTAACAAAGTATAAGAGTCAAGGTACTTAAAGAAATGATTCTTAAAGTAATATTATGAGATATTGTATGATAAGAAATATAGGAAAGAAGGAACGAAGAAAAGGAATTAGATTTCATTTCAACTCATGAGTTTATGTTATTGTAGTTAACTTAGCAATTCGTTATCTTAACAAGTATCGGATACTGCTTGAGTGTTCCACTATGATAGTGACCTCAAACTATTGAAGTTAAGCTAAGTTATCGACTTACAAGCTTAGAATGAAGCAAGAAGAGCTACACCAGTTGTAAGGTTGTATGTTTTGTTTAAAGACCTTTTAAGCCAAAGGCTGGAACAAGTAATGGTTATTATGTCCCATAATCAGCAATTGATCCGTTTACACACGGAAAGACTCACATTCAAAGTAATGAGCAATAGTTGCGAGATTTATTTGAATGGCATGGTTATCCAAGCTTTGAGTCAAGAATGCCTGATTATAAACAAACATTTCCCTAAACATGAGAAACTCACTAAGTTCAAGTCATGGGCTTGATTTGCATTCCGAACATCTTTAGCAATGTCACATCGACAAGAACGTACTCAAAGGCTCTATTAGATAGACTCTTGATAGTTGCTCGATTTGGAATTGTTCTAAGACAAGCAAGTCTTACTTGTTGAAACCGACAAAACAGAGAGCTATTGTTCTTGGTATAGACAGTTGACTCCGAAGGCTAAAGAGGATTCAATTACTTCAACGTTTCACAAAGAATTTGAAAGGATATGGCTATATTCATCAAATGTGAACAAACTTGACTTGAGTAGCTCAAGAGTTCAGTGAAGTACAGAATCGACTTGGAAAGATATTAAAACGTCTAGATTAGATCGAGCGATGTTTGCTTGAGCCAAGCGTGACTATCTCAAATTTATGAATGGAAATTTTCATAAATAACTCCACAAAGAACATAGTGTGTCTTCATGGAGACCTCGGTGTCATTTGAAAATTACTCGAACAATGATGGTTCACAACCCTTCCTATAAAGTTCTTAAAGATTTGCACAAATGACTAATGTTACACTAAACAATGTGTCGAAGCTAAGAAAGGACGCCATATTCAGTTATGGATAGAAATAACTTCTAAAAGTCTTTTCAAGTATATATCTAAGGCTCTTAGTCTCAGTGGGAGTTCACTAGCTCAGTGGGAGCAAAGTGGCTCAGTGAGAGCTAGGTGACTCAGTGGGAGCTGAATGGCTCAATAAAGACTAAGATAGCTCAAGTAGGAGCTAACTGTTTGTTTCACAACGAACTTTTACCCAAAGACAATATACATGTCTCTTTGTAAGCATTCAAGTGAGAATACGGGTATTACCTCCACATCCTAATTGAGAACAAAAATTGTTTGTTGCTCTAAGTAGTGTCTTTCTGGAAAGTAACACGTTTCCAAAACGACAAGTGGGAGACAAATGAACTCGATGACCATCGAACTTAGCAACAAACTAGAACTGAGAATCTCAGAAGACCTTAAAGGACTTCATGAGAATGCTTGATCAAGAATACTCAAAAGGACTTTACAAGTGCCTTAAAAGAGAATTCATTACTCACAAAACATTAAAAATGTTGGAGTAAGATCAACATAATAAAAGGGCTTTGAAAGCACCTTAAAACTCAGTGTTTGATGCAACTGCCTCGTATAGGTATAGAATTCACCAAAGGCTTGGATTGAATCCTATAAATTTTCTATTAAGTTAGAAACAAACCTAAGACTTACAAGCATACTATTTACTATTAGATAGTAAAGGAATAATGTCTTGTAAGATAGCTACAACAAATCCAAATTCCGAATAATGGTTAAAGACCATGAAAATCCGAAATAGACTCCATGTTTGAAAATCATGTTTGAAACTTGATTAATTTGCATGAAAGGTGAAAGACCCATCGATTGCAAATAAGTTTTCAAGGAGAAAACTAACAAATGTGGAAATGTATATGCATACATAGCTAGATTGGTTGTAAAGGATATAATTAATATCAAGGAGTTGATTTTAATAAAATCACATTCACCAATCGGAATGCTCAAGTCTTTTCGTGATTGATCTAGCAAAATTGCACATATGAAATATGGCAAAGTAGATACAAAAACCGCCTACCCAAAATAGGATTTTGGAAGTGACTATGGAATAGTCTAAGGGTTTTGAAAATCTAAATAATGCTAGATTTGAAAGCAAGCACATGGAATCCGTTATAGGATTAAAGGAAGCATTGCATGAAGGAATTGGAACGTGTTTTCTCATAAAGTTAATAAGAGGATTGACTTATGGAGAAACATAGAAATTCTGATGAACAAGAAGTTTAGTGGGAGCAAAAGTAATGGTCCAACAAGAAGTTTACGAACTCTATTGTGAAACAACCATCAAATGCTAAATGTTTAGATTTGAAAATATTTTCGACAATGGACCGAGCTAAAGACGATACTTAGTACATGTTGGGAATTAAGTTCTATGGTATAGTGACAAGGGAATAAACGCGTCGTCAATTGTCTATCCCTAGATCAAATACAATTTATACAACCTAAACAAACCTAATACGAGTATAAGGCAAGCATAGGGGTCGAACCACATAGAACGGTAAACACCACCAAATGTTATCAACAATTAAGCTAGTCCGGAATAGGGGATAAATAAACTAAAGTCTAAAAATGCTAAAACAAGAAATAAAACATTAAGGGAAATGGTTTAGGTATAGCATTCACTTGAACATAAACAAAGGCATAGAAATTGAATTAATTATGAACTAAACATGCTCGAATATCGAAATTAAGAATCCAATCTAGCCGCCTTCCGGGGTCAATTGTCTTCTCCTAACATAGCCTCTATGTTTCCACATTAGAACCATATACTAGGAGGTACTATTAAATAACAATCGATAGTAATGAACCTTAACTAAGTCAACTTCCGTTTCTTGTTAGCAAAGATTCACCTTTAATCAACCAACAATGTGCACTTGCAAGAAGATTAAAGAATATCAAGCATATAAAGACTTTAATCACAAATAAATCAATTCTAAACCCTAGAAAATGCTCAAGGTCCAACTACACCACAACCATCCCCTTAATGGGGAAATTACTCACTAATCATGATAATAACAAGATTAATCAACAAATAATCAAGAATCAACATGATTAACAAGCAATACCAACAACTAAAATAATAATCAAAATAAACAAATAAAAATAGAGGAGAGAGAGTAAGAAATTGCTCATTAATTGAAGATGAAGGTTTACAAAGGATTGAACAAGCTCCTTCTTCAAAATCCAAGTTCATTAATGAAGAAAACCTCACTTTCTCTCTCTACCAAAGAAGACTAATCCTAACCTAACCTAAAACTAATTAGAGAGAAGAATAGATAGTTATTCCATTCTCCTTCTAATTACCCCAAAATTGGGTATTTATACTAAGCTAATAAAACTAGGAAAAATAGAAAGATAAAAGAAGGAAATAAAATAAAGAAAGAAAAGGAAATAAAAAGAAAATCAAATAAAAATAAAAGAAAACAAAAGAGAAAAGAAAATAAGAAAAGGAAAAGGAAAGGAAATAGAAATAAAAGAAAAAAGAAAAAAGAAAACCAAAACCCCAAAACTATCAGCTACCCCCCGATTTCCCTCTTCTTCCTCGAAATTGGCTGCTTCAAGAACTCCATTGAAACGCACCACCATCACCACCGTTCATCAACTATCATCATCAAATCGAGGCCATTCATCTTCATTAAAAGCCATGTGCATAGCTCGTGAAATGGTTCGATCGAACCGTGGGTTGGTGCGGCCGAACTACGGGGTTGGTTCGGTCGAACCATGGGTATGTTCGACCACTCCTCTTTGATTAACAAAACCCACAAAGTCTCTGTCTCGAACTTCGACCGAACCACCAACGGTTTGCCCGAACCCGATTAAATTGCTAATTTTTCTGATTTTTGGGTCGATTGGTGGTTTGAGTAGTTGTGGGTCAGGTGTGAAATTGGTGGTGTATTGGTGTGGGTTTGGTTGATGTGGCTGCGCATTTGGTTGAGCAGGGGATGGTTTGTGTTGCGGTGGTGATGCGGGGTGAAGCAGGCTGGGTTGCGGTGGTCAGGTGGTTGTTGGTTGTGTTGCTGTTGGTTTTACGGGGTGATGCGGGTTGTTGTGTTAGTTGTTGTTGCTGCTGATTGTTGTTGTTGTTGCGAGTGGAAACAGAGGTGGCGGAGGTTGGTTGCGCAATGTGTGTGAATTGGAGCAGGGGGTTTTGATTTCTGGTGTGCGTGAGAACAGGGGGTAGTGGTAAGGTTGGCTGGAATTGCTATGTGGGCTGGTAGGTGCGTGAAGCAAGGGAGTTTGGTGTTTTGGTGTGGTGGAGGATACTTAACATGAAACCCGGGACCCTACACACAAAACCGAGAAAGGAATTGGGAAAAATAATAAGAATAAAATAAAATGAAAATAAATAAAGGACGAAATAAAATAAAACCAAGACAAATAAAATAAAGTAAATAAAATAGGAATAAATAAAATAAAATAAAATAAAATGAAATAGAAAATAAGAGACATAGAACTAAACTAAAAATAATAAAACAAAAACTATACAAGCAAATAAAGTAAAATAAAATACGAAAATAAACTAAAGCTAATAAAATAAAGAAAATAAACTAAAACGCTCTAACACTACCAAATAAACAAGAAACTTTATTAAAAAGAAAACAAGAGAAAGAAAGGGAAAAATAAGATAAAATAAACACGAAAATGACTCTAAAACTACTCCCTAAGAGTGACATAAATGTCACTCATCATATAGACTTAATTAAATGTTTAAATGAGTAAAAGAAATTACCATGTTAAACATGAAGAACTTTGAAAGGCTTTCGACCCATATGTATGAAGCTAAGTAAATGTTTGACCTATGTATAAGCTAGGCTAAGTACTAATTCAAACGAGAAAGACTCTAGTAGGAGACTTTCAACCACATCATATGGAGAACAATTTGGCAAGACTCAGTGTAACTGTATGAGCTAAATGTTACATGGATGGAATAAAATTGAGAATAATTCTAGAATTAAATCCATCATGTAAAACTATGATATGGAATCGTCATATGACTTAAATGCTTAGAGCATGTGAAGTACGTATATAATACCAATCGACATTAATCTAAGTATTAGATCATTAGATTATAGTCAAGAACATCCAAAGAACTTAGATAAGTAGTTGGATGAGTTCTTGACGCATGGAAACAAATATAATTTGAGTTTTGATGTTGCAAGCACAAACCTTAACAAGGATTAGATCCTTAGCAAGGAAGCCATTTATAAGCACGAGGCAAGAAGTGTCGTGACTTGAGAATGGTAACATGGATGTGCATCCTTGTATAATGTGCGGGAATTTAAGGAAAATTTCCATGCTCACAAGTGATTAGGGTATCCCAAATCGTTGTGAGTCGCTTGGAGTGAAACCCAAGCAAGGCATCATCAGGGAGTCTACTAAAATATATGTTGAGAATATTGTTGCCTTAATGGCAATAATAAGGAAAGATGTTAAATGGAAAAGTTCGTTGTTGAACGTTGATGATTGTAGGTTGTTAAGTAGAAGGTCTCGAATCATAAAAATGAGTGGGAGCCATTTCTTGGACAATAAATCCTGAATCACATGTAATCTATTAACACTCTCAAAATTTTATCATATTATTATGGAAATGGTGGATAATGAAGATGCTAAGGTTTGTAAAGTAATTATAACTAAACCTATGCAATAAGTGAACGACAACATTCATAATTGCATGAAAGAAATCAAGCATATCAAATATGAGTGTGATTTTTATGAATGTTTTATGAAGAGTACTACTCTTAAAACATTTGGGAAAAACCATTTATCATAAGATGAAACATTGTGAAGTTTCATAGTGGAATAAAATATTTCTAAATATTCCACAAAACTATTTAATTGTGGTTTAGAATTAAATAATGAGTCCATTCGATTTTAATAAATATTCAAAATAGGGTATCAAGTCAATGGCTTGGATAAAGAAACACCTATTAAGTGAACATTGAATATTTTAATCGAAAATTATCCCTAATCAAGGTCATATTTTGTGGACGATTGATGACCATCAGAGATTAGTGTGTAGTATGATTTATAGCACCGTTTCTTGTGCTATGAGGATATAAATCATTTGCACAGGTATTAGTTTAGAACCATACTGGATCGACCTATGAGGATACTTTAAGAGATTTAAAAAATCGTCATAAGTATTTTCTCATTATTACTATCGGAACTCTTTTCCTTTGACCATGAGTAGTGGGAGATCTCTTGTTTGAGTACTGGTCCGCTTTGGTATCCGCCAAACGTCTGCCGTAACTGGGGATTATAAAGACAGATATCAGGCGGGTGAGTCCTCTTAGTAACAGAAGCTACATTACAAGACTGGAAATGTCCCCCTACTAACAATAGGGAACATGTCTTATTGTTTACAAGGACTCTCGAAGAGCGAGACTGTGAAAATGCATGGCCGTGCTCAGATGGATTTTAGAAATCATCTGCTTATCGACAGTCAAACTCGGATTTCGAGAAACACTTCTGGACGTAACAGAGATGACGAGTAATCTTACTCTATAGTTCATGAAGAGACATGAAGAGGCATAGGAAAGGGGCTATACACTAAATGCACACTTGTCCGGAAGGACAAGTGGGAGATTGAAAGGAATGGTGTCCTTCGAACAAGTGTATTATTCTGATAGCGGGTTCAGAATTATTAGAAAGCTAATATATTCAGCAAGGTCAAGTGATCGGAATGCCTGGGTGGAGGCCGCTTCCGATCAGTAATATTAATATAATTAATATTACAGCTTAATCTTGACTGAACCCTTCAGGTCACACCCAAGAAAAATATACGAACTAACTCGACGAATTAATTCGGAAGAAATTAATTCGTCGCCGGAGTGTTAAACATTTAGACGTCGGAAATTCGATCTTGGAGCGTCGAAACCGAGCGTCGGAGAATCTCAAATGTCGAGCCAAAATTTAGGATTTGGCGAGACGGGAAAATGCATCAGGTAACAAGTAAAATCCTAGCCACGCAAAAGGCTAGGAATGCATGCCCAATAGGAGCATGCCACGTGGCAGCACACATGGAAAAACGTCATGTGGCAGCACACGTGGCAGCACACGTGGCCGCTACGTTGGCAGCCGCCAAGTGGTAGCAGCCACGTTGGCAGCCGCCACATTGGCAGCCACCTAGTGGCAGCCACCAAGTTGCAGCGTGCCACGTGGCAGCGCCATGGTGGCGGCGCGCCACGGTGGCGACACATGTGGCAATGGCCGTGGACCTGGGTTGATGGGTCATGGACACGGGCCAAAATAAAATGGGCCAACCGAACCCAACTTGGGGCTCAAGGTTGGGTGACACATGGTTAGTTCACATTGCATGTGAAATTCTTTGGGGACCAAGTGAGAAATTGATCCACACCTAACCATGTGACACTTGTTCCTTTGTTTATTTAACTAAGGGTTGAATTCACCAATCTTTCCATGTGGGATCTTTTTGTGAAACGTCCCACATTGAAAGATGAGTGAAATTCACAAGGCATACTTCCTTATAAATAGTCATGGCATGGCTTGAGAATTCTTTTCTTGAGTGGGAGTTAGAAAGAGCATTCCATATTTTTGGGAAAACTCTTAAACTCTAATAACACTCGGGTTTTGGTCGGACCTTGCTAACTCCAAGGTAGCGGACCTTAAAGTCGTGTTCGTCCTTTGTGGGTGGATACCGTTGGAGGCACGGCGCTTGCGGTGCTCGAAGCTTTCAAGTAAGAGCCCGTTTTTGTAAGGGCGAAGCTCGCTTCGAGGGTAAGATTTGTTCTTCCTTTCTTGTGATTATTTATTTATGCTTTATGGTTTTATTAATTGCGAGTGGTTCCTTGGGTCGGGGTTGTTTCCGCGGTGAGTCGGACTCACCAAACCCCAACAGTAAAACCAATAGAGCTCAAAATCCCTTCTCCCCGAATCGCGTTGGAAAGCCAATTAGATGAAGTCGACTGGATTAGAGCAAGATATGATGAATTAGTCTTACTTGACGAAAAAAGCTTGGCATCTTTGCATCATGTCCAAACCTACCAACAGCGTATGGCGCGACATTTCAATAAAAAAGTCAAGACTAGGAACATCAAAGAAGGTGACCTGGTGCTTAAGGCACTTCGCAAAAATGTGTTGGATCCAAGAGGAAAATTCAGACCAAATTGGTCAGGCCCGTACATTGTTAAAGCCATCTTGTCTGGCGGAGCGGCACAATTGTTAGACATGGACGGTAACGGTTTCCACAATTTAACCAACTTGTATCAACTCAATAAATTCTATGCCTAGTTGCATGGGTTCATGACCCAATAGAGCTACGTTTGGCCTTATTCCTTTTTAAGGATACGTAGGCAACCCCTCAAGGGGGTCCGGCCACTTAAAAAAAATAAAATCTTTCCTTCGTCGATCGAGTATACGCGCCAGTTCAGGATTGTGTCACGACAAAATGGAGCTAGAATATTAAAAAAAATAAAAAATTGTCGTGCCACGGGAACCTCCACCGTGTCACGGCAGTTTTCACCGTGGCACGGTGGAACTGCAGCAAAAAAAAGAAAAAAATATAAAAAAAAAGTTTGCCGCGCCACGAGAAACTCCACCGTGTCACGACAATTTTCACCATGGAACGGTGGACTGCAAAAAAAAAAAAATTGTTTGCCGCGCCATGGGAATTTCCACCGTGTCACGGCAAGCTCTACCGTGACACGGTGGAATCTCAGATTTTTCCGATTTTTTTTTTGTGACGCAGTCTTTGCGAATTCAGTTATTTGTTCGACGTTTTTAATTTTTTTCTTCCATTGCGTCCGACTTCTTGACTCGGATATAAAAAAAAATTAAAAAAAAAGTCATTGTAATTTTTATTTAAGGCGAAAATAAATATGCTATTATTATTGAAATAAATGTGGATACAATTATTGGCATCATGCACCTTATTTTAAATATTATAAATCATAAAAGCAAAGAAATACTGATCTAATCTTTCTTCACTTTAGGAACCTCCTTCTCTTTTTCAACTAGGTCGGCCTTCACCATTAATGTGTCTTTTGTAGCCCGAACCGTCACACCCCTAGTCGAACTTTCACCCCTTTCACCTTTCTTAAAATTCTTTGGTTGCTTCTCTCTATAAACCATATTCTCCTTACCCTTCCCTTTCACATAATTCTTCCTTTTAGGCATTATAGGAGTCTTAAACTCAATCCCTTGTGTTCTTGGACCTAGACGATCTTTAGGAGGCGCTTTCTTATTTCCAAGACGGCTCTTCACATCAAAGTTGCATGATCCGACTCGATCCCTTCTACTTCTAGGATTCAACCATGCCTTGTATGCACTAGATAAGGGAGGAGGAGCTTGGTTACTTGCAGAAACGGTCCACAAAGGTCTTCCAATCGAATAAGTCTCGTACTTGTGAACGTTACTTTCATGCAACGATACTTCACGAGGACTATCGTTATAGCGTGGAACTACTTGTTCAAGTCCATAATGTCGCATCAATCGAGAAAGACAATAAAAAGTCAGCCTTGAGATACTAGGAACACGGAAATACGGAGTATCATTCGTCCCAACCATCCTAGCAAGCCTCCACCAAGGCACCACCCAACGAATGGAAAATTCTCTCTTTGCAAAGAAATTCTTCCAATCTTCTTACGACATATTCACAGAGTAATTCTTCTTCCTGCGGACTAGATTGTTGGGACCATATTTTTCAATATCGTCGGGGGCTTCAAAAAGTTCTAAACGCTCCATCAGCCAAATCTGCAAAACAAACAAAAAATCAGTCGAAATTTTTTTTTGCAGATTCCACCGTGACACGGTGTCTGTGTTTTGTCATGGGGGCTACTCAGAGTGTGTTTTTACCTGCAGCAGTACTAGAGAGCCCTTCCTGATGGCTTTTCGGTCAGCTTTTGCTTCGTCAAGGCCGTGAAAAGTTTCTCCAAGGCACGTAGGCATAGGAGACCTCCCAGATTTAACATGTTCAAGCACAGATGCTAGACAAGCATGTCCTACCCTACCGTTTGCAAAAAAAAAGCTTGCTAAACATGCAAAAAATATGAGCCCTTCTACGGTATACATGATAAGACTCAAAGACAAGGCGATTGAAATATAAATTTGCAAGTTTTTCTAGATCCACCTCATTACCACACACAATTCTATTTCAATCTGGATCTGTTAGATTCAGATGGCGTTCAAAGTCTTGGTAATAATACTCACTTAGTGTAGGCATGGCAATAAGATTTCTGGCAGGAAATCTAAAGATGGCACCGAATTCCTCCGGTAGGGGACAGATTTCATCGTAATCAAATTTAAAATAATGTGTTTCTGGACTCCAATAGTCTAAAGCTGCCCTAAGAAAATCATGTTCAATCGCTACATGTCTCACAGCTAATAAACCCCTGACTTGGAACAATTCCAACTCTCTTTTGTTAGTATTGGTCAAAGAATAAGACCAGTCGCGCAGTGTATTATCAAAATTCTGAAACATTATTATTGAAATATGAAATTCTAATTATTTTATGTTTCGTAATTATGCATATCACGAATATACTGGTCCTATTTTATAGCAAAAACGCTCGGAAATACTCAGAATTTATCTTTCTGTACGCGTAAACCACACCGTTGCAGAATACGCGTACCGTGACACGGGAGTTTCCACCGTGTCACGGGAATTTATGCCACGACACGGCAAATTTTGCCATGACACGGTGTACATTGCCGTGTCGCGGCGCCCACGCGTTTTCTTTTTTTTTATCCTTTTCATGTATCTATTCGTTTTTTTTTATTGTTTTATCTTCACCGTTTATTTTTTTTAGTTCTGTTTTTCAAGAGTTTCATTCCTAATAAAATTCTCAACTTTTTTTTAATTAATTTTTTTTTTATTTTTATCATTTTATTTTATTATTTTATTATTATTATTTCTATTCATCTTTATTATTTTATTTTATTATATTATTTACTCTTATTTCTATTATTATTTTTTTTTCTTTTTTCTTTGGGGAGGTTATAAACCTTGTCCCATTTCCATTTTTTTTTGGAGGAGTTGTAAAACTTATTCAATTTTTCTTTTCTTTTTATTTCTTTTTTTCTTTTGGGGAAGGTCAGTACCCTCAACTTACTCCACTTCCCTTTTTTTTTCGCGTCATTAATAAATACACAATCACACACAATGAGTCTCGAGCACACACTAATACACACTACTAAATACATAAACTATGAATAATGTACAAAATGAGTCATAATAAATAAGCAACGTCAAGTGTCATCACAGTATGTACAAATAAAGACCCTCGGTCAAAAATCTGTAGAACTAGAGGAGTGAGGATCAGTGTCATCTCCAGCCTGTGAATATGGGAGTGGTGAGCCAAAGAGTCCCGCCATCATCCGGGTACGAGGAGTAGTATCCCTACTAGTCCCTGTAACTCCAGTAGCAGTCAAACTCAAAGCAGGACCCGTCCAACTGGCAAACGGTGTAGACTGACTCAAAGAAATAGGAAGCGTCGGTGGAGGCATCGTCCCATACACTGGAACTGAAAACAGGCCTGGCATCGGGAGAGGAAGCGCCCCAGACGATAGAGACGAATAGAGGCCCTGATCCACGAGAGTGATAACTGGCCTAAACTCAGGCCGTGAAGACTGTGAAAACGACTGATGCTGCCACTGACCCCAACCCTGAAAGCACTGAAACGGCTAGGAAGACTGAGGACGCTGCCACTGAGCCTCCTTAAATGGCTGAGAAATATGAGGCTCCCGCTAAGACTGAAAATCCCGATAAACCTCAGGAGATCGTCTGCCACGACTAGGCTACCCCTCGTCCGAGCCTCTATGCCTCGAGCGCGAGCGGGACCTCCGTCGCTTCTGAAAGACACAAAATCAAAAGATGTCAATGGCAAAAGACAGAACAAATGGTAAAAATGAAAAAAGTAAACATACCTCAAGAACATCGCCAGAACTGCCTCGACAACTCGCACCACGCCAAAGCTTGATGATGCAGTACTTCAAAGCGTCAACCAGCTTCATGAAGCCCATCATCTCCGAGTGAGTAGGCTGAGAAAAATCAACAACAAGCGGTATTAAAAAGGATGAATAATGTATCAAAACCTTACCGGCTCAAAAACATCAGGCAAAGACTCCTGCGCCTGTCTGAAACCCTCTGGCGCATCAGCAATATGGTACTCAGTAATACCAATCGGCCCTGGGTAGCGGACAGATTGAGGCGGAATCTCAATCGTCCCCACGCGGTGAACAGTCGTCTAAAAATACGTTCGAATAATAATGTTATTCGACGGTTTAAACAAAGACTAGCAACAAACTCCTCAAAAGAAATTATACCTCAGGAAGACGGGGTGGAGGAGCCAAGGAGGGAAGCAAGTCCTGCGCATAATCACCCTCCATACGCACAAGCTCCTGCCAAGGAAAAGTGTAGCGCCCTCCCCTGTTTATCAACTCCCTAAGCAAGCGTGAGTCCAGCATCGACTCCGGTGGAAACAAGGGCACCACAAAGCGATCCCCACTATGGTGATGAACGACATGCTCCCCAAATACCAGACAAAACGTCCAATACCAACAAAAACAGTGCGGTACGCTGAAAGCTGCAAGGCCTCTGGAAGATTAGTCATCCCAGCCCAAGGCCAATACTGGACATCAATAGCAACCTGAAAATCACAAAAAGTTGCAATGAAACGACGAAAGTAATGCCAAGGTAGAAAACAACGAGCTACAAAAGTAATTCTTACAACAACAGAAGAGGTGCCTCAGCGTAGCAGCCCGCGTAGCGCAGAGACAAATTCCACCCGTGACTCGCCTCGGTCACGCCAGCTGGCTCCGACAGGGAAGTCATGAACCGCTCCACGACGCCGTCGAGGGGCCAATCCCGGAAAGTACTCATAGAACCATAGCTGCAATGAAAAGTAATCTTTGAGCACATGAGTCGAATAAATTAAAACAAAACAAGAAGAGGAAAGGATCGTCACCTCTACAACTCTCCATAAACCGTAGACAGTGACAGGGGACTGGTCGTTCAGCTGCCTGCAGCCATGTCGTGACGACATGAGGAGGTCGGCATATCCAAGGCTGGCCTAGCTAAAGGATCATATCTCACTGATCCTAAGCAAAGAAGGAAGGTAGGAAACAAACGTACACGAACTCCTATCAGGAGACAGAGTCATGGAAATGAGAATCAAAATGAAGATCCGCACTCGCTGCTCAGGTGATGTCTCCTCCATGTCAAAACCACGGGCCAGAACAGAAGCCAACTCTGATCGCCCGCTCCTAGTACCACCTCGAGACACCGGCTGAGTCCTGATATGCTGAACGATTGGACCTAACAAATCAGCTGCCTCAGCCGCCCCCCAAGAAAGATCAGACATCTGTGCTACGGCCCGATCAGTGAAGCGTAGACCATTGATCATGCTAAAATCCAGAGGGGTCACTGTCATCTGCCCCCAAGCAAAGTGAAAAGTGTTGGTAGTATCCCAAAAATACTCCAACAATGCGCGAACGACTGTCGCGCCATAACCCTGAGGGTTGTGAAACCCTACGATCGCCGAATAAAAGTCTACTAGACCAGCTGATTCCCATAAGGAGTTTGTAGCAAGATCCCTCATGATAATCCCATGAAGTCGAGGAATCAAATCTCCGGCTCTAGAACCGTGATGACGAAGCGTGCTGTCGACTATGCCGGCAAGTGGACGATGAGATACGTGGTTTTCATGACAGAAAAATAACTGGTCTGGTGTCCACGGAGGTGGAGCCCACCTACCCCTACCCGTATAGGGTCGAGGCTCAGACTCTAAGATGTCGTCATCCATATCCTCGGGAATCGTGGGAGTGTCCTCCCGAAAAGTCTGACGCCGGCCATGAGTGGAAAGATCACGATCCCGTCGTCTAGGCATTCTATTATAAAAATAAAAATCTAAATGCTTAGCATCATTTCCTAAGATATTTAGTTATTTATTTCAAGTTGTATTTTAATAAAAATCTAAATGCTTAGCATCATTTCCTAAGTTATTTAGTTATTTATTTCAAGTTGCATTTTCTATTATACGCTAAATTTTTATCTCAAGGCTAAAAATTAGCAAAATAATGGAATTATTTCTAGTATTTAGTTTCTCCATGACGAACTAATACTATGTTCTCCTAATTGCATGATACTATGTTATCCATGACAATGTAGCACATACACAAAACAAAACATGTTTCAAAATTGCACGAAAACAATAGATCGACGCATTATGGCATATTTTACAAGATTTACAACCAATATGTCATCATTTAAAGTGCAACATGAACAACAAGAGCACCATTTCACACAAGTAGTACCAAAAAATGGTGATTTGCTCCATTATTCACCAAATCATGCAATTTTAGTCTCAAATTTCTCACAAACACACATACATACGTAGACAAGTAAATTCATGGCAAAAATTTCAACATAAAACCTCAAAATCAAAAATCCCCAAATTGATTTATAAGGGTTTTACATGAAATTACTCATTTGATGCAAATTCAAGACAAAAAGCAAGAAAACTTACATGGATCCTTGTAAGAAATCGGAAATGAGGAAGATAGCAAAAAATTGGACCGAATTTAGTGAAGAATTGAACTCCGAAATCCTGAAAAACTGCTAGATTTTATGCAGTGCGACCACCCATCTATCGCGGCACGGTGGTTAAATCCCGCGGCACGGCAACAACTCCCGTGTCACATTGACCCCCAGCAGCGGCGAAAATACTCATGCAGTAGCAGAAAGCACCCAGACAGCAGCAGCGAGCAGTAGCGAAAAAAAATTTAAAAAAAAAACCCCAGCAGAACCGCCGTGTCACGGTGAACCTAATCGTGACACGGTGAAGACGTTCGTGCGCCGGTGCAGCCCCGCCGTGGCTCAGTAATCTGGGCGACTTAAAATGAAAAAAATGGAGAAATGAAAGAGTAGAAAAAGCAAGAAAATGGTGAAAAGCATCTCAAATTTAAAGACAAAAAAATGACCGTTACACAACCCCGTTACCGTTCCACGTTGTCCGTTATTGAGTAACGATTGTTAGGCGCGTGGTACAGTGTGATGCACGTGGCGCGTGGGATTTTTGTGCCAAAAGAAAAATCCCGCGACACAGGAATTCCTCCCGTCTGACGGTAATTGTGCACCCTGTCGCGGGACTATTCCACGTGGCGCGGAGCTCTGGCTGCTGTTCTGCACACTCCTCGAAGCTGACAGCGAATATTCCTAGCAATTTGACCAAAATTGCACGATTTTCCGCACAAATTGGACAGTTAGTTTGTTAGTAAAATTACGCGGAAATTTCTATCTGACATTGAAAGGATATCAAAATTACTATTTTTCCCCTAGCAAGTGTCAAGGTCAATTTGCCGATGTTTTAAACACCTAATATGGTCGGATAGTCGACTTGAAGGTGTGAATCATCTGCGGCCCATGTCCGGGGATAATCGAACTATCATACACTTGCACATTTCAGCGATTACAGTAGTTGTTGACTTTCCTCAAGCATGGAAAGCGTTATCGGTGGATTTCTCTTCAAGTGTAGAAAACCGCCAAGTTGGCTTTTCTCAAGCATGGAAAGCGTTATCGGTGGATTTTTCTTCAAGTATAGAAAACCGCCAAGTCGGCTTTCCTCAAGCATGGAAAGCGTTATCGGTGGATTTTTCTTCAAGTATAGAAAACCGCCAAGTCGGCTTTCCTCAAGCATGGAAGGCATTACTGGTGGATTTCTTCAAGCATAGAATTACACCAAATTCATACGTCGACTTTCCTCAGGCATGGAAAGTATCATTCGGTAGGTTTCTTCGGGATTAGAAACCTACCAAATTCCTTAGCCGGCTTTCCTCGGGCATGGAAAGCGTTTCAATGAACGTCATCCGGTTGATTCCTTCAAGCATAGGAAGCTGCCAAACTCATTTGTCACCGATACACTGGTGCCAGATACATATTCTATGCTTTTACTCTTTTATCTGTGGAATTAACATTTTTCTACGGGTATCGGCGTATACAGAGTGATTTAGGATCGCAGAACGTCCAAAAATATTCTCCGTCCCTATCGGCTACTTTGACTATCGTTTTCGAAACTAACGTTTCTACAAACTCAGTCAAAGTGGGGGTTTTTGTAGACACCTAAAAATGTCTCCCCAAAACCAAACCCGATGATGAACAACCTTTCACCGCCACTATTGGTCGGGTTCAGTATTTAATCCCGAGAGTGCTTAAAAATCATATTTAATTAAATTCAATTTTTGAATAGTCCATGGATCAGTCTTGATTTTTAGTTAAAGCATAGTTTTAGCCCAAACCTTTTTTATTTTATTGTTTTATCATTTGTTTTGGCCCAAAATTTTTTATTTATTTTATTTACTTATTTTCTTATTTTAGCCTAAATAATAATAAATACGAAATGGCCCGAAATTATCAATCGACACTTAGAATGCTGAACGAAATTAGGGTTAAAAATTAATTTTGACGGAAAAACGCACTGAAAACTCCCGCGTCATGGCAACAATCCACCGTGTCACAAGAAACTATCCCGTTTGACGGTGGGATTTCCCGTGACACGGGGCACCTACTTTGACACGGGGGTTTCCGTGTCCTTTCCGCGTAAACCCGTAACGCTTTTTCTCCTCCGTTCAGTGAATATTTTCAGCGTCACACAATAGTACACCGTGTCACGGGAATGTTTCCTGTCTGACGGTGGGAATTCCCATGTCACGGTACACTTTACCGTGTCGCAGCATATTTTTTTACGGTTTTATCTTTTTAGGGTTCCGTGTGTTCCCTTAGCACATTTTTTCTATAAATACCCATTCATTTTTGATGTACGGGGAATAATTTGATTCTCTATTTTTCTCTCTTCTATGCTCTAGCCTAAACACTAGCCTACCCTTTTACTTTCAAAATTCCTTCTTCAAGCACTCCAAGGAGTCCATACTTTACTCGTGGTTATGTCCTTAAGCCAAGACGTGAAAGGTAGAACTGTTTGAGGGTTTGGCCCCAAATCAACTCTATTTAATTTAATCTAATTTAATTATTGTTTTATTATTGTTTCCTTAAAGTTACTAACTCGTTTATTATTTTGTAGTTGCAAGCAAACAGAATCAAAGTAAGAATTATGTTCCTTTTATTTCTATTATTTTTCTAATGATTTTATATTGTTGGAATTATTGTTAAATTGCTTCCAATATTAATGTTTATTCTATTTTTATTTTTGATCACCATATTGCATGTTAAAGGGAATATGTAATTGAAAATCACGCCTAATAAGATGATTTGGACGACCGGTTTAGGATCCTTTTTAATCTTGTTGTTTAATCAAGTGATCACAAATATTTTAGAATTATGTGTTTTATTAATATTAAACCAATTTAGCTTAATGATAGTTTGGAGCAAATTGAATCTTTGTTTGTATGCCTTTGAGATCGCATGAATCACATTTTACTATAAGAATCGAGTAGAGGCCAATACTGGCGAATGTGACTCCATGACTCACTTCGTACCATCATCCTCGATCCTCCTTTCGTGGTTCCGAACCATATGGAGTTAATAATCTCATGGATTATGAATGGGGTGTAATCTTCACGGGTCAATCTTTGTTGCCTATCGTTGTTCCTTTATTCGTGGTTGCCTTTTTATGATCCGTGAACGGTTTACAAGTTCCTTACAAACTTGTTGGCGACTACCTAATTTCCTTGTCCCTAATCGTAATGTCAATTCCCACTTCCTAAGAGCATACTCACACATGCTTTAACGTAGGCGCACTTCGAGCGACACCTACATGCAGGTATCGGTGTATACAGAGTGATTTAGGATCGCAGAACGTCTTAAATCATTCTCCGTCCTTATTGACTACTTTAACTATCGTTTTCAAAACTGATGTTTCTACAAACTCAGTCAAAGTGGGGGCTTCTATAGACACCTAAAAATGTCTCCCCAAAACAAAACCCGATGTTGAACAACCTTTCATCGCCATTATTGGTCGGGTTGAGTATTTAATCTTGGAGTGCTTAAATCCATATTTCCATTTCATAAAACCAACCCAAATCCTATCCCATTTCTCGAAACCATAACTTATTTTCCTCTTTTCTTGCCTTTAAACTCAAAATAATTCATTTCGTGTCCTTTAAAATCATTCATTTCGTGTCCTTTATTTAAAAACGTTTAGTCCAGTTTATTTTGGTCCGTTATCTCGGTTCAATGATTGGATAGTTGGATGGGGATTTAAAAGAGCTTTCCAATGATATATTATAAGCCCAAATCCGAGTTATAACGAATAAGTTATGGCCAAAATACTAAACTGAGCCCAAACCGAACCTAAGCCCACCTTACCTACGACCCAATGATCATGTTGTTGGGGTTTGGTGAGTCCGACTCACCGCGGAAACAACCCCGACCCAAGGAACCACTCGTAATTAATAAAACCATAACGCATAAATAAGTAAAAACAAGCAAAGGAAGAATTAATCATACCCTTGAAGCGAGCTTCACCCTCTCAAAACGGGCTCTTACTTGAAAGCCATGAGCACCGCAAATGCCGTACTTCCAGCGGTAACCACCCACAAAGGACAAACACAACTTTTTAGGTCCGCTACCTTAGATTTAGCAAGGTCCGACCAAAACCCAAGTGTTAATGGAGTTTAAGAGTTTTTCCAAAATATGGAATGCTCTTTCTAACTCTCACTCAAGCACTTTACTCCATATCCCAAGGTTGGTATTTATAGAGGTTAGTATGAGTGGGAATTTCTATCCCATCAATGTGGGATTCATGAAATTCTACAAATTAATTTAAAGCTAAATTAAATTAAATATATAAGCAAGTAATAAATCAACAAGTGTCCTAGTCATATGTAAAGAGGAGTATGGACCACTTGGAGAGGAGGGGACCGTACTTGCTCCCCACTCCTTCCTCTCCTTGTGACACTTGTCCACACTAAAAAGCAAGCATACTTACTAGCTTCCCTTTTCTACCCGACCTAGGCCCACGACCCAGCTAGCCTCGCACCGTGCAGGCTGCTAGCTGCTGCCAGCTCGGCCTAGCACGCCCACGCGCATTAGTGCGGGCTGCTGATGCCGAGGGCGCCGCTAGCTAGCCACGCACATGTGCGGGCTGCTAGCAGCAGCGCACGCCAGCACGCCACGCACTGCTTGCGGGCTGCTGGCCGTGCTGTGCTAGCATGCCTCGCACATGGTGTGGGCTGTTAGCCATGCCTTGCTAGCATGTCTCGCACATGGTGCGGGCTGCTACCTCGGCTAATCCCCTAGCACTCGGGATTCCGATGCTAGGGGTATTTTGGTCATTGTTGATTTATTACTAATTTGTCGTCTCGTCTTTTTATTATTTTTTACTTGACTTCCGACGCTCGGTTTCGACGCTTTAAGCTCGAATTTCCGACGTCTAAATATTTAACACTCAGGCGACGAATTAATTTCTTCTGAATTAATTCATCGAGTCGGTTCGTATATTTTGCTTGGGTGTGACCCGAAGGGTTCAGTCAAGATTAAGTTGTAATATTAATTATATTTATATTACTGATCGGAAGCGGCCTCCACCCAGGCATTCCGATCACTTGACCTTACTGAATATATTAGCTTTCTAATAATTCTGAACCCGCCATCAGAATAATACACTTGTTCGAAGGACACCATTCCTTTCAATCTCCCACTTGTCCTTTCGGACAAGTGTGCATTTAGTGTATAGCCCCTTTCCTATGTCTCTTCATGAACTACAGAGTAAGATTACTCGTCATCTCTATTACGTCCAGAAGTGTTTCTCGAAATCCGAGTTTGACTGTCAATAAGCAGATGATTTCTAAAATTCATCTGAGCACGGCCATGCATTTTCACAGTCTCGCTCTTCGAGAGGCCTTGTAAACAACAAGACATGTTCCCTATTGTTAGTAGGGGGACATTTCCAGTCTTGTAATGTAGGTTCTCTTACTAAGAGGACCTAGCCACCCGATATATGTCGTTATAAGCCCAAGTTATGGCAGACGTTTGGCGGATACCAAAGCGGACTAGTACTCAAACAAGAGACCTCCCACTACTCATGGTCAAGGAAAAGAGTTCCGATAGTAATAATGAGAAAAATACTTATGACGATTTTAAATCTCTTAAAGTATTCTCATAGGTCGATCCAGTATGGTTTTAAACCAATACCTGTGCAAATGATTTATACATTTATATCCTTATAGCACAAGAAACGGTGCTATAAATCATACTACACACTAATCTCTAATGGTCATTAATCATCCACAAAAAATATGACCTTGATTAGGGATAATTTTCTATTAAAATATTCAATGTTCACTTAATAGGTGTTTCTTTATCCAAGCCATTGACTTGATACCCTATTTTGAATATTTATTAAAATCGAATGGACTCATTATTTAATTCTAAACCACAATTAAATAGTTTTGTGGAATATTTAGAAATATTTTATTCCACTATGAAACTTCACAATGTTTCATCTTATGATAAATGGTTTTTCCCAAATGTTTTAAGAGTAGTACTCTTCATAAAACATTCATAGAAATCACACTCATATTTGATATGCTTGATTTCTTTCATGCAATTATGAATGTTGTCGTTCACTCATTGCATAGGTTTAGTTATAATTACTTTGCAAACCTTAGCATCTTCATTATCCACCATTTTCATAATAAGATGATAAAATTTTGAGAGTGTTAATGGATTACATGTGATTCAGGATTTATTGTCCAAGCAATGGCTCCCACTCATTTTCATGATTTGAGACCTTCTACTTGACAACCTACAATCATCAATGTTCAACAATGAACTTTTCCATTTAACATCTATCTTATTATTGCCTTTAAGGCAACAATATTCTCAACATGTGTTTTAGTAGACTCTCCGATGATGCGTTGCATGGATTTCACTCCAAACGACTTACAATGATTTGGAATACTCAAATCACTAACGATCATGGAAATTTATCTTAAATTTCCGCACATTATACATGGATGCATATCCATGTTACCATTCTCAAGCCACGACACTTCTTGCCTCGTGCTTATAAATGGCTTCCTTGCTAAGGATATAATCCTTGTTAAGGTTTGTGCTTGCAACATCAAAACTCAAGTTGTATTTGTTTCCATGCGTCAAGAACTCATCCAACTACTTATTTAAGTGCTATGGATGTTCTTGACTATAATCTAATGATCTAATACTTAGATTAATGTCGACTGGTATTATATACGTACTTCACATGCTCTAAGCAAGTAAGTCGTCAAACGATTCCATATCATAGCTTCACATGATGGATTTAATTCTTAAATGATTCTCAATTCTATTCCATCCATGTGACATTTAGCTCATTCAGTTACACTGAGTCTTGGTAAAATGTTCGCTATGTGATATGGTTGAAAGTCTCTTACTAGAGTCTTTCTTGGTTGACTTAGTATTTAGCCTAGCTAATACTTAGTTCAAACATTTACTTAGCTTCATACATATATGGGTCGAAAGCCTTTCAAAGTCCTTCATGTTTAACATGGTCAATTCCTTTACTCATTTAAACATTTAATTAAGTCTATACCATAGAACTTAATTCCCAACATGTACTAAGTATCGTCTTTAGCTTGGTCCATTGTCGAAAATACTTTCAAATATAAGCATTTAGCATTTGATAGTTGTTTCACAATAGAGTTCGTAAACTTCTCGTTGGACCTTTAATTACTTTTGCTCCCACTAAACTTCTTGTTCATCAGAATTTCTATGTTTCTCCCACTAGTAGAAAAATTGCATTTGGCACCCCCAATATGGCACCGGTTCAGTCCAAACCGGTGCCAAAAACCGGCCCAAAATTGGGCGGGTTTTTAAACAAAGGGAAAAGGCACCGGTTCAACTCAAACCGGTGCCAAAATTGTAAAAGGCACCGGTTTGAACCGGTGCCAAATGAACCAGTGCCTAATTCAAACAATAAAAAAACCGCGTCTTTCTTTCTTCCTTCTTCCTTCTCTTTCTCTTTCTTTCATTTTCGCTGTTCATTCTCGTTCTCTTCTTCACTGTTCCATTCTCTAAACCCGTCACCTCACCTACGAAACCCCTCACCTCACCGCCACAACAGTCGCCGGCCACCATCACCGCCGCCACCCCTGGCCTTCTCTTTCTCCCCTGGCATTCTCTTCTCCCCTGCCGTGGTGTTTCTCCCCTCAGCTCAACCCCCTCCACGCCGACCTCATCTGTTCGACGCCGCACCACCGCCCTGCTGAAGGTTGCCGCCGCACCACCGCCCTGCTGAAGGTTGCCGCCACACCACCGCACCACTAACCACTAGCTACAATCTCAATTTGAGTGTTTTAGGTATAATTTTTTTTTATTCTCAATAATTTCCCATTTATGAACTTATATTAATTTGTTTTGCATGTTGAAGAATTGTTAGGCAAATTAAAATTTAGGTTAGAATATAATTTTACTTCAATTTGTTTCAATAATTGGTTTTTTTTTATTGGGAAATTGTGAAAATATTAGAAATTAGTAACTTTGTTACTCATTTAGTTGGATATTAGTATGTTTTAATGGTTAATTTAATTTGTTTTGATGTGTAATTTTGAATAAAGTAGAGAATATTAGCCTTGTTACTTAATTAGTTGAATTTTGGTTTGGTATAATGGTTAGAGTTTAGTAACCATTTTAGTTTAGCAATTTCGAATAATTAAAATGAAAAAAATTAGAGATTAGTAACCTTTTTAGTTTAGCAATTTTGAACAAATTAAAGTAGTAAATACATAGTTTAGCAATTGTTAGTTCGATGAATGATGTGTTTTAGCTTAGAAATAAATTAGTGAATTGACATGTTATGAGAAGTACATACATAATATTTAACCTAATTTTTGTTTTTTTGTTTTTTTAATATATAGATTCATATGTGAATTGAAGCAAGAGTTTAATTAGCTTGAGGACTACATATTGAGCTCAAGTGGGTAGTTGCTATATTGGTATGACTACTAAACTTTACTTAGCTATATTTCTTTCTATTCATCCATTTAATAAAAGTTTATTCATGAAATTGCAACTTGTGTATTGTTTAATTGCAAATAAATACAACAATATATAGAATACTTGAATTGCATCATCATATGCCTAGATACCCGTTCAAGGCTTTCTCATTAGGAGAAAGTCTTGAATAGTCCCCGGTTGGGACTGTTCTTGAATGTGTACTCTCACTTAGGTGGTGAATGTATGTTTTCTTTTCGATTTTAAGGAACATCTTGGCTTACCATTTCCTCACTATATTCTCTGGGTACATATGTGGGTAATTAATTATCTACATCGTGTACTTGGAGAACTAGGGGGAAATGCTGCCGGATTTTCCTTAAAATTTGAAAGTTGACATACATTCACTAGTGAGAGTAGACATTCAAGGATGGGTTAGGTTGGAGTGATAAGGACCCTTTGGAAACATGCATTTTTTCACTATATGAATGGTATATTCACGTTTTGTACTTGAATTTGATTTACATAAAATATGTAGCACTTACACATTATAATTATATGGTGCTATATATATGTTTAGAGACAATTTACTAAATTGAGAAGGATCGTGGTTGGATGTATGGTAGACGCGATACATTGGAATTTTGGAATGGGGTTCAAGAGTTTTGCAAGAGGGCTTTAGCTTATCAACGCACACTAAGAGGCAAAGGCCTTTATTGTCCTTGTGTTGATTGTAATTGTGTGAATGTGGTCGATAGTGTTGAAATCATTAGAGATCATGTATTATGTCGCGGGTTTAAGCAATTTTACCATGTGTGGATTTGGCACGGAGAAAGTGGAGAGTACAGTGGGGATCTTGATCGGAATGATGTGCGTGTTAGAAGCACTGAGATTCATGTGGACGAGGAATACGAGAATGATGAGTATATTGTTGATAATGGTGAGGATGGAGCCGATGAAGATCAGGCGGATGAGGTCGAGGATGAACAAGTGGATGAGATGTTGCAAGGTGTTGAAGGTGAAGTGTTTGAATTATTATCGGAGGCTTCCAAAAAGCCTTTGTATCCCGGGTGCAAAAAATACTCCAAACTATCGACCGTGCTAACACTTTTCAACATTAAGTCGAAGCATGGGTGGACGGACATCAGTTTTACTTCTTTGTTGACCGCATTAAGTGATATGTTGCCTGATGAGTCTTATTATTACGCAAAGAAGCTCATGTGTCCCTTTGGTTTGGAGTATAAGAAGATACATGCATGTCCTAATGACTGTATTTTGTATCGAAATGAGCATGAAAAACTGCAGGAGTGTCCACGATGCAAGCGGTCGCGGTACAAGCACATGAGTTGCAATCCTGGCACTGAGGGACCTCCTGCTAAGGTGTTGTGGTATCTTCCCATTATTCCAAGGTTTAAGCGTCTGTTCTTAATACCAAAAGACGCCAAAAACTTGAGGTGGCATGCAGAGGGAAGAAAGAAAAACAGAATGCTGAAGCATCCAGCTGACTCTCCACAGTGGAAGAACATTGATTTGAAGTTTGAGGAATTTGGTAATGAAGTCAGAAATTTAAGGCTTGGGTTGTGCACGGTTGGGATGAATCCATTTGGCACTCTTAGTACCTAACACAGCACATGGCCGGTACTTTTAGTGATTTATAATTTGCCTCCTTGGCTGTGCATTAAACGTAAGTATGTAATGCTTTCATTGCTAATAACTGGTCCTAAGCAACCTGGAAACGACATAGATGTTTACCTTGCGCCGCTTATTGACGACTTGAGAAAGATGTGGGACGAAGGGGTTTCCGTTTTCGATGCTCATCAGAACGAGATGTTCACATTGCGTGCAGCCCTTATGTGGACCATGAATGACTTCCCTGCATATGGCAACTTGTGTGGGTACAAGGTCAAAGGGAAAAAAGCATGCCCCATATGTATTGATGACACATCAAGCGTATACCTGACTCATTCTCACAAAGATGTGTACCTACGGACTCGAAGGTTCCTTAGGCGTGATCACCCGTACCGTAGGCAGAAAAAGGCTTTCGATGGAACCGTGGAAGAGGATACTGCGCCTAGACCATTGACTGGTGCTGATATTAGTGCTCGGGTGAAATGGATACAAACGGTGTTTGGAAAATCAGAAAAAACTGTGGTCTCAGCTGCTCTGTTTAAGAAAGAATCAATCTTTAAGAAGCTGCCGTACTGGAGAGAACATGACGTTAGGCATTGTCTTGATGTGATGCATATAGAGAAGAATGTGTGTGATGCTCTTTTGGGGACGCTTATGAATATCCCAGGCAAAACAAAGGACGGAAAGGGTGCACGGTTAGATTTGAAAGAGATGGGGATTCGTCCAGAATTGTGGCCTCAAGAAAAGGTTAGAAAGGGGAAGGAGCCGAGAATAGAAGATGAAAGTCTTTCGAAAAAAGGGAAGGAGAAGAGCAAGGGAAAAGGAAAGGCCAAAGATGCGTCAAAGAAGAAAGTTAAGGGTAAAGGGAAGGATGAAAAGAATTATTTACCCCCGGCTTGCTATACATTGTCAAGGGTAGAGAAACGTATGTTTTGTGCATGTATGTACGGCATTAAGGTTCCATCAGGGTACTCATCTAACATGAAAAGATTTGTAACCTTAAATGGAGAATTGAAGCTGACAAGTATGAAATCCCATGATTGTCACATTATGATGCAAGTATTCCTACCGATTGCAATCCGTGGTATTCTACCAAAACACGTGAGGGAAGCGATTACAAGCCTTTGTTCGTTTTTCAATACAATTTGTAGCAAAGTTCTTGATCCTTGTACACTAGATTCTTTGCAAGCAGATGTGGTTGTGACTTTGTGCAAATTTGAGATGTATTTCCCACCCTCATTTTTTGACATAATGGTTCATCTGGTTCTTCATTTGGTGCGTGAGATTAAGTTGTGCGGTCCAGTGTTCATGAGGTGGTGCTACCATTTTGAAAGACATATGGGTACATTACAAGATAAAGTACGAAACCGATCTCACCCTGAAGGAAGTATAATGCAAGGGACAGTGGGTGAGGAGATAGGTAACTTTGTGGCGGACTACATAGCCCTTGCTCAACCTATTGGTCTTCCTACTTCTCGACATGAAGGTAGACTTGATGGTCATGGAACAATTGGGTCGAAACGAATGTCACCAGACCGAGATCAGTTCTTACAAGCACACCTTTATGTGTTGCACCATGTTTCAGATGTGCACCCATATTTAGACGAGCACATGGCTTGTTTGCGTGCCGAATTTCCATCCAAAGGTGAAAGGGCACTTATGCAGTTGCATAATAAGAAATTTGTTGATTGGTTTCGTGAACGAGTAATGAGTGGATTGAATGATACTAATGTGACCGATACAGTACGGTGGCTTGCGTACGGTCCTAGGGATGATGTCCGTTCATTTGAGGGATATGACATCAATGGGTACACTTTTTGGACCGAGGCTCGTGATTTGAAATCTTCCTCCACCCAAAACAGTGGTGTAACTCTTGTGGCATCGTCAAGGGAGTTTGCAAGTTCTAAGGATAAATCACCTGTCGATGCAGAGTTGTCATACTATGGTCGAATTCAAGAAATATGGGAGCTTGATTATTGTGACTTCACGGTTGCTCTTTTCAAGTGTAAGTGGGTTGATAATATCAGGCGTAACGTCAAACATGAGGACTTTACTCTTGTAGATCTTGGCCACTTGAATGATAGTGCGGAACCATTTATCCTTGCATCTCAAGCTAAGCAAGTGTTCTACGTAACTGACCCAATGGATTCAAATGGTCTATAGTGCTAGCTGGAAAAAAAAGAATCCTAGGCATTGGAGATGTTGAGGATGAGGAAGAATATGATGCGTTTGATGATTCAGCACCTTTCACTGTTCCTAGACCTGTTGTACTAAATGACATAGACAACGAAGCAGGTTATATGCGATCATACCACAACGAAGGAATTTCAGAATGAGGTAGTTTGATTAAAAGTTAGTAATGGTTTCATTGCAAATATAGTTTAGTTATCATGTATATAGGAGCATAAGTAGGCGAAAATGATATATTTGTAGTTTGAAATTGCCTAAGTGTACTCATTATCATGCATATACAAGGTTATAGGACCATAAGTAGGTGAAACTGGCATAAATAGCTTCTACTTAACCCAACTCCTTTGTTTTGTGTATGAACTAACATTTATTCATTCTAACAACCTATTTTCCATATGTAGATTGAAATTGGTATTTTGTACTCATTATCATGCATATACAAGGTTATAGGACCATAATAAGTAGGTGAAAATGGCTAAAATAGCTTCTACATAACCATAATAACTATCATGCATATACTTTACTATACACTAATATTGTTTTATGATTGCTTTGACAGGTGCTTATATCTCATGGCGGACGATCATGATCCTCCTTTGGTAAAGGACATTGACGATGATGAGTATGAGGACGAGTACGAGGATGACGACTCCGATGATAGTGATGCTCCTTATGATGTGAATAAGGAGGATGACTTGGGTGAGCCAGAGGATCAGGCTCAAGATGAGTACGAGCATAGGCTTGACGATTTTGAAATGTCAGCTGAACGTGCACCGGCCATTGTAAATACAGCACGTGAGATTGTTGGTGAGAACCCGACTCCTGAAAGTCAAGGCCAAGGACAAGATGAAAACAACACAGGTGGTGGAGGGGGGGAAAAGGCACCGGCTGAAAGAAAAAGAAGGGGTCCGACGAGAAGCTTTAAGAAACCGGACGGTCCCATGGTCTTGGATTATGACAACAAAGGCCAACCCGGGCCCAAATGGCGTCGACAATATGCTAATCAAGTTGGCTTATGTTCGCAGAAAATCCCCATTACACTTGTAATGCGGCAAGTACCTCCGGGTTTGATTCAAGCATTTTGGGATGATACAAGGGTAAGTGTGTTTTTGGCACATTTAGACAATTTAAGATACCTTAACCTTATGATTGTTTTTAAATAGAAACTAATAATCGGTTTTAATTTGTGCTTGTAGAGGCAGTTTTCTATTCCTAATGATCCCGAGAAGAAAAGGGTGTTTGTCTCTTTATTAGGGGAAAGATTCAGAGGCTTTAAGACCAAGTTGACCAATTGGTGGATCCACAAGAAGAAGAAGGTGCAAACAAAGAAGAAGAATGCCAAAGAGGATGACCGTCTCCCGTGGCAAATATGGCCGACCGTGTCAAAAGATGATTGGGAAGAGTTCGTTAGAATGAAGAGTCAAAAGAAAGCCATTGTAAGTTTGTGTAAATCTGATGTCAATTGAATAATAGCTTGACACTTTTTGTATTAATGAGACTAACATTTTTTGTTTTGTAGGAACTTCGAGAGCAAAATCAAGCGAATGTAGAAAAGAAGGAATACATACGTCCATCGTATGGGTCCTAAGACTTTTGCTAAAAAGAGACCTGAGTGGGCCGCTTCGGGTTTATACCCTAAAGCGCTTCTAGTGGCATCGAAGGAACCCTCTAGTTCCACGATCACTACATTGGTGAGGTGTGCCGGTGATTTCTTTTGTTCTCTCCATTCGTTTGATAAGAAAACTGGAAAATGGTTCATCAAGGGTCCGGAAGCCAAAAAACTGGCGGATAAGCTAGTAAGTTACCTATGAATTGTTGAAATTAAGTCACTTTTGCATCTAATCACTGTACAAACCATTAACTGTTTTACTGACCTCATTTTTCCTTATGCTATAGCTTGAGCACACTCAAGAGATGGTGGAGGGCAAATTTGAACCAAGTGTGGAGAATGACCCTTTAACCATGGCTTTGGGAAGGCCATACCATCCAGGACGAGTAGTAGGTTCGGGAGGGTCATTTCTTGGATGGAATAAGGTGATGGGTCCCGAATACACAAAATCGGGTAGATCTCGAGCCAGTGTTAACTCACCAGGGGAGTTGGATGCCAAGGTGGCATCAATTAAGGAATAAGTACGCAACGAGTTAGTTGGTGAATTGAATGCTTGGGCGAAGCTGATGAACTTACCGACTTTGCCGTTACTCACTCGTACCCCGGTCGACTCATGTTTTGAACCAAAAGGACAAGGAGAAGGTGATAGACATGGAGGAGATGAGATACGTGGTGAAGATGTGCCACCTGAGGTAAAATCAATTGGGTTATTAAAAGTTTTAAAATACCGAGTTAATTGAGATTTGAGGTGCAATGATTGATGTACTGTTGCAGGTTCCTACTCCTACACATGCGGACTCGATGGAGCTTGAAAATCCAACACCGCATGAATTTCCAGAGTTACAGGTGATTTGTAACCCTCTACCTTAATGAATTTTGTTATATCTATGCTGTTGTAAAAGTCCTATTTAACTATCTTCTTTTTATATATATACTTGTGTAGGAAGACACCCGGTGTGCACTTCTAGCCCTGGGGCATGCAAATACTACCGTGTTGAGTTTGGTGGCGTATGGTAGTGCCCAACTGACGACGGGTGCTACGGCGGGGCCACATCATTACTCGGTTGGGATCGATTCTGTGGTTGCGGGGTTCGAAGACATCCCACTACCCGTACCGATAGAGGAGGTTGAGATAACAGCGCTTTGGCAAGCTGTAGGTAGCTTCGTTGATTGGCCACGTGCATGGGTGAAGCTGATTAATAAGGAGGTAAATTATTTACTTACTTGCCTATTTTCTTCATTTCTCAACTTATAAACTCCTTGCATCTCAAAACAACTCATAATCACATATTTATAAGTGTTTGTTATTTGAAATTACATTAAAATCGCTAAGTTCTAAGGTTTTGGGTCCAATTCATCAAACTAAAGCCACTTTGAGCCGAAATGGCTACTCACTTGCCTATTTTCTTCATTTCTCAACTAATAAACTTATACATTCTCAAACCATATCATAATTACATATGTAAAAGTGATTGTGACATGAAATTGCATAAAAGAAGCAAACTTCTAATGTTTTTGGCGCATTTCATCAGAATAAACCCAATTCGAGCCGAAATGGCTACTTACTTGCCTATTTTCTTCATTTCTCAACTTATAAACTCCTTGCATCTCAAAAAAACTCATAATCACATATTTATAAGTGTTTGTCATTTGAAATTACATAAAAATCGCCAAGTTCAATTTTTTTTTTTTTTTAAAAAAATAAGCAACTTCCGCCGCACCGGGACACCCGAGGGAGCCGCCCCCGCTGCCGGAACAGCAAAGGCAGCCCGCGCTGAGGCCACAGCAGCCCCGGCAGGTGGATGCCAAGGCTGTAGTAGCCACGGCAGGTGGCTGCCAGACTGCTGCAGCCTCGGCAGCAGCCTGCCTGGGCTGCTGCAGCCTCGACAAGCGGCTGCCATGGCTGCTGCAGCCTCGGCAGGTGGTGCCTGTGCTGCTACTTTTGAAATGCTCTTTTGATGTGAATAGAAGTCATATGATGTGAATAGAAGTCATATGGGGCCATATTTTTAAAATGCTCTTTTGATGTGAATAGAAGTCATATGGGGCCATATTAGGGCCATTTTGTGTTAATATGCTCTTTTGATGTGATTTCTTTCCTTATACACCTATAACTAGATAATATTGACATGTTATGAGATAAATAAAGTTAATTTAATAAGAAATGTAGGAAATGGGCAAAGTAAGGTCATATAGGCCATATTCGGGCCATTTTAGGTAAAAAGCGTAATAAACCTTAACAAAATGCTCTCCTATACAATTTTAGGGCTTACACACATACAACTATCCAATATTGACATGTTATGAGAAAGAAATAATAGTTCATTTGATAAGTAATGTAGTAAATGGGCTATATAGAAGTCATATAGGTAATATTTGATAAAATACATACTGTTTGCCTAATTAATTATTTTTAAAATAATGTTTTTGTATTTCAAGTTTTGCAAGGTCCAAAAGGATGGTCCATTGACAATCAAGGAGCTTAATGAAGTTCGTGACATGTTGGTGTCTTTTATCACCTTCAACATGTAAATGGAATTGTAATTGTATATTATTTATGTTAAGTTTTGAACTATATAACTTATTATTCATTATATATGTGTACTTACTATTATTTGTATATGTAAGCAACTTTTTTTTTTTTTGTATTGCGTTTGGGAATATTTATATCTATATATATAATTGAATTCTTGTTTCTAATATTATTTTTTTATATAATAATTAATAATATTATTATTAGTTATTATAATAATAAAATTATTAATTATTATATTTAATATAATTGCTAGAATTACAGGTTATTATTATTGCAGGTTTTTTTTTAAAAATATTATTGCACGATGGAAAAAAAAACGAAAAAAAAAAAAAAATTACATCATAGGCACCGGTTAGGCAGCAACCGGTGCCTAAACTATCCACCACCAAAAAAAAATGGTGGGAGAGCAGTTTTAGGCACCGGTTAACCGGTGCCTATTCTACCCTATGGCACCGGTTAACCGGTGCCTATTACACCCTATGGCACCGATTTTGAACCGGTGCCAAAAACCATGTTTTTGGCACCCCTCACATAGGCAGCGGTTCAAACCGGTGCCTTAGACCGGGTTTGAACCGCTGCCAAATGCAATTTTTCTACTAGTGTCCATAAGTCAATCCTCTTATTAACTTTAAGAGAAAACACGTTCCAATTCCTTCATGCAATGCTTCCTTTAATCCCGTGACGGATTCCATGTTCTTGCTTTCAAATCTAGCATTATTTAGATTTTCAAAACCCTTAGACTATTCCATAGTCACTTCCAAGATCCTATTTTGGGAAGGTGGTTTTGGTATTTATTTTTCCATATTTCATATGTGCAATTTTGCTAGATCAATCACGAAAAGACTTAAGCATTCCGATTGGTGAATAGGTTTTTATTAAAATCAACTCCTTAAAATTAATTATATCCTTTTCAACAAATCTAGCTATGTATGCATATACATTTCCACATTTGTTAGTTTTCTCCTTGAAAACATATTTGCAATTGATGGATCTTTCATCCTTTATGCAAATTAATCAAGTTTCAAACATGATTTTCAAAGATGGAGTCTATTTCGGATTTTCATGGCCTCTAACCATCATTCGGAATTTGGATTTGTCGTTGCTATCTTACAAGACATTATTCCTTTGCTTGTAAGTCTTAGGTTTATTTCTAACTTAATAGAAAATTTATAGGATTCAATCCAAGCCTTTGGTGAATTCTATACCTATACGGGGTAATTGCATCAAAAACGGAGTTTTAAGGCGCTTTCAAAGCCCTTTTATCATGTTGATCTTACTCCAACATTTTTAATGTTTTGTGAGTAATTAATTGTCTTTTAAGGCACTTGTAAAGTCCTTTTGAGTATTCTTGATCAAGCATTCTCATGAAGTCCTTTAAGGTCGTCCGAGATTCTCAGTTCTAGTTTGTTGCTAAGCTCGATGGTCATCGAGTTTATTTTCCTCCCACTTATCGTTTTGGAAACGTGTTACTTTCCAGAAAGACAACACTTAGAGCAACAAACATTATGTTCTCAATTTGGATGTGGAGGTAGTGCCCGTAGTCTCACTTGAATGCTTACAAAGAGACATGTATATTGTCTTTGGGTAAAAGTTCGTTGTGAAACAAACAGTTAGCTCCCACATGAGCTATCTTTAGTCTTTATTGAGCCATTCAGTTCCCACTGAGCCACCTAGCTCCCACTGACCCACTTAGCTCCCATTGAGCTAGTGAACTCCCACTGAGACTAAGAGCCTTAGACATATACTTGAAAAGACTTTTAGAAGTTATTTCTATCCATAACTGAATATGGCGTCCTTTCTTAGCTTCGACATATTGTTTAGTGTAACATTAGTCATTTGTGCAAATCTTTAAGAACTTTATAGGAAGGGTTGTGAACCATCATCGTTTGAGTCATTTTCCCATGACATCGAGGTCTCCGTGAGGACACACTATGTTCTTTGTGGAGTTCTTTATGAAAATTTCCATTCATAACTTTGAGATGGTCACGCTTGGCTCAAGCAAACATTGCTCGATCTAATCTAGAAGTTTTGATCTCTTGCCAAGTCGATTTTGTACTTCACTGGACTCTTGAGCTACTCAGGTCAAGTTTGTTCACATTTGATGAATATAGCCATATCCTTTCAAATTCTTTGTGAAACGTTGAAGTAATTGATTCCTCTTTATCCTTCGGAGTCAATTGTCTATACCAAGAACAATAGCTCTCTGCTTTGTCGGTTTCAACAACTAAGACTTGCTTGTCTTAGAATGATTCCAAATCGAGCAACTATCAAGAGCCTATCTAATAGAACCTTGAGTACGTTCTTGTCGATATGACATTGCTAAAGATATTTGGAACGCAAATCAAGTCCATGACTTGAACTTAGTGAGTTAATCATGTTAGGGAAATGTTTGTTTATAATCAAGCATTCTTGACTCAACGCTTGGATAACCATGCCATTCAAATAAATCTCGCAACTATTGCTCATTACTTTGAATGTGAGTCTTTCCGTGTGTAAACGGATCAATTGCTGATTATGGAATATAATAACCATTATTTGTTCCAGCCTTTGGCTTAAAAGGTCTTTAAACAAAACATACGACCTTACAACTGATGTAGCTCTTCTTGCTTCATTCTAAGCTTGTAAGTCGATAACTTAGCTTAAATTCAATAGTTTGAGGTCACTATCATAGTGGAACACTCAAGCAGTATCCGATACTTGTGAAGATAACGAATTGGTAAGTTAACTACAATAACATGAACTGATGAGTTGAAATGGAATCTAATTCCCTTTTTTTGTTCCTTCTTTCCTATATTTCTTATCATACAATATCTCATAATCTTACTTAAAGAATTATTTCTTTAAGTTTTTTTACTCTTATATTTTGTTAGGCATAATCAAGCACCTAGTGCGCCGTAAAACAAAGTTCCATCTTTTCCATTAATTCTTACTCGAATTACTACATCAATGAGTCCTACTCAATTATGTATGATGCGAAAAGATACATTGGTTGTCAAACATTGACAATCTTGAGTTTTCAACTCAATACCTCATGTTTTATTAAAACTACCTAGTATTTTGAATACATGATGTCTAACCGTCCTTTCGGACTTAGTTATAAAAGTCAATTATGAGAATTGTATTTTAGAAATGCTTTTCCTGTCTTTGAGAACTATTCTCAAGGATTTCCTTTACCAATCATGGAAACAATATTATTTGATTTAGAATACTATAAATATAAGTGCAAAGTATAACCATTTATCAAGAACATAATAAGTTTAAAATTTAATAGCATTCATGCAAACTTCAATCTTATTAAACGTCTTATTTACGCATAAAAATTGTCCCTATTTGGCGAAAATAAGGCGATTCCAAGATCCGAAGAAACAAAGAGTGGTTAAGCATGCTTTGGCTTGTCTTAACACTCAATCTTCTAAGGTAAGAATTGCCTTGCAAATGGCTCTAAGCCACTCTTGGTTAGATAATCGTCGCATCTAATGCATCTTTGACGATGTATCTCTTTTGCCACGGTATGTGAGGACTCCTCACTCATACCGATGAGTTAAACCGAAACCAACGTGCACACCCGGTGTGCCTTATGAGCCTTGGAGAAGTGATGGCACCTCGCTTTGGCGTAGCCTACCATCACCCTCGTTCGGTTGGTACGTGTTGTTTTGGAAAGGCAAATTTGACTCAATATTATTAGGGACCTAGGGTTTCTATGTTGGTTGATTTAAGTGAACTTAACTAATCATCGCAACATAAAGAAAACCTAAACATGCATCTAACGAATAATTCACATGTATATAAGCATGAAATATAAAGCGAAATTATAGATGCATATTGGCAACTAGCATGACTCCTTGAATTCTTCAAATCTTCAAAAGGTCTTCATTTGCAATTCATGGCTTTGTCTTCCAAGATACGCCGTCTTCAAGACATAATCAAACTATGCAAATACTAGTTTCTACGACTAGGAATAATATAAATATTAAGGTACAAAAATACTTAACGGTGCGTAGACCGTAATTAGATTTACAAAAATACATAACGGCACCTAGTCCGTATTTTCTATCCTAATCAGGTCCCACTAGTTGCCATTTCATAAAACTTGTGAGAGAGAATATATATTCCATTCATCCATTCACTATTTGTGAATGACCCATGCAATTAACAATATCAAACAAGTAAAAATGCATTTAAACAACGCGCGCACTAGTAACTAATCTAGGTGGTTAATCCGATTAACACGCCTAATTAAAACAAGTCAAAGTTGTTTAACCGATTATGTAATTGACGTCATTAATAATTGAAGCTCCCACTAAATTCCGCATTTCCCTTAATTAATCCAATCAATTAAGTCGGTAGCACCCAAACTTGTCAAAATAAAATTTTGTCAATGCCGCTCAAAACCGAGGCCTAGCCTCCCAAAATTTTAATTAAAATAAACAAAATTAATTAAAATAAATAAAATGGCAAAGTAAGCAAATATTAAGCCAACCGCATTTCAAGTGGCTTTCGTTTTAAGCGTTTTGCCAAAGAAACTCGAATAATTGCGGCTCGTGCAAACCAAGCACACTACGGCCATTTGCCTCACTGCACCAAGCACATACACACACAAAAGCTTCGCACACACGGCCCGCGGCAAGCAGCCTTGAGCTGCTGCCACTACCGCACGCACGCGCACGCACAACCATGGCTGCTGCTGCGTGGCTGCTGTGGCCGTGTGCTACTGCCGCGCATATGGCCGCTTGCAAGGCGGGGCAGCCACCTTGGTAGCCACATAGCAGCCCGGCTAGCCAAGTGTGATTCTTTGCCTCATTTTGCGTGCCATGGCCTCGGGATTTGATCCCATTTTGCGAGACATGATTAATTAATTCTAAATTAATTTTAGAACTAACTTAATGATTGTAGACACCCATTTTTGTCTCCCCAAAACCAAACCCAGTGATGAGTACCTTTCACGTCGAATCATAATCGAATGAAGCGAAAGTGTGGAAAGTCTAGTGTTGCGGAAAGTTTAAATTCTTTTCTTTTCTCTCTGTTTTTTAAAACTTATTTTAATAAAACAGCCAATCTAGTTTGGTTGGTCCATGATATGGGTCCAATAGTAGTGTAGTTGGATAGGGCTTGCAAAGACCTTTCCCATGATATATTAAGGCTCAATTCCGATGAATATTGAGGAAGTTATGGCCAATTTACCAAACTGGGCCCAATTTTAGCTTTATATGCAGCTCAATAATCTAGGGGAGGGCCTACTATGATTTATCATTCCTAATGCAATTAGGAATGGTTTTAGTCTTCTAGATTCTTCTAGAAGGTTCTTTTCATTCCTAATTTAATTAGCATTGATAAATTGACTTTTGTTGACTTTTCAGAGTTTTATTTAAAATCAAATAGCATTTTCGAAGAAATTATATTATTTTATTTTATCCTCTAGTACGGTAAACTTATCGGATTTTAAAAAACGCGTTAAATTTAAGCTTGGCGTCTGACCCCAGGCCTTGGCGCCTGGAACCAGGCCTGGCGCCTGGCGCTAGTGCTGGTGCCTGGCGCCAGCTAGCCAGGGTTGGCGCCAGCTCTGTTTTCTAAGCGTCAGACTCTGTTTTGTTAAATTATCTTTTTTGGCTAATTTTCTCTATAAATATCGCATTAAAAACTCCGTTTTCATGGACCAATCATCTACATTCATTCATTCACCAATTCTCACGAATTCTCACCTACAATCAGTTTTCATTCGCAATCATTAATTCTCTAATTCTCTCTTAATCATTCACCATTCCTCATCAAGTTTTCTTGATTATTTCATCTCTCTCTCTTTCTTTTCTAAACTTTGTTTTCTCATACAAAATTCCGCATTCATAAGATCTAGAAACACCTAGCCATATTCGAAGTTGCCTTCGCCCTAGACGTGAAAGGTTTAATTTCTGAGGGTTTGGTCCCAAATCTCTCTTTCAATTATTTAATTTAATTGTTTTGATTATTACTTTCCTTGAAGTTACTAACGTGTGTATTTTGTTATTAGAAAGAGGTACAAAGCATCAAAGTAAGTACTTTATTGGTTTTAATTGATATTATGATGTAGAAATCATGTTTACATTGTTGTTATGATATTCCTAGTATCATGTCTAGGGTATTTTTTAATATTAAATATGATTGTTACGATGCTTCCTATGTTCTTCCTAATATTTATGATTGTTAGTATCATGTTAGGGTTAAAGATTTGATTTTTATTGCTTAGTGACATGCCAAAGTTTGTTATTAATCTTGTTAGTATCATGCCTAGGATCTTGCTATGTTTATTGTGCCTTAATATTAACATAAATATGATTATGATTATTGTAATTGTTATAATTTATGATGATTATGAATATTATTATTTTGATGTTTATTTTTTTATTATGATTATAATTATTATTCATGATTATTATTGTGATATTTATTATTGTTGCTTGATGTTTATTTTTATTGCTTGATCACGCCTTTTATGCATGTTAAAGGGAATTGGTACTTGTAATCACGCTTAATAAGATATTTAATAATCTTGTTAGGGTTAATATGATTATAATTTCAAGTGATCGCCAATAATAGTTTTATTTGTGCATTAATATTCAACCAACATATATAAACAGGTTTAGGGTTAATCCTAATGATTGCATGTTAATCAGAAAGCGCACATGAATACGAGCAGAATAATGTAGAGGCCAATTATTAGGGCAGGTTCAATCTCTTTTAGGTTGGATTTGTACCATCATCCCCGAATTCTTATTTGGTTCATGACCTTATGGAGTTGACGATCTCTTGGATCGTTAAGGGGTGTAACCTTCACCCTATGAATGGTTTACAAGTTCCTAAAAAACTTGTTGGCGACTCTTTTGCTCTATCTTCTTCCCTTTTGGACGCCACTGTACTTTAGTGTATGATCACAGTGGGGTTCAAGCTAGTGGGATTAAAGCTTGAAAATATTCCCTACAATGAGTAAAAATGAAAAAATTTTAAACAAGTCCAACTTAATAAAATTTCAAAGTGCAAATAACCAAAATAATTCCAAGAACCATTCTTAATTAAATTGGTTTAGCTTGGTGCAATAACAAAGTTGAGGCAATTTCTCACTTTTAATTTAATCAATTTAAATTAAACTTGAGAATTTGACAAAGTAAGGGGAAGTTGGAAAAATATGAACTTTAATGTTCAAATGAAAATTCCAACATCTAAATTTTGTGAATCCTTGAAAATTATATCTTCCATGAAGATAACCAAATTTCTATCACAAAAATTGAAACTTTATGTTTCTAATCAACTCAAAATGATTAAAACAACAAAGTTTAACACAAAATAACATGGAATTTAGTGGTTTTTAAAGTTTCAATCACTTATCACAAATAAAGATTGAATCTTTAACACTTAGGAAGCCTCAAAACAAAACTTTTCACCCTAAAAAGCAATTAGTTTGCAATTATGTGAAAATAAATCAACCTTTAAGCATCAAATACTGCCAAGTAAGTGTGCTTTAAGGGGACTTAAAAATGCAGAAAATAATGCAAATAATCAACCACATAATCAACAAGTTATGCCATTAATTTCAAGGTTAGAAAAGACTTAAAATTTTTCGTCGAAAACGAAAAATCCCTCGAAAAAGGCATTTCTGGTCAGAATTTGGCTAAAATCACAGTCCCAAAGGGTTAAAAACCTTTCCAGAACACCTTTTCCACCAAAAATTCACTATTTTTGGGCGAAAATCAGGGTTCTGGGCCAAATTTGACATTAAAAACGGGATTAAAATAAATAAAATAAACCGAGCTACTAATCTAATTAGCAACTTAAACCAGAAAAATAAGCCAAAATAACCCTTGAAAAACATGATTATAAAAATAAACGAGCGGGGCTCCGATACCGCTGTTGGGGTTTGGTGAGTCCGACTCACCGCGGAAACAACCCCGACCCAAGGATTCACTCGTAATTAATAAAACCATAAAACATAAATAAGTAAACACAAGAAAATGAAGAACGAATCATACCCTTGAAGCGAGCTTCGCCCTCTCAAAACGGGCTCTTACTTGAAAGTCATGAGCACCGCAAATGCCGTGCCTCCAACGGTATCCACCCACAAAGGACGAACACGACTTTTTAGGTCCGCAACCTTGGATTTAGCAAGGTCCGACCAAAACCCAAGTGTTAATGGAGTTTAAGAGTTTTTCCAAAATATGGAATGCTCTTTCTAACTCCCACTCAAGCACTTTACTCTAAATCCCAAGGTTAGTATTTATAGAAGAAAGTATGAGTGGGAATTTCTATCCCATCAATGTCGGATTCATGAAATTTCACAAATTAATTTAAAGCTAAATTAAATTAAATATATAAGCAAGTAATAAATCAACAAGTGTCCTAGTCATACGTAAAGAGGAGTATGGACCACTTGGAGAGGAGGGGACCATACTTGCTCCCCACTCCTTCCTCTCCTTGTGACACTTGTCCACACCAAAAAGCAAGCATACTTACTAGCTTCCCCTTTCTACCCGACCTAGGCCCACGGCCCAGATAGCCTCGCACCGTGCGGGCTGCTAGCTGTTCCGTGCGGGCTGCTAGATGTTGCCAGCACGGCCCAGCACGCCCACGCACATCAGTGCGGGCTGCTGATGCCGAGGGCGCTGCTAGCTAGCCACACACATGTGCGGGCTGCTAGCAGCAACGCACGCCAGCACGCCACGCACTGCTTGCGGGCTGCTGGCCGTGCTATGCTAGCATGCCTCGCACATGGTGCGGGCTGCTAGCCACGCCTTGCTAGCATGCCTCGCACATGGTGCGGGCTGCTAGCTCGGCTAATCCCCTAGCACTCGGGAATCCGATGCTAGGGGTATTTTGGTCATGGTTGATTTATTACTAATTTGTCGTCTCGTCTTTTTATTATTTTTGACTTGACTTCCGATGCTCGGTTTCGACGCTCTAAGATCGAATTTTCGACGTCTAAAAATTTAACACTCGGGCGACGAATTAATTTCTTCTGAATTAATTCGTCGAGTCGGTTTGTATATTTTGCTTGGGTGTGACCCGAAGGGTTCAGTCAAGATTAAGTTGTAACATTAATTATATTAATATTACTGATCGGAAGCGGCCTCCACCCAGGCATTCCGATCACTTGACCTTACTGAATGTATTAGCTTTCTAATAATTCTGAACCCGCCATCAGAATAATACACTTGTTCGAAGGACACCATTCCTTTCACATGTGGAGGGTCCAAAAGCTTTAATCCCATTCCTAAACCAATTAGGATTAATTAGAAGCTTCTATAAGTTTCTAAAAGATCTTAATTATCCTTTTTGAATAGATAAGATTAAATAGTTTGAAATTGAATAAAACTCCTTTTTTAAAAGTCCTAATTCTATTCAAATCGAAAGACGTTCAAAGACAGAAAGATGTTATTTTCGTGCCTCATATTTTTTATCAAAATTTTCTATGGTTGGATAGCCCTTGAAATTATCGTTCCAATGATATATTATAATATCAATTCCGAGCTATAAAGGAAAAGATCTGAATAAAATGTCAAACTCTATCTATAACTGACACCATCTCACTATTTCGGCCATATCGTTTATTCTAAATAAAATTTTAATCTGATTCTAATTGGGTTAGAAATTAGACTTCAAGATCTTTCCAACGATATGTTATTTAACAAATTCCAATTTCTGGATCAAAAGATATGATAAAAACAAAAACCGCAAAAATTGTAGTCTATCAAGTTTTATTCCGATTTAATTCGGATCTTATCTTGTATTTTCGACCCTTCTTTTTTCTCTATAAATAGAGGTCATATATCCCCTTTTTCAATCATCAACAAGCTTGATCATCAAAATAATTCTCTTCTCCCTCTTTAGCTAAACACTAGCCTCCCTATTCTTTCATTCCTTCCCCTAAGCACTCCAAGGAGTCCATATAATACCCAAAGTTCTATACTTAAACCAAGGCGTGAAAGGTATAATTGACTGAGGGTTTGGACTAAATCAACTCTACTTTTTATTTAATTTAATTGTTTCCATTTGATTTATATTTTAATTGAAGTTACTAACAGTTTATTCATGATGTAGCAATTAAAGGAAGCGCGGAAAGTGAGTAATTAATCACTTAATTACTCTTATTTTTATTTTAATATTGCTAGTATCATGATTAGGTTATTTTATATTTGATTTGACTAACGCTAATATTGTTGAATTTCTTCCAATATTAATGTTGATTCTATTATTTATTGATCAGCATATTGCATGTTAAAGGGAATATGTAATTGAAAATCACGCCTAACAAGAAAATTTGGACAACCGGTTTAGGTTCCTTTTTATTCTTGTTATCAATTAAAGTGATCACAAATTTTAGAATTATTTGTTGCATTAAATATTCAACCAATTTAGCTTAATAATAGATTGGAGTAAATTGAATTTTTGTTTGTATGCCTTTGAGATCGCAGGAATCACTTTTCACTATAACAATCAAGTAGAGGCCAATACGGGCGAATGTGACTCCATGACTCACTTCATACCATCATCTTCGATCCTCCTTTGGTGGTTCCGAACCATATGGAATTAGTAATCTCATGGATTATGAATAGGGTGTAACCTTCACGGGTCAATCGTTGTTGCCTATCGTTGTCCCTTATCGTGGTTGCCTTTTTATTATCCTTGAACGGTTTACAAGTTCCTTAAAAACTTGTTGGCGGCTCCCTACTTTCCTTGTCCCTAATCGTATTATGTCAATTCCCACTTCCTATGAGTGCCAAGCATATTCAACACATGCTTTAACGTAGGCGCACATTGAATGACGCCTACAGAAAGCACACATGAATATGAGAAGAATAAAGTGGAGACCTATTTTTAGGGCAGGTTCAATCTCTTTTACGTTTGATTTGTACCTTCATCCCCAAATATCAAGTCATGGTTCTATAACACAATGGAGTTAGCAATGTCATGGATCGTGAAAGGGTCTAACCTTTACCCAGTGAACGGTTTACAAGTTCCTAAAACTTGTTAGCTACTTTTTCACTCTAGCTTTCATCCCTTTCGATGCCATCAATGTCAAGTGTATGATCACATCAGTGGAGCTCAAGTGTAGGATTCTTGAAATATTCCCTAATAGGTATGTTGGGTTTGAACTATCTGTTCTTTGCTTTTTATGGTCTATGTTGTAGACATGATTATTATAATCTAAGACATATAAGCCATTAAACAATTTCGCTTTAGCATATAATATATTTTCTTTGGAAATAAAACAACATTTGTCTCTTATTTAAAAAAAAAAACCTTTAGTACCCAACACTGAAACTGAAATAATGTTTTTGGTAATTGTTGCAACATAATAACAGTTAGTAAGCACCAAAACAAGACCAGATGGAAGTCTCAAATGATAATTTCTAATAGCAAGTTCAACAACCTTTGCTCCATTTCCTACAAAAAGTGTGAATTCCCCTTTTGCTAACTTCCAACTCTCTTCTATGCCCTGCATGTTATTAATAATGTGAGCACTACAACCGATATATCAAATACCCAAGTTGAAGAAGAAGTAAGATTAATTTCTACAACAAAAACATTAGGTAACTCTTTACCTTCCATTATCACTGATGTATAATGGGGACACCCAAGCGTGTGGCAACACTACCTACCGCAATAGAAGCATTGGCTTCCCTCCTTCTTCAAGTTCTCCTATGAGTGATTGACCAAAAGGTTGACTAATGTCACCGTCGAGCCTTCATCATCATGAAATCCATCATGGAGTGAGAACAAGATAGTGTTATGCGCAAAGTAATCATCGAATGACTACCCTAGGATATCCATATTATTGAATAATCCAATTAGTTCATTGACATGGGTCCTAACTGACTGACAAGGGATGAGTTTCTTAGCCATAATCTTAAAATGGATATTTTATCTCTCAAACCTTACAATGTCAGTCTAGGAGTAGTAAATGCGAGGTATCAAACTAACGACATCTCTTACATTATAGTCGTTGAAGCCTCCACTTCCTAGTCTTCCAATGCCACCTCGATAGATGGCGCAAAGACACTCACACAGATTGGTTAACTTATAGTTCATGAATCTTCTTTTCCAACAAGTTGAAATAGATTCCAATATGAGATTCCTGATTTTCTCTGCATCCGAAACATCTTTCGCATGCTTTTCAGGCGTAAAGCCAACTGTATACCTGCTCTTAATGGGTATATATAAACGAGCTTCAAGCTTTTTACTTTTGAGAACATTTATGTGCTCGTTTTCCCATTCCATGAAGTTTCTGAGATTCATCAATAAATTCAGTTTGTTTGGCAAAATAGTGTTGTCGTATAGGTCATTCATCTACAAACAAAAAACAAGACGAGGCAAAGTTCAATAATTATGTGTAATAAATTTAAAGTATCATGAGCGATATAAGTTTGGTAACTTTTATTCAATTTTAATTGATCCTTATTAAAAATAAATGATTCCAATACCCTTTATTTCTGTAATAGTTGACCGGACTGAGGCCCTACCATAAAGCATTACATTTTCAAGGTGAGTAAACTCTTTACTGATTACAACTCTTGTTATTCTTTGTTGAATAAATTACCTATCACATGTTTAATTATTACCCTTAGATTCAAGGTTCTAAACGCTTTAGATAACCTTGTTGAGTATAACCAATTAAATATGAAGAACACTATCTACCCCACAATGCCTAAAATAACAAGTGTACCTCTACGGGGGCCGACCTATCACTCACTATCTAAGGATTGTTGGGTATCCAATTAGAAAAGCAACCTCAATATTACTAGGACCTAGATTATTTATTATGTTGTGATTATTTAGTGAACTCTAGCGCATCGTCAATCAACATAAATTAAAGCTAACATGTATAATTTAATAATGCATAAATAAAACATGACATAGTATAGGCCTTAATCCTAAGAAAACTAATAAAGCAGAAAAGGCTCCCACTGAATCTTCATAGATCTCATCCATTTTGTTCCTTTAGGCCTCCATTCCATTGGCTTCATGGATTAACTGTAACCTGTAATAATATTCTATTCTATCTACTACTTAAATAAAATAAAATAGATTACAAAAATACTTAACGGTACGCATACCATATTTATATTACAAAAATACAAAACGATGCGCAAATCGTATTTAGAATCTATGGGCCATACTAGTCCATATATAGCAATAAATAATATCTTATATTATATAGTGCCAAATAATTAATCACTCATCATGCTTTCCTAAACTACAACATCAAATTTTCGTTCGCGCAACGATAGGTTTGTCGCGCCGCGACAGAGTGCCTCGTGCCGCGTTAAGGAGTATCGTGCTGCGCCAAGGTGTATCGTTCTGCGTTGGGGTGCATCGTGCTACGTTGTTTATGTTGCAATGCGCTTTACTCTAAGTCAGATCTTTTTTGCTTATTCATTACGCTCAAGCAAATTACCTCTTAGTATACCCGAATCTATATTTTAGACTATAGGACTTTGCTTATGTTTATGATTATCTTACATTACAACAAATTTATCCTTGTGCCACATGTAAAATCGTGGCACAAGATTAAAATTATCGTGGATATATAATTTAGCCACTGGAATTTTGAAATTAATTCCCGTGACACAAGAGGCTGTGGCTAGGAATTCGCCACGGAAAAATGGATGTCGTTGAAAATTTAATTTTTTATGCTACGGATATTCACGTGACAAATAAATTCACTTGCCACGAATATTCACGTGACTAACAAATTATTAGCCATAAAGTCTACCGTGGCTAATGTACACTATTGCCAATAATATTACTGTGGCTAATAAGTATAATTGCAGCAAATACTACATTGGCTAATAAACTCTGTTGCTAGTAGTATTACCGTGACTGATAACACTACAAAAATAAAGATATTAGGAACCGTTTTGAATTGGTGTAAACAAAATACAAAGGCACCGGTTCAAAATCAGTGCCCCTTTTCAATAAAGGGACTATTTTTTCCTCTGAGCCGATGCATTTTTTTCCTTTAAATAGATACACAAAGAATATATATATAACAAACTTAGATCATTTCATTAACAAATGTCTGTAATGTTTTATACTTTCATTAAAAATAAATAAATTAATTAAAATTACGATGGAAGCATAACTACAACAAGAGCATAGCAATATCAACATCAAGACTAGACATTAGCAGGAGCAAAGCAGCACTAGCATAAGAGCATAGCCACAACATCATGCTGTAGCAGCATCGTGTCGCAACAGCAGCATCGTGCAGCAATAGCATCAACAACAGTGTGCAATAGAGCCACAAGCAATTACAACCACACATACACCTAATAACATAGCCACACAAACAAAAATAATATTTGCAATAGCAATTAGGACATTATTTTGAGCCATGTAACACATCAAAACTGAACCATGTTAGTCAGCAACTTGTCAGCTGAAAAATTTGAGAGCAATTCAAAATGTAAAATTAAAATTTTTTTTAAAAAAAAAACTTAATGAGAAAGTAAAAAAAAGGAGGAAGGTGAGGCATTTGGTAATAATAAGGCATTACTCTTTACCCTTTAAAAAACTAATTCCACCATAAGATGATATTATAGTGAAAAATGTATGAGAAAGTGAACAATTAAATTCCTTTATACAAGTCCCTTATCTGAGAAAGTGAACAATTAAGTTCCTTTGTATATTTCCTTTATCTGAATAATGTCAATGATCATACTAACTCCAAGAGCAACAAACCATTAGATGGAAACCACTTTGTTATCAAGCAATTAAGTTCCTTTGTATATTTCCTTTATCTGAATAATGTCAATGATCATACTAACTCCAAGAGCAACAAACCATTAGATGGAAACCACTTTGTTATCAAGCAAATCATTTCAAACCATCAGGGACAAACACATATCAATAAAAATATAGAACAAAATGAAATTAATGACAATGGAAACTGTATTACAAGTTCTAGACAAGGATAAAATTATGGAAATTTTCACAAGAATAATCCCACCTTTCGCTGGTTCTCCCAAAAAAATTAAACCTTTAGATTAACCCTGAATAATCCTAAATTTACCTATTATTCTCTTCTAGCAAACCTATTTTACCTACAACCGGCTGAATAAGTCAACATTCGATTTTTTTTTCCTTTTTTTTTTAACTCCTATTCTTTCCTCCTTAGTTCCAAGACCTGACATCAATGGAGGATGGATTGAACCATCATGAGAGCCCTAACCCACCATCCTTTAAACACCACCACCACCCAACAACCTCCCCCCAACCACTCCCTCACCCTCCCTGGTTTGCCGTTGCTCCCACCACTGGCCACCAGTGACACACCACTCCCTTTCCCCGCCTTCATGTAGCTCCTACAAGCCTCTTTGCGATTAGCCTGCAACTCTGCCACCACAACCTCCGCTACCACTTACCCCACAACAGCCAAATCCTGACCCGAAACCTTTCGTCAATTCCTACCCATATTCGAACCACCAACCCTATCCCACCAAAAACCCGAAACCCCAACCCAAAACCATTAAACCCTGTCCCACCCAAAACCCGAAACCCCAACTCCACCTACCTAGACACCAAAACCCCAACCCGCACCATTGTCCTTATATTCTCTCTCTTTCTCAATTTAATTTGGGGCTAAATTGGGTTGTGGTCGTACATTGTTGATGTTGTGGGTGGTCGTTGATGTTGTGGGCGTCGTTTGAGGTTAAATTGTGGGTTAGTACTTGGTAGTGGATGGATGTTCTGTTGAGTGGTGATATTGGTGGTTTTGAGGTGGTTGTAGGTGGTGGTACGTAGTCCGTAGATGGTGGTGAGTGGTTTAGGTGGTGATAATGGAGGAATGGAGAGGATAGAGACACGGGTAGGAAGGGGAAAGGAGAAAGATTTTTTGTTTTTTTTAATTGAATTATATATTTTTTTTTTTAATTAAAAAAATTGACCAATTAAAAAGTGCTACATGGATGGTAACCGGTTATAAAGGGTAAGGTGACCTGCTAGGGTTCCTAGGGGAGAATAATAGGTAAAAATAAGATTATTCAAGGTTAATCGAAAGGTTGGATTATTTTGGGAGAATGAGGGAAAGATTGGATTATTAGTGGGAAAATTTCCTAAAATTATGATCTGACTCTAAGAGCATTAATACAGAATTATTTGTAATAATAGCAGCTTATCTCTACCCTATTGAACTTAGCATAATTATGAAACTTTAGCAAATCAATACAAGAGTGGCAGCTGATTATATGAAACAATAGAGGTCAACAAGGAAACTAGCCATGAAAACAACCATTTATAGTAGCTGGGACTTTATTATACATTACAAGAACAAAGAAGGTCAACAATGTTTTTTTGACCCTCTCAAAGCCACGCTCCCATCTAATGAATTACTTAATTCATGACTCATTGTAAGAGCAAGCTATGTCCACACTCCAGATGCAGTATTATCTTACAAACTTTCACATACTTTTGACTATATACAATACAACTAGCTCATGATGTTATTCCTCTTTCCATGACCTTTTATCCAAGGATCAAACTCATTAATTCGTACTGTACAATATACGACAGGTGCACAACACATATCATGTAATCAACAAAATAATAATCATAACAAGAATGATCTATCTGTTGCAAAACTTCCAAAATCTTTTTTTTTTTTTTTTTTTTTTTTTTTTTGACAAGAGCTTAAACAACAAGAAAAACTAACTATATGACAAAATTAAAGGAGGATAGACTACTGTTCGCTGTGGTAGCAAGAACGTGCGCCCTGTCCACCACAGTCCGATCTACCTTCAGAATGGTACACCCATCAAAACTGTTGCTAATTTACCGAATTCGAGCGACAGTCCATCGAACGGGTACATCTGAATCCTGCGCATCCCGAAGACAGCTAACAACTCCAGTAGAATCCGTGTAAATAGTAACTTCCGAAATCGACCTAGCGAGCGCCCATTGTAACCCCGCCAAACAGGCCTTCATTTCTGCATGTAGAGCTGACTAAACAAGGCCACACGAGGCCCCCTCTAGACACCCCTGTTCTCCGTACTGACGTACCTCCGGACACCAACCCATACCTGGTCTTCTAGTGCTACTGTTCCACGAGCCATCAACCAGGATGACTGTTGTCCCCGGCAGGTTACCCCCTCCCGAATCCCGCAACACAGCGCAAAAAAACCCGGGCGGGTACTCGTTCACCCCTTCAGGTGGGTGCAAGGAGCGAAGGTTCTTATTTTTCTTCGCAGTAAAAAGACCCTGTTCGCGAAGACCTTCCGAAATAATAGCCCGCGTCGATAAACTGACAATGTCATGTGTGGTGAAGACCCTTTGATTACGCGCTATCCATAATCCCCAGAGAGTCGCAATAAAAAAGGTTGTCCAGTGTTCCTCCAGACCATCCTGGCTTAGAAAAAGCCGGATATAGTATAGAATCCAATCGCCAAAGGATTGGTCTGCGTTAGCTTGTGAGAGGATATGTAAAATTCCCCCCCTCCATGCGTCCTGCGCATTCCTGCAAAATCTGAACAAGTGTTGTAAATCTTCAACTTGTGTCCTAAAGAGGTCACAATATATGCCTACCGCCAGACCGCGTCTTTCTAAATTAGACTTTGTAGCAATTCCATTCTGTAGTAGTTTCCACATAAACAATTTCCACTTAGGCATGATGTTGAGCGACCAGAAGATTTTATAGAGACCTGAGACGGGGTCAGTGAAACATGCAGAATTCGATCGTTTAAGGAATGCATACCCTGTTTTAACTGTGTAATTACCCGATTTATGGAATTGCCAGTACAAGTAATCCTCCGAGCCATTACCATCACTCGGTAGCTCCATACTAGCCATTAAGGAAGCATCTGTGTGGACAAACACCGAACTTATGCGGGCGAGGTTCTATTCACTTCCCGACGGGCAAATGAAGTAACTCGCTTTCCAATCCTTAGCCTGGCGTAAAGTGACCAAAGATTTAAATTCTGGTACTCTTCCATTTAACCACCTATCCTTCCCTGCCACTATTGATCTACCATTTCCCACCTTCCAACTACAACCCTCGAGCAGCGTATTCCCCGCTCTTATCAAACCCCTTAAACCCCAAGAGAAATTTCTATTCCGATACTGAACTTGAAGACCTTTAGCTAGCGGACTTTGATACCGGGTAGTGCAAACTTGCGCGAGTAAGAGCTGAGGTTTGTGAAATAAACGCCAAGCTTGCTTTATTAGCAAGGCCGAATTAAAGGATCCGAGACTCCGGATCCCTAGACCTCCCACACCCTTAGGCATGCATACTTTGTCTTTACTCTCCCAGTGTATTCCGTTGTTATCTCTATTAGACCACAGGAAACTTGCAACAAGAGAATCCACCTTATTTATAACCAAGATCGGCATCTCGAAACAACTAAGGACATGGGAGGCCATGTCAATGAGAATAGAGTTGATCAAAATTAATTTCTGAGGTTGAGAAAGATTAACTGCATTCCAACTTAAGATACGGTTTTTTATTTTATCGACAACGAATTGAAATGCTGCCCCTTTTCCCCCCTCCAAGTCAATCGGAGTTCCGAGGTGGTTCTCGAAGCGATCCACCTGCGGCATGCCCAAGATACTCTTAAAGGACTGCTAAACGGAAAGCGGAGCATTGGGGCTTACTTTGAAGTGTGACTTGGCAAGGTTAAGTTGCTGTCCTGAAATGTCGAAAAATTTGTTAATAATACCTGGAATAGCCTGGGTACTGGAAACATTTGCTCTGTAGAATAATAGAGTATCGTCTGCAAAGAACAGGTGAGAAAGTGTGGGACCCCTTCGACCCAGTTTTATGCCGTCGAAAGTTCTCATGTCGCAACCTTGTTGCAGCATTCTCGAAAGGACGTCCATACAAAAGAGAAAAAGGTAGGGTGATAAAGGATCCCCCTGTCGTAGGCCACAACAAGTTCTAAACTGCTCACTTGTCTCCCCATCTAGTAAAACCTTAAACGATACTGTCGAAATGCAATGTCCTATCATGTGCAACCAAGCAGGAGGGAAACCATAATATTGCAGTACCCGGTTCACGAAAACCCAATTTACCCTGTCATAGGCCTTGCTCATGTCCATCTTAACTGCCGCTAAGTAGTCCTGCCCTGTAGTCTTTTTGTTGATCCTATCTAAAACCTCATGGCTCAGAAGGATATTATTAGACCTGAGTCTACCTGTAATGAAAGCATGTTGTGACTTAGAAATCAGGTCCGGTAATGCTCTCTTCATACGGTTTACCATACATTTAGAGATGCACTTATAGACTATGTTACAGAGGCTAATGGTTCGAAGATGAGCTGTTGTTTCAGGAACATCAATCTTTGGGAGCATAACCAAGAGGGAGTGGTTCCATTCCTTTAAAAGGTAACCAGTGGTGAAGAAGCGCTTGACCGCCGATACTACCTCACCTCCCACCTTCTCCCAATGTTTTTTGAAAAAGGCGGCTGTAAACCCATCAGGCCCGGGGCTTTTTCCGCCATCAAGGCTAAACATGGACCTTCGAACCTCCTCAGCAGACAGTGGCGTAGTTAAAATAGAAACCTGTCGATCACTCAACGTCGGAATATCTAACTCTCTCAGAAGCATGCTTGTTTTAGTATCCGTATCCGTAGGAGTAGTCGAGCATAAAACCTTTTTCATCGAATCCACAACCAACTCCCGTACCTGAGTTATATCCTCCATCCATACCCCCATATCATCCTGCAGAGCGTGAATTTGATTCCTCTTCTAACGCATCTTAACCCTGGAGTATAAGAGTGAGGTGGGAAGATCCCCCAAGGCTATAAAGTTTTCTTTCATTCGTTGTTTCCAAAAAGCAACCCCCAACGAGGCAGTACTCATCGTTTCCTCTACATTCGTAACGTATGTGTGTGCCAGTGGGAGAGTCGAAACTGACCTACCCTGCGAATCCAAGTCTGTAGTTAACAATTTCCAGTTGACACCCCAAAGCTTAGTGTTCCGCAAGCACCAGCGACGAAGATGGGCCCTAGTCATGACCTGCTTCCTAGAGACAGAGAACATAGGAGACCCTAGAGTAGGTGCATTCCATGTTTGAGTGATAATCAAACCTATCTCCGCAAAGTCCAAGCAACAATTTTCCACCTGATACGGCCTGTTGCTCGTAGCATGAGCAGAGTCATTAGTGAAAATAATGGCCGCATGATCAGAAGCAACTAATGGCTGGTTAATAATCCTACTATCAGGGAAAAGAAAAAACCAGTCATTAGACATGTAACCTCTATCTAGGCGTTCTAAAACCAGTCCCTGGGTAAGTCGTTTATTCGTCCAAGTAAATCTAGGGCCGAAGAAAGGAACATCTAAGAGTTTATTACTCAACTCCCAGTTTGAAAAAACCTCACTACCTCTTATGTGTATGGTACCTCCTAACTTATCCTCAAGAAGTTCTAATTGATTGAAATCTCCTAGAACAAGACTATTAGGAAATTGTTGTAGGTTTTGTAACATAGTACTCCAAAAAGCAAACCTATCCTCAAAAACAGGCGGTCCATACACAAAAAAGACATTCCATATCATTCCATTCCGTTCCTGTACATTACAGTGGACAAAATGAGGTGTTATAGAAACACAAGTGATTGGCAAACTAGACCAACCTAAAACTACCAGACCCCCACTAGCACCAACGGAGTCTTCCCCTGAAACAAAAGTAGGATGTTTAGAACTAAACAAAGTAGCTACTATACTAACCGAGCATTTAGTCTCGGTAAGAAACAAAAACAAAGGCTTATGTACACTAAGTAGCCAAAAAAGGTAAGGGAGCTTGGGAGAAGCTTGAGAGTTTAGCCCCCTTGAGTTCCATGCTATCATCTTCATGAAGAGCTAGAGGAAATCATCCCCGATTTGTCGCGAGTAGTTGCCTGATCCGAGCAATTGTCAATAAGCATGTCCACAGAATCTGATGAGTCCGAGTCTTCAAAGGAAGTGACCTTGTGTTTCTTACACTTATCAAGTGTAACCTTTGGAGCCTGGATTTTTCCGGACGTAGTAGCAATCTTAGAGTCCCCTTTAGGAGTGACGGAAGAAGAAGTAAATCCTGGTTCCACCCCCATGTCGTCCGCCATTGTAGCATCTGTGATGCATTTCGAGGATAAAATGTTGTTGCCATCCTTATCTGACCATAGGTTGAAACCCCCTTTCAATTCGATCCTTTCCAACCGAATCCTGCGCCTTTTCTGCAGCCAATTTGAAGTGCAATAGCGAAGGGTAGCAAGCCTGTCAAGCGACTGAGAACGTTCTAAGCTACTAGCAAAGGGTCGTGCTCTTTTCCGCGGCCAATTGTATGCATCATCAATCTGCATCGGAGTACTCACTGGCGCCGGCACCTGATGATGTGAGGTAAAACCATCTGGACCTTGCAAGTAAGGTGGCAAGAAAGGCACCTCCGGCGGAGAGATATGAACTGGGTCGGGAACAGGAAAAACTCTGCTTCTGTTTTGTAAAGAGCTGAGAAAAGAGCGGAACCTTCCAGAAGAACGTGCACCAGAAGCTTGTTGTGCTGAACCATCAATTGGATAGTAGATCCCACCCCTATTAACCTGAGGGACTCCCTGTCGAAAAGGTGTTCGGACTCCATTAATATAGACAAAGGCTGTGTTCGACCCACGCGCTACATCTTGGCGAATATTTTGAGCCTGACGAAAAAAAGATGATTGCGGTGGTGATGTAATTCGCTGATCAGCCCTAGAAGAGGGCTCTCAAATTTCGTAATTGTAATTCTGATGTGGGAACGCGTCACGGATCGTCACAAGCAGTAGGTGACAAAAAGGCCTCCTCCAAAGACATTCGATAAAGTCCACCAGGTGAAAAAGACTCGTTGTCACTTGAATGAGTGGTAAACTGAGTATATGGGTCATCAAAAAGCCCTTACCTAGAAGACCCTGAAACCCTGCCCTGTAATTGTTGTGCAGCGACTGTTGGCGACATAACATCAGATTCCACGAGTGGATGCTTCCCTTTCGGATCATGAAAAGGAGGCGGTATATGTCTCTGTTCCTCCAAAATGACCTCACCTTCAAAGGTATCAGCCGCCTGTACAAAATTGTCGTCTGAATTTTCATCACTTGAGATGTCGACAATTCCCTGATTCCCCTGCTCTGTTCTATTTGGTTGCTGAGTATCACTACCTGCATCTAGGTCATCAAAGAAAACCGTTTCTGCATTATAGATACTAAAATCACAGATGTGTGGGGCATTACCACGGTAAAAATCATCATCAACGTCATCATCGTTGCCAGGGTGATCATAGCCCCCATAATCATCGGAATCTGCCTCCGTTCTCCAAGTTCGATTAAATTAACCTTAGTGTTACGGTAGATAAACCAGTCAGGCAATCCTTCAATGAGATTTGTGTAAAGTGGATGACCCGGAGGACAAAAGATAACATTCCATCCTTGTTGCATAAAAGCATCATAACGGAGATTTAATCTACGACTAGCTTCAAATTCAGTCAGAACACAAGTACGAGTATAATGACCTAACGCACCACAATTTTGACAAAATTTAAACACACCTTCGTATTGAAAGTTAACCCAGGCAGCCTGACCTGGAACATCAGTTGGTAGAAAGCAGCCTGGTATAAGGGACCTTGAAAGATCAACTATTACTAGCGCTCCGTAATCCGGATTGAAAGGCTCCTCTTCGCCATAATCTTCGACCTTGATGATGTGACCAACATGGCGCAGTGCTTCTACAGCCCATTCTGGATCTAGATGATCAAGTGGTAATCCTGTAACTTTAATCCATAGTTTTGCGTAGTCGAAATTGAGATTGGCTAGAAGCAATCCTCGCTGGCCTCTTCGGAACATAATCAGTCTTCCATCTATCACGGTAGTATCAAGCTCAAGCATAGCATCTACATCCGTTGTATTGGAGCAGACAAAGGCATAGAAGTTCCCCACTCGTTTGAATCGAATTGGGCCCCTCTTTATCCACCTTGTATCAACTATGTTCTGTACTAGAGAACGAGAAGAAGGCTCTGGACCATGAAATCTTTCTATAACCGAGCTATCCCAATTAGTTGGAGGCCTGAACTTGTGACTGGAGGGATGTTTACCCAGGACTCCGCGCTTGGTAAGACCATGGTGATTCCTATGATTCTCCATATTAAGCAAAGTATAGAAAGTGTGAAAAACGTTTGGAAAAGTTTATTGGGAATAAAGAAATAGTTGTAAAACACACAACTAAAACTTGAAACACGTTGAGGAGTTAAAAATCTGTAAAAGGTGGGTATAATTTCTTATAGAAGAAGGAAATAAATTGCTGAGTAATCAAGAACTTGGTTGCAAAGCTTGAGAAATTAACAGGTGTACCTTGAAGCATTTAAGACAGACACTTCAAACTCTTAGAATAGGTATGCGGCCAAACTGGATTAGTAGCATGAATTTGGTGGTAGAAGGATGATTGGTTGGGAAAAAGGAAGAACTTAGAGGAATTGAAGAGAAAAGGGGTTCAAACCCTAGGTCTCACTTTTCGTGAGGGTGAAAATCGCCAGTAATTTGAGCTGCTTGCTTAGAGAGAAAAATTGATATTCAATTCAAAACTGCCCAAAATCTTTATTAATGTGAAATATTCAAAGCAGCTAGGTACCAAATAGAGTAAATATTCTAATATTGTTGGTAAGGATAAATTTAGTAAAAATATAAATCACAAAGTCTAACCCAAATCACATAATAGTAATATTTAACATACACATACATCATAATAGTTATCTCAAAATGCATATATTTTAAATAAAAACCAAGAAATTACCCGTAATTCAAAGCTTAACAGTGTTCATCCCCAGATGCATCTTTATATTTCAACAATATCATCTTTAATTCAATCTTGAACTTATGGGTTTCCTACAAAATTCCAAGAAAAAAAAAAACAAACAAAAGAATCAAAAAGAGCAAAAGCATAAGATAATTGCAGAAACAATTTGTACATGATATTATTACATCTTTCTACATATTCTGGAATTGGGTCAGGATACACATAATTCCGAGGCTGTTTTGCTCGGAGTATGAGCATTGAGGAGAGAGACACTGAAGTGCACAATATTGCCTTCTCAAGATATTAGCAACTTCGAATGCTTAGATAATTAGATTTCCCATTCATGAAGTGCAGATTCAAGAATTCGCATTTCCAAATTCACATAATTCCAATCAAGACTAATTTCGGTATTGTTAAATAAAGTTAAAATTTCCGAAAATCACAAAAATTGACAAACACTTAAAATATTTGAGCTCCAAATGAGGAGATAGTAGGCTTGAATATCTTTGAGGTATAAATTGAACCCAAATTAGAAGTTAGTTAATTATATAATAACGTTGAGCTAACTAAAACCCTAACCGCCACCATCATTATCATCCCCAAGCCAGGCAGGAATGTCACTCACTTTGAAGTCTGAACCCATTAAGTTTAAAGGGTTTTGAAACATATTTGCAACCAAGTTTGATTCCATTACCGGATTAGGCCTATAATTTTTGGGAAAAATGCTCCAATTAAGTGCATCCACCAAATTTGATTCAAACATCAAATTAAACTCATAATTTTCCTTTATGGCAAGAAAACCGAGTCTAATAATTGAGTTTCGGAGAACACTAAATTGTGTTTACAGCACGTGGTCAGGAAAGGAAGGGCATTTGATCAAAGACAACCTTTTCATCCAAGTACAACTTTTCAAAAAACCAATCGCTCAAAAAAGGAAAGTTAAGAAGATAATGGAAACTCAGGAGGAAGTCAATGAACTTAGGAATTAACTAACTGACGTGACTGAGGCGTTGAAGGCTTTAACCCTCAAAATCAATGACCCTGTGAAGCAACAATAGATGGACCTCATGCAAGAAAGCTTGAGCAAGCTATCTAGTAACTACAAGTTTCAAGGCATTAGTTCACAAGGGGTCTCGGTGGATTAGGAACTTCTTCCGTAGAAGTTCAATGCCAACGACATCCTGAAATTCAAAGCAACTGACATCCTTTATTTTCATCTACAAACTTTTGAAACAATAATGAATATTAAGGGTATTGATAAGAAAGTATTTCCCTTTTTATTTTCTCTATCTCTTGAAACCGTTTGTAAGCAATGGTTCTTCTCCCTTGACAAAGAGAGAACCTCTACTTGGGAATCAATAGTAAACGCTTTCATTGATAGGTACAAGTGCAATATTCAAGCTAAAAATAATTGTAGGGAACTCAAAATACTCAAGAAGAAAGAGAATGAAGGTTTCACTTATTTCTTCAACAAATGGAGAGAAACCTCTGCTAGGATGATTAAATTACCAAGCGAGACAGAATCTGTGAGATTGTTCATCAAGAACCTTCAAGAGAAGTACTCAAAGTATTTGAAGTATCAAAATAATCTACATACCTTCAAGGCCGTCTATGACATTAGAATTAATATTGAAGAGGACCTGGCTAAGCTAAAAGCTGCTAACAATAACTCCAACAGTGGCTGGAAAGGCAAGAAGAACGACAATACTTCATCTTCAAAAACCACCCACTCAAACAATGTTAGCACCTTTAATTTGAGTGAAGTCCTTGCTATGAACAACCAAGGACAAAAGAAACCATTTAGGAGGAACTTTAATTTTATAGGTATGAGTTATGACACCGAATTTGACCGACTAAATGCAAAAGGTCTTATAACTCCTATTGAACCATTTGGGGACCCACCAGTTGAAAAGAGGACATCCAATTGGAACCTCAATGCACATTACAAATATCACCAAGGTAGGGGCCATCTCACTGAAAATTGTTGGAAGCTTAAGGAATCTATCCAAGATTTAATTGATAATAAAAAACTACCATTGCCCCCTGCCAGTAAGAAGCCAAGCATCGACAATGCACCTCTTGCTCATTCCTTAGCCATCTCTGATGAGGAAAACGAGGTTGATCCCTCATCTCTCATCAAACCTATTGAAGAAATTCATGCTATCGAAGAAGAGGAGGAGATCTTTTTATATGCCATGGATGAATTTCCTGAACAAGCAAGCAAGGAAGACGTATGAATGCTTATATGGTCCATGTGGGAGGGAACAGATTTGCTACTTGAGGCTCTAGAATTCGCAAAGAAACAAGCAGAGGAGCTTCAGAAAAAGTGTGACAAAATTCCAAGAAGAAAGCCTTTTCTCTACAAGTAATTGACGGACCCAAGAAGAGTAGTAAACTCTATACTCCAATTGAGACTTCATATGCAAAAATTTCCAAAATACTCTCCGAGAGTGGTAAGGTCAAACCTTTTGAACCGAGACCATTTGAATCGCTAAAGAGGTCATATAGATTCTCTTGTCAATACCATCAACCAGGGGGACACACTATTGAAAACTGTTTTAAATTTAAAGATTTAATTCAAAAAAATGATTGATGATAATCTAGAAGAAGACATAAGCATTAATGGGGTTTAGGACAGCGATGAAGAAGAGGTCAACCTAAAAGACATGGAAAGACCTCCACTTTCCGTGTCATATTCAGTAAGTGATTTTTGGGATGAAGAGGATTCACCTATAGACGTCCTCACGAGATTTGGGAGAACTCAACCTCCCATCTCAACACAACCTATGCCGACTACACAACAAGTTCCCATACCTATCATAGAAGACAATTATATTGTCAAGCAATTCAAAAAGACCATGGTCGAGATGAACATATGGAAGCTTCTAGCTACATCTCGAGAACATAGCTTGGCAGTGATGAATGCCTTGGATAAGATAGGGATAGATTCTGACACCACTCCTTAAGGGTTGGCTAACTTCCTTACGAGTGATCTCCCTAGACGTATCAACTTGATAACCTTTTTTGACAAAGATTTATCTCCATAAGGTGACAAACATTATAAGGCACTAAACCTCACAGTGGTTTGCAAGAGAATGAACGTCCCAATGACTCTTGTAGATAATGGATCGGCAATTAATGTCTGGCCACTCATAACTACGAAGATGTTAGGCATAAGGGATGAAGACTTAACCCCTTCAACACAAGGAATAAGAGCTTATGACAACACTCGTCGCCAAGCTCTTGGTAAGATTACCATGAATATAACGGCGGGAGAAATAGAACATGCTACTACCTTTTAAGTTGTAGATATTAAATCTTCATTCAACTTATTGTTGGGACACCCTTGGCTTCATGACCTAGAGGTCGTCCCTTCATCTCTCCACCAACAGGTAAAAGCCATAGTTTGAGGAATCCCTAACACAATCGATGCTTCACCCATGAGGATTAAAGCTATGGAAAATCCTATCATTTATGTAGAGCACGATGAAGACGATGAAGACTTGTGGGGCTTTAATGAAGAGGTCTCCTTAATCGAGGAGGATGAAAGGACCCCTCTCTTGCACGACCCCCACTCCAATATGACGGTAAATGCTATTCTTAAGAAACAAGGGAATTTTCCTGGAATGACTCTAAAAAAGAAGAAGGAAATAGCAAAAACAGCTGGAATTACCTGGCCTCCCTAAGTTAAATACTTTCGAACATGGTTTCGAACCGAATCAAGAAGATCTTATGCGAGCCCAAGAAAGGTCTAAGGCGCGTAGGAACGCTCGCATCTAAAAGAAAGCAATCCCAATGGATTAGTATCCTCTTACTCTCAATGGACAATTCGTAAAAGAAGGAGAGGACTATCCATGCTATGAATTTCCCGAACCTTTTGTTGTAAATGGCATAAGGCAACCGGGATTCAAAATTTTCTTGGATTGCTACTTTCTAAATGAAATCCCAACTCCTATCCACAAGGAGAAATTAAAGCATCCCCATGGTTTGACTTTAATGTCACGGGATTATTATTTGGGCGAGAAAAAGATGAGCTGAGATACATAGAAGATAACTCCTCGCTCATCCAAACGATCCTACAAAGCGAGAACTTTGACCCCTCAAAGCTCATCACTCTAGCAGAAGGATCAGTACAAGGGTAGAGCAAGACAATCAAGGTGACTACTCCAAGTGGAAGAAAAATCTCCATAACGACAGGGCAAGGATTGATGTTTGAAGAGTCGTCTGAGTCAGAGTAAGAGTCAGAGTCCTTTCCTATAGATTAATCCAAGTCCTTAGTTGTAGCACCCCCTCCTTCTTCTATCCCTTCTTCTAGGATAGTTAATAATCAAGTCCCGAAGGACATCTCCCTTTTTGATGTAATGATTTCCGAACTCAATAATATGTCTTCTTCTGCTTACTCCTCGTGTTTTTCTTTAACCCAAGATGACGAGCATTGCTTAACTAACAATGAAAATGACAAAGAAATTATTAAAGCAATGGAAACACTTGAAAAGAAAACAAGGATGATTGAGGAAATAGAGATGGTTGATATCTCAAATGATTCAACCATTAAAAGAGAGGTTAAAATCGGATTAACACTTAATGAACAAGAAAGAACCGATTTATTTAATCTACTTAATGAATTTATCGATGTATTTGCTTGGTCATATGAAGATATGCCAGGTATTAATAGAGAATTAGCTCAACACACTATACCATTAATTCCAAGAATGAATGTGCATCGAAAGAAACCCGATGTAGCTCTTAAAATAAAAGAAGAAGTTCAAAAACAAATAACTGCTGGTTTTATCAGAGTATCCAAATACCCCGAATGGCGTCGTCCGAGTTCCGAAGAAGGATGGAAGGGTAAGAATGTGTGTCAACTATCGAGACTTAAATAAGGCAACTCCAAAGGATGATTTCCCTTTACCACACATCGATATTCTGGTAGTTATTACAGCAAATCATGCACTTCTCTCGTTCTTGGATGGATACGCGGTATACAATCAGATTCTCATGGCAGAAGAAGACAAGCAGAAAACAACCTTCATAACACCATGGGGAACTTACTGTTACACGGTAAGGCCATTTGGGTTAAAAACGCGGGTGCTACTTACCAACGAGTAGTGACTGCCTTGCTCCATGACATGATGCACAAAGAAGTTAAAGTATATGTGGATGATATGATTGTGAAGTCAAAAGATCGCCTAGGCCATCAAGTAGCCTTTACAAAATTCTTTGAAAGGCTAAGGAGATACAACATGAGGTTGAATCCATCCAAGTGTGCTTTTGGAGTCACCTCAGGCAAGCTTTTAAGATACGTCATAAGCTCTAGAGGAATAGAGATAGACCTAAACAAGATCAAGGCAATTATGTCAATGCACCGCCTAAAACCGAGAAACAAATTCGAGGATTTATTGGCCGGTTGCAATATATAAGTAGGTTCATATCAAATTTAACAACAATATGTGAACCAATATTCAAAAAGCTCAAAAGGAATGTACCAGTAATATGGGACGATGAATGTCAAAAATCCTTTGAAAAGATCAAAGCCTATCTTGCAAATCCTCCCGTATTAGCACCAGCACTTCCAGGAATACCTCTTAGGTTGTACCTAAGAGTCACCAAGGAGACAATGGGAGCCATGCTTACACAAGAAGTAGAAGGTAAAGAAAATGCAATCTACTATCTAAGAAAAAAGATGCTTGAGTATGAAGTATGCTATACACCGCTTGAGAAATTGTGCCTCGCATTGGTGTGGGCCACAACCAAGTTTAGACATTACATTCTGGTGCATACAGTCTTTGTAGTCTCCCGAATAGATCCACTTAAGTATCTATTCGATAAGTCTACACTTAATGGACGAATATCGAGATGGATAGTTAACTTAGGCCAGTTTGATGTAAGATTCATGCCTCAACAGGCTATCAAGGGATTTTTAGTCTCGGATTTCCTACCAAATTTTCCAATAGAAGATTCAACGCTAATACACGACAATGAATTTCCAGACGAAGACTTGATGGTTACAGAGGATGATACTTGGACTTTATACTTTGATGGAGCCTCAAACCAAAAGGGATGTGGCGTTGGAGTATTATTAGTATCACCTAAAGAATAGCATGTTCCAATCTTCATAAAGCTAGATTTCGACGTTACCAACAACGCTGTTGAATACGAAGCATGCGTGGTAGGCCTTGAAACAGCTTTGGCATTGGGAGTGAAGCAATTATGAATATTTGGGGACTCTTCATTGATCATCAACCAGATTTCTAAAAGATGGAAAGTAAGGAGCAAAAGTCTAGCCCCTTACCAAACTTATTTGGAAACTCTCATCAATCAGTTAGAAAAGGTAGAATACACATATCTACCTAGAGAGGAAAATCAATTTGCTGATGCCTTGGCAACACTGGCCTCAATGGTAAGGATTCCTACGGAAATCGAGCAAATGCCTTTAACTATTGAAAAAAGGCACAAACCGGCTTATATTCAAGCTATAGAAGATGATGAAGTGATCAAAGATGATGAAGAAGAAGAACCGTGGTACACAGATATACTTAACTATGTCACAAAAGGAGAATACCCTCCGCATGCCGACAAAATAGCAAAACGAGAAATAAGACTCTTAGCTTCCCAATACGTACTCATAGAGAACGAGTTGCATAAAAGGGTACCTAAGGGTGGATCTCTCTTATGTGTAGGGAAAAAGGATGCTCAAAGAGTTATGAGTATAATCCACGAAGCCATTTGTGGAACCCATGTTAATGGCAAAATGCTAGTCCAAAAGATAACGCGAGAAGGATACTATTGGACTACCATGAATAGGGATTGTCATCAATATGTGAAAAGATGCCCTAAATGCCAAATCTACGCCAATTTACAACATGTTCCTTCATCTCTACTTTACACCTACACTTTACCATGGTCGTTCTCTACATAGGGGATAGATATTATTGGTAAAATTATCCCTCTAGGAACACGAGGTCACGCATACATCCTAGTAGTAATCGATTACTTCACAAAGTGGGTTAGTTGAAGCACAATCATATGCTAAACTCATTGCAAATCATGTAGCACTCTTTATCGAAAGGAATATCATTTGTCGATATAGAGTCCCACATGAAATGATAAATGACAATGGAACTCACTTTCAACCTGAATGTGAAGAATTGTTACAAAAATACGGCATTCAATACCATCATTCTTCTCCTTATAGACCTCAAGCAAATGGAGCAGTTGAAGCAGCTAATAAAAATCTAAAGACTATCATCGAGAAAATGAGAGAAAATTATAAGGATTGGCCTGACAAACTCCATTTCGTACTTTGGGGTTATCACACGTCAATTCGCACATCAAAAGGAAATACGCCATTCTCCTTGGTGTATGGAATGGATGCCGTACAACCTGTAGAGCTAGAGATACCGTCTCTACGCATTGCACTAGAAAGTAAACTCGATGAAGTCGAATGGACTAGAGCAAGATATGAAGAGCTAGTTCTAATTGATTAAAAGCAACTAGAAGCTCTACATCATAATCAATGCTATCAAACTCGTATGGCTAGGCATTTTAATAAGAAGGTCAAGATAAGAAACGTCAAAGTAGGAGACTTGGTGTTAAAAGCATTAAGGAAAATTGTTTTGGATCTAAGAGGCAAATTTAGGCCTAATTAGTTCGGACCCTATATTGTCAAAACAATCCTATCAGGAGGTGCAGCAAAATTAACTGATATGGATGGCAATGAGTTCTCGAACATGACAAATCTTGACCAACATTAAAAGTACTACCCATAATTACTTGAGTAGGGTACTCAAGAGAGCTACGTTTAGCCTGATTCCTTATGAAAGAATACGTAGGCAACCCTTTACGGGTGCGTCCACTTTAATTTTTGCAAACCTCGCATCCCAGATATAAAAAGAAATTCGACAGAAATTCAACGAAACATCAGTGTCAAAGAAAAGAGCTTGTCGCTGGCCAATTAACTGCAGCGCCAGGCGACAACTCCTATCACCAGACGCCAGACGACAGCAGCTGGCGCTAGCCGTAAAGTAGCGGCGCTGCTCTTCTAGGAGTACTTCGGCAAATTTCGATGTTTTTCGAAAGATTTTCAACTTCCGTACTCGAAAAAAATTCTGGAAAATAAAATTTTCTGTTTTCATTGCTTTAATAAATTAAATTTAAAGAAGATGATTTAATTAAAATGCTGAAATTTCATTAATAAAATAAACTAAAAATTACATTATTGATGGAATTTAAATAAAGCTTAATAAAACAAATTAACTTTAAATTTAAAACTAAGTCTAATAAATTAAAAGTTAAGTAATGCTTCAATTTTTCTTCTCTTTCTTTGCTCTCTTCCAATTTTGATCTACATCCTCTTCATCATCCATGACTTTAGCTAGTAGGCATCCTTTAGAGGACCTACATTCAATTTTGGAGTAAATAGTTTCTCCCTTAGCTAGGTCTCCATGTTTCTTCTCTACCCAAACCTTCTTCTCTAAAGTGTCAGCTTTTCTTTTCCCTTTATCTTTTGTAGAGTTCTTCTTCTTAGGCATCATAGGTGTTTTGAATTCAATCTTTTCACCCAAGCGTTCCTTAACAGGAATCACCTAATCACCTAGACGATTCTTCACATTGGTTTTACTCTGATCTTTCTTTATTTCTTTTGAAGGTTTCTTGAAAACCCACCTCTTGACACCAACCATCTTCTCTATTTTCCACCAAGGGATGACCCACTTGATAGCAAAATTGCAAGAGGCAAAGACTTTTTTCCATTCATGGCGCCCCATCTTAGAGAAGCGTTTCTTTTTCCTCACAAAGCAATTTGGAGTGTATATTCAACATTGTCGGGAGGACTAATTAATTCTAGTCTCTCCATTAGCCATATCTGCAAAAATTCAATGCAAATAAATTAATATTACTATACAAAAATATGTTTTTGATTTCTGTAATTAAAAATATTATTTTTCTACTTGTAATAAAATTGGAGAGCCCCGAAAAGGTGCTTTTGGATTTCTCTTCAGTTCATCAAGACTAAGCAGAGTCTCTCCAACAATTATTGGCATTGGATTTCTCCCAGATTCGATTTGATCCAAAATAGTTGATATAATTGCTTGGCCCTCATTAGTTCTACCACTAGTGAGAAAATATTGGTTAAGCATGCAAAAGAGAAAAGCCCTTCTTCTATAAACATGAAATGATTCAGAATAAGGTGTATCAAAGTAATGGCGTGCAAATTTTTTAACTATGCTACCATCTACAATATTTGTTAGATCTTTGTCTCTTAAATTAAAGAAGCGCCCAAAATCTTTATAATAAGATTCATTTATTCTAGGGATTACCGCATGATCTAATGAAGGGAAGCCTAAGATAGCACCGAATTCTTCCGGCAAAGACCTAATTTCATCACATCCTAGTCTAAAACATGAGTATCTGTGTCCCAATATTCTAAGGCGGTATGAATAAAGTCTATATCAAGATCTACCCCCTTAACACCATAGATTCCTCCCATATGGAAAAAGTCTAGTTCTTTTTTCTCTTTAGCAGTTAAAGACCGACACCATTCACGAGTGAAGTTGGTAAAACTCTTAGTAACTAAAGACATGATTATTTTTTTCAAAAGTTAAGACTATGATTAATCTGCTGAAATTATGAAGAAATTCGGCAGATCAAGGGGCTATTTATACACAACATCGATACAGTTTGAATCTAGAAAGGATTCAGAGTCAGCGCTCTTCAGCGCCAAACGACGACTCTGTCGTCTGGCGCCAACGCAAAACGCGTGGCGCAACGTGGAGCTGATGTGTCTTATCAGCGAGCTATTCAAAACCGCGTTTTTCTGGCTATGATTCGAACTCGTACAATGGCTTTACGATTTTATCCCTTCCACAAATACCTTTACAAATTAATTTCATATATTAATTCCCATTTTTCCTTTTTGGATTTTATTCATACTTAATTTATTTTTAAGTTTGTTATTAGTCCAATTTATTTTTCATTTTTTCGTTTATGGGGAGGAAGTCGGATACCCTCCATCAATAATAAAAATGACGAAATTTTTGCGCAAAATTATTTTTATCACAATTTTTGCATACACAAATACGCACATAAAAATGAAAAATAAATGCAAGATAAATAAAGCTATAATAAATAGATAATAATATGTATATACAAATATGTCTAATAAATGCGTTAATTAGACAAAGTTCTATACAATCAAAATAAAAAACATATATACAAACTAAAGCGCTGGAGGACACAGATGATGAGGGACGCCCATCATATCAAAGAACTGCGCAGTACAAGGTGTATGCTTTCCACCAGCTCCAGCTCCAGTCTCTCTAGGAGGAGGAAAACTCAGCTCAGGACCCATCCACCCAAGGTCTCCCTGATGAACCAATAGAGGTTGAGGCTGCTGCGATGACGAGCCGACCTCGTACATCCCACCACCTCTAAGAGCCGAAGTAGCCTCTCCCTGGCCTACCGGCTCAGCACGTGCGCCCTCAGATGAAGAACCCGAGCCCTCCACCGCCTCGGTCCGGGCAGCCTCAGATCGACCACCCCGACCGCCAGAACCAGTACGGCGACACCTTGAGCTAGACATCGCCGGCTCTCTTCGGACCTCAGGTTTCGTCCGGGTACGGGAAGGAATGAGCTGACCTTGTAAGAAGAAATCAAGTCAGAAGCAATCAAAATAAAACATAACAATGCAGAAATAAGGAGAAAAGCTACCTCCTAAACAGCGTCGTCACGACAACACATAGCTACGTTCCTCATCCAAACTAGCTGGCTCCGAAAGGCGTCTATACACAGCGCCATCGCCGTGACCACCTCGCGGGAGAACTATCAAAGAAATAAATGCAGTAACAATGCATGACAAATACGAACAAATTGCAAGTATATAAACTCAACCGAGTCTGTGGCGAGGAATCGATCGCTCCACAAAGCGCTGATCCTCGGGAGCCCCCTGATAATGGATGGACATACGAGGGGGCACGAACTCAGTAGGCCCAGCCTGACAAAAAGCAAACCAAAGTGAGCAAAATATCACTTGGGGGCTACTTAGCAAAAGGTAAAAGATGAAAACCATACCGCCGCCTCCTAAGACAAAACAGGGGTCGGAGCTAACAACAATCGTAGCTCCTTCTCATAGCACCGCCCTGGGATCGCATGAGATCGCCAAGGGGTACCTGCCCTCTCTGACATGCTGAGCAGCCTCGCGTCATTGAACATGTGACGCGACGGAGAAGCAAGGACGACGAAAACATCCGAGGAGTGTTGAATAGCAACCCTCTTTAGCAGGTATGCCACTACCCCATACGTCCCTAAGAAGTAGCGATGCCCAGCAGTGTACTACGCGGCTAACCCAGGGAGAACCAAGTCGTTCCACGGCCGGTACTGCACATCAGGCTCCTGCGAAGAATGCCTATGAGATGAGAATCTACCAAAAGCAATACAAAAGTGTTAAACCATGCAGAAATCATACCGAGAGGATCTGCTCTGGAACATGGGCGGTAGACACCCGAACGTGGCGGCCTCCCCAGCAGGCGCTCACGGGAAACCCGCGTGGCGACGGTCTCGCCGGCGCAAGCGAAGGAAAGTACTCGTAAAACCAGATCTATAAAAGACAAAAAATATCAGCAAGTGCTAACAAAAAGCTTAGAGCTAACTTTATGGGAGATAAAGTACACCTCTACGACTCTCCAAAAGCTAGACAGAGCGACGTTCCCCGTATAGGACCGGTGTCGACACGATTCTCGCAACACCCGAACAAAATCAGCATAGGCCAAGCTGGCCCAATCGTAAGTCCCGATCATGTGAAGATCACGGGCTGCAGGAAGGTAGTAAAGCAGCACTCTACTACCCTTGTCAGGGGAAAACGTCCCTGACAGCAAGATAAGCGCAAAGATGCGTACCCGCTGCTTTTAGGTGGTCGCATCATCCTCAAAAGCTGCCACCAGAGTCGACCGGTGAATACCTTTGGCGCTGAACTGTGATGACTCCATCTCAGCACGGCCCCGAACGATGATCGGACCCAGCAGCTCATCAACCTCACGAGAGTAGACGCTGATGTTGCTATCAAACGGCAGCGTAGTAGAACTGAACTCCAGTCTCGGTTGGGGTGACCATCATCTCACCCCAAGGGAAGTGGAAAGTGTTGGCGGTGTCCCAGCAAAACTCCACCAAGGCGTGAGCAACGTGGTGACCCCTGTCACAGGAAATCATGGCCTCCGCGGCCTCGAACAGGGCAGTCAGCCCACAAGACTCCCATAGAAGTCTCAACTCTGCGTCGACACTAATGAACATCCTATACAGGTTGCCTAGAGTATCGTTTCCCGACCCATGGCAACGTGTCCTACCAGCGGTAATCCCACGACGCACCCTCTAAGAAATATGGTGGTCGGGAGAAAAGTACAAAGTCCGATCATCCCACTCAGGGAGGGGACCGAGAAAAGTGGACAGGTTGGCGTCCTCCTCTACGCGCTCATGCTCCCGTCGTGTGTCTCGAGACCGTGAACCCGAACCTCGCTGTCTAGCCATACTACATTGTGCAAAATAAACATAAATTAAGGTTCTATGGTATCTAAGGTTCGCCTAGCCGCATGATACTATGTTCGCAAAAAACAGAGTACGTAGTACTAACACAGAGCACAATTTCAATTCAAGCATAAACGACATTTTTCAAGCATCCAAACAATTTCTTACAATACTATGATAACTATTGTGACAAATTAGACAAGAATTGCTAGCAAAACATTAAGAACAAGTCACATTGTCTTCCCGACCTTAAGAGGTCTTACAATGGTGATTTGTTCGTTTCTTCACCAAATTGAGTCAAACAAGTCTCAAAACACTCCCAAGGCAATATACAGACATAATCAAGCAATTTCATGGCATAAAATTTGACAAACAAAACGAATAAAGCAACTTAAGGTTTGAATTTTTCAGAAATTCGTGAACAAGAATGCCAAATTCATAAAAAACCGGGGTGAGTCTGAAGAAAAATTACATAGATCGGGAAAGTAGATGAATAAAGCTTCGATTTGCAACAAATTTGAGCAAATTTGGTTGAGAAACGAGCAAGAATGAGTAAAACAAAGTTCCGCCACGAAATTTCAAAGAAGAGCGGCAACAGCGGCGAAATAAGGAAGAAAAGGGAATATACATGGAATTCCCGACTCTGGCGCCAAACGATATCTTTGGCGTCTGACGCTAGAGTTCAGCGCCTGGCGACAGAGATAAATCGTGGTGCCAGCGACGTTTTAGTGGCGACAGAACGCTCAGCCACTCAGAACGGTTATTTCGACCTCTTACAGCAATTTTGGGTTCCTACGTACGCCAGTTAGCCCCTATAAGCAATTTGACATGATTTAGTAATCGGCTTGGTTACAATCCCATTAAGTGATCGACCTTATGAATGATCGTTTCACTTATCTTAAAGCGCCTAAACATTGGCTCAGGCACCGACATAATGGTTCATACACATACAAAAGGCACCCACGTAATGGTTCATAACGCGAAGGGCACCGACATACTGGTTCACGATTCGACATACTGGTTCACAATTCAAAGGCACCGACATACTGGTTCTCAAGCAGCAAAAGCGCAGAGCACAAGCATAGCAAAAGCAAAGAATCAACAGGAGTTGGTCTTCGGTGATACTCTTCAGGGTATTGTCGGAACAAATGAAGAAAGTTTCAGGCGAAGCAATCTTCGATCGTGTTCCCTGGCTTGCGAAAGTTTCAAACCGCTAGAAGGTCGTTTCAGGCGAAACAATCTTCGATAGGGTTCTCTAGCTTGTAGAAGTCTATCACGACGGAATTGGAGGCATTTACAGGCGTAGCAGTCTTCAGGCGGTATTCTTTAGTTTGCAGAAGATCGTCAAAAAAAATAGCAGGGTAGCATTCCGTAGCTTGCAGGAGATTGTCACAACAACAGAAAATGCAACAACCACTAATCGGTTACCTCTAAAGACGTTTGCTCGATGGTGCAAGATACGCGTTTCTTAACTCTTTTATCTGTTTACTAACGCTATTTTACAGGTATCGGCGTTACAGGAGTGGTTTAGGATGGCAAAACGTTCTGAATCATTCTCCGTCCCTATCTATACTTTGACTTCTTTTTTTTTCAAAACTTGCATTTCTCCAAACTCAGTCAAAGTGAGGGCTTCTGAAGACACCCATTTGTGTCTCCGCAAAACCAAACCCAGTGATGAGTACCTTTCACGTCAAATCATAATCGAATGAAGTGAAAGTGTGGAAAGTCTAGTGCTGCGGTTAGTTTTTATTTCTTTTCTTTCTCTCTGTTTTTGAAAATCTATTTTAAGAAAACAAACAATCCAGTTTGGTTTGGTACATGGAAAGGGTCTAATAATAATGTAGTTGGGTTGGGTTCGAAAAGAGTTTTCCAACGATATATTATAAGCCCAATTCCGATGAATAATGAGAAAGTTTTGGCCAAATTACTAAACTGGACCCGATTTGATATTTATATGCGGCCCAATGATCTAGAGGAGGGCATAATATTGATTTGTCATTTCTAATGCAATTAGGGTTGATTATAGTCTTCTAGATTCTTCTAGAAGGTTCTTTTTATTCCTAATTTAATTAGCATTGATAAAATTACTTTAGTTAACTTTTAAGAGTTTTAATAAGAATAAAAGAAGTGTTTTTAAGGAAAATATGATGTTGCCCTCTCGTACGGCTAAATTTTATCAAATTAAGAAAACGCGTGCAAATTTATTTCCAGCGTCTGACGACAGGACCAGCGCCAGGCGCCATACCTGGCGTCTGGCCCTAGAGTCCAGCGTTTGGCGCCACGTGTGTGTTTGATGCTGCGATCGTGTTTTATTCTTTTCGAAACTCTGATTCTTTTTTATCATATCCGGCTGATTTTCTTTATAAATAGCCTCCTAAAACCTCCGTTTTCAATGGACTAATTAACATCAAGAATCTCTTTATTACTCTCTCTCTCTCTTTTCTAAACTAGCCTTTTGCATACAAATTTTCGCATTCACAAGACCAAGAAACACCTAGCCAAGTTTGAAGTTTCCTTCACCCTAGATGTGAAAGGTTTTAATTTCTGAGGGTTTGGTCCCAAATCTCTCTTTCAATTATTTAATTCTTGATTTTTATTATTTTCCTTGAAGTAACTAATGCGTGTATTTTGTTATTAGAAAGAGATACGAGGCATCCAAGTAAGTACTTTGATTGTTTTATTGATATTATGATATAGAAATCATGCTTAGGTTTTTATTCCTAATATCATGTTAGGATGTTTTTTTTATTCTTAATATCAAGTATGATTAAAAGAATGCTACCTATTTTCTTTTCCTAATATTCATGTTAGTATCATGTTAGGGCTAAAGCTTTTATCTTTATTGTTTAGTAAGATGCTAGGGTTTGTTATTAATCTTGTTAGTATCATGCCTAGGATCTTGCTATTATTATGCTTTAACATGAACATGATTATGATTATTAGTGTTATAATTGTTATGATTTATGATTATTATTATGTTGCTTGATTATATTTATTTATTGCTTGATCACACCTTTTATGCATGTTTAAAGGGAATTTGGTACTTGTAATCACGCTTAATAAGATAATTAATAATCTCGTTTAGGGTTAATTTTGTTATAATTCAAGTGATCGCCAATAATAGTTTTATTTGTGCATTAATATTCAACCAACTTAGATTAAACAGGTTTAAGGTTAAACCTATTGATTGCATGTTAGTCAGAAATCGCACATGAATACGATCAGAATAAAGTAGAGGCTTATTATTTTGGCAGGTTCAATCTCTTTTAGGTTGGATTGGTACCTTCATCCCCGAACTACCAGTCATGGTTCCAGAACTATTGGAGTTGACGATCTCCTGGATCGTTAAGGGGTGTAACCTTCACCTCGTGAACGGTTTACAAGTTCCTAAAACTTGTTGGTGACTCTTTTGCTCTAGCTTCTTTCCCTTTGGACGCCACTGTACTTTAGTGCATGATCACAGTGGGGTTCAAGTTTGACATAATGTTTGAAATATTCCATACACACAATATACTCTCCCCATGGATAATAATCTCCAAAAGTGATATATTTTATTAAATATGACCCTCCCAATGAAGTGAATTATATTGCAACTTGATGGACTAAGTTGGTCAAAATAACAAACGAAGTGTTAAAATATTGCATGAAATTTATATTACTCCAAAATTTGAATGGTTTTTCTTAGCGTCTTACATTAAATGTTCAAAATTTTACTAAAACACAAAACAAGAAAATCAAAGCCAGTCTCCTACATGCCTGATTCCCATTGCCTCAACGTGCTTGTTGTGATTCACTTGAAAGGTTTAGTAAGTGGATCGGCTACATTGTTATTCGTTCCAACTTTACAAATTTTGATTTCACCTTCTTATTTATATTCTCGAATCATGTGAAACCGCCGTTTGACATGTTTGACTTTTTGAGGTTCCCTTGGCTCTCTGGCCTGAGCAATAGCTCAATTGTTGTCACAATAGAGGGCTATTGGACCCTTTATGGAGGGTAGAACATCAAGTTCGCCAATGAACTTACGAATCCAAACAGCCTCCTTAGCCCCTTCAGCAGCTGCTAAGTACTCGGCTTCAGTTGTAGAATCTGCAGTTGTACTCTTCTTAGCACTCTTCCAACTGAACGCTCCTCCATTTAGACAGAACACATATCCAGATTGCGATTTGAAATCGTCTCTGTCTGTGTGGAAGCTTGCGTCGGTATAACCCTCCACAACTAATTCCTCTGAACCACCATACACTAGGAATTTATCCTTGTTCCTTTTCAGGTACTTTAGGATATTCTTGGCCGTAGTCCAATGGGCCTCTCCTAGATCTGATTGGTAACTGCATGTGGCGCTTAAGGCATACAATACATCTTTCCTAGAACATATCATGGCATACATGATCGATCCAATAAGCGAAGCATATGGAATCAGATTCATTTTTTCCCGCTCAACAGGTGTGTGGACACTACTTATTGCTTAGGATTATGCCATGTGACAATTGCAGGTGACCTCTCTTGGCCTCTTCCATGCCAAATCAAGCAAGTAACTTATCAATATAAGTACTTTGACTCAATCCAATCATCCTTTTGGATCTATCCCTATAGATCTTGATGCCGAGTATGTACTGAAGTCTTTCATTGAGAAGCATTTTCCAAGCCAGGCCTTTACAGACTCTAACAACTTAATGATGTTTCCAATTAGCAACATGTCATCGACATATAAGACTAAGAAGGCGATGTCACTCCCACTGACCTTCTTGTAAACACAAGATTCATCTGGATTCTTAATAAAACAAAACTTACCAATGGCTTCATCGAATTGTAGATTCCAACTTCTGCTACCTTGTTTTAGTCCATAAATTGACTTCTTAAGCTTACAAACCTTCCCAACATGGTTTTGGTTGACAAAACCTTTAGGCTGTGTCATGTACACAATTTCTTCCAAAATACCATTTAGGAAGGCGGTTTTGACGCCCATCTGCCATATTTCATAGTTATAATATGTAGCAATCGCTAGGAGGATCCGAACGGAATTAAGCATTGAAACTGGTGAAAAGGTTTCATCGTAATCAATACCACGAACTTGTCTGTAACCTTTTGCCACCAATCTAGCTTTGTAAATGAATACATTTCCATCTTTATCGGTTTTCATCTTGAAAATCCACTTACAACCGATAGGTGTATAACCTTCAAGTAAGTCAACCAAGTCTCAGACTTGATTTTCAAACATGGAATCCATTTCAAATCTCATGGCCTCATGCCATTTAGCAGAGTTAGTGTTTGCCATCGCTTGCCTATAGGTTGCCGGTTCATCTCCATCCACAATCAGGATGTCCTCTGAGATCTCGGTTAATACTAAACCAAGATATCTATTAGGTAGAGTTCTCAGCCTCTAAGACCTACTTAGGGTAATGGATTGAGCATTTGCATTGTCGGTTTGACTTTGCACATTTTGATCATTTTGACCTGCGTCAACAGATGCTGTTTGAGCACTTTGACTGTCATTCTGATTTTGTTGCTCATCCTCACGAACTTCGTCGAGTTAGATTTTCCTCCCACCTGTCATTTTGGAAAGGTGTTCCTTCTCCAAAAAGACACCATCGCGAGCAACAAACACTTTGTTCTCTGATTTGTTGTAGAAGTAATACCCTTTGGTTTCTTATGGGTAGCCCACAAAGTAAACCTTGTCAAATTTGGGATGAAGTTTGTTAGAAATCAATTTCATGACATATGCTTCGCATCCCCATATCTTTAGCAAAGACAACCTAGGAGTTTTCTTTTTCCATAATTCATATGGAGTATTTTCTACAGCTTTTGATGGTGCACGGTTAAGTGTTAGTGTTGCAGTTAGAAGTGCGTGTCCTCAAAAAGAGATAGGAAGATCACTAAGACCCATTGTTGATCGTACCATGTCTAACAAAGTCTGATTTCTTATTTCGGACACTCCGTTCCATTGTGGAGTTCTTGGAGGTGTCAATTCTGAAAGTATACCCTTTTCTTTCAGATGGTCATCGAATTCTTGGCTCAAGTATTCACCTCCTCGATCCGAACGAAGGGCTTTGATTATCTTGCCAAGCTGATTTTCAACTTCACTCTGAAATTCTTTGAATTTTTCAAACGATTCAAATTTATGCGACATTTGGTAGTCATAACCATATCTACTATAGTCATCCGTGAAGGTGATAAAATATCGGTGTCCATTTCTTGTGGTGGAGCTCATTGGTCCATATACATTAGTGTGTATTAGACCTAATAAGTCTCCTTCCCTTTCTCCCAACTTGGAGAATGGCTGTTTAATCATCTTGCCTAATAAACATCCCTCGCAATTCTCAAACGATTCTAAATTGAAAGAGTCAAGAACACCTTCCTGTAGAAGTCTCTTGATGCGTTTAATGTTAATATGGCCAAGACGACAATGCCACAAGTAAGTTTGGTTTGACTCCATGGTCTTAGCCCTTTGGTATTATCATAAACAATTTTTTCTAAACACACAAAAGGTGTAATTTCGATAAATATGAGCAAGACATTTAAACAAAAGGTCTTGTGATCAAGGTTAAAATGACGTCCAACGTCGCAAGATCAAAGTATGGTAGATAAAACTTAACAAGTTTTAGAATTTAGACAAAATACATGAGATTACAAGCTTTCATTGGATAGATTTTCTTCATCTTCCACTTGTGTACTCATTACCACTTGAAAAACAACGCTCATTTCGTTCTTGAAATAAGAGCATAAAATGAGTCAATTTTTCCGGTATCTAATACCTTATAAATTGTTCATTTTCAAGTGTGTAGATGATACCTGAGATTGAGGCTATCTTTCCTCTTGCCTCATCTTCCAGATACTCGCTACATTCTCTTTTGTAGTGGCCTTGCTTACTACAATAGAAGCAGCACATCTTTGCCTTGTTTTTGAACTCCTTTTTCTTGAGCCTTAGAGAAAACTTAGCCGCCTTGCAAGAATAGGTTTTCTTGAGCTCTTGGACAACTTCCTTGTAGGACAGTTTGTTCCGATTGTTGGTAAGTCGCATCTTAACTGCAACGTATCCCGAGTGGAGTGAGCTTAAAAGCATATGAGTCGCTTGCTCATCCTCCACCGATTTACCAATCAGTTTCAGATGGTTAAATAACCTTGTCATCTTTTGCACATGGGTTTGAAGTGGCATCCCGGGTCTAAGTCTTGCACTATAGACCCTAACCCATACTTCTTGCCTTTCTTTGTTAAGACATCCATCTTGCGGTGTCTTGATCCTCATGTTAGACAATGACCTAGTCACTTCTTCCACGAGCCCATTATAGTTGCCCTTATCGCTCTTTGTTACCCTCAAATTGACCACATCTTCTAGAGCCTTGAGAAGTACATCCGGAAGGTAGTTGGAGAATTTCTTCTTCCAGTGTTCCGGAATGGAGTTTTCCAAGAGTCGAGAGACTCTCTTGCAATTATAACTCCACTCCTCATGAGCCATATCGCTCATAATCCCTTTTGAGTAGAAACTCGGGATGGGCGTATCCAAGATATGCTCTAGGTAGCAATTGCGGAGGGTCAAACGGAGTTCCTCTTCCCATTCCTTGAAGTTAACCAAATTCAAGCTAAATGATAACTTCTCGGGAAGTTCTGGGAACATAAGATTGTTGTCGGCGTCGAGTTGCTGGTGGAATTTCGTTGGAGGTCTTCGTACGAGTGAGATTTAGAGCTTTCGAAGTAAGAGCACTTTTAGTGAGCGAAGCATGCGCCAAAGGTATTAATATTTCTATTATCTTGTAGTTTAATTTAATTATGCTTTATGATTATATTAATTGTGAGTGTGGTCTTGGCTCGAGTTTTCTTCCGCGGTGAGTCGGACTCGTTGAAACCCAACAACGATATTGGAGCCTTGCTCATTAATTTTTATAATCTTATTTTTCAAGATGTTTTTATGGCTTAATTTTTCTGGTTTTATGTTGCTAATTAGATTAGTAGCTCGGTTTTTTTAATATTAAGCTCGTCTTAAAGTTGTCTTCAGCCCAGACCTAGATTTTCGCCCAAAAATAGTAAATTTTTTGTGGAAAAGGTGTTATGGAAATGGTTTTACTCTTTAAGGACTGTGTTTTTAGCCTAAAACGGACCAGAAATGCCTTTTTTGAGGGATTTTTTCGTTTTGAAAAAAATATTTTAAGACTTTCGAACCTTGAATCTTAATGGCATATTTATGGTGGTTATGTATTTGGATCTTTCCTTAATTTATACCGACTTATTACTACTGCTGTTGTTGTTGTTGTTGTTATTATTATTATTATTATTATTATTATTATTATTATTATTATTATTATTATTATTATTATTATTATTATTATTATTATTATTATTATTATTATACTATTATTATTATTATTATTATTATTATTATTATTATTATTACTTCTACTACTATTGTTACTACTACTATTACTACTATTACTATTATTATTATTATTATTATTATTATTATTATTATTATTATTATTATTATTACTATTACTGTTGGTGGTGGGATTTTCTAAGTAAGTGAGTAATAATATTATTTAGTGGGTGTTCTTTATTGTTTTTTCGAAGAAGGTGAAAGATGGAAGCATGGGACTATATTGTTTTTTTTTTTTAATTATGCATGTTAATTGAATTAACGACCTAAATTAGTTACTAGTTTGCACGTATTTTATGCATTGTTACTTGTTTATTGTTGTAAAATGTATGGGCCATTCACAAATAGTAAGGATGACTAGAATGTATATTCTCTCACAGGTTTTAGAAAATGGCAACTAGTGGGGCCCGATTAGGATTGAAAATACGGACTGCAATCCGTGATGTATTTTTCTAAGTCTAAATCCAGTCTGCGAACCGTTGAGTATTTTTGTACCTTAATATTTAGATTAGTCCTAATCGTAGATACCAGTATTTGCGTAATTATGGTCATGTCTTGAAGATGGAGGTTCTTGGAAGAAGAAGCCATGAAGTTGCAAAAGCCGTCCCTTGACTTAAAGACTTAAGGGGTCATGCTGGTTGCCAAATGCATCTTTATTTATGTTTTCGATATATATTTATGATTATTTATATATATGAATTATATGTTATATGCACGTTTAGGATTTCGAATGTTGTGATGATTAATTAAGTTCACTCAAATCAACCAACATAGAAACCCTAGGTCCCTAAAATATTGAATGAAATTGTCATTCCAAATCACACACTTATCGACCCATTGAGAGTAATGATGGGCTACGCAAAAACAAGGCATCACTATTACTCCCTAGGATACGTATGGCATACCGGGTATGCAAGTTTGTTTTGGTTATACTCAACGATATGAGTGATGAAGTCCTAACATGTTGTGGCAAAGTGGATAAGTTGTTGAGAGAGCATTAGATGCGACGATTTAGTCAACAAGAGTGGCTTGGAGCCATTAGCAAAGAGTTACTTACCTTAGGAGATTGAGTGTTAAGACAAGCCAAAGCATGCTAAACCACTCTTTGTTTCTTTGGCTCTTGGAATCAACTTATTCTCACCATAAGGGGAAAAGATAGAAAAAGACCATTCTGCCTTAGTCTAAAGCTACCTATGATAACAAGGAGAAGAAGGTAGCGTCTTCTAAATCTAATTCTGAATGCTTCTATTGCAAGAAGAAGGGACATTGGAAGTGAGATTGCCTCAAGTTTAAGGAAGATAAGAAGAACGGAACCGTTGCTTTTGGATCAGGTATATTCATTATAGACTTAAACTTCGCTAGCTCAACATCATGGGTATTTGATATCGGATTTGGCTCACACCTTTGTTCCAATTCTTAGGGACTAAGGAACATTAGGAAGCTAGTGAAGGGAGAGGTTGAATTGCGGGTAGGCAATGGAGCCAAAATTACAACCGTATTTGTAGGAACTCTCGGTTTCTCTTTGCCCTCTCGGCTTGTTTTGGAACTTGAAAACTGTTTTTATGTTCCCATCATTACCAAAAACATCATTTAAATTTCGGCATTGGACGCCAAGGGTTTTGAATTTCAAGTAAAAGACAATGAATGTTTGTTTTATCTCGATAATTTTTTAAATGGTACTACACATTCTGAAAATTTTATTTACATGCTTTCTTTAGACAAACAAGTTTATAATGTGAATAATACCGCCAAAAGGGCTAAGACCATAGTGTCAAATCAAACGTACTTGTGGCATTGTCGTCTTGGCCACATTAACATCAAACGCACCAAGAAACTTGTACAAGAAGGTGTTCTTGACTCTTTTGATTTGGAATCGTTTGAGAATTGCGAAGAATGTTTATTAGGCAAGATGTTTAAGCAGTCATTCTCCAAGTAGGGAGAAAGGGCAAGAGACTTGTTAGGTCTAATACACACCGATGTATGTGGAACAATGAAATCCGCCACAAGGAACGGAAATTGATATTTTATCACCTTCTTAAACGACAATAGTAGATATAGCTATATCTTCCTCATTTCGCACAAATCTTAATCGTTTGAAAAGTTCAAAGAATTTCAGAGTGAAGTTGAAAATCAGCTTGGCAAGAAAATCAAAGCCCTTCGATCGGATCGAGGTGGTGAATACTTGATCCAAGAATTCGATGACCATCTGAAAGAAAAGGGTATACTTTCAGAATTGACACCTCTAGGAACTCCACAATAGAACAAAGTATCCGAAAGGACAAATCGAACCTTGTTAGACATGGTACGATCTACAATGGGTCTTAGTGATCTTCTTATCTCTTTTTGGGAACACGCACTTCTAAATGCGGCACCAACATTGAACCGTGCCCCACCAAAAGCTATATAAAAGACTCCATACAAATTATGGACGAATAAACCTCTTAGGTTGTCCTTTCTAAAGATATAGGGATGCGAATATGTCAAGAAATTGATTTCTAACCAACTTCATCCCAAATATGACAAGGCTTACTTTGTGGGCTACCCAAAAGAAACCAAAGGGTATTACTTTTACAATAAATCCGAAAACAAAGTGTTTGTTGCTCGCGATGGTGTCTTTTTGGAGGAGCACCTTTCAAAAATGACAACTGCGAGGAAAATCAAACTCGATGAAGTTTGAGAGGACAGGCAACAAATAAGATTGACAGTCAAAATTCTCAAAAAGCATCTGTTGTTGCTGGTCAAAATGGTCAAAATTTGCAAAGTCAAACCGACAATGCAAATGCTAAGTCCGTTACCCTACGTATGTCTCAGAGGCCGAGATCTCAGGCTGATAGATATCTTAGTATAGTATTAACCGCGAATCAGGACATCCTGGTTATGGATGGAGATGGACCAGAAATTTACAAGAAAGCGATGGCAAGCACAAACTTTGCTAAATGGCAAGAGGCCATGAGATCTAAAATGGATTCCATGTTTGAAAAGCAAGTCTAGGACTTTGTTAACTTACCCGAGGGTTACATACCTATCTGATGCAAGGGGATTTTCAAATTGAAAACCGACAAAGATCACTAGGTGAAAAGAGTGCTTTGGCAGCGGTTCAAACCCGGTCTAAGGCATCGGTTTGAACCGTTGCCTATGTGGGGGGTGCCAAAAACCCCCATTTTTAGCACTGGTTCAAAACCGGTGCCATATACCCAATTAGGCACCGGTTAACCGGTTCCTTTAACTGCTCTATCGCCATTTTTTGGGGGCGGTAGCTGTTTTAGGCACCGGTTAACCGGTGCCTATTCACCCAATAAATTTTTTTTTTCCAATTTTCGTGCAATAATATTTTTTTTTAAAAAAAAAACTTGTGTAATTCCAGCAATTATATTAAATAAAATAATTAATAATATTATTATTATAATTACTTATAATAATAATATTATTAATAATTACAATAAGATATAAAAATAATATTAAAAACAAGAATTCAATTATATATATATATATAAATATTCCCAAATGCAATACAATAAAAAAAAAGTTGCTTACATATACAAATAATAGTAAGTAAAAATATAATGAATAATAAGTTATATAGTTCAAAAGTTAACATAAATAATTTACAATTACAATGTCATTTACATGTTGAAGGTGATAAAAGACGCCAACATGTCACAAACTTCATTAAGCTCCTTGATTGTCAACGGACCATCCTTTTGGACCTTGAAAAACTTGAAATACAAAAGCATTATGTTAAAATTAATTAATTAGGCAAAACAATATGTATTTTATCAAATATTACCTATATGACTTCTATGTAGCCCATTTCCTACATTATTTATCAAATGAACAATTTCTTTATCATAACATGTCAATGTTGGGTAGTTTTATGTGTGTAAGCCCTAAAATTGTATAAGAGAGCATTTTATTAAGGTTTATGACGCTTTTTACTCATAATGGCCCGAATATAGTCTATATGACTTTACTTTGCCCATTTCCTACATTTCTTATTAAATGAACTTTATTTATCTCATAACATGTCAATACTATCTAGTTATAGGTGTATAATGAAAGAAATCACATCAAAAGAGCATATTAACACAAAATGGCCCTAATATGGCCCATATGACTTCTATTCAGCCCATTTTCTACCTTTCTTGTCAAATGACCTTTTTGTTTCTCATAACATGTCATTGTTGGGTAATATTAGGTGTCTAAGGCTATAAATCTCATCAATATAGCATTTCAATAAGTTTAACACCGCAGTTTACTCAACATGGCCCAAATAGGGCCTATATGACTTCTATGTAGCCCATTTCCTACATTACTTATCAAATGAACTATTTTCTCATAAAATATCAATGTTGGGTAGTTGTATCTGTTTAAGCCCTAAAATTATATAGGAGAGCATTTTATTAAGGTTTATGACGCTTTTTACTCAAAATGGCCCGAATATGGCCTATATGACTTTACTTTGCCCATTTCCTACATTTCTTATTAAATGAACTTTATTTATCTCATAACATATCAATATTATCTAGTTATAGGTGTATAATGAAAGAAATCACATCAAAAGAGCATATTAACACAAAATGGCCCTAATATGGCCTATATGACTTCTATTCAGCCCATTTTCTACCTTTCTTGTCAAATGGCCTTTTTGTTTCTCATAACATGTCATTGTTGGGTAATATTAGGTGTCTAAGGCTAGAAATCACATCAATATAGCATTTCAATAAGTTTTAGGACTTACCTCATCAAGCTGTTGAGTGTCCGTATAATGAGTCACAATGTCAAGCATGAATTTCATCACATACAAAGCACAATCAAGTCCATTCTCTTGTTGTGCGCACTAGCATATGACAAACAAATCACATCAGTGAAACATGCAAAGGAAATGAGAAAATATTTACTAACATAAATTTTCAAGATAATCACAATATCATGTAAATTACCAACAGTGACTTCCATGTTGGACCCTTTAGAGCACGACAATGTAGCTTCTTCATAACACTGTTGTAAAAAAAGTACATTCAAATTTGATTAGTCGTATGACTACTAAATTAGTTATTATTAGCAATAATCATCACTAAGTTGCTATATATATTTACTTTTGCAATATAGACTTCACGAGCCACTTCTCTGATGATCGAGCTGAATCAAGGTGATAAATTGTGTTATTGGAATTACAAATCACCATGAGGCTCCAATGCTCCCTACATAAGTTCACAATAGACAAGCAAATTAATATTTAGAAGTCAACATATAATGAGGCCAAATCTATTGAATTTGACATGGTTAGACTTACTCTCTATAACATGGGGCGAATATGAACTTGTCTCCCGCACACACTGATTCCCTGATACTCTGTTCAACATAGTACAACACATCATGAGGGTTGTCTATGATTCTAGTAGTGGATAACTGCTCGGGGCATAACCACCCAACTTTACAAGGAGAATCAGTTTCAGTTAAGTGCTCCTGTAGTGCTCTGCGTGCATGAACATTGAATAATTAATCAGATGTAGGATAATCACCATCCATTTAAATAACTTGAAAAAAGTAGATTATGTGGGCATTGAAGTACCTCATGAATGTTTGAATGAGGGAAATGTTAAGCTTTGCACCACGTAGAAATTCCTTCACATCTTCTTTGCTGATCCATGCAACTGCATCCTCATCATATTGGAACATTACCTTAGGAAGTGCAACTTCCATGGGATCGACCAAATGACAAGCACTGTTATGATGAGCCCGGTCCCTTGCATCATACTTCCTTCAGGGTGAGCCCGGTTCCGTACTTTATCTTGTAATCTACCCATGTGTCTTTCAAAAGGGTAGCACCACCTCATGAACACTGGACCGCACAACTTAATCTCACGCACCAAATGAAGAACCAGATGAACCATTATGTCAAAAAATGAGGGTGGGAAATACATCTCAAATTTGGACAAAGTCACAACCACATCTGCTTGCAAATCATCTAGTGTATAAGGATCAAGAACTTTTCTACAAATTGTATTGAAAAACGAACAAAGGCTTGTAATCGCTTCCCTCACGTGTTTCGGTAGAATACCACGGATTGCAATCGGTAGGAATACTTGCATCATAATGTGACAATCATTGGATTTCATACTTGTCAGCTTCAATTCTCCATTTAAGGTTACAAATCTTTTCATGTTAGATGAATACCCTGATGGAACCTTAATGTCGTACAGACATGCACAAAACATACGTTTCTCTACCCTTGACAATGTATAGCAAGCCGGGGGTAAATAATTCTTTTCATCCTTACCTTCACCCTTAACTTTCTTCTTTGACGCATCTTTGGCCTTTCCCTTTCCCTTGCTCTTCTCCTTCCCTTTTTTCGAAACATTTTCATCTTCTATTCTCGGCTCCTTCCCCTTTTTAACCTTTTCTTGAGGCCACAATTCTGGACGAATCCCCATCTCTTTCAAATCTAACCGTGCACCCTTTCCGTCTTTTGTTTTGCCTGGGATATTCATAAGCGTCCCCAAAAGATCATCACACACATTCTTCTCTATATGCATCACATCAAGACAATGCCTAACGTCATTTCTCTCCAGTACAGAAGCTTCCAAAAGATTGATTCTTTCTTAAACAGAGCAGCTAGGACCACAATTTTTTCTGATTTTCCATACATCGTTCGTATCCCTTTCACCCGAGCACTAATCTCAGCACCAGTCAATGATCTAGGCGCAGTATCCTCTTCCACGGTTCCATCAAAAGCCTTTTTCTGCCTACGGTACGAGTGATCACGCCTAAGGAACCTTCGAGTCCGTAGGTAGACATCTTTGTGAGAATGAGTTAGGTATACGCTTGATGTGTCATCAATACATATGGGGCATGCTTTTTTCCCTTTGACCTTGTACCCACACAAGTTGCCATATGCAGGGAAGTCATTCATGGTCCACATAAGGGCTGCACGCAATGTGAACATCTCGTTCTAATGAGCATCGAAAACGGAAACCCCTTCGTCCCACATCTTTCTCAAGTCGTCAATAAGCGGCGCAAGGTACACATCTATGTCGTTTCCAGGTTGCTTAGGACCAAATATTAGCAATGAATGCATTACATACTTACGTTTCATGCACAGCCAAGGAGACAAATTATAAATCACTAAAAGTACCGGCCACGTGCTGTATTGGGTACTAAGAGTGCCAAATGGATTCATCCCAACCGTGCACAACCCAAGCCTTAAATTTCTGACTTCATTACCAAATTCCTCAAACTTCAAATCAATGTTCTTCCACTGTGGAGAGTCAGCTGGATGCTTCAGCATTCTGTTTTTCTTTCTTCCCTCTACATGCCACCTCAAGTTTTTAGCGTCTTTTGGTATTGAGAACAGACGCTTAAACCTTGGAATAATGGGAAGATACCACAACACCTTAGCAGGAGGTCCCTCCGTGCCAGGATTGCAACTCATGCGCTTGTACCGCGACCGCTTGCATTGTGGAGACTCCTGCAGTTGTTCATACTCATTTCGATACAAAATACAGTCATTATGACATGCATGTATCTTCTTATACTCCAAACCAAAGGGACACATGAGCTTCTTTGCGTAATAGTAAGACTTAGGAATTTCATTCCCATCAGGCAACATATCACTTAATGCGGTCAACAAAGAAGTAAAACTGATGTCCGTCCACCCATGCTTCGACTTAATGTTAAAAAGTGTTAGCACGGCCGATAGTTTGGAGTATTTTTTGCACCTGGGATACAAAGGCTTTTTGGAAGACTCCGATAATAACTCAAACACTTCACCTTCAACACCATGCAACATCTCATCCACTTGTTCATCCTCGACCTCATCCGCCTGATCATCATCGGCTCCATCCTCACCATTATCAACAATATAGTCATCATTCTCGTATTCCTCGTCCACATGAATCTCATTTCTTTTAACACGCACATCATCCCGATCAAGATCCTCATTGTACTCTCCACTTTCTCCGTGCCAAATCCACATATGGTATAATTGCCTAAACCCACAACATAATACATGATCTCTAATGATTTCAACACTATCGACCACATTCACATTATTACATTCAACACAAGGACAATAAAGGCCTTTGCCACCCAGTTTGCGTTGATAAGCTAAAGCCCTCTCGCTAAACTCTTGAACCCCATTCCAAAATTCCAATGTATCGCGTCTACCATACATCCAACCACGATCCTTCTCCATTTAGTAAATTGTCTCTAAACATATATAGCAACATATAATTTATAATGTGTAAGTGCTACATATTTTACGTAAATCAAATTCAAGTACAAAACGTGAATATACTATTCATATAGTGAAAAAATGCATGTTTCCGAAGGGTCCTTATCACTCCAACCTAACCCATCCTTGAATGTCTACTCTCACTAGTGAATGTATGTCAACTTTCCAATTTTAAGGAAAATCCGGCAGCATTTTCCCCTAGTTCTCCAAGTACACGATGTAGATAATTAATTACCCACATATGTACCCAGAGAACATAGTGAGGAAATGGTAAGCCAAGATGTTCCTTAAAATCGAAAAGAAAACATACATTCACCACCTAAGTGAGAGTACACATTCAAGAACAGTCCCAACCAGGGACTATTCAAGACTTTCTCCTAATGAGAAAGCCTTGAACGGGTATCCAGGCATATGATGATGCAAGTATTCTATATATTGTTGTATTTATTTGCAATTAAACAATACACAAGTGGCAATTTCATGAATAAACTTTTATTAAATGGATAAATAGAAAGAAATATAGCTAAGTAAAGTTTATAAGTCATACCAATATAGCAACTACCCACTTGAGCTTAATATGTAGTCCTCAAGCTAAACTCGTGCTTCAATTCACAAATCTATTAAAAAAAACAATAAAAAAAATTAGGTTATATATAAGGTATGTACTATTTCTTTTCATAACATGTCAATTCACTAATTTATTTATAAGCTAAAACACATCATTCATCGAACTAACAATTTCTAAACAATGTATTCACTACTTTAATTCATCTAATTTATTCAAAATTGCTAAACTAACAAGGTTACTAATCTTTAATTTTTTTCAAAATTACCCATCAAAACAACTTAAAAGTAACCATTCACCCATTCCAAAATTCATCTACTTTAGTAACAAGCAAGGTTACTAATCTCAAATTTATTCAAATATACCCATCAAAACAACTTAATATTAACCATTTCAACATTCCAAAATTCAACTAAATTAATAACAAAGTTCACTTATCTCTAACTTATTCAAAATAATCCATCAAAACAACTTCAAATTAACCACGTAACATACCAAATTTCACCTATTTAAGTACCAAGGTAAATATAGTCTGTAATTATTTTAAAATTATCCACCATAACACATTAAATTAACCATTAAAACATAATAAAATCAAACTAATTGAGAAAAATCACTAATATTTTAACAAATTCCCAATAAAACAACCTAAAATTGAGAAAAATTAGAGTATAATTATATTCAAACCTAAATTTTAATTTGCAAACAATGATTCAACATGCAAAACACAATAATATAAGTACATAATTAGAAAATAATTGTGAAATAAAAAAAAAGGAAAAACCTTGAAATAGTGAGGAAATTACCTCGGTGGTGGAGGAGGGCAGCAGCAGGTGGTGGAGGAGGGAACGGCACGGCTACCAGAGGGCAGCAGAAGCACTGCGGCGCGGCGAGCAGGTGGTGGCGCGACTTAGCTTCTACACCTTCATAACCCTCTTGAAATTGAATAGAGAAAGAGAAGGAACAGGGGGGAAAACCCAGTCAGGGGAGAAAGAGAAGGGTGGGGCTGGTGGCCGGCGACGGTGGCAGCGGTAATGGTGGTGGGAAAATGGAGAATGAAAATAGAGAGCTTAGGGCTCGAATAAATGAATGAAACAATGAAGAAATAGAGAAGGAAGAAGAAAGAAAGTATAGGTAGGGCACGTTTTTTTTTTTAAATAAGGCACCGGTTCAATTGGCACCGGTTCAAACCGGTGCCCTTTTTATTTTTGGCACCGCTTTGGGATGAACTGGTGCCTTTTCTATTTATGTAAAATTGCACCCAATTTTAGGCCGGTTTAGGACACCGGTTTGGCCTGAACCGGTGCCTTTATGGGGGTGCCTTATTGTATTTTTCTACTAGTAGATGGAAATGTATTCGTTTACAAGGCTAGATTGGTAGCAAAAGGTTACAGGTAAGTTCATGGTATTAATTACGATGAAACCTTTTCTCCAGTCGCAATGCTTAAATCTGTTCGGATCCTCCGAGAAATTAATGCATATTACAATTATGAAATATGGTAGATAGACGTCAAAACCTCCTTCCTCAATGGTATTTTGAAAAAAACTATGTATATGACACAACCTGAAGGTTTTTTCGACCAAAACAATGCTGGGAAAATTTTATGCTTAAAAAGCCCATTTATGGGCTAAAGCAAGCTAGTAGAAGTTGGAATCTGCGATTCGATGAAGCCATCAATAAGTTTGGTTTTACCAAGAATCCATATGAATACAAGAAGGTCAGTGGTAGTGACATCGCCTTCCTAGTCTTATATGTCGAAGACATATTGCTCATTGGAAACAACAATTCGTTGTTAGAGTCTATAAAGGCCTAGCTCGAAAAGTGTTTTTCAATGAAAGACTTTGGAGAGGTTCAGTACATATTAGGCATCAAGATCTATAGGGATATATCAAAAAGGGTGATTGGATTTAGCCAAATTACTTATATTGATAAGGTACTGGCTCGATTCGGCATGGAAGAGGCCAAGAGAGGTCACCTACTCATGTCACATGGAATAACCCTAAGCAAGAAACAGTGTCCACATACACGTAATAAGTGAGAAAGGATGTATTAGATTCCATACGCTTCGCTAATTAGATCGATCATGTATGCCATGATATGTAATAGGCCTGATGTATCGTATCCCTTGAGTGCTACGAGCCGTTACCAATCAGACCCATGAGAGGCCCATTGGACTGCGGCCAAGAATATCCTAAAGTATTTGAAAGGAACACTAGTAGAAAAATGTAAAAGAGCACCGGTTCAAAACCCCCCTATAACACTGGTTTTGAACTGGTGTTCGTTTGAGGGATGCCAAAAGTGAGAGTTTTGGTCACCGGTTCAGAACCGGTGGCAACACAATAATTATTGGAACCAGTTCGAATAAGATTCAATGGGAATAACACAGTTATTAGCACTGGTTTTTTTCAAAACCAGTGCCAAAAATGCCTTACAAAAACAAAATAAATATATATTTTTTTATGCTTTTTTCACCTGAAATTGTCAGCAGACTATTATATATATACATAGTATTCTTGAAACTGATAATTTCATTGATAGCCTTTAATTTACCTTTGCAAAAACAAAGAAAAAGAAATACATTGGATATATTCACTATAACAAGAGTAACAAATTCCTACATAAATTCACTAATTCACTAGCAAAGCAGCAACAACATAGTAGCAGAACAGCATCATCACAATTACTAGATAGTTTCAGCTCCGAAACAGCAGCACAGAGCAGAAATGCAACATTCGAAGCCTGAATCTCACACCATGCCACTGGCTGTTCTCTGGTTAGTGCAGAGCTTGTAAACTCTATGCAAGTATTGAATGATTAACAATAAGTAATTAAGATTGTACAAAAATTGACACAGAAAAAAGATATTTATGTGCAAGTAAGAAGATCTATGCAAGTTATAATAAAGTAATGTTGGGGTTTGGTGAGTCCGACTCAACGCGGAAACAAACCCAAAATATGACCGCACTCGCAATAAATAAAACCATAAACATAATTGAATTAATCACAAGATTAAGATAAAACGATTACCTTTGGAGCGTGCTTCGCCCAACCGGAAGGGGCTCTTACTTTGAAAGCAAGCCTCGAAATTACGACGGCCTCCAACGATAGTCCACCCACAACTCGACCACCGAAAACGGTCTAATGCCTTGGGGTTAGCAAGGCCAGACCAAAACCTGAGTAATTAATGAGTTTAAAGGTTTTCACAATGGTGATGCCTTTTTCAACTCTTACTCAAGTGCTCTTCCCAATTCCCCAAGTTAGGTATTTATAGGGAAGAGCTAGAGAGTGAAAATCTCTGCCATCAATGTGGGAGAATTTGATTTTCCCATTTTATTTTAAAGCTAAAATAAAATTAATAATCAAACTAGTAATAAATCAACAAGTGGCAAGCTCATCTGAGAGGTTAGGTGAAGACCATTTGGAGGAGTGGGGGACCAAACTTGCTCCCCACTCCCTCTCCCAAAACCGACCAACACAACACTTCACACACCTCTCACCATACGCCACATGGCACCCACCCTTGGACATCAAGGCACTCAAGGTGGGCTGCCTTGTCCGTGACTGCCTCGCCCAGCAGGCCTAGCAAAAGCGTACGGGCTGCTAGCCCTGCTAGCCAGCAAGCCCAGCATGCTTGTGCAGGCTGCTAGGGCTCTCAGCCAGCGAGCCACGCACCAAGGATGCGGGCTGCTTTTGGCCTTGCACCTTGGCCCAGCATTTCTAGGCAGCACGTATTGGCCCAGCCATGCTGCTGCTAGCTGCTGCGGCTGGTGCGCCTAGTTTGCGATGATAGCATTGGTGCGCATGCTAGCCACCATTCTAGGTCATATGCCTTTAGCACTGATTTTGCTTGGGGCATTTTGATGCTAGGTGTATTTTGGTCTTTCTTAATTTATTACTATTTTCACGTCTCATCTTTTACTATTTTTTGGCTCGACTTCAGATGTTCGGTTTCGACGCTCTAAGCTCGAATTCCCAACGTCTAAATATTAATTACTCGGTCGACTTATTAATTCCTTCCGGATTAATTCGTCGCTTCAGTTCGTTAGTTGCTTGGGTGTGACCCGAAGGGTTCTGTCAAGATTAAGCTGTAATATTAATTATGCATTAATATTATTGATCGGAAGCGGCCTCCACCCAGGCATTTCGATCACTTGACTTTACTTAATATATTATCTTTCTAATAATTCTGAACCCACTAACAAAATAGTACACTTGTTCGAAGGACACCATTCCTTTCAATATCCCACTTGTCCTTCCGGAAAAGTGCGCATTTAGTGTACATCCTTTTTCCTATGTCGCTTAATGTCTCTTCATGAACTATAAGGTAAGATTATTTTGTCATCCTTATTACATTCAGAAGTTTTTCTCGATTTCGAGTCCGACTGTCAATAAATAGATGATTTTTAAAATCCATCCGAGCACGACCATGCATTTTCACAGTCTCGCTCTACGAGAGGTCTTCTATACAACAAAGATATCTTCCATATTTTAGTAAGGGGACATTCCCAGTCTTGTAATGTTGCTCCTCTTACTGAGAGGACCTAGACGCCCGAGTGTTGCCGTTATAATCCCCTATTACGGCAGACGTTTGACAACATAAAAACGGACTAGTACTCAAGCAAGAGAACTCATAATACTCATGGTCGAGGAAATAGGTTCCGATATCCATAATGAGAAGTATACTTATGACGATTTTTAATCTCTTAAAGTAATCTTATAGGTTGATCCAGTATGGTTCTAAACCAATACCTATGCAAATGATTTATGACAATCATGTCCTCGTAGCACAAGAAAAAGGGCTATAAATCAGACTACACACTAATCTCAATTGGTCATTAATCGTCCACCGTTTAAATGACCTTGATTAGGGATAATTTTCGATTATAATATTCAATGTTCACTTAATAGGTGTTTCCTTACCAAGAATGGTCTTGATACCCTATTTTGAATATTCTCATAATCAAATGGACTCATTATTTAATCCTAAACCACAATTAAACAGCAAACGGAGAGATAAAATATTGCATGAAATCTATATTACTCCAAAACTTGAATGGTTTTTCTTAGTGTCTTACATTAAATGTCAAAATTAAATAAAACACTAAACAAGGAAATCAAGGCCAGTCTCCTACATGCATGATTCCCATTGCCACAACGTGCTTGTTGTGCTTCACTTGAGGCAAAGGTTTAGTAAGTGGATCAGCTACATTGTCATCCGTTCCAACTTTGCAAATTCTGATTTCACCTTCTGATTTCCATTCTCGAATCATGTGAAACCGTCGTTTGACATGTTTGACCTTTTGATGTTCCCTTGGCTCTCTGGCCTGAGCAATAGCTCCATTGTTGTCACAATAGAGGGCTATTGGACCCTTTATGGAGGGTACAACATCAAGTTCACCAACGAACTTACGAATCTAAACAGCCTCCTTAGCTGCTTCAGCAGCTGCTAAGTATTCGGCTTCAGTTGTAGAATCTGCAGTTGTACTCTGCTTGGCACTCTTCCTACTAAACGCCCCTCCATTTAGACAGAACACATATCTAGATTGCGATTTGAAATTGTCTCTGTCAGTCTGGAATCTTGCGTCGGTATAACCTTCCATAACTAATTCCTCTGAACCACCATACACCAAAAATTTATCGTTGTTCCTTTTCAGGTACATTAGGATATTCTTGGCCGCAGTCCATTAGGCCTCTCCTAGATCTGATTGGTAATGGTTCGTAGCACTCAAGGCATACGATACATCTGGCCTAGTACATATCACGGCATACATGATCGATCCAATAAGAGAAGCATATGGAATCTGATTCATTCTTACTCGCTCATTAAGTGTCTGTGGACACTGCTTCTTGCTCAGGGTTATGCCATGTGACATTGGCAGGTGACCTCTCTTGGCCTCCTCCATGCCAAATCGAGCAAGTACCTTATCAATAAAAGTACTTTGACTCAATCTAATCATCCTTTTTGATCTATCCCTATAGATCTTGATGCCTAGTATGTACTGAGCCTCTCCCAAGTCTTTTATTGAGAAGCACTTTCCAAGCCAGGCCTTTACAAACTCTAACAATGGAATTCTGTTTCCAATGAGCAATATGTCATCGACATATAAGACTAGGAAGGCGATGTCACTCCCACTAACATTCTTGTAAGAACAAGATTCATCTGGATTCTTGATAAACCAAACTTACTGATGGCTTCATCGAATCGCAGATTCTAACTTCTGCTTGCTTGCTTTAGTCCATAAATGGACTTCTTAAGCATACAAACCTTCCCAACATTGTTTTGGTCGACAAAACCTTCAAGCTGTGTCATATACACAGTTTCTTCCAAAATACCATTAAAGAAGGCGGTTTTGACGTCCATCTGCCATATTTCATAATTCTAATATCCAGCAATCGCTAGGAGGATCCGAACGGATTTCAGCATTGCGACTGGTGAAAAGGTTTCATCAAAATCAATACCATGAACTTGTCTGTAACCTTTTGCCACCAATCTAGCTTTGTAAATGAATACATTTCCATCTTTGTCGGTTTTCAACTTGAAAATCCACTTACACCGATAGGTGTATAACCTTCGGGTAAGTAAACCAAGTCCCAGACTTGATTTTCAAACATGGAATCCATTTTAGATCTCATGGCCTCTTGCCATTTAGTAGAGTCGGTGCTTGCCATCGCTTGCTTGTAAGTTGCCGGTTCATCTCCATCCATAATTAGGATGTCCGGATTCTAGGTTAATACTAAACCAAGATATCTATCAGGTTGAGATCTCGGCCTCTTAGACCTACGTAGGGTAATGGATTAAGCATTTGCATTGTCGTTTTGACTTTGCACATTTTGATCATTTTGACCCGTGTCAACAGATGTTGTTTGAGCTCTTTGACTGTCATTCTAAATTTGTTTCTCATCCTCACGAACTTTGTCGAGTTCGATTTTCCTCCCACTTGTCATTTTGGAAAGGTGTTCCTTCTCCAAAAGACACCATCGCGAGCAACAAACACTTTGTTCTCCGATTTGTTGTATACGTAATACCCTTTGGTTTCTTTTGGGTAGCCTACAAAGTAAACCTTGTCAGATTTGGGATGAAGTTTGTCAGAAATCAATTTCTTGATATATGCTTCGCATCCCCATATCTTTAGAAAAGACAACCTAGGAATTTTCTTCGTCCATAATTCATATGGAGTCTTTTCTACAGCTTTTGATGGTGCATGGTTAAGTGTTAGTGCCGCTGTTTGAAGTGCGTGTCCCCAGAAAGAGATAGGAAGATCACTAAGACCCATTGTTGATTGTACCATGTCTAACAAGGTCCGATTTCTCCTTTCGGATACTCTGTTCCATTGTGGAGTTCCTGGAGGTGTCAATTCTGAAAGTATACCCTTTTCTTTCAGATGGTCATCGAATTCTTGGCTCAAGTATTCACCACCTCGATCCGATCGAAGGGCTTTGATTTTCTTGCCATGTTGATTTTTAACTTCACTCTGAAATTCTTTGAGCTTTTCAAACGATTCACATTTATGTGACATTAGGTATACATAACCATATCTACTATAGTCATATGTGAAGGTGATAAAATATCGGTGTCCATTATTTGTGGCGGAGCTCATTGGTCCACATAAATCAATGTGTATTAGACCTAATAAGTCTGTTGCCCTCTCTCCCAACTTGGAGAATGGTTGTTTAATTAACTTGCCTAATAAACATCCCACGCAATTCTCAAACGATTCCAAATCGAAAGAGTCAAAAAAACCTTCCTGTAGAAGTCTCTTGATGCATTTGATGTTAATGTGGCCAAGACGACAATGCCACAAGTAAGTCTGATTTGACTCCATGGTCTTAGCTCTTTTAGTATCATTATAAACAATTTAATCTAACCACACAAACGTTTCATTCCATAAATATAAACAAGAAAAGTCTTGTGATCAAATTCAAAATGACGTCTAACGCCAAAAGATCAAAATATGGTAGATAAAACTAAAAAAGTTTTAAATATAGACAAAAATATGAGATTACAAGCCTTCTTTGGAAAGATTATCTTAATCTTTCACTTGTGTACTCATATCCACTTGAAAAGCACTGCTCACTTTGTTCCTTAAATAGGAGCATATAGTGAGCTAATTTTCCGGTATCTAATACCTCAAAAATTGCTTATTATCAAGTGTAAAGATGATACCTGATGTTGAGGTTACTTTTCTTTTCACCTCATCTTCCAGATACATGCTACATTCTCTTTTGTTGTGTCCGGGTTTACTACAATAGAAGCAGCGTATCTTAGCTTTGTTCTTGAACTCCTTCTTCTTTGATCTTAGAGCAACCTTAGCCTTCTTGCAAGAATAGGTTTTTTGGAGTTCTTGGACAACTTCCATCAAAGACAGTTTGTTCCGTTTGGCCGTGAGTCACATCTTTAATGCAACATACCCCAAGTGGAGTGAGTTTAGTAGCATGTGAGTCGCTTGCTCATCGTCCACTAGTTTTCCAATTAGCTCCAGATGGGTGAATAACCTTGTCATGTTGAGCACATGAGCTTGAAGTGGCATCCCGGGACTAAGTCATGCACTATAGACCTTAGCCCATACTTCTTGTCTCTCTTTCGTGAGACACCTATCTTGCGGTGGCTTGATCCTCATGTTCGAGAGTGACCTAGTCACATCTTCCACAAGTCCATCATAGTTGACTCTGGTACTCTTGGTGACCATCAAATTGACTACATCCTTAAGAGCTTTAAGCATCATTTCCGGAAAATAGTTGGAGAACTTCCCCTTCCATTGAATCGGGATGGAGTTTGCCATGAGTCTGGAAACTCGTTTGCAATCCACACTCAATTCCTCATGTGCCTCATCACTCATAATCCTCTTTGAGTAGAAACTCGGGATTTGAGTGTCCAGAATTTGCTCTAAGTAGCAATTTCTGAGGGTCTTTCGGAGTTCATCTTCCCATTCCTTAAAGTTTACCAAGTTCAGAGAAATTGGCAACTTTTCAGGCCATTCTGGGAGCATAAGGTTATTGTCATTAGTGGAAGACATGATTCTACAGTTGAAATAATTTGAAATAAAGAACCATTCATAATACTTAAATAAGATTGAACTCATGCATTTTAATCAAACTTATTTAAAACGTCTTATTCACACATTTAAAAGTTGTCCCCATTTTGGGTGAGAATAAGTTGATTCCAAGATCAAAAGAAACAAAGAGTGGTTAAGCATGCTTTGGCTTGTCTTAACACTCAATCTCCTAAGGTAAGCAACGCTTTGCTAATGGCTATCAACCACTCTTGTTGAATAAATCGTCGCATCTAATGCTCTCTCAACAATTTATCCACTTTGCCACGACATGTTAGGACTCCATCACTCATGTCGTTGAGTACAACCAAAACCAACTTGCATACCCGATATGCCTTACGTTCCTTGGAGAAGTAGTGATGCCTCGCTTTGGCATAGCTCACCACTACCCTCGTTCGGTTGGTAAGTGTTGTTTTGGAAAGGCAAGTTTTACCCAATATTTAGGGACCTAGGGTTTCTATGTTGGTTGATTTAAGTGAACTTAATTAATCATCACAACATTCGAAATCCTCAACATGCATCTAACATATAATTCATATACATAAATGTATATATATCGAAAAACATAAATAGAGATTCATTTGGCAACTAGCATAACCCCTTGAGATCTTCAAATCTTCAAAAGGTCTTCATTTGCAACTTCATGGCTTCGTCTTCCAAGACTTAACAAAAATAAATGCAACTACTAGTATCTACGATTAGGACTTATCTAAATATTAAGGTACAAAAATACTCAATGGTTCGCATACCGTTTTTAGATTTACAAAAATACATCACGGATCATAGTCCGTATTTTCTATCCTAATCGGTCCCCACTAGTTGTCATTTCATAAAACCTGTGAGAGAATATACATTCCATTCATCCATTCACTATCTGTGAATGGCCCATGCATTTTACAACGATAAACAAGTAACAATGCATAAACATGCGAGAACTAGTAACTAATCTAGGTGGTTAACCCAATTAACACACCTAATTAAAACTAGTCAAAGTTGTTTTAACCAGTTATGAAAATAATAAATGAAGCTCCCACTAAATTCCTTATGCAACTTAATTAATCTAATTAATTAAGTCGGTAAACCCAAATATTTGTCAAAATTAAATTTTGCAAATGTCGCTCAAAAAACCGAGGGCTAGCCTCCAAAATTTTAATTAAATAAACAAAATAATTAAAATAATTAAAACGACAATTTAAACAAAAACTTACGTAGTCCAAAATGTCTAAGTGCCTAGCACTAAGACTTGCAGAGCTCACACCCCGCACAACAGTTTGATAGTCAATGAACGTGGGAGTGGGCCAGATGTCGCTAAGCGTTACACCGCCCACATCAGCGAACTTTCACGCGTCAATAATGTGGCCCTTGATGGCCATGTTGTACGAACTCATTGCACTACATTGCTATGCAAGCAACATCTACGCATATTACCCTTATTTACATATTAAGCAATGCCTAAATTAGCTTCAAAAGAGCATTGCCTTAAAACCCGGGGTTAATGTGCCAATGATGGGATTGTGCGCATCGTGCCACAAACACGTAGCACATCCAATCGCACTCCCCGCAACACCAAGCATGCACACGGGCTGTTTGTGCTCGCACCAGCCACGAACAGCCCAGCGTAGCAACACGCACAGCGCGCACAACACCATGCTGCAACTTGTTGCTCGCTGGTGCGCCACGATGCTGGCAGCGAGCAGTAGTGTCAGCCTTCCCTCGCACACACGCACGAGGCGCCTAGCAGCCTCGACAACCTCATGTGGGCTGCGTGAGCAGCCTAGCTGGTCGAGAGCAAGCTCGAGGCTCTTAAGCCTCGACTTGTGTGCTCATGCCTAAGAAAAAAATGAAATGAATTCATCCATGTGTCCTTAATTTTAGAATTTATTTTGAGGAAAAATGAAATTAATAACAACTCCAACTTAAATAATTTCATCCATGTGCAATTAACCAAAATTATTTCCAAGAACCATTCTTAATAAAATTGGTTTAAACTTGGTGTAACAAAATAAATTAGGGCAGTTCTCATTATTAATTTAATCAATTTAAATTAATCATGAGATTTTGACAAAATAAAAGGGAGTTGGAAAAATGAACATAAGTTCAATAAAACTCCAAATTTAATACTTGTGAATACTTAAAATATGAAGATAAACAAATTTCTGTCAAAAGTTTTAAACTTTATGATTCCAATCAACTAAAATGATTAAATCAACAAAGTTTAACCAAAAAATATGGAATTTAGTAACTCAAAGTTTCAATCACTTAACATAATTAAAGATTGAATCTTTAGTACTTAGAAGCCTCAAACACCAGCAATTTCACACATAATGCAATTAATTTGCAATTATGTGAAAAATAAAACCAAGCTTTCAATCATAAAGTACCACCAAGAAATTATGCCTAAAGAGGTTTAAAATTGCATATAAATTAAGAAAAGAACCAAATACATAACCACCATAAATATGCAATGAATTTTCAAGGTTAGAAAGACTTAAAATTTTTCGTCATAACGAAAAATCCCTCGAAAAGTGCATTTCTGGTCGTTTTTTGGCTAAAAACCAATCCCTAAAAGGATAAAGCCATTTCTAGAACGCCTTTTCCTCCCAAAATTCACTATTTTTAGGTCAAAATCTGGGTTCGGGAGCTGAAGACAGCTCTAATACGAGGTTAAAATAGATAAAAACACCTGCTAAAAACACGAAAATGGTTTTTAACACCTCAAAAAAAAAATGGGTATTAACACCATACAAATTTTCAAAAAATTGGTATTACCACCACTTAACGGTTTCCGTTAAAAAATTCCGTTTAATGTGGTCCACAGTGACACGTGACACTATTTTATTTGTTTAAAAAAAACTAAAAAAAAAATTTTAAAAAATTAAAAACCTAAAACTACCCCAGCCCCACCCATCGCGCCACCACCGGCGTCCCCAAACCCACCCCCTTCCGGCGTCGGCGTCCCAGTGAATCGCCTGGCGCCGGTGACCCCACCCCCACCACCCTTTCCTCCACCTACGCACCCCACCCCTTCCCTTTCCCCATTTTCATTCCCAACCCACGACCCCGAAACCACCCTAAACGGGTTTTAGGGTTTCGTTTGGGGTGGTAGGGAATCGATTAAGGGAGGGGGAAATGAGAAGGACGGCGTTTCCGGGGGAGGAGGAAGGGGAGGAGGGGCGTTTTCCGGGGGAGGGGGCGTTTAGGGTGGTTTCGGGGTGGTGGGTCGAGAAATGAAAATGGGGAAAGGGAAGGGGTGGGGTGCGTAGGTGGAGGAAAGGGTGGTGGGGGTGGGGTCGCCGGCGCCGGGCGATTCTCTGGGACGCCGGACGCCGGCAGGGGGTGGGTTTGGGGACGCCGGTGGTGGCGCGGTGGGTGGGGCTGGGGTGGCTAGGGTACTTTTAGGTTTTTTTTTTAAAATTTTTTTTTTTTAAAATTTTTTTTTTTTTTTAAATTTTTTTTTTTTTGGCCAATAACAAAGCGACACGTGTCTATATGGCCCTACTTAACGGATTTGTAAACGGAATAAGTTACGTGGCGGTAATGCCCAATTTTTTGAAATTTGGGTGGTGTTAAAATCAATTTTTTTTTTTTTTGGAGGTGTTAAAAACCATTTTCGGGTTTTTAGCAGGTGTTAAAATCTAAAATAACCCAGAAAAATTAAGCCATAAAAACACCATGAAAAATATTATGATTTTAAAAGTAAACGAGCGAGACTCTGATACCACTGTTGGGGTTCGGTGAGTCCGACTCACCGTAGAAACAAACCCAAAACAAGACCGTACTCGCAATAAATAAAACCATAAACATAATTAAATTAATAACAAGATTAAGATAAAACGATTACCTTTGGAGCGTGCTTCGCCCGACCGGAAGGGGCTCTTACTTTGAAAGCAAGCCTCGAAATTACTAAGGCCTCCAACGATAGTCCACCCACTACTCGACCACCAAAAACGGTCCAATGCCATGGGGTTAGTAAGGCCCGACCAAAACCCGAGTAATTAATTAGTTCAAAGGTTTTCACAATGGTGATGCCTTTTTCAACTCTTACTCAAGTGTTGTTCCCAATGCCCCAAGTTGGGTATTTATAGGGAAAAGCTAGAGAGTGAAAAGCTCTCCCATCAATGTGGGAGAATTTGATTTTCCCATTTTATTTTAAAGCTAAAATAAAATTAATAATCAAACTTGTAATAAATCAACAAGTGGCAAGCTCATGTGAGAGGTTAGGTGAGGACCGTTTGGAGGAGAAGGGGACCAAACTTGCTCCCCAATCCTTTTCCCGAAACCGGCCAACACAACACTTCACACACCTCTCACCATGCGCCACATGGAACCCACCCTTGGGAATCAAGGCACCCAAGGTGGGCTGCCTTGTCCGTGGATGCCTCGCCCAGTAGGCCCAGCACAAGCGTGCGGGCTGCTAGCGCTGCCAGCCAGCAAGCCCAGCATGCTTGTGCGGGCTGCTAGCGCTCTCAGCCAACGAGCCACGCACCAAGGATGCGGGCTACTACTAAGAGCTCCTGCTGGCCTTGCGCCTTGGGCTAGCCTTGCTAGGCAGCAGGCATTGGCCCAACCATGCTGCTGCGGCTAGCGCGCCTAGCCTTGCAATGCTAGGATTGGTGCGCTATCACGCACCAGCCAGCCTAGGCTCGGCTTGGTGCGCATGCTAGCCACCATGCTAGGTCATATGCCTTTAGCACTCGGTTTGCTCGTGGCATTATGATACTAGGGGTATTTTGGTCTTTGTTGATTTATTATTATTTTCACGACTCGTCTTTACTATTTTTTGACTCGACTTTTGACGTTCGGTTTCGACGCTCTAAGCTCGAATTCCCGACTTCTAAATATTAATTACTCGGTCGACTTATTAATTCCTCCCGGATTAATTCGTCGCTTCGGTTCGTTAGTTGCTTGGGTGTGACCCGAAGGGTTCAGTCAAGATTAAGGTGTAATATTAATTATGCATTAATATTACTGATCGAAAGCGGCCTCCACCCAGGCATTCCGATCACTTGACCTTGCTGAATATATTAGCTTTCTAATAATTCTGAACCCTCTAACGGAATAGTACACTTGTTCGAAGGACTCCACCCAAACTTAAGATTAATTTTCTAGGAGTAGTGTTGTCAAAACGATAACAACTCGTAAGAGTTATTCTGCAAGCAAACAAAATTCTCAAATCCAATTTACCCCACACAACTCCCTCATTGCCCCTGCTCTGCTCCTCACACACAGTAGCCCGTAATTTCAATTTAAGCCACAAGGCAGCCTGTACACCAATGCACAATCACACCACAGGCACACACCACAACAACTCTTATTCACAAGCAAGTGTGTTACAGCCCCTATAATCATATGAATTTACATCTAAAATTATAAACAAAATGACATTAGATACTATTATACTCACAAAACCATTACAAACAAAACAAGGCACCAAATCCACACAACAGACTCAAACATTTATCAGTCACTTGCACCAAAAGATGTTGTCACTAAGGATAATCAAGAAGAATCATTTCATTTAACTCTAACAACAATTTGCACCAAATTCAGTCATTCAAATTCAGGCAAAGCATAAAATCAGTCGTCAAATACCAAAAAGAACATCTCAGCCCTGAAGTCGATCAATGAAAGGAATGGTGTCCTTCAAACAAGTGTACTATTTTGATAGTGGGTTCAGAATTATTAGAAAGCTAATATATTCATTAAGTTTGAGTGATCGGAATGCCTGGGTGGAGGGCGCTTCTAATCAGTAATATTAATGCATACTTAATATTATAGCTTAATCTTGACTGAACCCTTCGGGTCACACCCAAGCAATGAACAAACCGACACGACGAAATAATTTAGAAGAAATTAATGAGTCGCCGAGTAATAAATATTTAGACGTCGGAAATTCAAGCTTAGAGCGTCAAAACCGAGCATCGGAAGTCGAGTCAAACAAGATGAGACGGCAATATCGTAATAAATCAACAATGACCAAAATATCCCTAGCATCGGAACCCCGAGTGCTAGGGGGTTAGCCAAGCTAGCAGCCCGCATCAAGTGCGAGGCTTGCTAGCAAGCTGCTGCCAGCAGCCCGCACTTTGTGCGTAGGGCGCTAGCAACAGCCCTCGGCTGCAACAGCCCGCAGGCATGAGCGTGGGCGTGCTGACCGAGAGAGCTAGCAGCAGCAGCCCGCACTTTAGTGAGGGGCTAGCTAGGTCCGTGAGCAATAGGGAAGCATGTGAGGAGCTTTAAGTGTGAGGGACATGTGGCACAAGAAGAGGAAGAGAGTGGGGAGCAAGTTTGGTCCCCCCCCTCTCCAAGTGGTCCTCACTTCCCTTCACATTTATTGATGACACTTGTTGTAGTTTGCTTATTTATTTTGTTTTAACTTTAAAATAAAATATGGAATTCTCATAGTCCCACAATGATGGGAGAGAATTTCATACTCTCATCATTCCCTATAAATACCCAAGTTGGGATTTTGGGAATGATGCTTGAGTAGGAGTTTAATAGGGCATTGCCATTGCAAAAACCCTTGAACTCACATAATGCTCTGGTTTTGGTCGGGCCTTGCTAACCCCGAGGCAACGGACCTTAAATTTGGTAGTCGTTTTGCGGGTGGATCTCCGTTGGAGGCCTTCGTGTTTTCAGGGCTAGCTTTCAAGTAAGAGCCCAATCGGTCGGGCGAAGCACGCGACAAAGGTATATTTCCTATTTTGCCGTTTATGATTATTTTATGCATTAGTGATATTAATTATTGCGAGCGTGATCCTTGGCTCGGGTTTTTTTTCGCAGTGAGTAAGACTCACCAAACCCCAACAATCAAATCCGCATAAAATCAATCAATACACATCTTAAGGAGTAAGGGATAGTTCAGGCTTATTTAATAGAGAAGGGAGGGATTCACGGAGTCAAAAATTTGATTGTTTAGAACATACATAATGAACAAATTCAAAAGCAGAAATCATGGCTTGAATATTTCCAGTACATTCGACACTTCTGTACACGCCTCCATAAGTCATCTCAGCAATTATCTGATGAAAGAAGCATAAGAACATGAATTAGTAAATCACAGTCGCAATAAGGTCATGTTATGTAGTCATTTAGGATCCAGAGTATGGAGTAAAAATCATACCCTTTTCAACTGGTTTATCATGATCTTTTGGGTTCACAAATCAATCACACCGAACTTCTTGATGGCAAGGCAGCTATAGCAGCAGCCTTGGCAGCATAGCAGAAGCTGCAACATTGCCAGGTTAGCTTCACTAGTCCCTCATTCCTAGTCGAATTCCATTATACAACCTACATTTAAAATTGAATGTAGAATTCCATTATACAACCTACATAGCCAATACGATGGTTATAGTCTTTTGCATAATCTTATGCAATTATCTGCAGACTTCTTAGGGGTATAGTCAGAGCACCAAATTTATAACATACGGAAAATGAAGTCAATATAAACTACTAATAATAAAACAACATTTATCATTCATCTTCATGCATATCACATCCCTCCACGACTTCATCCATTCTTGTCCATATATTCAAGTGGCTAATATTTCAAGGAATAAAAAATCCTAAACTGAGTTTACTGTGTCTTTACAAGCCCTAGTTTAACCTCATTTTCATTATTCTGCATTTACCTTAATTATTACAAGGCCTAATCTAATATGGTAGTAGAGCTAGAAATTATTATACAACAAGAACTTCAATAATCATAAAAAAAAATTGTATAGTTACAAGCAGGAAATAAATATGAAAGAAACAGATGATATAAGAAGCTTACATATTCTGGAATAGTGTTAAGCCAAGAGTGGGAAAATTATCAAACCCGCATGAGTCACCAATACCGCTGAAAAACCACTTAAAGCAGCTCCAGATTAGACTAATGCTTAAATACTTCCCAAGACATTTCACTTGTTTCCTGCAAATGAAGAAAGTATACAAATTAAAAGAAAGGAACAAATGAACTCATATATGAGAATAAAAGGCCAATATCCCTTTTTCAAAAAGATATATGGTATTTTTTGGCGCACAAAATACTATATTATCTAGCACCATGGAGTTTAAACAACATCATACTGCAACTTCAATTACAGCTTTAAATTCATAATTTCATATGCAAATTGCCATAGATAAGATAGGATAGGAATTTAACATACAATATTGCTAGCCTTCCGGTGTCTTTGGAAAGAAAGAGGATACCAAGTATATACTTATGAAATGTTTTTTTTTTTTACAGACCTAGCAACATGGATTCAAGAAGTGAAATGCAAAATGTAAGTAAACAAAAAAAAAAAAAAAAAAAAAAAAAAAAAAAACAAACAAAAAAAAAAAAACAAACAAAAACCTTCTTTTAGATTTTGGAAGCTTCCATTGGACAATTCTTAGTTAAGGGTTCCTATTTCATTCTTACAAATCATATTTGTACCAGTAATTGGTTAATTACTCAAATCATCATGTCCAATACCATAAAAGAATCAACCGTATTAATTTGGAATGGCATAATCAGATGTTGATCAGATTGTAATTAAAAACAGATCTAAGATCATACACACTTGTCTAACAACCTTGTTATATGAGATATATCATAAAGTACCTATTTCATACACCAAAATGTCATTAAAAGTTTAACACTTTCATTAACCCAACAAAAAAGAATTGTGCAGTCATATTACTACAAGAGCAGAATATACCTGAATCCTATAAATTTGGCATTAGTATAAATAAGTTGATGTTAGCTTCATCTAGATAGAACACAAATTCATTGGAGTTTTCATTTACAATTAATGGTCTTTATAAATTATAACTTTGTCCTTAACCCACCCTAAACCCACCTGATCCACCACTTTAACCCACCCTAACCCTAACTCGAACCCACCTTAACCAACTAAATTCATACAGAACAATGGAACAACTCCTCATTTATCTTAATTATCATTCAGAAACAGATGATTTCATACTTCATACACAATCAAGAATATTTCTTTACTAAATTCAATAACAATGCAATTATTCTACCAAATAAAACATAACATATATTCCACAAAACTTCAAATTAATATCAAATTGTACTGGCTAAAATGATAATTTCTGCGTAAAATTGGCAGAAACTAAAGCAAGTCAAGCAATTAAGATCAAATTTGACACTATAAAATCAATAATTACAAAAAAAAATAAAAATAAAAATTGTAAATTATCATATAATAAGCTGGAAACAAGATAAAATTCAACATTTTACAACATTGCAGCATCAAATTTGAGAAATTAACAAGCCCAAACAAAATAATAATATAAAGAAATTAAAACAGAAGTGAGAAACAAAAAAACGTATCGGATTTTGATGGGACTAATTTTGCCGGCGGCGAGTGATGCCGGTGATAAGATCTTGGCTGAATTTTGCAAATGATTTTAAATTATCGACAACCGAAGCAACTGGGTCCATTTGGATCCTAACCCTAAAATAATAGGATTTGAAGAGTGGATCGTGAGTAAAAATGGAGTAATTTTTCGAACAATAATACATAAGTTAAACCCAAAAAAATCAAGGAATTTAACCTGAATAATTGGACCAAATGCAAACCTGAAGAACCCAGAAACCCTATCATCAAATTTCTGATTTTTGAATCGATAATTGATTCAAGTTTGTTGTTGTAGTAGTAGTTGGTTCAAATTGACGACGGCGACAACGGTGGTTGTGGCCAATCGATGCTTGCATGGTTCGAATAGGCGGCGGCGTTGGTGGTTGTGCGAGGGTAAATGAAAGAGAGAAATAGAGAGCTAAGACGAGAGTGAATGCAAGGTGGGATGGATATATAGACAGAGAGCTGAGAGGAGAGTGCGCCGTCGAGGTGGAATGGACGGCGGCACGTTGGAGAGAGGAAAGAGAGAGAGAAGAGGGAGATCTAGTTGAGGAGAGTGGAGAAAGAAAAGAGAGATTGAAGGTCGAGGGTTAGGAAAGAGAAAGAGAACGCGGAAAGAGACATAAAATAGAGGGGCGTTTTTTGGATTTTTTTTTTAACTTTTGCCACCGGTTCAAAACCGGTGGGATTAATCTTTTCCCCACCGATTCGGTTTGAATCGGCGGTAATAATCTTCCCTCAAAATTCCGCCCAATTTTCCCCTTATTTTTCCCACCGATTTTTAAAAACCGGTGGTCATTGATCGGTGCCAATGACCTTTTTTCTACTATTGGAACAAGGATAAATTTCTTGTGTATGGTGGTTCGGAGGAATTAGTTGTTAAAGGTTATACCGACGCAAGCTCCTAGATAGACATAGACGATTTCAAATTGCAATGTCGATATGTGTTCTGTCTGAATAGAGAAGCGTTTAGTTGTAAGAGTGTCAAGCAGAGCACAACTACAGATTCTACAAATGAAGCCGAATAATTGCCAAATGTTGAAGCGGCTAAGCAGGTTGTTTGGTTTCGTAAGTTCGTTGGTGAACTTGATGTTGTACCCTTCATCAAGTGTCCAATAGCCCTCTACGGTGACAACAATGGAGCTATTGCTCAGCTAGAGAGCCAAGGGAACATCTGAAGGTCAAACATGTCAAGCGGCGGTTTCACATGATTCGAGAATGGAAATCAGAAAGTGAAATAAGAATTTGTGAAGTTGGAACGGATGACAATGTAGTCGATCCACTTACTAAACCTTTGCCTCAAGTGAAGTATAACAAGCACGTTGAGGTAATGGGAATCAGGCACATTGGAGAATGGATTTGATTTCCTTGTTTAGTGTTTTAGTTAATTTTTAAACATTTTACTGTAAGGCATGAAGAAAAACCATTCAGGTTTTGGATTAATTTGAAATTACGTTCAATTTTATCACTCTATTTTCTGTTTAATTATGGTTTAGGATTAAATAATGAGTCCATTCGTTTATGAGAATATTCAAAATAGGGTATCAAGAGCAATCTTGATAAGGAAACACATATTAAGTGAACGTTGAATATTATAATTGAAAATTATCTCAAATCTAGGTCATTTAACAATGGAATTTTAATGACCACTTGAGATTAGTGTGTAGTTTGATTTATAGCACCGTTTATTGTGCTACAAGAACATGATTGTCATAAATCATTTGCACAGGTATAGGTTTGGAACCATATTGGATCGACCTATGAGAATACTTTAGGAGATTTAAAAAAACGTCATAAGTATACTTCTCATTATGGCTATCGGAACCTAGTTACTCAACCATGAGTATTGTGAGTTCTCTTATTTGAGTACTAGTCCGCTTTGATGTTGTCAAACGTCTGCCATAATAGGGGATTATAACAACAATACTCGGGCAGCTAGGTCCTCTCAGAAAAAGAAGCTACATTATAAGACTGGGAATGTCCCCCTTATTAAAAATAGGGAAGATGTCTTTGTTGTTTACAAGCCCTCTCAAAGAGCAAGATTGTAAAATGCATGGCCGTGCTCGGATGAATTGTAGAAATCATCTGTTTATTAACAGTCAAACTCGGGAATCGAAAAACACTTTTGGACATAACAAGGATGACGAATAAATCTTACCTTATAGTTCATGAAGAGACATTAAGTGTCATAGGAAAAAGGCTATACACTAAATGCACACTTGTCTAGAAGGATAAGTGGGAGATTGAAAGGAATTGTGTCCTTCGAACAAGTGTATTATTCCGATAGAGGGTTCAAAATTATTAGAAAGCTAATTATTCAGTGAGGTCAAGTGATCGGAATACCTGGCGGGAGGCCGCTCCCGATAAGTAATATTAGTGAATAATTAATATTACAGTTTAATCTTAACTGAACCCTTGGGCCACACACCCTAGCAACTAGCGAACCAAAGCGACGAATTAATTCAGAAGGAATTAATGAGTCGCCCGAGTAATTAATATTTAGACGTCGGAAATTCAAGGTTAGAGCGTCAAAACCGAGCGTCGAAAGTCGTATCGAAAATAGTAAAATGACGAGATGAGACAAACTAATAAATCAACAATTATCGAAATGCCCCTAACATCATAACACCCCGAGCAAACCGAATGCTAGGGGCATATGGCTTAGCATGATGATTAGCATGCTCACTAAGACGAGCTTTGGTTGGCTAGTGCATGCTAGAGCACCCATGCTAGCATGGGTGGGAGCGCAGCCATGTGCGTGCATTGGCTAGCAAGCCAAGCTACAGCATCCAGACGCAAGGGCTAGCAAGCTAGGCGCGCCAGCCTGTAGCAGCATGGCTGCGTGTTGCTGGCCTTGCGTGCAGCTGGGCCTCGGCCAAGCAGCCTGCACGCAAGTACGAGGCCTGCTGGCTGAGTGTATGGCAGAAACATAGCAGCCCACGCTTGTGAGTCTTGGTGCCCAATTGTGGGTGCCAAGTGGCGCAAAGCTAGAGGGGGTGTGAGGGGTGAGTTAGACAGTTTTTAGGAGAAGAGTGGGGAGCAAGTTTGGTCCGCCCCTCCTCAAAATGGTCCTCACCTAACCCCTCATGTGATCTTAACACTTGTTGATTTATTAGTAGCTTGCTTATTTATTTTATTTTAGATTTAAAATAAAATGAATAAAATCAAAATCTCCCACATAAAAAGATGATCGGAATTTTGAGAGCCTTTGCCTATAAATACCATCCTAGGTACTTAGGAATTCTTCACTTGAGTAAGTGTTGAAAAAGGCATCACATTGTGAAAACCTTTGAACACTAATTACTCGGGTTTTGAGGTCGAGCCTTGTTAACTCCAAGGCAATGGACCGAGTTCGCTGGTCGCGTTGCAGGTGGACTTCGAAGGAGGTCAGCGTGTGAGCGGGACTTGAAGGCTTTCAAGTAAGAGCTTGTTTTGGTGAGCGAAGCACGCTACAAAGGTAACAATTAATTACTTAGTCTTGTGTTTATGTTAATTATGTTTATGGTTATAATTATTGTGAGTTTGGTTTTGGGGTCGGGTTTCCTTCCGCGGTGGGTCGGACTCACTGAAACCCAAAAACAATGGTAATGATCATAATTTAATACCAATAAAGGATTATTAGAGTTCTTCATTGTTACCAATAACCCAAAAATAATGGTAATGATCATAATTTAATACTTATGGATGATTAATATAGTCTTCATTAATCAGATTGGGAGGAATTTAAAGGCGTATATTGATGACATGAGAGTCAAATCCAAGCTAAAGACGGATCACCTTGCTGATCTCCGAGAAACCTGCACCTCACTTAGGCGGCATAAGGTCATGTTAAATCGTAAAAAGTGTGTTTTTGGTGTTGAGTCTGGGAAGTTTCTCCGATTTTTGATTGATCAAAGGGGGATAGAGGCTAACCCCAAGAAGATATAGGCGCTGATTGACATGAAGTCACCCTGCACTGTCAAGGAAGCACAGAGGCTTACTGGTTGTCTGGGTGCGCTTGGGAGATTCCTTAGCCGGTCAGGTGACAAATGCCTTTACTTCTTCCAGGCAATCAGGAAGAAGACTAGATTTGAATGGGGAGATGATGGTGGGGAGGCCTTTCAAAAATTAAAAGAGCATTTACACTCCTTGCCAAGGCTTGTTAACCCTTTTCCATGTGCTGTTCTCCTTGCTGAGAGAGACGCCAATCGGCTCCTAATCAATTTCATTAGCCATGTGCTCAGGAATGTCGAACTTCGGTACCCCATGGTTAAAAAATTTTGTCTTGCGCTTTACATGGATGTTAAGAAGTTGAAACCACACTTCTTGGCACATTCGGTGGTGATCTACACAGATCAGCGCCTCAAGCGGCCAATGACAACTATGGACTCATCCGGCATAATATTCAAGTTGGCTATTGAAATGCAAAGTCTTGAAATCACCTATGAACCAAGAAAGGCAGTGAAGGATCAGGCGTTTGCCGAATTCATTGTCCAAATAACAATGTCGGTTGCTTCAGATAACCTTGATCAGGTTTGGAAGGTGCATGTAGACGGGAGCTTTACTATGAACGGTTTTGGTGCAGGCATAATCTATGAATACCTTGAAGGGGAAAGATATGAGTATGCACTACGGTTCAAGTTCCAAACGTCAAACGATGTAGCAGAATATAAAAACCCTATTAGCCGGTATCCGCATGTGTAAGGCGGCAGGGGCAACAAAAATTGACGCCTGCTCAGACTCTTAGTTGGTCGTTAGCTAATACCATGGTGAGTATGAAGCCACCCATTCGGCTATGATCAATTATCTTAGGCGGTTAAGGCTGAAGCGGGGGCACTTGAACAATTTCATCTAAATCAAGTGCCCCGGTTCCAAAACAACCAGGCGAATGCTCTATTAAAATTAGCATCCCCCGCCTCCTGTGATACGCCTCAGTAATTCATTTGGGAAATAATGGAAAAGAAAAGTATATATGATGACGAGCCTATTAAAATTCTGGACCAAAGTTCTACTTGGATTGATGGCATCTGGGCGTATCTCTCAGACAGCACGCTTCCTGATTCACCCCAAAAGGCAGCCGTGTTGAAAAAGCGTGCAACAAACTTTGAAATGAGAGATGGAGAGCTCTTTAAGGCGGGCTTTTTAAAGCCCTTTCTGAAGTGTGTTACCCCGGAAAAGGCAAGAGAAGTTCTCGAAGAGTTGCATGCGGGATACTGCGCCTCTCATTCATGCGGCAGATCCTTAGCCGTTAGAGCCAAGCGGCATTATTTCTGGCCAACTCTTGAGTCATATGCCATGGAATTTGTTAAAAAATGTGACAAGTGTGAAATATTTAGCAAGGTTATCTATCGCCAGGCTACTAACCTGACGGCAATCCACAACCCAGTCCCGTTTGCTAAATGGGGCATGGACATTCTAGGTCTGTATACGCCTGCACCATGCAGAGAGCGCTATATTCTTGTGGTTGTGGACTATTTCACCAAGTAGGTTGAAGCAGAGGCGGTCAAAGGCATCAAGACAAAAGATGTCATCTCCTTTATCTAGAAAAACATTATCACCTGGTTCGGGGTACCTATGTCTATAGTATCTGATAATGGACCTCAATTTGAGACGCCTTAGCTCAAAACTTTGTTGGGAGATCAAGGGATCTCACACTATTTTGCATCAGTTGGCCGACCCCAAGCAAACGGCCAAGTTGAAGCTATCAACAAACTCATCTAAGACGATATTAAAAAGAAGATTGAAAGATCCGGTGGTTTATGGGCCGAAGAGCTAATTCATGTCCTATGGGCCATCCGGACAATTGAAAAAGGGGCAACCGATGAAACCCTATTTCTTAGGGTGTACGGTGCTGAAGCCTTCTTTCCCATCGAGCATTACGAGCCGACTCTACGAGTCATGCTATACGATGAAGAGACAAACTGGGAGGCCATGCGGCTAGCATTGGACTCACTCCCGGAGCGCAGGGACAATGTTGTCTTTTGTCATGAGATCTACTATCTGAGAATGACTCGTGCCTACAATAAGAGAGTTCACAAACGACCCTTGAAAGTTAGGGACTTTGTGTTATGAAAAATTGAGGCAACTGGTAGGGAAAATGAGTAGGGAAAGCTAACTCCTAATTTAGAAGGTCCCTACCGGATTTATGAAGAAGTAAGAAACGCCACCTACCGGCTGGAAACTCGAAACGGCAGGCGGCTGCCTAGAACTTGGAATGTAGATAACTTGAAAAAGTAATACTTCTGAGACTTGTAAATTTTTGTAAATAAAAAGCCAATCAATGAAAAAGTTGCTTTTTGTTTTCAATATTGATTTAATTACTTTGTATATATACATGCACAACTAAAGTTACCGTCTATGGAAAATACAAACGCACCGTAAAAGGAATAAGCTAGGTTAAAACTTAGTGGATATCCTGATATTTAAGTTGGACCTTCGTCTGTGCAATGTAGAGGCAAGCCATAAAATAAGTGAAATTAAATTAAGTCAAAAGACTTAGTGGCTAAAACTAAGATTAAAATCGAGGCCAACGACCGGATGCTATATTATTTTTATAAATTCGTCTGCTCCTATTTCAGTATGGCTTCCGGCGACGCCCCTTCGGGTGTTATCGTCGTAGAGGGCATTCTATCGTTTGCTCTACCAGCATATGGAGACGACAAAAATTGAATGACCAAATTGGTCAACTTATAGTTGTCTGACTAAATAGTCTAATAGAATGATTAAGTTTAAAACCGAATGTCAAGTGACATCAGCCGGTAAATTATTGAAGTTCTCTGTTAGACTATTCAATGAAATTGTACCGGCTACCCCAATGGAGTAGGCGATTAAGGTGCAATGGATTGCAGGTATCCTAGACGGCCTTTAAGTTATCTGGGATCCATCTGACAAGCGAACTATATGTCCCTTGTTCCATTGATTGTTAGGCGACATTTTCCCGCCTGACTCACAAAGATATTATTTAAGAATACCCTGTTGGGTAAAACGGCTGTGTACTTGGTTTGGGGAAATCACTATCGTGATTGGTTGACTTAGGAACATTCCATACTATTTAAAGTATCAAACATTCCAAAGTCAATCAATCATACAAGTACTAAAACCAATCAAACAGCCGCCAAGGGCAAGAGTAGCCGGTATACTATCTGAATTGCCGCATGCTTTAAAAAGTTAGGCAAAAATTTCGAAATAAAAATTGCAGAATTCACATGCAAAAATTGAATAAAAAATATATAATTTCATCAAGTCGACTTAGTCGGCATATTTAATTCAAAATCGGCTAAACACCAGATAAATATTGTTAACCAGATCAACATCCGGGAGAAGAGAAGTTAAATTGTTACCCGACTCCATAGTCGGTAAAACAGACAAATACTCGGCACGCAGGCCGGAAAGATCTAAAATTTGGCATACTAGCGCTGAAACATCAAGGCTGAGGTTGGGCCGCCTGGTCCTCCTGATGCTGGACATCCTAGTTCTGAGCTGCTTGGTTTTAAGCCGCCTAACTCTCCCTGGGAATCTCCTCATCATATTGAAGCTCAATGGCTTCCCCTTCTTCAGGGTGGTCACTAGCAGGCTTCTCAAGCTCTCTGTTCGCCTAGGCGGCGAAGGACTCGGGCTTTGACTCTCTTTTTCTCTTAAATAAACTACGTGTTAAGCATATTGGAAAGCCAGAGCCTACATGCCATAGTCTTTGTTGGGGTGATTATCAGCCCAGGCGATCTTCATTCGAGTATCGGAGTGTTCTTCACTCTAAAAAATCAGGCTCTCTTGCTCCGCCACGATCGTTGCCGTGAAATTCTTTTGGACTTACTCCGCATCTTTTTTCAGCCTCTCAACCTCCGCCTTGAGATTGGTATTCTCCTAGGAGCTAAGGCACACTGCAAGGTCTTGAGGTCTTCCTCCGCCTTCTTGAGGGTTGTCTCAACCGTGTTGGCCTTCTCCTTTTCCTCCTCCAAGGCCTGCTTAAGATCCCTAATCTCATCCGCCTGTTGCATCAATTTGGCTTTAGTTTCAAGTTCATTAATTGAACAATGAAAATTAGCAACCTCTTGGGAATCCCTAGCTGATCTAATGACTCTTTTTACCTCCTCCCTCTTCCAGGAATATGGCCGCTTAAGTCCCTCAACCCTGAGCATGGTCTGTAGATACAAACAACGTCAATCATGCGGGATATTTTTTACTTAAATTCAAAAAAAGGGAATTAGGTATACCTCAGACAGGAGTGCAAGGATTCGTTCGACATTGAACGTCTCAATGCCGGGAATAGCGTCCTTCTCCTTCTTGTGCACGGCCGCCAGCATGGCCGGGCATTCACCTGAACGCTCGGCCATCGGGGGGATTGATCTGCACCATATGTGAAAGGTGAGTGAGCTATATAGGCGACACCAGTTTGATGTCGGTTGTTTGACGAGGAAGTTTTTTGAGAGTGAGATTTCACTCACAACGACCAGCCTAGCTCATGCGGGGATTCAAAGGGATTGTATTAACCTTCAAAAGCTTGTGGGATTAATCAACCCACAGGCGCAGAAAGGCCGGATGGGACCAAATCAAAGCCAATTCCAAAGCCTCCCACGGTGGTGTTCTTCCCCCTGTGTGGAGGTGGTACTTCCTAGAAGACCCCTCAGGGCCCATCTTACATGAAGTTGCTTTTGCAGACTTAACAGGCTTGATTGGAGTGGAGGCGGTCTCCTTAGGCTCCATTTGAAAAGATTTTTAGTGAAGGACCTGGGAAGTACTCCACCCTGCAATTTAAGAAATTACTAAATGAGCAACCAGTGACGCCTGATAAAAATTTAGGCTAAGAAAAAAAAGTGTTTACCTTCGCCCTCAACTTGGCGGCCTTATCCTCCGCCAGGTCTCTTCTTATTTGTGCAGATGATCGCTTGGGGTCTTCCCCTCACCCACCATGTTCAAAGCTTCTTTTGCAAAAATAACTAACACATTAAATACAGAATCGTGATTGAATTGTAGAAGTACCAGCGGCATTAAACAAGATGTAGGTTAGACGTACGTTTTAGAAACATGGTGCTAAGGCCATAGGCGGACAAGAACGCCTCATCCTTGAACCATGCACATATGGGAATCCAATTATTGAGGACCTTTATTACGTCCCCGGTTAAGAGAGTCTTTGGATGGAGCTAAAAAAACTTGGTTTCCATGATTGCATTGTAGTCATCTCTTGGTATCCGGGGGAGGGAACATTTGCGACCTAGAAGGTCAGGTTTTTTATTATACCGGCGCAGCTCCCGGTTCTCTAGGTTGGTTGGGGCAGACAACAAATAAAATTGGGTCTTCCAACCGTCATATTTTGACGCCTTAACCAAAGTCATCTGATATTGAGGGAGGGTGGTCAGAGTGTACCACGCCCTCAAGCCGCTTGGGTTGCGACTTAGATAATGCATGTGAGTAAAAGCCTCCTAGCTGGGGTTCAAATTTTGCATCGCACAGGCGGCAACATATCCAAGAATGTTGGCCTATGAGTTAGGGTAGAGATGCCAGACTCCTAGGCTATAAGCCCTAAGTATGGCCCTTACTACATGATGAAGCGGGAAACGGAGGCCTGCCAGGAATGCCGCCTCATAGCATCCAAAATAAAGCATCGGCATTCTCCTGGTCATCCTTCCATGAGATTGTGTCTAGATCAGGCGGCATCCGGATAGTATATCCCTTTCCCAGGGGTCGTTTCGTTACTAAGCTCTCAATATCGTGTGACATCACCCGCCTGTCTTTAGCGGAGATGTTAATAAAGGGATCATATTTCTCTCTCCACTTCTTTTTCTCCTCAACCTCACTATCCTCAAGCAAGGAGAGGGGAGTGTCACTATCATCCTCAGAGCCAAACCCTATAGCGGAATCCTCGCCCTCTCCCTCATCACATGCTGACCCCGAGGTAGACTCTTCCCCATCTCTATGTGTAGGGTCAGCTTCGTCAATGCCCATTTAAGAGACGCCCCCCTCACCGTCTCTAACTGCATATAAGATTGTGTCGCTGAGAGTTCTAAGAATCCCAAACGGGGAATATTCCCCTGAGCCTTCACTACTCTCAGACCCCTCAACCGGGGTTATTACATTGGATGACACTTCCAAAGTACCGTCTCTCCGACGCCGTCTGGTGGTTGTCTATTTGGTTCTCGCCATCGTGTCCTACACGAACACATAGATGGTCAGTTTAGGAGTACAAAATTGCTCTATGCACCCAGAGCCGGCACTCCCAGTCCTAGACTCAGCCGTCCTAGGTGACCGGCTGACTACTGACCTAGGTCATGCCGTATGTGTTGGTGATGAGTCCATTTATTGAATGAATTAAAACAAATGAAAATGAGTTGAAAGGGTAGAGGCGGTACCTCACGTTTGTGTTGATCTTAAGTTTTGATGATGACTCAAGGAACCTAAGCAAACCCATAAGGGCTTTAACCTTTGTCTATTAGCTTTGATGTGTTTGACAGGTTCTTATTGGCAACGAAGTTCTAGAGTCAGAATGGAGCATGGAACAAGTCTTAAGATTGAGCTATGGACGAGCATAGAAGACAATCAGAATCCTAGTTCCTTGAGTGAGGAACTGAAGCTCCAGAGTCGAAGCTTCACTGAGTTCCAAGAAGTCTATTGTATCTTTATTACTTATTTTAGGCTTCTTGTATATTTGTTAAGTACTTTGATTATTGATAGAATTTTAAGTGGATTTAATTTCAGATTTTATTTTCCTTGTTTAAAAAAGATTCTATTTTATTTTCGGAAAATTATCTTTTAAAACTATTCTATTTTTCTAAAAGATTTTCTTGTTTAAATTCTATCCAAATATTTTGAAAAATCTGACTCGGTAAAATCTCCTTTGAAAACTCTTTTTAAACGGATCTTTTACTTGGTCAAGGAGGTTGAGAAAATTAAGGAAACAGTAAACTACTTCCTCAAGTATGCTTCAGCTTGTTGCCCAAGCTTCTACGAACTGCATTTCCTAGTTTCATGGGAGTTGTGGTGAAGTGGGAGTCAAGGCAGACGTGGGAGTTTTTCAACTGATCTCCTCTAGTATAAATAGAATTAGTTTTCCATTTTGAAGAGCACACTTGAGCATTACAATTCTTAGCTTTTCCAAAAGAGTCAAAAATCCACTTAAGTCCTTGAGTGTCTTTGTACTTAGCATCTTAGAGTTTTAATTCGAGTTGTATTGGGGAAGAGTTTGGGTAAACTCTAGAGTGTGTAGATTGCTTTGAGTGAAGCAAGGAGAAAGAGAGAGATTTGAGAGCTCAACTGATTAAGGGATCAGTTGAGGGGGAACTTAAGTTCGTAGAGGAACTTGAGTTTAGAGTCTTAATTTGTAATAGGTTGTTTGTCCTATTATTATTAAGAATTGAGTTTAAAATCCCTTGTGGTCGTGGTTTTTCTTCTTGATTAGGGCCAAGAAGTTTTTCACGTAAAATCTCTCTTGCACTTTAAAGTTTTTGTTTAAGTTTCTTTTAGAATTCCGCAAAAATAAACCCAGTTCCTCCTCAATACAATTCACCCCCCCTCTTGTATTGTTCATTCGAGTCAACAATTGGTATCAGAGCCGGTTCCTCGAAGAAATCAGGAAACCCTGACGAGTTAAGTTCCTGGAATCAAGATGAACAATCACGAGAAACTGGAAGAAGGCTACTCTACGCAGCGTCCTCCTATGTTTAATGGGAAATTCTACACCTATTGGAAGAACAGGATGGAAATCTTTATCAAAGCTGACAACTACCAAGTTTGGAGAGTTATCGAAGTTGGTGATTTTGAAATTACCAAAACCAACAGTGAAAATGAGGTAGTACCTAAACCTATGTCTGAGTTTGATAAGGAAGATTTTGAAAAAATGGAAATTAATGCACTTGCTGTTAAATTACTTCATTGTGGTCTTGGACCCCATAAACACAATCGTGTTATGGGTTGTAAAAATGCTAAAGAAATTTGAGATTTACTTCAAGTAACTCATGAAGGAACTAACGAAGTGAAACGCTCTAAAATTGACCTGCTTATGTCAAAATATGAACGGTTTGAAATGCAACCAAAAGAATCAATTCAGGAAATGTTAACTAGATTTACTAACATTATTAATGAGCTTGTTTCTCTTGGAAAGCAAATCCCTATTGATGAGCAGGTCAGAAAAGTTCTAAGAAGCCTCCCTCAAGATGAGAGATGGAGAGCCAAGGTAACAGCCTTACAAGAAACAAAGTACTTCACAAAGTTCAACATTAAGCAACTTGCTGGTTCCCTCATGACTCATGAGTTGCACCTGGGAACAAGCAACAGTGAAGGAAACCGAGGAAAAGGCTTGGCTCTCAAAGCTGGAGATAAAGAAGAATCTGAAGTAGATGAGGAAGAGGCCGCTATGCTAGTGAGAAGGTTCAAAAGAATGTTCAACAGAAACAACAGGTCAAGGAACTTCACCAAGAAATCCTCTACTTCAAAGGCTGACTCTGGTTGTCACAAATGTGGATCACTGGAACACTTCATTCGAGAGTGTCCACTTTGGGAAGCAGAGAAAGGTAAAGGGAAGGCAAAGGAACAAGTTAAGAGCAACTACAACAAAACTTCTTTCAACAAAACAGACATTAGGAAGGCTATGATAGCTGCATGGGGAGATTCTGAAAGTGAGGATGAAGAGGAACAACCTGAAGAAGAAACAGCTCATCTGTGTTTGATGGCCAAACGTGATGACAAGGCGTACAATGATGAGCTTGCTAAAGAGGTATTCCTTGATCCTAATATAATTAAGACTTATACTAAAGATGCTCTCATTGATTTAGTGTTTGAATTGGAAGACGACTGGACTCACACTAGTATACGTCTAGGTGAATGTCAAAGAGCTCTCAAAGTCTGCAAGGAACACAGTGCGTGGATTGAAAATCAACGAACTGATGTTCAGAGTAGATTTTTCGAACTCTTTGACAAGAATCTTCTCTTAAAAGAAATGAATGAGAAACTCAAGTTGGAAAATATCATGGTTAATGTAGAATTGACTCAATACAAACTTGCTAATGCTGAAGTGTCTCCGAGTTCCTCCTCTGAATCCTTGCCAAAATTTAATGAGGATTTTGAAAAATTAAAATATAATTTTGATAAGTTAAGAATCGAAAAGGCAAAACTGGAGAAGGAACTTGAGCTTCGAAAAGAAAGAAACATTAGTCAGTTTGGAATTCCAAAGTGGATTGAGAATGCTCAAACCAAAAGAACTGAAGGTCTAGGATTCATACGGTCTAAGCATAAGGGCAAGAAAAAATATGTAGACCTGCCTAGTTATAAAGTATGTACCTTCTGTGGTAAGACTGGTCATCTTGTTGCTACTTGCAACAAGAAGGAACAGTCTGTTAGCAAGAATGTTAGGCAAGTTTTGGTAAAGAAATCTGATATTGCTTCAACGTCCAAGGAACCCAAGGAAACCCGGGTTCCTGAATCTAACCAATAAGTTCTTTTGCAGGTCCTAGTGAGGGGGAACAACACATGGTACCTCGACAGTGGTTGTTGAAAGCATATGACAGGAGATAAATCAAAATTTCTCTCACTAGAGGCCTATCCAGGAGGAACTGTGACCTTTGGAGACAACAAAAAGGGTGAAGTAATTGCTAAAGGAAAAGTAGGAAGGTCCAGTTCTCATTCAATAGAAAATGTACTTTTGGTCGAGGGTTTGATGCACAATCTGCTGAGCATATCACAATTTTGTGATAAAGGAAACTCTGTAAGTTTTACCTATGATTCATGCAACATCATAAATGACAAAACAGGAAGGGTTGTCCTTGAAGGAACTAGAAAAGGGAACACATACATTGTGGATCTAAATTCTGTTCCAAGGAACAACCTTACCTGCTTGAGTGTCATTAATGATGATCCTTTATTATGGCATAAACGCTTTGGACATGCTAGCTTTTCACTCATGGATAAACTTAGAACAAGGAACTTGGTTACAGGGCTTCCCCCAGTCAAGTTCCTCATACAACATATCTGTGATGCATGTGTGAGAGGCAAGCAAGTCAGGTCTTCTTTTAAAAGCAAAAACATGGTCAGCACTACAAAGCCATTGGAACTAATCCATATGGATTTGTGTGGTCCCATGCGAGTTCAAAGTAGAAGTGGAAAGAAATATGTTTTAGTTATTATTGATGATTTTTCTAGATTTACCTGGGTGATCTTTTTGTCTAGCAAAGATGAAACTTTTGATGAATTTGTGTCCTTTGCCAAAAGAGTTCAAAAGTCAAGTGGAAATCAGATTATCCACATTCGATCAGATCATGGAACAGAGTTTGAGAATTCAAGATTTGATGACTTTTGCAAAGAAAATGGCATGGATCATAACTTTTCAGCTCCGAGAACTCCTCAACAGAACGGAGTTGTTGAAAGGAAGAACAGGACTCTAGAAGACATGGCAAGAACTATGCTCATAGCAAGTGGTCTTCCAAGGAACTTCTGGGCTGAAGCTATTAATACTGCTTGTTATATTATTAATAGAGTTATGATGAGACTAATCATCAATAAGACTCCTTATGAACTGTTTAAGGGGAGAAAACCCAATATTTCTCACTTTCGAGCTTTTGGATGCAGGTGTTTTGTCCATAATAATGGGAAAAGGAACATAGGAAAATTTGATGAAAGAAGTGATGAAGCTGTGTTCCTTGGCTATGCATCAAATAGCAAGGCCTACAGAGTTTACAATAAAAATACATTGTGTGTAGAGGAAAGCATTCATGTGATATTTGATGAATCTAATATGTTTATGAATGTGCAGGAACAAGACAATATTGATTATGAAATTGGTATGATTAGAGACAGGGAAGAAGATGAAGAAACCTCCAAGCAAACCAAGGATGTAAGTAAGGAACCAGAGCAAAAACATCAAGAAAATGCTGAAGTTCCTGATCAAGAAATCCCGGAGGAACAAGATCGGGGAGAATCAGGCAACGAGGAAAATTCAAAAGAAACCGAAGAAGAAGTGCCTCAAATTGGAGTTCCTGCTAGAGAGTTTCATCCAAAGTCATTCAAATATCAAGGCTCTCATCCAATAGATCTTATTATAGGTGATATTGGTAGAGGAACTCAGACCAGATCTCAGATGAGGAACTTCTGTGCCTTTCAAGCCTTCTTATCCATAATTGAGCCAAGAAATCATGATGAAGCTCTAAAGGATGCTGACTGGATAATTGCCATGCAAGATGAACTCAATGAGTTTGAAAGGAACAAGGTCTGACATCTTGAAGAGAAACCAGAACACAAAAAGGTTATAGGGCTCAAGTGGGTATTCAGGAACAAGCTGGATGAATATGGAACAATTGTTAGAAACAAGGCCAGACTTGTTGTAAAGGGCTACAATCAGCAAGAAGGTATTGATTTCGAAGAAACTTTTGCTCCTGTTGCTAGATTAGAAGCTATTAGAATATTAATTGCTTTTGCTTCTTTCATGGGTTTCAAACTGTATCAAATGGATGTTAAATGTGCTTTCCTAAATGGTTTTCTTGAAGAGGAGGTGTTCGTGGAACAACCTCCAGGTTTTGAAAATCCCCAATTTCCTAATCATGTCTTTAAGCTTGATAAAGCTCTTTATGGGCTGAAACAAGCACCTAGAGCTTGGTATGAAAGGCTCTCTAAATTCCTTCTTCAAAATGAATTTAAAAGAGGTAAAGTAGATAAAACTTTGTTTTTAAAATCTGAAGGAACTGATTTTCTAGTTGTTCAAATATATGTTGATGATATTATTTTTGGAGCAACTAAAGAAAACTTGTGCAAGTACTTTGCTGAGCTAATGAGTGGTGAATTTGAGATGAGCATGATGGGGGAACTCAACTTCTTTCTTGGATTACAAATCAAACAAACAGAAAGAGGTATTGCAATTCACCAACAAAAGTATGTCAAGGAACTACTGAAGAAATATAATCTTGACCAAGCAAAGACCTACCATACACCAATGGGAACAGGCACAAGATTAGATGAAGATCTACAAGAAACTAGTGTAGATCAAACCAAATACAGAGGTATGATTGGATCCCTTTTATACTTAACTGCTAGCAGACCTGATATTGCATTTAGTGTTGGGTTATGTGCAAGATTCCAATCTAATCCTAAGGAGTCACATCTTACAGCAGTAAAAAGGATCCTACGATATCTCAAAGGAACTGACCATCTTTGTCTCTTCTATCCTAGAAGTGATACTTTTGATTTAAAAGGTTTTGCAGATGCTGACTATGCAGGAGATCTAGTGAATAGGAAAAGTACTTCAGGAATGGTTCAGTTTCTCGGACCATGCCTAGTTTCTTGGGGATCCAAGAAACAGAATACAGTGGCCTTGTCAACTGCTGAAGCTGAATATGTGGCAGCTGCTGCCTGTTGTTCTCAAGTACTATGGATAAAACAACAACTAAGAGACTATGGTATGAAGTTTAATTGCATTCCTATCTATTGTGATAATACTAGTGCCATATGCATTTCAAAAGATCCAGTTCATCATTCTCGTGTGAAACATATTCACATAAGGCATCATTTTCTTAAGGATAATGTGGAAAAAGGCTTAATTAAGTTAGATTTTTGTGAAACTGAAAATCAGATAGCTGACATTCTTACTAAGCCTTTGAGCAGGGACAAATTCGAAAAGATGCGCATGGAACTTGGTATGATACAATTGAGTTAGAAGACCTCAAGTTTCCCCAAGGTATAAGTCAATTGTGCATACATTATATGTATCTTACACAATGTGTATATGTGAAAACATAGTCCTGAGCATTAGAATGAATGGCAATACATATGGGATTGTGGCTGTATGTGAAGAAATCAAATTGCACTTGCTTATCTATATTACTAACAAGCTATGTTGATTTGTTCCAAGTTCCTCCTAATATTTTCATAAGATTTTGTTCTATCACTTCTTGAATTAATTAGCTAGTCAGTTAATTAATTTTTATACTCTGAAAAAATCTTATCCTTTTATTTTTTGAATTAATCTCTCAAGTTTATCCTCTTAAATTCAAATCTATCTTCAATTAAATATCCTAGCCTTTTCGAATTCTATTCAAGTTTCTGATCAAAAACTTCTCTATTTAATCAAGACTCTTCATGTCAAATCACATTAATTGAATCTTCCGTTTTAATCTGACCAAGTGAAAAGTAATTTCTTTATCCTTCTTCAAACGACACATACCCCATTCAATTCACCTTCTACACTATTCCACCGACCTAATTCACCTCTCAGAATTCACCCCACTATAAAATGAAACCAAACCCTAACCACTGTTCCTCACCACCCTACTCTGTAAAATACACACTTGTCTTCAGTGATTCTTCTCCAGTTCCCATGGAAATCTCACCAAAAATCCAAAATTCACCTCAAAAAACATCACCCATGGAAGTTGAGACTGAAACCTCAACTCAAGCTATCACTGAAAACCCACAAAACAAACCCATGGATCGCAGTGATTCGAAGAAGAGAAAGATAGAGGTTGAAAAGGAATTGGACTACGAGGAACTTGGTGAACCGATTCAGGGGGAAAAATCAAAGTCACCTGCTGTCAAGAGGCTTGAAGCAAGCTCTGATCGATTCATCGCTGGTCTTTGCATTAATCTCAAGTGGTGTGAGATAAGTAAGTATACTGAACTTCTTGATATTCTTGAGGCTCAAAATTGGGTTAAGTTGTTTAGTGAATGTTATGACAATGTGATTGCTCATGCTCCGTTAAAAGAATTTTGTGCAAATTTTAAGAATGTGAATGGTGTGTGTACGAGCCGAGTTAAAAATAAGAAAATTAGTTTTGATGCTGATGATTTGGCTGTTGTGTTTGGAACTCCTAATGAGGGGTTTGATGAGTATTTTAAAGGAGAAACTGAATTAAGTGTTGATGATGTTTCTATTGAAAAGATTGTTGAGTCAATTGGGGGAAAAGCTTCCAAAGTAAAAACCAACCATAACCTGTTCTCTTCTATCCAAAAATTGTTGTTTATCTTTGTCCATATGGCCATAATACCAAGAACTCAGCACAGGAACGAGGCTAATCACCTTGATGCTGTGCTCATGTACTGCCTTGAAAACAAACTACAAATAAACTTCCCTTCCCTAATGATCCAGCACCTCTCTCACTGCATCGCCAACCATTTGAAGGTTGGATATGCTAACTTGTTGATCACTCTCCTAGAAAGCTGTGGTGTCTCCATGACAAATTATGAACGCCTCAAACTAAAAACAAACCATTATGTGCAACCAAGAACCCTTGAGGCCAGAAACCTAACTGTTGTAAATGGAGTAACCCAATTCCTCTCCAAATCTCTTCCAAAAACCAAGCAGGATGAAGGAACTGTGAAGAAATTGGAGGAAGAGGAGTTAGATAGATGGCTGGAGGAGGAGGACAGTGAGGGTGAGGGAGAACAGAAGACTAAGGAAGTACTCATAATACCTGCAAACAGTGCTCCTAGTACTGGAAAGAGGAAGAGTACAAGGTTGGCTTTTAGGCCAAAAGGAAAAGACAAGGCTGAATCTACTGCTGTAGTAGATTTATGTGATGAAAAGGGAGAAGGGAGAACTTTGGTTCAGGGGGAACAGGGCACCTTTGTGCAAGAAACTGGAGGAAGTCAGTCTGTTCCAGCAGGAGAAGGTCTAGGGTTTACAGGATTTAACTCTGTCAGTGCTGCTTTGGAATTAAAGAATCTCAAGGATACAGTGCAAAAGCTGGTGGATGCACAACCTGCTCTAGTTCAGAGAATTGAGGCTCTAGAAAAGATGGTGTCAGACTTGGCAAAGGTTTCTACTGCGCTCACAACAGCAGTGCAGCAGAGCACCTCCACTATATCTCAAGGGCAGTCAGATCTTTTGAAGAAGCTGGAGGATCTGGTCATTGAAGAAGTTTCAGAAGAAGATGCAGGAGAAGAGCATCTATCCTCTGCCCCTGAAGCCTAATTCTGTTTCTCTTATGTTTTAGCTATCAAACTCTTTGATTCTTGAACTTGGTCTGGATTGAAAACTTTGTTTCTTTTTGCTTCTTTTGGTCTGTAAACACTTACAACAGGGTATTTTCTGTTGTTCCGATGTTCTAGAGGAACATCAGTTTGTTTATATGGATGTTGCATGCTTGCTTTCTGACTATTTGCATACTATTTCTGCCTATATGTGCTTTGTTCTATGCTTTGGACACAAACCATTATCATGGTGCTGTGTTTAGATATATATATTTGTGTGCATTAATTTTGATGAACGACAAAAGGGGGAAAAGAAGGCAAACTCAATTGTTGACAAGCTCTCCATCTATCTAAAACTAGAAGGTATACTTTTCATTCAGTTCCTTGTTATTTTTTATAAGTAGTGTTTTCTTTTTCTGATTGTCTTTCAATTTTACTCATGAGTTTGCGTAGGTTTGTCATTCATCAAAAAGGGGGAATATTGTTGATCTTAAGTTTTGATGATGACTCAAGGAACCTAAGCAAACCCATAAGGGCTTTAACCTTTTTCTATTAGCTTTGATGTGTTTGACAGGTTCTTATTAGCAACGAAGTTCTAGAGTCAGAATGGAGCATGGAACAAGTCTTAAGATTGAGCTATGGACGAGCATAGAAGACAATCAGAAACCTAGTTCCTTGAGTGAGGAACTGAAGCTCCAGAGTCGAAGCTTCACTGAGTTCCAAGAAGTCTATTGTATCTTTATTACTTATTTTAGGCTTCTTGTATATTTGTTAAGTACTTTGATTATTGATAGGATTTTAATTGGATTTAATTTCAGATTTTATTTTCCTTGTTTAAAAAAGATTCTATTTTATTTTCGGAAAATTATCTTTTAAAACTATTCTATTTTTCTAAAAGATTTTCTTGTTTAAATTCTATCCAAATATTTTGAAAAATCTGACTCGGTAAAATCTCCTTTGAAAACTCTTTTTAAACGGATCTTTTACTTGGTCAAGGAGGTTGAGAAAATTAAGGAAACAGTAAACTACTTCCTCAAGTATACTTCAGCTTGTTGCCCAAGCCTCTACGAACTGCATTTCCTAGTTTCATGGGAGTTGTGGTGAAGTGGGAGTCAAGGCAGACGTGGGAGTTTTTCAACTGATCTCCTCTAGTATAAATAGAATTAGTTTTCCATTTTGAAGAGCACACTTGAGCATTACAATTCTTAGCTTTTCCAAAAGAGTCAAAAATCCACTTAAGTCCTTGAGTGTCTTTGTACTTAGCATCTTAGAGTTTTAATTCGAGTTGAATTGGGGAAGAGTTTGGGTAAACTCTAGAGTGTGTAGATTGCTTTGAGTGAAGCAAGGAGAAAGAGAGAGATTTGAGAGCTCAACTGATTAAGGGATCAGTTGAGGGGGAACTTAAGTTCGTAGAAGAACTTGAGTTTAGAGTCTTAATTTGTAATAGGTTGTTTGCCCTATTATTATTAAGAATTGAGTTTAAAATCCCTTGTGGTCGTGGTTTTTCTTCTTGATTAGGGCTAAGAAGTTTTCCACGTAAAATCTCTCTTGCACTTTAAAGTTTTTGTTTAAGTTTCTTTTAGAATTCCGCAAAAATAAACCCAGTTCCTCCTTAATACAATTCACCCCCCCTCTTGTATTGTTCATTCGAGTCAACAGTTTGTCTATGAAAGGGGGCAAATGGTGATGACCAACTGAGATTGCTGCTGAAGTTGATCTTGCTTGCTTGGGGTACAAACGGTTGATAACCGGTTGAGGCAGGCAGGAAAATAGCAGAGTTTCCATTCACACATACAGACGGAAGGCATACTCTATCTCTCTAACTTTTTGACTTTATCTTTCTAGAATGTTTTGGAAACGTCTAAAACTAGGGGGGTAAAGTTAGTATTTATAGAGGGGTAAAATTGAGGGCAATTCCGTAATTTCCCCGGAACGTGAAATGTTAAAGTTTTCAAAGTAAAAAAAAAAAAGAATAAAAAAAAAAATTAAATAGAAATAAATAATATATTGCAAATTGGTTAATGACATGTGTCATAGATGCCACGTCGCGCGCTACGTCATATCTGTGAGGGGCAAATGTTTTGAGTAATTTTACCCATGTCGCGTGGACCAATCATATCTTGACACATGTAATACCATGGTTGGTCCGAATTGGACCAATCTCTATTCAACACGTGTCCTTCCTAGAACTCGAGAGAAAAAGGCGGCCTTTAATGGCCCAAATCCCGAGTAAGCCATAATTTGGCGCAGCCTAGAATAATTAGGTCAAAGTGACCTAATCAAGGGCACATTTTCCGATGACCCTATTGATAGGGAGATTTCCCCCATTTTTGGGGCATCTACAATTATTACAGCATACCTTACATTCTCTCACATCAGAAAAACACCTACTCTCTGAGTCCGAGAAGATCTCACTTTATTTTCCGCACTTTCTCCTACTCATATTTCAGTACTAACTTGACTTCGGAGGCGGAGCTCAGAGCACCCGGAGTCTCCGTTATTTTGACGGTACATGCGCGGTTGGATCAGTCCTCGAGCTGTAACTCTCTCGAGAGACCAAAAACATTCAAAACAGGAACCACATTAGCTATCCACTCTGGATACTTGGAAATTTAGATGAAACCTGTAACCAGTTGCTTTCTAATCTCTTCCTTGATTTTAAGAGCCACATCAGGTATCATACGGCATAGCTTTTTTTTATAGGCTTCATACTTGGAATGAGTGGTATTGTATGCTGAGTGATATCCCTGTCAATCCCTGGCGTATCTTGGTATGACCAAGAAAATAAATCAACAAATTCACTAAGCAAGTTAATTAGCTCTTTGCGTTCGTCTTGACTTGGTGTTAATCCAATTTTAACTTTTTGATAGTCGTATCATTTGAAATATTTATTGTTTCCGTTGATTTTATTATTTCTTTGTCATTTTTACCATTTGCAAAGCAATATTTATCAGGGTAAGGGGAATTACATGCATCGTAAGCAAAGGTACTCATTTCATTGAATTCATTGGTCATTACATCAAAGAGGGCAAGGTCAACTGCGACCTCGCAGGAATTATTTGGGATAGAGAAAGGAGACTTGACAAGAGGTTCAACACTAGGAGGAACTACATAACATGACTCAATAGCAGAAAGGTGGTCGGCCATAGATCTTATAGACTCATCAACACACTCAAACTCGGACTCGGACCTAGACGGTTCAAATTTATCAAACATAGGACCTTCACCAGTGGTCACTTCAAACTTTTCTCCAGTAGGCATAGTGATCTTCACCTTCTTGTGCCATCCCTTTAGAACACCATCAGCTGGGACAATTAACTCAGAGGGGTCAAAATATTTACTTGATATGACAACTTTAATGAGCTCATAATTGTCATTGTCGATAGGATTGGGTTTATTCTTTTGTTGCCCAAAAAGAAGATTAATATTCATATCATTAGAGCTTGGAAAAATTGGTTTCTTAGCTGTTGAGAACTCATCGCCTTTGTCGATTAAATTACAATCCATGAACATCTCAAAACCTAGCTCTCGCTTCCCATTGTGGACGAAAGGCTCGAGGAATTCATAGTATGGGAAATTTTCCCCCTCTTTGACGTACTGACCATCGAGAGTAAAGGTATAAGGATCCATGGCCATTTTTGTCTTCATGGTTCGAGCATTGTTGCGAGCTTTAATCTTCAAGAGATCTTGTTTCATATCTTCCTTTGTTGGTTTGAATCCCAAGCCAAAGGTGTCTTTCTAAGGTGCACCAGGGTGATCCCAGATTTTAGCCATCTTTTTCTAAATTCCAAGAGTCATTCCTGGGAAGTTCCCTTGCTTCTTCATGATTGCATTGATGTTGGTATTTGAATAGGGATAAGAATCGAGGTAACACTTCTCCTCTAGTTCAATCATAAGAACATCGTCTAGAGAAAACCCCCAAAGATCTTCATCTTCCTCATCATGTTTGACATAGACAATAGGAGTGTTAATAACTTGAATACACATGGGAAAGGCATCAATGGTGATTGAAATCCCTCCAATTATGGATTTGACATTTTAGTGAAGCGATGACGGGATCGCCTTTAGCTCATGAAGCCAAGGACAACCTAACAACAGATTAAAATAAGCCTTAATGTCCACCACCTGAAACTTAGTGCGACGTTCAATAGCTCCAGTAGTTATGTTTAACATGATAGTACCCACATCTTAACGGTAAGTATTATCTTAAGCACGAATCCCTTGAGTAAAGGGGATCAATTCTTCATTTTTTTTGCCCAACTTTTTTGCAGTGCGTAGTGGGCATACAATGATTGATGAGCAGTTAACAACTAGGCTCATGGAAACATTCATCTGCCTACACACCATAAAAAGATGTAAGGCCTTGTTATGTTAATCAAATTATTGGTACTTGGCTATTCAGTAGTGAGAAAGCTGACTAACCCTTGAGGAGTCATGTCACTATCAACTCCTATCTTCACCAGAGCGTTCATCACAACCTTTCGATGCTCGTGAGAGGTAGCAAAAAGCTTCTATACATTCATTTCCACCTTAGTCTTTTGTAGTTCCTTGATCAACTGTTGGTTGTGCTTGCAGTGGAGGTGGACTAGGTTGTTGCAACCTTCCATTCCTGGTGAGAACCTTGACCTCAAGGTCCCCCCAAACATCTTCTCTAGTACCAAGAGATGAAAGGGCTATATCTTTGAGATAGACATCTTCATCGTTAATATTCCGAATTCCATTCACTTTTTCATAGCTTGAAACAAAAACAACTTCTGGTAGAGGTTCATTCACATATTGAATGAGTAGTGACGCATCAAAGGAGACTTCATCTCCCGTGATAGCCAAAGCATTAGAAAGAGGACCTGTTTGAATATTAGGCTTCATGCCCCTTTGAGGGATAGGAAGCTGATTATCATCAATCAGGTCTTGCATCGCATCCTTTAACCTCCAACATTTGTTAATAGTATGACCCTTGCCTTGATGAAACTTGAAATAAGCATTGAGGTCATAGATAACAGTTTTGTTCTCTAGTCGAGGTTCTATAAAGGGTCCAATAGGCATGATCAATCCTTGACTGTGCAGACGATCGAAAGTAATGTTATAGCTCATTCCCAAAGGCGTGTAAACCCTCTTTTGCCTTTGTAATCTCTAAGTAGGAGCACTAAGAGCCAACACATCATTGAGGTTAACATTATTCGTAGTAGTGTTGGGCTTAGAAGACAAAGAAGAAGGACTGTCATTCTTCTTTTTTTTCCAAGTGTTGTTGTTATTGTTGCTACCAGCAGTCTTCATCAAATCATCTTCAATATTGATCCCAATATCGTACACAACTTCAAAGTTGTTCAAAGGAAAACGTCAAATGTTACTTGTACTTGTGACTCAGATTTGAAATAAAGAGGCAAACCATCTTCTTTTCTTTGGGAGGATCCACAAGGAGTGCAGCTGTTTCTCTCCACTTGCTCAGATAGGTAGTGAAGCCTTCATTCTCTTTCTGTTTGAGAATGGGGAGTTCACGTTCAGAAGTCTTATCCTGGATGTTACATTTGTAATGGCTCATGAAGGTTTAAGTAACATCCTCCCTAGTCGCAATATACATGGATTATAAAGAGTACAACCACCGTTGGCAGGCATGCTCTAAGGAAAGAGGAAACACAGTAGTGAAGAGTGCTACATCTAATCCCTTGAGAGCCATGGTTGCAGAAAAGGCCTTCAAGTGGAACATTGGGTTATCAGTAGGCTTGAACTTGGGAATGTCAGCAGTGGAAAACATCTTAGGAAGCCTGTCCCTTATGGATAAAGAGGTGGCAGGTTGCTCCACATAGGTGAATTCTTTAGAGATCTTACTTATTTTCTCTTTGATTTTTTCCATTGCAGTCATAGTGACATTGTTTTTCTCTATTCTGGTTACTTTGGTAGTGAGTGCTTGCATCATAGTAGATAAAGTCTCGATGGAGTTGTTAATATTCTCAATATCCTCCATAGAAGACATTGGTTAAAAGTAAACTGGAGATGAACTTTGTGGAGATGATTGTGGTGGTTTTCTTGAACGCCTCGTAGGCATAAGAGGTTGTTTTGGTAGTGACTCAAACTCTAACAATATACCCTTGCTTCTTGACCATGTGCTGTGACATTGAAACAAACACTCCTTTAACTGCTAGACTAAACCTTGACCCATCCGAAAAAGAAATGGCAATAAATTTTTTTGAAATTTTATTTTAGAAAAACAAAAGTATGTATGGGAGGATACCATCTAACTTACTCCTAAAAAAACGAAAAAACGACTCAAAACCATCATGAAGTACGGTTATAAACAAAATGGTGCACGACTCAAGGAAAAGTGTGTGAACTCGACATGACTTGTGACTGATTAAGTGAGGTTATGGACGCGAGTTATGACCATATAGCTAGACATGAAATCAAACCTGACATACGAACCACATAAATACGCACAAAAACCAAAAATAGACAGACATAACACTTTTTCTCGGCACCGTGTCACGGTGTTGACTGTAATGACACGGTACAGTGCACTGTCAGACGGTACAAAGCACCGTCTCACGGCAATACACACTGTGGTGCGGCAGAGCTGCCGTGACACTGTGCATAGTTTTAGGCCTGGTTTTGTGAAATTTCAGGGTTTTATTAAAATTTAAGTCCGTACTAATTACTTTTGAAATAAAATCCCTCGGTAATAGGTTAGAACAAAATGAACAAACACATGTGGGGTTAGCACTAAATTAAATAAACTACGTAGCACTTAGTCACGATGATAAACAAAAAAAAAGTTTGCAACCTAAGGTCAAGAACTATGTTCACTATGGTCAAGATTTTGGTGTCAAAGGGTACCATGGTTAAGTGTTTGGACGCATTAGCAAGGCACCTTCCCTTGAGGGTGTATGCCAATGGGTGGCTCTTTGAGTTCCTGATGAAATTGAACTCGACTTCATTGTTTGGTTGGATTTAATAACTCAAATAGGCGGTAATAAATAGTGGTAATGAGAATAAATTTGTAAGGAAAGTCGTGTGGTAATGCTAAGTTTTCTTATCTCATTTTCTTCTTAAATTTTCATTATCATGCGTTAGTCCATTTGGGGTGGTAAATAAAAATCTATGAAAAATCACAAGCTTGAGATGAGATTGCATTACCATGAACTTTTTGATGTTACTTTCTTGCCATATTACACTTAAATTCATTCATATTACCATCATTTATTATCACCTACCAAATGAGTTGTTAAAGTTATTATTGATTAAACATGATTATATTGTCCTATACATGGGCTCTACTTTAGAAGAATGCTGTCTTATGTTTGAGTACCATTTTCTCCAACAAGATTTAGATAAGAGGACAGGTGATGTGTCAATTAGCTAATGGTTATGCCATAGACTATCTTAAACCTTAGCACCAAATTCGAGCTGTAGATTGTCCCCCCAATTTGAAATTCATGGCTCCACCAATGTCATTGTTAATGCTAATTGTAGACACCTAAAAATGTCTCCCCAAAACGAAACCCGATGATGAACAATCTTTGACCGCCATTATTGGTCGGGTTGTGTATTTAATCTTAAAGTGCTTAAATCCATATTCAATCCCAATACATTTCATAAACCAACCCAATTCCTAGTCTATTTCCCCAAACCATAACTTATTATTCTCTTTCCCTGCCTTTAAACAAAAAATTAATCCATTTTTTATCCCTTAATTATTCATTTCGTGTCCTTCAATAAAAATGTTTTGACCACATTAATTTGGTACATAATCTCGGTGCGATGATTGAATAATAGGATGGGGCTTGAAAATATCTTTCCAGCGATATATTTAAGCCCAAATCCGAGTTATAACGAATAAATTATGGCCAAAATATTAAATTTAGCCTATCCCGAACCTAAGTCCACCTTACCTATTACCCAATGATCATGCGGAGGGTCCAAAGGCTTTATCCCATTTCTAAACCAATTAGGATTAATTGGAAACTTCTGTAAGTTTCTAAAAGATATTAATTATCCCTTTTGAAAAGATAAGATTAAAGAGTTTTAAATTTAATAAAACTCCTGTTTTTGAAAGTTCTAATTATATTCCAATTGAAGGACGCTCAAACATAGTAAGATATGATTTTTGTGCATCATAGTGGGATAGCCCTTGAAAGTATCTTTTTAATGATATATTATTTTACGGGATACCTCCTGTTGAGCTATCACCGGGCTCCCGGATTCACTCTTGAGGCACACAGTTATCACTCGAGGAGCTCCCAGAGGGGCTCACCAGCTCGACATTAATCAGCTCGCAGGTTAAGCTAGTGGGACTCCACCTAAAGGAGACTATATGCCTATAAATATGGGATAAAGTACAACTGAAAAGAAGTTAGACACGCAGTATATTACATTATCTATTTCTCTATGTACACTTTCTCTCTAAAAACACATTTTAACCTAGGCATCGGAGGGTGGGTACCTCGAGCTACCCCCGAGGACAGCTCACGTGTGTTACCTTGCGCAGTTCATCAACTAGACCCAGTTCCCCAGCAGAACCCTTGGATCAACACCTGAAACAATTAGCGCTAGAAGGAGTGGTAGGATCATTTAGAACAAGGGACTAGTTGACAAATCGCCATGGTCGGAGAAGAAGTTGTACAAACACCAGTCTCAAAGGCTATTGACACCAATCAAATACCACTTAACAACAACTTCAGTAACTTTCGATCCTAAAAGATCGACTGAAAAACTCAAATCCGGTATCTCTTAGAAAACCAATTCTACTAGGTTGACGTCAGTTGCGATCAAAGCGGCAGCGAAACTAGTAGATCCGGTATGATTTAGTTCTTCTTTTAAGTTCGGAATTCCAATGATAGGCACAAACAATGAACCCATCATCTCAACACAAATGACCCAAAAACTACAGCTCGTCAACATGCCAGCCATCCTACAAAACCTTTCTAAGTGCAGTAAAGAGCAGTTGTTAGCCATCATAGCAGTTCTTACTTATTTTGGTAAAGGGACGGGCTCTCCACAAGTAGCTACCACTACGGAGTCAGCCGCAAAGAAGGCAAGACCAATAACTTTCACCCCATAGCAGAAAGAGCTGGTCCAACTAAGGAAGAAGGTAATGGAACTAGAAGCTCAAAATCTGAATCGAGAATGGCGTGTGCAGGAGGAAGCCTAGGATAAAGGCAGCCCGAAGACTCGAGTCTTTTGCAGTAGGTCACTGACCTTAGAGCAAGGAAAAAGTCTGGATAGGAAGAAGCGAGCGCAAATTTAGGTGATTCCAGATGATTTCCCATTGAGATTCTGGAAGAGCTTGATGAGTATCATTTATGGCACTTATTTGGTTCTCTTTAGGGTGGATTTCATGCTATTTTATAGTTCTTTTCTTTATCTTTTACTAAGTTTTATTCCTTATTTCTTTAGTTTTCATTTTCTTAGTTGAATTTCTATTATTATGCATTTCTTGGTTTATTTTGTTTTTTTCTCTTTTATTTGCTTGTTTTCTTTCATTTTAGGTTAAGTTTGTTATCCAAAGATTCTCGAGACCCCTTTCCAAGTTTGGAAATGATTAGGATGCCTAATGTTCTCCATTTGAAGCTCAAGCATGGAGAAGTATAAGTTTTTTTAGACCTTAGGCCGTGTATTTAAGCCGTGGGGGCACGAATTCTTGTGTTGAACCAACAATTATGAAGTTTTGGGTCTGCCTTGTACCTTGTTTATCAAGAGCATCGATTAGAGCGCACGAGGAATATCGATGGTAAAGGGGGCTGCCTTACTCCCAGGCGCGGGCGCGCGCGACCATTGCGTAGGCGCGCCTCTCTAACTCTATGTTTCGTACCTAGTTTTGCGCGACCGCGCTCTCCCTTGTTTTTGGCCGCGCATGTACGGGTCTATTTTAGACGATCTAACTAATTTCTCTTTGTTAGTTTTACTACATTTAGATTTTTCCTCTATTCATAAAAAGGAGAGTTCTTTTACAATTAGAATAGAATTAAGTTAGATTTTGTAAAAAGAAAAACAATAGTTTGTAGAGAAAAGTTCTTGATTGATGATTGAAGATTGATGATTCTAAGTATTTTCTCCATTGATTTGAAGTAAGTTTGTAAGGATTTCTTTACTTTAATCCAATCTTTAGCTTTAGCTTTTTATTAGAAGCAAGTTTGTCAGGATTGATTTTAGCTTGATTAATATGATGATGATGAATTTGTTGTTTAGCTTAGTTTTGATATTGATTTTTATGAATTCTGAGTAGTTTTCTTGCTAGGGGAATGGTGAAGCATATATGATTAATGTATTTATGCTAATTGGGGGAAATTGATGGAGTTAATGTTGTGATTAAATTGGTTGATTGATTATGTGCATATGTGTGTTTAATTTAGGAGTGATCAACCTTGTTACTCGCACTAGATTGCATTTTATGTTCACATTGATACATACAATTGATTTGTGGCTTACAATTGTCGATTGAGTTGGTTTGTGAACTTCCTAGCCAGAGTCTCTCGTAGTTGGCGCTAGTTTGACCTCTAGGAGATTAGCCTATAATACTCTCTTGATTTCTTAATTGATTTTCCCTCGCAACACTCCACTTAGTCAATACCAATCCCAATTAGTTGTAGGCATTGCAAGTATATGTGGATCCTAAACCCTAGTGTTTGATATATTTGATTTTATTTCGATTAGTTGATTGATTTAGAATATACACACCTTACTTCACTACTTCGAAATAACTTAGCCTAAGCATTAGCATTCACTTCCCATTCCTAGTGGTTCGACCCTCGACTTACTCCTATACTAGTAAATAGGGTGTGTTGAGTGATTACAAATTTAGTTTGGCCTAGATAGGGAATATTAGTCCAACAACCTAGTCTCAACCCTTGACTAAAATGGAGAATGGCATAGTTGTTTGCTATTGTTGTTAAGTCTATTTCACTAAAATTTTTCTCTTTAGGCTACATTTGTAGCCGTGCTACTAATAATTTCTTTTGAGTTTGTGTGTACAAGTTAACATGGGAGAATTCCTGGGGGTTACGTTGAAGGAGTTGGGTACTTCGGGTGCATACAAGTATGAGAACAGGATTGCTCTATTATTGATACCGGATAGTGATTTTGAAATCAAGCCGGCAATGATAACTTTGATTTAAAGGCGGCAATATAGTGGTGCAACAAATTAAAGTCCCCTAAACCATATTAAGGAGTTCGAGAAATATTGCAACACGATTAAGGTGAGTGGTGTAGCGCATGAATTCATACGGCTCAAACTATTCCCTTTCTCTTTAATCGGAAGAGCTCAAGAGTGGCTAGATAAGGAAGTGAGGCCTAATTCATTGAGAACTTGGTATGAAGTCACTAAGGAATTTCTTTCCTGTTTCTTCCCTCGAAAGAAAACGACCGAGATTAGAGCTTTGATTCAAAATTTCAAGCAAAGGACTGGTGAAAGCCTCTATGAAGCATTGGATATGTACAAGGATCATCAAAGAGAGTGTCCTCACCATGGAATCCCCACTTACCAAATCATTCAAATCTTTAATGGTGGTTTGAATCCTCAAGGAAGGTCAAGTCTTGATGCCGGAGCCGGAGGCCCAATCATGAACAAGACGGTGGAAGAGGTTGTAGATGTGATAGATGATGTAATGAAGATCTACATGGATTTTAAAGAAGTTGAGAGAGTCGACAAGCAAAAATAACTCAATTAATCAACTCTACGCCATCAACAATTTGTCCACACTACTTTCGAACTTTGGGAAAGAGGTTGTTTCTATCAAGGCTAATCATGAGAATGTTTCTTCACAAGCTCAAACTCTCTTCTCCCAATTTCCAGGGAAAGGTACACCTTCTTACTTTAACCCTCTTTTTGCTTCTTGTTGCATGATTAGAGAATGATTGGTATGTGATTTATGTTGAAAAAGTGAACATGATGCTTCTATTTGCCCAAATGCTTTTTGTGATGGATACGATGACTATGATGGGAATAGGAATTATAATCACCAAAGAAACTTTCATAACTATAATAAAGGGAATAGTTATAAGAACCAAGGAAACCAAGGTTTCATTGGTAACTATAACAACCATGGTTATAATGATCAAACACTAGTAGAAAATAAGTAATGGCAAGCGGTTCAAACCCCCTAATGGGAAGCGGTTCTGAACTGCATGCCTTTAGGGGGCTTGCCAATTAGTCTTTAAAATGGCAAGCGGTTCAGAACCGCTTGCCAATTGTAGTGAAAGGGCAGCGGTTTTGGCGCCAAACCGCTGCCCATTTGGGGTATTAAAAATTAAAATTTTTTTTTTTTTTTTTTTTTGGTTTTTTTCACTTAAATTGATACATAATCAAAATATATATATAAACATTAATATTTTTATTAATTAATTGTTGTAATATTACAATTTCTGATTTTAAACAGCAAAAAAAAAAATTAACAAAAAAAAATTACAATTTCTTATTTTCAACAATAAATTAACCACCCCACACCACCAGCCGCCAGCCACAACACCACTACCCACCACCCTACACCACCAGCCACCACCACCAGCACCACGACCCCCACCAACACCAGAAAAGCGGCCAGCACCACAACCCACCATCACCCGTCCACCCACAACAACCCCCACCAACACGAGAACACTTGCCAACACCACCATCCACCACGACCCCCACCAACACCAGAAAAGCGGCCAGCACCACAACCCACCATCACCCGTCCACCCACAACAACCCCCACCAACACGAGAACACCTGCCAACACCACCGTCCACCGTCCACCACGACCCCCACCAACAACAAATCGACCTAAACAAACCAATTCAACCACCCATCACAATAAAATTAAAAAAAAAAAGATAAAAAAGGAAATACCTTGAATACCAACAAAAAAATCGAAATTGGCTTTAAATTTGGGTTTAATGGGTCAAATTCGACCATAAAAACTCTAGATCTAGAGTTTTTATTGACGAATTTGACCATAAAAACCCACACGCACCACCACCGGACTACCACCGTTTAACCCACACGAATGGTTTGAAAATCCATGCTCGAATTGGGTCGAAAATCCATGCTCAAATTGGGCCGAGAACCCACCGGACTACCACCGGATTTCACTGAGAAAGGAAAGAAAGAGATGAGAGAGAAAGAGAAGGAGATGGAGAAAGGAGAGATGAGAAGATGGCGTGACAATGGAGGTGTGAGAGGAGAGAGAAGTGAGGCTCAGTTCGCGATTAGGGTTTGGAGTCAATGAGAGGAGAGAGAGCGAACTGAGAAGTGAGGGATTAGGGTTTGGAGTGAATGAGAGGAGAGAGAGCGAACTGAGAAGTGAGGGTTGTAATCCCGGTTTTTCTTTTTTTAAATGTCAAGCGGTTCGGCCTTGAACCGCTTGCCAATTTAACTAATGGTAAGCGGTTCAAGGCCAAACCGCTGGCCATTAGTTAAAAGGCAAGCGGTTTGCGCCAAAACCGCTTGCGATTTCACTTCCCTCTTTTTTTTTTTATTAATTAAATGGGAAGCGGATTTTGTAAACCGCTTGCCTATTATGGCTTCCCATCACATTTATTCTACTAGTGAAAGTCACGAAAAGTATATGGGAATCATAACCAAGGTTAAGGTAACTATAATAAAAAATTCGGCCAAAATCATGGTATGAGTACTTGGAGTAACCAAAATGGGGGAACTTTTCAAAACAATGCTCAAAAAGGTCCCTCACCCGAATTTACTCCAAACACCCAAGGGCAAGGTGATAATTCCTACGATCAACTATCTCATTCTATGAGTAGGCAAGAGAATGTCATGGTAGATCAAGTGAAGAAATTGAACGATTACATATCGTCTAGTAGAAAAATGTTTTACGACTTGTTAAATCATGGAAATATGCTTGAGACCCAAGTCATTAAACTAGCCAACACCTCAAAAGAGCATGACGCCCTTTCTTCTTTACCTTCACAAGGAATTGATCCTAATTAACCGGTTTTTCCTATCACCACTAGGAGTGGTAAGGTCCTTGAGAGTGAAGTGTCTAAGAAGAGTGATGAGAAAGAGAGTCTAATTGAGAATGAGAGAAATAAGAGCCCTTTGGTTGAGGAGCTTGCTAAGGAACAAGTTGAGAAGATGAAAGAGAAAGAAAAAGAAGTTTACAAACCCAAACTTCCTTACCCCCAAAAGTTCAATAGGCACAAGTTGGATGAACAATTTGGAAAATTTATCGAGATGCTTAAGAAAATTCATCTTTCTATTCCTTTCACTGAAGTCTTGGAACAAATGCCTAACTATTCTAAGTTTCTTAAGGAAAATTTTGAGCGGTAAGAGAGATTGCAATATGGTGGAACCGGTGAGTTTGGGAGAGTGTTGTAGTGCCTTTATCCATAATGACTTGCCCCCAAAGATGAAAGATCCCATAAATTTCTTCATCCCTTGCAATATTAAAGGAAAATTGTTCCAAAATGCCCGTTGTGATCTTGGTGTTAGTGTTAGCATCAAGCCTTATTCCATCTTCAAGAGACTTAAGATAGGTGAGCTCCTTCTAACAAACATGACCCTTCAATTGGCCAACCGTTCTATTAAGTTCCCCAAGGGTAGAGTTGAGGATGTACTCCTCAATATAGGAGATTATACTATCCCCGTTGATTTCATTGTGTTAGAGATTGAGGAAGATGATCATATTCCTATCATTTTAGGGAGACCCTTTTTAGCAATTTCGGGAGCTTTGATATATGATAAGGGAGGTCGTATTACTTTGAGAGTTGGTAACAATGAGGAAAGTTTTAAGCCAAAACCGATGCATGAGTCTTTGTCCCTAATGAAAGGAACAATATGTGTTAATTGCCCTTGCTCCATTAATAATATGTGTGTGATTAATTTTTCAACTAACAATGTTCATGAGATTTTTGATGATGTGCTTGTGAGTTTTGATTGCATGAAAGTTAGTGAAGAGAAAAATAAATTTTCAAAGGCTATGGACAAAGAGGTAATTGACATTCCGCATTTGTTTGAGCTTTGTCCTTAAGAGGAGGTGGGTGATTCCATGGATGTAGATGGGGTTAAACCGTTAACAAAAATAAACAAGGCCAAGAAGAAAGCAAGAGCTTCAAGGAAGAAGAGAATGAGATTGAAGTTGAAAAATGAAAAGGTTGTTTTTGAAATACAAGTAAGTGAAATCTTGTCAAGCAACAATGAGAGGTTGCTCAAAAATGATGGAGAAGTTGTTCTATGCGCTACCTTGGACAAGGTGGTATTCTTTAACCGTCCATGATTTGTACACTAGTAGAAAAATAGCAAAGGGCACCGGTTCAAACCCGGCTTAAGGCACCGGTTTGAACCCGTGCCTATGTGGGGGGTGTCAATTACCCCCCTTTTTGGCACTGGTTCAAAACCGGTGCCTTAAACAATTCCGCGAAATATTATTTTTTAGTGGAAGCTCTTCTAGGCACCGGTTGACCGGCGCCTTTTTCGTTTTTTTTTTCTTGCAATAATAATATAAATAATATACAAACAAACATCAAAAATACGAACCAAACAAAAATAAATGGTAAAATACGGAGTCTTGATCGAAATTGTTATTTTCAACATCACATTATATTCAAGTAAATTGTTATTGTACAATACAAAAAAAAAATTAAAAATTATAATGAAATTCAACTCAGAAATTTAAATTGTAAAACAATAAAAAAAAAAATATAACATTAAAACAATATTCCAAAAAAAAAGTCTTGAATCCTTGTTGCATGAATTAACACCTGCATCAATTAAAACCCAGAAATTATTTAAAACTCATGCATGAATTAACACCTAGAAAACTCATGCATGAAAGAGAAAGAGAAAATCAACCAAGAAAACCGCACAAACAATTAATTATAATGACAAAATCAATTAACCCAAAATCAAACCCAGCAAACCCAGAAAATCAATTAACCCCAAAACTTTCAAAAATCTATTAAACCCAGAAATTTCGGAAAATCAATTAAGTGCAAATTTACAACAATCAAGCCCAAAAAATTAAGGCATTGAAATATAATTACACCAATCAATTTCGAACAATATTACGACAATCAAACCCAAAAAAATTGACGCATATAACATAAATAATTAAACCCAGAAACCCTTACCCCGAATAATTAAACCCAGAAACATGCACTAACCTCAAATTTGACCTGAAAATAAGTGGACTTGGTGGCGTCGGTGGTGGTGGGAAGAAGATAGAAGAGAGGTCGGAGATCGAGACAGAAGAGGATAGAGAGGGGAGAGAGGACAAAGAAGAGAGGTCGGAGAGAGAAGGAGGGGAGGAGAGGAACACCGGCGCCGATCGAGATCAGAGGAGAGAGAAGGAGAAGCGCCGAGGAGAGAGAAGGAGGAGAGAGAAGGAGGTAGATTAGCTTATATTAGGGTATATATTAAGGAAAGGCCATTTTTTTTGGGAGCACCGGTTCAGTGGAACTGGTTCAAACCGGTGGCCTTTTTATTTTTGGCACCGGTTTGAGCTGAACCGGTGTCATTGTTCTTGGTCTAAATCCCTACCCAATTGTAGGCCGGTTTTTGGCGCCGGTTTTTGGCACCGGTTTGGACTGAACCGGTGCCAATTGGGGGTTGCCTTTTTGTATTTTTCTACTAGTGGGAGGAAAGGTCGAGCTTAGGACCATAAGCAAGCGCTTCCTAGGACGTAACCTAGAGATTTCTAACTTTTTCTTTTGATTTCCATTTTTCTTAATTTTCTTTCTTTTAGTTTCTTTTCTTTAACTTGTTTTTCTTTTGGATTTATAAAATGAACTCATGGAAATGGATTGATTCAAACGAGCACATGCAATGGAAAGGAGTTTTGCGGTTTTTGATGTAAATAAGTTTGATTTTATCGAATTTAGAAGCAAAAGGGTATGAAATGTTAGTGAGGTAAGATAGGGAAATTGTACTAAAATTTGAAGAAAGTTTGAACTTGGTGAGTTCATTCTGGTGCTATCATTATTTTAGAGATGTTGAATCCACAATCAACATGTTTAGAAACTGCCATATTTCGTTGGGTTCAATAGCCCCGGGATGATATTGAACGAAAATCCCACAGATGAACGCACCAAAGAAACAAGAAGATTGGTGCTTTGTCTGGTGCGGGCGCTCCAGGGGAAGGCGCGGCCGTGCGCGACACGGGCATGGGCGCGCTGTTTGGTCGCGCGGGCGCGCACCCCTGCAACACCCGTGCTTTATCTTCTTCTTTCCCCTTTCTTTTCCTTATTTCTCCTTCTTCCCTATCACACTCGAACGCAACCTGTGCCCGCTCACACAACCGCATAAACCCTTACCCCCTCTCATCAAATTTCATCACATAATCAACCAAATTTTCACCAAAAATCATCATATCTTCTTACATTTTCTACAAAGAATACACTACTTCCATCCATTTTAATCTCCAATCTCTCTCATCTATTGTTGAAGCAAATTAGGGCTTTTTCGTTATTGAGGGAATTGGTGGCCAAAACTTGTTCAATCTCGCGGGATTTTTTTAGTTGCTCGACTGCTGCCTCTTTTCCTTCTGGTGCTATCATTATTTTAGAGATGTTGAACCCACAATCAACATGTTTAGAAACTGCCATATTTCGTTGGGTTCAATAGCCCCGGGATGATATTGAACGAAAATCCCACAGATGAACGCACCAAAGAAGCAAGAAGATTGGTGCTTTGCCTGGCGCGGGCGCTCTAGGGGAAGGCGCAGCCGCGCGCGACACGGGCATGGGCGCGCAATTTGCCCGCGCGGGCGCGCACCCCTGCAACACCCGTGCTTTATCTTCTTCTTTCCCCTTTCTTTTCCTTATTTCTCCTTCTTTCCTATCCACTCGAATGCAACATGTACCCGCTCACACAACCGCACAAACCCTTACCCCCTCTCATCAAATTTCATCACATAATCAACCAAATTTTCACCAAAAATCATCAATTCTTCTTACATTTTCTTCATTTTCTACAAAGAATACACTACTTCCATCCATTTTAATCTCCAATCTCTCTCATCCATTGTTGAAGCAAATTGGGGCTTTTTCGTTATTGAGGGAATTGGTGGCCAAAACTTGTTCAATCTTGCTCCTTGTATGGTGTAATCATCTTATTTTACTCTTAATTGCTTTATTATATCATATAGTTGCAGATATTAGATTGTTCATGGTCGTGAATGGTAGTAGTACGATTTTTGGTGATTTTGATGATTGATATTGAATTTTAGATGATTATTTATGTTGTTTGTTGATTATTATTGCCTTACATTGTGTTGTTTGATGTTTTTATAGCTAATTTCAGCATGTTTGTTGAGAATTGGTGAAGTCGGATTTTTGGTAGTTTGGTAGTATGATATTGGTTTATTGAGCATTGGTTATTGGTTTCATTATGATTGGTGATTGATTGGGAATCAATTGTTGATTTGAATTGGTGGTTATTGTATAAATTTGAGATTTTTTTATTTTGGCAGTAACTACTCCTATTGTGATCGGATTTTTGAGCTAATATATTCAGGAGATCACCATGTCTAAACACACAAAATACCTTCTTAAGAAACAAAAGACCAACGTAACCATTGAAGAGCCCACTCCTACCCCCTTCTACCTCACAACCTCGCCAACCTACCTCTATTCCTAAATTACGAATCACCGACCCAATACAAAAAGCAAGGTTCACAAAACTAAAAAATAATCATTTCCTTAAACCTTCCCGACATTACTTCCAACCGGATATGATCAAGTTGGGAATTGATGAAGATCTAAGAGAATTGCTCAACAACCTCCGTATGGGATCATTCGTGAGCCGTAGCTTCTGTACTTGTGTTCAACCTACTTTGGAGTTTTTGGCTACAGTGGATCTTGTTGTAGTTGAGGGAGGATACTACTGAGTTCGATTTCAACTCTTCAACATCCATTTTGATCAATCTCTTGAAGAGTTCAATGCGGCTCTTGACTTCAATCCGAATTCGGATATTTGTGATCCCGAGCTCTTTTTCAACAATGAGTATGATCAAAAATCATGGTGGGATGTCATTTCAGGGTCTGGTTACTTTGTGACCCGGTATGCTAAGATTAGTAAGGTGTTCCAACCATGTCTCTGAGCTCTGCATCGGCTTTTGAGGTATTCGGTATTCCTGAAGCAAGAGCTGGGCAAAATGAGTTTGTTGGAGCTTAGGATCCTTAGAGTGGCTACTCGTGAGGAGTACCGAGGTCGCTTACATTTGGGGTACACATTTGTGAAGTATTTCCAAGGTTTGCAAGATAGGGAATCCGGCGAGATTCCATGTGGTAGCATGGTCACAAGGCTAGTGACCATCCTTGAGCTTGGTCACTATTTGCCGTCTTGTACTCCGGTGGGAGATGTTGATTCTCTCTACCTCGACATCAAGCAATTAAAGATAATTCAGTTTTTGGCAAAGAACGATGATGACGAGGTGTTTGATTGGCTTAGGGATAACACACATTGGTGCTATCTCCCTAACCCCTCCTTGACTTCTCTCCACCGCGAAAATGTGGTGAATATTTGGCATGTCCCCTTGAGTCACCGCCCTCCCTACTATGATGATGATGAAGAGATGGGTGAAGAAGAATAAGAAGAAAAGCCGCTGCAACAACATCATCAACATTAAATTCCACAACAACAACAACAACAACAGTACAACAACAACAAAAACATCATCAAGAACAACAACACAAATATGCTAGCTCCGAATTAAATGCCCTTAGTGGTAAAATGAAGGGTATGCAAATCCGTTTGGAGGGCATGTACAATCAAGATTTTGAGGCCCTCTACACTCAAATGAGGGGAATTTCAGAGATGCAACAAGGTATGTTTCTCCAACAATAACAATTATATGATGCGGGTGTTAACCAGGGAGACATAACTCCCCTGGTTAACTACCCTTACTTTCCACCCCAACATGGTCCTACAACCATATTGTCAAGGACCCCCGGGGTCCAACACTGAGACTCGCTCATTCCCAAATGAGCACGGTAACTATGATTACCGAGTTCCCGGTAGGAGCGACTATAGGGGTGATCCTAACTACCCTTATGTACAGCTTGAGCACCCACTACCGCTTGCGTTGCCCGAGCAATTTACTCCCCTTGCCCTTTTGCAGCAAGATAACTTTAGGCGGAACTATGGTTGGCCACTCGGTTACATCGGGGGATGGGATCCTTATGGTCCCCCATCCGGGTTTTCCTATGATGGGGATGGCCAAGATGGCTCCAGGCCGAGTGGTAGTGGTAGCTAGTTCCCTCATTTTTGTGTTGTTTGCCTCCATCCCTTATCTTATGTCTGATTTCTTTGTATTGATGGGATGTTGAGATGTATTTATTATTAGCTTGGGGGAACTTTACTTTTCTTAGGGGTTTGTCTCGGTGGCCAATTTGTTGTTGAAGCTTACCTTTTTTTTTTCCTTTTGCCTCTTTGTATGATGGTCTCTATCTTGATCTCTCTTTGATGGTGTTTGCTTTTCATGCCTATTTCTCTCATTCTTGATATTGTTGTTGTGATAATTTTTCCTTGATGATGATGCATGTTGTTGCTCCCACAAAACCAAAACCCTTGAATCCAAATCCCATTGAATCCAAATTTTGTAGCTTAGTGTTAATTACGAGATTAATAAGTAGTTTCCTTTAGAATATTTGGTTTGTAGTATATTTCTTATTAGTTTACTTCTCCTCCTTTCTTGATAGTTTAGTTTAGCTTATTTTTGCTTATTAGTTTCTTTCCTTTTCACTTTCCTTTATTTTATTCTGTTTTGAATTTACTAACCGTTTTCTTTGTCTATAGTTCTATTTTCTATTTTTGTTCTCACATGGCTTTCATGGTGATGCTTTGTTTCTTGGAGCTTCATGAGGTGGTTGGTTCTTTACCTTACTATTTTAGCATTAATTGGAAGCCCGGTGAGATCCTTCTTATTTTCTATCTTTTATTCCTTTTATTTTCTTTGATGCATAGTTTAGGATTAGTTTTAGGAGAAGTTGAATGGTTCGAGGATGGATGCTTGTAACACCTAGAGTGTTTGGGATCATTGGCAATGTTGTCAATTGGTCACTTGTTTGTTGATTGGAAATTATGTGTTACGCTTGCTTCTTTGTTCCTTTCTTTCCTTTCCTAATCTTCCTTTATCTATAGTTTTCCTTTTCTCTTTTCTTTTCTTTTATTTTTCTTTCTTCTTGATTTTTGTTTATGTCATGTTTTGAGCCTTTATTTTTCACTTTTTGTCTTTCTTTTGAATTGGACTACATAAAATCGAGTTTTTCTTTTGAAATAACATCTTCCTAAGTGGTAATGGTATGTACGGTTTGAGAGTATCCTTGGCTGACTCCAGGATAGGTGTATGATAAGGTAGCATGTCAAAGAACTAGGGGATCATGAAACCGGATTTTACTTGTTTGTGGCATGTTTCTAGTTGCTTCCTATAGTCGATTTCACACCTATAGTGAGTTTTTGCTACATCCATGTAAGGTTCATCATTTTTCAAGCCTTCAACATTTATTTGCATGAGCGGCATGGATCCTTGACTATTACGGACCTGATCTTGAATATTGACTCATAATTCTCAAACAGAAGACTGAACCATCTAGGTAAGACAAAGGAATCTTTTTGGGGTGGTAATTTTTCTTTTCTAGGAAATCTTCTTTATTTCTAGTTATTGGTTTCACATTTGCCTACGTGCTAACCATTTGAGCCTTTTCCCTTCTTTTCAGGCCATATCTTTAGAACTTTGATCCTTTTGTTTATTTTTGTTCCATTTTTGGTTTTTGTGAAGCAAATGATCATGTTTTTGGAGATTGTGGTAAATGAGTTTGGATATTGATTCTTTTTTAAAGCAAGCTTATGTTGTGTATATCTTGTGAATAATGGCAAGTGAATAAATGAAAAAGCCGTCCAAATTCAAAAAAGGCAAGGACATTCAAATGCAAAGTTGAAAAAGTTGTCCATAGTTAAAAGGCAAGGACAATTTCTTTGAAAATATGAAAACTAAAAAAAAAGTAAAAAACAAGTAAAAATTAGAAAATTGAAAAATATTTTGATGTGAATTATTCCCCCTTTCTAAGCATTGAGGACAATGCTTTATTTAAGCTTGGGGGAGAAGCGTTTACGCTTTTTGTATATATGATTGTGGTTATTGCTTTGAATAAGCTTGGGGGTGTTAGTTTGTTTTTGTTTGTTGACTACTTGATTGTGATTCTAAGAAAGGCGCCTTCTTTGCTTCACTATTAAGGATAGCACCAAATTTTTAAATTTTAGCCTACCCTCACCCTTTTTTACTTACGTTACAACCATTAGGAAAGACCTTTCGTTATAGAGGTTGAGTCACATATCGAGGGACGACATTATGAGTTAAAGCTAAAATAGAGGGGATGCAAAGTCAAGACATCAAGTAGCCAAAAAGTATTATTTTCCTGCTCCTTCAAGAGCTATTGAAATGCTCATTAGAGGGAGATTTGAGACTATAGGGAGAACGTGGTAAGATCGAATGGGATGAAGGTGGATTGTGATAACTAGTTCTCTACGCTTAGCATATTCTATATTTCAATCAACCTCGGATATCTTGGAACATGCATACTCCTATTTTCTGAAGAAAAATATTTATTCATTTGAAGTGTAGTTATTTTGTAAAGTCCAATTAGTATAGGTTTTAATTTTTCTTTTCTTTCTTTTTCTTTTACTTTTTGTGGTTTGCCTCATGTATGTTGGTGGAGAGTTATAGGTTAACTCTTAGGAAACCTTAACGAGACCTCACCCGTCCTCATAGGTGACTTTGGGGTTTAAAGGGCTTGTTGTAGCTAAAAACAACCATGATTCCTACGTTAGTGAGTATTCATGTATATTCCTGTCTCATGTCTTTCTTTTTCTTTTTTGAATAAGTCTTTCATCCTTATTCTTTCTTGCTTTGTTTTGCTCGAGTACAAACAAAAGTTTAGCTTGGGGGAATTTGATGATTGTAATTTATGGCACTCATTTGGTTCTCTTTAAGGTGGATTTCATGATATTTTATAGCTCTTTTCTTTAGCTTTTCCTTAGTTTTACTCTTTATTTCTTTAGTTTGCATTTTCTTAGTTGAATTTCTATTTTTAATCATTTCATGGTTTATTTTGTTATTTTTTCTTTTATTTTCTTGTTTTCTTCTATTTTTCAGGTTAAGGACGTTCTCCAAAGATTCCAGAGACCCCTTCCCAAGTTTAGCATTGATAAGGATGCCTAATGTTCTCCATTTGAAGCTCAAGCATGGAGAAGCGCAAGTTCTTTTAGACCTTAGGTCGTGCATTCAAGCCTTGGGGGCACGAATTCTTGTGTTGAACCCACAATCATGGGGTTTTGGATCTGCCATGTCCCGTGTTTATCAAGAGCGTCGAGTGGAGCGCACGATGAGCATCAAAATGATGCTGAAGGGCGTTGCCCTACTCCCAGGTGTGGGCGCGAGCGACCATGGCGCGGCCGCGCAGCCTGGTGGCGCGAGCGCGCCTCTCTCGGGCACGGGCGCGCCTCTTTGGGTCTCTGTTTCGTACCCAGTTTTTTGCAGTCGCGCTCCCCCTTGTTTTTGGTCGCGCCTGTACGGGTCTAACTAATTTCTCTTTGCTAGTTTTAATATATTTAGATTTTCCCTTTATTCTTAGAAAGGAGACTTCTTTTAGAATTAGAATAGAATTAGGTTAGATTTTGTAGAGAGAGAAACTCTAGTTTGTAGAGAAAAGTTCTTGATTGATGATTGAAGATTGATGATTCTAAGTATTTTCTCCATTGATTTGAAGCACGTTTGTAAGGATTTATTTTACTTTAATGAAATCTTTAGCTTTTGATTTCAATTACTTTGTTTATTCTTCAAGTGGATTGATTTTTTTGTTGATTTTAGCTTTATTAATAATATGATGATGAATTTGTTGTTTAGCTTAGTTTTGAGATTGATTTCCATGAATTGTGAGTATTTTTCTTGCTAGGGGAATGGTGAAGCATATATGAGTAATAGATTTATGCTAATTGGGGGATATTGATTCAGTTAATGTTTTGATTAAATTGGTTGATGGATTATTTTCATGTGTGTGTTTAATTTAGGAGTGGTCAACCTAGTTACTCGCACTACATTGCATTGTAAGTTCACATTGATACAGACAATTGATTTGTGGCTTGCATTTGTCGATTCAGTTGATTTGTGAAGTTCCTATCTAGAGTCTCTCGTAGTTGGCGCTAGTTTGATCTCTAGGAGATTAGCCTACCGTACTCTCTTGATTTCTTAATTGATTTTCCCTCGCAACACTTGACTTAGTCAATTCCAATCCCAATTAGTTGTATTCATTGCAATTATATGTGGATCCTAAACCCTAGTTTTTGATATATTTGATTTCATTTCAATTGTTTGATTGATTTAGAATATACACCCCTTACTTTACTCCTTCGAAATAGCTTAGCCTTAGCATTAGCATTCACCTCCCATTCTTAGTGGTTCGACCCTTAACTTACTCCTATGCTAGTTATAAGGGTGTGTTGAGTGGTTACAAATTTAGTTTGGCCTAAGGAAGATTAGTCCAACGACCTAGTCTCAACCCTTAACAAGAGCCGATGGAGAAGATCAAGATTCCTAGTTGTAAGTACAACGCTACCACCACACTTAAGAATCATGCCTTAGAATCACATGGTATTATACACTATGACAAACTAAATCTGGTATAAAGCGTTCCCACCGACCTTAGAAGGGCTGGCTGTTGAATGGTATTGAGCCATCCCAAAGTATTCCTATAATCAGTTGAAGAGAATGTTCATGGAACATTTTGTCACGCTGGTGGATCGTAAAAAAGTTACCACTGAGCTGATGTTGTTTGTTCAAGAAAAGGATGAGCCCCTGCGAGATAGGTCAAACAAAGAAGCAACCACCATCCCTAATATAAGTCAAGAGGTAGCGTTCCTAGAAATGGAAAGCGGCTTGCTACCGGCTCACCATTCAGAGCGTACATGGGGCAAAAGAGCTTCAAAACACTGGCCAAAGCGCTAGGCAAAGCGCATGAATTCATAAAAGCGAACGAAACTAATAGAGCCATGCTGAGCAAGAAAGCACCAAGTGACCCAATTAAGTGGGATGAGGCCACCCGGGCAGAAAACGTAGCCAGGGTGGATAATCCCAACAGAGTTGTGCAAGGTCGTAGGGCTGTCGACAGGAGAGTGGAGTAAGAAGATAAGACTAGAAGCATAGAGCCAAGGTTGGAAGGTTTGATCAATGTAATCTGTTCACTCATTCGAGATCCCAAATCTTCAGCGTGAACAAAGCTGATGGTAAATGGAAGAGGCCACCTAAGATGGCGAACAAAAATCGCAACCCCAACAAGTGGTGGGACTTTTATAAGGACCATGGGAACAACACCGATGAGTGTCACATTTAAATGATAACATTGAGGACTTTGTTCAGAGAGGGTACCTGGACCAATTCAAGCAACATCCTGACTCCTATAGCAAAAGGGAGGAGGATAAGTCTGGTTATGACCGCAGAGGAGATCATTGAGGCCCAGCTGAGGGTAGAGATCGATACAGCAGGCTAGAGGGCAGGGTGCATATAATCAATGATGGGCTGGTGCATCAAGGAACCGTAAATAGGGCAAGAGCCGACTTACGTGCAATGATCCTTCAAATAGGTTATAATGAAAGGCGCAGATGGCCACCACTTCCCCTATAGCCGCGAGCCATATTCGAAGAACATGACCAAAAAGGCATAATCTATCCTCATGATGACCTCCTTGTAGTCACAATGAGAATTGCAAACATGGACGTGGATAGAGTCCTAATCGACAGTGGGAACTCAGCCAACATAATATACATCAGCGCATTCATAGAACTAAAGCTAGATAAGAGAGACCTGAAAAGAGTAAGCTACGAAGTCACTGGGTTCAATGGATCCAGATTGGTCCTTTAGCACTTAATAGAGCTGTCAGTCCGTGTTGGAGAAGGGTCAAGACAGCGTGATGTCCAAGCTAAATTTTTAGTGATAGACTCACCGTCACCCTACAATGTGATCGTGGGGAGGCCACTCATCCATAAGATAGCTGGAATGGTCTTCACTTATCACCTTCCTATGGCATATACGACCAACGACGGAAGGTCTGCAAAACTTAGAGGAAACTAAAAAAATAGCCCAGCAATGCTATATCACAACCTTAAAGCAGCCAGCCAGGACTAGGCAACAACCACGCCTAGAGAAAGGGTCTAAGGATCAGACTGAGAGGAAATCAAGAAAAAGGAAGCGAGAAGAATACCATAAAGAGAAAGACAAGCAGAAGCTTGCAATGGCGAATTTTGAGCCCGTTAAAGAAGAGTTAGTCAGGCCGTTACCCATAGGGAGCACATAGCAGTTGAGCTTATAGAGGGCGATAGCTCATGAACAGTGAAAATTGGAAAAGACATTGACCCTGGAGTAGAGGTACACCTCGTAGAATTGCTAAGAGCAAATAAGGACATCTTTGCATTTTTAGCGGATGAAATGCCAGGAATTGACCTAGAGGTTATGTTTTATTGGCTGAATATTAAAAGAAGACAACATGCCGGTCGAACAAAAAAGCAAAGTTTCTCCACAGAGAAAAAACCAGGCCACCCAGGAAGAGGTGGAAAAGCTACTAGAAGCTAAATTTATTGAACCCTGTGACTACCCAAAGTGGTTAGCAAACATGGTCATGGTAAAAAAGGCAAATGGCTAGTGAAGGATGTGCGTTGATTTCACAAATCTCAACAAAACATGTCCAAATGACTGCTACCCGCTGCCGCAAATTGATTAGTTGGTAGACTAAACCAGCGGTCATGCCCTACTGATCATCATAGATGCCTTCTCGGGGTATCACTAGATCAGCCTATAGAAACAAGACATGTAGAATATTGCATTCAATAATGAAAGGGGGTGTACAATTACCTAGCCATGCCCTTCGGGCTAAAGAACGCAGAGGCTACGTTCCAGATAATAATGAACAGGGTGTTTATGCATGAGAATAGGCAGATTATGGAGGTATACGTTAACGACTCAATTGTCAAGTACGTCACGCAGGCAGGGCACATCATGGATTTAGCGGAGACATTTGCCACATTGAACAAATATCATATGAAGCTCAACCTTAAGAAATGCGTTGTCAGGGTGAGCCTTGGGAAGTTTATATGATTCTTGGTCAGTAAGAGGGGAATTGATTCTAACCCATAGAAGGCAGAGGCGGCCCTAAGCCTCCCAAATCCCAAATACACCAAAGATATTACGCGGATGATAAGGAGAATGGCAGCGCTGAATCGATTCATTAGTAAGTCAGCTGACAAAGCAAAAGCATTCTACCAGTTGTTAAAGGGAAACAAAGAATTTAAGTTGGGTGAAGTAGAAAAAGAAGCTTTTTAGGGGATTATTGAGCACTTGACCAAGATCCCAACCATGATCAACCTAGAATAGAGTGAAAAGATCTTGCTATACATATCCGCCTCAGTGCAATCAATTGGTTAAGTCCTCCTAGTTGAATGGTAGAGATAATAAAAACTAGTATATTTTTGTAGTGGTAAAGACAACAAGAAAGCTAAAACCCTATTTTGATGAACACACAATTCAAATCCTTACAAATCACCCACTAGAAAAAGCCCTGTAGAAAATGGACGCTTCGGGCAGACTCCTAAAGTGGGAGATAGATTTCTCTGAATATGAATTCGAGGTTTAACCTAGGCCAACCATCAAAGCTCAAGCCCTAGGTAACTTCATAGTGGAAGCCTCTTATATAGAGAAGGAGGATGAGGTCGGAGTATGGAAGGTTAAAATGGATGGATCTTTAGCTCAAACAGGAAGCGGAGTAGGAATAATCGTAACATCTCAAAAAGGCAATGTATTCGTGTATGCCATTAAGTTCAAGTTCAAGGCATTAAACAACGAGGCAGAGTGTGAAGCAACTCAGGCAGGTCTGAGGATTAGTATTGCAGCAGGAGCTAAAATGGTGCACTTGTAGACTGACTCTCACATGGTAGCCTAAAAGATGAAAAAGGAGTATGAGGATAGAGAGCCTACAATGCTGAAGTAGACAACCAAAGTGAAAGAGCTGGTAGCTTAATTAATGCATTTTCATATAGATTTGGTACCTAGAGCAGAAAATTTCCAAGCTGATGCATTGTCAAAATTGGCCAGCTCCACTCTCCAAAGCCTCACAAGGACGGTCATGGTGGAACTCCTGGAAGAGAGAAGCATTGTAGAAAGTAAGTAAGTGAACGACACTAGGAAGTAATGAGTATGGTTCTCAGACATACTGGCCCATAAGGAACATGGCTTGCTTCTTAGTGACGAGGCACAAGAGAAAAAAGTAAAAAAGATGCCAATTGGTACGTGGTGATGAATGGGGAGCTCAACAAAAAAAGGGCTTCTCCAAGCCACTGATGAGGTGTATTCAAGAATAGGAGCAAGAGAAAATTATGGAAGAAGCGCACTCAGGAATCTACGCCAACCACATTGTCGGAAAGGCCCTGGGTGTTAAAATGCTAAGAAGAGGAGCATACTGGCTAACCCTGACGCAATATGCTTTAGCAAAGGTAAAAAAAAAGGTGAGAAGTGCCAAAAGTACGATCCAATTATAAAGTGCCAAAAGGATCTGATCCCAATTCTCTGCCTGATCTCGTTTGCTCCGTGGGGAATAGACATATTAGGACCTTTCAACGCTAGCTCAGCGAGCATGAAATATCTCATAGTGGAAGTAGACTATTTCACCAAGTAGATAGAAGTTGAGCCCACCAAGTCCATAAAAACCTCCCAAGTAAGGACGTTCATATGGAAGAACATCATTACAAGATTTGGGGTGCCACAGTGCATAGTCTTTGATGATGGGTGTCAGTTCGACTATAACACCATCAAGGATTACTTAGAAAAGATGGGTACCAAGTATGCAAGCTCCTCAGTCTGTCACCTCCAGAGCAACGGCCAGACAGAGGAATTAAACAAGTTGATCCTAATAGCCTTACAAAAACAGTTGGAGGACCATAAAGGCCTCTAGGTTGACCTACCCCAGAGGTATTTTGGGCAAACAAGACAACACAGAAGGAGTCTACTGGGTAAAGTCAATTCACCCTAGCTTACGGGGCAGACGCAATAGTTCTAGTGGAGGTTCAAATCCCCAGCCTGAGAATCCAACACTAATTAATTAGTCCTTTAAAGATGATCAAACAACACTAATTAATTAATTATGGTTCCTTTAAACAAGAAAATAAATGTGATTTATCTAAGTGCTCGGGAATTTACCACTTCAATTTGCTAGATATCCGTTTAGAACACTTATAGACACTTTCTTGTTGGGGAATCTCCACCGTACTAACCAAAGATCAAGGGGCGAGTGTTTAGGACAAGAGGGATTAGGTAGCACAAATTCACAAGTATTTCGCCAGAGTTTTTAGGTTACTTTCTATGTGTTTAAGCCTCACATTAAGCCTCTATTTATAAGGAATGAGTAGGTTTAGGGTTTTGAACATTCTGTCGTAGCAGGTGTCGCGCGTAACAAGATTAGTTGCGCGCGGCATCCCAGTGTTAGTGATTTGGTTGCGCTGCTATGGGCAGCGCAACAGATTTTCTTGCGCGCGACATTATGTTAAGATTCGATTTTATATTTTTATAAAATTTTTAATCTTCCGCGAGCGCATCTCTAAAGGTTGCGCTAAGTGTCGCGCGCAACTGAATTAGTTGCGCACGCCTGCCCAGCGCGTCATTGTTGAGATAGGCGCGGTTTTTCCTACGGCATCATTAAAATTTAACCTAGGCGCTTCTAAATCCGTCATTATTGAGATGGGTGCGGTTTTTCCTGCGACATCATTAATATTGATCGAATTTAGTTCATTAGATCTCGTTTTAGCTTTGTTTATTTAGTTTAGGCTAGTTTTTGTGTTTGTGGCTTAACCAGTTATCCATAAGCATTCTCCACTTCAATCTAACACGAAGATGGTTTTATTTATCGTCATTGCACTTCCTGTCGGGACGGGAGGCCAAAAGTAGATGTCTACAGTTAGCCCCCACTTTGATCGAGTCTAGAATAAACAATGATCAAAATAGTCAAGGAAATAAATCCGAGATTCATTATGAAAAGTTCTCAAAGAAAAGAGAATCTTTAAAAAATGTTTAAGGATGCGAAAACGATCCTTGGTTCGCTAAGTGTTCGAAACAAGTAGCTATTAAGGCTAGAAAATTTTTTCCCTAGTCTTACCGCACTAAAGAATCTAGATTGACCCTTTGCAATTGTAGAACGCTTTTACAAGTAATGGTGTTCTGGGTGATGTCAAGTCATGAGAAGAGATCGGTTTTAAAAGAATAAAAGGGATGATTACCTCTCAATCATGTCATCGTTGGTCAAAAGTCCCTCGATATTTCATTGAAACTTTAGCTTAACTTTAACAAAGTAAAAATATGAAAAAGGGGTTTCGGTAATCGAGCCGAAATGGTCCGATATTCGAGCTCGATGTCTATAAGATAGAAATACATGTCTCAGGGTTGGAGGCATATATCCAAATCCAGTGAGAGGAAAGAAAGTGAGCAACTCTCTCAGCAGTTTTTTCCACAAGATGAGTACACGTGTCTCAGGACTAGGGGAACGTGACTACATAGGCGCGACATCATCTCGTCGCTTCGTTATACTGGGGGTGGACGGACACCCTAACTGTCCGGTAAGCTAGTAACCCCACTAACTACCGTATTTGCTTCCAATCAAGAAGTGTTTTTTCCTGATGGTTCGGCGCGCCTGTCGACTCGTGAGCTAACGCCTAAAGTAATCCTCCACATTTTAGTTCCGAGAGATGGATCTCGCAAAGTCTGAGCTGAAGTGAAATTTTACGCAACACCTACGTCGTACAATTATGCGCCGTACGATACGCCTTTTGCATTTTTACGCTGCATGACAACGCCTTCCTTTTTGTTTCGGACGTGAAAAAAGAAGAAAAGCCAGACATTTGTAACGTCAGTACACTAAAATGACAAACTTGTCCATGGGTGCTTTTACATAAAGCACCACCACGAAACGTCTTAAGACACTCTTACGAAAAACGTTCAAAACGTATGCTTAGGGAAGTCACAAAGCACGGTGTGCATGCAAGAATGATGCAAAAAACTAACAAAGAAGAAAATAAACTAGAATATGCAAAGCAATTTAAAAGATTTTGATAACGAGCAAAAACCGTTGAAAAATGATCGAACAGATCAAAATTAAAATTCCGATCATTTTAGTGAGCAGTATCCGCTCGCAACTCAGTGGGTCGCGCTGGCCAGGCGCGCGCATCGTTCAGAGTTGCGCTGGTATGTCACGCGTAGGAGATTCAGTTGCGCGCGACATTTATGTCTGCAAAATTAAATTGCTGAGCACGATTTTCATTTCGCATTTTCTTTCTCCTTCCTTCGCCATTTTTGCCCCTTTCTCTCTCTAGAAAGCTCAGATTTTCTTGTTTTTTGAAACTAAAGGAAGTAGATCTCATCCCTTATTCATATTTTCCATAATCTAATGTAATTTTTTTGTTATATTTTGTTTGATTTAGGCTTAATTGGGACAATTTTCGAACCGTTGAACCCTAAATTTTGAATTTGGGGGTTTTCGATTTGGTCCATTATTCTTGAAATTGTTTGTTCCATATTATGATACTATGATTAAGGAGTGTTTTGCAACAAATTTCATGAAAAATGGTTTTGTATTCAACCGTATATGAACATTACTTTGTCCAAGTTCGTTCTTGAATTATTTTTTTTAATTTTACTCGATTTTATTGTCGTTTCTTGCTCATTTTGGTTACACTTACTGATTATAAAGTAGATTATAGTGATGGAACAAATATTACATTCATAATTAATTTTTGCAAATTTTGAATTGTTGAAAAATGGCGCGAAACATACTCTTAGCTTATATTTGCCATGTTTAAACCTAAAAATTATTTGGTAGACGATAATCATGTTTATATTACTGTTATTCGTCTAAGAGTAGTTGATTCTTTGAGATTTTGAAATACAATCCCTTAAATACTTAGTTGAAACGTGTATAGGATGGCTTTGTGGGTGTTAGAAGCTCCCATTTACTAAGTTTAACTGCAGGTATCGTAGCCCCCAAGTATGGGTTGCGTTCGATTTTCGTGTTTTGCCCTATCGTCAGCTTTTATGCTGCCGAAATGAGTCTAGAATACGTATATTAGTTTAGTTTAGGAAATAAAGTAAACTAATAAAGAAACTTTATTCATCATAGCATGGACTCGCCTCCATTCATCAATGATAAGGAGATTCTAGGGGGTCCTGACGAGGCGGTTCGCCCTCGAAAGAGGGTGACCCGTCCACGAGAGGAAGTTTGAGCGTGTCGAAGCCAATCGACGTCGCAAGGAGGATGTGGTTTGGGAGGCTCCTCCCAACTGGGACCCTAGGGTCCTTAAGTGGGACCCAGACCATCATGTCTCAATTAGAGGGTGGCGCGGCATCGTGAGTTCTTTGCGCCTTTGTTTCTTTCTCTTTTCCCTTGTTTCTTCTCCTTTTTAAACCATAACTTTTTTTTTATTATTATATTTTTTTTTATTTTCCTTAGAGTGAGCCTAGCATGCGTTTATACGGTTCTGGTGACCTGCGAGCCCGTTTTGATAGTTTGCTCGAGATGGCAAAGGAGGTTGTGGCGCTTTCAGGGATTGACTCCCAGCTGACGGCTCTTCGAAACTTATCAAGTCAGTCTACGTCGTCAGCTTTCCTCCGTGGATTGTTGAGGTTTTGGTGGGATTCCACCAACACTTACCACTTTCCATGGGGAGAGATGATAGTTACCCCTTTCGATTTCTCTATGATTACGGGTTTATATTTGGAGGCGAGCCCAAAGCCATAGAGTTCGTTAAGGGGTCAGACGAGAGACTGCGCGACCTTGTAACGGACTATCTTGGGTCAGCCCTTCATGTGCACGCGCAGTCCTGTCCGTACTCGGTTCTTGCCGACGAGTTGTCTGCTAACGAGCTTGATTGACAGTGTACACCTGAGCAACTAGCTCGGATATACATTGCTCACGTTCTTTCCATCACTATCTTGAGTGATCGAGGGGAACGTTTTTCTATTAGGTTACTTATTTGCCTAAGTGATTTGGGGCAAGTAAGTAACCTGAGTTGGGCGGAGGTGTCGTATGCCCGTATGCTTACAGCTCTGGGTATGGCAACCCGGGTGATGGATTCCGCGGCAGCAACTAAGGTGCCTCGGATCTCTCTTACGTGGCACGATTGTATCCTTGAGGTACGTACTTTAAGCTTCTTTCGATTATTATTTTTGCTTTTCTCCTTTCGGCTTATCCTTTTACAGTTTCAGGCTTGGGGATACTCGTACCTGCCTTTCTTAGCCCCCAGGATGCTTGGGGCTGCTCGTTTTTTTATCATCCATCGATTGGTCACGATTAAGAAGAGATGAGCCACTTCTGGCAGTGACTTTCGCATGAGGACCCTTTCGCCGACTCATGCGTCGGTGATTATTCCAACTACATGTGCATCATTTGATTTTATTTGTTTTCTGACGATTTTTTATGTGGTTGTGTTTGTAGATCGATCTCTGTCCTAAATGTTTGATCGTCGGAGTCCCTGAGGCTGTCCAGTCCAGCATGATTTGTTGCCGTTTTCGGGCACTTTACTAGGAACTTCCAGTCCTTTAGAGGACATACGCTTGATTTTTAGGCAAGCGTGTTCTCTGGCAGTCTGCATTCGAGGAGCCCATGGTTCCCGTGGATCCTCAAATCCAGATGTTACGTCCGGACTTGTTGTCTACCGAGGATCGAGCTCAGGCGATCCTTGGTTATCTAGTGGAGCAGCTGGTGCTGCCGGATGCATCGTATCCGACTTTTATTGCATCCAGGCTGACTATTTCCAAGCTTTTGTTCCGGTTTGTACTTTAACTCTCTTTTTTTTTATATTTATTTTTTCGGAACTTTGACCCTTTTAATTATTTTTCAGCGGGTTGAGCTAGGTGGTTAGGTGCCTCCTGCACCGGAGATCACGTATACCGATGTCGTTAGGTCGGTAATTCGTGAGATCCTTCCAGCAGCGGAGGATGAGGAGGGGATACCGTTTGTTCCTAAGACGGTTGAGTGGGTATGTTCCTTATGCATATGTATATATTTTCATATACATTTTTGCTAATTGTCCTTGTCTTTTGGAACAGGTTCCGCGAGATACCGTGAACGGCATGGTGAGGACTTGGCGCATTTTCCGAGATGCTTATCGGAGAGCTCTCCTTACTTTGTCATGCTGTGATCATCGGATGGTCGCGGTAAGTTTATTTAATTAATTTTCTTTTAACGAAGTTATCACCCGTTTTATGTATTAATCTTCGTTCGGATTTTGTAGGATGTGCAGCCGTCTGGGAGTCGCCGACCATCCTGACTTCCTTTGTACACACATTTTTTATATTAGGAAACAAATGTATATCCTTTTTTTGTTGTACAAATGACACGTTTTTTGTATATATGTCATTTTATAAAAAAAATATGCAAAAATATTCTGAGGGATGGAAAGGTTCTCGACTTACCCCCCTCGAAAAAAAATAAAAAGGAAACAAGGGAATAGAAAAAAGAAAGGAAAAAAGGAAAAAAAAAAATAAAGTAAAGGAAAATAAAAAATAGAGTATGAAAAAATAAGAAAATATTAAGAAAAATGACACAAAGGTTAGTAAAAAGGTAAGCATGTGACTTGTCTTAAGATCTCATGGGATTCCGTCATTATGTTGTCCAAAATACGGTAATAATCCTTACTCACATGTGAATTGGTTGCGATACGTCACGCGCAACTTAAGAGTTGCGTGCGACACCTGCTGGTGAACTTTCCTTCACGTAAAAATTGCCAAATTTTTTCCCCTTTTGGGTTTATTTAAACGCAATTTTGTGAACGCTTTTGAGTATCTCGCATTCATTCGCTTAGTAATAAGAACCTAAAAAGAATTAATCTCTCTAAATTCTCTCTCTCTTTTTTTTTTATTTGAACAATGGTGAATACCTTTGAACAATGCTTGAAGCAATGGGTCACCTCCCTCTCAACCGAGGATAAACTAGCTTTTAAAATTTACCACCTAGACCCTTTATTGAACTATATTCAACTACTTATCAATTTTAATTTTCTTCATGTTGCCGTCGACCATTGGGACTCTAACCATCATCTTTTCTTGTTTAAAGGGGACGAGATTGTCCCACTTCCTAGTGAGTTTGAGGCTTTGCTAGGCTTCCCTACAAACACTCTCCCTATGACCTATGCGCCTATCTTGTAGGATTCCAAACCTATATTCCAAAGATTTTTTGGTTTATTTGACAATGATATGACTAACATTGGAAAAGAAGAACGCGTGAATTTGATCCAATTTATTAAACACTTTGTCGCCCCTCGTGACAACATGACTAAACAACGTTTTTAAATTCGTGCTTTATGTTATGGTCTTGTTGTTAATTGTTTACTTTAGACAGGCAAAGAGTACGGAGATTATTCCATGGTGTCCATAGTAGAGCAAATAGAGGGATGTCATTCACCCGCTCCTTTGGTTTTGGCGGAAACCGTTCTATGCTTGAATCGCCTTAGAGGAGACCCTAACGAAAACAGTTTCATGGGATGTCCACTCCTATTACACGTACGTTTTTTTTTCTTCGTATTCCAGCGCAAGTGATGAAGTTGCGGTGGTACGACCATCGCAATCTTCTGTGATGCGCGCGGTTGGCGCGCGCAACTGTTTTTTATGCATGCGCCACCTACTTTTGTGAATCGCAAATTTTTTTTTTTTAGATTTGGTTCATAGAGTGTTTGCGAATTGTTGATCAACCACAAAATCTTTAAGTTAACGGAGTAAGGACATGCCCTGGACGTCGAATTCTTTACAAGCATAAGAATGAAGAAGAATGCACGTCGTTTTTCTGTCACGGGGTTCCCAACATACGCTTTGTGATTCCTTGCTGGAACATAAGTAGTATGGTGGGAAATAGTTTTTATTGCCCTTATATTAGGCTTCTAGGCCTATCTAGTACCACTTATATTTTTCCTTGTAGGGTAATGAGACAATACAAGATGAATGTGGTACTCCTAGGTGGGTGGTACAAAGTCCTACAGCGAGTGTTGTATTATCTTTCTTTTACAAAGCTTTGATGAATGTGGCGGATAAGAGCGAATTAAAGTAGGCTCGATCTCAACTTCAAGCTGCCACAACTCGCAATCCAACTAAGCCTTTGATGCATTCAACCATTACTACTCCTCCTAGTTTCCAAAACAAAGGAGTGAGAAAAAAATTAGACTTCTCATCCCCTAAGGGTCGTTCGAAGGAAACAAAAAGGAATGCTCCCTTAAAACCCGCGCAACAAGGTGTGAAAATCAATTAACCTTCACCAAACACTTGCAAGAAAGCTCTAATCGTCAAAGGGAAAGGAAAACAGGTTGCAAAGGCCCTAATCCCTAAATTGAAAAACAATGTTTGGGTGAAAAAAAAAAGTGTAGGGGAGAGCTCCAAGGCTTCTGAAAACACTGCGATGGAAACTACTCCTCCATAATCTGTGACAATAGAGGTCATAGTAAAACCTTGGAGTGTTACACAATTCTTTCATTAGTTTAATTCAAATAAACTGTAATCACTACTTTGTTTTTTTTTGTTTTTTTTTTACTACCTAATTCAATAATGTCTCTCTCTCTTTTGGATTTTGAATAAAATAAAAATGAGCTTTATTAAATATATATTTTTTTAATTTTGATATGACTGAATTATAGAGATTGCCTACGTATTCGTAATACGAAATCAGGTCTTGCGTAGTTCTTTTTTTTATTATTATTTATTGTATTTTTTTTCTTTAATATCTTGAATAGAAATTAAATGAAAAAATTAATCAATCTTTGATTAACATTCAAATCAAAGTTTAATTTTCATTTTCCGAGTATATGTTATTTTTAAGAAACACCCTCTTTTTGTCGCAAGTAAAAGTCAAAACTTTTTTCAAGCATAAAAATCCGGGTTCGTAGTTCATCGTCAGGTGGCGTGCGCAACATCCGAGGTTGCAAGAGCCTGTCCCGCGCAACGAAATTTGTTGCGCGTGACATCCGCGCGTTACAATTCCAGTTGCGCGCGACACCTGTGCTACGAGCGTTATAAAAAAATTTAAAATTTTTTGCATTATTACCTTTTTTTGTGATGCTCGAAAAAATCTGAACACTTAGAATGATCTTTTTAATTTACATTACCCCCCCCCCCCAAGTGTTATGTGCTTTGCCGTGTTATTTGTAAAGTGCATAAAACTTAGAATTTTTCAATTCAATGCTAAAAATGATTTATTTAATGAATGAACGAGTTTATCCGGTTTTCATATGTAACATTTTTTAAGTCAATGAATGTTTATTAATTGGAAAATTTCATCTCCTCCAATATCCATTAATCTGACTGCTCCTCCTTATAGGATTTCATTTACACGGTAGGGACCTATCCAATTAGGCTTGAATTTCCCCCTTAGATCGGTTGGTGGACCCATAACCGCCTTTATTACAAAATCACCTTCTTTGATATTTCTGGGTTTTACTCTTTTATTAAAATGACGCCCAATGCGCCGTTGGTAGACTTGTACATGATGCAAAGCTCTTAACCGTCGTTCATCGAGGAATAGAAGCTCTTCATACCTTGCTCTTACCCATTCAGTTTCCGGTAGCTTACTTTCGAGTACGATGTGAATGGATGGTATTTCCCGTTCGATTGGTTGAACTGCGTCCATTCCGAAAACTAAAGAGTATGGAGTTACCCCTATTGATGTTCGTATGGACGTTCTATAACCCCATAATGCGAAGTGTAGTTTATTCGGCCAGTCTTTATAATTTTCTGCCTTTTTCATAACGATGAATGTTATGTTTTTGTTTGTCGATTCTACAACTCCATTCAGTTGAGGTCTGTATGGAGATGAGTGATGATGTTTTACTTTATAACGAGTTAAGAGGGTCTCGACTTCAGCTTTGAATTGAGATCCCTGATCACTAATTAGTTCATGTGGAACTCCATATCTACAAAATATGTTTCGTTCAAGAAACTTTGTGACATGTTTAGAATTTATATTCACGTAAGAAGCGGCCTCTACCCACTTGGTAAAGTAATCGATTGCTACTAATACGTACTCGTGCCCTCCTACTCCTGTGGGAGAAATTTTACCAATTATGTCAATTCCCTAGTTGAAAAAGGCTAATGGGAAACGAGGTTGTATAGTTCTGATGGTGAAAGGTGTTGTTAATTAGCGAACATTTGGCACTCTGGACATTTTTTAACTTATTGTATGCAATCATAATCCATAGTGGACCAATAGTACCCTTGTCGTGAAATTATTTTTGCAAGAATTTTACTATTCATGTGAGGAACACAAACAACTTTGTGAGTATCTTCCATAAGACGTGTGGATTCGGGTTGGTCTATACATAATAAGCTTTGACCATTAGGTCCTTTTTTGCATAGTTGACTGTTTACTAGACCGTATTGTGCCGCAAGTGTTCTTAAGTCTCTTTGGTCTTTCGGTGAAGTATTTTCAGGGTATGTGCCATGGGTAATATATTGGAGGATATGATCATACCAAGGACTATCTCCATCTATGTCATTTATTTCCTCTATTGTGTTGCAATACGGTGGTTCTTCTATTCTATCAACGCATAATGGCATCATATATAAGTGATCTGGAATGTTGATCATTGTGGATAATTTTGCTAGCGCATCGGCAAATTGATTATCATCCCTTGGGAAATATTTATAATCAATATATTCAAAATGCTCGATGAGTTGCTGTAGGTGTGCTTGGTATTATATCATTGTGGAGTTCTTTATTTTCCATTTTTTCATTATATGATTTATAATCAAACTAGAATCTCCATATACCTCTAATTTTTGCACACCTATGCTAGCGGTTGGTTCTAATCCAATAATGCACGCTTCACATTCCGCGGCATTATTAGTTACCTCAAAGTCTAATTGGACATAGATTGGAGTATGTGCTCCCTCTGGACTTATGAGTAACACCCCTACGCCTGATCGAGGGTTAGAATAGTGTCGTTAGTCTACTAACCCTAATCAAATTAACAATTTATAATACCTAAACTACCCTAATACGAGTATAGGGGTAAGTAAAGGGTCGAACCCAAAAGGACTAAGTGTATCAATCTATGCTAATTAGACTACTAGGAAAGCTTGTGAGGTAAGAGAGGTTCAATTAAACACTACTAAGAGCAAATAACTAAAACTAGGGAAAGTGGAATCCAAGTACATCAATGCATTCAACAACATCAAACAATTAGATGAAAATGACCTCAATTAGGACGATTTACACATTTAACTCACTCTCGCGCAATTAAACATGTTAATAATCCTACTAAACTAATTCACTCTCGTGCAACTAGCCTAGCAAAGATATGGAGGAAATTAGGGTTCTCAAACAACTCACTTTCGCACAATTGATTGAAAACACAATTAAAAGCATAGAATCAATTAGCTAGAAAGATTCTAATCCATAAAAGCATCATCCATACACAATAATCAAGAAACAATTTCATACTAACCACAATCAATCATTAAATTAATTAACATAACCTTCATCCATTTCCCTAGAACAAAACCTAAACTAACATAATGAACAAAAATATGGAAAACAAGGTAAAATAATAATAAAAGCAAGAATCAACAACTAAACTAATTAATCTACTCAAATAAACAAATAAATAAGCAAAAACAATAATAAATGAAAGCAATAAAGGTGAGAGAAAGTTAGGAAAACTCATTGAATTTATGAGAGGAAAAATCCACAAATTTGCTTCTTCAAAATCCCAAAAACTCCATGAAAAATCCCATCTTTCTCTCTCTAAACTACTCCTAACCCTAAGAGAGAGAAAAAAAATGCTAAACTAATCTAATCTAATCTCAAATTAATTGTTGAGTGAAAAGTTGAGAGAAAATAACCCCAAAAGGGTATTTATATACAAGGCTAAATAGAATAAAATAAATAAAAGAAAACAAATAAAGAAAATAAAATAAAACAAGAGAAAAGAAAAGGGAAATAAAAAAAGGGAAATAAAAATAAAATAAAAGAAATTAAAAACCCATAATTCCCCCAAATTCCCTCAGACCCACGATCTTCTCTTTCATTTCGCTGCTCTGAACCTTCATCCAACATCACGCATCATCATCTTCGTTCATTCTCCATCATCATCAGCGATTACCACTCAATCACCACCGCTCATCAACCACAATCATCTAGCATCTCCAAATCGCGGCCATCCAATTCTCATTAAAAATCACGTGAAAAGCTCGTGATTGACCCACGAATGCGCGCCCGCGAAGACACCGCGCAGAGGTCGCGCATAGCTTCTGCCTCGACTCTGAATTTGGACTCCAATCGTGTGCGCTTTCTGACAGGGGGTGCGCGGCCGCGATGATATGGGTTGCTGTTATTGTTGTGGCTGGTGGTGTGAGAATCGCGTGGTGGTTGAAGGTTGCTGAGGGAGCAGGGGAGGTGCGATTGGAGGCGGTTTATGGGTGATTGATAGGCGATTGGCGGTTTTGGCGGAGGTTGATTGGAGGTGGCTGAAATTGAGTGGGTTGCGAAGGCTGGTGGTAGAAATTGGTGGCGGTTTGGTGATGTTGGGTGATTTCGGTGCGATTGGGAGTTTGGTTTGTGGGTGTGATTGTGGTGGTGCGATGTGGGGTTGCGTAAAAGAGAGGGAAAGCAGGGGAGTGTTGCGATGTTGGTGTTGTTGATGGTTGTTGTCGCTGCCGTTGGTGTTGGGTTTGTTGCGGGGTGAAGGTTAGTGCTGGTAGGTGGCTGGTGTTGTGTTTGTTGTTGCTGTTGGTGTTGCGTGGTGGTGTTGAGAAGGCAGGGAGCAGGGGAATAATGTTGTGTGTGTTGTTTGGGGTGGTGTAGGATAGGAGATGGGTGTGGTGTAGGTTAGAGTGGCAGCAACATGAGGTTAGGGGCAGCAGCTTGTAAGAATGTTGTTTGGCTCAATTTGAGATTCCGAACTTGATCCAAACTTGAAACTTGATTATCGACCCGAACACACCTACAACCAAAAACAAACACGAGGGAGAATAGGGACAAAGACTAAAATAATAAAATAAAACGAAGTAAAATAAAATAAAATACGAAACTAAAATAAACAAGAAAACGAGATAAAAAGAGAAAATATTAAAAATAAAAACTAACAACTTAAACTACAAACATTAAAAGTAAGAAAAATAAAATAAAACACGAAAATAAACTAAAAATTATTGAAAATTACAAAAATACTCAAAATAAAGATAAAAGACGAGAATAATAAAATAATAGAAATAAAGGATAAAAAGGGTGAAATTATTGGAAAGTAAGCCGGAATACGACTCAATAAACACCCTAAAAGTGACATAAAAGTCACTTATCAAACTCCCCCAAGCTTACCTTTTGCTCGTCCTCGAGCAAATTGACATGAAACACGGGAGAAGGAGAATGATTTATTCAAGCAAAGCTAGAACACTAAAAGAGACAAGAATGTACACTAACTCACTTTCGTAGGAATCACGGTCACTTTTAGCAACTAATGACAAGCCCTTTAAACCCCTAGATCGCCCTAGAGGACGAGTGTGCTCTCGTGAGGGTGTCCTAAGAGTTTAACCCACAACTCTAAATAAAAACCAAGGCAAGGCAATAAAAAGAAAAGAAAAAGAAACATAAAACGAGAAAGAAAAACACAAGTTCATATTTGGACAAGAGATTGGAACAAACACCGATGGATGCAAACCTTTCTAAATAGACAAATGTATGCACGTTCCAAGATGTCAATGGTTGATTGAAACATAACATATGCTAAGCATAGAGAACTAATGAGGACTCAATCCACCCTAGCCCCGACCAATCGGGCCGCGTTCTCTCCACTAGCTTCAAATCAACCCTTAAGCTAGCTTCTCATGATTCCACGAAGGAATCGGAAAAAGATAAAGAAATGAAAAACTTTGAGAAGGTAATCCCGACATCTCAACTATGCATACTCTCTCCATAGGTTTGAAATCTATCTCCCTCCACCGTTCTTTGACCTAACCCCACTAAAGTCTAAGGGACTTTTATTAGGTTGTAACGTAAGGCTAATGGTTAAGGCAGGGTAAAAATTTGAAAATTTTGGTGATATTTCCTAAGTGAAGCAAAAGAGTGGCCTACTCTCAAAAACAAACTCAAGAAATCGCAAAATATCAAACAAAAATACCAATAATGCCATCTCCCACAAGCTTACTCAACACTAACACACAATATATACAAAAAAAAAATAAAAAAAATAAAAAAATGAAGGAACGCTCCCCCCCCAAGCTTGAACGAAGCATTGTCCTCAATGCTTAAACAAGGGAAGAAAACGAAACCAAACTAAAATATATTATTTGTGTTTATTTGTTTCTTTTTATTTTTTTTTTTTTATGTGTCCTTGCCTTTTTCTAACCATGGACGGCTTTTTCTTGAAACTTCATTTGATTTTCTTGAATTGCATCTTTCTTCTCGAACTTTTTGCATATTCTTTTCAAGCTCAACTTTCAAATACCGTACTTAAACCAATTCACAAAGTTTTCTTGCTCATGATCAACACTCTCAACACTCAAACCTCACATGCCTATGCTTCACTAACTAAAAGGGTTGGTAAACATAGGCCATTGGGTTTGTAATGCGGTTTAAACAAGAGCGGGAAACATTAGGCTCAAATTGGTTAATAAGTAGGTTGATGCAAAATAGAAAATCAAATTTGTAACCAAATAAAAAGAAGATAAAGAAAAATGAGAAAAGGTGCCCTTTTCCTCCCCTAGAGAGGCCCGGTCACGATCTTGGGAGCTAGAGGTCAAAACAAGGATTAAGACATGCATAGTCAAGGATCCTAAATAGCCGCTCAACAAGGTGATGAAGGCTAGAACAAATGAAGCTCACAAGGGATTATAACCAAACAAATACCAACCAAGGGTTTCAAATCCACTATAGAGTGCAACTCCATCTTACCACATTCCCGTGAACTAAGGCTTCATGGACCCCTAAAAGTTCTTAAACCGGCTACCTTAGCATATAGTATCCTAGAGTCAACCAATGACACTCTCAAACCGTGCATACAATTACCACTTAGGAAGAAAAACATTCAAGAATGCAATTCCAAAACAAAATGTCCAAAATAAGAACAAACAAAACACATTTTGCCAAAATTACCTTGAAAGAAAACAAAAATCTTTTTGGACTTTTCAAAATATAAGAAAAGACATGAAAATGCATATACTCAAGTGCATGGCATAAACGAATCAACATCCCACCAAACATGATAGGATACCCTCCCCCAAGCTTGAATGAGACAATATACTCAAACATAAACCATATATAACATGGGAGGGGAAAAGAAAGAAATCAACCCAACAAACCAACACAAGTCCAACGAGTCACCAACCATTAGAGAAAGATCTAGGAAAGATATTACCGGATATTGGTGAGTGCAATTACCCACAAATGAACCAATTTAACCTTTCAAAGCCGATTTCCTCTTGAATTGAATCTCGATTTCCTTATGCTAGCAAAAATAGGCGTCAAACTTCCTTGGTTCTTGATCCAAACCAATGCATAAGAGTATATCAAGCCATGTACCTAGCAAAAGGCACACAATCATTTCCATGAGAGAAAATCTAATCTAAAAAGAAAAGAAAATGAAAGCAATAAAAACCTCGGGTTACTTCCCGAGAAAGGCTTGTTTAACGTCCAAGCGAGACCGCTCTAGTAAATAATATTGCAACGAACGCAAGAGCTTATCAAATGCACTACTACACATCTCATATGATAACAAGTAGGCAAATGACGAGAGGAGGACGTGCAACAAGATTATTGCACGTAAATGAGGAGGAAGATGCCAAAAGAAAGAAGAAAAATCAAAAGAAAGATCAAAAAAAGAAGAAGAAAAATAAGGAAGAGAATAAAAAGGCAAAACCTCCTCAAAATCTTTTTGGGTGGCATAATCACCCATTTCCTCAATGATGGGAGGATGAGAAGGAAAAGTCTCATCAAACAAGAGAGGGTCCTCAATAGGCTCTAAGACAAAAGAGGGGAGGAACATAGGATAGTAGGGGATGTGGTCAAATTTCCTTGAGAAAGGGACATGAGGAAAAGGAGGAGAAACAATGGTCTCACAAAACCTCACATCACCAATGAGGGCATGAAAATCAATCATAGAATCCTCAAAAGAACACTCATGACTCACATCTCCCTCAAACAAAAACTCTCCAATAGAAACAACCTCATCCTCCTCTCTATCCAATCGATGAACAACAACTCCCTCAAGATCCTGAAAGCCTAGAGTCTCTAAACCATGCATGAAAGGATGAAGGTTTCTCTCAAATTCATCCCTTTCCCATGAAGCATTGCCAATGAACTTTTTCAAGAGGCTATGATGATTTGTTACACCTTCAATGAACATACTAGCCATAACCTCAAATGAGTCCAAAGACTCATGGATAGAAGGGTCACAAACATGCAAGGTAGACTCATCAAGATGGGGAAGGGGGTTGGAAACCTCAAAATCGATATTTTCTTCATTCACAACTCTTCCACCATCACTCAAGGGACTTTCAATCTCTCTTGATTGCTCAAACTCATCATCATCATCCTCATGAAATCCCTCATTCAAAATTGAAGATGGCTCACTCACATCCTCACCAAGGGAAGCTCTCAAAGGGGGTAAATAAGGGGAAGGATGGCATTCAAGCTCAAATGGGGAATGAAAAGGATCAAAATCCTTAAAAATCCCCTCATCACAAGAAAATCTCCCCTCACCTTCACACCCTCGGCCCACATCATTCTCAAAAACACTCTCACACTCCAAATGAGGTGCCTCACATCCATTTACATCAACCAAAGCACTCATCACTTGGGCAAGCCTCACTTCTCTCAATTTTTGTTCCTCTTGAAGCTCTTGGAGTTGTTGGGTGAGATATTGCATTTGAGAAAGAATTTGGGCTTCAATGTTATTGGGTTGAGGTTCATGATCAAATTCAAATCGCACATCATCAAAATTAGCACAAACCTCATCAAAATGAGCATAAGGGGGAAAGGTGTCAATTTGCATACTTGGATTATCACTAGGCACATAAGAAGTATCAAGAGAATTCATGCAAAAATTAAAAGAATCTTGGCATTGAGAATCAAAGTAAGAAACATGAGATTCTCTATCTAAAGAATCCTTAGCAAGCCATGTGAAGAAATCCCACGCATCATGCATAGACAAATGACAAAATCTACCATTATTCATGTCCTCAACCATTCCCCTAGTATACTCATTCATGCCCCAATAAGCTATATCACAAGCATCACTAAGAGAACACCCATGGTAACTAAGAAAACCATCTAGTCTTTCAAAGTAAGCATAAAAGGGTTCACCATCAAATTGAGGAAAAGATAAGCATGCCATTTTTATACAAAGAACAAAGAAAAGCAAACACAAATCAAATTATATACAAGAACCTAGCTAATCTAATCAACACAAACTAATGAACGCCTTAGTCCCCGGCAACGGCGCCAAAATTTGATCGAGGGTTAGAATAGTGTCGTTAGTCTACTAACCCTAATCAAATTAACAATTTATAATACCTAAACTACCCTAATACGAGTATAGGGGTAAGTAAAGGGTCGAACCCAAAAGGACTAAGTGTATCAATCTATGCTAATTAGACTACTAGGAAAGCTTGTGAGGTAAGAGAGGTTCAATTAAACACTACTAAGAGCAAATAACTAAAACTAGGGAAAGTGGAATCCAAGTACATCAATGCATTCAACAACATCAAACAATTAGATGAAAATGACCTCAATTAGGACGATTTACACATTTAACTCACTCTCGCGCAATTAAACATGTTAATAATCCTACTAAACTAATTCACTCTCGTGCAACTAGCCTAGCAAAGATATGGAGGAAATTAGGGTTCTCAAACAACTCACTTTCGCACAATTGATTGAAAACACAATTAAAAGCATAGAATCAATTAGCTAGAAAGATTCTAATCCATAAAAGCATCATCCATACACAATAATCAAGAAACAATTTCATACTAACCACAATCAATCATTAAATTAATTAACATAACCTTCATCCATTTCCCTAGAACAAAACCTAAACTAACATAATGAACAAAAATATGGAAAACAAGGTAAAATAATAATAAAAGCAAGAATCAACAACTAAACTAATTAATCTACTCAAATAAACAAATAAATAAGCAAAAACAATAATAAATGAAAGCAATAAAGGTGAGAGAAAGTTAGGAAAACTCATTGAATTTATGAGAGGAAAAATCCACAAATTTGCTTCTTCAAAATCCCAAAAACTCCATGAAAAATCCCATCTTTCTCTCTCTAAACTACTCCTAACCCTAAGAGAGAGAAAAAAAATGCTAAACTAATCTAATCTAATCTCAAATTAATTGTTGAGTGAAAAGTTGAGAGAAAATAACCCCAAAAGGGTATTTATATACAAGGCTAAATAGAATAAAATAAATAAAAGAAAACAAATAAAGAAAATAAAATAAAACAAGAGAAAAGAAAAGGGAAATAAAAAAAGGGAAATAAAAATAAAATAAAAGAAATTAAAAACCCATAATTCCCCCAAATTCCCTCAGACCCACGATCTTCTCTTTCATTTCGCTGCTCTGAACCTTCATCCAACATCACGCATCATCATCTTCGTTCATTCTCCATCATCATCAGCGATTACCACTCAATCACCACCGCTCATCAACCACAATCATCTAGCATCTCCAAATCGCGGCCATCCAATTCTCATTAAAAATCACGTGAAAAGCTCGTGATTGACCCACGAATGCGCGCCCGCGAAGACACCGCGCAGAGGTCGCGCATAGCTTCTGCCTCGACTCTGAATTTGGACTCCAATCGTGTGCGCTTTCTGACAGGGGGTGCGCGGCCGCGATGATATGGGTTGCTGTTATTGTTGTGGCTGGTGGTGTGAGAATCGCGTGGTGGTTGAAGGTTGCTGAGGGAGTAGGGGAGGTGCGATTGGAGGCGGTTTATGGGTGATTGATAGGCGATTGGCGGTTTTGGCGGAGGTTGATTGGAGGTGGCTGAAATTGAGTGGGTTGCGAAGGCTGGTGGTAGAAATTGGTGGCGGTTTGGTGATGTTGGGTGATTTCGGTGCGATTGGGAGTTTGGTTTGTGGGTGTGATTGTGGTGGTGCGATGTGGGGTTGCGTAAAAGAGAGGGAAAGCAGGGGAGTGTTGCGATGTTGGTGTTGTTGATGGTTGTTGTCGCTGCCGTTGGTGTTGGGTTTGTTGCGGGGTGAAGGTTAGTGCTGGTAGGTGGCTGGTGTTGTGTTTGTTGTTGCTGTTGGTGTTGCGTGGTGGTGTTGAGAAGGCAGGGAGCAGGGGAATAATGTTGTGTGTGTTGTTTGGGGTGGTGTAGGATAGGAGATGGGTGTGGTGTAGGTTAGAGTGGCAGCAACATGAGGTTAGGGGCAGCAGCTTGTAAGAATGTTGTTTGGCTCAATTTGAGATTCCGAACTTGATCCAAACTTGAAACTTGATTATCGACCCGAACACACCTACAACCAAAAACAAACACGAGGGAGAATAGGGACAAAGACTAAAATAATAAAATAAAACGAAGTAAAATAAAATAAAATACGAAACTAAAATAAACAAGAAAACGAGATAAAAAGAGAAAATATTAAAAATAAAAACTAACAACTTAAACTACAAACATTAAAAGTAAGAAAAATAAAATAAAACACGAAAATAAACTAAAAATTATTGAAAATTACAAAAATACTCAAAATAAAGATAAAAGACGAGAATAATAAAATAATAGAAATAAAGGATAAAAAGGGTGAAATTATTGGAAAGTAAGCCGGAATACGACTCAATAAACACCCTAAAAGTGACATAAAAGTCACTTATCAACGCCACATCCTTTTTTATTGGATGCACCGTTGAAGTTCATCTCCCATTTGTCATCTTGTGTCAGAATCTCTTCATCCGGAAGATGAGTAGTTTCAGCATGACTTGTTTGAATTGGATGTTGGGCTAGAAAGTCGGAAATCACTTTTCCTTTCATTAACTTTTCATGAATATATTTTAGCTCGAATTCGGCCAACATCACCAACCACTTGGATATCCTTTCTTGAATAGGTGGTTGTTCAAACAAATACTTTATCGGATTTTGTTGAGAAATTACATGAGTGGTGTGTGGTAGCATATAATGTCGTAATTTTTTAGTTGCCCACACTAATGCTAGACTCGTTTTTTCCAAGGTGCTATATTTTATTTCATATTGAGTGAACTTTTTACTTATGTAATATATTGCACGCTCAACTTTTTCTACCTCTTATGCTAACATGGCGCCTGTGGCTGTGTCTGTAACTGTGATGTATAGCCTAAGAGGTAGTTTGGGTACTGGTGAAGCTAAAATTAGTGGACTTTTGAGATAATCTTTGATTTTATCAAAGGCCTTTTTGCATTGATCGTCCCATTCATGTTTTTTCCTCTTTTTCAGTTTTTAAAATATTAGCTCACAAGTCATAGTCAATTTGTTGATGAATCGACTAACGTATTATAATTTGCAAAGGAACCCCTTAGTTTCTTTTTATGTTTGAGGTGGAGTCATGTCAACAATTGCCTTTATTTTAGAGGGATCGATCTCAATACCACGTGTGCTTACCACGTATCCGAGTAACTTGCCAGAAGTTACTCCAAAGGCGCATTTTTGTTAATTCAATCGCATTTTGTATTCTTTTATGCGAGTGAAAAATTTGCGTAAGGCTTTTACATGTCCCATTCTATCTTTGGATTTTACTATCATATCATCCACATACACTTCTATTTCTTTATGCATCATATCGTGCAAGAGAGTTGTAGTCGTTCTTTGGTACGTAGCTCCTGCATTTTTTAAACGAAATGGCATGACTGTGTAACAATATGTATCCCATGGGGTAATAAATCATGTCTTTTCTTCGTCTTCTTTTGCCATTAAAATTTGGTTGTAACCTGCGTATCCATCCATAAAGGATAACATCGCATGTTCAGCCGTGTTATCTACCAATATATCAACATGTGGTAGAGAGGAAAATCGTCTTTCGGGCTAGCCTTATTAAGGTCCCTAAAATCGACACACATGCGAACTCGTCCATCCTTTTTGGGGACTCGGACGATGTTCACCACCCATTCTGGGTAATTACATACGCGAATGAAACCAGCGTCCAATTGTTACTGTATTTCTTCTTTTATTTTTAATGCAACATCAGGTTTCATTCGTCGAAGTTTTTGTTTTACTTGTTTAGAGGCAGGGTTTAAGGGAATGGTATGTTCCGCGATTTCCCTATCTATTCAAGGCATGTCCTTGTATGACCAAGCGAACACGTCTTCGAATTCTTTGAGCGTCGATATGAGGGTCGATCGCTCTTCCGGATTTAAAGTTAAGCCAATTTTGACTTCTCTTTTTGTTTTCATTGGTTCTTATATTGACTATTTCAATTTCTTCAATGATAGGGTTCTTTTTGTTCTTGTTCATTCATTAGTTCAACCAATTTATTAATGTCATCATCTTTATTAGTTTGATTGTTATAGCATTTGAAAGATTTAAGAGAAGGCATATACTCGGAAATAGAGCTCATATAATTAAATTCAAAAGAGAGTACATCAAGAGAAGAATCCTTTTTGGGATCCTTATCCTTATAACTAGAAAATAAAGATTCAGTAGTGGCCACAAGGCCTAAATTTTCAGCTTCACTAGAGTCTATGTCAGATTTATCGTCTGATTCTTTAAACATCTTCCCTTTGCATGTGATGATCTCTAATTTATCGCCTTTGTGATTGATCCATTTGAAAGCTTTCCTCCATTCATGCTTAAAAGTTTCATTAGAAGGGGTAATCAACGAGGTTGGGTCAAAAGCTTCATCTTGAATGGCATCCTGATTGGTCATTGTAGCAACATGATTTTGCTCTAGTCCAAATAACAAGTTAAATGCTTGCCCATCATAACACCCTGAAATTAGGCGTTTTGATTCAACGATTGTAAGATCTTCATTCAAGAAGTAGCAATCGTGGAATATTTCTAATCCAGGCTTCTTGATTCCTTCTAGAACTAATGGTTCTAGAAAGTCCTAGAATGGGTAATCTACTCCCTCCCTAATGAATTGTCCATTAATGGTTCGTTAGTAGGATGGGAGTAAAGTGACTATCCCTTTCTTGTGGGTGTCTCTACATATTTCGTTTTTTGCATCGTGAGACTCTAGTTCTTATTTGGTTGGTTTATATCCCAATCCAAAGTTGAATCTTTTCTTTGGGATAGGAAGTAAAAGGGATTTCTTTATTCCCATTCCCAAAGGCATCCCAAGAAAGTAACTACTCTTGAATAAGATGTTGTTTACTATCTTGGTAGAATATAGATCAAGCTTGAATGATTCTTCAAGGCTTTCTTCCTTTCGATTGTGTAGATTGGATCTGCGGCAAATCCCTACATGTCCTCTTCATCATTATCATGGTTTATTTCCAAAAGTGATTGGTCATTTATTGCTATTTTGTGTGGAGAAGCATGTATAGTCATAGGAAGCCATTGATAGTTCAACCTAATCATTTGATGAAGTGAGGATGGTATTCCACCAAGCTCATGTATCCAAGGACGTCCAAGTAGAAGGTTTAATGTAGGTTTCCTGTCCATAACATGGAATTTAACCATCTTTTGAATTGGGCCTATGGTAATTGGTAGCTTAACAGTTCCACACACCGATCTTCTTGAGTTGTCGTAGGCCCTAATACTTTGTGTTGTCGATTGAAAGTCTTTTTCTGGATTAAGGCCTAAATATTTCGCAGTTCGCAATTGGTATACTTTTACATCTGACCCATTATCAACCAAAGTAAGAGGGATGTTGTATCCCTTGCACCCCGCAGTTAAGTATAATGCATTATTGTGGGTAGTGTCTTTGAAGGCAAATCATCATTAGTGAAAATGATTGATTTATCGGATTTTTCGCTAGTAAGCAAGCTAACGAGATCCTGAGGGGTCGTGTCTGTGCTTACAGACAAGGCCATTAGAGCATTCATAAGAGAATTCCTATGTTCTTTAGAAGTAATTAAGAGTTCCGAAATGCTAACATTCGCCATGGATTGGCGAAGTTGTTTAACTAATGGATCTTCTACCTCAACTGGAGGTGGTATCGTGTTTTGCATTTGACCTTGAGTTTGATTTTGTGTGGTCGAAGAACCATTTGGTGGTGGTGGTGCTTGATAAACTCGCCCAGAACAAGTTAGATAATCTACCTCATTTGGATTAGCCGTAGGACTCACAAACCAACTTTCTTATAGAGGCTTTGGATGTGCCTCCATTTCAAGATGTTCCATGAGTTGTGCTTGATGCCATTGTTCATCCAAGGAGAGATTTGATAGGTCTTGTGACTTCCCTAAGAAATGATCCCAATCAAGCGCTCCATTTGTCTCATTTTGTAAACAAGATGGAGGTGGGATGGCGGCATACTTAGAGACATATAAGTCTTGAAAGTCGTCACCCCATAATCCACATACTTCGTTAGTTTCCCCTATGAGTATTGTGGCTAGAGGTTTTTCTATAGGTGTGATGTAGTCCAAAGGATTGAACGTACCACTTCCCATATAATCCTCATCAATATGAAACACCCCTAATGGGGATGCATTATTGTTAGGTTTAGGCATGGGAATTCTCCTATCGTCTACTAAATCTTGTATTTTGTGCTTTAAGACGTAGCAACGTTCAGTATCGTGACCAACGCCCCTATGATAAGCACAATAAGCATTACCATCCCATTGAGGAAACCTTCTTTTTGGTGGAGTGGGTGGTGTTGGCCCTTTTGGCGCAAGTAAGCCTTTTTCGCTTAATTTTTCTAATAAATCTTTATAGCTTATAGGAAATGGTGTAAATTTTCTTCTTTTGTCCACCTCCTTCTAGGATCAATATTATTGTATTGATTTGTATTATTATATTGCGTGGTGGTCGCAAATACATCAACAGAGGATAATGTATTATCATTCCCCTTTTTGAAGTTATTCTTAGGATGATGATGATAATGGGGTTTCTTTACTTTTTCTTTTGCAAGATCATCTTCAATCCTAGTAGCCACAGAATAGACCTTTTGGAAAGTGTCTAGACCAAGGGAGCGTAGATGTTTGTTGTACTTTTCATGATAGTTGTTAATGAATTTTTGTACCAACTCGAGTTCAGGTGGCCTTTGGGCAAGGTGGGCCGCCTTTTCTCGCCATTTACCATAGAAAGCAAGGAAACCTTCATTGTTGCCTTGCTTAAGCATTTCAAGCTCACGTAGAGTCGATTTGAACTCTAAGTTACTCTCATATTAGGTAATGAAAGCCGAAACTACATCTTCCCATGCTGTTTTAAATTTTGGATCCAACCCATAGTACCATTCTCTCGCGATTGGGTCTAAAGATAAAGGGAAAGTCAAAGCATAGAGCTTAGGCTCAACTCCCTTTAATGCCATGGTGCCAGTAAAACACATTCATTGGTTTTGTGGATTATTGGTCACCTTAAATACTGGCAAGTCCGTAGCTACGAATTTTTCTGGCAAAGCAAGTCCTGAGGGAGGAGCAAACTTTTCTGCGTGGAAGTACTTGTTCCCCATGGTAGAACAAAGAACAAGATTCCTTAACGAATTTTCTTTGACGGATAATTGTTCCATCATTTGTTGCAAGGCTAGAGCCTCGGCATTTTGTTTTTGGCTTTTTCAAGTTTCTTAATTCTTCTTTCCTCGACCTCTTGAGCCTTTTCTTCTCTTAATCGACCAATCTCTTATTGGAGTTGTTCGATGGTTGACATTGTTGTTGGACTAAGACTAGTTGTCGAGGGAAAGTAGTTTGAAAGAGGTGGGTTAATTGGTGATAAACGTAGAAAAGAGCGCCCGGGAGTCTTCGTTCCCAAGCTTGAGAAACGACCTTAAAGGAAGTATAAGAGGATAAGTTAATCGATACGCTTGTTTAAAAGAAGAAAAAAAAAAAAAACACAAAATATATTCGAACGAATAACATCACCCTTAAACAATTGTCTGATAAAGGTATTGTTTGAACGAGTCGACTTGTTTTTTGAGAAATCAAATCGACTAGTAATAGTAGGCGCGCGTAAGAGATTGAGTTGTGCGCGGATATCGCGAGCAACCAAATCTGTTGTGCTGGTTGGGGACGCGCAACTTATTAAGTTTTGCGCGCCACCTTCTCGTAAAATTTTTCTTTTTTAATTTGAGCGCTTCTTTTTTTTTGTTTTGTCATCGTTTTTTTTATTTGTTTTATGTTACCCTTCGAATATGACTCAAAATTACGAAGAGACTACTTCGTAATTAGCAACTTAGACCGAAAAAAAAGAAAAATAAGAAGACTACCCTAACACGTTGCACATAGTCACATAAGCACGTAAAGCATATCATAAGCACGTAAAGCATATCATAAGCCGAGATTCACGTATTTCCATTATAAAGTCAAAGAGGCTTTGCTGTCCAAATGTACCATATCTTAAGAAACGATGCACAAATCAATCACTCAACAAGTTGACTCATGACATCATCCTCCCAACATTTTGTTGGTGATATGGGTGGGATGATTGTTATTGATTTCGGGATAGAAGTCTAGTGTTGGCAACCCCTAAGCAATGAGCCAATCCCTTATGGTTAAAGTGTTCTATACTTATGCATGATGCAATGTTGCTTGTTTAGTTTTTACTTTTGCGCAAAAGGAAGATATTATGCATTCGAGTCTCTCTCTCTAACTAAAGATTATCCAAGTTCATTCTCGTTACAACCCATAAGCAACCTAGTGTTGGAAACCTTGGACCATAGCTAAGAACAAATCATGTAACCTTTAAGTCCCCAGTGAAGTCTCTATTGTAAGGAGGGCGGGTGATCCCATCGTAGGGGGTCCTTCCTTAAATGCCCATGGCCACTTAAAACCCTAGGAATTTACACATTTTAGGGTGTATTTGGATTTGAATTCCTGACTGTTTGGGAGGCCTTGAATTAGAAATGATACTCTCATCACACTCTTTTGTAAGAAACAAGTAGGAGTCGCCAATGCGGTTTAGGAAAACTCATAAACCTCGTTCATGCCTTACTTCCATGAGGAATTCATGGAATAATTAGCATGAATCGTAAGTTTACCCATGCCAAAATTAGTCTACAAAAACCAGAAATGAGTTTGGGAGCGAGGGTAATAAAATAACGTTCCTTTTAGGGAGGAAACGCTATTCTAGCCCTAGTATGGCCTCTACTAGCCCTTCCTTTTTTGCAATTTCATTACCAAACAATATATGCAACACGATACCTAGAACTAAGTTAGTTGATTTTATTTACGCATGTTAATTCACGTAGGAACTACATTGCAACGCCGTTATTCATTTTTCAATACAAATTCGTAAAAAGAACAAGAAAATAAACAATATTCTCCTTGGCTTAAGTGATCAACCAACAATTAATTATCATATTCTAATCTTTATTTCACGCAAGAAACTATATGAAAATAATTAATTAGTCCTTTAAAGATGATCAAACAATATTAATTAATTAATTAATTAAGGTTCCTTTAAACAAGAAAATAAATGTGATTTATCTAAGTGCTCGGGAATTTACGACTTCTCTTTGCTAGATCTCCGTTTAGAACATTTATGGACACCTTCTTGTTGGGGAACCTCCACCGTAGTAACCAAAGATCAAGGGGTGAGTGTTTAGGATAAGAGGGTTTAGGTAGAACAAGTTCACAAATATTTTGCCAGAGTTTTTAGGTTATTTTCTGTGTGTTTAAGCCTCTATTTATAGGGAATGAGTAAATTTAGCGTTTTGAAAATTCTACCGCAACAGGTGTCGCGCGCAACAAGGTTAGTTGCGTGCGACATCCTAGCGCAAGTGATTGGGTTGCGCTGCTATTGGCAGCGCAACAGATTTTCTTGCGCGCGGCATTATGGTAAGATTCGATTTTATATTTTTGTAAAATTCTGAATCTTCCGCGAGCGCATCTCTTAAGGTTGTGCTGAGTGTCGCGCGCAACTGAATTAGTTGCGCGGCTGCCCAGCGCGGTGGATTGAGATGCGCGCTGTTTTTCCGGCAGCAACAATAAATTTAACCTAGCTAGGCGCTCCTAAATTCGTGATTATTAGGTTTTAAGCACGGGCTTAAGCCTAATATGGATCGAATTTAGTTAATTCGACCTTGTTCTTGCTCTGTTTATTTAGTTTTGGCTACTTTTTCTGTTTTGTGGCTTAACCAGTTATCCATAAGCATTCTCCACATCAATCTAACACAAAGATGGTATTTATCGTCATTGCACAACCTGTCTGGACGAGAGGTGAAAAGTAGATGTCTACACTAAGCATTTGGTTCCACCTCCAATCTAGGTTGAAGAAAATTATGGCATTGAATTATCAAAAGAATTACATTGGGATTGTTTCAAGCGTCTATCCATGAGGAAGCTTAGACCAACAAGATTCTACGATCAAGTAACAACCAAGTTTCTAGGGATAGATGAGGATGTTCGCCTACTTGCGGAGGGCCTTGATCTTTTTTAGTTTTTGGATTTTAGTGCCCTTACTTATGCTTGGGTGATTTATAAATTCCTTTCTTCTCTTGAAGTTGTCCAAGTACCGGGTGCAAATTACTCAAAGATTTTGACTTTCCAACTCTTCAACAATGACCACTCATTGATGGATGCTCAACTATGTTCATATTTCAAGTTTCCTTGGGCCGAGGATGCGGATTTTTATATCTATCCGGGACATAATAGAATGGCAAGTGATCATGGATATGATGAGCAACGTTTGTGGAGGAGTATCTCGGAGGAAGGAAAGTATGACCCTCAATCTTCCAAGTCTGATTCCATGATTCATCCGGGTATGCCGTATTTCAACCGAACCCTCACGTACGCTCTTTGCTCAAAGGACTCTTTGGGAGCTATCTCCCATGAGGAGCTTTGTTGGTTGTGGATAGTCGACCAAACGACTTTGAGATTGAGTTATTGGATTTAATAAAGCATTTGATTACTCGATTCTTGGATATACATGATGGAGTTTGCCTATCGGGGTGCATTCAATTGGGAGGGATGATTTCTATCCTAGCTCTTTGCATTAATAATTACTACAAGACTTTGTTAGATGAGCTTCCCCCGATTATCGATCCACGAGAAAAGTCTCCCTCTCATTTCCTCAACATCTCCGCCCTTGTGAATCAAAAGTTTCTCGATCAAACTAGGAAGGATGATGTTTTCATTTGGAAAGTTTCTCGGTTTAAGGAACGGTTCCTCATCCCATGCAAGGAGGCAACTACCCGACCCGTGGAGAGAGATTCCTTGTCTTTAAGGCCCCCGGTGCGAGATATTAATCCTTCTTTCCGGCGAAGGACAAATTATACGAGAGGTCGCTCAACAATTACTTGCTCAGAATGCTCATTCTCTTCCCCTGGTTGAACCGGGAGGTACACCTATTCTTTCCCCCTCTCCCACTCATTCTACTTTTGATATGTCAACCATTCATGCCAAGCTTGATTCTATTACTAACGTTTTGTACTCCATGCCATCTATGCAACATCCTTATCTTTGTTACGACTATCACATGTATCAATTGTATGATTTGCATGTTCGGAGGGGGGAGATCGAGCCTTATGTGAATTACCCGTATCTCCAGGTCCAACAAGGACTTGTCCCTCAATGGGACCCTTTTAATCCTACTATGGGTCCTAGACCTTGTTACCCTTATTGGGAGGGCCCTCATGTTCACCCTAGTTCTATCATAGGCACTACCCTGGGCACTTACAACTGTAGGCGGCCTGGTGGTTTTGATTATGCATATGAACCGACTAATCCTTTGCCTTTTCCGAATCCCGAGACTTTTGGTAGGTGGGGTAAGTCGGGTGAGCCGGTCTTAGATTATTGGTCTCATTATTTTGAGTTTGATAGAATTAAGAGGGAAAGTCGATTAAGGGGTAAGGCTCCTATGGAGGAGAGCGAGATGGCAAGCTCTAGTCATTTGTTGGAGACCGGTGAGGGGAGTTCTCATTTTACCCCTTACAATAGTGCGGAATGATACTACCATGGATAACCCCCCTTCTTATGTGCTTTATATGATGTTTTTCTATTGCCTATACATCTTTAGGTTTAAAGTTAGGGGGGTGGCCCATTGTAAGCTTGGGGGTGTTCTATGTCGTTTGTTGTTGTGCTTCGTCATTTCCCTCCTTGCTTTTGTATTTCATTCCTGGTCTCATATGCTTCTGGTATCGATCTTTGAGTCCTTTGGCTTTATGATGATGATGCTGCGCTTCTGTTGATTTCTCTAGTCTGCCCGGCTATTGGCCTTGTTGTTTGATTCGCTGATCGCTATCTGATGAGTTTGTCTGTATCTCTGTTGTTATGATGATTCCTAATGATGATTATCTGGTATCTTGTTTCCTTTTACTGTTTCGGTCTGATGACTCATTGGATACTATTCTTGTTGCTATTACTACTTGGTTTTCTTTTATTTTCATTATTTTATTTTCTTTCTTTTCTTCTTTTATTTTGTTTGGAAGTTACAAACAATTTTCTTTGTATATAGTTCTTTATTTCTCACATTACTCTATTGCTTATGCTTTGGATTTCAACGATTCGTAAGTGTAGACATCTAAAAATGTCTCCCCAAAACCAAACCCGATGATGAACAACCTTTCACCGCCACTATTGGTCGGGTTCAGTATTTAATCCCGAGAGTGCTTAAAAAATCGTATTTTATTAAATTCATATTTTTGAACAGTCTATGGATTAGTCTTGATGTTTGGCAAAAGCATAGTTTTAATTTCAGCCCAAACTTATTAATTAATTCTAGCCCAAAGCTTTTTTATTTTATTGTTTTATTATTTGTTTTTGGCCCAAACCCTTTTTTTTATTTTTATTTAATTTTTTTCTTATTTTAGCCCGAATAATAAAAAATCAAAAAAGGCCTGAAATTATCAATCGACACTTAAAATGCCGAAGGAAATTAGGGTTAAAAATGTATTTAGACCGAAAAATGGGCAAGAATTTCCCGCGCCACGGCAGGTACCTACCGTGTCACGGGAATCCTTCCCGTCTGACGGTGGGGTTTCCCATGACACGGGAAGTCTGCCGTGACACGGGACATTCCGTGTCTTTTCTGCGTAAACCCTTGACGTGTTTTCTATCCCGTTTTCTGAAAATTTCCCGGGTCACGCCAAAAGTGTACCGTGTCACGGGAAAGTGTACCGTCTGACGGTGGGGCTTCCCATGTCACGGTACAGTTTGACCGTGTCACGGGATACTTTTTTAGGGTTTTTATCATTTTAGGGTTCCGTGTGCTCCCTCAGCACATTTTCCCTATAAATACCCCCTCATTTCTGATGTGCGGGGCACCGGGTAATTCTCTTATTTTATTTTCTCTCTTCTATGCTTTAGCCTAAACACTAGCCTACCCTTTTCACTTCAAAATTCCTTCTTCAAGTACTCAAAGGAGTCCATACTTTATTCGTGGTTCTATCCTTAAGCCAAGGCGTGAAAGGTAGAATTGTTTGAGGGTTTGGCCCCTAAATCAACTATACTTTATTTATTTTAATTTAATTATTGTTTATTTATTTCCTTGAAGTTACTAACTCGTTTATTATTTTGTAGTTGCAAACAAACAGAATCAAAGTAAGAGTCATGCTCCTTTTATTTTTATTATTTTTCTAACGATTTTTATGTTGTTGGAATTGTGATTAAATTGGTTTTAATATTAATGTTATTCTATTATTTATGATCACCATATTGCATGTTTAAAGGGAATATGTAATTGAAAATCACGCCTAATAAGATAATTTGGACAACCGATTTAGGATCCCTTTTAATCTTATTATTAATTGAAGTGATCACCAATATTTTAGAATTATTTGTGCATTAATATTAAACCAATTTAGTTAAGTAATAGTTTGAAGGGAATTGAATTATTGTTTGTATGCCTTTGAGATCACATGAATGCTTTTCAATATAAGAATCGAGTAGAGGCCAATACGGGCGAATGTGACTCCATGACTCACTTCGTACCATCATCCCCGATCCTCCTTTCGTGGTTCCGAACCATATAGAGTTAGTAATCTCATGGATTATGAATGGAATGTAACCTTCACGGGTCAATCGTTGTTGACTATCGTTGTCCCTTATCGTGGTTGCCTTTTATGATCCGTGAACGGTTTACAAGTTCCTTACAAACTTGTTGGCGTCTCCCTACTTTCCTTGTCCCTAATCGTATATGTCAATTCCCACTTCCTATGAGTGACAAGCATATTCACCACATGCTTAACGTAGGCGCACTTCGAACGACGCCTACAATTTGGCAACTCCACTGGGGAGGATTCTTAATTATTTATCGATTTGAGTGATTGGTATTTAATTAAGATGAGTGTATGAGACTTGAAAGATTCTTGAAAAAATATTCCTGTGATTAATTTGGCATTTTTGCATCTGCATAGACGTTTTAACGTCGCATTCAGGTCTGTTCCGTAGGAAAAATTGGATAACTTGGTTGCGCGAAGGAAAACAGGGCACCAGTCAGATTTTCTGACTGCCGTGCCATGGAAAAATCTGCCCTGTCACAGTACAGTGCACCGGCTGACGGTGCACAGTACCGTGACACGGGAATTTTTGCCGTGTCACGGTAGTCCTAAAATCAGTCCGGTGGCTTATTTTCTTTCCCTCACAGTCGACTTCCTTCGATTTTTCTGAAAAAACGTATGTGTTCTACATGGGTCTTATCCCCGGGGCGTTTAAGCTATATCAACCCAAAAACGCTCATGGCAATAAGGGTTCATCCGAGTTATTAAATCCACCCAAACCATGGAGTCGAGTTCGATTTCATCACGAACTCGCGGAGCCGCCCGTTGGCATACACCCTCAAGGGAGGCTGCCTTGCTAACGCGTCCAAACACTTAACCATGGTACCCTTTTGACACCCAAAACTTGACCAATAGTTGAACATAGATCTTGACTCTAGGTTGCGAACTTTTTTTACATCATCGTGCCTTAATGCTATGTGGCTGTTTGGTGCTAACCTTCATGTGTTTTCTCTTTTGTTTAACCCATGACCGAGGGTTTTTATTCTCACATAGTAATTAGCACGGACCTAAAATCGGTTAAAATCTGGAAAAATCACAAAACTGACCTGGAACTGCGCACCGTGTCACGGCATTTTCTTCCGTGCCACGGTGAACAGTGCCGTGACACGGGGCTGTCTGCCGTCTGACGGTAGACTGCACCGTGTCACACAATTTGTACCGTGACACGGTGCCCAGGAAAGTGTCCTGTCAGTCCTTTTTTCGATTTTTGTGCAAATGCTGTGTCCAGTTTTGTGTTGTGTCTAGCTATACGGTCAAAACACGCGTCTATAACCTCACTTAATCACTCACATATCGTGTTCACACACTTTTTTTTAGTCGTGCACCATTTTTTTTACCGTATTTTAGGGAAGTCTCGTTTTTGTCTCGTTTTTTTTTTCGGAGTAAGTCGGATGGTATCCTCCCATGTATTTTTTTTTAAACAAAATAATGATAAGTAGAGTTTCAAAATTATAGATTTTAAATAATAAAAAAAAATTCTTCCGGATGGGTTAAGGTTAAGCTTGGTCATTAAAGGTGTGTTTGTTTCGGTGTCACAACACTTGGTCAAGAAGCAGGGGTACATTGTTACGGTTCGAGTCCATACCTCAACAACCTCTTATACCAAAGAGGCGTACAAGGAAACCACCTCAATCATCTCCACAAGATTCATCTCCAATCTACTTTCAACCAATGGCCACTAAGGAAGACATTGAGAACCTCAACAGGACAATTGAAAGATTGTCTGACATGATGCAGACACTCACCACTAGAGTCAGCACTGTAGAATAAGACAATCAAAACAATGTCACTACTGCTGCAATGGATAAGATTAAGGAACAGATGAGCAAGATTACTGAAGAGTTCACTTATGTGGAACAGCCTGTCACCTCTTTGTCCATAAGAGAGAAGCTTCCTGAGAAGTTTTCCACTGCTGACATTCCCAAATTCAAGCCTACTTATAATCCGCTTTTCCACTTGAAGGCTTTTTCTGCAACTATGGCTCTTAATGGAGTAGATGTGACACTCTTCCCTACGGTGTTCCCTCTTTCCTTAGAGCATGCCTGTCAACAGTGGTTCTATTCTTTGGAATCCAAGCATGTCGCGACCTGGGAGGATGTTGCTGAGAGCTTTATGAATCGTTACAAGTGTAACATCCAGGCCAAGACTTCTGAACGTGAACTCTCCATTCTCAAACAGAAAGAGAATGAAGGCTTCACCACTTACTTAAGCAGGTGGAGGGAAACAGCTGCGCCCCTGGTGGATCCCCCCAAGGAGAAAGAAATGGTTCGGTTGTTCATTGCCAATCTGACTCATAAGTACAAGCAACACTTGAAGTTTCTTCCTCTAAGTACCTTTGAAGCTGTATACGATATTGGAATCAATATCGAAGATGAACTGATGAAGTCTGTTGGTAGTAACAATAACAACATCACTTGGAAAAACAAGAAGAACGACACTCCTTCTTCTTCGTCTTCTAAGCCCAATAATGCTACCAATAATATCAGTATCAATGATGTGCTGGCCCTTAATGCTCCTCCCCAAAGATTTCAAAGGCAAAGGAGGGTTTACACGCCTTTGGGAATGACTTATGACGCTGCTTATGACCGTTTGCATGGTCAAGGACTGATTATGCCAATCGAACCATTTCCAGAGCCTCGACCTGAGAATAAGACCGCTAGCTACGACCCCAATGCTTAATGCAAGTTTCATCAAGGCAAGGGTCATAACACTGAGAAGTGTTGGAGGCTGAAGGATGCAATCCAAGACCTGATCGATGCTAATCAACTTCCTGTCCCTCCAGGGGGCAAGAAGCCTAACATTCAAACAGGTCCTCTTTCTGATGCTTTGGCTATCATGGGAGATGAAGTCTCCTTTGATCCGTCGATACTCATTGAACCTGTGAATGAACCTCTTCCGGAAGTTGTATTTATCTCAAGTACTGAAGAAGTGAATGGAATTTGGGATAGTGATGATGAAGACGTCTATCTCAAGGATATAGCCTGTTCATCTCTTGGAACCAGTGAAGACGTTTGGGGGGACTTTGAGGTCAAGGTTCTCGCCCGAAGTGGACGGTTGCAACAACCTAATCCACCTCCACCTCCACCACAATCACATCCGATAGTTGATCCCATCAATCCTGTGAACAGCGATGTGGTCAAACAACTGCAAAAGACCAAGGTGGGGATGAATGTATGGAAGCTTTTGGCCACTTCCCACGAGCATCGAAAGGCTGTGATGAATGCTCTGGTGAAGATAGGAGTTGATGATGACATGACTCCTCAAGGACTGGTCAACTTTCTCACTACTGAGTTGCCAAGTACTAGCAATCTGATTTCGTTCTCTGATAAGGATCTGCCCCCGAAAGGGGACCAACATAATAAGGCCTTACACCTCACTGTGGTGTGTAGGCAAATGAATGTTCCTATGAGCCTGGTTGATAATGGCTCCACAATCAATGTGTGCCCACTCCGTACTGCAAAGAAGTTGGGCATAAAGAATGAAGTATTGACTCCCTCCACTCAAGGGATTCGCGCTTATGATAATGCTCGCCGTCAAGCCGTGGGTACTATCATACTGAATATAACTACTGGGGCCATTGAACGTCGCACCAAATTTCAGGTGGTGGACATTAAGGCCTCTTTCAATCTGTTGTTAGGACGCCCTTGGCTTCATGAGCTAAAGGCGATTACATCATCGCTTCACCAGAAAGTGAAAGCCATATTTGGAGGGGTTCCAATTACTATCAATGCTTCTCCTATGCGCATTCAAGTTATTGATACTCCTATCGTCCATGTTGAACATGACGAAGAAGATGAAGATCTTTGGGGGGTTTTCACTAGATGATGTTCTCGTGATTGAAGAGGAGGAAAAGTGCCATCTCGACTTCGATCCCTATTCAAACACCAGTATCAATGCCATACTGAAGAAGCATGGTCATTTCCTTGGAATGACCCTTGGACTCAAGAAGAAAATGGCTCAATCTTGGGGCCATCCTGGTGCACTCAAGAAGGATACTTTTGGCTTGGGATTCAAGCCAACAAAAAAAGATCTGAAACAAGCTTCATTGAAGATGAAGGCTCGCAATAATGCTCGAATCACGAAGACAGAAATGGCCATGGATCCATATCCATTCACCCTCAATGGCCAGTACATCAAAGAAGGGGAAGACTTCCCATGCTATGTATTCCCTGAGCCATTCGTCCATGATGGGATCCGTGAACCAGGATTCGAGGTGTTCCTCGATTGTAACTTTGTTAATGAAGACGAAGAGCTCTTCACAACCGAGAAGCCAACTAGTCCAAACTCTAATGATCTAGGAATCAACCTCCTTTTTGGAATGGAGAAGAATGAGTCCAAGCTGGTCCGCAATGATAACTCCGAGCTCGTTCACGCTGTCATAGCAAACAAGGATTTTGACCCCTCCGAGTTGATCGTCCAAGCTGACAACATTTCAAAGGGATGGAGCAAGACATTGAGGATCACTTCGCCGAGTGGAGAGAAGTTGGAAATAACCGCTGGCGAGGGTCCTATGTTTGATGAGTCTGAGTCGTCTGGGTCCGAGTCCGAGTCTGAGTCTAAGTCTGTAGACGAGTCCTCAGAGTCTGAGGCCGACCCTCTTTCTGCTATAGAGTTCAATCCTGAGTCCCTTGTTGAGTCTTCTCTTTCTAGTCCTAATAATTCCGGTGAGGTCGCAGCCGACCTTGCCTCTCTTGATGTATTAGCCAATGAATTCAACAATGAGTACCTTTGCTTACGATGTGTGCCATTCCCCTAGCCCTGATCAATATTGCTTTGCTAATGATAAAAACGACAAAGAAATAATAAAAGAAATGGAAGAACACGAAAATAAAACAGCAGTTATCGAAGATACAAAAACAGTTAACATTTCCAATGATACGACTTTTAAAGAAGTAAAAATTGGATTAACACTAAGTCAAGATGAACGTAAAGAGCTAATTAACTTGCTTAGTGAATTTGTTGATGTATTTGCTTGGTCATACTAAGATATGCCAGGAATTGACTGGGATATAGCTCAGCATACGATACCACTCATTCCAGGTATGAAGCCTGTCAAACAAAAGCTGCGCCGTATGAAACCGGATGTGGCTCTCAAAATCAAGGAAGAAATCAGGAAGCAGTTGGCCGCAGGTTTCATCAGAGTATCCAAATATCCGGAATGGGTAGCAAATGTGGTTCCAGTTCCAAAGAAGGATGGAAGGGTCAGAATGTGTGTTGATTACAGCGATCTCAATAAAGCAAGCCCAAAAGATGGGTTCCCTCTACCTCACATTGACATTCTGGTCGATAATACAGCAAACCATGCCCTCCTGTCATTCATGGATGGTTACGCCGGTATAATCAGGTATTGATGGCCGAAGAAGTCATGGAGAAAACCACATTCATCACGCAATGGGGTACATATTGCTATACGGTAATGCCATTCGGGTTGAAAAACGCGGGTGCCACCTACCAAAGAGCAGCTACGGCATTGTTACACGACATGATGCACAAAGAGGTGGAGGTCTATGTCGATGATATGATCGTTAAGTCTAAAGATCGCCCAGGCCATATTATTGCACTTCGCAAGTTCTTTGAAAGACTCCGTAAGTACAACATGAGGTTAAATCCAGCAAAATGTGCATTCGGAGTCACGTCAGGCAAATTACTTGGATACGTGATCAGTTCTCGAGGGATTGAAATAGATCCTACAAAAGTAAAGGCGATCATGGCCATGCCACCACCCAAAAATGAAAAGGAGATTCGAGGTTTCATTGGAAGGTTGCAGTATATAAGTAGGTTCATATCAAAGCTCACAGCGATATGTGAACCTATATTCAAGAAGCTCAAGAAAAATGTCCCAGTGACATGGGATGACGATTTCCAAAAGGCTTTCGACAAAATCAAAGAGTATTTGGCAAACCCACCCGTGCTAGCGCCAGCAATACCTGACTTTCCTCTTCGACTCTACCTTACGGTCACAAGAGAAACGATGGGGGCAATGCTAGCACAAGAAATCGAAAACAAGGAGAATGCAATCTATTACTTGAGCAAGAAACTTCAAGGATATGAGACGCGATACACACCACTTGAGAAGTTGTGTCTCGCACTCGTATGGGCTGCACAGAAGCTAAGACATTACATGCTCACTCATACAGTGCATGTCGTGTCCAAGATGGATCCTCTCAAATACTTGTTCGAAAAAGCAACACTCAATGGTAGATTATCAAGGTGGATAGTCAATCTTGCTCAGTTTGACTTGAGATATATGCCACAAAAATCCATCAAAGGTTCTGCGGTTTCTGACTTCTTAGCAGACTTTCCGCTAGAAGAAGGTGAAAAAGAAGAAGATGAGTACGATTTCCCTGACGAAGATTTACTCATGACCGAAGATGATAGCTGGACGCTCTATTTCGATGGAGCTTCAAACCAGAAAGGATGTGGTGTAGAAGTCTTGCTCGTATCACCCAATGAAGAACACATCCCAATTTACATGAAGCTCGACTTTGATGTCACCAACAATGCCGCAGAATATGAAGCATGCATTTTGGGGTTAGAAATAGCTGTCGCCTTGGGAATTAAGAAACTTATAATATATGGTGATTCTTCACTAATCATTAACCAAATCTCCAAGAGATGGAAAGTGAGAAGCGAAAGTCTCGCCACGTATCAAGCTCATCTAGAAACTCTCACGGAGCATTTAGATGAAGTAGAATATACGTATTTGCCAAGAGAAGAAAACCAATTCGCCGACGCACTAGCTAAATTAGCATCAATGGTGCGAATTCCAACTGATACAATCAGAATGCCACTAACTATAGAAAGAAGATATGAGCCGGCTTATGTTCACGCACTGGACGATGAACGAGAACCACAGGAAGAAGATGAAGAGCCATGGTATACAGACATCCTTAATTATGTGACAAGAGGAGAATACCCTCCTAATACTGATAAAAGGGCATGCCGTGCTTTGAGGCTCCTGGCCTCACAGTATGTGCTCATCAGGGGAGAACTCCACAAGAGAACTGCAATGGGAAGAAATCTCTTATGCATAGCCAATAAAGAAGCACATAAAACCATGGAAAACCTTCATGCCGGTATATGTGGAACGCACATGAATGCAAAGATGTTAGTCCAAAAGATTCAACGACAAGGTTACTATTGGACTACTATGGATAGAGATTGTCACGACTACGTCAAGAAATGTATGAAGTGTCAAATCTACGCAAATTTACAGCATGTTCCACCTTCGCTTCTCTACACATATACTTCTCCATGGCCTTTCTCCGCTTGGGGCATTGACATCATTGGAAAAATAACACCACCAGGACAAGGGGGGCATGAATTCATTCTCGTAGCAATCGACTATTTCACCAAATGGGTCGAAGCTGCCTCATATGCTAAGCTGACGGCAAAACATGTAGCTCAATTCATTGAGAAAAATATCATATGCCGCTATGGGTTACCACATGAGATGATCAGTGATAATGGAACACATTTTCAAGCCGAATGCGCGGAATTATTACAGAAATATCATATCAAGCATCACAGATCATCACCTTACAGACCACAAACAAATGGTGCAGTCGAATCGGCCATCAAAAATGTGAAGACTATCATCGAAAAGATGACAGAAAATTACAAAGATTGGCCAAGTAAGCTACATTTCGCCCTTTGGGGTTATCGAACCTCTGTTCGTACATCAACGGGGGCTACACCTTTCTCTTTGGTCTATGGAGTTGAAGCTGTACAACCAATCGAACTCGAAATCCCTTCTCTTCGAATCACATTGGAAAGCCAACTAGATGAAGTCGACTAGATTAGAGTAAGATACGACAAACTGGTCTTACTTGATGAACAACGCTTGGCAGCTTTGCATCATGTCCAAACCTACCAACAGCGTATGGCGCGACATTTTCATAAGAAAGTCAAGACCAGGAATATCAAAGAGGGTGACCTAGTGCTTAAGGCACTTCGCAAAAATGTGTTAGATCCAAGAGGAAAATTCAAACTGAACTGGTCAGGCCCGTACATTGTTAAAGCCATCTTGTCTGGCGGAGCGGCACAATTGGTAGACATGGACGATAACGGCTTCCATAATTTAACCAACTTGGATCAACTCAAGAAATTCTAGGCTTAGTCGCATGGGTTCATGACCCAATAGAGCTACGTTTGGCCTGATTCCTTTTTAGGATACGTAGGCAACCCCTCAAGGGGGTCCGGCCACTTTAAAAAATAAAAATCCTCCCTCTGTTGATCAAATATGCGCGTCAGTTCAGCATTGCGTCACGGCCGAAAAATAAGGGAAATTGCCGCGACACGGGACATTCCACCGTGTCACAATACTGTTCACCATTGCACGATGACCCCGAGCGCAAAAAAAAAAAGCGGAATTGCCGTGGCGCGAGAATTTGTACCGTGTCACGGGATTTTTCACAGTGACTCGATGGAATTTCATATTTTCCGTTTTTTTTGTGACGCGTTCGTTGCGAATTCATTGTTTGTACGAGTTTTTTTTTTATTTTTGTTCTTCCATTGCGTCCGACTCCTTGACTCGGATAAATAAATATTAAATAATAGTCATTGTAATTTTTATTTTTAAGGCTCAAATAAATGTGCTATTATTTATTAAAATAAATGCGGCTACAAGTATTGGCATCATATGCCTTATTTTAAATAAAAATTAAAAATCATAAAAAGCAAAGCACTATTGATCTAATCTCTCTTCTCTTTAGGAACATCCTTCTCTTGGTCAATTAGGTCGGCCTTCACCATTAATGTGTCTTTCGTAGCCCGAACCGTCACACCCCTAGTCGAACTTTCACCCCTTTCACCCTTCTTGAATTTTTTCGGTTGTTTCTCCCTGTAGACCATCTTTTCTTTACCCTTTCCTTTCACATAATTCTTCTTTGTTGGCATTATAGGAGTCTTAAACTCAATCCCTTGTGTTCTCGGACCTAGACAATCTTTAGGAGGAGTTTTCTTATTTCCAAGACGACTCTTCACATCAGACTTGCGTGATCCGAATCGTTCCCTCCTACTTCTAGGGTTCAACCATGCCTTGTATGCACTAGATAAAGGAGGAGGAGCTTGGTCACTTGCAGAAACGGTCCACAAAGGTCTTCCAATCCAATAAGCCTCGTACTTGTGAACGTTACTTTCATGCAACGATACTTCACGAGGACTATCGTTATAGCGTGGAATTACTTGTTCAAGTCCATACTGCCGCATCAGTCGAGAAGGGCAATAAAAGGTCACTTTTGAGATACTAGGAACACGGCAATATGGTGTATCATTCGTGCCAACCATCCAAGTAAGCCTCCACCAAGGCACCGCCCAACGAATGGAAAATTCTCTCTTTGCAAAGAAATTTTTCCAATCTTCATACGACATGTTCGCAGAGTAATTCTTTTTCCTGCGGACTAGGTCGTTAGGGACATATTTTTCAACATCGTCGGGGGCTTCGAATAGTTCCAAACGCACCATCAACCAAATCTGCAAAAATAAAAGAAAGAAAAAAAATATGTCGAAAAAAAAAATAAAAAATTATTAAGCAGATTCCCGTGACATGGCAGGTTTTGCCGTGTCACGGCAGACACCCACCGTGACACGGTGCCTGTTTTGTGTCACGGGGGCTACTCGGAGCGTATTTTTACCTGCAGTAGTACCAGAGAGCCCTTCCTGATGGCTTTCCGGTCAGCTTTTGCCTCGTCGAGGCCACGAAATGTCTCTCCAAGGCACGTCGGCATAGGAGATCTTCCAGATTCGACATGTTCAAGCACAGACGCTAGACAAGCATGTCTTACCCTACCGTTTGCAAATAAGATCTTGCTAAACATGCAAAAAATATATGCCCTTCTACGATATACATGATAAGACTCAGAGATAGAGTGATTAAAATATAAATTAGCAAGTTTTTCTAAGTCTACTTCATTACCACAAACAATTCTATTTAAATCTGGATCTGTTAGATTCAGATGGAGTTCAAAATCTTGGTAATAATATTCACGTAGGGTAGGCATGGCAATAAGATTTCTAGCAGGAAATCCAAAGATTGCGCCGAATTCCTCCGGCAAGGGACAGATTTCATCATAATCAAATTTGAAACAGTGTGTTTCTGGACTCCAATGATCTAATGCTGCCCTAAGAAAATCATGTTCTATAGCTACGTGTCGCAGGGCTAGCAAACCCCTGACATGAAATAATTCTAACTCTCTTTTTTCAGCATTGGTCAAAGAATAAGACCAATCACGCAATGTATTATCAAAATTCTGAGACATGATTATTGAAATATGAAATTCTAAATTATTTTGTGTTTCGTAATTATGCATGTCATGAATAAACTGGTCTTATTTTATAGCAAAAGCGCTCGAAACTGCCCAGAATTTATCTTTTCACGCGTGTAAAAAACACCGCTGAGTAATACGCGTCCCGTGACACGGGAAGTTCCACCGTGTCACGGGAACTTTTGCCGTGACTCGGCAAGTTCTGCCGTGACACGGTGCACAGTGCCGTGTCACGGCACTTCACGCGTTTTCTTTTTTCATCTTTTCCCGTATCTATCCGGATTTTTTTATAGTATTTTATCTTCACCGTTTTTTTTTTCAGTTTTTCTGAGAGTTTTATTTCTAATAAAATTCTCACCTTTTTTTTATCTATATTCTTATTATTATTATTATCTTTATTTTATTTATTTATTTATTCATCACTTTAAGATTTTATTTCTTTATCACTTTATTTATTTTTGTCTTTTTATTTCTTTTTCTTTTGGGGAAGGTAATTTCATTTATTTATTTTATTTCTTTATCATTTTATTTATTTTGCTTGTCTTCTTTTTTTTGGGGAAGGTATTTTTATTTTTGCTTGTCTTTTTATTTCCTTTTCTTTTGGGGAAGGTCGGTACCCTCCATTACTGCACTTATGTTTTTTTGTCGTGTCATTAATAAATACACAATCACACACAAGGAGTTTCAAGCACACACTAACACACAATAATAAATACAAAAGAGTCGTAATAAATAAACATGTCAAGTGTCATCATAGTATGAACAAATAAAAACCCTCGGTCAAAAGTCTCTAGAGCCAGAATCAGTATCATCTCCACCCTAAGCATATGGGAACGGTGAGCCAAAGAGTCCCTCCATCATCCGAGTACGGGGAGTAGTATCCCAACTAGTCCCTGTGACCCCAGCGGTAGTCAAACTCAAGGCAGAACCCGTCCAGCCGGAAAACGGGGTAGACTGGCTTAAAGATGCAGGAATCGTCGGTGAAGGCATCGTCCCATACATCGGAACTGAGAACAAACCCGACACCGGTGGAGGAATCCCGGACAATGGAGCTGAAAATGAACCAGGATCCAAGGGAGTCAAAACAGACCCAAGCTCAGGCTGTGGCGGCTGTGAAAACGACCGTCGCTGCCCCTGACTCTGGTCCGGAAAGCGCTGGGAAGACTAAGGCTGCTGCCACTGAGCCTCCTGAAATGGCTGAGTAGTCTGAGGCTCTCGCTGAGAATGACAACGCCGGTGAATCTCAAGAGATCGTCTACCACGACCAAGCTCCTCCTCGTCCGAGCCTCTAGGCCTCGAGCGCGAGCGGGACCTCCGTCGCTCCTGAAAGATACAAAATCAAAAGGTGTCAACAACGCAAAATAAAACAAATGGTAGAAGTAAAAAAATGAATGATACCTCAAGAACGTCGCTAAAGCTCCGACAACTCGCACCACGCCGAAGCTTAATGATGCAATACTTCAGGGCATCAACCAGCTTCATGAGTCCCATCATCTCCGGGCGGTTAGGCTGAGGATAAAACAAAGAAAAGTCAGTAACAAACAGTGTTAAAATGATAAATAATGCATCAAAGAAAACTCACCGGCTTAAAGACCTCGGGCAGAGACTCCTGCTCCTGTCTGTAACCCTCTGGCGCATCAGCATTATGGTCCTCCGTAATACCGATCGGCCCTGGATAGCGGACAGACTGAGGAGGAATCTCTATCCTCCCCACAGGGCGAATAGTCGTCTGAAAATATGATCGAATAATCAAGTTATTCGACTATTTAAAACAGAGACTAATAAAGAAGATCCTCAGAAGAAATCAAACCTCAGGAAGACGGGGTGGAGGAGCCAGAGAGGGAAGCAAATCCCGCGCATAGTCACTCTCCATGTGTACAAGCTCCTGCCATGGAAAAGTATAGTGCTCTCCCCTGTTGATCAACTCTCTTATCAAGCCTGAGTCCAGCATCGACTCTGGTGGAGATGAGGGCACCACAAAACGATCGCCGCTATGCTGACGAACGACTCGCTCCCCCAAATACCAGACAAAGCGTCTGGTACCAACCAAAATGGTGCGTGCGTAGAAAGACGCAAGGCCTCAGGTAGATCAGTCATCCCGGCCCAAGGACGATACTAGACATCAATGGCAACTTGAAAACCATAAAAAGTCGGCGTGGAACAACGGAAACAACGTCAGAGGGAAAATAACAGCAACAAAACCGAGTATTATTAATTATTATTATTATTATTAATTATTAAAATAATTATTATTAATATTATTATTAGTTATTAAAATAATTATTATTATTAATTATTATTATGATTAATTATTAATTATTAAAATTATTATTATTATTAATTATTAATTATTAAAATATTATTTTTATCATTTCTTCTTATTATTATTCTTGTTATTATTACTAATTATTATTAATATTATTATTATTAATTATTAAAATTATTGTTTTATTATAATTATTATTATTATTGTAATTATTATTATTATTAATTATTGTTATTATTAATTATTAAAATAATATTAATTATTATTATTATTATTAATTATTAAAATTATTATTATTATTATTATTATTAATTATTAAAATTATTTTTATTATTAACAATTATTATAATTATTCAAAATAATAAATTATTATCATCAATGCAATATTAATTATTATTATTTAATATTAATTATTATTGTTGTTATTATTAATTATTATTTGAAAATTAAGTAGAGTCGAGCAGAGCAGAGCAGAAAAACAACCGTGACTCCTACGTTAGTGAGTCTTAGTGTATATTCTTCTTCTCTCTTTTTCTTTTCTAAATAAACCTCCCTTTTCCTTTTTAGCTTTTGTTTTGCTCGGGACGAGAAAACGTCTAGCCTGGGGGAATTTGATGAGTGTCATATATGGCATTCATAAGGTAGTGTTTTAAGATGTTTTCACCCTATTTTCATGGTTTTATTTTATGATTTTGGTTTTTTATTCTTTAGTTTCTTTATTTCTTCTTTCTTTGTGTTTTACTTTCCTTTATGTGGTTTTCTTCGTGTTGCTCTTTTATATTGCTCTTTTTCTCTTCTATTTTCTCTCTTGGGTTACTTTTGTAGGTGCTTAAGGAGTTAGCTTCGCAAAGGAATCAAGAAAAGCAAAAAGGGCTAAGCAAAGGCGATTTAAGCCTCTTGGAGAGGGCGCTCTACATCTACTCATTACCGCGGGCGCGAGTCCTGGGGCCACAAGTTGATGAATTTTGGGCAGGAACTCTCCGCGCCCTTGCCGCGATCTAGCCACGGGCGCGGAGAATACGGAGAGACCGCTCCCTTTGGAGAGACCGCGGCCCCCCTGTCTTCACTTGTAACAGGGCATTCTGTCGCGCCCTTCCCGCGGGCGCGGGTGTCTTCTCCGTGGGCGCGGGCTACAGTACTCGCGGGCGCGGGTCTTGCCCTGATTGCCCGCGGAGTCAGTTATGGGTTCCGTACCCATTTCTCCGCGCCCGCAGGATGTTCTTAGAGAGGGCGCGGTCGATCAGTTTTTCTTCTTTGGCTACAAATACTCTTGTAATTAAATCCTTTTGAAGGATAACTTTTAGATAATATTTCATTTGCTTAGTTTATAATGAGAGAAACTAGAGAGAAAGTAGAGATTTTAATTCTTGGATTTGATTTGTACTTCAACATTGCTTCTTCAATCAAGTTTGGATTTCTTCTTCATATCAATGAAAGTTTATGAGATTTCTTTCCTTTTAATTTACTTCAATTGCAATTTTCATTAATGATTGAATGTTTGGTTTGGATTTTGATTTAGTTTTAAGAATTTATTGATTGATTGATTTTCCTTTTGATTTAACTTGATATGAATATGTTTGTGATTGAATTTGTTTTGTCTTTCAATTTTACCATGATTAGTGAGTAGATTAGTTGCTAGGGAGAAGGGGAAGCATGCTTGATTGATGATTTTTGCTAGTTGTTGATCATTGATTGGTTTAATTGTTGCAATTAAATTGGTTGACAAAGTTGTGCATGTGATTAATTAGACTAGAAGTAATCAACCTATAAGATTAATCTAGATTGCATTGCAAATTTCAATGACATGAACCCTTGATTAGAGAATTGCTTTAATTGATTGAATTTTATTGTGATTCTCCTTGTTAGCCATTCATAGTGAACCCTAGTTTGGTTTATAGGAGATAACCTTTGAATTCCTTTGATTGCAACTATTGTTTGTCCCTTACAATGTTTGAATCAACTGAGTGATCTATCAATTAGCATAATCATAAAGCTTGCATGTGGAACCTATATCCCTAGTGTTTGGCATATTGATTGAATTCTTTAATTTGTCTTGATTCTTGATATCCTAGTTACCCACCTTAACCATTGATAATCTTCGATTTAGCTTGACATTAGACTATAGCATAGTTCCTATTCATTTCTTTGGGTTCGACCCTTGACTTACCGCATACTTGTATAAGGTTTCTTAAGTGTTTATAAATTTAGTTTGACCAAGGGAGAATTAGATAACGACCTAGTTTTACCCCTTGTCACCTATAGATATAAAGCAATAAAACAACTTACTTTGTTGTCTCGTATCTCTTTATAATAACAAAACACACACTTTAGTAACTATAAGAAAAATATTAAATCAAACAATTAATTTAAATAATTGAAATAGGGATTTGGGACAAAACCATCAGAAATTATCAACCTTTCACGTCTAGGAAAAAGGCAACTTCGAACTTGGATAGGTGTGTCTAGAACTTGTGAATGCAGTATTTTTATATGAAAAGAAAATGCTTGGAAAGAGGAAGAAAGAAAAGGCTATTAGCATAAGAGAGAGAATAATAGAAGATTGTTGATGATTTTAATTGTGTGTCAATGAAAGGGGAAATATGACCCTATTTATAAGAAAAATAGTCCCGAAACGATCAAAAAAAGATCGAATTCGATTTAGAGTAAAACTGCTTTTATCGCGGCGTGATAAGGGCCGTCGTTGTGCAACAACTACGTCGCCACACGACAGGGGCTGTTGCGTGCGAAAGCTCCGTTGCCGCGCGATAGGGTTCATCGCCGTGCGAAAGATCCGTCGCCGCGCGTCAGGGTCCTGTCATTTAGCGATGGAGAACGTGTTTTCTTAAATCTGTACGGAATCCTTAATCTCATTAAATTCTATTAATTAAAGTCTGTACTTATCGCTGAAAATCAGATTTAATCTTTTTGAAACACTTGTTTTTAATCCAAATAGAATTCTTTATTTTCATAAATGATATAATTATTAGGCAAATTTGTAAAAAAAAAAACCTTTTAAATGTGCCATTTTGCGAAAAAAACCTTTTATAAGCTTTATCGTTAAAAAAACCCGAAGTTAAAAAATTTTTGTTTAAAGAAACCTAGTACCACTAATTCACTTGATTAACCTCTAATCTCTTCTAATTACCCTCTAACTTTCACTTAACTATTAAATAATTAAATTAATTTATAAAATAAAATAAAAAAAACACCACCATCACTTTAACCACTAGCCCTGCCACCCTTCTCCTTTTCCCCTCCCCTGACAACAGCTCTCTCCCACCACACAATTAAATCACTCCCTTCGAATCCAATTCCCACCACCACCCCCTTCTCAAAACGTCCATTTTCTCCTTCCTCCTCCATTAATGGCGGCCTTTAAGAGAGACCCTCAAACCACCTCCAACTCTCGCCATTTATAACCTTTTAAAAGCATTATTTATCTTTGCAAACCACCTTCTCACTCATTTATCTTTGTCAAAATTGATAAATTGAATAACTTTTGATTGTAAATGGTTGAATAATGATGGTGGTTGAAGAAGGGGAAAAAGTGAAGTAAAAGAGGGAGGAAGAAAAAAAATCCCCTATCCCTGTCGAGGTCGAGGTCGAGGTCGAGGTGGATGTCTATGGGTGGAATTTCGGGAATTCCGATCGAGTGGGTGTGGTCGGGGTTATTTTCTCCGCTAAGGTGGTGGCTAGGTAGGCTATTAGGGTTAGGGTTGGAGGGGGTTCGGCCGACGATTCAGACTGTTTGGAGGTGGTGGGTAGGTCCGTAGGTGAGGTTTCGGTGTTTAGGGAGGGTTGCGTTGGAGTTACGTCGCCGATGACGGGAGCTTCTGCCATGGGAGGAGGGTGGCTAGCTGGTGGTTAAGTGGTGGTGATGGTTTTTTTTTAATTTATAAATTAATTAATTATTTTTTAGTTAACTGAGAATTAGAGAGTAATTAGAAGAGATTATAGGTGAATCAAGTGAATTAGTAGTACTAGGTTTCTTTGAACAAAAAAAAAATTAACTTTGGGTTTTTTTTTTTACGATAAAACTTTTAAAAGGATTTTTTTTCGCAAAATGGTGCCTTTAAAATGTTTTTTTTTTTTACAAATTTTCCTAATTACTATTCCTAATCCCATTAGATCTCAAAATAACCTTCTAGGTTATTCTAGAAGATTAAAATCAATCCTATTAACTTTAGGAATACTAATTAATGGGCCCTCCACTAGATCATTAGGCCATATAAAACCACTTCAGGCCCAATTTAATATTTTGGCCATAAATTCCTCATTATTTATCAGAATTGGGCTTATGATATATCATTAGAAAGCTATTTGCGAGCCCAATCAAACTACACTATTATTGCACCCTTATCATGGACAAAACTAAATTGGACTTGATATTTTCATGAATAGAGTGTGTTTTTTAAAACAGAAGGAAAGATATTTTTATTAAAACAACCACATCACAAGAATTTTCACACTTTAACTTTGTTCGATAATCAATGACGTGAAAGGTATTCATCATTGGTTTTGATTTTTGGGGAGATATATAATTAGGCATTTACAAATGAGGATCAACAAGTAATTATGACAATTGCAACAACTTGGGACAAGCATGCCAATCAATGGTTGTGAAGACTGATGATAAGAGCTATGAATTTAGATCAAAGAGCTATCTCCTAATCGCTAAGCTAGATGCTCTACGAATAAACAAACTAAAAGACTTACATCTAAAACAATCGATAATTAAAATTCCTAAATCAATTGGTCAGGTCATTAGCAATCACAATGCAATATAGCATAATTCTCAAGGCCTAATTAAATTACACACATGCAAACTTACATTAATCACTTTAATCTTAACCATCAATCGACACAATTCCCAAATTAATCACAATCAATCAATCATACAAGTTTCACCCAATCCCTAGAAAAACAACTACTAAAGAATCATCATTTATCAACAAACAACTAAAGAAATCTAGAATCAACAAAATATCAAGAACAATTACATTAATCAAGAATCAAATATCAAAATCAAACCAAACAAACGTGAAATTAAACAAATCAATAAAGTGAGATAGAGTTAGAAATCCTCATTGATTGATTATAGAGATCTTTAATACAATTGTCACCTTGAATCTTCAATCTCTCAAATCCACAATAAAATTCCTCACTTTTTTCTCTCTAAATCTACTTCTAAAACTAACCCTAGATCTAGAGAGAGAAGCTCTCAACTATGCTAAAATTATGATCAAAATTATGTCTAAAACTTCTTCTCAAAAATTGACTGAAAAAGGGTATTCAGAAGAGGAGCAAAACCTAAGTCGAATGAAGCCGGAAAACAGGGAAAAGCGCCTGACCGGGGAGGGGCGCGTGTCCACCTAGAAATGCAGCGCGCCCGCGCAAGAGGGTTGCGCGCCCACTCTCTTCTGGGTTTCTTTCCGACTTTCTCGCCGCTTCGTGCGTTCGTAATTGGGTCTTCGAGTGCACGAGGCATGATGATGATAACCAACACTTAGCATGGGAGATTCAAATGGAATCTAAGGTGGGTTCAACACCACATTTCATGTGAGCAGTGCTTTAGAGCGCAAGATGTAGAACATGGATCATCCACTTTCTTGCATCTTGAGTTTTCCTAATGCTAAGAGCTTACTCCAAAAGCATCTTCCAAATTAGAAAACCACCAATATCGAGTCCCAAAACTCGCTCAATACCTATAACCAAGAAAAGAGAAGAAATGAAGGAGAAAACACAAGAAAAACCTGAAAAACATAAAACAAGAGAGAAAGGGGAAATAAAGAGAAAATGCATAAAACTAAGCATTTATTAAGTAAGAAAGTTATGAATATAAGGTAAAAACAACCTAAATACTCATCAAATGAGTTCCATAAATGGCACTTATCAAAATACCGTACTCCTTCCCAGATATAGCGCATTCCATGCAATCTTCATCCGGGTGTCATAGTCGGCCTAGTTCTCAACAATAAGGCGATCTTGCTTCGCCTCCAAGATGGCCTTGAAGTTCTCCTTTACTTGGGCTGCCTATTTCTTCAAACGTTCAACATTTGCCTTAAGATAAGTAATTTCCTTGGCAACACTGCACCCTTTAGGGTCTTAAGGTCCACCTAAGCCTTTTTTTAAGGAGGTTTCAGTATCGTTGGCCCTTTTCTTAGTAGTCTCAAGAGCAGCCGTCAAGTTCTTGATGTTCTCTGCCTATTTCAGTTCCAAGGCTTTGAATTCAAGTTCATTTATTGTACATTGATATTAAGCAACATCATGAGAATTCATAATTGATTTATTTGCTCGTTTTACCTCATCTCTCTTCCGAGTGTAAGGTCTCTTAAGTCCATTAACCCTCAGCATAGCCTATAAACACAAGCGGTGTGAAAAATACAGGCAAAAGTGTACATGTTATTTTGCAAAGAGAAATTATACCTCAGACAGGAGGACCAAGATGCGTTCTAGATTGAACGTCTCCATGCCTAGAATGACGTTCTTCCCCCTTTTTGGGATAGCGTCAAGCATATCCTTAGCATGCGCCTGCAAATCCGGCCATCTGAGGGATTGATCTGCACCAAATGTAATAGTTTATGAGTGAACTATATAGACGACACCAACTTGTTGACGGTTGTCCGACGAAAAGGTCTATTGAGAGCGTGATTTCACTTGCAAAGGCCATCCAAGCTCAGGCGGGGTTTTGAAAGGATTCGCCATACCATTGGTAATCTGTAGGATAGCACCACCTACAGGCGCAGTTATTCTGGCCAAAGTCAGAGCGCCCTTGGCTAAGTCCAGGCCAAGGCCGAAGCCCCTAGTGTGATGCTCTTCCACTTGATGCGCATGCGGCCTTTCCTAGACAAAGCTTCTAGAGCCGTCTAGGCGGATAAAGTGTTGTGAGATTTAGCAGGGGTGGAGGCACCATTTTCTCGTCCCTATCTAATCAGCTTGTTGAAGGATCTAGGAACCTCCCCGCCTTGCAAATGAAGTTGCATAGCAATTATGCAACCGACAAATCATCTTTACAGTGAATTTAATGGAGCAAAGGGTTAGACGAGTTCTTAACTTGGCCTTTAATTGGGCTGCTCTATCCTCCGCAAGATCCATGCGGATTTGGGCGGAGGACCGCCTGAGGGTCTTGTTTTCATGGAACATTGCCAAAGCGTCTTTTGCAAAAAAGCAAAGAAACAATCAGTACAAAGACTAACAATATGGACATTGTAATAATAAATATGGCAAGTAGCCGGATGTGCAATAAACCTACACTTTGAAAACATTGTGCTAAAATCGAAGACAGACAAGAACGCTTCGTCTCTCAACCATGCACTTATGGGTATCAAATTCTTTGAAAACTTATTAAGTCCCCGGTTGAGAGAATATCTGTGTCAAGTTCAAAGAACTTTGATTCTATTATTTTCTCATAGTCCTCCTCCGAACTCTAGGGGTGGGTAAACTTCTGACCCAAAAGGTCATGCTTCTCATTATGCTAGCAGATTGAACCACTGTTTCAAATTATCATATTTGGACACCTTGGCCAAAGTCATCTGATACTTGGGTAGTTGGTCAAAGTGTACCACACCTTCCAGCCACATTGGCTGCGGCTAAGATAATGCATGAGGGCAAAATCCTACAAGCCGGGTGCAGACCCTGCATCTTGCAGGCGAGAACGTACCCTAGAATATTAACCGAAGATTTTGAAAGGAATGGTGTCCTTCGAACAAGTGTATTATTCCGATAGAGGGTTCGAAATTATTAGAAAGCTAATTATTTAGTGAGGTCAAGTGATTGGAATGCCTGGGTGGAGGCCGCTTACGATCAGTAATATTAAGGTATATTAATATTAAATCTTAATCTTGACTAAACCCTTCGGGTCACAGCCAAGCAACTAACGAGCCGAAGCGACGAATTAATTAGGGATTAATTAATGAATCGACCGAGTAATTAATATTTAGACGTCGAAAATTTGAGCTTGGAGCTTCGAAACTAAGCGTCGGAAGTTGAGTCAACAAAAGTAAAAAGACGAGATGTGAAAATAATAGTAAATCAACAATGACCAAAATACCCCTAGCACTGGAATACCGAGTGCTAGTGGCACGGCTATGCTGGCAGCCCGCACCAAGTGTGGGGCTTGTCTAGCATACCGCAGCTAGCAGCCCGCACCAATGTGTGTGGCATGCTAGCAGACGACAACTAACAGACCCACGCCATTTGGTGCGTGGCGTGCTGGGACGAGGCACAAGCAGCACCGGTGGCAGCCCATAAGGGTGCCTTAGTGCACAAGTGAGCTCCCACATGGTGCGAAATAATTGGGGCTTTAGGGATTGAGGTGGGCGGTTATAGGAGAGGGAGTGGGGAGCAAGTTTGGTCCCCTCCTCCTCCAAGTGGTCCTCATCTTCTCCTTCTTATGAGCTTTCCATTTATTGATTTATTACTAGTTTTATTATTAATTTTATTGTAGCTTTACAATAAAATGGGAAAATCAAATTCTCCCACATTGATGGGAGGGCTTTTCACACTCTTGCATTTCCCTATAAATACCCAACTTAGGGTATTGGGAAAAGCACTTGAGTAAGAGTTGATAAATGCATCACCATTGTGAAAACCTTTGAACTCATTAATTACTCAGGTTTAGGTCGGGCCTTGCTAACTCCAAGGCATTAGACCCTTATCGGTGGTCGTGTTGTGGGTGGACTTCCGTTGGAGGTCGTCGTACTTTTGAGACTTGCTTTAGTAGTAAGAGCCCCTTGAGGTCGGGCGAAGCACGCATCAAAGGTATAATTACTATCATAATCTTGTCATTAAGTTAATTATGCTTTATGGTTTTATTTATTGTAAGTGCGGTCTTGTTTTGGGTTTATTTCCGCGGTGAGTCAGACTCACCAAACCCCAACAACGGTATCAGTGCCTCGCTCGTTTATTTTTAAAATCAGTTTTTTTTTCAAGGTGTTTTTATGGCTTAATTTTTCTGGTTTTAAGTTGCTAATTAGATTAGTAGCTCGGTTTATTAATTTTAATCCCGTATTAGTGCTGACTTAAGCTCTCGAACCTAGATGTTCGCCCACAATAGTGAATTTTGGGTGGAAAAGGAGTTTTGGAAATGGTTTTATCTATTCTGAGCTGTGTTTTTAGCCAAAAAACGACTAGAAATGCACTTTTCGAGGGATTTTTCGTTTTGACGATAGATTTTAAGTCTTTCTAACCTTGAAAATTCATTGCATATTTATGGTGGTTATGTAATTGGTTTAATCTTTATTTTATAAGCAATTTTAAACCTCTTTAGGCATGATTACTTGGTAGTAATTTGTGTTTGAAAGTTTGGTTTTATTTTTTCACATAATTGCAAACTAATTGCATTGAGTGTGAAATCTGTACTTTGAGGCTTCTAAGTACTAAAGATTCAATCTTTAATTATGTTAAGTGATTGAAACTTGAGTTACTAAATTCCATGAGTTTTTGTTGATTTAATCATTTTTAAGTTTCTTTGAATCATAAAGTTAGAAACTTGTGATAGGAATTTGTTTTATCTTCATATTGGAACATATATCTTTTCAAGAATTCACAAGTATTAAAGTTGGGATTTTTATTAAATTTGTGTTCATTTTTCTAACTCGTATTTTGTCAAAAAACTCAAGATTAATAGTAAATAATTGCCCTCTTAATTCAGTTGCACCATGTTAAACCAACTTTATTAAAGAATGGTTCTTGGAAATAATTTTTGGTTTTATGCACTTGGATGAATTTATTTAAGTTGGACTTGTTATTTTCATTTTTCCTCAAAAAATATTTGATTCTAAAACTTATTTAGAATTAATTAAAAATGTCACACAAAATCGGGAATTTTTCCGAGGCATGAGCACCAAATCGAGGCCTAAGAGCCCCAAGCAAGCTCTCGGCCAGTCGGGCTGCTCACGTAGCCCACATGGGGCTGCCGAGGCTGTTGGGCGCTTCGAAGTGGTGCATGTGTGCGGAGGAGCTGCTGTGCGCGCACCATGTGTGCGGCCTTGTGGTTGGCCCTGGGTAAGCCGTGGTGGTGCTTGCATTGAACGTGTATGTGTGCGTAGCTTGGTACACAATTAAGGGTAATATTTGTAGACATTGCTTGCAAAGCAATATGGTACAATGAGCTCGTGCAACATGGCCGTAATGGGCCACGACTTGGTGTGTGAAAGTTCGCTGATGTGGGCGGTGGAACGCCTAGCGACATCATGACCCCTCCCACGTTCCTTGGGCATCATTCGGTTGTGCGAGTTGTGAGCACTCCAAGTCTTGGTGCTAGGCACTCGGATATATTTGGACTGCGTAATTTTTGCTTAATTTTTCGTTTTAATTATTTTGTTTTATTTAATTAAAATTTTGGAGGCTAGGCCTCGGTTTTATGAGGGGCATTTGTAAAAATTCTATTTTGGCAAATAATTGGGTTTTGCCGGCTTAATTAATTGGATTTATTAAGATGGATGCGGAATTTAGTGGGAGGTTCAAATATTAATTGCGCTTATTTACATAATCGGTTAAAACAACTTTGACTAGTTTTAATTAGGCGTGTTAATTAGATTAACCACCTAAATTAGTTACTAGTTATCACGTGTGATGCATTGTTACATATTTTATCGTTGTAAAATGTATTGGCTATTCACAAATAGTGAATGGATGAATGGAATGTATATTCTCTCACAGGTTTTATAAAATGGAAACTAGTGGGGCCCGATTAGGATAGAAAATACGGACTGCAATCCATGATGTATTTTTGTAAATCTAAATACGGTCTGCCTACCGTTGAGTATTTTTGTACCTTAATATTTAGATTAGTCTTAATCGTAGATACTTGTAGTTGCATAATTTTTTTTAAGTCTTGAAGATGGAGGTTTCTTAGAAGACGAAGCCATGAAGTTGCAAAAGAAGACCTTTTGAAGACTTGAAGAATTCAAGGGGTCATGCTAGGTGCCAATATGCATCAAAATGCTTATGCTTTACATATTTATGATCAATTCTATATGAATTATATATAGATGCATGTTTAGGATTTCGAATGTTGTGATGATTAATTAAGTTCATTTAAATCAACCAACATAGAAACCCTAGGTCCCTAAAATATTGAGTGAAATTGTCATTCCAAAACAACACTTATTGACCTATTTAGAGTAGCGATGGGCTACGCCAAAGCGAGGCATCACTATTACTCCCTATACTCATAAGGCATACCGGATATGCAAGTTGGTTTGTTTGTAGTCAACGATATGAGTGATGGAGTCCAACATGTCGTGGCAAAGTGAATAAATTGTTGAGAGAGCATTAGATGTGACAATTTGTTCAACCAAGAGTGGCTTGAAGCCATTAGCAAAGCGTTGCTTACCTTTGGAGATTGAGTGTTAAGAAAAGCCAAAGCATGCTTAACCACTTTTTGTTTCTTTAGATCTTGGAATCGGCTTATTTTCACAAAATAGGGACAAGTTTATGTGTAAATAAGACGTTAAATAAGTTTGAAATAAGCATGAATTAAAATTCAATCTTATTTAAGTATCATGAATGGTTTTTCATTAAAATTCTTTCTATTGTAGAATCATGACTTCAACTATCGACAACAATCTAATATTCCAAGATCTTCCCGAGATGTTACCATTTAGCTTAAATTTGGTGAACTTCAAAGAATGGGAAGAAGAACTTCGTACGACACTCCGCAATTGCTACCTAGAGCATATCTTGGATACTCCCATCCCGAGTTTCTACTCAAAAGGGGTTAAGAGCGATGAAGCTCATGAGGAGTGGAGTTATGATTGCAAGAGAGTCTTGCGACTTATGGAAAACTCCATTCCGGAACATTGCAAAAAGAAATTCTCCAACTACCTTCCGGATGTACTCCTCAAGGCTCTAGAAGAGGAGGATCAAGTTACCGCAAGATGGGTATCTCAGCAAAGAGAGGTAAGAAGTATGGGCTTGAATAGTGTCATAAATGACACTCATTTGATGAGTATTTAGGTTTTTTTCTTTCTCTTTTCATAGATTTCATGCTCAATAAATGCCTAGTTTTTTTGCATTTGGTCTTGGTTTTACCTTTCCTCTCTTATTTTGTAGCTTTTGTGCATTTTGTTGGTTTTTCTACTCTTTTCTCCTTTATTTGCTCTATTTTCGTAGTTGTACGTTTTGTACGAGGTCCAGTCATGATATTGGTGATTTACTAAGGTGTAAGATGCCTTTGGAGCAAGATCATGGCAATTGGAAAGCTCAAGATGCAAGGAAATGGATTCTCCAAGTTCTAGCTCTTGCGCTCTCAAGCCGTGCTGTCATGAAGATGGGGTTTTGAACCCACTGTAAAGTGCTTTTTGGGACAGCCACTCTTAGTGCTCATCATAATCATATTGAGCGTTCATTTGAAGACCTTAGCGAATGCACAAAACCGCGAGAAGAGCTGAAGAAACCCAGAGAAGCGCGGACGCGCAAGGCACGCGGGAGCGCTCCTCTGGGGATTTTGTTTTGCGCCTCCTATTTATACCTTTTTGTAAACCAATTTTGGAAGAACTGAATTCACAATTTTTAGATCATAATATAAGCTTTGTTGAGAGCTTCACTCTCTAGTTTTAGAGTTAGTTTAAAAGTAGATTTCAGAGAGAGAAACTGAGGAATTTCAATAGTGATTGAGAGATTGAAGATTCAATGGTGACAATTGTGTTGAGATCTTTATCTACGAGCTTTTCTAAAATCTATCTCATTTATATCTTTGTTTAATACTCTGGTTTGTTTGGATTGATTTTGATGTTTGATGCTTGATTAGTGTAGTTGTTCTTCATAAATGTTGATTCTTGATTCCTTTAGTTGATTGTTGATAGATGATAATGTTAGAGTAGTTTTTTTTTTGGTATATAGAAAATTTTGTTACCAAAAGAGAATAGTTACAACTTGCAAAAGCTAAGTTATAACTAGCACCCAACACCACAAGACCTGAAAAAAAGGCCAAACACCCACCTAAAAACTAGTTCCAGTAACTTCTCTAGCCACCTTATAGGAAGGGTTCTTCTAGAGAAAGAAATAGGAACAGCCTGGATTCAAGCTTCCAACCACCTTCTAGGAAGGGTTCTAGAAGCCAAGACCAGACAAACAACAACAAAGTAGAGAAACAGGACAAAACCTCTAACCAGCATACAAAGAGCAAACAACTTGCAAAATACAGAAAAACACAACCTCCCCTAGACTCAGGTGCAGAAAACAATTGGACTAGAAAAAAGAGGCAGAACAGCAGAACAATTTATATACCAGAACAGCAAACCAGACTAAACCAAGACATCACAATAAAAGTAGTTTCCTATCAATATCATTGTATCTAATAGCTACTTTGTACACTATATCCCTAAACACCAACTCTATGGGCATACAGGTACCAGTGAACATTAAACTGTTCCTTTGAATCCAAATACTATGGATAGCTTTAGCAAAACACATCATGTAAACTTTACCTTTACTGCTAGATCTCCTAGAGTTTCTGAGAAGCCATTGTTGTTCAGCGTGAAGATCTTGAGCTGGTCTTTGAAACTTAAGTAAAGCAAGAATTTGCTCCCAAATATATTTGGAGTAAGGACAACGGAAGAACAAATGAGACACACACTCATTATTGGATTGACAAAAGAAACAGGTAGGGTCACAGTTGATGTTCCATTGCAGCAATCTATCTTTAGTGACCAACCTGTTCATCAAAGCTAGCCAAGTAATAAAAATGCTCTTAGGAAAAGAAAAGTTATTACAGATGATTCTTTTCCAGCTAACCTTAGCAGCATGAGGTCTGATATGAGCATATATTTTAATAATGCACACTTTACCAGCATGCATAACAGAAGACCAACCACCAATTCTATCAATGATATCCCTGCAACCTAATATTTTCTTCAAAACCCAAGTGCATTTGCTAGGAATAGGAGAAGACCACAAATCTTTGTTATGGAAATAGTAAGTATGCACCCATTTAATCCATAAATTATCTGATTTATGAGCTAAATCCCAAAGGATCTTGCAGGTAGCAGCCTTATTCCAGTTAATAAGAAGAATGATATTCCGGCCACCACATACTTTAGGAAGAGCCATTTGAGCCCAAGAGACAGGATCCTTCTTAGAAAAGGCACTTTTACCAGTCCAAAGAAACACCCTAAACCTTGATTTAACTTCTCTTAGGATCTTCTTTGGTAAAATAAATATCTGAGCCTAATAAGCCTGGATACCAAAGAGGACACTTTTAACAAGTTGAAGCCTGCCAGCATAGGACAATTGTCTAGCAGTCCAGCTATCAATTCTAGCAGTAACCCTCTCAATTAAGGGCCTACACTGAGCAATTGTCAGTTTCTTAGAAGATAAAGGAACACCAAGATACCTAAAAGGAAGATTACCTTTGCTCATGCCTAAAATAGTCTGCAGATTATCCTGCTCAATCTCAGTAACTCCATAAAAATAAACCTCACTTTTACTGAGGTTGGTAGAAAGACCAAAAGCAATGTGAAATTTCTAAAAAGCATCCAAGAGAAGTTTGACAGATATAGGATCAGCTCTAGCAAAAAGTAACAGATTATCTACAAACATCATATGAGTGATTCCTAATTTTTCACATCTAGGATGAAAGTTGAAATTAGGATCCTAAGTCATTTCAACCAAACACCTAGAGAGGTATTCCATACACAAAACCTTTTTGGGTAGGGATAGGTATACAAGGAAAACCATTCACCATAATAGAATAAGAGACAGAGGAGACACAAGCCATAATCCAATCAACCACCTTGTTAGGAAAACCAGTTTCTTCTAAGACAGTCTTCAAAAAGTTCTATTCTACTAAGTCATAGGCTTTCCTCAAATCAATTTTAAGCATGCATCTAGGAGTGATAAACTTATGAGAATACCCTTTAATGAGCTCAGTAGCAAGAAAGATGTTGTCCCCAATATGTTTTCCAGGAATAAAGCCAGCTTGAGCCTCACTAACAATAGAACCAACAACCTGAGCAATTCTGTTAGTGAGAACCTTAGAAATAAGTTTATAAACCATAGTACAACATGCAATTATTCTAAACTCCTTGACATAAGAAGGGTGCTGAACTTTAGGAACCAAAGTGACAGTAGTGCAGCTCCACTGCTTAGCAATAACACCAGAACTGAAAAACTAAGTAACAACAACATAAATGTCATCCTTAATGAGGTGCCAAGCTTTTTTAAAGAAGACAGCATTGATAACATCAATGTTAGGGGCCTTTTCATTACCAATACTAGCCAATGCAGAATCAATCTCAACATGAGTAAGCAGTAAGAATATCAATAGCATTACTATCTAATTGTTTCCCAGCTCTCATAGTATGAATATCAACAGCAAGGAGAAAAGTAACTCTAGTACCTAAAACAACTTTATAAAACCCCACAATTTCACTCTCAATCAAAGCAGGATCTTTCGCAAGAACATCTGAATCTGTAAAAATAGAATCAATCCTATTTCTACTTTGCCTTTGTTTCATACTAGCAAAGAAATATTAGGAGTTAGAATCACCCAGTTTAATCCAGTTAACCCTTGATTTCTGTTTATAAATGCTCTCCTGAATATGCATTCAATATCTAACCTGATCAATAGCATCAGATTCCTGAAGTTGTAAAGAAGGATTAGAGATATCCAGAGCAAGTTTCTCTTGAATTTGAACAAGAGCAGTGTTAGCATTATCCACCTTCTCAGCAATACTGGAAAAATTCCTGGTATTAAGGTTCTTAAGACACTGCTTGATAGTCTTAATATTTTGCCACACATCAGTCATAGAAAAAGAAGTAGTGACCTGCTTCCAATTAGCTTCAACTGTAGAGAAAAAATCTTTGTGATCAGCTAAGAAATTAAGAAATCTAAAAGGCCTACCTCTCCCTGGAGCATACTTACAGACTTCAACCAAAATAGGACTATGATCAGATAAAAGAGGAGGCAGATAAATAGCTTGAACACAGCCATTAGCTAAAATCCAAGCTTGATTCACCAAGCCCATATCAATTCTAGTAGCAGTTCTGTTTTCACAATGACTTTTATTAGACCAAGAAAAGAAGCAACCCTTACTCTTAATTTCACAAAGATTAAGAGACACAACAAACTCCTTGAAATGCTTAACCTCATAGTTAGTTATGGGGTTACCATTAATCCTATCACCATCATTAAGAACATAATTGAAATCACCAATGAGAAGCCAAGGAGCAGGACCAACACTAAGGTTACCAATATCATTCCAAAGAGAAACTCTATCATGAATAGAGTGTAAACCATACAAAAAGGAACATACAATATGATGTTGCAAATCCTTAGAACAGATATCAACATGGACAAATTGCTTATAAGAAGAAAGAATACTCAAAGTAACTTTATCTTGCAACTAACCAATCCAAATTCTACCCTTGTGAGAACTAGAGTAATTGCAATACCAGGACCAAGAAGGACCAAACTTCTTCTGTAACTTAACACTATTTCTCACTTTCACTTTTTTTTCAAGAATACCAATCACATTTACAGATTGTTCAAAAGGCAACTTCTTAATAGAAGTTACCTTATTAGGGTCATTAAGACCCCTAATGTTCCATGAAAGGATAATCATTCCCCTGGAGAGGGATTACAATCACCCTCACTAAGAATTGTTTCAGCAATTTCATGTTCCAAAAGAACAGAATAAGTGTTAGAACTACTAGGAATATGTAACTATCCATCAGCTAAATGGGGTCTAGATCTTTTACTCACCACTTTCCAATCAGCATCAGAATAGGCATGAAAAGATGTATGAGCAGGAGTAACAAGTGGCTGAGAGACAGGATCCTGCTGCTTAGCATTTTCCTGAACATAAATAGTTGTAGGAGCTAGGACAGAGGAGCTAGCAGCTGCAGCATGGACAGACTGCTTTTGAACCCAGACTTTCTTCTGTTTTAGTTGAGCTTTCTCATCTTGCTTTTCCTGAGGTTTAGGAGCAACCTTTGGCTTGGGAGCTTTACAATCATGCCCAACTTTTTCACATTTTTTGCAAAAAGGAGGAGACCATTCAAACTGCAATTTTAACTCCAAGATTTTCCCCATAGGGCTTTCAACAGTCACAGTGCTAGGGAGGGGCTTAGTAATATCAACTTCTATAAGCATTATGGCAAAAAAAAACCCTATGTGGTCTAGTTGTACACTTATCAGCATACAGAGGTACCCCAATTATGCTGCAAATTCAACTCAAAGTAGCTGAACCCCATCAGTTCAGAGGTAGGTTTGGCAATCTAACCCATATTGGGACTTTTCTAAGTATCTCAGCTTGAAAATTTAATTTATCACTCCATGGTCTAATTATAGCCGGCTTATTATTAAACATATGAGGACCTGAACTCAGAATAGCTTTCTAATCCTTACTTGAACACAAATTGATTATAATTAACCATCATCGTGCCAGAAAATTTCAGGTTTAGCAAAATTGCTCCAATTCTGAGCAATAAACCTATGAACAACAGCAATTGTGGGATAAAATCAAGCAACATAAAAGATACTCGCATTATACCATTTAGAATTACCTGCTTCAATCTCTGTTGCTTGAATTTGAGCTACAGGTTTGCCACTCTACAGGACAGGATCCACAAAGTTCAGGGCAGCACCTTTAGCAGTCAGTTTTCCTCGAAATAGATTCGACCATTGTAGGCGTCGTTCGAAGTGCGCCTACGTTAAAGCATGTTGTGAATATGCTTGGCACTCATATGAAGTGGGAATTGACATAATACAATTAGGGACAAATAAAGTAGGGAGCCGCCAACAAGTTTTTAAGGAACTTGTAAACCGTTCACGGATCATAAAAGGCAACCACGAATAAGGGACAGCGATAGGCAACAACGATTGACCTGTGAAGGTTACACCCCATTCATAATCCATGAGATTACTAACTCCATATGGTTCAGAACCACGAAAGGAGGATCGGGGATGATGGTACGAAGTGAGTCATATAGTCACATTCGCCCGTATTGGCCTCTACTCGATTCTTATAGTGAAAAGTGATTCCTGCGATCTCAAAGACATACAAACAAAATATTCAATTTGCTCCAAACTATTATTAAGATAAATTGGTTTAATATTAATGGAACACATAATTCTAAAATACTTGTGATTACTTTATTAAACAACAAGATTAAAAAGGAACCTAAACCGGTCGTCCAAATTATCTTATTAGGCGTGATTTTCAATTACATATTCCCTTTAAACATTCAATATGGTGATCAATAAATATAATAAAATAATAAACATTAATATTGGAAGCAATTCAACAATAATATCATTAGTCAAATCAAATAATAATAACAACCCTAATCATGATACTAGCAATAAGAATAAAAATAAGAGTAATTAAATTAACTAATTACTCACATTTCGCGCGTTCCTTTAAATTGCTACATCATGAATAAATTGTTAGTAACTTTAATAAAAATATAAATTAAATGAAAATTAAAATAAATAAATATTAGATTTGATTTGGTCCAAACCCTCAGTTAATTCTACCTTTTCACGCCTTGGTTTAAGTATAGAACTTTAGGTATTGTATGAGCTCCTTGGAGTGCTTAAAGGAAGGAATAGTGAAAGAATGAGGATGGCTAGTGTTTAAGCTAGAGCATAGAAGAGAGAAAAAACTAGAGAATTAATTGATGCCCCGTACATCAGAAATGAGGGGGTATTTATAGAAAAAATGTGCTGAAGGAACACACGGAACCCTAAAATGATAAAAACCCTAAAAAAGTATCCCGTGACACGGCAAAGTGTACCGTGACACGGGAAATCCCACCGTTAGACGGGAAAGATTCCCGTGACACGGTGCATATTTTGTGTGACGCGGGAAAACATCAGAAAACGCGTTAAGGGTTTACGCGGAAAGGACACGAAAATTCCCGTGTCACAGCAGGTTTCCCGTGTCACGGGAAATCCCACAGTCAGACGGGAAAGTTTCCCGTGACACGGTGGACAGTTGCCGTGAAGCGGGAATTTTCATTCCGCTTTTCCGTCTAAATTCATTTTTAACCCTAATTTCGTTCAGCATTTTAAGTGCCGATTGATAATTTCGGGTCATTTTCTGATATTATTATTATTTGGGCTAAAATAAATAAAATAAATAAAAAAGTTTGGGCCAAAATAAATAATAAAACAATAAAATAAAAAAAGGTTTGGGCTAAAATTAAATAATAAGTTTAGGCTGAAATTAAAACTATGCTTTTACCAAACATCAAGACTAATCCATGGACTATTCAAAAATACGAATTTAATTAAATACGATTTTTTAAGCACTCTCGGGGTTAAATACTGAACCCGACCAATAGTGGCGGTGAAAGGTTGTTCATCATCGGATTTGGTTTTGGGGAGACATTTTTAGGTGTCAACAGAAGCCCGCACTTTGACTGAGTTTGTAGAAACGTCAGTTTCGAAAACGATAGTCAAAGTAGTAGATAGGGACGGAGAATGATTTAAGACGTTTTGCGATCCTAAATCACTCTATATACGCCGATACCTGCAGAAAAATGTTAATTTCACGGATAAAAGAGTAAAGGGATAAAATGCTTATCTAACACCAGTTTATTGGTGGCAAATGAGCTTGGTAGCTTCCTATGCTTGAAGGAATCCACCGAATGACATTCTGTTGAAATACTTTCCATGCCTGAGGAAAGTCGACTTACGAATTTGGTAGCTTTCTAAGCCTGAAGAAACCTACCAGATGACACTTTCCATGCTTGAGGAAAGTCGACATATGATTTTGGTGTTTTTCTATGCTTGAAAAATCCACCGATAATGCTTTCCATGCTTGAGGAAAGCCGACAAAGGAATTTTGCGGTTTTCTATGCTTGAAGAAATCCACCGATAATACTTTCCATGCTTGAGGAAAGTCGACTTGGCGGTTTTCTATACTTAAAGAAAAATCCACCGATAACGCTTTCCATGCTTGAGGAAAGCCGACTTGGCGGTTTTCTATACTTGAAGGAAAATCCACCGATAACGCTTTCCATGCTTGAGGAAAGCCGACTTGGCGGTTTTCTATACTTGAAGAAAAATCCATTGATAACGCTTTCCATGCTTGAGGAAAGCCGACAACTACCGTAATCGCTGAAATTTGCAGGTGTATGATGGTTCGATTGTCCTCGAACATGGGCCGCAGATGATTCACACCTTCAAGTCAATTATTCGACCATATTAGGTGTTTAAAATATCGACAAAATTGACTTTGACGCTTCCTAGGGGCAAAATAGTAATTTTGGTACCCTCCAACCATCAGTTAGAATTTTCCGCGTAATTTTACTAAAAAATTAACTATCCAATTTGCGCGGAAAACCATGTAACTTTGGTCAAAATGCCAGGAATATTCGCTGCAGCTTCGAAAAGTGTGCAGGACAGAAGCCCGAACTTCGTGCCACTTGGACCAATCCCGCGACACGATGGTCATTTGCCGTCAGACGGGAGGAATTCCCGTGTCGCGGGATTCCTTTTGGCACAAAAATTCCACGCGCCTGAAAACCATTACTCAGTAACGGGAAAAGTGGAACGGTAACGGGGTCGTGTAACGGTCATTTTTTGGCTTTAAATATCAGACATTGCTCCCATTTTTGTTCACTCACCATTTCTCTTTCTTCTCCTGCTCTTATTTCTCATCTCCATTCATTACCTTAATTTGTTCAGATTACCGTGCCACGGCGATGACTCAACGGCGCACGGTTTGTTTCCCGTCAAACGGATTTCCGTCCCGTGTCACGGTGGTTCTGCGGGTTTTTTTTTCTTTCACCGAAATCTCGCTGCTGCTCGTTGCTGCGCTGCTTTCGCCATCACCTAAGGTGTCCAGAGCTCCGTCACGTCCCAGGCTCACCGTGACACGGGTTGCTGTTACAATGTCACGGTTGCTGCTGACCGTGTCACGGCAGTTGTGCTGCGGTCTGCACGGTTTTTCGAGCTTTTGGAGCTCAAATCTTCATCAATTCTGCTCTAATTTTTTGCTACTTTCCTCATTTTTGATTCTCCACAAGGATCCATGTAAGTTTCCTTTGATTTTTGTCTCGAATTTGCTTCAAACGAATAATTTCATGTAAAAACCCTTAAAAAACCAATTTGGGGATTTTTTTGATTTTAAGGTTTATGTTGAAATTATTGCCATGAATTTATTTGCATATGTGTGTATGTGTGTTTGTCAGCGATTTGAGACAAAAATTGCATGATTTGGTGAACAATTGAGCAAATCACCATTTTTGGTAGTACTTGTGGTAAATGGTGTTCCTTGTTGTTCATGTTGTTCTTTTGCACTTGAAATGATGATATATTGGTTGTAGATCTTTGTAAAATATGCCATGATGCGTTGATCTATTGTTTTTGTGCAATTTTGAGACATGTTTTGTGTTGTGTATGTACTACATTGTCATGGAGAACATAGTATCATGCAATTAGGAGAACATAGTATTAGTTCGTCATGGAGAAACTAAGTACTATAAATAATTCCATTATTTTGCCAATTTTTAGCCTTGAAGTAAAAATTTAGCGTATAATGCAATAAATAACTAAATAACTTAGGAAGTGATGCTAAGCATTTAGATTTTTTATTAAAGTGCAACTTGATATAAATAACTAAATGTCTTAGGAAATGATGCTAAGCATTTAGATTTTTATTTTTATAATAGCATGCCTAGACGACGGGATCGCAATCTTTCCACTCATGGCTGGCGTCAGGCTTTTCGGGAGGACACTACCACAATTCCCGAGGGTATGGATGACGACGTCTTAGAGTCTGAGCCTCGGGCCTCTACGAGTAGAGGTAGGTGGGTTCCACCCCCGTGGACCTCAGACTAGTTGGTTTTCTGTCGTGAGAACCACGTTTCTCATCACCCACTTGGAGCCAGAGTTTTGATTCCTCGACTTCATTGGATTATCACGAGGGATCCTGCTATGAACGCCTTATGGGAATTAGCTAGTTTAGTGGACTTTTATTCGACGATCGTAGGGTTTCGCAGCCCCCGGGGTTGTGGTGCGACAAACGTTCGCGCGTTGTTGGTTTATTTTCGGGATACTACCAACACATTTCACTTTTCTTGGGGGGAGATGACAATGACCCCTTTGGACTTTAGCATGATTAGCGGTCTACACTTCACTGACCGGCCGTAGCACAGATGTCTGATCTTTCTTGGGGAGCGGCTGAGGCAGCCGATTTATTAGGTCCGATCGTTCAGCATATCAGGACCCAGCTAGTGTCTCGAGGTGGTCCTAGGAGCGGGCAATCAAAGCTGGCTTCGGTTCTAGCCCGTGGTTTTGACATGGAGGAGACATCAGCTGAGCAGCGAGTGCGGATCTTCATTTTGATTCTCATTTCCATTACTCTTTGTCCTGATAGGAGTTCGCGTGCATATGCTTGGCACTCATAGGAAGTGCGCCTACATTAAGCATGTGATGAATATGCTTGGCACTCATAGGATGTGGGAATTGACATAATACGATTAGGGACAAGGAAAGTAGGGAGCCGCCAACAAGTTTTTAAGGAACTTGTAAACCGTTCACGGATCATAAAAGGCAACCTTGATAAAGGGACAACGATAGGCAACAACAATTGACCCGTGAAGGTTACACCCTATTCATAATCCATGAGATTACTAACTCCATATGGTTCGGAACAACGAAAGGAGGATCGGGGATGATTGTACGAAGTGAGTCATGGAGTCACATTCGCCCGTACTGGCCTCTACTCAATTCTTATAGTGAAAAGTGATTCATGCGATCTCAAAGGCATGCAAACAAAATATTCAATTTGCTCCAAATTGCTATTATGCTAAATTGGTTGAATATTAATGCACCACATAATTCTCAAATATCGTGATCACTTGATTAAATAACAAGATTAAAAAGGAACCTAAACCGGTTGTCCAAATTATCTTATTAGGCGTGATTTTCAATTACATATTCCCTTTAACATGCAATGTTGTGATCAATAATTAATATAATAAAATAAACATTAATATTGGAAGCAATTTAACAATGATAACGTTTGTCAAATCAAATATAAATAAACTTAATCATGATACTAGCAACAAGAACAAAAATAAGAGTAATTAAGTGAATAATTACTCACTTTCCACGTTTCCTTGAATTGCTACATCATGAATAAACCGTTAGTAACTTCAATAAAAAAAATATAAATCAAATGAAAATTAAATTAAATTAAATAAATGTAGAGTTTATTTGGTCCAAACCCTCAGTTAATTATAACTTTCACGCCTTGATTTAAGTATAGAACTTCGGGTATTGTATGGACTCCTTGGAGCTCTTAGGGTAAGTATTATGAGAGAATAGGGTGCCTAGTATTTAGGCTAAAGAGGGAGAAGAGAATAATTTTGTGATCAAGATTTTTTATCATTGAAAAAGGGGTGATATGACCTCTATTTATAGAGAAAAAAGAAGGCCGAAAAATCAAGAAAAAGATAAAAATTCGAATCGGATAAAACTCTTGCGATAGACAGCAGCTTTTGCGGTTTTTGTTTTTATCATATCTTTTGATCCAGAAATTGGAAAAAGATGAATAAGATATCATTGGAAATCTCTTGAAGTCTACTTTCTAACTAAATTAGATTAACATTAAAATATTTTGTAGAATAAAAGATATGGCCGAAATAGTGAGACAGTGTTAGTTTTGGATAGAGTTTGACATTTTATTCATATCTTTTCCGTTAATGCTCGTAATTGATATTATAATATATCATTGGACAAATAATTTCAAGGGCTATTCAACCATATAAAATTTGGATAAAAACTATGAGGAACAATAATATCTGTCTATATTTGAATGTCTTTCAATTCGGATAAAATTAGGACTTTAAAAAAAAGGAGTTTTATTCAATTTCAAACTCTTAAATCTTATCCTTTCAAAACGGATAATTAGGTTCTTTTAGAAATTTATAGAAGCTTCCAATTAATCCTAATTTGTTTAGGAATTGGATTAAATCATTTGGACCCTCTACATGATCATTGGGTCGTAGGTAAGGTGGGCTTAGGTTCAGTTTGGGTTCAGTTTAATATTTTGGTAATTACTTATTCTTTATAACTCGAATTTGGGCTTATTATACATCGTTGGAAAGATCTATTAAATCCCCATTCAATTATTTAATCATTGAACCCAGATTATGGACCAAAATAAACTAAAATAAACGTTTTTATAAAAAGGACACGAAATGAATGATTTTAAAGGACACGAAATGAATTATTTTGGGTTTAAAGGCACGAAAAGAAGAAAATAAGTTATGGTTTGGGGAAATGGGCTAGAAGTTGGGTTGGTTTATGAAATGGAAATATGGATTTAAGCACTCAGATTAAATACTTAACCTGACCAATAATGGCGGTGAATGGTTCTTCATCATCGGGTTTGTATTTGGGGAGACATTTTTAGGTGTCTACAGAAGCCCCCACTTTGACTGAGTTTGTAAAAACGTCAGTTTCGACAACGATAGTCAAATTAGTTGATAGGGACGGAGAATAATTTAAGACGTTCTACGATCCTAAATCACTCTGTATACGCCGATACTTGCAAAAAATGTTAATTCCACAGATAAAAGAGTAAAACGATAGAACGCTTATCTGACATCAGTGTATCGGTGACAAATGAGATTGGTATTTTGCTATGCTTGAAGGAACCCACCGGATGACGTTTGTTGAAATGCTTTCCATGCTTGAGGAAAGCCTACAGATGAGTTTGGTAGCTTTCTAAGCCTGAAGAAACCTATCGGATGACACTTTCCATGCTTGAGGAAAGTCGACTTATGATTTTGGCGTTTTTCTATGCTTGAAGAAATCCACCGATAATGTTTTCCATGCTTGAGGAAAGACTTCTCTTATGATGAGATTGCACGTCTTTGTGTATCTAGAACCTTGCGTCATGAAATGATGGTGGTTCGATTATCCCGAACGTGGGCTGTAGATGGTCCGCTTGTCCCCGGACATGGGGTGTAGTTGGTTCGCTTGTCCCCAAATATGGGCTGTAAATGGTTCGCTTGTCCCCAAAAATGGGTTGTAGATGGTCCGCTTGTCCCCGGTCGTGGGCTGTAGATGGTCCGCTTGTCCCCGGACGTGGGCTGTAGATGGTCCTCTTGTCCCCGGACGTGGGTTGTAGTTGGTTCGCTTGTCCCTGAACGTGGGTTGTAGATGAGACATGCAAAAATAAATTTGCTAATGGACTCGTATATATTGTGATTGACTTGACCACTTACTTGACCAAGTTTGACTTGATGCGACATTACATATGTATGACTTGTGAGTGTGTGTGTGTGTTTATGTGTGTGTGCAGACACAAGCAAACGAAGATGCAAAAGCGAAAATTTTCCGTCAATTTTTGTCATGAGTGGAGGGTACCGACTTTCTCCCGAAAAAGAAAGACGTCAAAAATGATGTTTTGTTTTCGAACTTCCCTCGATAAAAATTTTGAAAAAGTTTTTGAACTTCCCAAAAAGAAAATAATGAGAAAGGGAAGAAGTTTTGAACTTCCTCCTTAAGCAAGACGAAATGAATCGTATGGATTGAATTGCTTGTCTTGAAAATAATGTATGCATGATGAATGTTCTTAGGCCAGGAGGCTAAGGACAATTACACCATGTGACACGATAGATGAATGAACTTAGGTCATGAAGCTAAGCATCATATATGGTGTAAAGAAGCGATCTTGAATGTCACTTAGGTCTGGAAGATAAGCACGTATATAGATGAAATGATTGATGAGTATTGCATAATGAATGTTTCTTAGGTCAAGGAGCTAAACATAATATGCGTTGTATTAAAAATATATATATAAATGTTGCTCACCTCATTATGCGATGCGTGAAACAATGTACATTGCTCAGTTCAGGAAGCTAAGCAAGTATACAATGTTTCTTCTAATGAATGTTGTCTTGAAAGATGATGAATCATGCACAGTGTTGAAACAAGATTAATTATTTCATGAAAAAGGGTTCCTAAGGGAAAGATGATATGGATGTGTGAGCGAATTGTGTGAATGTGATACTAAGGCTGGATGCAAGGGTTATGGTGATGGAAATATATGTGAGAAGAGTCAAAGATGGTGACTCTTTAGGCTGGGTAGGCTAAATGATGTGGGTTCAAGCCCCCAAGTCTAGCTCTAAATGGGTAGGGGTAAGCATTGAATATTCTTTGACTCGATCATGCATGGATATGAATATGAATGTGGCCACACCTCGATGTGAGGTTGCCTATGTATCCGTTAGGAATCAGGCCGAACGTAGCTCTAACCGAACTTTGCACAAGTGTGTGTACACCTTAAAGAGGTCTTTCAAGGGTTGTAATGTTGTTAAGCTGAAGGTTTAAGGAAGAAAGGGGTAAAAGGCTCAAGACCCGAGAGAAGCCCCCAAGATATGCAATTATGTATTAGACTTTGCAAGTTTTATTTTTCATATATTTTTTTTTTGTTTTGAATTACTTTTTTTTTCTTTTTTCCATTCTTGTGAATCAATGTAGGCAATCTCAGATCATGCGTTCCATCACTCACTTAGCATTCATGTTTCTCAGGCACGGTACCAAGCACTCGATGAGAGACGCAATTTGATATTTGTTCATATCAGAGACCTTGGAACACTTGCCTTTAGACATTGTTTTTTTTATTTATTTACTTATTCTTTTCCCCTTTTTTTTAATTTGAACTTGCTTTCTGATTGTTACACAAATTGCACACCTTCCCATCCCAGGGTTAAGTGAATGTGGGTTGAATAAATAAGGTCAATCGTTAGACGAGGCTCAAAGTGGTTGACAAAGAAATGGATATGTGATTAAATGGTTAATAGGGAATGACAGGTTTTCGAAGGTGCCTCAAGTCATTGGTGTACGTTGGGTTTAGTTTGGCAATTTTTTTTTTGATAATTACGGGATCGAATGTAAAAAAGAGATGCTCATTTATGAAGAAGGTAAGAAATGTGACACATAGATACATGGATAAGGAGAACCTATGCTAGACTTGTAGGGGGAAGGGTTTGAAACAAAAGAAGAAGAAAACATGAAATATTGGTGAGAAGCTTGCATTGTGCTTTATCTTCATGGCTGTTTATGAGTAACTTCTTGCCGCCTGGTGAGGAAAAAGTTTCTTGTTGTTGATGTTTTGATTGGAAGGAAAGAAGGAAGGAGTAATGTTCCCCTTATTCTTCCAACTATTGCCTAGTGATTTTAGACTCAAGTAATGTGTAAGGATGAACTCACTTAATGCATTCACTCAATACTCGAATTGGAATGGAAGAGTGTATGAAACAATTTTGAAAACTGATGGGAAATACTCCACTCATTCCTTTTACGACGGAAAGCGATGCATGCATGGTCCTAGTATACGATCATAAACAATATAGTGCATTACTCGAAGACAAAGTGTGTGCAATGACTCAACATGTGTGATTAGGTGAGTTTATTAAGACTCGTGGTATGATCGCATGGCTAGACATGAGGACGTTGTGAAAAACAAAGGACCCAATGACCAATTAGCACGGAAGACTAAAAGACAAACGAACTTGATTAATTTTGTCAAGTTTTAATTTTTAAGCTATTTACTAGGTGAAAATGGTCCATTGGCAATCGTTAGTCATAAATAAGATCAACCACAATCAAAGACAAAGAACACATGTTAAGGTTAACACAAAAATCGATCACAAGAAACTTGGAAGAGGACTAGAATTCTAGAAGAGTTATGACTCATGGGTATAAAAATAAAAATAAAAATAAAAATCTATAATCCTATGTTATACGAGTTGACACGAATTAAAGGACTTGGCTAAGACTAGCTTGACACGATTTTTTATTTTTTTTTTTAAAATAAAATAAAAAAAGGTAACGTTAAAAAGACACCTAAACTGGACAGGTTGTAGTATATCGGTTAAAACTTTTGATCTGTGACTCTGATTAGGACGAAACCAGCTCCAAATGAAAGATAAAACTCGGGGCTACAGATCCATAGTTTTTACGGCACGTAACTCTTTCTAGAACTCTGGATATGACAAAAACAAGTTGACTCTTGTGCAGTATACAGGAAAAAAAATCCGGGTGACTTAAAAATAAAAAAAAATCTATGACTCGACTCTAAAAAAAATAAAAAAAAATAAAAAGGGTTTAATAAAAAAAAATTTAAAAAAAATTAATAAAAAAAAATGCACATATAAGCACATCGTCACGAATGATGCAATGAAGTTCGCAACCTAGAGTCAAGATCTATGTTCCACTATGGTCAAGCTTTTGGCTGTCAAAGGGTACCATGGTTAAGAGTTTGGACGCGTTAGCAAGGCAACCTCCCTTGAGGGTGTATGCCAACGGGCGACTCCGCGATTTTGTGATGAAATCGAACTCGACTCCATTGTTTGGGTGGATTTAAAAACTCGGATGAACCCTTATTGTCATGAACGTTTTCGGGTTGATAGAGCTTAAATCCCCCGGGCTAGACACATAGGTAGAACACGTACTATTATGGCAAAATAGGAGACCTAAAATGCATATGCATATGTGACAATGCCAATTAAATCGCAGGAATACAAGTCAAGAATCTCTCAAGTCTCATCCACTCATCTCAATTAAATACCGATCACTCAAATCGATAAAATAACCAAGAATCCTCCCCAATGGAGTCGCCAAATTGTAGGCGTCGCTCGAAGTGCGCCAACATTAAGAATGTGGTGAATATGCTTGGCACTCATAGGAAGTGGGAATTGACATAATACGATTAGGGACAAGGAAAGTAGGGAGCCGCCAACAAGTTTTTAAGGAACTTGTAAACCGTTCACGGATCATAAAAGGCAACCATGATAAAGGGACAACGATAGGCAACAACGATTGACCCGTGAAGGTTACACCCCATTCATAGTCAATGACATTACTAACTCCATATGGTTCGGAACAACGAAAGGAGGATCAGGGATGATGGTACGAAGTGAGTCATGGAGTCACATTCGCCCGTATTGGCCTCTACTCGATTCTTATAGTGAAAAGTGATTCCTGCGATCTCAAAGGCATGCAAACAAAATATTCAATTTGCTCCAAACTATTATTATGCTAAATTGATTGAATATTAATGCACCACATAATTCTAAAATATCGTGATCACTTAATTAAATAAATAGATTAAAAAGGGATCGGAGTTAAACTGTTTGTCCAAATTATCTTATTAGGCAATGTTGTGATCAATAAATAATATAATAAAATAAACATTAATATTGGAAGATATTTAAAAATGATAACGTTAGTCAAATCAAATATAAATAAACTTAATCATGATACTAGCAACAAGAACAAAAATAAGAGTAATTAAGTGAATAATTACTCACTTTCCGCGTTTCCTTGAATTGCTACATCATGAATAAACCGTTAGTAACTTCAATAAAAAAATATAAATCAAATGAAAATAAAATTAATTAAATTAATGTAGAGTTGATTCGGTCCAAACCCTCAGTTAATTATAACTTTCACGCCTTGGTTTAAGTGTAGAACTTCGGGTATTGTATGGACTCCTTGGAGCGCTTAGGGGAAGTATTATGAGATAATAGGGTGGCTAGTATTTAGGCTAAAAAGGGAGAAGAGAATTATTTTGTGATCAAGATTTTTGATCATTGAAAAAGGGGTGATATGACCTTTATTTATAGAGAAAAAATAAGGCCGAAGAATCAAGAAAAAGATAAGAATTCGAATCGGATAAAACTCTTGCGATAGACAGCAGCTTTTACGGTTTTTGTTTTTATCATATCTTTTGATCCAGAAATCGGAATAAGATGAATAAGATATCATTGGAAAGCTATAAAGTCTTCTTTCTAACCCAGTTAAAATCAGATTAAAATATTTTATAGAATAAAATATATGGCCGAAATAGTGAGACGGTATCTGTTTTGATGGAGTTTGACATTTTATTCATATCTTTTCCGTTAATGCTCGGAATTGATATTATAATATATCATTGGAAAGATAATTTCAAGGGCTATAAAACCATATAAAATTTGGATAAAAAAATATGAGGCACAAAAATAATATCTGTCTATCTTTGAATGTCTTTCAATTCGGATAAAATTAGGACTTTAAAAAAAAAGGAGTTTTATTCAATTTCAAACTCTTTAATCTTATCTTTTCAAAACGGATAATTAGGATCTTTTAGAAACTTATATAAGCTTCCAATTAATCCTAATTGGTTTAGGAATTGGATTATATTATTTGGACCCTCCACATGATCATTGGGTCGTAGGTAAGGTGGGCTTAGGTTCGGTTTGGGTTCAGCTTAATATTTTGGTCATAACTTATTCGTTATAACTCGGATTTGGGCTTATAATATATCGTTGGAAAGCTCTTTTAAAGACGCATCCAATTATTTAATCATTAAACCCAGATTATGGACCAAAAAAAACAGAAATAAACGTTTTTTATAAAAAGGACATGAAATAAATGATTTTATAGGACACGAAAAGAGGAAAATAAGTTATGGGGGATAGAAGTTGGGTTGGTTTATGAAATGGGAATATGGATTTAAGCACTCCAAGATTAAATACTCAACCCGACCAATTATGGCGGTGAAAGGTTGTTCATCATCGGGTTTGGATTTGGGGAGACATTTTTAGGTGTCTACAACCATGTCTTAGGGTTTTTGGCCTAAGGAGATGATAGGGGATGTTCATGGTGATCTTCAGAAGTAGGAACAACAGGAACAGTACCATTTGAAAGTTTAGCCGTTGATTCAGGAAATGGAACAGTAACCGAGGAAAATCTAGTAACTGTTACATTTGATTTCTACTGATTTTGATTCTGAAACAGTTAATAATTATGCTCAAGGGTCTTCAAATCTTCTCTAGTAACTTTACCAGCAAAAGGATGAACAAGATGAGTAGGTGGAGTAACCAGCTCGAGTTCATAATCAACCTCTGGGATAGAGTTAGGGTTTGCAGTCACATTAACACAACTCAATCGATGAAGATCTGAGGGAGCTATGGAACCAAAAGATGGGGTTTAAGGAAAAGGAGTTGATTTCTTCTTCTTGTGAGCCATGATCAATGGATGCTGAGTGAGAAAAACCAGCTTCAGCAAATCGCCATTGAAATCGCCTTAAAGGAGAGAAAGCAAACAAAAGTCAAACCCCAAAAAAGCTTTTATGTTAGAGTAGTAATTTTTCTATGGACTGGGTGAAACTTGTAAGATTGATTGATTGTGCTTAATTTTGGGATTATGTTGATTAATAGTTCATATTAAAGTGATTATAGGAAAGTTTGCATATGTGTGATTCGATAGGCCTTGAGAATTATACTAGATTGCATTGTAATTGCTAAAGATACGGACCACTGATTTAGGAATTGTAATTGTCGATTGAGTTTGATTTGTGACTTTCCTAGTTAGTATCTCTTGTATTTGGCGCTAGTTAGACCTTTAGGAGATAGCTTGTCGAGCTCTTTTGATTGCTCTTACCATTAGTCTTCGCAACCATTGATTTGCATATTATTCCCGAATTGCTACAATTTTCATTATTACTTGTTGATCCCTGTTCCTAGTGCGTTATTTGTTTGGTTTCTTTGTTTGGTAGTTGGTTAGTGTACTATCTTTATCTTTGTCTTTGACCTAGCTTAGGTGCATAATTGAGAGCGCTTGAACATTATCGTTCCTTTGGGTTCGACCTTGACTTGCCTCTATATTGTATTTAGGTTGGTTAAGTGTTTAAAATTTAGTTTGACCGAGGGAGGATTAGTTTCAACGACCTAGTTCCACACCCCTCGTCAAAATGGCGCCAATGTCGGGAAACGGTGTCTATGTTTGAGTGTTTTTGATCGCTTGAGTGTAGGTCTTTGTATATACTTTTCTTTTATTTTATTTTTGTTTGCTTTGTAAAAAAATGCCATGTTTCTCACTTCCTCAATATAACAATGAGCCTTTTGTGAATGTTTCAATAGACTTTAGGGATTTCTTGACTATAATCGTTGTAGTCTTTGGGAGGCTTGTGAGATTTGTCATTTTGGTTAGAATGAGCAAACTAGAGGCATAGTTGAAAGCATGTTTAATGGTAGATTTCGAGCATTGTCAATCGATGATGCTTGGGGTTTTTATGTATGGTTTGCTACAGATACTTGTGATCGTGGTCATGGTTATTCAAATGCTTCCATTGATGATTTTTATGGTCCATGTTCCATGAATGATGAATCTTGCATGCCTACTTGTGCCCCCACTCCCTAATGTGATGTATATGCTCCTGCTTTTAATGTTGATTCTTCCAATCTTGGTTGTACTTCTTCTTCTCTTGTTGAGCCTCAATCTTCTACTCCTTTTGAATCTCTTATTGCTACTTTGGAAACTTAAATTAGGCATATTGAGCTTAGTAATGATCTTAGGCCTAAAAAGGATTCAATTCTAAATCTTATGAGAAGTCAATTGGAGATTATGAAAAAGAGTTAGGTGTGTCTTAAAAAGAGTGAGGAGCATCTTAAGGAGAGTAGAAGGAGAGGTGGAGCGCTTGATAGCCAATTTTCATCTTTGATGCTTGTGTGTGAAAATTTCAAATCCAATGTGTGTGTTAAGGATGATGCTGATGATTTTGAGAAACTAAGAGAGTGTGAGGATACCATTGATGAGCATTTGTGTGATGGTGAAGGAGTTGAGAATAAAGAGAGTGTTGAATTTGAAAACTCCAACCCTCTCACCCATTTTGATCAGTCTCTTGTGAATGATTGTGATTCTTTTATACATGAGTATTTGGACTTGCTTGAGGTTATGTCTAATAAGTTCTTAAAAAGTCAAAAGAAAAATTATAGCCTTTTGAGCGAGTTCATTGAGAATTCTTCATGGGAGAGAGATGATTTTGAAATGAATTTGCATCCATTCATGCATGGTTTCGAGACTTTAGGCTTTAAGGAAGTTGAGGGAGTTGTTATTCATGAAGGTAGTGGAGGAGATTATGTCGTTCCTCTTGAGAGTTGGATGTTTGAGGAAGATGGTGATCATGAGTGTTCTTCTTTTGAGGATTTTATGATTGATTTCCATGCTCTTATTGGTGATTTGAAGCATGGTGGTGAGGAAGAGTTCATTTGTAAAACCATAGCCCCTATTCCCTCCTCTCATATTCCTTTTTCAAGCAAGTTCAACCTTATCCCCTACACTCCTATATTCCTCCCATCCTTTGTCAATGAGCCTATTGGGGACCCCCTTGTCTATGATGATTTGTATGTGGCTCATTTGTCCCCAATTGAGGAAAAGGGTGATGTTGCCACCCAAAATATTGTGAGGAGAGTTTGCCTTCTTCTTCTTTTTCTTTTTCCTTTTCTTATTTTATTGAATTTTCTTTTGATTCTTCTTCTTTCTCTTGGCATCTCTCTCCTTATAGGTGTGCACTAAGCTTTTTTCATGCCTTCTTTTTGTCATGTGCACGCTTAATTTCTTATGAAATGTGTAGTAGTGCATTTGACAAGCTCTTGCGATCGTTGCAATACTATTTTACTAGAGCGGTCAAGCTTGGACCTTAAGCAAGCCTTTCTCGGGAAGTAACCCGTGTTTATTGCTTTCATTTTCTTTTCTTTATAGAAAATATATTTTCTCTCATGGAAATTTTTGTGTTCCTTTTTCTAGGTACATGACTTGATATACTTTTGTGCTTCGATTTGGATCAAGAATCAAGAAAGATTGACTCCTATTTATCTAGCACATGGAAAACAATACTCAATTCTAGATGAACTTAGCTTTGAAATATTAAATTGGGTTATTTGCGTGTATTTACACCCACCTAACATCCGGTAATATCTTTCCTTGCTCTTTTTCTAATAGTTGATGCCTTGTTGGACATGTGTTGGTATTGTTGGATTGATCTCTTTGTTTTCCCCTCCCGTGGATTATTTTATTTGTGTTTGAGCATATTGTCTTATTCAAGCTTGGGGGAGGGTATTCTATCATGTTTGATGGGATGTTGATTCATATATGCTATGCACCTTTGTACATGATTTTCCATGTTCTTACATTTGAAAAACCCCAGAAAGATTTTTGTTTCTATCAAGGAAAATTTGCATTGTGTTTAGTTTTGTTCTTGCTTTGGACATAATACTTTTGGACTTGTATAGTTGAATGCTTTTCTTCTTAAATGGTAACAGTGTGCACGATTTGAGAGTATTTAACTCTAGGATAGAGTATGCTAAGGTAGTTGCTTAGAACTTTTTGGGATCTTAAAGCCGGATTCTATTTGTTTATGAAAATTTGCAATTGCTCCCTTTTGGTGAATTTGAAGCTAAGAGCAAGTTTTTGCTACAACCATGAGAGGTTTCATTATTTTCAAGCCTTCTACATATTTTGCATGAGCGGCTTGGATCCTTGACTATTGCGGACTTAATCTTGAATCTTGACTCATAATTCTCAAACACGAGACCGAACCATCTAGGGAGGAAAAGGCATCTTTTCGGGGTGGCAATTTTTTTTTCTAGGTTAATCTTCTTTCTTTTTAGTTCATTGGGTTTATATTTTCCTACTTGCTAACCATTTGAGCATTTTCCCTTCTTTTCAAGCCACATCTTTAGAACTTTGAGCCTTTTGTTTCTTTTTGTTCCATTTTTTGTTTTTTTGAAGAAAATGACCATGTTCTTGGAGATTGTGGTATACGAGTTTTGATATTGGTCCTTATTTCTAATCAAGCTTGTGTTTTATATATCTTATGAATAATGGCAAGTGAATAAATGAAAAAGCCGTCCAAAGTTAAAAAAAAAAGGCAAGGACAATGAATAAAGTGAAAAATGAAAACAAAAATGAGAAAAAGGAAAGCAAATTCAAAAAGCTTTGGGAAAAATTGAAAAAAATAAAATGAAAAATGAAAAAGTTCAAAAACATTTTGATGTAGATGTTTCACCCTATTTTAATCATTAAGGACAATGCTTTGTTCAAGCTTAGAGGAAAGCTTTCTTACGCTTTTTGTATATATGATTGTCGTTATAGCTTTGAATATGCTTGATGGTGTTATTTTGTTTTTGTTTTTTGATTACTTGGTTATGAGGAGAAGGTTTGATCACACTTTTTCTTCACTAATTAGGAATACCACCAAATTCTAAATTTTAAGCCTACCCTCACCCTTTTCCCCTTATGTTACAACCTTTGGGAAAGACCTTATGACCTAGAGGTTGAGTCACATATTGACAAGGGAATAAACGTGTCGTCAATTGTCTATCCCCAGATCAAATACAATTTATACAACCTAAACAAACCTAATACGAGTATAAGGCAAGCATAGGGGTCGAACCACAGAGAACGATTAAACACCACCAAATGTTATCGACAATTAAGCTAGTCCGGAATAGGAGATAAATAAACTAAAGTCTAAAAATGCTAAAACAAGAAATAAAACATTAAGGGAAATGGTTTAGGTATAGCATTCACTTGAACATAAACAAAGGCATAGAAATTGAATTAATTATGAACTAAACATGCTCGAATATCGAAATAAAGGATCCAATCTAGCCGCCTTCCGGGGTCAATTGACTTCTCCTAACATAGCCTCTATGTTTCCACATTAGAACCATATACTAGGAGGTACTATTAAATAACAATCGATAGTAATGAACCTTAACTAAGTCAACTTCCGTTTCTTGTTAGCAAAGATTCACCTTTAATCAACCAACAATGTGCACTTGCAAGAAGATTAAAGAATATCAAGCATATAAAGACTTTAATCACAAATAAATCAATTCTAAACCCTAGAACATGCTCAAGGTCCAACTACACCACAACCATCCCCTTAATGGGGAAGTTACTCACTAATCATGTTAATAACAAGATTAATTAACAAACAATCAAGGATAAACATGATTAACAAGCAATACCAAAAACTAAAATAATAATCAAAATAAAACAAATAAAAATAGAGGAGAGAGATTAAGAGATTGCTCATTAATTGAAGATGAAGGTCTACAAAGGATTGAACAAAACTCCTTCTTCAAAATCCAAGTTCATTAATGAAGAAAACCTCACTTTCTCTCTCTACCAATGAAGACTAATCCTTACCTAACCTAAAACTAATTAGAGAGAAGAATAGATAGTTATTGAAAGTTTTTAATTACCCCAAAAAAATGGGTATTTATACTAACTTAATAAAACTAGGAAAAATAGAAAAAGAAAATAAAATAAAATAAATTAAAAGGAAAAGTAAAAAAATCAGAAACTAAAGTAAAAATAAAATAAAAGAAAGAAAATAAAAAAAGGGAAAAGAAAAAAGAAATAAAAATAAAAGATAAAGAAAAATAAAAACAAAACCCATCAATTCCCAGCCAAAACAATCAGCAACCCTTTCCCCTTCTTCTTCGAAATTGGCTGCTTCAATAATGGGGAAATAATCCCCTGCACCATACTTCACCAAGCTCCACCATCAATTATCTTCATTGCATCACCACCCTTCGATTTCACTCAAGCACCAAATGAAGGGCTATCACCACCAATCGCATCATCAACGCCTATTATGAGCATCAATCAAGGCCGTTGGTCTTCATTAACAATCGCGTGCGAAGCTCGTGAAATGGTTCGATCGAACCGGTGGCTGGTTCGACCGAACTACGGGGTTGGTTCGGTCGAACCAAGGGTATGTTCGACCACTCCTCTTCGAATAACAAAACCCCCAAAGTCTCTGACTCGAAGTTCGGCCGAACACTCATTGATTTGCTCGAACCCAAATGAACTTGCATTTCTCTCTGATTTGGGGTTGTTGCTGTGCGAATTGGTGACGATGTGGCGCAATTGTTGTTGTATTTGATGCTGGTGGTGGCTGCTCTGTTTCGCGGTGGTGGTAAGGTGTGAGGTTGTTTGGTGGGCTGCTAGGTGTTGTTTGGTGGCTGCTAGGTGCGGTTTTTGGGTGCTGGTGGTGATGCGGGGTGAAGCAGGGGCTGCTAGGTGTTGGTGTTATTTGGTGGCTGCTAGGTGCGGTTTGTGGGTGCTGGTGGTGATGCGGGGTGAAGCAGGGGCTGCTAGGTGTTGGTGTTGTTTGGTGGCTGCTAGGTGCGGTTTGTGGGTGTGGTTGTGATGCGGGGTGAAGCAGGGGCTGCTAGGTGTTGGTGCTGTTTGGTGGCTGCTAGGTGCGGTTTGTGGGTGCTGGTGGTGATGCGGGGTGAAGCAGGCTGGGTTGCGGTGGTCAGGTGGTTGTTGGCTGGTGCGTTGGTGAGGGGCTGCTGATTTTGGGGTTAGTAGATATGTGGTGGAGGATAAGGTGTGGGGTGTGGTGAAGGATAAGGGGCAGCATGGGTTTGTTTGGCGTTTGACTCAACTTGGAACCCGAACCCTCTTGACATAAAACCCGAACCCCTACACACAAAACCGAGGAGAAATCAAGACAAATAAAAATGAAATAAATAAATTAGGAATAAAATAAAGTAAAATAGAAAAAGAGAAATAACACTAAACTAATTAAAATTAAATAAAACTATACAAGTAAATAAAATCAAATAAATAACAAAATAAACTTAAAACTAATAAAAACTAAACAGAAACTATACAAGCACAGAAAGTGAAATAAAATAGACTCAAAACCAATTAAAATAAATAAAAGTAAATTAGAAAACTATCAAGGAAAAATAAAGAACGAAATGTAACAAATCAAAAGCAAATAAAATACGAAAATAAACTAGAAACTACAAAAAGAACTAAAACACGACAAAATTACCAAAATAAACTAGAAACTTTATTAAAGAGAAAACAAGAGAAAGAAAAGAAAAATAAGATAAAATAAACACGAAAATAACTCTAAAACTACTCCCTAAGAGTGACATAAATGTCACTCATCACATATCGGGGGAAGGCATTATGAATTTAAGCCCAGGGCGAGGGGATCAGAGTCAAGATGTCGAAAAACCTCAAATCTATTTGTTTTTTTCGGTTCCTTCGAGGAACTATAGAGATGCTCACTAAAAGTAGATTTGAAGCTAATTGGGAGAATTTGCTAAAATGTTTTGAGATGAAAGTAAATTGCGTTTCTTTAGTTCTCTATGCTTAGCATGTCCTATGTTTCAATCAACCTTAGATATCTTAGAACGTGCACTCCCTTACTTGTTTAAAAAGATTTGCATTCACTTCTGCTTGTACATTTGGAAAAGTCCTTTCATGAACATTTGTTTTCTTTTCTTGTATTTTGTTTTCTTTTTCATGCTTTTCCTTATTTGTATTATTAAAATAGTTATAGGTTAATCTCTTAGGAAACTTTTACGAGAGCATCACTCATCCTCTAGGGTGATCTACGGGTTTAAATGGCTGGTCTTTAATTGCTAACATTGACTGTTATTCCTACGAAAGTGAGTTAGTCTATATTCTTGTCTCTTCTCTTCTTTTTGTTTGTTTGAATAAGCTCATCATTTCTCCCTTGGTTTTGTTTTGCTCGAGGATGAGAAAAAGGTAAGCTTGGGGGTATTTAATGGGTGTCATAAATGGCACCCATTTGATGAGCATTAAGGTTGTTTTCTTCCTCTTTTCATAGCTTTCATGCTCAACAAATGCCTTGTTTTTTTTGCATGTGGTCTTGGTTTTACCTTTCCTCTCTTATTTTGTAGCTTTTGTGCATTTTGTTGGTTTTTCTACTCTTTTCTCCTTTATTTGCTCTATTTTTGTGGTTGTAGGTTTTGTACGAGATCCGGGTCTTAAAATTGGTGATTTACTAAGGTGAAAGATGCTTTTGGAGAAAGCTCATGGCAATTGGAAAGCTCAAGATGCAAGGAAATGGATTCTCCAATTTCTAGCTCTTGCGCTCTCAAGTCGTGCTCTCATGAAGATGGGGTGTTGAACCCACTGTCTAGTGCTTTTTGAGACTGCCACTCTTAGTTTTCATCATCATCATCATCATATTTCACGTTCGTCTAAAGACCTTAGCGAACGCAAAAAACTGCAAGAAGAGCCGAAGAAACCCAGAGAAGCGCGGGCGCGCAAGGAAAAAGCGCGGGCCACCTGCGGGCGCGGGCGCGCCACCTACCAGCGCGGGCGAGCATCCTTGCCCGCGCGGGCGCGCTCTCCGGGGTATTTACTAGCTCGGTTTTTGCTTCGCGCCTCCTATTTATACCTCTTTATAACACGATTTTGGAAGAACTTAATTCACAATTTTTAGATCATAATTTTATCTTATTTGAGAGCTTCTCTATCAAATTTTAGGGTAAGCTTAGGAGTAGATTTTAAAGAGAGAAAGTGAGGAATTTCAATGGTGATTGAGAGATTGAAGATTCAATGGTGACAATTTTGTTGGAGATCTTCTCTATTATCAATGAGCATTTCTAAACTCTATCTCATTCATTGCTTTCTTTAATATTCTTGTTTGTTTGGATTGATTTTGATATTAGATGCTTGATTAGTGTAGTTGTTCTTCATATATTGTTAATTCTTGATTCGTTTAGTTGATTGTTGAAACATGATAATGTTAGAGTAGTTGTTTGGCTATGGATTGGGTGAAACTTGTATGATTGATTAATTGTGCTTAATTTGGGGATTATGCTGATTAATTGTTGAGATTAAAGTGATTAATGGAAATTTTGCATGTGTGTGATTCGATAGGCCTTGAGAATTATGCTAGATTGCATTGTAATGGCTAATGATACGGACCATTGATTTAGGAATTGCAATAGTCAATTGAGTTTGATGACGTTCCTAGTTAGTGTCTCTCGTAGTTAGCGCTAGTTAGACCTGTAGGAGATAGCTTGTCGAGCTCTTAATATTGCTCTTACCATTAGTCTTCGCAACCATTGATTTGCATCTTGTTCCTGAATTGCTACAATTGTCATGATTACTTGTTGATCCCCGTTCCTAGTGCTTTATTTGTTTGGCTTCTTTGTTTAGTGGTTAGTGTTCTCTCTTTATCTTTGTCTTCGAGCTAGCTTAGGGTCATAATTGAGAGCACTTGAACAATACTATTCCTTTGGGTTCTGACGAGAGGAAAAACTAGGTCGTCATCTAATTATCTCTTGGTTAAACTAAATTTATAAACACCTAACAAACCTTATACAAGTATGCGGTAAGTCAAGGGTCGAACCCAAAAAATTGAATAGGAACTATGCTATAGTCTAATATCAAGCTAAATCGAAGTATATCAATGGTTGAGGTTGTAACTAGAATATCAATAAGATAGACAAATCAAAGAATTCAATCAATATGCTAAACACTAGGGATATAGGTTCCACATGCAAGCTCAATTATTATGCTAATTGATAGATCGCTTAATTGATTCAAGCATTACAAGGGACAAACAATAGTTGCAATCAATGGGATTCAAAGGCTATCTCCTATAAGCAAAGGTAGGGTTCACTATGAATGGCTAACAAGAAGAATCACAATAAAATTCAATCAATTAAAGCAATTCTCAAATCAAGGGTTCATGTCATTGAAATTTGCAATGCAATCTAGATTAATCTTATAGTTTGGTCACTCATAGTCTAATTAATCACATGCACAACTATGTCAACCAATTTAATTGCAACAATTCAATCAATCTATGATCATCAACTAGCAAAAATCATCAATCAAGCATGCTTCCCCTTCTCCCTAGCAACTATCTACTCACTAATCATGGTGAAATTGACAGAAAAAACAAATTCAATCACAAACATATTCATTTTATGCTAAATCAAAAGGAAAATCAATCAATCAACAAATTCTCAAAACTAAATAAAAATCCAAATCAAACATTCAAGCATAAAAGAAAATTGCAATTGAAGTAAATTCAAATGAAAGATATCTTACAAACTTTCATTGATAATGAAGAAGAAATCCAAACTTGATTGAAGCAATGTTGTAATACAAGTCACATCTAAGAATTCCAATCTCTACTTTCTCTCTAACTTCTCTAGTTTCTCTCTCTAAAAATTAAGCAAATGAAATATTAATTATAAGTTGGCCTTAAAAAGGATTTACAAGAGTATTTGTAGTCAAAGAAGAAAAACTGATCGGTCGCGCCCTCTCCAAGAATATCCCGCGGGTGAGGAGAAATGGGTACGGAACCCATAACTATCTCCGCGGGCAATCAGGGCAAGACCCGCGCCTGCGGCGAAGACACCTGCGCCCGCAGCTAAGGGCGCGACAGATTCCCTGTTCCAAGTAAAGACAGGGGGGTCACGGTCTCTCTAACAGGAGCGGTCTCTACAGATTATCCGCACCCCCGTCTAGACTGCGGCTAGGGCACGGTGAGTTCTTGCCAAAAATCATCAACTTGATGCACTTTATTCGCGCCCGCGGCCCTTAGGACCTGCGCCCGCGGCAATGAGTAGATGTAGAGCACCCTCTCCGTGCCCTCTCCAAGGAGCTTGATTCTTCTTAGGTTAGATCTTTTTGCTTTTCATGATTCCTTTGCAAAGACAACTCCTTAAGCACTTACAAAAGTAACCAAAGAGAAAATAGAAGAGTAAAAGAGAAATATAAATGGGAAACACGAAGAAAACTACATAAAGGAAAGTAAAACACGAAGAAATAAGAAATAGAGAAACTAAAGGAGAAAAGACCAAAATGATAAAAGAAAACCATGAAAAAATAGGGTGAAAACATCCTAAAAGACTACCCTATGAGTGCCATAAATGAAACTCATCAAATTCCCCCAAGCTAGACTTTTGCTCATCTCGAGCAAAACAAAAGCTAAAAAGGAATAAGGAGGGTTTATTTAGAAAAGAAAAATAGAGAAGAAGAATATACACTAAGACTCACTAAGGTAGGAATCACTGTTGTTTTTAGCTACAATAAGCCCTTTAAACCACAAAGTCGCCTATGAGGACAAGTGAGGTCTCGTAAGTGTTTCCTAAGAGCTTAACCCACAACTTTTTGAAATAAAATGAGGCAAAATCATTTTAAAAGAATAGAAGGTGAAACAAAAATTCAAACAAATAACAAAAATAGGTTTGACTTTGCGTTGACTTTTATCTCTTCTCTTTCCTCCCATGGCGATTTGAGTTTGCTGGTTTTCCTTCAGCTTAGTTGAGTCTTAGTGGCGAAGAAGAAGAAGAAATCTACTCCTAAACCTTCAAATAACTTGAATCACCCTTCCAAATCTTCTTTATCTTTGTTGAATGATGGTGTTAATTGATTGAATGTTTCTAAGTTTTCTGGATTTGCTTCGATTCCAGAAGTTGATGAGGACCCTGATGAACTTGTCACTCCACCTTCTCATTTGAGTCGATTCTCAACTGAGAAGATTACTAGAGCTGAGCTGAAAGCTCTTGAGGATTTCCATGGCCGATTGATCAAAGCTAATAAAACAGTACCCCAATCTACTGTTCCATTGGATTTCAGAGCTACCCCTTCTAGTTTTAATGCAGGCAGTGCTTCGAAGGATGATTCTAAGATGGCTGAAGGTAATCCTGTCCTCAATTTTGGATCAGTTCCTCGGATCCCAGACAAAGCAATACCTAGGGTTTCTGAACGTTCTATTCCATTGATTTCTGTGCTCGATTCTGCTCCAATTGCTGACCCGATTACATTGGAGAACGATGAGGTGCCTCCATAGACTGATACTATTCCTACTACTAAGCCAGGGTCTGATAAGCTCACAGCTAAGGGCTCTGCCCTCTCTTTTGTAGCTCCTGTGCTCAAAGATGGCAAGTCTATTGCCGTATTACAGCAAGCTGAAATTAATGAAGGTAATCTCAAGTGGAAGAATTCTGTAGTTTTTTTTATATAATAGGCTATTATCCTACTATTGCTGCTGTTCATAGATATATTTCTTAGAATTGGAGTGTTGTAGCTAAACATGATGTGTTTTGGCTTGATGATGGCTACTTTCTGATTAAAATGCAAAACTCTAATGATATGAATGTTGTTCTTAGTGCTAGTCCACATATGTTCATTGGTAAGGCAGCTACTGTTAAGCCTTGGTCTGAGAAATTTGACTTTCATGCTGAGGTTTTGAGAACTGTTCCTATATGGGTTAAGTTACCTAACTTACCTTTGAATTGCTGGGGTGTGGACACTTTGAGCAAACTGGGAAGTGTCTTAGGAGTTCCTTTATGTACTGATGAATGTACTTCAAAACAGTTGAGGGTCTCTTTTGCTAGATTGCTCATTGAAGTTGATGTAACCAAGGCTTTGTCCAAGACTATCTGGTTTGAGAGTCCAGATGGTGTTTTGATTGAACAAAAAGTTGTTTTTGAATGGACACCCCCCTTTTGTAGCAAATGTAACAAAGTGGGCCATGACTTTACTATTCCTAGGAAGATTCAGCCTCAAAAGAAGTAGGTGGCTTCTAAGGAGCAGCCTAAGCAGCAAGCAAAGGTTTGGGTTGCTAAGCCCCAACCTGCCACTGTTTCTGCACCTGAACCTAGTGTGCCTGAATCTGGGGGTAATGGTTCTGTTCATAGTGCTGGTGTTTTCACTCCTGCCCCAACTACTCTGCAAGCTAATTCTGATGATGATTGGAGAGTGGTGGGAAGGAAACATAGAAGTCGTAGTAATCCTCCTGTCTTTACTAATGTTCCTAATTCTAATACCTATGCTGCTTTGGTTAAGGATGGTGATGGTGTTGGAGATCTTTTTCCTATCGAGGGGTGATGGTAATCCCCCTCTGGGGTCATGATTATCATATCATGGAATATCAGGGCTCTTAATGATCCTTGCAAAGTAGTTTCTGTTAAGAAACTGCTAGCTGAACAGTTTGTGGATGTTATTGGTATCATGAAAACTAAGGTTAAATGTGATAAGAGTGTTAAGCTTCAGAAGAAATTTGGACCTGCTTGGTCTTGGTTTTGTAACTACTCATCTTCACATAGGGGTAGACTCTAGGTTGGTTGGTTGCATGACAAGGTTAATCTCTTAGTCCTCTCCTCTCATAAGCAGTTCATTCATGTCCAAATTAGCTCTAAAGATCTCCAGCATCAGATTTTCTATACCTTTGTGTATGGCTTGCATTCTATTCATGACAGGTTACCTCTTTGGGATGGTATTTCTAGTCTTTGAGCTGTTTCTGGGCCTTGGCTTATTATTGGTGACTTTAATTCTGTTCTCAATTCTTATGATAGAATTAATGGTAATGTTGTCACTGATTATGAGGTTAATCATTTCAGAAGTTTTGTTAACAATCTTGATCTTTGTGAAATCAAGAGCAAAGGTTCTTTCTACTCTTGGTCTAATAAGGGCCATGGTGCTACTAGAACTGCTATAAGGATTGACAGGGGGCTAGTGAACTAGGCTTGGTTGAACAAGTATGCTCATGTTGAATCCATCTATCTTCCTCCTCTTCTTTCTGATCATAATCCTCTATTAGTTGAAGTGTGTAGATTTGTCCCTGCTAAGGGGAGACCTTTTAGGTTTCTTAATTGCCTAGCTGATCATGTTGTTTTTCGTTCTATTGTGGAAAACAGCTGGCATAGGATTACAGATTCTTCTGCTATGGTTACTATTTGGAAGAATTTGAACTGTCAAAAAGAACCTGAAAGATCTGAACACTAAGTATTTTGCTAATGTTTATGAGAAAGTTGATGTGGCTCTTGCCTCTTTGAAAGCAATTCAAGACCAGCTTGTTGTGGACTATTCTAATTCTGACCTTCATGTTAAAGAGGCTGAAGTTGTAAACATGGTGAAGCATTGGATGTATATCCAGGAGTCCATTTATAAGCAAAAATCTAGGGTTGATTGGATTAAGCTGGGGGACTCCAGTTCTCACTACTTCTTTTCTGTTATGAAGCACAGGCAAGGTAGAAATAGAATTGATTCTATCTTCAATGAGGATGATGTCCTTTTGAAAGATCCTGTGCTTATTGAAAATGAGATTGTGGGATTTTACAAAGGACTCCTTGGTTCTAGTGCTAGTTCTATCCCTGCTGTTGACTTGGCCACTATTAGGAGAGGTTCTCAACTCAGTTCTGGCTCCATTGACATTTTGACTACTGTTGTTACTACTTCTAAGATTGATAATGCTCTAGCTCAGATTGGAGATGATAAGGCGCCTGGGATTGATGGTTTCAATGCTGTTTTCTTCAAAAAGGCTTGGCCTATGATCAAAACTGATATTTATGCTGCTATCTTCTCTTTCTATGAGACTGGTGTCATTGCTAAGCAGTGGAATTGTACAACAATCACCTTAGTGCCTAAGGTTCAACATCCTTCTTATGTCAAAGAGTTTAGGCCTCTTTTTTGTTGTACCATGTTGTACAAGTTGATCTCTAAAGTTCTCACAAACAGGATTTTTAAAGTGGTGGGGACTGTTATTAATGATGATCAAGCTGGATTTATCCCGGGTAAGCACATTGGTGACAATATTCTTTTGGCTACTGAATTGATCAAAGGCTACTCTCATAAGTTTGTTTCTCCTAGGTGCATGATCAAGATTGACTTGAGAAAGGCCTATGACTCTGTTGAATGACCCTTTTTTGTAGAGTGTTTTAGAAGAGCTTGGTTTTCCCTCATTCTGTTGTGAAGTGGATTATGACTTGTGTCTGTTCTATTTCTTACTCTGTGATGGTTAATGATTTTCCTGCTAAGCCTTTTCCTGCCAAAAAGGGTCTTAGACAAAGAGATCCTATGTCTCCTTTTCTCTTTGCTCTATGTATGGAGTACCTATCTAGGTGCCTTAAGGAAATGACTGGGAATCCTAATTTCAATTTTCATCCTAGTTGTGAGAAATTAGGTATTACCCGCATGATGTTTGCAGATGATCTTCTCCTCTTCTCTAGGGCTGATTCCATAATCTCTATTCAGCTTCTCTTGCAGGCTTTCCAGAAATTCTCTTGTGCTTCTAGTCTGATGGCTAATTTAAGTAAGAGTGAGGTTTATTTTGGAGGCATCTGTGATTTTGATAAAGATAAGTTGCAAACTGTTCTTGGCATGAGTAGAGGTAGCTTGCCTTTTAGATATCTTGGGGTGCCTTTGTCTTCTAAAAAGCTTATTGTTGCTCAGTGTAGGCCTTTGGTTGAAAGGGTTACTGCTAGGATTGGATGCTGGACTTCTAGAAACTTGTCTTATGATGGTAGGTTACAGCTTATCAAAAGTGTTCTCTTTGGTATTCAGGCTTATTGGGCTCAGATTTTCATCTTACCTAAGAAAATTCTTAGGGAATACGAATCTAAGTTTAGGATTTTTCTTTGGACTGGGAAGAACACTTATGCAAAAAAGGCCCCTGTCTCCTGGCATCATATGACTCTTGCTAAGGTGTGTGGTGGCTGGAATATTACGTCTCTTGGTGATTGGAATAAAGCTGCTATCTGTAAGATTCTTTGGGATCTTGCTCATAAATCTGACAATATGTGGGTGAAATGGGTGCATACCTATTATTTCTGCAATAGAAATATTTGGACTGCTACTATTCCCAAGAAATGCTCCTGGGTGTTGAAGAAAATCTTGGCTTGCAGAGATATTATTGATGATATTGGTGGCTGGTCATCTATTATGAAAATGGGAAAATGAGTATTGCTAAACTTTATGCCCGGATTCGACCGCAGGCTTCTAAAGTAGGGTGGAAAAGAATTGTTTGCAATAACCAAGCTGCTCCTAAGAGTATTTTCATTACTTGGTTAGCTTTGCTTGATAAACTTGCCACTAAGGACAGAATTGTTAAGTGGAATGCAAGTTGTGATCCTATTTGCTTTTTCTGCCAGAACTCTTGTGAAACTGTTTCTCACTTGTTCTTTTGTTGTCCTTACTCTAAGACTATTTAGGAACAGATTTTGAAGCTTCTTGATGTGAAAAAATCAGTTCAACCTTTTCACATTGAACAACAATGGATAGTTAAGAATTGCAGGAAGTCTAGCAGCAAGGGAAGAGTATACTCTATGTGTTTTGCTGAGGCTATTTACAGTATATGGCTGCAAAGGAATAGTTTGATGTTTACAGGTGACTGTAAACCTGCAGAAACTGTTTTTAAAGACATTATTTTTCATGTTGCTGTTAGGTGCAATGGAGAAGACAAGAAGCTGCTTTTGCTTCACTGATTTTCTGTTTTGTAGGAGTCTGATTTCAAATCTGCCAGGTTGCTGGTTCTGTTCTGGTTTTCTGAAGTCTGCAGCAGCTTGGTTTTGCTGTTTCTGTTTGCTGCAGCTTGTTTTTTTTTTTGGGTGGCAGCTGGTTTTCAAGTCAGGTTGCTGTTGTTGATCCCTGGTTTTGGCTCTGTGTCTGCTGTTCTGTCTGCAGTCTTCAGCAGCTTGGATTTCCTTAGTTGGCAGCTGATGGTTTTGTTTTGTGGCAGCTGTTTTGTTTGTTTTGGGTGTTGATCTGGTTTTATCATTCAGCTTTCAGTTTCTGTTCAGCTTTTTGTTTTATTTTGCTTGCTGTCTTTGTTGTTCTTGTCTGGTCCTTGCTCTCAGAACCCTTCCTAGAAGGTGGCTGTGAGTTTGAGTCCAGTAGGTGTCCTTTGGTCTCTCAAGCACCCTTCCTAGAAGGTGGTTTGGGCAGATTATTGGACTTTTGGTGTTGTGTGGCCTGTTTTGGTTTGTGGTGTTTGGTGTTTGTTACAACTTAGCTTTTTGTAAGTTTGTAACTCTCTCTATTTTTGGTAATAAAATCTTATTTTTACCCAAAAAAAAAAAAAAAAATCAATTAAATAGCTCTTAATAAGGATTTTCACAAACGGTCAATTGCAAATGAATGAACACTTTTCTATATGAAATGTGTATGCATGCTTCAAGATATTTACGGTTGATTGAAACATAAGGTTTGCTAAGCGTAGAGAACTAATGAGGCGCGATCCACTTTCATCCCAACCAATCTAACCGTGTTCTCCCTATGGCTTCAAATATTCCCTTAGTAAGCGTCTCTATATTTCCTCGAAGGAACCGGAAAAAGAGTAAAATTTGAGGGTTTCTCGACATATTGACCTTGCATTCCTTTTCCTTAGGCTTTAACTCATAATGCCCTCCCTCGGTATATGACTCAACAACTAGGTCAAAAGGACTTTCCCAAAGGTTGTAACGTAAGGGAAAAAGGTTAGGGGTAGGCTAAAATTTTAAAATATGGTGGTACACCTAGGTTATGAAGCAAAGATTGGCCAAACCTCGACACCAACACCGAGAAGTCACCAAACAAAAACAAACTAACACCCCCAAGCTTATTCAAAGCTATAGCCATAAGCATATATGCAAAAAGTGTAAATGCTTCTCCCCCAAGCTAAAAGGAAGCATTGGCCTCAATGCTTGAAAAGGGAAAAGAAATTACATTAAAATATTTATGAATTTTCTCATTTTCACTTCTTTTTCTTTTTTTTTTTCCTTTTTTCTTTTTTTATTTTCATTTCTTTCAAAGCAATTGCCCATGCCTATTTAACTTAGGACAACTTTTACAATTTTGCATTTGCTTTGTCCTTGCCTTTTTTATATAAGTTTTGAAGGATTTTTCATTTATTCATTTTCCATTATTCACACAAATATCACAACATAATCTTGCTTTCAAGAGAACCAAATATCCAAACTCCTCCACCACAAACTCCAACAATAATGATCAATTTCTTCACAAAAACCAAGAATGGAAACGAAAATGAAACAAAAGGCTCAAGATCTAAAGATATGGCTTGTAAAAAAGGAAAAGGCTCAAATGGTTAGCAAGAAGGCAAATGTAAACCCAATGAACTAAAAAAAAAAAAGAAAATTCACCTAGAAAAGAAATATTACCACCCCGAAAAGATGCCTTTGTCCCTCCTAGTTGGTTCGGTCTCGTGTTTGGGAATTATGAGTCAAGATTAAAGATTAGGTATGCAAAGGTCAATGATCCACGCCACACAATGAAAACATGATGAAGGCTTGAAAAAGAAAAATCCTCACACGGTTGTAGCAAAAATTTACTAAAGGTGTCAAATCCACCAAAGAAAGCAACTCCGTCTTACCACAAACCAAAAGAATTCGGCTTCAAGGCCCCAAAAGGTCTAAATCGCTACCTTAGCATCACCTATCCTAAAGTCAACAGCAAATACTCTCAAAGTATGCATAACGATAAAACATAGGAAAGCATACATTCAAAGGCAAAATTCCAAATTATAGAATGTCCAAAGATCAGAACTAAACAAGTAAGAAGAAAAAGAATAGCCTCAAAAATGCGTTTTTTTATTTGAAAGAAAGAAAATAACTAAAAATCAAAATAAAGAAAGAAAAGCACAAGAATGCAGGCAATCACAAGTAATACCCAATCGTCAAACAAGCGGTCATTCGGCAACAACGCCAATGACCCCAAACACGCTAGGTGTTACAAGGAAAACATCCTCGAACCATTCAACTCATCCTAAAGCTAATCCTAATCTAAGCAACCAAGCAAAAGAAAGGGAAGAAAAATAAAAAGATCTCACCAGGTGCTAAAGCTATGTTACATAAATAAAGGTGATAGAGCACCTTACGAATCGTCGAAATCCAAAGAATAAGCAATAGAGCAAGGGAAGAAATAAAGAACTATATACAAAAAAAATTGTTTGTAACTTTCAAATAAAAGCAAACAAAAGAAAACTTATTAAAAAACTATGTACAAAAACCTAGAAAAAATCATCATCATTAATGGTGGAAATCCCAAAACATCATCATCAAAAGTAAGACAACATAACAGACAACATACCAACTGGACTACCAAAAGCAAAGAAAGAAAACCGACCAAAACCTTCTCAAACATATCCCTGAAAGTCCAAGGTGCCTCCCCAAAACCTACCCTAAACCACCCTTTTCGACACCCCCTCTCACACAAAGCAAACTATAGGAGAGGTATCAAAAAGGGGTAAATAAACAACCCAAGGGGGGCTAATGGCCACTAGGCCCAGCACCACCATCACCCGCATTCCCATCATAAGAGAAGCCCGATGGGGGGCCATAGGGATCCTAACCACCAGTGTAACCAAGTGGCCACCCATAATGACCTTTAAAAAGCTCAAGTTGGGATGCGGACAACTGGTCATAAGGCTCGGGTTGGACGCAAAGCTCGGGGTGAATGGGTTGAACATAGGGGTTGGGATCACCCCTATAGTCACTCCCCCCCGAAACCCGGTAGTCATAATGAACGGACTCTTCGGGGAAATCGCGCCCAGGCACATCGGGGTTTGAGACCCTTGCCAATAAGGGTACGTACGAAGGTTGTCACCACCCCAAGATGGCACGGCCCCTAGTTGGGCTGGCTCATAAGGGTAGTTAACTAGAGTAGTGACCTACCCCCTACGTACACTAGCATTGTATAAGGCGCTAATTTGAAAAGCCAAGTTTTGGTTCTTGGCATACATACCTTGCATGCGCTCCATTTTCTCTCGCATTGCCGTCATTTCCCCTAAGATAGGGATCTTGTTGGTAGTCATGTTGCTATCGATGTTTTCTTTAACCTCGATGTTGTTGAAAGAATTGTTGTTGTTGTTCTTGTTGTTGTTGTTCCTCATCATTATCACCATCACCATCATCATTTACATCGTCATCCTGCTCTATATCCACTACTACTTGCCCCCTATCCCTAATGGGAATCCAAATATTCCTAGCCTCCCTACTAATAGAAGTTGCGGCCGGGTTTGGAAGCAAGCAATAGTGCTCATTTTGCACTAACCAAGAAAAAACATCGGCGTTCCTTGTACTAGTAATGAATCGTAAAGTGTTAAGTTGCTTCAAATTTGGTAACATGACTTCACTCCCTCCAACCGGAGTGCAAGACCTCATGAACTCGTCTAGTTTGAAATGAGTTATTAACCTCGTCACCATTCTTCCACAATGAATCTCACTGGTTTTGACCCCACTAATAATCGCCAAGAAACACTCCATAAAAATGCATCTAAAATTAACCCTAGGCCCAAAATCCGACTTGGTGGCCATCCAAAGAACCATAATATCTTCCCTTGAAAGCTTACCAAGATCTTGCTTGTTGAATACGGCATAACCAAGGGCCCTATGAAGAATCCTAAGGGCCGGGTGAATAATTTCACTATCAATTCAATTCTTGGAGTCAAAAGTTCTTTTATGGGCAATGGTTCTCCACCAAGTAACCTCATTGTAAGTAGCCGAGTTGAAAAGGAGTGGCTCAAAAATATCTACATGAGGGTTGAATCCAAGACCTTCATTGAATTGAAAGAGGGTTAAAGTGTGTTTGACATTGAACAATTGGAATGAAATGAGATAATCTGTATCCCCCACCCTATTATATTCAAATGTAGAGAAAAATTCGATTGTGGGTTCCAAGTATGTTCTAGGAGAAGTTTGAACAAACTCAGTCAAACGGAGATCGTGGAGAAGGATTTCAAGGTCGGATTAAATTCCTAACTTGACCATGTCATCACGATGGTAATTTCCTGTTGGTCTAAACTTTCGGGATTTCATTTTATTATATGAGGGAGCTTGTTTAGACTGGTTGTAAAATTTGAGAGGTGGAACAAGTGGAAGTGGGTTAGTTTCTTGAGGAGTGGGATTCGGAGGAGATTGGCTTTGAGAAGATTGGCCATGAGAAGATTGGTCGGGAGATTGGTAAGAACGCTTCTTGCTACTCTTGGCTTTTCTCAACAAATCCATGATTACCAAATAAAAAACACCAAATAGCTTAAAGGAATTCACACGAACAACTTCTCAACACTAATACTACCATCAATACTCCACACAAATTTGCAACAACCCCCAATACTACAAAGTACCTGTTTCAAACAATAAAACAACCAAAATACAAACAACAACCAACCAAATTAACAATCAATATTAAAAGTAAACCCAATTCACTCAAAACAATTTCAAAATCACCAAACAATTAACCATAGTCATCACATGCATTCAAAACCAAGGTAAATCAAAATAAATGCACAAAATCATTAAAAATTGACAAAAATAGAGCATGGATTAGGATTATACCAAAGTTGTAGACACAAAGAAGCACAAGAACACAAAAATGGACTTAGCACCAAACAAGCTTGAAATTGCTTCAAAAACCCGAATTTTCTCGAAAAACAACGAGAAAAAAATTCCAAACTTGATGACAAGTAAGAGATTAAGGTGAAAATTTGAGTGAAATCAAGGAATTTAATGTGAAAATTATGAACTAGGGGTTAGGGTTTTAGAGGAAGATGAGAGAGAAAGTGGGTAAAATATGAGTGAAAGAAAAAAAAGAGGAGGGAGAACAAGAGAGCAACCGTGCATAATTAACCTCAGCACGCCGCTCCCGCTCCCAAAATCGCCATGCCTGCGGGGAGTTCGCAGACAGCCTGCGGCAAGTTCCTGAAAGATTTTGTTAAAAATTACCTTAATGAGGATCCGCGGGCTCTCCAGAAAGACGCGCCCGCTCTAGCATCACCGTGTCCGCGGGTAGCCCGCGGCTACAAACTAATTGGTTTTCTACATTTTTTCCATATTAATGAGTCGCACCCTCTCTATATCACCCGCGGCCTCTCTCCTTCACCCAGTAGTCCGCGGGGCAACGGCGGGGAGTTCCTGGTCGAAATATGCACAATTTATCATTTAAAAACTCAAAACCCCCGCGGCCTCTCCATGTCCACGGGGTGTCCTCTCCCTTGCATCATAGACTCTTCTTGTTCTCTTCTCATCATTCACCCTAAATCCGTAGTTGATGATGGAAAGAAAACTACAAAACAAATCAAAAACAAGAAAAATAGTAAAAACAAAGACTAACAAACAAAAATAAAAGAGAGAAAAGAAAAGAGAAAAGAGGTTGAGAGTCCGGGTTGCCTCCTGTAAGCGGTTTTGTTTATCGTCGTTAGCTCGACGATTACAACCCATTCAAGGTGGTTGTAGGAGAAGCAATGAATGAACAAAGCCAACAAAAGCATCATCAAAATACTTAATTAGACGATTGCCATTGGCCTTGAACGTAGAAGGAGAATCTTTCATTGAGACTTTTACAAAACCATTTAGAAAAACACTCTTGGCCAAATTAGGACCGCTCCATCTTGATCTCTTGATGCTAAGGTGTGATAGAAGAGATTTGAGCTCAACCATAGGTACACCTTTACCTTCTTTCGAAGTGGCGGCTTGCAAAGATTCTTGGCTTGAAATATTCATGCACATATGCTCATCCACTTCCTCAATGCTTCCATTTAGCAAATCCTCATACATTGCCATTTCCTTGATAGCAGCACCTATTTTATCCTTGTTCAACAAGACATTCTCAATAGGATCATCAGAAGTGAGCAAGTGCTCATGCATGGAAGATACAACAAGATAAAGAGAATCAATCAACATGCAATTTTCTACATAAGAACATGGATATACTTCATGCTTTCATTCAAGTCAAATTTAATGACCTCTTCTCCTACCTTGTGTGAAATTTTTGCACTCTTTTGACAAGGGAATAAATGCGTCGTCAATTGTCTATCCCTAGATCAAATACAATTTATACAACCTAAACAAACCTAATACGAGTATAAGGCAAGCATAGGGGTCGAACCACAGGGAACGAATAAACACCACCAAATGTTATCGACAATTAAGCTAGTCTGGAATAAGAGATAAATAAACTATAGTCTAAAGATGCTAAAACAAGAAATAAAACATTAAGGGAAATGGTTTAGGTATAACATTCACTTGAACATAATCAAAGGCATGGAAATTGAATTAATTATGAACTAAACATGCTCGATTATCGAAGTAAAGAATCTAATCTAGCCGCCTTCCGGGGTCAATTAGCTTCTCCTAACTTAGCCTCTATGTTTCCACATTAGAACCATATATTAGGAGGTACTATTAAATAACAATCGATAGTAATGAACCTTAACTAAGTCAACTTCCGTTCCTTGTTAGCAAAGATTCACCTTTAATCAACCAACAATGTGCACTTGCAAGAAGATTAAAGAATATCAAGCATATAAAGACTTTAATCACAAATAAATCAATTCTAAACCCTAGAACATGCTCAAGATCCAACTACACCACAACCATCCCCTTAATGGGGAAATTACTCACTAATCATGCTAGTAACAAGATTAATTAACAAATAATCAAGAATAAACATGATTAACAAGCAATACCAACAACTAAAATAATAATAAAAATAAAGCAAATAAAAATAGAGGAGAGAGAGTTACAGATTCTGATTGATTGAATGTGAAAATCTACAAGCAAGATAATCAATCTTCCTCTTCAATATCCAACCTCAACAATGGGGAAACCCTTACTTTCTCTCTCTAAACTACTCTAATCCTACCCTAAACCTAGAGACAGAAGCTCTCCTAAAACTAATTAGAGAGTTGAATAAATGGTAATTGTTTTTCCTCTCCTTTTTCTAATTACCCCAAAAATGGGTATATATACCAAGCTAATAAAATACTAAGTAAATAAAAGAAAAGAAAATAAAGTAAAAAGGAAAAATAAAATAAGAATCTACTTATAAAAATAAAAGAAAGAAATAAGAAAAGGGGAAAGAAAAGAAAGAAAAATAAATAAAAGAAAAAGAAAAAATTAAAACAAAATCCCCCCAAAAAAACCAATCAGACCCCAATGTTCTTCTTTGACTTTTCTTGGCTGCTTAACTTCATCACCACTGCACACCATCATCACTGCACATCATCATCACAAATCGAAGATCAACGGCAATCACCAAGCTTCAATTGTTTGATCTCATTAATTATCACGCGCGAAGCTCGTGAAATGGTTCGGTCGAACCATGGGTTGTTGTGGCCGAACTACGGGGTTGGTTCGGTCGAACCATGGGTGTGTTCAACCACACCTTTTCAAATTATAAAACCTCAAAAGTTTCTGACTCTTTTGTCACTTCGACCGAACTCCTCAACAGTTTGCTCGAACTCGATCAATTTACGATTTACTCTTATTTTGGTGCGGATGTGCTAAGGTTTGGGCCGGTGAAAATGCGGCGCCGCTCTATTGGTGGTGAGAGTGGTTGATTGCGGTGGTCTGGGTTGCAGCTCGTGTTGCTGAGGGGCTGCTCTGGTTTTGGTGGCGATTGAAGGCAATAGCGGTTGGTAAACACATAAAGCATGCGAAGGGTAGAGAACTTAGAGGGACTTACACTCCTCCTTATCTCTAACCAAACTTCCGCGTCCTCACTAGTTTTGCATCCACTTTTAAGGTGATATCTCGAGATTCCTCAAAGGAAATGGAAGAAATAAACAATGAAAAACATTTACGCTACCCGACATCTTGGCATCGATAGCTCGCTCAATAGGCTTGGCTTGATTACCCTCCACCGGTAGTAACTAAAACTCACTAAGGTCAAAAGGTCTTAAAAGGGTGAAACGTTTAGGCTAGGGTAAAGGGTGTGGAAATAAATTTGGAAATTGGTGGTAAACTTAGAAGTGAAGCAAGGTTGATCATTCCTCAATTCAAACTCAATAAACTACCAACTTTCAAATAAAAAATTCTAGCAACTCCTCCCCCAAGCTTATTCTTTTTCAACCAAACAGCAAATATTTTTGTATTTTCTCAATATTTTTTTCTCTTTTTTTTTCATTTCTTTTTATTCTTTACTCTCGCCTCTTTTAACTTTGAGCGGCTTTTTCTTTCATTTTCTTTATTTTCTTCTCATTTGCTCAAATCATTCAACATAACAAATATAATCACAAGTACCAAAATTTGAGTTTTTCACTTCTTTTTCATTCTTTTTCTCACTTTCATTAACCAAAAATACAAATCAAGTCCCAAGAATGCTTCACAAAAACTAATAAAGCTGAAAATAAAGCAAAGATCCATTGGTTTGTAATGTGGTTATGCCAAAGAAGGGAAAATGGCTCAAATTGGGTTACGAAATGAGCAAATGCAAAAGAAAAATAAAAGAATAGAAAATAATAAAACAAAACAAAAATCCAAATTGCCTTTGTCTTCCCCTTGGTTGGTTCAGTCTCGATCTCGGGTAGAATCAAGTCAAATTCTCGATATGAGCTAACAATGCCAAGGATCCAAACGCCACACATGCAAGAAATGTAGAAGGCTAGAACAATATAGACACATCCTCACAAGAATGACGGTAGTGGAATAGCAAAAATCACCATTAAAGCTTCAACTAGCTAGAGAGCGACAACCATCTTACCACAAACTAAGTGAGTTAAGGTCTCATAGCCTTTAAATTCTACTACGTTGGCAACGCTATATGTGTGAACCAACCCCGACATCCAAGTTCATGAAAACCTCTAACAACTAGGAAAGAGAGTATTCTAGGTGCTTAAGCCAAAATATGTCCAATATTAAACAAAACATTTTTGAAACCTTGACTTGAATGCCATGGAAAGACATTATACACACGAATATACACAAAACCAACAATACTCGAGAATACATATACAATTTTTCAAGATGAAAGCATGAACAATCAAAGCTACAAATAATAAAAGTCAACTAAATAATTCGCTCATGGCCATCCAAACATAGAAAACCAATCTCAATAATAAACATTGGCAAGTATGAGAGAAATAAATCAAGAAATCATGAGACTATGGATTAAGAAACCACCAAGAGATATAGATAACCCCCCAAGCTAGCGAATAGCTACTCCCACAAGCTAGAATGAAGCATTGTCCTCAATGCTCAAAATAAAGGCACAAAGGGGGGAGGGAGGGAAAGAAAGAAACCATATCCACACAACAAATCATATTCATTCAATCTAAATGCATATAAGAAAGCAAATTTAAGATGAGGGAAGAAGGAAAGAGTAAACCAAATGTGTGGTGGGTGTTGAAACCCGCAATTGAGCACATTGTCCACATATTCATCTAATTCCTCGTCTTTGTTGCTTTTCCAAATGCAAGCAATCATTGGTGTGCTTCTTCTCAAGAATCTCAATCCAAAATCCTTGCACATGAGTATATGCATCAAGTACCTATAGACATAAACAAGAGAGTAAACAAAAACGAGAAACGTAAAAAAAAGAAAAAGAAAGCAATAAAACAGGAGTTACTTCCGGAGAAAGGCTTGCTTAACGCCCAAGCATGACCAATCTAGTAAATAACCCGACAAAGAACGCAAAAGCTTTTCATATGCACCAGAAAACATATCAAGAAATAGAGCATATACGATGCTCATATGACAAACAAACATAAAGTACAGGGAGACTTTATGCTTGGGAGAAGGGAGAAAATAAAAAGTAAAAGAATCAAAAGAAAAATCAAGAAAATAAGAAGAAAAGGTAGAAAAATAAAAAGAAAGATAGGAAGGCAAACTCTCCTCAAAAAAATCTTTTTGGTTGGCATTATAACTCTTTTCCTCATCAACAATGAAAGAGTTGGGGGCTTCGGAATCATGAATAGGAAAAGGATCCCTAAGAGGTTCTTTGAGAAAAGAAGGGAGGAACATAGGATAGTAGGAGATATGGTTAAACCTTTGGGAGAAAGGTGTATGAGAAAGGGAAAAAGGGGTAGCTAATCCCTCATCACAAGATCCCACATCACTAATGAGGGAATGAAAATCAATCATGGAATCCTCAAATGAAGAACCGTCACGTTCTACATCTCCCTCAAGCTCAAAAACTCCAAATGATTCAACCTCAACCTCCTCTTCACAACCTTGAACAACATCTCCCTTAAATTTCTCAAGGCCTACCATCTCAATATCAAGGGTGAATGGGGGAAAATTTCTCTTAAACTCATCTCTTTCTAATGAAGCCTTATTAATGAACTCACTCATAAGGTTATGGGCTACCGTTTGAAACTCAAGAAATATTTGGGCCATAATCTCAAATTAGTCCAAATCATCATGGATAGACGAGTCAAAATCTTGATCATTGGAATCATCTAGGGGATTATGGGGCACACCTTTAGAATTCATGCAAAAATCGGATGCAATATGAGAAACAACATGCACTTCATCATCATTAGAATGTACCTCATTACATTTTGCTATAGAGGGAGGGGAGTTGATATTATGCATTACATGGTCACTATGGGGAGCATCAAGCACATCATGGGAATTCATATTAGACAAATCATGACAATTAGCATAAACATTAAAAGCATGAGAATCTGACGAGGGGAAAACTAGGTCGTTATCTAATCTTCCCTCGGTCAAACTAAATTTATAAACACTTAACAAACCTAAATACGAGTGTAGAGGCAAGTCAAGGGTCGAACCCAAAGGAATGGTAATGTTCAAGCACTTTCAATTATGCGCCTAAGCTAGGTCGAACACGAAGGTAAGAGAGAATACTAACAACTAACAAAACAAGTAACCAAGGAAATAAAACCCTAGGAACGGGGATCAACAAGTAATCATGTCAATTGCAACAACTTGGGAAGAGCATGCCAATCAAAGGTTGTGAGGACTAATGATAAGAGCAATCAATAGGAATCAAAGAGCTATCTCCTAATTGTTAAGCTAGGGTTCACTATGAATAACAAACTAAGAGAATCACAATTAAAACCAATAGACAATTGCAATCCCTAAATTAATTATTCATGTCATTAGCAATTACAATGCAATCTAGCATAATTCTCAAGGCCAAATTGAATTAGACACATGCAAACCTTCACTAATCACTTTAATCTCAACAATTAATCAACACAATTCCAAAATTAATCACAATTAATCAATCATACAAGTTTCACCCAATTCCTAGCCAACAACTACTCAAACAACATCATCAAATCAACTATCAACTATAGATAACAAGAATCAACAAAATATCAAGAACAATTACTCTAATCAAACATCAAATATCAAAATCAAACCAAACAAACATCAAATTAAACAAAGCAATCGAATGAGATAGAGTTTAGAAATGCTCATTGATAATTAAGAAGATCTCCAACACAATTGTCACACTTGCATCTTCAATCTCTCAATCACCATTGAAATTCCTCACTTTCTCTCTCTAAAACTACTCCTAATCTAGCCTAATCTAGAGAGAGAAGCTCTCAACCTAAGAGAGAGAAAACTAAAACTAAAACTAAAGAATTACATGAATGAAGAATAAAGGAAACCAAAAACTATATAAACAAAAGGAGAAAAGAAGCTTAAAATCGTAAAAGACCCAGAAACCCGCGCCCGCGGAGGGGAACGGACACCCCGATAGCCGCGCCAGCGGCCCAAGGCCCGCGCCCTAAGGGAGCCCTCGGGACAACCGCGGGTGCTTACTGCCCAAATACGGCAGTTTTGGAGCTGCAGCAATCCCGCGCCCGCGGGTACTGTAGGCCGCGCCCGCGGTAGTTTTCCATGGCCAACTTCAGAAGGCTGTAACTTCCGATCTAAGAATCGTATGAAGACGTGAGACCTATCATTGGAAAGCTCTTCAAGTGTAGTTTCTAACCCAACTTGAATCACCCAAATCCAATCTGTAGAACGTGAGATATGACTAAAACAATGCACAAAGGTCCCATTTGATACTTTGCAATCCTTCGTTTTCTTTTGTTTCAAACTCAAATTCAATTCCGAAAAGTGCATATTGATCCTAGTGGGTGCTATTTTCAATTTCCGTGCATATAGAACGCGACGTACCTACAAAACAAGACAATGAAACAGAGAAGCAAGAGAAATAGCCGAGAAATGAATAATATGATAAGAAAGCCATTAAAAGCATGCATTTCTCTAAACTAACACAAAAACACGCGAATCGAGCATTATTCTCTAAAAAAACGACATAAACGACTACAAAGGAGCATAGAAATATAAAGAAAACATCGCCTAAAGGTGCCATAAATGGCACGGATTAGAATCCCGAACATAAGTCTCATGATTGGCCCTCTCCCAATCATAATTATTCCTAGCTAACCATGAATAGAAATCCCAAGCTTCATCTGAAGACATGTCTTGAAATCTACCATTTAACATATTGTCAACTACTCCTCTAAAATGCTCATTTAATCCCAATTTAATGATTTCACAATAATCACCCTTGGTAAAACCTTTAACACCATCTAGGAAATCCTCAAGTCTATTGAAATACACCCAAAACGGTTCATTATCAAATTGAGGTATAGAAATATAAGCCATTTTTTTCAAATAAAGCAACACAAATAAAAACCAACAAATAGAATGAAAATTACAAACAATAGACTAGTCTCAATAAGATAACACAACGGTAATGGAAGCCGTTCCCCGGCAACGGCGCCAATTTGACAAGGGAATAAACGCGTCGTCAATTGTCTATCCCTATATCAAATACAATTTATATAACCTAAATAAACCTAATACGAATATAAGGCAAGCATAGTGGTCGAACTACAGGGAACGAATAAACACCACCAAATGTTATCGACAATTAAGCTAGTCCGGAATAAGAGATAAATAAACTAAAGTCTAAAGATGCTACAACAAGAAATAAAACATTAAGGAAAATGGTTTAGGTATAGCATCACTTAAACATAAACAAAGGCATAGAAATTTAATTAATTATGAACTAAAAATGCTCAATTATCGAACTAAAGAATCCAATCTAGCCGCCTTCTGGGATCAATTAGCTTCTCCTAACATAGCCTCTATGTTTCCACATTAGAACCATATACTAGGAGGTACTATTAAATAACAATCGATAGTAATGAACTTTAACTAAGTCAACTTCCGTTCCTTGTTAGAAAAGATTCACCTTTAATCAACCAACAATGTGCACTTGCAAGAAGATTAAAGAATATCAAGCATATAAAGACTTTAATCACAAATAAATCAATTCTAAACACTAGAACATGCTCAAGATCCAACTACACCACAACCATCCCCTTAATGGGGAAATTACTCACTAATCATGCTAATAACAAGATTAACTAACAAATAATCAAGAATAAACATGATTAACAAGCAATACCAACAACTAAAATAATAATCAAAATAAATCAAATAAAAATAGAGGAGAGAGAGTTAGAGATTCTCATTGATTGAATGTGAAAATCTACAAGCAAGATGATCAATCTTCCTCTTCAATATCTAAGCTCAACAATGGTGAAACCCTTACTTTCTCTCTCTAAACTACTCTAATCCTACCCTAAACCTAGAGAGAGAAGCTCTCCTAAAACTAATTAGAGAGTTGAATAAATGGTAATTTTTTTTCCTCTCCTTTTTCTAATTACCCCAAAAATGGGTATAGGTAATTTTTTTTCCTCTCCTTTTTCTAATTACCCCAAAAATGGGTATATATACCAAGCTAATAAAATAATAAGTAAATAAAAGAAAAGAAAATAAAGTAAAAAGGAAAAATAAGATAAGAAACTACTTATAAAAATAAAAGAAAGAAATAAGAAAAGGGAAAAGAAAAGAAAGAAAAATAAATAAAACAAAAAAATTAAAACAAAATCCCCCCAACAAAACCAATCAGACCCCAAAGTTCTTCTTCGACTTTTCTTGGCTGTTGAACTTCATCACCACTGCACACCATCATCACCGCACATCATCATCACAAATCGAAGATAAACGGCAATCACCAAGCTTCAATTGTTTGATCTCATTAATTATCACGCGCGAAGCTCGTGAAATGGTTCAATCGAACCATGGGTTGGTGTGGCCGAACTACGGGGTTGGTTTAGTCGAATCATGGGTGTGTTCAACCACACCTCTTCAAATTACAAAACCTTAAAAGTTTTTTACTCTTTTAGCACTTTGACCGAACTCCTCAACGGTTTGCTCGAACTCGATCAACTTGCAATTTACTCTGATTTTGATGTGGATGTGCTAAGGTTTGGGCCGGTGGAGATGCGGCGTCGCTCTTTTGGTGGTGAGAGTGGTTAATTGCGGTGGTCTGGGTTGTACCTCGTGTTGCTGTGGGGCTGTTCTGGTTTTGGTGGCGATTGAAGGCAGCAGCGGTGGCTAGCGCAGGTGCTACACCGGTGTAGCTGTTGCGGGATGGTTGGTGTGAGGGATATTTGCGGGGTGTTGGTTGCGTGGGAGCTGGAGTGGAATTTGTGGGTGATTGTGGTTCAGGTGCGGTTAGTTGGAGATGGTTGTAATTGCGGTTGTGCTTCGGTGTTGATGGGGTGGCGGTGACGGCTGCTGTAATGGTTTGCTGCTGTTCGGATTGGAACAGGGGAATTGCGCGGTTGTTGTTGGCTGGAATTGCTGGATGCGAATTGGAGCAAGGAAGCTTAGTGGTTGATGGTGGTGGTTGGTGCAGCAAAGGTGAAGAAGAGTTGGAACAAGGGAGGCTGTTTTAGTGTGGTGTAGGATAGAGGGAAATAGAGAGGGAGTGTGTGGTGTAGGATAGGAAATGGTGGAAGGTAAGCTGGCAGCATGCTTGTGAAATGGGCATTTGGTGTTTAACTCAAATTGGGACCCGAATTCACTTGACATAAAACCCGAACCCCTACACACAAAACCGAAGGAAGGAATTGGAATAAATAAAATAAAATTAATAAAATGGAAATAAATAAAATAAAATAAAAAATAAGAGGAATAAACTAAAACTAGCAAAATTAAATAAAACTATAGAAGCAAATAAAATAAAATAAAGGAAAAATACACTTTAATAATCCCAACTATGGGCGATTTACCTAAAATAATCCCAACTAACGTTTATTCTACAATAATCCTAACTATTAAGTCAGTTTTCCACCAGCAGTCCCAAAAACCGGTTACCTGCTGAAATGGTAAACTTTTTTTTTTTTGTTTTTTAATTGCCACATGTTAGAACATGATTGGCTTAATTTTAAAAAAATTAAAAAAAAAGAAAAAAAAAAAAAAGAAAAATCAGCTCAGCCTAGCCCGCCACCCCCTCCTCCCTTCAGCCACAACAACCACCCTTTATTCCCAAATCTGACCACCGGGAGATTGACCATCCTGAATCCCAGCCCCGTAGCTAACATCCGACCACCGCCTGCGATCTCGCGGAGCAATTTTCGACGGGGTGTCACGGATTCAAGCTCCAATCAGTTCACGGGCAAGGGTTTCGGGGTGATTTGGGTCTGCTGGTGGTTTCACAGGCAAGGGTTTCGGGGGTGCGGGTGGTCGTGACGCGCAAGGGTTTCACGGGCAAGGGGATGTTGGTGGTGCGATTTAGGTGTTTTGGGGGTGCGGTTGGTGGTGCGATTTAGGGGTTTCGGGGATGTTGGTGGTGCGATTTAGGGGTTTTGGGGTTGTTGGTGGTGCGATTTAGGGGTTTCGAGGTTGTTGGTGGTGCGATTTAGGGGTTTCGGGGGTGTTGGTGGTGCGATTCAGGGGTTTCGAGGGTGTTGGTGCTGGAGGTGGTGCGATTTAGGTGGTCGACAGGAGGTGGAGGTGGTGGTTAGGGCTGGAGGTGGTGCGATTTAGGTTTTCGGCAGGAGGTGGAGGTGGTGGTTAGGGCGGGAGGTGGTGTTTGGGAGGTAGTTGGTGGAGGTGGCTGCCAGATTTTTTTTTTTTTAGTTTTCTTTTTTTTTTGTATTTTTTTTTGGAACCACTCACACGCTGACACGTGTCATACAACCTACAATAATAGGTTATTGACTTTTGTTGACCGGTTTGGGACCACTGGAGGAAAGCCGACCTAATAGTTGGGATTATTGTAGAATAAACGGTAGTTGGGATTCTTCTAGGTAAATCGCCCATAGTTGGGATTATTAAAGTGTATTTTTCCTAAAGTAAAATAACAAAATAAACATAAAGCTAATTAAAACTATGAAAGTAACAAAGAAAAGGAAAGAAACAATATAAATCGAAAGCAAATAAAATACGAAAATAAACTAGAAACCAATTAAGTGAAGAAATTAAATTAAAACATACTAAAACTAAGAAATAAACTATAAACTTTATTAAAAAGAAAACAAGAAAATAAAAGAGAAAATAAACACGAAAATGACTCTAAAAATACTTCCTAAGAGTGACATAATTGTCACTCATCAAATTCCCCCAAGCTAAACCTTTGCTCGTCCTCGAGAAAAGCTAAGGCACAAGAGAACAAGATGGAATTATTGAAAGCAAAAGAAACAAAACAGAAACAAAGAGAAAGAATGTACACTAACTCACTGCCGTAGGAATCACGGATGCATTTAGCGTATGCATCAAGCCCTTTAAACCCCCATGTCGCCAAAGGGGACGAGTAAGCTCTCGTGAGGGTTTCCTAAGAGGTTTAACCCACAACTCTTGGCAATACGTAACATTCAAGGCAAAGGTGAAATCAACAAAAATCTCGAGTTTTGACATTTCAAACCAAACACAAACAACGGGCTAAGTGCACAAGAATACAATCCTTTCTAGACATTAAAAGTAGCCAAGCAAAAGAATAGCTAAGGTTGGTACACACATAAAGCATGCAAAGGGTAGAGAACTTAGAGGGACTTACACTCCTCCTTATCTCCAACAAAACTTCCGCGTCCTCACTAGTTTTGCATCCACTTTCAAGGTGATATACCGAGATTCCTCAAAGGAACCGGAAGAAATAAACAATGAAAAACATTTAGGCTACCCAACATCTTGGCATCGATAGCTCGCTCAATAGGCTTGGCTTGATTACCCTCCACCGGTAGTAACTAACCTCACTAAGGTCATGTAGACACCCATTTGTGTCTCCCCAAAACCAAACCTAGTGATGAGTAATTTTCATGTCGAATCATAATCGAATGAAGTGAAAGTGTGGAAGGTTTAGTGTTGCGGATAGTTTTAATTTCTTTTCTCTTCTCTCTGTTTTTGAAAACTTATTTTTAAGAAAACATCCAATCCAGTTTGTTTGGTCCATGATATGGGTCCAATAATAGTGTAGTTGGATGGGGCTTGACAAGAGCTTTCCAACGATATATTATAAGCCCAATTCCGATGAATATTGAGGAAGTTATGGCCAAATTACTAAACTGGGCCCGTTTCGAAATTTATAGACAACCCAATGATCTAGGGGAGGGCCTAATATGATTTATCATTCCTAATGCAATTAGGAATGGTTTTAGTCTTCTAGATTCTTCTAGAAGGTTCTTTTCATTCCTAATTCAATTAGCATTGATAAATTGACTTATGTTGACTTTTCAGAGTTTTAATCAAAATCAAATAGCATTTTCGTGGAAATTATATGATTTTATCCTCCAGTACGGAAAACTTATCTGATTTTCGAAAACGCTTTAAAACCAGGCTTGGCGCCTGGAACCAGGCCTGGCGCCAGTGTTGGTGCCTAGCGCCAGTTAGCCAGGCCTTGCGCCAACTCTGTTTTTTGTGCGTCTGACTCTGTTTTATATATTTTATCTTTTTGGCTGATTTTCTCTATAAATAACATATTAAAAACTCCGTTTTCATGCACTTATTCTCACGAATTATCACCTACAGCCAGTTTTCATTCAAAATTATTAATTCTCTAATTCTTTCTTAATTCATTCATCTCTTTCTCTAAGCTTTGTTTTTCATACAAAATTCCGCATTCACAAGATCTAGAAACACCTAGCCATATTCGAAATGCCTTCGCCCTAGACGTGAAAGGTTTAATTTCTGAGGGTTGGTCCCAAATATCTCTCTCAATTATTTAATTTAATTGTTTTGATTATTATTTTCCTTGAAGTTACTAACGTGTGTATTTTGTTATTAGAAAGAGGTACGAGGCATCAAAGTAAGTGCTTTAATTGGTTTTAATTGATATTATGATGTAGAAATCATGTTTAAATTGTTATTATGATATTCCTAGTATCATTTCTAGAGTAATTTTAATATTAAATATGATTGTTATGATGCTTCCTATGTTCTTCCTAATATTTATGATTGTTAGTATCATGTTAGGGCTAAATATTTGATTTTTATTGCTTAGTGACATGCTAGGGTTTGTTATTAATCTTGTTAGTATCATGCCTAGGATCTTGCTATTTTTATTATGCTTTAATGTTGATATGATTATTTTAATTATGATTTATTATTTTATGATTATAATTGTTATAATTTATGATGATTATGATTATTGTTATTGTTATGATTATTATGTTGCTTGATGATATTTATTATTTGTTTCTTGATCACACCTTTTTATGCATGATTAAAGGGAATCTATACTTGTAATCACGCTTAATAAGATAATTAATAATCTTGTTTAGGGTTAATATGATTATAATTTCAAGTGATCGCCAATAATAGTTTATTTGTGCATTAAATTCAACCAACATAGATAAACAGGTTTAGGGTTAATCCTATTGATTGCATGTTAGTCAGAAAGCGCACATGAATACGATAAGAATAAAGTAGAGGCCTATTATTAGGGCAGGTTCAATCTCTTTTAGGTTGGATTTGTACCTTCATCCCCGAACCCTTATTTGGTTCAAGACCTTATGGAGTTGACGATCTCTTGGATCGTTAAGGGGTGTAACCTTCACCCTGTGAACGGTTTACAAGTTCCTAAAACTTGTTGGCGACTCTTTTGCTCTATCTTCTTCCCTTTTGGACACCACCATACTTTAGTGTATGATCACAGTGGGGTTCAAGCTAGTGGGATTAAAGCTTGAAATATTCCCTACAGGTCAAAAGGTCTTAAAAGGGTTGAAACGTTTAGGCTAGGGTAAAGGGCGTGAAAATAAATTTGGAAATTGGTGGTAAACTTAGAAGTGAGGCAAAGTTGATCATTCCTTAATTCAAACTCAATAAACTACCAACTTTTAGATCAAAAATTCTAGCAACTCCTACCCCAAGCTTATTCTTTTTCAACCAAACAACAAATATTTTTGTATTTTCTCAGTATTTTTTTCTCTTATTTTTTCATTTCTTTTTATTCTTTGCTCTCGCCTCTTTTAACTTTGAGCGGCCTTTTCTTTTATTTCCTTTATTTTCTTCTCATTTGCTTAAACCGTTCAACATAAAAAATATAATCACAAGTACCAAAATTTGAGTTTTTCACTTCTTTTTCATTCTTTTTCTCACTTTCATTAATTAACCAAAAATACAAATCAAGTCCCAAGAATGCTTCACAAAAACTAATAAAGCTGAAAATAAAGCAAAGGTCCATTGGTTTGTAATGTGGTTATGCCAAAGAAGGGAAAATGGATCAAATTGGGTTACTAAATGAGAAAATGCAAAAGGAAAATAAAAGAATAGAAAATATTAAAACAATACAAAAATCCTAATTGCCTTCGTCTTCCCCTAGGTTGGTTCGGTCTCTATCTCGAGTAGAACAAAGTCAAATTCTCGATATGAGCTAGCAATGCCAAGGATCCAAACGCCACACATGCTAGAAATTTAGAAGGCTGGAACAATATAGACACATCCTCACAAGAATGAAGGTAGTGGAATAGCAAAAATCACCTTTAAAGCTTCAACTAGCTAGAGAGCGACAACCATCTTACCACAAACCAAGTGAGCTAAGGTCTCATAGCCCTTAAATTCTACTACCTTGGCAACGCTATATGTGTAAACCAACCCCGACATCCAAGTGCACGAAAACCTCTAACAACTAGGAAAGAGAGTATTCTAGGTGCTAAAGCCCAAATATGTCCAATATTGAAACAAAACATTTTGAAACCTTGACTTGAATGCCATGGAAAGACACTATACACACGAATATTCACAAAACCAACAATACTCGAGAATGCATATACAATTGTGCAAGATGAAAGCATGAACAATCAAAGCTCCAAATACCAAAAGTCAACTCAATAAGGCTCTCATGGCCATCCAAACATAAAAAACCAATCTCAATAATAGACTTTGGCAAGTATGAGAGAAATAAATCAGGTAATCATGAGACTATGGATTAAGAAACCACCAAGAGATATAGATAACCCCCCAAGCTAGCGAATAGCTACTCCCCCAAGCTAGAATGGAGCATTGTCCCCAATGCTCAAAATAAAGGCACAAAGGGGGGAGGGAGGGGAAGAAAGAAACCATATCCACACAACAAATCATATTCATTCAATCCAAATGCATATAAGAAAGTAAATTTAAGATGAGGGAAGAAGAAAAGAGTAAACCAAATGTGAGGTGGGTGTTGAAACCCGCAATTAAGCACATTGTCCACATTTTCATCTAATTCCTCGTCTTTGTTGCTTTTCCAAATGCAAGCAATCATTGGTGTGCTTCTTCTCAAGAATCTCAATCCAAAATCCTTGCACATGAGTATATGCATCAAGTACCTATAGACATAGACAAGAGAGGAAAAAAAAATGAGAAACGTAAATAAAAGAAAAAGAAAGCAATAAAACACGGGTTACTTCCCGAGAAAGGCTTGCTTAACGCCTAAGCATGACTAATCTAGTAAATAACCCGACAAAGAACACAAAAGCTTGTCATATGCACCGGCAAACATATCAAGAAATAGAGCATATGCGATGCTCATATGACAAACAAACATAAAGTACAATGAGACTTTATGCTTGGGAGAAGGGAGAAAAGAAAAAGTAAAAGAATCAAAAGAAAAATCAAGAAAATAAGAAGAAAAGGTAGAAGAATAAAAAGAAAGATAGGAAGGCAAACTCTCCTCAAAAAAATCTTTTTGGTTGGCATTATAACTCTTTTCCTCATCAACAATGAAAGAGTTGGGGGCTTCGGAATCATGAATAGGAAAATGATCCCCAAGAGGCTCTTTGAGAAAAGAAGGAAGGAAAATAGGATAGTAGGAGATATGGTTAAACCTTTGAGGTGTATGAGAAAGGGAAAAAGGGGTACCTAATCCCACATCACAAGATCTCACATCACTAATGAGGGAATGAAAATCAGATGTAATATGAGAAAGAACATGCACTTCATCATCATTAGAATGTACCTCATTACATCGACTATAGAGGGAAGGGAGTTGAAATCATGCATTACATGGTCACTATGGGGAGCATCAAGTACATCATGGGAATTCATATTAGACGAATAATGACAATTAGCATCAACATTGAAAGCTTGAGAATCCTGAACATAAGTCTCATGATTGGCCCTCTCCCAATCATAATTATCCCTATCTAACCATGAATGGAAATCCCAAGCTTCATCCGAAGACATGTCTTGAAATCTACCATTTAACATATTGTCAACTACTCCCCTAAAATACTCATTTAATCCCAATTTAATGATTTCACAATAATCACCCATGGTTAAACCTGTAACACCATCTAGGAAATCCTCAAGTCTATTGAAATACACCCAAAACGGTTCATTATCAAATTGAGGTATAGAAATATAAGCCATTTTTTCAAATAAAGCAACACAAATAAAAACCAACTAATAGAATTAAAATTATAAATAATGAACTAGTCTCAAAAAGATAACACAACAGTAATGGAAGTCGTTCCCCGGCAACGGCGCCATTTTGACAAGGGAATAAACGCGTCGTCAATTGTCTATCCCTAGATCCAATACAATTTATCCAACCTAAACAAACCTAATACGAGTATAAGGCAAGCATAGGGGTCGAACCACAGGGAACGAATAAACACCACCAAATGTTATCGACAATTAAGCTAGTCCGGAATAAGAGATAAATAAACTAAAGTCTAAAGATACTAAAACAATAAATAAAACATTAATTGAAATGGATTAGTTATAACAATCACTTGAACATAAACAAAGGCATAGTAATTGAATTAATTATGAACTAAACATGCTCGATTATCGAAGTAAAGAATCCAATCTAGCCGCCTTCTAGGGTCAATTGGCTTCTCCTAACATAGCCTCTATGTTTGCACATTAGAACCATATACTAGGAGGTACTATTAAATAACAATCGATAGTAATGAACCTTAACTAAGTCAACTTCCGTTCCTTGTTAGCAAAGATTCACCTTTAATCAACCAACATTGTGCACTTGCAACAAGATTAAAGAATATCAAGCATATAAAGACTTTAATCACAAATAAATCAATTCTAAACCCTAGAACATGCTCAAGATCCAACTACACCACAACCATCCCCTTAATGGGGAAATTACTCACTAATCATGCTAATAACAAGATTAATTAACAAATAATCAAGAATAAACATGATTAACAAGCAATACCAACAACTAAAATAATAATCAAAATAAAGAAAATAAAATTAGAGGAGAGAAGAGTTAGAGATTCTCATTGATTGAATGTGAAAATCTACAAGCAAGATGATCAATCTTCCTCTTCAATATCCAAGCTCAACAATGGTGAAACCCTTACTTTCTCTCTCTAAACTACTCTAATCCTACACTAAACCTAGAGAGAAAAGCTCTCATAAAACTAATTAGAGAGTTGAATAAATGGTAATTGTATTTCCTCTCCTTTTTCTAATTACCCCAAAAATGGGTTTATATACCAAGCTAATAAAATACTAAGTAAATAAAAGAAAAGAAAATAAAGTAAAAAGGAAAAATAAAATAAGAAACTACTTATAAAAATAAAAGAAATAAATAAGAAAAATACATAAAAGAAAATAAAGAAAAATACATAAAAGAAAAAGAAAAAATTAAAACAAAATCCCCCCAACTAAACCAATAAGACCCCAATGTTCTTCTTCGATTTTTCTTGGCTTCTGAACTTCATCACCACTCCAAACCATCATCACCGCACATCATCATCACAAATCGAAGATCAACGGAAATCACCAAGCTTCAATTGTTTTATCTCATTAACTATCACGCGCGAAGCTCGTGAAATGGTTCGGTCGAACCATGTTTTGGTGTGGCCGAACTACGGGGTTGGTTCGGTTGAATCATGGGTGTGTTCGACCAAACCTCTTCAAATTACAAAACCTTAAAAGTTTCTGACTCTTTTGGCACTTTGACCTAACTCCTCAACGGTTTGCTCAAACTCGATCAATTTGTGATTTACTCTTATTTTGGTGTGGATGTGCTAAGGTTTGGGCTGGTGGAGATGCGGCATTTATCTTTTGGTGGTGAGAGTGGTTGATTGTGGTGGTCTGGGTTGCAGCTCGTGTTGCTGAGGGGCTGCTCTGGTTTTGGTGGCGATTGAAGGCAGCACTGGTGGCTGGTGCAAGTGCTATACCGGTGTAGCTGTTGCGGGATGGTTGGTGTGAGGGATGTTGCGGGGTGTTGGTTGCGTGGGAGATGGAGTGGAATTGGTGGGTGATGGTGGTTCAGGTGCAGTTAATTGGAGATGGTTGCAATTGCGGTTGTGCTTTGGTGTTGACGGGGTGGCTGTGACGGCTGCTATAATGGTTTCCTGCTGTTCGAATTGGAACACGGGAATTGCGTGGTTGTTGTTGGCTGGAATTGCTGGATGCGAATTAGAGCAGGGGAGCTTAGTGGTTGACGGTGGAGGTTGGTGCAGTAAAGGTGAAGAAGAGTTGGAGCAAGGGACGCTGTTTTAGTGTGGTGTAGGATAAGGGGAAATAGAGAGGGAGTGTGTGGTGTAGGATAGGAGATGGTGGGAGGTAAGCTGGCAGCATGCTTGTGAAATGGGCATTTAGCGTTTGACTCAAATTGGGACCCGAATTCACTTTATTTAAAAGAAAACAAGAGAATAAAAGGGAAAATAAACACGAAAATGACTCTAAAAATACTTCCTAAGAGTGACATAAATGTCACTCATCATCTTTACATCAATCATGGCACCCGAAGTAGCAAGAAAAGGTCTACCAAGAATAATGGGAATGGTAGCATCTTCATCCATTTCAAGAACCACAAAATCTACCGGAATTACAAACATCCCTACTCTCAAAGGAACATCCTCCACCTTACCCTTAGGAATCTTAATTAACCTATCGGCCAATTTCAAGGTAATTTTGGAAGGCAAAAGTTCCCCTAACTCAAGTCTTTGATAAACCGACTATGGCATTAGGCTAACACTAGCTCCTAAGTCACATAAGGCATTATCAATTTGCATCTTATTACTAGCACAAGGAATAGAGAAGTTTCCGGGATCTTTCAACTTGGGTGGCATCTTTTTCATTATAATTGCACTACAATTCTCGGTCAAGTTGACTATCTCAACCACATCACAAGTCATCCTACCACTCAAAATGTCTTTGAGGAATTTTTCTTAGTTAGGCATTTAGGTAACAACTTTGGTAAATGGTAGAGAAAGATAAAGTTGCTTAAAAATATCAATAAATCTTCCATATTGTTCATCCAACTTAAGTCTCATAATTTTTTGTGGATATGGAAGCTTGGGTTTCACAATTTCTTTCTCCACTCTCACCTCTCTAGGTGTCTCAATCACAACCTCTCTCAAAGATGCACCATCTCTCTTATCCTCTACCAAGACCTCCTTGGGGACCTCCTTAGTTTCATTCTTCCTAGGAAAACTCTCCTGAAGAACCTTACCACTCCTTGTTACAATAGCATTCACGGGTCTCTTAGGATCTAAGCCTTGGGATGGTAAAGAAGAAAGAATAGCATGGTCTTTCAAAGCATTGGCAAGTTGCGAAATTTGGTTTTTAAGCATCTTATTATGAGTCATTACCTCATTAAATTTCTTATCACTTACGGCCATGTTAGTGCTCAAAAACATGGTTTGATTTTCAATGATTTCCTCCATATTAGTCTAAGAATAAGGGGAATATAAATAGGAATTATCAACTTGAGTCTTTGGAGCAAATCCGGGTGGAGGGCCTCTTTGAGCATTATTTTTACAATTGCCTCCCCCTTGATTGTTCCAATTACCCCTATTTTGATTTTGACCATAACCATGATTATGGTTACCACCACCTTGATTAATGATATCCATAACCTTAGTTTTGATTACTATAATTTTGGTTTTGATTTTGGCTACTATAACCTTGATTGTTATAGTTACCTCGAGAACCTTGGTTCCCTTGGTTCCTATAATCACCACCTTGGTTATAGTTGTCAAAATTACCATGGTTTTGGTAACTCCTATTTCATTGACCCCTTTGGTTATCAAACCTTTGCACATTATTATTGTTTGACACATAGTTCACATGTTCACTCTCATTATTATCGAAATCATCATTATCATCCGGAAAAGTATGAGGGCAATTACTATCATCATGATCATATGAACAACACCATCAAAAAACAAACAACCACTAGGCATGTTATTAGAAGAAGGAGGGGGATGAGAGTTAGAAGGAGTACCTCTCCCCTTCAATTGGGAGGGAATACTTGGAGCTTGGGAAGAAGAACTCTCCAATTTTTCCTTGATTGCATTCACTTCCTTCCCCAAGTTTGTCATTTGTGAGGAGAGATTGTTGATTGCATTTAAATGATCAACCGAGTACACCGAAGAGCTACTCTTGCTAGTTGAATCTCTCTCACCATCTTGCCAATCTCTGTTATACCTCACAACATCCTCAATGATATCTACCACTTCTTTTTCGGTCCTATTCATGATGGGACCTCCGGCTCCCCCATCAAGGCATGACTTGCCTTGGGGACTTAGGCCTCCATAGAAAATTTGAATAATTTGATAGGTTGGAATTTCATGGTGAGGACACTTCCTTTGATACTCCCTATATCTCTCCTACGCTTCATAGAGGCTCTCACCTGGCTTTTGTTTGAAGCCTTGAATCAATGCTCTTGCCTCCGCCGTTTTCTTTTGTGGATAGAAACGAGATAGAAATTCTTTTGTAACCTCGTCCCATATTGTTAGAGAATTTGTCTTAACCTCCTTATCTAGCCATTCCAAAGCACGCCCAATGAGAGAAAAGGGAAAGAGCTTGAGGCGAATGAATTCTTGGGAAATGTCGTTCACTTTGATAGTATTGCAATATTTTTCAAATTCCTTGAGATGATTTAGCGGGCTCTCATGCTTGGCTCCACTAAATTGTCGTCTCTCTATCTAAGTGACCATAGCCGGCCTAATTTCAAAGTCATTTTCCGGTGTTGTAGGTGGAGCAATTCCACTCTCAAATCTATATGCACCGGGAATCCTCAATTCTTTCAACGCCACTCTCGGGTTCTTGCTTGTTCCTCCTATTCTTGCTTGTTCCTCTAGTAGCGGTTCTTCCTCACTTGTAATGCTAGAGGTCAAGGATTGCCTAGCAACCCTTAATCTTGTAATAGTCTTCTCAATCTCCGGATCAAATGGCACTAGTGAATGACCACGTGCTCTATGCATACAACTCAAAAGAAATATTAGTAGCACGGCTACAAGTGTAGCCTTAAAGAGGAAAATCTTTTTGTCTTTTTTTTAGAATGAAATAGACTCAACAACTATAACAAAGCACCAATGTCATTCCCCGGCAACGGCGCCATTTTGACGAGAGGATAAACTAGATCTTCATCTAATTCTCCCTTGGTCAAACTAAATTTATAAACACTTAACAAACCTTATACAAGTATGCGGTAAGTCAAGGGTCGAACCCAAAGGAATGAGTAGGAACTATGCTATAGTCTATTGTCAAGCTAAATCAAAGTATCTCAATGGTTGGGTTGGTAACTAGAATATCAAGAAGATAGACAAATCAAAGAATTCAATCGATATGCTTAACACTAGGGATATAGGTTCCACATGCAAGCTCAATGATTATGCTAATTGATAGATCACTTAATTGATTCAAGCATTACAAGGGACAAACAATAGTTGCAATCAAAGGAATTGAAAGGCTATCTCCTATAAGCAAAGCTAAGGTTCACTATAAATGGCTGATAGGGTAAAGTCGTATCCCCTAATCAAAAGTAATTCCTAAATCCTCTAACTAATGTAGATAGGGAAGTAGGGTCGAATCCATAGAGAAACGAGTCTTTCTATTCCTAATTAATTAATATAATCTGGATTATAAAGTAACCAAATTATAATAATCGAAGGAAACTAAACTACTAAGAGTAAAAGTGGGAAAGAATAAAAGTAAGAGGAGAAACAATGAATAAAAGGCCTAGGGCATAGGTTCACCAATAAATAACAGTCCAGGGTAAAACATAATAATCAATCATCAATGCATCAATTAATCAGATCATAAAGGGCTTTCGCTACGTATTACAATCACATAATTAATCTACCGGTATTAAATCTCAAACTCATCAAAAATAAACATAATAAAAAACAAAACTACTTCTCAAAACCCACCCAAATTGTACAAATAATAAGCACACTACAGACTCCCTCACCTCACTCACTAATAGCTCCCCCAAGCAAAGCTTGGGACTAGTAACCAATGGGGCAAAATAGGCTTGTAATGTGACTAATAAACAACAAAAAGTCAAGGCAACAACATGGGTATCAAGAAGGGAACAAATGTATCTACAAACATCTGGAGGCTACCTAAAAGAATGAACGCCTTTGTCCTCCTCAATGTGCATAATAATGAATCTTATAAACATTACTTATAGTTGCAAATTAATACTCAAATTCCTTGACATACCAGGAACTATCACACATTCCTAACCAAATCAACTAGGCAAGCACTATATTCACAAATAGTTGGCAAAATTGACGCATGTTAAGGTTTCAATGCAATCAAACATCAAATCATGATCAATGAATCCTCAATATTTATCATCAATAACCAAGAATCAAAACAATTTCGAAAAATTTCAAAAAAAAAAAGGGCACATGGAAGCATGATTCATAATTCATTGGAATAAAACTAACCTGAGAAAGCAATAAAATATATACTAAGAAAAATAAAAATAAAAAGAGAAGAGAGAGAGGGAAAGATGTACCATACGAACACGAGAACCTCCCCCCAAGCTAAATCAGACAATGTCCTCATTATCCTAAAGGGAAGCTAGTATTCAAGGTGACTACTCTTCATCATCACCACATCAATGTCACCAAAGCCTCGAGGAATGCAATGCATCTCTTTGGAACAAAATTGGGCAAGAAAGAAACAAAGTGTTAGTGGGAAAAAGCTTAAATTTGAGTCAGCTGCACTATTCTGATCATAACGTTTGATATATAGATGATAATACAATGATTCTAATTGCATTGAAAACTAGACTTGAAGAGCTTTCCAACGACAGGTCACACGCAAAAATCGGATAAGAAACGCAAAAGTTATGGCCTGTCAAATTTGACAAAGTTTGTTGACGCGTACGCGCTCCCGATCGGGCGAGCTCTGCCCGATCGAATACGAGTGCAGTTCCAGCGTGGATGAAGCCTTCTCTAGCTCAAAATATGCACAAAAACAAACTCCCACAAGCATAAGTTACACTCTCCTTACCTCTCTAAAAGAAAAAAATTAATAAAAAAATAAAAAAAACACACACACACAAAAATAAGAAAAAACTAAAAGCAAAATAAAGTACGGGTTGCCTCCCGCAAAGCGCTAGTTTATCAAGGTCCCGCTCGACCATACTCCTTCTCTTAATCAGAAGAATTAAACGCCTTGAGTAACTTATCAAACGCTCCTGCAAACATTTCACTAAACAATATATAGGGCTTAATTGCAAGCACATTAATCCCTACAAAGAAAAGGTTAGGAGCGCATAAAGAGAACTCAAGGTAGAAGGAAAAATCAAAAGAGAGAGATGAAAATACACCACAACCTTCTACTTCCTCCGTTAAAAATTTAGAATTAATAGAACGAACATGGAGGTAGTCATTATCTTTATCATCCAATAATGACTTGAAAATTTTACCCTCACTAATAACCTCATCATCCACAAAGGAATTTCAACCACCGTTTCTACAACTAATGATTTTTCAATCACCGGTTCGTCAACCAATGATGTTTCAACCACAAATTCTATAACCGATGATTCTTCATCCTCAATAACATTCACATTATTATAGTGTCCATAGACTTTTCATCAAGAGCCTTCCAATAACTTTCATTAGCAACTAATCGTTTCCGAATATGATCATATGTATATGGAAAGACTCTAAAATCATCCGGAGCACGCACAAAAAACTCACTATAAAGGCATTTAGGATTTTCATGACAAAGACGTTCACAACTACAGTAGTTAGGTGCTGCATAAAAATTATATAATTCTTGTAGTGACGTAAGCATGGATATTTTCAACTCATAACAAAAAAATTAAAAATTTAAAAAAAAATTAAAAATAATCTAGACTCTAATAATAATTAGAAATAAAAATAAAATCGTTTCCCCGGCAACGGCGCCAGATTTAGACAGGGTAAAGTCGTATCCCCTAATCAAAAGTAATTCTTAAATCCTCTAACTAATGTAGATAGGGAAGTAGGGTCGAATCCACAGAGGAACGAGTCTTTCTATTCCTAATTAATTAATATAATCTAGATTATAAAGTAACCAAAATATAATAATCGAAGGAAACTAAACTACTAAGAGTAAAAGTGGGAAAGAATAAAAGTAGGAGGAGAAACAATGAATAAAAGGCCTAGGGCATAGGTTCACCAATAAATAACATTCCAGGGTAAAACATAATAATCAATCATCAATGCATCAATTAATCAGACCATAAAGGGCTTTCGCTACGTATTACAATCACATAATTAATCTACCGGTATTAAATCTCATCTCTCGAATCTCGACTTAACCATTTATAAATTAACCTGCCTATTGAAACTAGACCTAAACATCAATTCTCATCTATCGAATATCGAATCAATATTGTTAAACTCATGCATAAAAGATCTGCGCAAATTTAGTCGTAGAGCATTAAATCAATCAATAGGAAATTAATCTAGCATTGACAATTAACAACAATAAATTACCCCTTCATATTATTTATGGATCCCCACAACCCTAGAAAGAAAACTACTCGCACATAATTAAATCTAAACTAAACAAAACAATTAAAGGAGACATGATAAAAAAAAAAAGAGAATAAATTACTGAAATTAAATCAAGAGTTGTAGAGAGAGAAAACAATAGAAAAAATAATACTAAGAGTTTAATTAAGAGGAGAGAGAAAGAAAAGTTAGAGAGAAAAAGAGAAAAGAAAACTAAAACTAAACTAAAGAAAAGAAAACTAAACTAATTAATCTAAAAGCTACCTAATGATAGCCTATCCCCGTAACTACTACTACTACTCCCTTTTTATAAGGAAAAGGAATCTTATTAAGAAACAAAAAGATAATCCAAGCTTAACTCAAAGTCTCAAACTATGATAAAATTGCCAAAATTAATCTAGGAATCAAAGTCCCAAAATCAGCTCAGCAATCATGCGCATTTCGTGGCCCAAAATGATTCTTGATTGATTGGGCCCGCTAGACAATACGCCCAACAATCAATCTCGTGGCTTCTTGAGCTGCTCTTTTGGGATTGGGCTCCTCAAGCTTGGACCCAATTTTCTTCCTTGTTTGGTCCGTAATAAAATAACTTGTAAGATGATGGACCTCTTCACATATCGAGCCCTTAATCACCGGATTAAATTAATCTAACTCGACCTTGGGCTTAAAATATTTGGTCATAAAATACAATACGACTCCATTGTCTTTGTAGTGGCTCAATAAGCTCAGGAATTGTCGTAAATCTGCAAATTCCTACAAAATAATACCAACTCTACAAAAACACTAGAAAACGTATATTAGTAATAAAAATAGCTCCGCAAAGCTCAAATAAGCACAAATATGACCGTGGGACGGGGAATAAAAATATATATAAAATAGACTTATAAATGGCTAACAAGAAGAATTACAATCAAATTCAATCAATTAATGCAATTCTCAAGTCAAGTGTTCATGTCATTGAAATTTGCAATGCAATCTAGATAAATCTTATATGTTGATCACTCCTAGTCTAATTAATCACATGCACAACTATGTCAACCAATTTAATTGCAACAATTTAATCAATCAATGATCATTAACTAGCATAAATCATCAATCAAGCATGCTCCCCCTTCTCCCTAGGAACTAATCTACTCACTAATCATGGTTAAATTGAAAGACAAGACAAATTCAATCACAAATATATTCATTTCAAGCTAAATCAAAAGGAAAATCAATCAATCAATTAACAAATTCTCAAACCTCAATCAAAATCCAAATAAAAAATTCAATCATAAGAGAAAATTGCAATTCAAGTAAATTTAAAGAAAAGAAATCTCACAAACTTTCATTGATAATGAAGATGAAATCCAAACATGATTGAAGCAATGTTGTAATACAAATCAAATCCAAGAATTCCAATCCCTACTTTCTCTCTTACTTCTCTCTACTTTCTCTCCCTAAAAACTAAGCAAAAGAAATATTATCTAAAAGTTGGCCTTAAAAAGGGGGCGGAGAAATGGGTACAGAACCCATAACTAACTCCACGGGCAATCTAGGCAAGACCCGCGCCTGCGGTGTTGTATATTTGGAGTAGCACTCGAAATAAACAAGGGTTAAACCAAAGGATAGTTAAGGCTAAACAACCAAAGGCTTCTTAGATAAAGTCACACCAGTAAGAAACGGTTTGGATTCCTAAGATCACAAGCTAACTAGTAGCCTAACCTAGCAAACTAAGCAAAGGAACGAAATTCCAAATCCAAAAATTTCAGATTTTTTTTGTTTCTAATCCAAGAAACGAATCTAAGACAAGTTTGCTTGTTTGAATAATCTGCTTTTTTTATTCACATTTGCTTGCTATTTATAGTAAACAAGCATTCTTAAGTACAACCTAAATTAAGTGGCTTTTCAGCTCACTTGTTACACGACTAAGCTAAGTACAAATCAACCTTTTGTTGTCTAGGTACATTAATAAAAGAAGCCTTATTTAACTAGATACATCAAAGAGAAAATGGTGGTTTGTAACCTCCCAATTATGGCTGAAATAAAATCAGAAATAAGAGAGTGTAACTCCCCCTTGATCCACGCCCAACAAAGCAGCAATTTGGAGATGTATCAACCCCTTTATTCACGCCCAAATTCAAACAGCAAATAAGTGTAACTCCTCCTTGTTTCAAGCCTTGAAATAAGCTTGAATGTATGTGGACAAGGATGTACGTGGACGCCCTTTAGATGCTCCAATGCTGACTGAAATAAAAGGCCACTTGAAGGCTTAATGGAAGGCTTGTAATTCCTTAATGAAACTTATTGTAACACCCAAGTCAAAGCTTTGAAATTCCTTTTAAAAGGATTTCGGATTCCATACTTCTTCATACGCTTAAATGGCTGCCTTCTTGATGTATCTTGCACTTGTACTTTGTGTGAATGTGACATTATATTTTCGAACTAAAATTAGCTAAAAAGAACTAAGAAAAATATAACTAATTTGCAAACTTAAAATATGACTAAAGTTTACAATTTATTCAAAGCATAAAATGAACTAGAATAAACTAGTTAATAAGAACAACAAGAAATTCAAAGGATTGAATATCTTGCTGCACATGGATAGAATGCATAGCACCAATGCATGATGCTACATCTTGAACCAAAGAAACGTTCATAACCAAGTTGTTAGGCTTGGCTACAACATTCCCCCCTTCTTGAAAAGAGTTTGCCCTCAAACTCGGCAACTCTTCAAAGTCATCATAGTAAGGTGATAAATCAGCCACGTTAAAGGTGCTAGAAACACCATAATCTCCGGGAAATTCAACTTTGTAAGCATTATAATTCACCTTTTCAACAATAGCAAATGGACCATCACTACGAGGACTAACCTTGGACCGCCTTTTGGAAGGAAATCTTTCCTTTCGAAGATGAATCCAAACTAAGTCACCGGGCTGAAAACAGACCTCCTTTCTTTTCTTGTCATAGTAGGCCTTTGTCTTTGCATTAGCTTGTTCAATTTTGGAACGAACTTGCTCATGCATAGACTTGATTTCTTTTGCACGCACCTCGGCATCATTGCTGAACTTGTTTGGTGATGGGATGGGAGTGAGATCAATAGGAGTCCACGGATTGAATCCATACACAACTTTAAAAGGACTCAAACCTGTTGTCTTGCTAGGCACACGGTTGTAAGCAAACTCCGCATGAGGAAGCATCTCTTCCCATTGCTTGGGACGTTTGGTAGCCAAAGACCGCAACAAGGATCCCAAAGTTCTATTAGTCACTTCGGTTTGACCATCTGTTTGAGGATGGCTTGAAGTGCTAAAGGTCAATTTCGTGCCCATCTTCCTCAATAATGTAAGCCAAAAATGACTTAGAAATTTTTTATCACGATCACTCACCATGTATTTAGGCACACCATGTAAACGAACAATCTCATTGAAAAAAAAGTTAGCAACATGAGTAGCATCATAAGTTGAATGACAAGCAATGAAATGAGCCATTTTAGAAAATCGATCCACAACAACCATTATAGAATCTTTCTTTCGTTGGGTGATAGGAAGTCCCACAACGAAATCAAGACTAATATCCTCCCATGGTGCTTGTGGAATAGGTAAGGGCAAAAGATAGCCTTGTGGAAGACTATGACTCTTAGCCTTTTGACATATCATACATCTCTTCACAATGAACTCCACATCACTGACCAATCTAGGCCAATGAAAGTATTCTTGGACAAGAAGAGTTGTCTTCTCTATGCCAAGGTGTCCCGCCATTCCTCCTTCATGAAACTCTTTGATAAGAGATTCTCTTGAGATTGATCTTGGAATGCACAACCTGTTTCCTTTGAACAAATAGCCATCTAAAATGTAATAATCTTTGTAAGCATGATTAGAACATTTTAAAAACAAATCACCAAAATCATGATCATTTTTGTAACTTGCTTTCACATCTTCAACACTAATCACCCTTGCTTTGAAATAATTCAAGAGTGTGTATCTCCTTGAAAGTGCATCAGCTCCTTTGTTCATGGCGCCTCTCCTATGCTTGATCACAAAATGAAAAGCTTGCAAATACTCCACCAATTTGGAATGGCGTGGTTGGAGTTTTTGTTGGCTTTGAAGATATTTGAGTGCTTCATGATCTGAATGAAGGTTGAACTCCTTGGAAATGAGGTAATGTCTCCAATGGTCCAAAGCATGAACAAGAGCAATGAACTCCTTATCATAGGTGCTATACTTCCGTTGTGCTTCATTGAGTTTTTCACTAAAGTAGGCAAAGGGACGCCCAACTTGTGACAAAACAGCACCAATACCAACTCCACTAGCATCACATTCAACTTCAAAAACTTCATCAAAGTTAGGCAAAGAAAGAATAGGTGCACTAGTAAGTTGATGTTTTACCTCATCAAAGGCCTTTTGAGCCTTGTCATTCCAAACTAACTTCTGATTTTTAGTTAGCTCGATGATAGGTGCCATGAGGGTACTAAAATTCCGCACAAATCTTCTATAGAAAGAAGCAAGTCCATGAAAGCTTCGAACTTGTTGAATGGTTTGTGGCGTGGGCCACTCACGAATTGCAGTAACTTTCTTTTCATCAACTTCAATGCCTTGTGATGATACTTTAAAACCAAGAAAAATAACTTGGGAAGTGAAGAAATGACACTTCTCTAAGTTACCATACAATTTCTCACGTTCAAGGGCTTCAAAAACCTGTTGCAAGTGCATTTGAATGCTCTTCTTCCTCCCTACTATACACCAAAATATCATCAAAATAAACTACAACAAATTTACCCATGAAAGGTTGCATAACCTGATTCATAAGGCGCATAAATGTAGATGGTGCATTAGACAAACCAAATGGCATCACAAGCCACTCATAGAGGCCCTCCTTTGTCTTGAAAGCGGTCTTCCATTCATCTCCTTCGAAAATTCGAATTTGATGGTAGCCACTTCTCAAATCAATTTTAGAGAACACTTTAGAACCATGCAAATCATCACGCAAATCATTCAATCTTGGAATAGGAAACCGGTACTTGATAGTGATCTTGTTGATTGATCTACAATCAACACACATTCTCCATTCTCCATTCTTCTTAGGCACAATAAAAGTAGGACAAGCACATGGACTAAGAGAATTACGAATAAGACCTTTGGACAGTAATTCTTTCACTTGCCTCCTAATCTCTTCGGTTTCTTTTGGAGTGGTTCTATAGGATGGTTTGTCTGGGAGCATTGATCCGGGAACAAGATCAATTTCGTGTTGTATGTCACGTTTTGGGGGTAGGCCATTGGGAATGTCTTCGAGGAAAACATGGGAATATGTTTTCAGAAGAGGGGTGAGGAGTGGGTGTTGTTCTTTTTGTGACGGTTGGGAAGGGGTATTAAGTTGGCTCAAAATGAATTGTTTGTAAGCTTTATACTCATGAAATTCTGATTTTATGAGAGTGGTAAGGGAAGTGGGGGTGTGGATGTGGGGTGGCCGTTTTTGAGGTTTAGAGGGGTAATGAGTATTTTCTGTCCATCCTTAGTGAAGGAATATGTGTTTTTATACCCATCATGCATCACACGCCTATCAAATAGCCAAGGTCTACCAAGTAAAATATGACATGCATCCATAGGTATAACATCACACCATAATTCTTCCTCATAAGTTTTACCAATGCTAAATGATAACAAGACTTGTTGTGTTACTTGAATCCCTTTACCATGATTTAGCCATTGAATCACATAAGGTTTAGGGTGAGGGACGGTTTTTATTTTCAGCTTGTCTATCATTACTTGTGAAGCTATATTGGTACAACTACCTCCATCAATAATCAAGGTACATACCTTACCGCCAATGGTGCAACGAGTGTGAAAGATTGCCTCACGTTGCAAACTCCCTTCTTTGCCAATCATATTGCTTAGTTTACGTCGAACCACCAAGCATTCTCCTTCATCCATTCCTAGGCACGCATAATCATCATTCTCCTAAAGATTGCTATCCTCTTCAACTTCTAATTCGTCCTCCTATTAATGCTCAATCAAAGTGACAATCTTTTTATTTGGACAATCACTAGCCAAATGTCCATGGCCTTGACACCTAATACATCTTCTTGGGGCTGGTTTTGGGTTGGAATTTTGGGTGTTTTGTGAAAGTGGTTTAGAAGTAGGCTGATTGGATGTGGGTTTGAAAGGTGGGAAATTGGATGTTTGCTTTTTTGGGGGAAATGAGGTTTGAGATGCAAAACGTGACGAATCACTTTTGCCTCTTGCTTTTTTTGCTGCTCAATCTTATGTGCTAAGATAATGAGCTCTTCAAGGGTGGTGTAAGGGTGTAGCTCAGCCACGTTGGCTATTTTTGGGTCAAGTCCTCCCAAAAAGTGCACCAATGTTTGAGGTTCATCCTCCTCTACTCCACATTTCATGACAAATCCTTCAAATTCCCTAGCATATTCTTATACTGATTTTGTACCTTGTTTGAGGTTGTGGAACTTGGAAAAGTTTTCTTGCACATAATATGTGGGAAGAAACTTTTGTTTCAACATCTTTTTCATTTTGGTCCACGATCTCACCTTCTCTTTGTCTTGCCTTTCCCTCTTGGCGCACACACTAGCCAACCAAGTTGAGGCATATTTTCTCAACTTCAAGGCCACAATCTTCACCTTTTTTCCTTCCGGTGTTTGCTTGTAATCAAAGACTCTCTCCACCGTTCTAAGCCATTCTACAAACTCATCAGCATCGAGTTTGCCATCACACTCCGGAATGTCAGCCTTAATGTTATTGTTAGGCCGTGACCTTTCTCTTTCATGAAAAGGTCTCTCATTGTGATTGAAATTAGATTCACTCAATTCTTCATCACTGTGATTGGTTGAGCCCTCTTTTTGATGGCGCAACTTAGTAGAAAGATCTTTTAACTGATCTTGCAAATATTGCATTTGTTACTCCATATATTCTTTCTCTTGTTCAACCTTATTGACATATTCTTGCCAATTAGGTTGTGGAATGTTGGCCATGGTTTGTGTTTGGGGATGTGTTTGGGGATGTGTTTGGGTATGTGTTTGGGTATGTGTTTTGCTAGATCCCCCTCCTTCTAGCGCCAAATTTTGTAAATTTGGAGTAGCACTCGAAATACACAAGGGTTAAACCAAAGGATAGTTAAGGCTAAACAACCAAAGGCTTCTTAAATAAAGTTACACCACTAAGAAACGGTTTGGATTCCTAAGATCACAAGCTAACTAGTAGCCTAAGCAGCTAACTAAGCAAAGGAACGAAATTCCAAATCCAAGAATTTCAGATTTTTTGTTTCTAATCCAAGAAACGAATGTAAGACAAGTTTGTTTGTTTGAATAATTTGCTTTATTCATTCACATTTGCTTGCTATTTATAGTAAACAAGCATCCTTAAGTACAAGCTAACTTAAGTGGCTTTTCAGCTCACTTGTTACACGCCTTAGCTAAGTACAAATCAGCTTTTTGTTGTCTATGTACATTAATTAAACAAGCCTTATTTAACTAGATACATCAAAGAGAAAATGGTGCTTTATAACCTCCAAATTATGGCTGAAATAAAATCAGAAATAGGAGAGTGTAACTCCCCCTTGATTCACGCCCAACAAAGCAGCAATTTGGAAATGTATCAACCCCTTTATTCACGCCCAAATTCAAACAGCAAAGAAGTGTAGCTTCTCCTTGTTTCAAGCCTTGAAATAAGCTTGAATGTATGTGGAGAAGGATGTACTTGGATGCCCTTTAGATGCTCCAATGCTGACTGAAATAAAAGGCCACTTGAAGGCTGAATTGAAGGCTTGTAATTCCTCATTGAAACTGATTGTAACACCCAAGTCAAAGCTTTGAAATTCCTTTTAAAAGGATTTCGGATTCCATGCTTCTTCATAAGCTTAAATGGTTGCCTTCGTGATGTATCTTGCACTTGTACTTTGTGTGAATATGACATTATATTTTCGAACTAAATCAGCTAAAAATAACTAAGAAAAATATAACTAATTTGAAAACTTAAAATATGACTAAAGTTTACAATTTATTCAAAGCAGAAAATGAACTAGAATAAACTAGTTAATAAGAACAACAAGAAATTCAAATGATTGAATATCTTGCTGCACATGGATATAATGCATAGCACCAATGCATGATGCTACATCTTGAACTAAAGAAACGTTCATAACCAAGTTGTTAGGCTTGGCTACAACACGCGGGTACTGTTGCCCGCGCCCGCGGCGAAGACACCTGCGCCCGCGGCTAAGGGCGCGACAGATGCCCTATTCTAAGTGAACAGAGGGTGGGCTGCGGTCTCTCCAACAGGAGCAGTCTCTCCAGCTTCTCCGCGCCCGCGGCTAGGGCGCGGAGAGTTCCTGCCAAAAATCATCAACTTGATTAACTTTATCCGCGCCTGCGGCTCTCAGGACCCGCGCCCGCGGCAATAATTAGATGTAGAGCGCCATCTCCGTGCCCTCTCCAAGCCTTATCTAAGGAGCTTGATTCTTCTTAGCTTAGCTCTTTTTGCTCTTCTTAATTCCTTTTATAAAGCCAACTCCTTAAGCACCTATAAAAGTAACCAAAGAGAGAAAATAGAAGAAAAAAAGAGCAATATAAAAGGGAAACATGAAGAAAACCACACAAAGGAAAGTAAAACACGAAGAAAGAAGAAATAGAGAAACCAAAGGAGAAAAGACCAAAATGAATAAAGAAAACCATGAAAAAATAGGGTGAAAACATCCTAAAAGACTACCTTATGAGTGCCATAAATGACACTCATCAGGTTCGACCCTTTACTTGCCTCTATACTAGTATTTAGGTTGGTTAAGTGTTTATAAATTTAGTTTGACCGAGGGAGGATTAGCTTCAACAACCTAGTTCCACACCCCTCGTTATGGATAAGGTCTATAGTGCAAGACCTAGACCAGGGATGCCACTTTAAGCCCATGTGCTATAGATGACAAGGTTATTTAACCATCTAGAACTGATTGGTAGACTGGTGGAGGATGAGCAAGAGGCTCATATGCTTTTAAGCTCACTCCACTTGGGGTAAGGTGCAATTAAGATGCAACTTACCAACAATTGAAACAAACTATCCTGCAAGGAAGTTGTCCAAAAGCTCAAGAAAACCTATTCTTGCAAGGCGGCTATGTTTGCTCTAAGGACCAAGAAGAAGGATCTCAAGAACAAGGCATGGATGCGCTTCTTATATTGTAGTAAGAAAGGTCACTACAAAAGAGAATGTAGCGAGTATCTGGAAGATTAGGCAAGAGGAAAAAGAGCCTCAATCTTAGGTATCATCTTGACACTTGAATACAAGCAATTTATAAGGTATTACATACTGGAAAATTGACTCACTTTATGCTCCTATTTCAAGAACAAAGTGAGCGGCGCTTTTTAGTGGACATGAGTACACAAGTGGAAGATGAAGATAATCTATCCAAGGAAAGCTTGTAATCTCATGCGTTTTTTCTAAATACTAAAACTTGTTGAGTTTTATCTACCATACTTTGATCTCATGACGTTGGACGTTATTTTAACTTTGAAGGCAAGACTTTTGTTTCATGTCTTGTTTACTTTTATGGAAATGACACTTTTGTGTGTTTAGACAAAATTATTTATTATGATACCAAATAAGTTAAGACCATGGAGTCAAATCAGACTTACTTATGGCATTGCCGTCTTTGCCACGATAACATCAAACGCATGAAAAAGCTTCTAAAAGAAGGCGTTCTTGACTCTTTCGATTTAAAATCTTTTGAGAATCGCGAAAGATGTTTACTAGGCAAGATGATAAAGCAACCATTCTCAATGTTGGGAGAATACCAAAGTATGTGGACCAATTATTACACTCGTAAGACATGGCTATCGATATTTCATAACCTTCATGGACGACTATAGTAGATATGGATATGTCTACCTAATTTGCATAAATCTGAATCATTTGAAAAGTTTAAAGAATTTCAGAGTGAAGTTGAAGATCAGCTTGGTAAGAAAATCAAAGGCCTTCGATCTGATCGAGGTGGTGAACACTTGAGCCAAGAATTTGATGATCATTTGAAAGATGATGGTATACTTTCAGACACCTCCCGAAACTCAACAATAGAACGGCGAATCCGAATGGAGAAATTGAACCTTGTTAGACATGGGACGATCAACCATAGGTTTTAGTGATCTTCCTATCTCTTTCTAGGGACACGCACTTCTAATTGCGACACTATAAATGAATTGTGCTCCATCAAAAGCTGTAGAAAAGACTCCATATGAGTTATGGACGAAGAAACCTCCTAGGTTGTCTTTTCTAAAGATATGGGGATGCAAAGCATATGTCAATAAATTTATTTCTGACTAACTTCATCCCAAATCTGATAAGGTTTACTTTGTGGGCTACCCAAAAGAAACCAAAAGGGTATTACTTCTACAACAGATTGGAGAACAAAGTGTTTGTTTCTCGCGATGGTGTCTTTTTGGAGAAGGAGAACCTTTCAAAAATGACAAGTGGGAAGAAAATCGAACTCGACTAAGTTCGTGAGGATTAGCAACAAAATCAGAATGACAGTCAAAGTGCTCAAATAACATCTATTTACGAAGGTTAAAGTGATTAAAATATGCAAAGTCGAACTGAAAAATGCAAATGCTCAATCCATTACCCTACGTAAGTCTCATAGGCCGGGATCTCAACCTGATAGATATCTTTGTTTGGTATTAATCGAGAATCAGGATATCCTGATCATGGATGAAGATGAACCGGCAACCTACAAGCAAGCGATGGCATGCACCGACCCTCTACTAAATGGCAAGAGGCCATGAGATCTGAAATGGATTCCATGTTTGAAAATCAAGTCAGGGTGACACGTGTCACAGATGCCCCGTGGCATTCCACGTCACATAAATGAAGGGCAAATGTTTTGGGTAATTTTTACCCAAGCCACGTGGGGCTAATCAGGTGAAGACATGTGTCAGCCCAAGATTAGTCCAAATTGGACCAACCCCCCATATGACATATGGCATTCCAATAATTTGGGAGAAACGGCAGCCTTTAGGGCCAAAATCCTAAGAAAGCAGTAATTCGATGCAGCCCATCAGAATTAAGTCAGAGTGACCTATTCAAGGGAACATTTACTAATGACCCTATAAATAGGGAGATTCCCCCCATTTTGGGGACATCTATAATTTATTACAACATACCCTACATTCTCTTACATCAAAGAAAACACCTGATCTTGGAATCCGATAAGATCTTACTTTTACCTTTTCGCACTTTTTACCTTCTCGAACGTGTTCTAACTTGATCGCCAGAGGCGGAGCTCCTTCCAACCAGAGTCTCCATGTTTTGTAGGTACGGATTGCGCTGGACCAGTCTTCGAGTTGTAACTTTCCCGAGAGACAAAAATGAAAGGAATTATTAGAAAGCTAATAATTCAGTAAAGTTAAGTGATTGGTTTTTTTGGTGGAGGCCGCTTCCGATCAGTAATAATAATGTATAATTACTATTACAACTTAATCTTGACTGAACCCTTCGGGTCACACCAAAGCAACTAACAAACCGAAGCGACGAATTAATTCGGAAGGAATTAATGAGTCGCCCGAGTAATTAATATTTAGACGTCGGAAATTCGAGCTTAGAGCGTCAAAAGTCGAGTCGAAAATGATAGAAAGACGAGATGGGAAAAACTAATAAATCAACATAATGACCAAATTACCCCTAGCATAAAAAAGCCGAGTGCTAGGGGTATGGCCGAGCAAGCAACCCGCACCAAGTGTAGGGCTTGCTAGCAAGCCCCGACTAGCTGCCCGCATTTGGTAAGAGGCCTCCTAGCAGCAGCCCGCATGCATGTGCTAGGCTAGATGGGCGAGGGTGGCAGTAGCTATGGATGCGCACTTGGGGTGCCTTGGTGCCCAAGTGGGGCAACCATGTGGGGAAGCCATGTGGCGCAAGCTAAGAGGAGAGTAGGATGATGTGTTGCCCGATTTTTAGATAGGGAGTGGGGAGCAAGTTTGGTCCCGCCTTTTCCAAATGGTCCTCACCTAACCTCTCTTGTGAGCTTGACACTTGTTGATTTATTAGTAGCTTGATTATTTATTTTATTTTAGATTTAAAATAAAATGGAAAAATTAAATCTCCCACATGGAAGGATGATGGGAATTTTTTGTGAGCCTTTGCCTATAACTACCAACCATGGGAGTAAGGATTCTTCACTTGAGTAAGTGTTGAAAAAGGCATTACAGTGTGAAAACCTCCGAACACAAATTACTCAGGTTTAGCTCAGGCTTTGCTAACTCCAAAGCAATAGACCGAGTTTGGTGCTCGCGTTGTGGGTGGACTTCCTAGGAGGTCTCCATGTGAGCAGGGCTAAGGGGCTTTAGATGTAAGAGCTCAATTAAATGAGCGAAGCATGCTATAAATGTAATAATCTCTTACTTAGTCTTGTGTTTATTTTAATTATGCATTATGTTTATAATTATTGTTAGTTTGGTTTTGGGTCGGGATTCTTTCCGCGGTGGGTCGGACTCACTGAAACCCAACAACGGTATCGGAGCCTTTCTCATTTATTTTTAAAATTATATTTTTCAAGGTTTTTTTACGGCTTAATTTTTCGGGTTTTAAGTTGCTAATTAGATTTATAGCCCCGAACCCAGATTTTTTTCCCAAAAATAGTGAATTTTGGGTGGAAAAGGCATTCTTAAAATGGTTTTACCCTTTCAAACATGTGTTTTTAGTAAAAAAAAAAAAAAAAACGACCAGAAATGCACTTTTCGAGCGATTTTTCGTTTTGACGAAAATTTTAAAGTCTTTCTAACCTTGAAAATTCATTGCATATTTATGGAGGTAATGTATTTGGTTCATTCTTTAATTTATATGCAATTTTAAACCTCTTTAAGCATGGTTACTTGGTAGTAATTGGTACTTGAAAATTTGGTTTTATTTTTCACATAATTGCAAATTAATTGCATTAAGTGTGAAAAGTTTGTTCTTTGTTGCTTCCATGTACTAAAGCTTCAATCTTTAATTGTTTATAGTGATTGAAACTTTGAGTTACTAAATTCCATGAATTTTTTAGTTGAACTTTTGATTTAATCATGTATTAAGTGATTGGAGTCATAAAATTTGAATCTTGTGATAGAAATTTCATTTCTCTTCATATTGGAAGATATAATTTTTCAAGAATTCACAAGTGTTAAAGTTGTAATTTTTATATTGAAATTTTTGTTCACATTTCCAACACCCTTTTATTTTTTTCAAAATCTCATGATTAATTTTAATTAATTAAATTAATTGTAAGTTATTGCCCTTATTATTTTATTGCACCATGTTAGACCAATTTTATAAAAGAATGGTTCTTGGAAATAATTTTTGTTGTATGCACTTTATGAATTTTAATTAAAGTTGGACTTGTTTTAATTTTTCATTTTTGGCTATATTTTATTAATTCCAAAATTAATTTGAAACTAACTAAAAAGCACGCAAAAATGGGGTTAAAAACCCGTGGTTTTGCATGCAAATCTAGGGCGAAATGCCCCTTGGCGAGCCGGGCTGCATAGCAGCCCGCATGTGGCTGCCAAGGGCAGCCTCGACATGGTGCAACCATGCGTGGCTACTGCCACAGTGATGAGTGTCATTTATGGCACTCATAGGGTAGTCTTTTAGGGTTATTTCTTTCCCTTTTTCATGTTTTATTCTCTTATTTTTGGTCCTTTTTCCTTAGGTTTCTCTTTCTCCTCTTTTCGTTATGGTTCTCCTGTTTTCCTCATGTTTTCCTTTTATTTGGCTCTTTTTCCTTTTATTTCCTTTCTTTGTTTGCTTGTGTAGGTATTTGGAGAATCACCTTTGCAAAGGAATCGAGTTGGGGCCTTAATGATCAAGTAAGGAAGAAGCATTTGGCTAGAGAGGGCTTAGAGAGGCCTTGGAGAGGCCTCGGAGAGGTCTCCAAGATATTTCCAGCAGGCTGCGGGCGCGGGTCAGTGGAACCGCGGGCGCGGGCTTAAGAAGAGCAAATTGCAAGATTTTGGCAGGAGCTTCCCGCGGTTGCCCCGCGGGCTCTCCGCGGGCGCGGGAAATCTGGAGAGGGTGCTCCATCTCAAAGAGACCGCGGCCCCATGATTGAGTTTTGGGAGCAGGGGATTGGCCGCGGGCGCGAAATCTTTGGCCGCGGGCGCGGGTGCTGCCTAGAAAGCCCGCGAAGGGTTCCGTACCCATTTCTCCGCGGCCGCGGATTCATCTAGAGAGACCGCGGGATTTGCCGGTTTCTTCTTTACCTATAAATAGAATTGTAATTCCTTTTCAAAAGGAACTTTTTGATAATATTTCATTAGCTTAGTTTTAGAGAGAGAATTTAGAGAGAGGTTAGAGAGAATTTCTTGGTTTTGGATTTGTAACTCAACATTTGATCAATCAAGTTTGGATTTTTTCATTTTCAATCATCAATATTAGTGAGAATCTCTTCCTTCTTTTATTTCATACTTACTTGCTATTTGATTTATGCTTGTTGCTTGTTTTTCTTTGGATTTGAATTTGATATTGTTGAATATTTTGATTTCTCTTAGATTTTAATAAAGAATGAAGATTAATGCAATTTCTAGTTATTTGTTCTTGAATTTCACCATGATTAGTGAGTAGATTAGTTGCTAGGGAAAGGGGGAAGCATGTTTGATTAATGAAATTTCTAGTTGATGCTCTTTGATTGATTGATTTGTTGCAATTAAATTGGTTGACATAGTTTTGCATGTGATTGATCGGACTAGGAGTGATCAACCTATAAGATTAATCTAGATTGCATTGCAACTCTTAATGACATGAACAATTGAATTGAAAGTTGCTCTAATTGATTGGGTTTGCTTGTGATTCTTCTTGATTTGCCTTTCACAGTGACACCTAGATTGGCTTATAGGAGATAGCTTTTGAACTCTCTTGATTGCTACTATTGTTTGTCCATTGCAATACTTGAATTAATTGATTGAGCTCTAAACTAGAATTATCATTGAACTTGCATGTGGAACCCATATCCCTAGTGTTTAGACCTTTGATTTACTTGATTAGACTTGTTCTAGTTTACCATAGTGCAAACCATTACCTAAACCCCATCTTCGTGGTAGCTTGACTTAGACTCTAGTTTTCATCATTGCATTCCCTAGGGATCGACCCTTAACTTACCCTATATTCATATAAGGTTGGTTAGGTGTTTACAAATTTAGTTTGACTTGGAGGAAGAGTAGATAACGACATATATTTTCCTCTTGTCAAAATGGCGCCGTTGCCGGGGAATGCTATTGGTGCTTAGCTTTTGTTGTTGAGTCTACTTCATTTTAATTGAAAAAAAAATACAAAAAGATTTTGATTCTTTAAGCTACACTTGTAGCCGTGCTACAAATATTTTCTTTGAAGTTTTGCATGCATAGAGCTCGTGATCGATCCATTGTGCCTTTTGACCCGGAAATTGAAAGGACTCTCTCAAGGAGAAGAATAGCTAATCGATCCTTGGGGTATAGTTCTTCAAGTGAAGAAGAGATTGAAGAAGAGCAAGGCATGGGAGAAAATCCGAGAGTGGCCTTGAAGGAGCTAGGAATACCCGGTGCTTATAGGTTTGAGAGCGGCATAGCTCCGCCTACAACACCGGCAAATGATTTCGAGATTCGGCCGGCCATGATCACCTTAATTGAGAGGAGGCAATATATTGGGGCTAAGAATGAGAGCCCGTTGAACCATCTTAAAGAATTTGAAAAATATTGCAACACCATCAAAGTCAACGGAGTTTCTCAAGAGTTTATACGCCTCAAGTTGTTCCCCTTCTCTCTCATAGGAAGATCCTTAGAGTTGATAGATAAAGAAGTGAAGCCCAACTCCTTGAGAACATGGGATGATGTTACAAAGGCCTTCTTGTCCCGCTTCTACCCTCAAAAGAAGACGGCGGAGGCAAGAGCCTTGATTCAAGGGTTCAAGCAAAGGCCAAATGAAAGCCTTTACGAAGCATGGGAGAGATACAAAGAGTATCAAAGGGAGTGCCCTCACCACGGAATCCCAACATACCAAGTGGTCCAAATCTTCTATGGCGGTTTAAGTCCCCAAGGCAAGTCATGCCTTGATGGGGGGGCCGGGGGTCCTATCATGAACAAGACCGAAGAAGAAGTGGTGGACATTATTGAGGACGTGGTGACGTACTATAGAGATTGGCAAGATGGGGAGAGAGACTCTTCACACAAGCAATCTTCATTGTACTCGGTGTACCATCTAAATGCGATCAACAACCTTTCCTCCCAAATGACAAACTTGGGAAAGGAGATGACCGCAATCAAAGCCAAGATGGAGAGCACTTCTTCTTCTTCCCAAGATTCGAATCTTCCCTCCCAATTTAAGGGGAGAGGTACTCCTTCTAACTCTCAACCCCCTCCCTCTTCACATAATATGCCTATGGGTTGTTTGTTTTGTGATGCATGTGGATCGTATGATCATGACTCTAGTAATTGTCCTAATGAATGTATTGATGAGTTTGATAACAATGAGAGTGAGCATGTGAATTATGTGTCAAATAATAATGCTCAAAGGTTTGATAATCAAAGAGGTCAATGGAATAGGAATTACCAAAACCAAGGCAATTTTGACAACTATAATCAAGGTGGTGGTTATAGAAACCAAGGGAACCAAGGTTCTCGTGGTAGCTATAATAACCAAGGTTATAGTGGCCAAAATCAAAGCCAAAATTATGGTAATCAAAACCAAGGTTATGGAAATCACAACCAAGGTAGTGGTAACCATAATCAAGGTGGTGGTAACCATAATCAAGGTTATGGTCAAAATCAAAATAGGGGTACTTGGAACAACCAAGGGAAGGGAAATTTTCAAAATAATGCTCAAAGAGGTCCCCCACCCGGATTTGTTCCAAGGACTCAAGGAGAAAATTCCTATTCACAACCTTCTTCACCTAGGACCAATTTGGAAGAAATAATTGAGAATCAAACCAAATTGTTGAACACATACATGGTCGTTAGTGATAAGAAGTTTAATGAAATGATGACCCACAATAAAATGCTTGAAAACCAAATTTCTCAACTTGCTAATGCTTTGAAAGATCATGCAATCCCTTCTTCTTTACCTTCCCAAGGTCTTGATCCCAAGAAACACGTGAATGCTATTGTTACAAGGAGTGGTAAGGTTCTTGAGGAAAGATTACCTAGGAAGGGTGAGGATAAGGAGGTTCCTAAGGAAGCCTTGGTTGAGAATGAGGGGATAGGGCATCATTGGATGAGGTTGTGGTTGAGACACCTAGAGAGGTGAGAGTAGAGAAAGAAATTGTGAAACCCAAGCTCCCTTACCCACAAAAATTCATGAGACACAAATTGGATGAATAATTTGGGAGATTCATTGATATGCTAAAACAACTTCATCTTTCTCTACCTTTTACCGATGTGATCAACCAAATGCCAATTATGCCAAATTCCTCAAGGACATTTTTAGTGGGAAAAGGACTTGTGAGGTTGTGGAAACTATCAATTTGACCGAAAATTGTAGTGCTATCATCATGAACAAAATGCCACCCAAATTGAAAGACCCCGGAAACTTCTCCATCCCTTGTGCCATTAACAAGATGCAAATTGATAATGCCCTATGTGACTTGGGAGCTAGTGTGAGCATAATGCCATATTCGGTTTATCAAAGGCTTAAACTAGGGGAACTCTTACCTTCTAACATTACCTTGCAATTAGCCGATAGGTCAATTAAGTTTCCAAAAGGTAAGGTAGAAGATGTTCCATTGAGGGTTGGGAAGTTTGTGTTCCCGGTGGATTTTATTGTGCTTGAAATGGATGAAGATGCTACCATTCTAATCATTTTAGGTAGACCCTTTCTTGCTACCTCGGGTGCTATGATTGATGTGAGGAGTGCAAAGATTTCCCTTAAGGTAGGAGATGAGGTCATTGAATTTGATTTGAATGAAAGCATGAAATATCCATCTTCTTCTCTAGAAAATTGCATGATGATTGATTCAGTTGATCATGTTGTGTCTTCCATGCATGAGCACTTGCTCACCTCTAACGATGCTCTTGAGAATGTTTTATTGAACAAGGACAAAGTAGGTACACCATGCAAGGAAGTGGCATTCTATGAAGAATAGCTTAATGGAAGCATGGAGGAAGTGGATGAGCAAATGTGCTTGAAAATCTCAAGCCAAGAAGCTTTGAAAGCGGCCACATCAAAGGAAGGTAATGGTGTGCCTATGGTAGAGCTCAAACCTCTACCATCACACCTTAGGTATGAGTTCTTTGGCCCTCATTCCACTTACCCCGTGATAGTTAGTGCATCCTTGAGCGCGAGCCAAGCTCAAGCGTTATGTTGTGTTTTGAGAAAGCACCAAGGTGCTTTGGGGTACACAATTGATGATCTTAAAGGTATAAGCCCCGCCTTGTGCCAACACCACATAGCACTTGAGGAAGGCGCCCTTACTTCTATCGAACGACAAAGAAAACTACATCCCCAAATGGGAGAGGTAGTTAAGAAGGAGATCACCAAGCTATTGAATGCGGGAATCATATTCCCCATCTCTAGCTCAAGGTGGGTCTCCCCCGTGCATGTCGTTCCAAAGAAGGGGGGCATGACCGTGGTTGAGAATGAGAAGGGTGAGCTCATTCCAACTAGGACGGTCACGGGTTGGCAGATGTGTATAGACTATAGACGTCTAAACACATCCACCAAGAAGGATCACTTCCCTCTTCCATTTATTGATCAAATGCTTGAAAGACTAACAAGGCACAAATTTTATTGTTTCCTTGATGGATATTCGGGATTCTTCCGAATCCCCATCCACCCAGATGATCAAGAGAAAACTACCTTCACATGTCCTTATGGGACCTTTGCCTATCGAAGAATGCCCTTTGGGTTATGCAATGCACCCGCTACATTCCAAAGGTGCATGATGAGTATTTTTGGGGATATGTTGGAGGAGAAAATGGAGGTCTTCATGGATGACTTTTCGGTGGGGGGTGTCTCATTTGAGGAGTGCCTTGTGAACCTTGAGAAGTGTTTGGAAAGATATTTTAAGGTCAATCTTGTTTTGAATTGGGAGAAATGCCACTTCATGGTGGAGGAAGGTATAGTGCGTGGGCACAAGATTTCAAATAGAGGAATTGAGGTGGATAAGGCAAAAATAGAAGTTATTGAGAAACTTCCACCTCCGGTGAATGTCAAGGGTGTGAGATCGTTCCTTGGTCATGCGGGTTTCTATAGAAGATTCATCAAGGATTTTTCACTTATTGCTAAGCCCCTAAATGACCTTCTTCAAAAGGATGTTGAGTTCATTTTTGATGACAAATGCTTGAAGGCATTTGATAGATTGAAGAAGGCCCTTATCTCCACTCCTATTGTTCAAGCCCCAAGGTGGGATCTTCCTTTTGAATTGATGTGTGATGCAAGTGATTGGGCTATTGGAGGTGTTTTGGGATAACGTGTAGACAAGAAGCTTCATGTGATTTACTATATGTCCAAGACACTCAATGGGGCTCAAAAGAACTACACAACAACGGAAAAGGAAATTTTAGCAATTGTGCACTCTTTTGAGAAATTCCGTTGTTACTTGTTGGGTTCCAAGACCATAGTCTTCACGAATCACGCGGCCCTCAAGTATCTATTTGCCAAGAAAGAGTCCAAGCCTAGGTTGATTCGATGGGTGCTTGAATTACAAACTTTTGAGATTGAGATTAGGGACAAGAAGGGTGCGGAGAATGTTGTGGCGGACCATCTTTCTCGCCTTGAGGGTGATCAAATTAATGATGATGGTTCACCTATTGAGGATAAAATGCTTGATGACTTCTTATATGCCATAGAGGTGAAGGAACTCCCATGGTATGCCGACTTGGTGAATTTTCTAGCATTTGGGGAGTTTCCACCCTCTTTCACAAAGAACCAAAGGAAGAAAATCAAAAGGGAGGCAAGACATTACTTGTGGGACGATCCCATCCTATACAAACGAGGGGTTGATGGCTTACTTAGGCGTTGTGTTCCAAATGAAGAGGTGCCTAGTGTTTTAAGGATGTGCCACTCGGACCCTAGTGGTGGGCATATGGGTGTTTCCAGCTACCAAGGTTCTTCAATGTGGTTTGTGGTGGCCGCATCTCTTCAAGGACTCATGGGGCTTTGTGAAGTCATGTGACCGATGTCAAAGGGTTGGGAATATCTCCAAGAGGAATGAGATGCCTCAACAACCCATTCTTGAGTTAGAGGTGTTCGATGTTTGGGGGATTGACTTCATGGGACCATTCCCATCTTCATATGGTAATCAATTCATACTTGTGGCTGTGGACTATGTTTCTAAATGGGTTAAGGCCATTGCCTCCCCTACTAATGACCACAAAGTAGTGTTGAAGTTGTTCAACAAAATCATCTTCCCAAGGTTTGGCGTGCCTAAGGCTGTGATAAGCGATAACGGATCTCATTTTGTTCACAACGCCTTCCAAAAGATGTGGAGAAAACATGGAGTGCATCAACGGTTCGGCCTTCCATATCATCCTCAATCGAGTGGCCAAGTCGAGGTCTCCAATCGTCAAATAAAGCTCATTCTTGAGAATACGGTTGCAAGGAATAGAAAGGACTGGTAGAACAAGTTAGATGATGCTCTTTGGGCTTATAGGACGGCTTTTAAGACGCCTATTGGTACCACTCCATATCGCCTTGTCTATGTCAAATCGTGACATCTCCCGGTAGAGCTTGAACATCGTGCCTTATGGGCCATCAAGAAGATAAATTTTGACTTAGCTAGTGCGGGGGAGAAGAGGTGGTTGGATCTTCATGAGCTAGAAGAATTTCGACTTGATGCTTACGATTGTGCTAGCACCTACAAGGCTCGCTCCAAGGAGGTTCATGACAAGTTGAATGAGAAAAAGGAGTTTTGTGTAGGTGACAAAGTCCTCCTCTACAATTCAAGGATGAAGTTGTTCCCCAGAAAGCTCATGTCAAGATGGAGTGGACCATTCTTGGTAAAAGATGTTTTTTATAATGGTGCCGTGGAGATTTCTCCTATAAAATCCTCATCTTCATTCAAAGTTAATGGTCATCGGCTCAAGAAGTACTATGATGGAGTGTTTGTTGGACTTGTTCACAAAATGATTCTTTTTAGGCCACCATGAGATGGTGGTGCACGTCGAGCTAACGACGTTAACCAAAAGCGCTTACGGGAGGCAACCCGGATTCTCATCTCATTTCTCTTTCCTTTCTTTTCTTTTTATTTTTCCTTGATTGGTTTTTGATTTTATTTTTGAGTTGGTTTTGTGTTTGTCTTGTAGGTCGCCCATTATCATCACTTGTTGGAAAGAAGGGGTTTGAAGAAGAGTTTAGAGTGCAGGGGAGAGGGCTCCCCGAGGGCTAGGGGAGACCTCGGGGGCATTTTCACCTCTTTGAAGCAAAATTGAAATATCATTCCAGGGACTTCCCGCGGTTGCCCTTCGGTCTCTCCGCGGGCGCGGGAGGTTCTGGAGAGGCCTCGGAAGAGTTGGAGAGGGCGCGACCCTCATATCAAGCATAATTGAATTTCTTTTCAGGGACTTCCCGCGGTTGCCCCGCGGTCTCTCCGCGGGCGCGGGAGGTTCTGGAGAGGGCGCGTCACGATTGGAGAGGGCGCGGGCCTCAATTCGAGCAACATTGAACCCCATTCCAGGGACTTCCCGCGTTTGCCCCGCGGTCTCTCCGCGGGCGCGGGAGGTATTGGAGAGGGCGCGACAAATCAGGAGAGGGCGCGGCCCCAATCAGATATTAAAATTCTAAAAATTCCAGGAGGTCCCCGCGGTTGCCCCGCGGGCGCGGGAGATTTTCCGCGGGCGCGGAATTTTTGGGAGAGGGCGCGGCGATCTAGGTTTATTACCCGGGCACGCCCCTCTTCTCTCTCTCTCTCCTCTCTTATTTCCTCCGCTTCTCCTTATTTTTCCCCTTCCTCTCTCTACCTCCTCTCAAACCCTAACCCCAAAACATCAATTTCTCACAAATTTCTTCACCTTTTGCTCAAAATTTTCACAAATTCTTCCATATTCCTCCATTTTCAACACTCCTACTCTTCTTTCTCGTGCTTTTTCGGGAAATTTCGGGTCTTTGAAGTGCTTTGAGTTTAATTTGAGTCTCCAATCTTGGTATACTTCTAACCTTTGTAATATTTTTGTCAATTTCAATTGATTTCTTTACATTGGTTTGTTTACCTTGAATTTGAGCATGATTTTTGTGTTTTATGGTTGATTTATGGGAAAATTGGTATATTTGGGTGATTGTTACTTTTTATTGTTGATTCATGATTATATTGATGAATGATTGTTGATATTGTGGTTTGTTGTTGGATTTTGGTTGTTGTGTTGATTGGAACAGGTACCATGTAGTTTGTGGTGGTTTGGTTTGATTTGTAAGGAGGTTTGTGAGTAACTTTTGGTGGAAGTTGTTTTGTTTGAGGGTGAGTTTCTAAAATCGGCCCCTAGAACCTATTTGGAGCCTTCCATTGAGTTTTTCTCCACATTTGAGTTCAATAAGGTGGGGGAAACCGATTTTATTATTTCCTTCCAACTCTTCAATGTAAAATACACCATGAACCTAGCCGAGTTCAATGTATCCCTTGGTTTCAACCCCAATGGTGATATCTTCGAGCCCCTTATCTCCTTAGTCCAAAATGAGTATAATGAGGTTTCTTGGTGGAAAACCATAGCCAACAGGAGGGAGTTTGATTCGAAGAAGTCCCTTGCTAGTGAAATTATCCATCCGGCCCTTAGGATCCTTCATAGAATTCTTGGGTATTCGGTCTTTAATAAGCAAGATTTGGGGAAGTTATCTCGGGAGGAGATTATGGTGTTATGGATGGCTACCAAGCCGGAGTTAGGGTCAAGGATTAATTTTGGCTATATCTTCATGAATTGTTGTAAGGAGATAATGCATGGGGTCAAAACAGGGGAAATTCATTCTGGGGGCATGGTGACACGTCTTGTGTCGTATTTCAAGCAAGAGGGGTTCTAGAATTCTTGCACTCCGGTTGGAAGGAGTGAAGACGTGTGGATTAGTTTGAAGCAAGTTAAAACTTTGCATTTCATAACTAGCACTAGGAGAGCCGGCACTTACTCTTGGCTAGTGAAAAATACCCACCATTGCCTACTCCCTAACCCGGCCACCACCTCCATCCTTCGTGAGGCTAGAAGCATTGGGATGGTCCCTAGGGACAATGGGAGGATTGATGATGAGATGGAGGAGGATGATAAGATTGATGGGGGTGATGGGAATGATGAGGAAGAGGAGGAAGGAAGAGGAGAAGAATATGATGAAGAGCAACAACAACCGCCACTACAACAACAACATGAGCATTTTCATGATGATGCTAAAAGAAGAAGAAGAGAAAGGAGACATCAAAGCCAACAACAACAACAATATTTCCAAGGAGATGCTTATCTTCGAGAGATGGAGGCCATGAGATCCAACATGGAGCGCATGCAATTGAGCATGCAAGGTATGTACTCGGACCTCCAAACTTTGTCTTATCAAACTAGCGCCTTGTATGACGCTAGTGTGCGTAGGGGGGAGGTCACACCTCCGGTCAACTACCCTTATGTGCCGCCCCAACAAGGGCTGGTACCTTCATGGGGCGGTGACAACCTCCCTACATACCCAAATTGGCCCAGGGTGGAGGACCCCGATGTGCCAAGGCGCGACTTCCCACCTTATGATTATAGGGTCTCGGGGGGGATTGATTATCGGGGTGATCCCGCATACTACTATGTTCACCCCCATCACCCCGAGCCCCTTGTTCAGCCTGAGCCTTATGACCAATTAACCCGATCCCAACTTGACCTATTCCAGGGTCACTATGGTTTTCCTCCCGGTTACACCGGAGGTTGGGATACGGGTGATGATGGTGCCGGCCCTAGTGGCCAATAGTCCCCTTATGCATGTTTGTTTCCCTTTTTGTTCTCCCCTTTCCCTATTTTGCATGTTCATAGGCATCGCGGTCGATGCCTTCTTTGTGTGAGGGGGGAGGGTCAAAAAGGATGTTTTATGTTGGTTTGGGAAGGCACCTGGGGCTCGGTGGGAAGTCTTTGATAAGGCTTTTTGTGGATTTTTGCTAATGGTCTCGTTGGTTTGTTGCTTGTTGTTGTTTTGTTTCACTTCATGATGTTTTTTGAAATTTCTTGATGATGATGATGATGATGGGTTTCTCTAGGTTTTTGTATATACTTGTGTCTAAGTGTTTTATTGTTTGCTTTTGTTTGGAAGTTACTAACAATTTCATTTTGTATATATAGCCTTTTTCTTTAAATCACCTTGCTCGTAGCCTAAGCTTTGGATTGCGGAACCTTTTGGAGAAGCACGTTCCTACTCCTTGGGTACTTTAATTTAGCACGGATGCTTGGTGAGGCCTTTCTTATTTTACCTCTTTATTTTCACTTCTTCATTTTCTTGGTTGCTTAGATTAAGATTAGATTCAGGAGAAGTTGAACGGTTCGAGGATGTATGAATTTAACACCTAGTGTGTTTGGGGTCTTTGGCGATGTGGCCATTAGACCGCTTGTATGTCGATTGGGATAAACGTGTTATGATTGCATCTTTGCCCTTTTCCTCTTTCCCTTTCTTGTCCTTGTCTAAGTTTTCCATCTTCTTCTTTTCTTTTCTTTCCTTTTCTTTTAATATTGTTTGTGTGCATAACTTTTTGAGGCTTTATTTTCACTCTTTCTCTTTTTGAAAATTGGGCTTGTATGCAATGGACTTTTACTTTTGAATAATAGTCTTCTTAGGTAATAATGGTATGCACGGTTTGAGATTACGTTTGGTTGATTCTAGGATAAAGCATGCTAAGATAGTTGTCTAGAACTAGGGGGATCATGAAACCGGATTCTACTCGTTTGTGGCATGTTAGTAGTTGCTCCCTATCTTTGATTTGACAACCTTAGTGAGTTTTTGCTACAACCATGTGAGATTTATATTTGTTCAAGCTTTCATCATACTCTTGCATGAGCGGCATGGATCCTTGATTTTCGCAAACCTAATCTAGAATCTTAGCGTATGATTCCTAAGACCGTAACCGAACTACCTAGGGAGGACAAAGGAAACTTTTCGGGGAGGTATTTTTCTATTTCTAGGATAGTCCCTTTTTGTTTACTTTATTTTTTGGGTTTGGGATACATTTGCCTACTTGTTACCCCTTTGAACCTTTTTCCCTCTTTTCAAGCCGCATAATTAGATATCTTGAGCCTTTTGTTTCGTTCTCCTTCTTTTTGGTTTTTGTGAAGCAAGGGTCAATGTTTGGTGATTGTGGTCTATGAAGTTGGCGTTTGGTTCGAATTGGTACGGATAATTGAGTTGTTTGTATTTGGTAAATAATGGCAAATGCTTATGTAAACACCTAGCCAACCTTATATGAATATAGGGTAAGTTAAGGGTCGATCCCTAGGGAATGCAATGATGAAAACTAGAGTCTAAGTCAAGCTACCTCGAAGATGGGGTTTAGGTAATGGTTTGCACTATGGTAAACTAAAACAAGTCTAATCAAGTAAATCAAAGGTCTAAACACTAGGGATATGGGTTCCACATGCAAGTTCAATGATAATGCTAGTTTAGAGCTCAATCAATTAATTCAAGTATTGCAATGGACAAACAATAGTAGCAATCAAGAGAGTTCAAAAGCTATCTCCTATAAGCCAATCTAGGTGTCACTTTGAAAGGCAAATCAAGAAGAATCACAAGCAAACCCAATCAATTAGAGCAACTTTCAATTCAATTGTTCATGTCATTAAGAGTTTCAATGCAATCTAGATTAATCTTATAGGTTGATCACTCCTAGTCCAATCAATCACATGCAAAACTATGTCAACCAATTTAATTGCAACAAATCAATAAATCAAAGAGCATCAACTAGAAATTTCATTAATCAAACATGCTTCCCCCTTTCCCTAGCAACTAATCTACTCACTAATCATGGTGAAATTCAAGAACAAATAACTAGAAATTGCATTAATCTTTATTCTATATTAAAATCTAAGAGAAATCAAAATATTCAACAATATCAAATTCAAATTCAAAGAAAAACAAGCAACAAGCATAAATCAAATAGCAAGTAAGTAAGAAATGAAAGAAGGAAGAGATTCTCACTAATATTAATGATTGAAAATGAATAAATCCAAACTTGATTGATCAAATGTTGAGTTACAAATCCAAAACCAAGAACTTCTCTCTAACCTCTCTCTAAATTCTCTCTCTAAAACTAAGCTAATGAAATATTATCAAAAAGTTCCTTTTGAAAAGGAATTACAATTCTATTTATAGGTAAAGAAGAAACCGGCAAATCCCGCGGTCTCTCTCGATGAATCCGCGACCGCGGAGAAATGGGTACGGAACCCTCCGCGGGCTTTCGAGGCAGCACCCGCGCCCGCGGCAAGATAGACCCGCACCCGCGGCCAAAGATGCCACGCCCGCGGCCAATCCCCTGCTCCCAAAACTCAATCAGGGGGCCGCGGTCTCTCTGAGATGGAGCGCCCTCTCCAGATTTCCGGCGCCCACGGAGAGCCCGCGGGGCAACCGCGGGAAGCTCCTGCCAAAATCTTGCAATTTGCTCTTCTTAAGCCCGCGCCCGCGGCTCCACTGACCCGCGCCCGCGGCCTGCTGGAAATACCTTAGAGACCTCTCCGAGGCAAGGCCTCTCTAAGCCCTCTCTAGCCAAATGCTTCTTCCTTACTTGATCATTAAGGCCCCAACTCGATTCCTTTGCAAAGGTGATTCTCCAAATACCTACACAAGCAAACAAAGAAAGGAAATAAAAGGAAAAAGAGCCAAATAAAAGGAAAACACGAGAACCATAAAGAAAAGAGGAGAAAGAGAAACCTAAGGAAAAAGGACCAAAAATAACAGAAGAAAGCATGAAAAAGGGAAAGAAATAACCCTAAAAGACTAACCTATGAGTGCCATAAATGACACTCATCAAATTCCACCAAGCTAGACTTTTGCTCGTCCCGAGCAAAACAAAGGCTAAAACGGAATAAGAAGGGCTTATTCGAAGCAAAGAGAAAAAGAGGGGCGAGAATTTACACTAAGACTCACTGTCGTAGGAATCACGGTTGTTTTTAGCTACAACAAGCCATTTAGACCCCTAGATCGCTCTAGAGGACGAGTGATGCTCTCGTAAGGGTATCCTAAGAGTTTACCCATAACTCTCCACTAAACCCCCAAGAGGCAAACCAGAGAAGGAAAGGAAAGAGGAAAAAGGAAACAAAATCTTTACGAAATGGACTTTACAAAGAGACTATAATTCAAATGAATAACAACCTTTCTAAAGAGAATTATGGTATGCACGTTATAAGATACCTAAGGTTGATTGAAACATAAATATGCTAAGCATAGGAACTATTTATCACATTCCACTTTCATCCCAAATGGTTTTACCGCGTTCCCCCTACTAATCTCATGTCTCCCCTTAGTGAGCATCTCATAGATTCCGCGAAGGAACCGGAAAAAGATCAAATTTTTGGGCTACTCGACATCTGGATTTCGCATCCCCTTTCCTTAGTCTACAACCTATGATTCCCTCCACCGATGAAAGACTCAACTCCTAGGTCCAAAGGTCTTCCCCAAGGTTGTAGCGCAAGGCAAGAAGGGTTAAGGTAGGCTAAAATTTAAAATTTGGTGGTTATCCTAAATTGTGAAGCAAAGACCGGCCAAATCTCAACACCAAACTTAAGTAATCACCAAACAAAAACGTATTAACACCTCCAAGCTTATTCAAAGCAACAATCTACAATCATTAGAACAAAAAGCGCAAGCGCCATATATTCATAGTGCAAGCACGGCTGCCAAGCCGTGGCGGCAACAACACCATGGTGCGGTAGCAAGCTGACCATGTGTTGGCTGTTGTGCTATGGATTGGCTGCCTGTAGTTACTTGCGTGTGGTCGAGCATTGTGGTGTAGGGCGTACTATGTATGTGTATGTACGTTGGTGCTTAATAGGGGTTAGTAAGCGTAGGCATTGCTTGCGAAGTAATGCGGTGCAATGAGTTTGTACAACATGGCCATCAAGGGCCACGACTTGGTGCGTCAAAGTTCGCTGATGTGGACGGTGAAATGCTTTGCGACATCGGACCACTCCCATGTTCATTGAGCATCAATCGGTTGTGTGAGTAGTGAGCACTCCAATTCTTTGTTCTAGGCATTTGGACATTTTGTACTACGTATTTTTGCTTAATTTTGCCGTCTTAATTGTTTTATTAATTTAATTTGGTTTTAATTATTTTAATAAATGTTGGAGGCTAGGCCTGGTATTTTTTAGTGGCATTTGAAAAATTTAATTTTTCCAAATAATTGGGTTTACCGGCTTAATTAATTGAATTAATTAAGATGGATGCGGAATTTATTAGGAGCTTCAATAATTAATTGCGTTAAATTACATAATCAATTAAACAACTTTTACTACTTTTAATTAGGCATGTTAATTGGATTAACGACCTAAATTAGTTACTAGTTTACGCGCTTTTTATATGAATTGTTACTTTTTTTATCGTTGTTAATAGTGAATACATGAATGGAATGTATATTCTCTCACAGGTTTTATAAAATGACAACTAGTGGGGCCCGATTATGATAGAAAATATGGATTGCGATCCGTGATGTATTTTTGTAAATCTAAATACGGTATACGAATTGTTGAGTATTTTTGTACCTTAATATATAAATTAGTCCTAACCGTAGATACTAGTATTTGCATAATTATGGTCATGCCTTGAAGACAGAGGTTTTTGGAAGACGAGGCCATGAACTTGCAAAAGCCGTGATTTGGGTATTTATACCCCTCCAAGTGGACCAATGAGAGTATGACATGTGTCGCTCTCAGAGGTGTCCAAATGGACTCCCCAGATTGACGACACGTGTCACTTAGATATGCCCCTGGGAATGGTGGCCTTCAAGGCCCAAATCCCAAGGGGAGCTGCAAAACGGCGCTGCCCTAATTCCTAGGTCATCAAACCCTACGATAGGGCACGTTTTTCTAGGACCCTATAAATAGGGATATTTCCCCAATAATTGGGATAACTTTACAATCTTGAACTTTACGTCTTAATCATTAGGACATTCATTTCTCTAAAAATAGAGAAAACCTGATCTCGAAATCCGAGAAGATACTTACTTTCCCCACGTTTTTCTCTGAATCCGTACTAACTTAATATTTGGAGGCGGACCTCTAACCATTTGGATCTCCGTTTGTTTTACAGGTACATGAGCCCTTGTCGAATCCAGTCTTCGAGTTGTAGCTTACCTTAGGGACACAAAAACACCCGAAACATTTGGCGCCATCTGTGGGGAGAGTACCTCAAAGATGGCGTCACAAGATCTACCTGTTCCTCTAGAAAATATAGTGGCCCAGTCGGACCATGTCTTTGGTGACGATGGAGACATCAAAACATAAATGGCCCACGATGGTTCCTTCATTTGTAAGTGCATCTGTTATAAAAACATGCGGGTGCGCAATGCTGACCTGGCGGGTACAAGTAGGCCCCCTAGACAGACAAGCAAGCCCTCAGGGCAGCTGGTTGATCCGTCACAGGCTGGAAAGCAGCGCAGGCAAAGAAACCCGCTTAGGCTGGATAACGGAAGTCGCTCAAGGACCGTCAGCCGACTCCTCATCCTACTCCAAAGGAAAAGTCTCGACCCCAGATCGACCTCTCAAGACTCCGTTTTCCAGGATCAGTAACATGAAAAGCCATCCGGCATGTACAGCTAGATGGTAGCAAAAAGACATTCTTTGATACTCGACATTACATTGAGCAAAAGAAGAACCAACAGATGCCAGAGTTAGCATCCACGTCGACTTATCATGATAGCTTCCAAAATAACTTTGTGAGGAACTCTCAATTAGTGTAAGGGACCCTGTCAAGCGGCCCTTTCATCCAGTCGGGACCCCACGTAATTAACTCGGCGTAGTATATGGCCAAGCCATTATACAGGCTGCCTTCTTTGCCCTACATCAAGCCTGCCTTCTTCAAAGGAGAGGCTACATATAACTACCAGCCTATGGATTGAAAGCATTGGCTACAAAACCTTAGGGAACAACCCTCTGTGTTCACTAGGGAAATAGCTGAGGCCGAATAGCCGACCAAGGTTAAAAATGTGTTGGTTGGGACCTATGATGGTACCGCCAACCTTCTGGCATACACCCACCTACTGTACTTATAGGGGTTGGATGATGCTGCATGGTGTCTTTGCTTTCTTGCTACCCTGAAGGGGATAGCCCAACAGTGGTTCAGCAATTTGCCGGCTGGTTATATCAATTGCTTCAAGACGCTTGTGATCTTGTTTTCTTCTAACATCTCTAGGAACATCCCTGCAAAGGAAACAAGACTTAATTTAGGAAATGTGTAGCAGGGGGATAGAGAAGGGTTGCGCTCCTACGTTAGGCGGCCAATCAGGTGAGAATCCAGATCTAAGGACTGTCTGACGAGGTGGCTTATACAGAATTTTTCAAAGGTCTGAAGGACGGGTTGACATTCAAGTTCGATATCGTTTGCAAGAAAACCTTCACCCTCTAAGGAGCCCTAATGGTAGCGGAAGAGTATTGTAGGGAATATTTCAAGAATCCCACACTTAAGCCCCACTGTGATCATACACTTAAGTATGGTGGCGTCCAAAAGGGAAGGAAGCTAGGGTAAAAGAGTCGCTAAGAAGTTTTAGGAACTTGTAAACTGTTTACAGGGTGAAGGTTACACCCCTTCACGATCCATAGATCACTAACTCAATAGTGGTCTTGAACCATGACTGGATATTCGGGGATGAAGGTACAAATCAAACCTAAATGATATTCAACCTCCTCTAATAATAGACCTCTAATTTATTCTTCTCATATTCATGTGCGCATTCTAACTAACATACAACCAATATATTAACCCTAAACTTGTTTAATCTATGATGGTTGAATATTAATGCACAAACAAATCTATTATTGGTGATCACTTGAATTATAATCACATTAACCTAAACAAGATTATTAATTATCTTATTAAACGTGATTACAAGTACAAATTCCCTTTAAACATGCATAAAAGGCGTAATCAAGAAATAACAATAATAATATATATAATATCAAGCAACAATCATCATCAAAATAATAATATTCATGAGCTCAAAGCATAATAATAATAGCAAGATCCTAGGAATGATACTAACAAGATTAATAACAAACCCTGGCATGTCTCTAAGCATTAAAGATCAAATCTTCATCCCTAACATGTTACTAACATGATATTAGAAAGAAATAGGAAGCATCATACATGATATTCGAAATTTTAGTTATTATACTAAACACGATACTAGGAATTAAAATAATCAAAGCATGATTTTCTATATCAAAAAAATGATTAAAGTAAATTAAATTATTTACTTGGATGCCTCGTATCACTTTCTAATAAAAAAAATACACGAGTTAGTAACTTTTCACATCTAGGGTGAAGGCAACTTTGAACTTTACTAGGTGTGTCTGAACTAATGTATGAAGAATTTTGTAAAAGGGAAGGTTTAGAAAAAGAATAGAGAGAGAGTAAGCTTCTAGCTTTTAGCGAGAAGAGAATAGAATTAGATGATAGTTTATGATTGTTAATGAAAACGGGGAGATACGACCCCTATTTATAGAAAAATAGTCCGGAAACGACAGAAAATACTTCAGGTACTGTACGGAATAAAACTGGCATCCGTCGCCAGGTAACAGACATCAGCGCCAGGCGACAAACATTAACGCCAGGCGACAGACTCCATTGTTTGGCGCTAATTAAAAGATAAAATGCACTTTGTACGGAATCCTTTTCCTAACATGATTTAGTAGCAAATTCCATGTTTATCATATTAAAATCAAATTTATCATAAAACACTTTTTTTTTCCAAATAAAAGTCATAAAATATAATTATCAATCCTAATTCCATTAGAATTTAAAAGAACCTTCTGGATTATTCTATAAGATTAAAATCAATCCTAATAACTTGAATAATAATTAATAGGCCCTCCTCTAGATCATTGGGCCACATATAAAATTTATTTCAAGCCCAATTTTGTATTTAGGCCATAACTTCCTCATTATTCAAAGAAGTTGGGCTCATAATATATCGTTGGAAATCTCTATTCGAGCCCAATCCAATTATACTATTATTGAAACCTTATCATGGACCAAACTAAATTGGACTGGCTATTTTCATAAATAAAGTATAAAAAGAAGTATTTCAAAAACCAGAAAGAGATATATTTTAATAAAAACAAGCACATCACTAAACTTTTCACACATTCACTTCGTTCGATAATCAAATAACGTGAAAGGTATTCATCACTGGGTTTGGTTTCGGGGAGATACATTTGGGTGTCTGATCCGTGTCATTTATGGCACCTTTAGGCTATGTTTTCTTTATATTTCTATGCTCCTTTGTAGTCGTTTATGTCGTGTTTTTAGAGAATAATGCTCGATTCGCGTGTTTTTGTGTTAGTTTAGAGAAATGCATGCTTTTAATGGCTTTCTTATCATTTTATTCATTTCTCGGCTATTTCTCTTGCTTCTCCGTTTCTTAGTCTTGTTTTGTAGGTACGTCGCGGGCTATATGCATGGGAATTGAAAATAGCACCCACTAGGATCAATATGCACTTTTCAGAATTGAATTTGAGTTTGAAACAAAGGAAAACGAAGGATTGCAAAGTATCAAATAGGACCTTTGTTCATTGTTTTAGTCATATCTCAAGTTCTACAAATCGGATTAGGGTGATTCAAGTTGGGTTGAAAACTAGACTTTAAGAGCTTTCCAATGATAGGTCGCACGCCTTCATACGATTCTTAGGTCGGAAGTTACAGCCTTCTGAAGTTGGCCCTGGAAAACTGCCGCGGGCGCGGGGTTGCTGCAGCTCCAAAACTGCCGTATTTGGGCAGTAAGCACCCGCGGTTGTCCCGAGGGCTCTCCGAGGGCGTGGGCCTTGGCCCCACGGGCGCGGGCTTGGGCCGCGGGCGCGGCTATCGGGGTGTCCGTTCCCCTCCGCGGGCGCGGCCGATTTATCCGCGGGCGCGGGTTTCTGGGTCTTTTACGATTTTAAGCTTCTTTTCTCCTTTTGCTTATATAGTTTTTGGTTTCCTTTATTATTCATTCATGTAATTCTTTAGTTTTAGAATAGTTTTCTCTCTCTTAGGTTGAGAGCTTCTCTCTCTAGATTAGGCTAGATTAGGAGTAGTTTTAGAGAGAGAAAGTGAGGAATTTCAATGGTGATTGAGAGATTGAAGATGCAAGTGTGAAAATTGTGTTGGAGATCTTCTTAATTATCAATGAGCATTTCTAAACTCTATCTCATTCAATTACTTTGTTTAATTTGATGTTTGTTTGGTTTGATTTTGATATTTGATGTTTGATTAGAGTAATTGTTCTTGATATTTTGTTGATTCTTGTTCTCTATAGTTGATAGTTGATTTGATGATGTTGTTTGAGTAGTTGTTGGCTAGGAATTGGGTGAAACTTGTATGATTGATTAATTGTGATTAATTTTGGAATTGTGTTGATTAATTGTTGAGATTAAAGTGATTAATGAAGGTTTGCATGTGTGTAATTCAATTAGGCCTTGAGAATTATGCTAGATTGCATTGTAATTGCTAATGACACGAACAATTGATTTAGGGATTGCAATTGTCTATTGGTTTTGATTGTGATTCTCTTGATTTGTTATTCATAGTGAACCCTAGCTTAACAATTTGGAGATAGCTCTTTGATTCCAATTGATTGCTCTTTTCATTAGTCCTCACAACCTTTGATTGGCATACTCTTCCAAGTTGTTGCAATTGACATGATTACTTGTTGATCCCCGTTCCTAGTGTTTTATTTCCTTGGTTACTTGTTTTGTTAGTTGTTAGTATTCTCTCTTACCTTCGTCTTCGACCTAGCTTAGGCGCATAATTGAAAGTGCTTGAACATTACCGTTCCTTTGGGTTCGACCCTTGACTTGCCTCTATACTCGTATTTAGGTTTGTTAAGTGTTTATAAATTTAGTTTGACCGAGGGAAGATTAGATAACGACCTAGTTTTCCCCTTGTCAAAATGGCGTCGTTTTCTTGAAATTTTGATGACGATGGTTTCTCTAGGTCTTTGTATATAATTTGTATCTAAGTGTTTTATTGGTTGCTTTTGTTTGGAAGTTACTAACAATTTCATTTTGTATATATAGCCTTTTTCTTTAACTCACCTTGCTCGTAGCCTATGCTTTGGATTGCGGAACCTTTTGGAGATGCACATTCCTACTCCTTGGGTACTTTAATTTAGAGCGGATGCTTGGTGAGGCCTTTCTTATTTTACCTTTTTATTTTCACTTCTTCATTTTCTTGGTTGCTTAGATTAAGATTTGATTTAGGAGAAGTTGAACGGTTCGAGGATGTATGATTTTAACACCTAGTGTGTTTGGGGTCTTTGGCGATGTGGCCATTAGACCGCTTGTATGTCGATTGGGATAAACGTGTTATGATTGCATCTTTGCTCTTTTCCTCTTTCCCTTTCTTGTCCTTGTCTAAGTTTCCCATTCTTTTCTTTTCTTTTCTTTCCTTTTCTTTTAATCTTGTTTGTGTGCATAACTTTTTGAGGCTTTATTTTCACTCTTTCTCTTTTTGAAAATTAGACTTGTATGCACTGGACTTTTGCTTTTGAATAATGGTCTTCTTAGGTAATAATGGTATGCACGGTTTGAGATTATGTTTGGTTGATTCTAGGATAAAGCATGCTAAGATAGTTGTCTAGAACTAGGGGGATCATGAAACCGGATTCTACTCATTTGTGGCATGTTGGTAGTTGCTCCCTATCTTTGATTTGACACCCTTAGTGAGTCTTTGCTACAACCATGTGAGATTTATATTTGTTCAAGCTTTCATCATACTCTTGCATGAGCGGCATGGATCCTTGATTTTCGCAAACCTAATCTAGAATCTTAGCGTATGATTCCTAAGACCGTGACCGAACTACCTAGGGAGGACAAAGGCAAGTTTTTCGGGGAGGTAATTTTCTCTTTCTAGGATAGTCACTTTTTGGTTTGGGATACATTTGCCTACTTGTTACCCCTTTGAACCCTTTTTCCTTTTTTTTTTTTCAAGCCGCATAATTAGATATCTTGAGCCTTTTGTTTCGTTCTCCTTCTTTTTGGTTTTTGTGAAGCAAGGGTCAATGTTTGGTGATTGTGGTCTATGAAGTTGGGGTTTGGTTCGAATTGGTACACGTAATTGAGTTGTTTATATTTGGTAAATAATGGCAAATGCTTATGTAAAACCCGTCCTTAGTAAAAAAAGGGCAAGGACTAATGCTTTTAAGGAGTTCAAGGAAATTCAAACAATTTTATTAATGAGAAAATTCAAAAAAATAAATAAAAAATAAATAAAAATAAAAAAATAAAAAAAATTTGAAGTGTCTTTCTCCTCTCTATGCATTGAGGACAATGTTTCTTTTAGCTTGGGGGGAAAGCGCTTGCGCTTTTTGTTCTAATGATTGTAGATTGTTGCTTTGAATAAGCTTGGGGGTGTTAATACGTTTTTGTTTGGTGATTACTTAAGTTTGGTGTTGAGATTTGGCCGGTCTTTGCTTCACAATTTAGGATAACCACCAAATTTTAAATTTTAAGCCTACCTTAACCCTTCTTGCCTTACGTTACAACCTTGGGGAAGACCTTTGGACCTAGGAGTTGAGTCTTTCATCGGTGGAGGGAATCATAGGTTGTAGACTAAGGAAAGGGGATGCGAAATCAAGATGTCGAGTCGCCCAAAAATTTGATCCTTTTCCGGTTCCTTCGCGGAATCTATGAGATGCTCACTAAGGGGAGTCGTGAGATTAGTAGGGGGAACGCGGTAAGACCGTTTGGGATGAAAGTGGAATGTGATAACTAGTTCCTATGCTTAGCATATTTATGTTTCAATCAACCTTAGGTATCTTATAACGTGCATACCATAATTCTCTTTAGAAAGGTTGTTATTCATTTGAATTATAGTCTCTTTGTAAAGTCCATTTCGTAAAGATTTTGTTTCCTTTTTCCTCTTTCTTTTCCTTCTCTGGTTTGCCTCTTGGGGGTTTGGTGGAGAGTTATGGGTAAACTCTTAGGATACCCTTACGAGAGCATCACTCGTCCTCTAGAGCGATCTAGGGGTTTAAATGGCTTATTGTAGCTAAAAACAACCGTGATTCCTACGACAGTGAGTCTTAGTGTAAATTCTCGCCCCTCTTTTTCTTTTTGCTTCGAATAAGCCCTTCTTATTCCTTTTAGCCTTTGTTTTGCTCGGGAGGAGCAAAAGTCTAGCTTGGGGGAATTTGATGAGTGTCATTTATGGCACTCATAGGGTAGTCTTTTAGGGTTATTTCTTTCCCCTTTTCATACTTTCTTCTCTTATTTTTGGTCCTTTTTCCTTTAGTTTCTCTTTTCCCTCTTTTCTTTATGATTCTCGTGTTTTTATCGTGTTTTCCTTTATTTGTCTCTTTTTCCCTTTTATTTCCTTTCTTTGTGTACTTGTGTAGGTATTGTGAGAATCACTTTGGCAAAGGATTCAATTTGGGACTTTAATGATCAAGCAAGGAAGAAGCATTTGGCTAGAGAGGGCTTGGAGAGGCCTCGGAGAGGTTTCCAAGGCAATCCAGCAGGCCGCGGGCGCGGGTCATCTTGCCGCGGGCGCGGGCCCATGTTACTCAAAATTGCCAAAACTTGGCAGGAACTTGCCGCGGTTGCCCTGCGGGCTCTCCGCGGGCTCGGGTAAAATGGAGAGGTCGCTCCATTCAGAGAGACCGCGGCCCCCTGATCAGGCTTTGGGAGCAGGGGATTAGCCGCGGGCGCGGGTTTCACTGCCGTGGGCGAGGATCTCTGTTGCCGCGGGCGCGGGGTCTGCCCAGATAGCCCGCGAAGGGTTTCGTACCCATTTTTCCGCGGGCGCGGGTCTATCGAAAGAGGGCGCGGGAGCTGCCAATTTCTTCTTTGCTTATAAATAGAATTGTATTTCCTTTTTGAAGGGGACTTTTGATAATTTGTCATTAGCTTAGTTTTAGAGAGAGAATCTAGAGAGAAGTTCTTGGTTTTGGATTTGTAACTCAACATTTGACCAATCAAGTTTGGATTTCTTCATTTTCAATCATCAATATTAGTGAGAATCTCTTCCTTCTTTCATCTTTTACTTACTTGCTATTTGATTTTTGCTTGTTACTTGTTCTTCTTTGGATTTGAATTTGATATTGTTGATTATTTTTTATTTCTCTTAGATTTTGATATAGAAATGAAGATTAAAGCACTTTCTAGTTATTTGTTCTTGAATTTCACCATGATTAGTGAGTAGATTAGTTGCTAGGGAAAGGGGGAAGCATGTTTGATTAATGAAATTGCTAGTTGATGCTCTTTGATTGATTGATTTCTTGCAATTAAATTGGTTTTACATAGTTTTGCATGTGATTGATTAGACTAGGAGTGATCAACCTATAAGATTAATCTAGATTGCTTTGCAACTCTTAATGACATGAACAATCGAATTGAAAGTTGCTCTAATTGATTGGGTTTGCTTGTGATTCTTCTTGATTTGCCTTTCATAGTGACACCTAGATTGGCCTATAGGAGATAGCATTTGAACTCTCTTGATTGCTACTATTGTTTGTCCATTGCAATACTTTAATTAATTGATTGAGCTCTAAACTAGCATTATCATTGAACTTGCATGTGGAACCCATATCTCTAGTGTTTAGACCTTTGTTTTACTTGATTAGACTTGCTTTATTTTACCATAGTGCCAACCATAATATCAACTCCATCTTCGAGGTAGCTTGACTTAGACTCTAGTTTTCATCATTGCATTCCCTAGGGATCGACCCTTAACTTGCCCTATATTCATATAAGGTTGGTTAGGTGTTTACAAATTTTATTTGACTTGGGGAAAGGGTAGATAATGACATACATTTTCCCCCTTGTCAGTGTCTACAAAAGCACCCACTTTAACTGAGTTTGGAGAAACACAAGTTTCGGAAACAAAAGTCAAAGTAGCGATAGGAACGGAGAATGATTCAGAACGTTCTGCGATCCTAATTCATTCTTGTAACGCCAATACCTGCAAACTAGCGTTTTTTATTCAGATAAAAGATTTAAGAAACGCGTATCTTGCACCGTCGAACACACGTCTCTAGAGTAACTGATTTTGTTTGATGATCTTCCTCAAGCTAGGGGATATCGCCTGAAGACTGCTCCTCTTGTCGCTGCCTTCAATTTATGTTGTGATAGTCTTCCACATCTTAGGGAACACCATCGAAGATAACTCCGCTTGTAGCCATCTTCTATTGTTTATAACAACTCTCCACATCTTAGGGGACGTCGTCGAAGGTGACTGCTTGTAGCCATCTTCAGTTTTATTGCTGTTGATGTTGTTTTCGTGCTACGCCGCTGTTGATGTTCACTCGTCTCTGAACAAAAGAGCTTCTTTTTTGAGGAATATTCACTCGTCTCTAAACAATGGAGCTTTGGTAGGATGCCCACGCGTCTCTGAAGAAAAGAGCTTGATCATATGTCCACGCGTCTCTGAACAAAAGAGCTTGATTAGAATGTCCACGCGTCTCTGAACAAAAGATCTTTAATATGTCCACACGTCTCTAAACAAAAGAGCTTGATACTTGAATGATTATTGAGATCGTTCGGTTGGCTGCGAACAGGAGCTTTGCTGAATGATTGTATCTTGTAAAAATAAAAAGATTGCCAAAAGACTTTGCTAGTGTTTTTCTTATGGTTGACCTAAGGTGATTGACTGACTAGACACTACAACAGAAGCGGGTTTAGCGGCATTTAATTAGTGCTTCAGTGTATAAATGCCGCTAAAACATGTAGCGGCATTTATAGCATTCCCGCTAGATCCAGGAAAACGTTTGGCGGGATGTTATTTTTATTCAGCTAAAAGGTCAAATAAATGCCGGTAGAAGCCCTATTTTATATGGGCCCATAGCCATGATCTATTTGATATACCAATGAATTTTCTTATGTACCTTTACAAATAAATTATTATTTTTTTATTTTTATTCTAAGATATAACTACTAGTTTATAGAAAAAAGGCCAACATTTTAAAAATACTTGAATATATTTAATAGTTATATCATCCAAAATAACACTTAAATTACATTTTTTTATATTGTTGATCGTCAATTCAAGTACACAATAATTATAAATACAATTACACATGATGTTAATCTACACCTCTAGCTCTAATTGTGCTCTTAATAACTTCCCAAAAGAGATATATTCTCAAAATAATGTCATTAAACCATCACAACTAATAGTGAAATCCTACCCTGGCCACTTGATCAAATTTACCTTAAAAGCAAAGATAGATAATATTTTATTAATAATAATGTAATGGGCAAAAGAATACAAGGGAATTGTGAATATTGTTTAAGATTCCAGCATAATGTTTTTGCAATGTAATGACATTTTAGACTACTACCCCTAATTAATGTACTCTACATAAAAACTTACAGTAACAACAACTAACATCATGACTTTAAGAAGATCTGCAAAAATTTGTAAATGAACAAGTGCAGGATGGTTATATTATGTGCTTTTGCTGTGATGTTTTTTTACCGAAAGCATAAATACTCTTTCCTATTTAACTTTTATAATTCATTAAAAAAAATTATCAAGATTTTTATCAATTGCTAAGGATAACTGATGTTATTTTAATAATAAGAAATGGTTAATAAGGAATAAAACTTTACTAAGCAAGTCTTTGTATCTAACCAGGGAAGACATACTATAGTTAGATGAAACACATAAAGTGGAAAATCGAATCTAATTTAGAAAGCTCACCATATTCTTCTTTATCAATCAACTCATTTTCCTAAACAAAGCAAACACCTATATCATGCAATGGTCTGAAAAATTTCAAGAAAAATCACAAATAACCTAAGTACTCATTTTATTAGAAGATATTTCACAATTCCATAATAAATTTGTGCCGCAATCACAAATGTAACTATCACACAATGAAGAATATATATGGCTACATTTAATAGTGAATTATTCATTAATATGCTACAATCAAACAAGGTGAAAACTAATTAAGAAAAGGGTAACTGAAAAAGCTGACAATATAAATTGTTAATACGAAGCATAAAATATAGATAATTATATTTAACATATACCTGATCACAGAGTATTCTCATTGAGAATTCTTCTACCTAGCAACAACGCTTTTTAACATTTTAAGCTCTTCTTTCATTTGAGCTTGAGATTCAGCATTGTTCTTCTATGACTGTTCAAACTTTTGTTGCACTCTCTTGAGTTCGCACTCCAAAAACTCATTTTTTTTCTTCACATATGTCGTGATCATCCTCAAGTTGTTCCCTTTCTTGATTAGATGAAATGTAAGCCAGAGTTTTTGGACATCTACCGAGACTACGAACTTGGCCTTTTTTTCAGGGCCTACAACTACATTCATCACTTGTATGTCACCCTCCCATGCAACCTTGCCATTTGTTTCCTCAACACCATTTGGGAGCTCATTAACTTTTCAGTTATCATTTCTAGTTGAACATTAAAGATGTAAATACTCACAAGCAACTAATTACTGTTATATATTACATAATTATAAATGCAATTTTAGGAGTCAAAATAGGAAATTATTGTAGCTTGATACTACCCTCATAATTCCACATTTAAAATATTTAAAATAGAGCATGCTTACCACAGCTTGTTTTGATTTTTCATCCATTGGTGATGGTACAATCTTACGTTCCTTATGAGTATCCAAGAATACCATAGCTCTGGATGGTATAACCCCATCAATAGTCATGCCAAAATTTTTTTGAAATTTTTAATTAATTTGATATGCTCAACACAAAATGACAATCATTTAAACAAGCATCACGCAAATACCGATGCCCAAATAATGGTCTTTCCAAAAGTCCAATTCAGAAAGTCAAGAATCTGTATTGAAGGACCATTATTTGTCGATGGAGTGCTCATGTTTTCATCATAAGCTGCTTAAGTTTCTACATATTCATGAGATTGAAGAGTTATAGTTCGAGGCTTCTTTCGTCTTCCCATATGCATTGAAATCTGTAAGATACAACATTGAACTTATATAGAAGTTAACATGGTATTAAAAGCTAAATACAAACACTTATACATAAATATCAATTTTAAATAATTCAAAACATTGAAAAGTATACATCACATGAAAAACATCAACAAGTACACATTGCAGCAACTAAATTATGTCATCATACAATACACAAATGACAAATTTAATACATGGGAGAAAAATCATCCATTTAAATCCCAATCTTCTTCTTCGCTGTCTTCCATATAATCATCTACATAAGTCCTTTCAAAAGATTGAAGATCATCAATTTCTGTAGATATATCTTCATTTAACGCCATAATTTGAGATTCATTTCCCACAAAAACAGCATTATTGTCTTGGAAACCATCATCTCCTACATTATAGATATCCCTAGGTTTTATAGGTATTGGAACACACCACTGAAATTCCCTAGGATCCTGAATATATATGACTTGCTGAACATGGGACGGGAACACAAATGGTTCATCATTTAATCTATAACCAGTATGTATTAGAAGCTGAAAGTTAACCAGTGTGCAACCCAATTTTCTTGCTTTACTCCTTTCCCTTAAACAACATCCACCCAATCACACCTAAACAATACAACCTTGAAATCTCCAAAATAATCTAGCTCAATAATATCAGTAACACGACCATAATAAACAACATCTCCTAGTAAAGGCTTGTGTCACTAGAACTTGCATAGCTATGTGTCTTTGCAACAACCATAACTCCACTTTTTTGAGTATTCACATCCTTCTCATACTCTTTGGTTCTAAATTTATATCCATTATTCACATCAAAAGCATGAAATTTCCTTGCAATTGGATTGGGACCTCGTGCAAGTAATTGGATAAGACTTGTGATTTTCCCTTTCGTAGCATTTTCTGAGTTGTTAACCTATTTAGAATTCAATAAGAAAAATAATTAATAAATTTAATATATAGAAACTAAAATATCAATATCTTACTATATATATCAAAATATAAAATGCACACATAAGCTAGTAACCAGTCACCAAATTCTTCACTATGCATTCGCTCTTTTTCAAGTTGAGATGCCCGTCTCCTTCGAGTTAATTATTCTATTAATGTGAGCAATGTAATCCCTGCATAGTTTGAATATGATTAGATATCTAAATATTCAATAGTTAAATTATTACTTTGCTATTTAACTTCTTTAAAGAATCAAGATTTGAATCTTCGTAATTGAAAAGTACATATCGATGTAAATGTTTTGAAATCTTTTCCTCTAGTTTGAATCCTTGAACACTCCCATACGGCTTTCCATCAACATGAATTATGCTCGACCATATTTCATAATCAACTAGAGTTTCTCCATCAGCATTGTTACGTTTATGATCTGTTTCCTCGACTCCTTTCAAGTACCTTGAACAAAAGATAAGACATTCATCGGCAAGATATGCTTCCGCAATTGAATCATCGGGCTGAGATTTGTTTTGTACATATGACTTCAATGTTTTCAAGTACCTAAGAAAAAAAAACAATTAATAATATTTATTGCACAATTATATATACTAGAAACAAGAAGGTTTTTAAAAATAATAACAATTACCTTTCAATTGGGTACATCCATCAATAATGAACCGGTCAGCAACTTTGGCTTCATGGCAAGATGCATGACCAAATGCACAATGATAGTGAAAAATGAAGGTGGAAGTATCTTCTCTAGGGAGCAAAAAGTTTTTGCCACCTTTAACTCAAGCATGTCAAACTCACCAACAATAAGAGACTTCCCACATAATACCCCAAATATACTACATAATTCAATCAAAACAGAAGCTACTTTGTCATCGATATTTCCTCTCAAAGCAACTGGAAGAAGACATTGCATAAGTACATGGTAGTCATGACTTTTGAGTCTACTTAATGTATGGTGTTCTTCTGAATACAACGGGCTATGTTAGATGCATACCCATCAGGAAATTTTACCTTCTTTAACACATTAAGAAAGTGCTTCTTTCTTTCTTTGCTCAAATGAAAACAAGCTGGGGGCAGAAACCACTTTCCATACCCACGTTTTTTAGGCCATAATTTCTTCCTTATTTTTAGATTTTTAAATCACGCCTAGCCTTCAAATTATCTTAAACATTTTTTCAGTATTCAACAACGTGTAGACAATAATGTCACATACATTTTATTCTACATGCCTAACATCAACATTATGACGCACTAGATTAAACTCCCAATAAGGTAGTTTAAAAAAATGCTAATTTTTTCCATGTCTTATCACAAACACCGTCAAGTGGGTCATTTTTCCTGAAGTGAAATTGATGTTTTTAAGTTGCTCCAAGATTTGTGACCCTAAAGGTGGCCTAGACTTTGTTGCATCATCTAAGAATCGATGATGGTCCATGAAGCAAAATTTTCTACCATATTTCAAGCTATGAGCTTTGAAATTCATATAACAAGAAGGACATCCATATTTTCCATTAATGTTCCAGCCAGAAAAATTTCCAAGTGTATGAAAATCATTTATTGTCCACATTAGTGCTGCGCGTAGTTGAAAAACTTTGCTGCTTGAGGCATCATATGTAGCAACCCCATTTTCCCATAAACTAACCAATTCTTCTATAAGGGGCTGTAAATAAACGTCTATGCAATTTCCTGGAGATCTTGGACCAGGAATAAGTAATGACAATATGAAGTTTTCCCTTTTCATGCATAGCCATGGTGGTAAGTTATATGGTGTAAGAATAACAGGCCAAATACTATACCTACTATCCATTTTACCAAAAGGATTGAAACCATCAGTTGCAAGCCCTAATCACACATTACTAGGTTCATCACCAAATTCAGGGAATTCTACATCAAAATTCTTCCAAGATTCATAATCAACAGGATGTTTTAAAACACCTTCTTCAATTTTGCGTTCTGTTTTATGCCATGTCATATCATTTGATAATTTACATGACATTAATAACCTTTGTAGCCTTGGCTTTAAAGGAAAACATAACAGAACTTTCATGGGAATAGGCTTCTATTTTTTCCTTACTCAGATTGATGTATCATCATCAACATTCCTTTCAACTTCCTTCCATCTTGAAGCACGGCATATACGACATTCATTAGCATCTGCATATTCCTTCCAAAATAACATACAATAATTAGGGCATGCATCAATTTTCTCATATGTGAGACCCAAACCCTCAATTATCTTTTGCGACTCTTGTAATGAATTTGGTAAACTCTCGCTTTTTGGGAGAGCGCCTTTAACTAATTTAAGAAGCACTTAAAGGATTTTTTTAGACTAACCGAATCGACACTTAATGTTGTATAGGTGTAACAAAAAAGAAAGTCGACTGTATCTTTCACAGCCCGAATAAAGTTCTTTATCAGCATCTATCCATTAGAAACTTAATAAACTTCTCCACATCAGGATGAGGATTACTGCTATTTGCAGTAACATTTTTTTCATTATTCTCAAAATCCATTAATGGAGATTCATTGGATATTTAAAAAAAAAAACACATAACATTTCCATCATATCTTCTCCTCCATCATTATCAACAGAAGACTCTTGAATTTCACTCATATTTCTTTCTAAACTTTGATGGTTCGATTATCAACTGATTATTTATTAATTATTTCAATTTTTTTAAAGATAAATTGATAGGTTGTATTTATAATATAGAAGCTTATGTTATTTAAATTTCAAAATCTATTAAATAAAATACCTCTTTAAAAATATTAAAATAAAAAAAGAAGAAGAAGAAGACATCATTATGCATTTAGGTGGAAATTTTTTTATTATGAGAGTGACATATGGACAGTGATGACATCAACAAAGTTTTATTTTAGTAATAATTAATAGATAACTCAATCCAAAAATTTCTCATGTTAACTGGTTAGTTTGTGTTGACTATAACATTAGAACTCATTATGATTTGACTAAAATGATTTTTTCACTCGAACAAAACTCAATCCGAACCAATATGTAGAATTGTAGGGCAAAAGTTGACGGACGGATAAATTTTGTAATTATTTTTCTTTTGTTTAATTATTATTATGGGCATAAGGTGTTAGAAGACCATCTCAACCGAAAGCTTAAACTAATGGTTGAGGCCCAGGAATATGGTTTATACTCTATCACTCCCCCTCACATTATTAATTCCACTTTAAAGGAGGGGAGGATGAAATTCGAACCCATAACCTTTGTGTCACGCTGGCTCCGATACCATGTTAGAAGACCATTTCAACCAAAAACTTAAGCTGATGGTTGAGGCCCAGGAATATGTTTATATTCTATTATAAGGGTTGCAAGCTAAGATGCAACCAATATTTACCTTGAGATTACAAGGTGAATTTTTAACAATATCTCCGTACAGTAGGAAATAGGGAATTTGGAAGGGTACTCCGTACAGGTGAAAATGTAAAAGAAAAATGAAAAATAGCGTGAAAAACATGAGGTAGAAAACGAGAAAGGGGAAAAAAAAAGTAGTTTTCGTTTTCTCCGTCCGCTCCAGCGTTAAGAGTCGTGAGTTGGTCCCCCTGTGGCTCCCCACTCTCCCTAAATTGAAAACAAACAGAAAACTCACCAATATACTCACCAATATACTCTTGAATTTCACCCATATTTCTTTCTGGAATTGATGTAGACTTTTGAAAACGACAAGTACTTTGTTTTCCCCCTTTCTCGTTTTCTACCTCGTGTTTTTCACGCTATTTTTCATTTTCCTTTTACATTTTTACTTGTATTGAGTACCCCTTCCAAATTCTCTATTTCCTACTGTACGGAGATATTGGTAAAAATTCACCTTGTAATCTTAAGGTAAATATTGGTTGCATCTTGCAACCCTTAAAATAGAATATAAAATTATTCCTGGGCCTCAACCATCAGCTTAAGATTTTGGTTGAAATGGTATTCTAACATGGTATCGGAGCCAGCGTGACACAAAGGTTATGGGTTCGAATTTTATTCTCCCCTCCTTTAAAGTGGAATTAATTATGTGAGGGAGAGTGATAGAGTATAAAACATTTTCCTGGACCTTAACAATCAGTTTAAGCTTTTGGTTGAGATGATCTTCTAACACCTTATGCCCATAATAATAATTAAACAAAAGAAAAATAATTACAAAATTTATCCGTCCGTCAACTTTTGCTCTACAATTCTACATATTGGTTCGGATTGAGTTTTGTTCGAGTGAAAAAATCATTTCGGTCAAATCGTAATGAGTTCTAATGATATAGTCAACACAAACTAACCAGTTAACGTGAGCAATTTTTGGATTGAGTTATCTATTAACTATTACTAAAATAAAACTTTGTTGATGTCATCACTGTCCATATGTCACTCTCATAATAAAAAAATTCCCACCTAAATGCATGATGATGTCTTCTTCTTCTTCTTCTTCTTTTTTTTTTTTTTATTTTTTTTTTTTTTTAGAGCTATTATATTTAATAGATTTTGAAATTTAAATAATAGAATCTTCTATATTACAAATACAACCTATCAATTTATCTTTAAAAAATTGAAATAATTAATAAATAATCAGTTGATAATTGAACCATCAAATTTCAGCGGTTATATCAGTTGTTGGTTTTCCTCAAGCATGGAAAACATTATTGGTGGATTTTTCTTCAAGTATAGACAACCGCCAAGTCGGTTTTCCTCAAGCATGTAAAACATTATCGGTGGATTTTTTTTTCAAGTATAGAAAACCGCCAAGTCGATTTTCCTCAAGCATGGAAAGTGTTATCGGTGGTTTTTTCTTCAAGTATAGAAAACCGCCAAGTCGGCTTTCCTCAAGCATGGAAGCATTATCGGTGGATTTATTCCAGTATAGAAAAACACCAAAATTATATGTCGACTTTCCTCAGCCATGGAAAGTATCATCCGGTAGGTTTCTTCAGACTTAGAAAGCTACCAAGTTCATTAATCGACTTTCCTGAGGCATGGAAATTATTTCAGCGAAACATCGTTCGGTGGATTCCTTCAAGCATAGGAAGCTACCAAACTCATTTGTCACCGATACATTTGTGTCGGATACGTATTCTATCCTTTTACTCTTTTATCTGTAGAACTAACATTTTTTTGCAGGTATCGGCGTATACAGAGTGACTTAGGATCGCATAACGTCTTAAATCATTCTCCGTCCCTATCAACTACTTTGACTATCGTTTTTTAAACTGACGTTTCTACAAACTTAGTCAAAGTGGGGGCTTCTGTAGACACCTAAAAATGTCTTCCCATAGATAAACCCGATGATGAACAATCTTTCACCGCCATTAATAGTCGGAGTCAGTATTTAATCCCAATAGTGCTTAAAAATCTTATTTAGTTAAATTCAGTATTTGAATAGTCCATGGATCAGTCTTGATGTTTAGTCAAAGCATAGTTCATATTTAATTTTGAACCAAACCATTTTTATTTTATTTATTATCCTTTATTTTATTATTTTGGCCCAACCCTTTTTATTTTATTTATTTTTTTTTGGCCCAATTAATAAATAATAAATTAGAAATGGCCCGAAATTATCAATCGACACTTAAAAAGGCTGAACGAAATTAGGGTAAAAATGATTTTCGACGGAAAAACGGACTCCAGATTCCTGCGTCACGACATTAAGACCCTTGTCACGGGATCCAGTACCGCGCCACGGTGGGATTCCTCGTTGTAGGGAATATTTCAAGCATTATCCCTAACTTGAACCCCACTGTGATCATACACTAAAGTACGGTGGCGTCCAAAAGGATAGAATTTAGAGCAAAAGAGTCGCCAACATGTATTAGGAACTTGTAAACCGTTCACGAGGTGAAGATTACACCCCTTAACGCAGGAGATTGTCAACTCCAATAGGTCTGGAACCAATACTGGTAGTTCGGGGATGAAGGTACAAATCCAACCTAAAAGAGATTGAACCTGCTAGGTGTGTCTAGTGCTAATGTATGAGGAATTGTGTTTGTAAAAAGCTAAGCTTAGAAAGAGAGAGAGAATCAAGAGTTTCTTGATGAGAGTTGGTGATTGAAAAAGGGGAGATATGACCTCTATTTATAGAGAAAAAAGAGGGTCGAAGAATAAGAAAAGAATCCGAATTCTAATCGAAATAAAACTTGATGGACAACAGTTTTTGCAGATGTTGTTTTTATCATATATTTTGATCCTTAAGTCAAAATAAGGCATATAATATGTCGTTGGAAAACTCTAGACGGCTAATTTCCAATACAATTGGAATAAAATTAAAATCTTTTGTAGGTAAAAATATATGACCAAAATAGAAGGACGGGTGTCAGTTTTGTATAGAGTTTCATATTCCATTCATATCTTTTTCGTTATAACTCGGATTTAATATTATAATATATCATTGGAAATATAATTTCAAGATCTATCCAACCACATAAAATTTGGATAAAGGTTATGAGGCGTGAAAATAAAATCTTAATATATTCCACTTTGTACAAAACAAGAATTCTAAACAGGAGTAGTTTTATTCAATTTCAAACTCTTTGAAACATAATTATCAATCCTGACTCCATTAGGATTTAAAAGAACCTTCTAGAGTATTTTAGAACACTATAATCAATCCTAATAGCTTTAAGAATGATAATTAATAATAAGCCCTCCTCTACATCATTGGGCCACATATAAAAACCAAATCGAGCCCAATTTAGTATTTTGGCCATAACTTCCTCATTATTCATCGGAATTGGGCTTATAATATATCGTTGGAAAGATCTTTTCAAATCCCATCCAAATAAACAATTATTGGACCCTTATCATGGACCAAAATAAACTAGAATGCACGTTTTTAATAAATAAGGTAAGAAAAGAAATATTTTCAAAAAAGAAAGAAGAGATATTTTAATAAAAACATCCTCATCACTAGACTTTTCACACTTTCGCTGTGTTCAATAATCAAATGACTTGAAAGGTATTTATCACTGGGTTTGGTTTTGGGGAGACACATTTGGGTGTCTACAACCGTGCCACGATGCCTGTGATGTGATAAGGGGCATCTCTGTGTCCTTTCCACGTAAACCCTTCATGCGTTTTATCCCCACGTACCCTAATTATTTCCCGCGTCTGATGAGTGTCATTTATGGCACACGTTTGGATTCTTTTAGGGTGAATTTCATGCTATTTTATAGCTCAATTACTTAGCTTTTCCTTAATTTTACTCGTTATATCTTTTAGTTTGCATTTTCTTAGTTTGATTTCTTTCTTTATGCATTTCTTGGTTTATTTTGTTATTTTCTCTTTTATTTGCTTGTTTTCCTTTATTTTTCAGGTTAAGGTGGTTATCCAAGTTTCCCTAGGGCTCTTCCCAAGTTTGGCATTGATTAGGATGTCTAATGTTCTCCATTTGAAGCTCAAGCATGGAGAAGTGCAAGATCCTAAAGTCTTTGAGTTGTTCATTCAAGTCGTGGGGGCATGATTTCTAGTATTGAACTCGTAAACATGTAGTTTAGAAACTGCAAGGTCCCGTGTTTATCAAGAGCATTAAGTGGAGCGCATGAGGAGCATCGGCATGATAGGGAAAAAGGCTGCCATGTTCCCAGGCGTGGGCGCCTGCGGCTATGGCGCGGCCTGGTGGCGTGGGCGCGCCTCTTTTGGGTACTGGCGCGCCTGTCTAGGTCTTTGTTCCGTACCTAGATTAGTGTGGCCGCTTATAGTTGGCTGCACCTGTATGGGTTTATTTGTTGGGGTTTTGTGAGTCCGAATCACCGCGGAAACAAACCCAAAACAAGACCGCATTCGCAATAAATAAAACCATAAACATAATTAAATTAATCACAAGATTAATATAAGCTAATTACCTTTGACACGTGCTTCGCTCCAAAATGAGCTCTTACTTGAAAGCTTCAAGTCCCGCTCACACGGAGACCTCCAACGAAGTCCACCCGCACCAACAAAACCGACTAGGTCCAATGTCTTGGGGTTAGCAAGACCCGACCAATAAAACCCGAGTAATTATATTGAGTTCAAAGGTTTTCAATAATTCTGACGCCTTTTTCAACTCTTACTCAAGCATCATTCCCAATGCCCATACTTGGGTATTTATAAGAAATGATGGGAGTATCATTTACTCTCCCATCAATGTGGGATAGTATGATTTTTCCATTTTATTTAAAAGCTAAAATAAAATTAATAATCAAGCTAGTAATAAATCAACAAGTGGCAAGCTCATGTGAGTGGTTAGGTGAGGACCACTTGGAGAAGGAGGGGGGGACCAAACTTGCTCCCCACACCCTCTCCCATAACCGCCCACCTCACTCCACACACACTCAAGGACCACAAGCCACATGGCACCCACCCTTGGGCACCAAGGCAGCCAAGGTGGGCTGCCAGGTGCTGCTGTCCGTGGCAGCCACGCCCAGCAAGCCCAACACTCGCATGCGGGCTGCCAGACGCTGCTGGCCAGCAAGCCCAGCATGCTTGTGCGGGCTGCTGCTGGCCTTGTGCCTTGGCCAGCGCTGCTAGGCAGCAAGCAATGGCCTAGCCATGCTGCTGCTAGCTGTGGCGAGGTGGCGCGCCTAGCGTGCTAGCTGCTGCAGCTTGTTGCGGCATGGCTTGCTAGCCATTGCGCGCACAAGGCTGTGCCTAGCATGCTAGTACGCACTAGGTAGCGCCTAGCCTTGCGATGCTAGCATGGGTGCGCTAGCACGCACCAGCCAGCCTAGGCTCGGCTTGGTGCGCATGCTAGCCACCATGCTAGGCCATATGCCCTTAGCACTCGGTTTGCTTGGGCATTCCGATGCTAGGGGTATTTTGGTCTTTTATTGATTTATTACTATTTCTCGTCTCGTCTTTCACTATTTTTCGACTCGACTTACGACGCTCGGTTTCGACGCTCTAAGCTCGAATTATTGACGTCTAAATAAATATTACTCGGTCGATTCATTAATTCCTTCCGAATTAATTCGTCGTTTCGGTTTGTTGAAGGCTTGGGTGTGACCCAAAGGGTTCTGTTAAGATTAAGCTGTAATATTAATTATTCATTAATATTACTGATCGAAAGCGGCCTCCACCCAGGCATTCCGATCACTTGACCTCACTGAATATATTAGCTTTCTAATAATTTTGAACCCACTAACGGAATAGTACACTTGTTCGAAGGACACCATTCCTTTCAATCTCCCACTTGTCCTTTCGGACAAGTGCGCATTTTGTGTACAGCCTTTTTCCTATGTCGCTTAATGTCTCTTCATGAACTATAAGGTAAGATTTATTTGGTCATCCTTATTACGTCCATAAGTGTTTCCCGATTCCGTGTCCGACTGTTAATAAAAAGATGATTTCTAAAATCCATCCGAGCACGGCCATGCATTTTACTGTCTCGCTCTACGAGAGGCCTTGTATACAACAAAGACATCTTCCTTATTTTAGTAGGTGGACATTCCCAGTCTTGTAATGTAGCTCCTCTTACTGAGAGGACCTAGTCGCCCGAGTGTTGCCGTTATAATCCCCTATTACGGTAGACGTTTGACAACATCAAAGCAAACTAGTACTCAAACAAGAGAACTCACAATACTCATGGTCGAGGAAATAGGTTCCGATAGCCATAATGAGAAGTATACTTATGACAAATTTTGTAATTTCTTAAAGTATTCTCATAGGTCGATCCAGTATGGTTCTAAACCAATACCTGTGAAAATGATTTATGACAATCATGTCCTCGTAGCACATGAAACGGTGCTATAAATCAAACTACACACTAATATCAATCGGTCATTAATCGTCCATCGTTTAAATGACCTTGATTAGGGATAATTTTCGATTATAATATTCAATGTTCACTTAATAGGTGTTTCCTTACCAAGACTGGTCTTGATACCCTATTTTGAATATTCTCAGAATCGAATGGACTTATTATTTAATCCTAAACCACAATTAAATAGCATAACGGAGTAATAAAATATTGCATGAAATTTTATATTACTCCAAAACTTGAATGGTTTTCCTTAGCGTCTTACATTAATTTTTTTTCAAAATTAACTAAAACACTAAACAAGGAAATCAAAGCCAGTCTCCTACATGCTTGATTCCCATTGCCTCAACGTGCTTTTTGTGCTTCACTTGAGGCAAAGGTTTAGTAAGTGGATCGGCTACATTGTCATCCGTTCTAACTTTGCAAAATCTGATTTCACCCTCTGATTTCCATTCTCGAATCATGTGAAATCGCCGCTTGACATGTTTGACCTTCTGATGTTCCCTACGCTCTCTGACCTGAGCAATAGCTCCATTATTGTCACAATAGAGGGATATTGGACCCTTTATAGAGGGTACAACATCAAGTTCACCAACGAACTTACGAATCCAAACAGCCTCCTTAGCTGCTTCAGCAGCTGCTAAGTATTCGGCTTCAGTTGTAGAATATGCAGTTGTACTCTGCTTTGCGCTCTTCCAACTAAACGCCCCTCCATTTAGACAGAACACATATCCAGATTTCGATTTGAAATCGTCTCTGTCTGTCTGGAAGCTAGCGTCGGTATAACCTTCCACAACTAAATCCTCTGCACCACCATACACCAGGAATTTATCCTTGTTCCTTTTCAGGTACTTTAGGATATTTTTGGCCGCAGTCCAATGCGCCTTTCCTGGGTCTGATTGGTAACGGCTTGTAGCACTCAAGGCATACGATACATTTGGCCTAGTACATATCATGGCATACATGATCGATCCAATAAGCGAAGCATATGGAATCTGATTCATTCTTACCCGCTCATCAGGTGTCTGTGGACACTACTTCTTGCTTAAGGTTATGCCATGTGACACTGGCAGGTGACCTCTCTTGGCCTCCTCCTTGCCAAATTAAGCAAGTACCTTATCAATATAAGTACTCTGACTCAATCCAATCATCCTTTTCGATCTATCCCTATAGATCTTGATGCCTAGTATGTAATGAGCCTTTCCCAAGTCTTTCATTGAAAAGCACTTTCCAAGCTAGGCCTTTACAGACTCTAACAACGGAAAGTGCTAGAGTCTTTCATTGACAAGCCCATTCCGTTGTTAGAGTCTGTAAAGGCCATTCCGTTGTTAGAGTCTTTCACTTTCCAAGCTAGACCTTATCAATATAAGTACTTTGACTCAATCCAATCCAACTTCTACTTGCTTGCTTTAATCCATAAATGGACTTCTTAAGCTTACAAACTTTCCTAGCATTGTTTTGGTCGACAAAACCTTCAGGCTGTGTCATATAAACAGTTTCTTCCAAATAACCATTAGGGAAGGCGATTTTGACGTCCATCTGCCATATTTCATAATTGTAATATGCAGCTATCGCTAGGAGGATCCGAACGGATTTAAGCATTGCGACTGGTGAAAAGGTTTCATCGTAATCAATACCATGAACTTGTTTGTAACCTTTTGCCACCAACCTAGCTTTGTAAATGAATACATTTCCATCTTTATCGGTTTTCAACTTGAAAATCCACTTACATCCGATAGGTGTATAACCTTCGGGTAAGTCAACCAAGTCACAGATTTGATTTTCAAACATGGAATCCATTTCAGATCTCATGGCCTCTTGCCATTTAGCAGAGTCGGTGCTTGCCATCGCTTGCTTGTAGGTTTCCGGTTCATCTCCATCCATAATCAGGATGTCCTGATTCTCGGTTAATACTAAACCAAGATATCTATCAGGTTGAGATCTCGGCCTCTAAGACCTACGTAGGGTGATGGATTGAGCATTTGCATTGTCGGTTCGACTTTGCACATTTTGATCATTTTGACTTGCGTCAACAGATGTTGTTTGAGCACTTTGACCATCATTATGATTTTGTTGCTCATCCTCACGAACTTCGTCGAGTTAGATTTTCCTCCCACTTGTCATTTTGGAAAGGTGCTCCTTCTCCAAAAAGACACCATCGCGAGCAACAAACACTTTGTTCTCCGATTTGTTGTAGAAGTAATACCCTTTGGTTTCTTTTGGGTAGCCCACAAAGTAAACCTTGTCAGATTTGGGATGAAGTTTGTCAGAAATCAATTTCTGGACATATGCTTCGCATCCCCATATCTTTAGAAAAGATAACCCGGGAGGTTTCTTCGTCCATAATTCATATGGAGTCTTTTCTACAGCTTTTGATGGAGCACGGTTAAGTGTTAGTACCGCAGTTAGAACTGCGTGTCCCCAGAAAGAGATAGGAAGATCACTAAGACCCATTGTTGATCGTACCATGTCTAACAAGGTTCGATTTCTGCTTTTGGATACTCCGTTCCATTGTGGAGTTCCTGGAGGTGTCAATTCTGAAAGTATACCCTTTTCTTTCAGATGGTCATCGAATTCTTGGCTCAAGTATTCACCACCTCGATCCGATCGAAGGGCTTGATTTTCTTGCCAAGCTGATTTTCAACTTCACTCTGAAATTCTTTGAACTTTTCAAATGATTCATATTTATGCGACATGAGGTAGACATAGCCATATCTACTATAGTCTTCTGTGAAGGTGATCAAATATCGATGTCCATTTCTTGTGGTTGAGCTCATTGGTCCACATACATCGGTATGTATAAGACCCAATAAGTCACTTGCCCTTTCTCCCAACTTGGAGAATGGTTGTTTAATCATCTTGCCTAATAGACATCCCTCGCAATTCTCAAACGATTCTAAATCGAAAGAGTCAAGAACACCTTCTTGTAGAAGTTTCTTGATGCGTTTGATGTTAATGTGGCCAAGACGACAATGCCACAAGTAAGTCTGATTTGACTCTATGGTCTTAGCTCTTTTGGTATCATTATTCACATTATAAACTTGTCTGTCTAAAGAAAGCACATAAAGGCCATTTTCAGAATGTGCAATACCATATAAAACATTATCCAGATAAAACGAACATTCTTTGTCCTTTACTCGAAATTCAAAACCTTTGGCGTCCAACGCCGAAATTGAAATAATGTTTTTGGTAATGTTAGGAACATAATAAACATTATCGAGTTCCAAAACTAGGCCGGTGGGCAAAGACAAACTGAGAGTTCCTACGGATACGGCACCAATTCTGGCTCCATTGCCGACCCGGAGTTCAATCTCTCCCTTCTCTAGCCTTCTAGCGTTCCTTAGTCCCTGAGAATTGGAACAAAGGTGTGAGCCCCATCCGGTATCTAATACCCATGATGTTAAGCTAGTGAAGTTAAAGTCTATAACGAATATACCTGATTCAGAAGCAACGGTTCCGTTCTTCTTATCTTCCTTGAACTTGAGGCAATCTCTCTTCCAATGTCCCTTCTTCTTACAGTAGAAACATTCGGAATCAGATTTAGAAGACGCTACCTTCTTATCCTTGGTAGCTTTATACTTAGGCGGAAAATTTTTCTTCTTACCTTTCCCCTTAAAGCCTTTCTTCTTCTTGCCCGAAAATTTGAACGGCTTGCCCTTTTTAATCATGAGCATATCATGCTTCCCCTCATCCTTGAGCGTTTGCTCAGCTTGCTTCAACATACCATGAAGCTCGGTGAGGGTTTTCTCCATGCTGTGCATATTATAGTTCATCTTGAACTGATCATAGCCTTTGTGCAGTGAGTGGAGAATGATGTCAATTGCCATCTCGGTTGAATACCCCGCATCAAGCCTTCCTATGTTTTCAAACAATCCAATCATTTTGAGTACATGTGGGCTGACTGGCTCTCCTTTCTTGAGCTTGCTCTCAAGGATATGCCTGTGGGTTTCAAACCTCTCAGTTCGGGCCTGCTCTTGGAACATATTCTGCAATTCAGAAATGATCTCAAAAGCCGTCTCTTTTTCAAAGAAAGTCTTTTGAAGCCCAGGAGACATTGTGGCCAACATGATGCATTTGACATCTCGATTGGCACTTTGCCATCGATTTAGGGCATCTTAAGTCACCTCCTCATTGGGAGCTTCGGGCATTTCCTCATCAAGGACATAATACTTTTGCTCCTGCATGAGAACAATTCGCAAGTTCCTTTGCCAATTAAGAAAATTTGGCCCACTTAGCTTCTCCTTGTCGAGAATTGAGCGTAACGAGAATTGGTTGTTTGAGTTATTTAAAGACATGATTCTACAATTGAAAGAATTTGAAATGAAAAACCATTCATTATACTTAAATAAGATTGAATTCATGCATTTTAATCAAACTTATTTAAAACGTCTTATTCACACATTAAAGATTGTCCCCATTTTAGGTGAGAATAAGTCGATTCCAAGATCCAAAGAAACAAAGAGTGGTTAAGCATGCTTTGGCTTGTCTTAACACTCAATCTCCTAAGGTAAGCAACGCTTTGCTAATGGCTCCAAGCCACTCTTGGTTGAATAAATCGTCGCATCAAATGCTCTCTAAACAATTTATTCACTTTGCCATGACATGTTAGGACTCCATCACTCATATCGTTGAGTATAACCAAAACCACCTTGCATACCCGGTATGCCTTATGTTCCTTGGAGAAGTAGTGATGCCTCGCTTTGGCGTAGCCCACCACTACCCTCGTTCGGTTGGTAAGTGTGTTTTGGAATGGCAAGTTTTAATCAATATTTTAGGGACCTAGGGTTTCTATGTTGGTTGATTTAAGTGAACTTAATTAATCATCTCAACATTCGAAATCCTAAACAGGCATCTAACATATAATTCATATATATATAAACATAAATATATATCGAAAACATAAATAGAGATGCATTTGGCAACTAGCATGACCCCTTGAGATCTTCAAGTCTTCAAAAGGTCTTCATTTGCAACTTCATGGCTTTGTCTTCTAAGAACCCCGTCTTCAAGACTTGACCAAAATATTACAATTGCTAGTATCTACGATTAGGACTAATCTAAATATTAAAGTACAAAAATACTCAACGGTTCGCATACCGTATTTAGATTTACAAAAATACATCACGGATCACAGTCCGTATTTTCTATCCTAATCGGGCCCCACTAGTTGCCATTTCATAAAACCTGTGAGAGAATTTACATTCCATTCATCCATTCACTATATGTGAATGGCCCATGCATTTTACAACGATAAAAAGTAACAATGCATAAAACGCGCGAGAACTAGTAACTAATCTAGGTGGTTAATCCAATTAACACGCCTAATTAAACTAGTCAAAGTTGTTTTAACCGATTATGGTAATAACTAAGAGACGCTCCCACTAAATTCCGCATCCAACTTAACTAATCCAATTAATTAAGTCGGTGAACCCAAATATTTGCCAAAATTAATTTTTGCAAATGTCGCTCAAAACCCGAGGCCTAGCCTCCAAAAATTTTAATTAAATAAACAAAATAATTAAAACGACAATTTAAGCAAAATTAAGAATTCCAAAATGTCTAAGTGCCTAGCACTAAGACTTGGAGTCCAAAAATTACCTTTACTTACATATTAAGCAACGCTAAAATTAACTTTAAAATAGCATCGCCTTAATAACCCGGGGTTATTGTGCCAATTATGGGATTGTACGTACCGTACAACAAGCACGTAGTATGCCCATGCGCACCCCCGCAACACCAAGCATGCATGTGGGTTGCTTGTGCTCGCATGCGCTACGCCCATCCCAGCCAAGCGTAGCAGCACGCACAGCGCGCACAACCTTATGCTGTTGCTGCGCCATGCTGCTGCTTGCTGCTGGCTGGCGCGCTATGCTGCTGGCAGCGAGCAGCAGCCCACGCCCTTCCTCGCACACAGACGCACTGCACCACACACCTAAGAACGAAGCGCCCAGCAGCCTCGACAGCCACATATGGGTTGCGTGAGCAGCCCAGCTGGCCGAGAGCTAGCTTGGGGCTCTTAGGCCTCGTGTTGCGTGCTAATGTTTCGAAAATTATCGATTTTGTGTGTGACATTATAAATCAATTCTAAATTAATTTTAGAATCAATTTTGAGGAAAAATGAAAAATTACAACTCCAACTTAAATAATTCATCCAAAAGCAATTAACCAAATTTATTTCCAAGAACCAATCTGTAATAAAATTGGTTTAACTTGGTGTAATGAAATAAATTAGGGCAATTCTCACTATTAATTTAATCACTTTAAATTAATCTTGAGATTTTGACAAAATAAAAGGGAGTTGGAAAATATGAACATAAGTTCAATAAAGACCCCAACTTTAATACTTGTGACTTCATGAAAAATTATATCTTCCAATATGAAGATAAACCAATTTCAATCACAAGTTTAAAACTTTATGATTCCAATCAACTAAAAAATGATTAAATCAACAAAGTTTAACCAAAATTCATGTAATTAAGTAACTCAAAGTTTCAATCACTTATCATAAATAAAGATTGAATCTTTAGTACTTGGAAGCAACAAAGAATAACAATTTCACACTTAATGCAATCAATTTGCAATTATGTGAAAAATAAAACCAAACTTTCAAGCACCAATTACTACCAAGTAATCATGCTTAAAGTGGTCTAAAATTGCATATAAATTAAGGAAAGAACCAAATACATAACCACCATAAATATGCAATCAATTTTCAAGGTTAGAAAGACTTAAAATTTTTCGTCAAAACAAAAAATCCCTTCAAAAATGCATTTCTGGTCGTTTTTTTGGCTAAAAACCGAGTCCTGAAAGGGTAAAACCATTTCCAGAACGCCTTTTCCACCCAAAATTCACTATTTTTGGGTCGAAATATGGGTTCGGGAGCTGAAGACAGCTCTAATACGAGGTAAAAATTGGAAAAACGATTTACTAATCTAATTAGCAACTTAAAACCAGAAAAATTAAGCCATAAAAACACCTTGAAAATATTATGATTTTAAAAATAAACGAGCGAGGCTCCGATACCGCTGTTAGGGTTTGGTGAGTCCGACTCACCGCGGAAACAAACCCAAAACAAGACCACACTCGCAATAAATAAAACCATATACATAATTAAATTAATCACAAGATTAAGATAAGCTAATTACCTTTGACGCGTGCTTCGCTCCAAAATGAGCTCTTACTTGAAAGCTTCAAGTCCCGCTCACACGGAGACCTCCAACGAAGTCCACCCGCACCAACAAAACTGACTAGGTCCAATGTCTTGGGGTTCGCAAGACCCGACCAATAAAACCCGAGTAATTATATTGAGTTCAAAGGTTTTCACTAATTGTGATGCCTTTTTCAACTCTTACTCAAGCATCATTCCCAATGCCCATACTTGGGTATTTATAGGAAATGATGGGAGTATCATTTACTCTCCCATCAATGTGGGATAGTATGATTTTTCCATTTTATGTTAAAGCTAAAATAAAATTAATAATCAAGGTAGTAATAAATCAACAAGTGGCAAGCTCATGTGAGTGGTTAGGTGAGGACCACTTGGAGAAGGGGGGGGGGGGACCAAACTTGCTCCCCACTCCCTCTCCCATAACCTGCCACCTCAATCCACACACACACTCAAGGACCACAAGCCACATAGCACCCACCCTTAGGCACCAAGGCAGCCAAGGTGGGCTTCCATGTGCTGATGTCCGTGGCAGCCACACCCAGCAAGTCCAGCAGGCCCAGCACTCGCATGCGGGTTGCCAGGTGCTGCTGGCCTGCAAGCCCAGTATGCTTCTGCGGGCTGCTGCTGGCCTTGTGCCTTGGCCAGCGCAGCTAGGCAGCAAGCAATGGCCTAGCCATGCTGCTTCTAGCTGTGGCGAGCTAGCGCACCTAGCGTGCTAGCTGCTGCAGCTTGTTGCGGCATGGCTTGCTAGCCATTGCGCGCACAAGGCTGTGCCTAGCATGCTAGCACGCACTAGGCAGTGCCTAGCCTTGCGATGCTAGAATGGGTGCGCTGCACCAGCCAGCCTAGGCTCGGCTTGGTGCGCATGCTAGCCACCATGCAAGGCCATATGCCCTTAGCACTCGGTTTTCTTGGGAATTCCGATGCTAGGGGTATTTTGATCTTTTATTGATTTATTACTATTTCTCGTCTCGTCTTTCACTATTTTTCAACTCGACTTCCGACGCTCGGTTTCGACGCTCTAAGCTCGAATTTCCGACGTCTAAATAAATATTACTTGGTCGACTCATTAATTCCTTCCGAATTAATTCGTCGTTTCGGTTTGTTGAATGCTTGGGTGTGACCCGAAGGGTTCAGTCAAGATTAAGTTGTAATATTAATTATTCATGAATGTTACTGATCAGAAGCAGCCTCCACCCAAGCATTCCGATCACTTGACCTCACTGAATATATTAGCTTTCTAATAATTCTGAACCCACTAACGGAATAGTACACTTGTTCGAAGGACACCATTCCTTTTATTATTTGGGGACGATCTAACTAACTTCTTTTAGATTGTTTTACTATATATAGATTTCCGTTCTATTTTTAGAAGGGGGAATTAATTCAGAAATTAGAATAGAATTACAATTAGAATTTTAGAGAGAGAAACTCTAGATTGTAGAGAGAGAAGTTCTTGATTGATGATTGATGATTGAAGATTGGTAATTCTAGCATTTTCTCCATTGAATTGAAGCAAGTTTTTAAGGATTTCTTTTACTTTAATGCAATCTTTAGTTTATCATTTCAATTGCTTTGTTTATTGTTCAAGTTTGAATCTAATTTGTGATTGAATTAGTTCTATTGATATGATGATGATGAAATTGTTTATTAGCTTAGTTTTGATCTTAATTTCAATGGATTGTGAGTAGTTCTCTTGCTAGGGGAATGGTGAAGCATGTATGTGTAGGGAATAATTTAAAGCTTTTAAATCCCACTAGCCTGAACCCCACTGTGATCATACACTAAAGTACGGTGGCGTCCAAAAGGGAAGAAGATAGAGAAAAAGAGTCGCCAACAAGTTTTTAAGGAACTTGTAAACCGTTCACGAGGTGAAGGTTACACCCCTTTACGAACCAAGAGATCGTCAACTCCATAAGGTCTAGAACCAAATAAGGGTTTGGGGATGATGGTACAAATCCAACCTAAAAGAGATTGAACCTGCCCTAATAATAGGCCTCTACTTTATTATGATCGTATTCATGTGTGCTTTCTGATTAACATGCAATAAATAGGATTAACCCTAAACCTGTTTAATCTATGTTGGTTGAATTTAATGCACAAACAAACTATTATTGGCGATCACTTGAAATTATAATCACAATTAACCCTAAAAAAGATTATTAATTATCTTATTAAGCGTGATTACAAGTACAAAATTCCCTTTAAACATGCATAAAAGGTGATCAAGCAATAAAGAATAATGTATCAAGCAACAAAGAATAAATAATCATGAACAATAATTATAATAATCATCAAAATAATAATAATCATCATAAATAATAATAATAATAATCATCATAAATTATAACAATTATAATCATAATCATGTTCATGTTAAAATTAAAGTATAATAATAATAGCAAGATCCTAGACATGATACTAACCAGATTAATAACAAACCCTAGCATGTCACTAAGCAATAAAAATCAAATCTTTAGCCCTAACATGATACTAACAATCATAAATATTAGGAAGAACATAAGAAGCATCGTAACAATCATATTTGATATATTTGAATTCCCTAGACATGATACTAGGAACATCATAATAATATAAGCATGATTTCTACATCATAATATCAATAAATCAATTAAAGTACTTACTTTGATGCCTCGTACCTCTTTCTAATAACAAAATACACACGTTAGTAACTTCAAGGAAAAAAATAAACAAACAATTAAATTAAATAATTGAAATAGAGATTTGGGACCAAACCCTCAGAAATTAAAACCTTTCGCGTCTAGGGCGAAGGCAACTTCGAATATGGCTAGGTGCTTCTAGATTTTTTGAATGCGGAATTTTGTATGAAAAACAAAGTAAGAAAGAGATGAATGATAGAATGCTAAAGAATTAATGATTGTTGATGAAAGCTAATTAAAACTAATTGTTGATGATAATTCGTGAATGAAAGATGATGAATGATGATTGTAGATCATGAATTGTAGATGAATTGTACAAGATGAATTGTACATAATGAATTGGTCAATGAAAACGGAGTTTTTTGATATGATATTTATAGAGAAAATCAGCCAAAAAAGATAATTTAACAAAACAGAATCTGACGCTCAGGAAACAAGGTTGGCGCCAACCCTGGCTAGCTGGCGCCAGGCACCAGTGGCTAGCGCCAGGCGCCAATGGCTAGCGTCTGGCGCCAAGCCTGGTTCCTGGCGCCAAGGCCTGGGGTTGGACGCCAGTATTGATTTTAACGCGTTTTCGAAAATCCGATAGATTTACCGTACTGGAGGATAAAATAATATAATTTCTTCGAAAATGCTATTTGATTTTGATTAAAACTCTGAAAAGTCAACAAAGTCAACATATCAATGCTAATTGAATTAGGAATGAAAAGAACCTTCTAGAAGATTCTAGAAGACTAAAACCATTCCTAATTGCATTAGGAATGATAAATCATATTAGGCCCTCCCCTAGATCATTGGGCCGTAGATAAAGCTCAAACCGGGCCCAGTTTAGTAAATTGGCCATAATTTCCTCAATATTCATCGGAATTGGGCTTATAATATATCGTTGGAAAGGTCTTTGCAAGCCCCATTCAACTACACTAATATTGAACCCATACCATGGACCAACCAAATTGGATTGGCTGTTTTCTTAAAATAAAGTTTTCAAAAACAAAGAGAAGAGAAAAGAAATAAAAACTTTCCGCAACACTAGACCTTTCCACACTTTCGTTTCATTCGATTATGATTCGACGTGAAAGGTACTCATCACTGGGTTTGGTTTTGGGGAGACACAAATGGGTGCCTATAGAAGCCCCCACTTTGACTAAGTTTGGAGAAACGCAAGTTTCGAAAACAAAAGTCAAAGTATTGATAGGGACGGAGAATGATTCAGAACGTTCTGCGATCCTAAACCAATCTTATAACGCCAATACCTGCAAAACTAGCATTAGTCAAACAGATAAAAGAGTTAAGAAACGCATATCTTGCACCGTCGAGCACACGTCTCTGAAAGTAACCGATTTGTTGCTGCTTTACTGTATCCTCGCTGTTTTAATGACCTCCTACAAGCTAGAGAATGCCATCCCGCTTGAAAACCGCTACGCCTGTAACTGCTTCCAAATTAGAAGATTGTTTCGCCTGAAACGATCCTCCTCCGCTATGATGATATTCCGCGTCCAAGGGAATACCATCGAAGATTATTTCTCTTGAAACAATCCTCATCCGCATTGATAATATTCCATATCCTAGGGAATATTATCGAAGATTATTTCTCTTGAAATAACCCTCAGTTGCTCGTGACAACTTTCCACAATCAAGGGAACGCCACCTTGTTGTTTCGATGTTCACTCGTCTCTAAACAAAGAGCTTCTTTTTGATATGACTCTAATTTCCACTGTGATAGTCTTCGAAAAGATCACTGCTTCTTAATGTTTGCTATGCCAGTACGTCGGTACTTTGCTGCTTGTGAACCACTATGTCGGTGCTTTTGCTGTAATGACAATCCTCTTTTCTTTGGGAATAGTTGCCAACACAACTCTTGTATGATGTATGACAATCCGATTTAGGGAAAGTTGTCAATGCCACGTAACAATCCATCCTTGGAAATGTTGTCACGATGAAGCGACCATCCGTACCTTGGAAAATTTACCAAAATCCAATTTTTGGAAAAGTTGCCAATGCTTCGTAACAATCTTTCATAAGAACTTTGCTACGATCGACAATCCACATCTTGGAATATAACTCTTGAAAGCAATCCACCTTGGAAATTTGCCAACGCTATGCGACAATCCTTTTGGGAAAATATTGCCAATATTGACAATCCGCGTCTTGGAACATTTGCAAAAAAGAGTCGACCGACAATCCACTTCGGGAAAATTTGCCACTTACTGAAATGAATGACAATCCACGTTGAGGAACTTTTGCCGATATTTATGATGAATAGAAACCTACAACAATCCTTTGGGAAATTTTGCTATAGGGAACTGGGTGTATGACAATCCAATTTCGGAAAACTTTCCAGCGATGACAATCCGAACTTGGAATAAATTGCCAAACAAAGAAGGAGCACGACAATCCACGCTTGGAAACTTTGCCAGAGATGACAATCCAATCTTGGAAAAATTGTCGTTGAAGAAGATGCACGACAATCCATTTTTGGAAATATTGTCAGTTGGGGATGACAATCCAATTTTTGGAAAACTTTGTCATTTAATAAGAATTCGCGACAATCCATATTTGGAAATATTGTCGTTTAAGTGCTTGATTTTGAACCGATTGTAATGAGCCAGTGTTTTAGGCGCTTAAGCTAAGTGAGACGATTTTTTGTCAGGTCAATCACTTACTACGATTGTAATCGAGCCGACTACTAATCATGTCAAATTGCTTATAGGGGCTAACTGGCGTACCAAGGAACCCGAAATTGTTGCATGAGGTCGAAATCACCTTTCTGGGAGGCTTCGAGCTCTATCGTTGCTGAGATATCTTTAGAGTAGGGTCTTCCCTATTCTGCTGCACCTGTATTTATTTTGACTATAGAACTTTGCCAAATTCTTTAATCATCTTGGGGTTGACCTAAGGCTTAACGTCGCTTAACTCATCGACTTGACACGACTCAAGGTATAAACTTGACTCGCTAATTGACTGACTCGAGGTTGACTCGACTCAAAGTGAAATGACACGTGTGACTCATGACCCGTGTGTGCATATTTGCAAAAATTTTCCGTCATTTTTGTGGAGGGTACCGACTTTCTCCCGAAAAAGAAAGACGCGAAAAAGAATCGGAGTTTTGAGATGCATGTTGAATGAGCTTAGTCAAATGTCGTTTGATTGATACTATCTCTCAAGGTGCAAGGATTAATCCATCCTAGGCTATCTCAACTGTTGACTCCATGATGAAAGTATTTGGGTAACTTAGGCACGGAGGCTAAGCACTTCATACTTCGTGATGCAATGACCATTATGGTTGATGAGTGATGTTGATATGACAAGGCATGCTTCAATGTTGTGTTAAGATTTCATGACAAAGGGTTCCTAAGGGAAGGTATATATTTGGTCATGTATGCGTGATGTGTGTGAAAGTAACACTAAAGTTAGGCCGCAAGAGCTAAGTGTGTGGGAAAATATTATTTGTTACAAGAGTAAAATGGTGGTGACTCTTAGGCTAGGTAAGCTAATGATATAGGGATCAAGCCCCCAAGTCTAGCTCTAAGTGAATAGGGATGAGCATTGGATATCCCTTGATATGATCATGGTGCAAGTGTGTGAATGTGAATATGAATGCATGTTTATTACGGCCGCACCTCGATGTGAAGTTGCCTACGTATCCGTTAGGAATCAGGCCGAACGTAGCTCTAGGCAAACCTCGCACAAGTGTGTGTATACCTCAAAAAGGTCTTTTAAGGGTTGTAACGTGGGTAGGCTAAAGGTTATAGAAAAAAAGGATAAAGGCTCAAGACCCTAGATAAGCCCCCAAGGTGTGCAACCTCGCTTTTGAATCTTTATAATTTTATGCTTGAGTTTCTACTGCTCTTTTTTTTTTTATCTTTTGCTTTAGCATCTATTTTATTTTTATAAGCGTGGGCAATCTCGATCATGCGGTCTATCACTCACTTGGCATTCATGTTTCTCAAGCACGCTACCGAGCACTCGATAAGAGACGCAATCTGAGACGTGTCCTTATCAAAGATATTTTCACATCAAAACATTGGAACACTTACCCTTTTGTACACTTTTATTTATTTTTTGCTTATGCTTATTTTTGCTATTTATTTTGATCTTTTGAAATCATTCAAGCTTTTTAGAATTGCATAAGTTACACACCATCCCATCCCAAGGTTAGGTAGATATAGGTTGAAAAAAAAGAAAGGTCTATCCTTAGACGAGGCTCAAAGTGGTTTATGAAGAAAGGATTGCATATTTGAAAGGTGAAAGGAGATATGATGTGGCTACAAGGGGTACCTCAAATCATTGGTATACCTTGTGCTTAATTTGACATGGATTTTTTTTTTTTATTATTATATTTGATGCAATATAATGAAATGATCATATATAAGGAAATAAATGCTCATTTTATTAAAAAGGGAAAAGAAAAGAAAAACTACAAAAATAATCTAAAGGAAAAGAAAAGGTGCCTATGCTAGACTTATTGGGGAAAGGAAAAAATGAAAAAGAAATAGAAAAAGAGGTCATGAAATCTTGTCATTGAATCTCGCCTCTTGTCTTGTGTTGTTTGCTCCAACATCATCCAGTCTTCTCGCTAGCTAGAGGCGATGGGATCTTGTTTGCCTCTATGAGATCTTGAATGAGATTTTGAAACTTGTAGCATTCATTAGTGGTATGACCGTTTCCTCGATGGTACTTGCAATAGGAATTCGGATTCCATCTCAAAGATCGATTTTCTGGTGTTGGATCCTCGGTAGGGCCAATAGGTTTGATTAATCCTCGATCATAGAGACGATCGAAAGCAGCATCGTAGGTCATTCCAATGGGTGTGAATTCTTGCCTGGATTTCCTTTTAGATCCTTGATTTTCCATGGCTAAGACACCATTATGGTCAAAGGTACTAACATTATTACTAGAGTGGGCGTTTTCTGAAGAAGAAGGATTGTCGCTCTTCTTTCCTTTCCAGCCACCATGGTTACTATTGTTAGTAGTTTTTTGTTTTGCGAGGTCGTCTTCGATTTCAATTCCGATGTCATGAACGGCCTTGAAAGTATTCAAGTTGTGTTGATATTTTAAGTGCTTTGAATACTTTTCTCGGAGATTCTTGATAAACATCCTCACAGACTCCTTTTCGGTGGGGACCTCAATCATCTTGGCGGAAGTTTCCCTCCATTTATTAAAGAAAGAAGTAAAGCCTTCATTCTCTTTTTGTCTTAGCATCTCAAGTTGTCTATGGTTGGTTTCAACTTGGATATTTCACTTGTACCTATCAACGAAAGCGTTTATTATCGATTCCCAGGTAGAGGTTTTCTCCTTGTCGAGGGAGAAGAACCATTGTTGGCAAACGGTTTCAAGAGATAGTGGGAACAGAGAGGGGAAAACCTTCTTATCGATACCCTTAATACTCATTATGGTTTCAAAAGCTCTTAGATGAAAGTAAGGATTATCTGTTGCTTTGAATTTAGGGATGTCAGCGACGTTGAACTTATGCGGAAGAAGTTCCTTGTCCAGCGAGACCCCTTGCAAACTCATGCCCTGAAATTTATAGTCACTAGATAGCTTGCTTAGACTCTCTTGCATGAGATCCATCTGTTGTTGCTTCACGGGATCATCGACCTTAAGTGCGAGAAGTTTCAGTGTCTCAGTCACAGTAGCCAATTGGTTCTTAATATCATTGACTTCTTCTTGAGTTGCCATTATCTTCTTAGCCTTCCTCTTTTGACGAATCGGTTTATCAAAAAGCGAGACTTGAATAAAGAGGTTGTCCTTGATTAATCGCCCTTCTCTCCTCGACCAAGTACTGTGGAAAAGGAATTTGGGGATACTTATTGTTAATTATTGACTCAAACTTTATTCAACATGCAATGGATGGAGGAAATGAAGAAAAATTGGAATAAAATGTGAAAGAAGATTTAGATGGAGGGATATGTAGAATTAGGAATAAAATGTACCCCCCAACTCAAATGACGGAAAGACCGACTCATGCATGGACCTACGACATGGTGATGCTGATGTGTACTCAAAGTGTGTGCTAAGATTAGTGAGTGTAGGTGACATATTAAGACTCATGTCATGACCATGTGGCTAGACTATGTGACCAAGACTCGATTAATGACTTGACAAGGTGTTATTGACAGCGAAAATGAACCGAATTAATTAGCAAACTGGTTAATTAGACCCTAGGTGATGACCGACCAATAATCCGAACTGTCGGCCAAGCGACAGGACTGGCGTCACACTGTGGAGCTTGGCGCCAGACAACATAGCTGTCGCCAGGCGCTACACACCATAGTGTGGCGCTACAGCTCAGACCTTGGCGCCAATAGTGGAGCTTCGGTCTGGGACTGTTTTCGGTATTATTAGTCAATTGGGGTATGCCTAAAGTCGTACTAGGTCAATTTCGATTGAAAAATTAGACTTTATTGACTCAAATTAAATAATCAATTAATTAATTAATTAGGCAAAGTTCTTTAAGTCATTAATTGATTTATTCTCAACACAAATCAACAAACGGTTAAGAGAAGCATAGAATATATATATGCACAACAAATAATGCACAATTAGTCAAGTAGGCACAATATGATGCAATGCGTTCGCAACCTAACCATGGCTCTAGTTCTCTAAATTTCGGGATATAGTTTAGTCAAAGAGGGTCCATGGTTAATTGTCCGGATGCACCGCGCGGAAGCCTAACCGTGAAGGGTTGGCGCGAGTGGATGGGACACCGCGAGTTTTAGAAAAAACTCGCTTCCATGGTTTGGTGAATTCAACATCTCGGATGTACCCTTTGTTGCACGGAGAGTTCAATCGGGTAGATGGAGCATGAATTCCCAGAGGGTTATGTCCATATGTAGAACACATATGGGTTTCAGAAAAGTGAGAAAAAATTCAATCAGGAAGTAGGATCGAGCAAACAATACGAAAAACCGGTTGAAATTAGAACGCATATTTCTGGCTCGGTATTGGGGAAATTTGGCGCCAGCAAACAGAGATTTGCGCCAGATTTTAACTGTAGCGCCTGGCACCAATGCTGACGTCTTCCGCTACGGCAAAAAGTCTGGCGCCAAGCTCTGGCACCTGACGCTACTTCCCACATGCCTCAGCAGCTTTCTGTGCTCGATAAAATCTTCCAGTTTCGCGCGGTGTTATTTCAGTCTTAGTTGTAAAAGATATTTCTCAAATTTCCTACGTGTAAAATCCTATGTTTTTTACTCATTACGGATGATCTTTCCAATGAGAACCTTTTTATGCATATGACAATAATGTTAATCAAAATTACGCACATGAAATACTTAGAACTTTTCGAGTCTCATCCACTCATTCTAAATCATTGCCGAAACAAATTCAGGAATTAAAATAGAAATCCTCCCCAGTGGACTCGCCAAAAACTGTAGGGAATAATTTCAAGCTTTTAAATCCCACTAGCCTGAACCCCACTGTGATCATACACTAAAGTACGGTGGCGTCCAAAAGGGAAGAAGATAGAGCAAAAGAGTCGCCAATAAGTTTTTAAGGAACTTGTAAACCGTTCACGAGGTGAAGGTTACACCCCTTTACGATCCAAGAGATCGTCAACTCCATAAGGTCTAGAACCAAATAAGGGTTCGGGGATGATGGTACAAATCCAACCTAAAAGAGATTGAACCTGCCCTAATAATAGGCCTCTACTTTATTCTGATCGTATTCATGTGTGCTTTCTGATTAACATGCAATAAATAGGATTAACCCTAAACCTGTTTAATCTATGTTGGTTGAATTTAATGCACAAACAAACTATTATTGGCGATCACTTGAAATTATAATTACAATTAACCCTAAACAAGATTATTAATTATCTTATTAAGTGTGATTACAAGTACAAAATTCCCTTTAAACATGCATAAAAGGTGATCAAGCAATAAAGAATAATGTATCAAGAAACAAAGAATAAATAATCATGAACAATAATTATAATAATCATCAAAATAATAATAATCATCATAAATAATAATAATAATAATAATAATAATAATAATAATCATAAATTATAACAATTATAATTATAATCATGTTCATATTAAAATTAAAGCATAATAATAATAGCAAGATCCTAGGCATGATACTAACCAGATTAATAACAAACCCTAGCATATCACTAAGCAATAAAAATCAAATATTTAGCCCTAACATGATACTAACAATAATAAATATTAGGAAGAACATAGGAAGCATCGTAACAATCATATTTGATATATTTGAATTCCCTAGACATGATACTAGGAACATCATAATAATATAATCATGATTTCTACATCATAATATCAATAAATCAATTAAAGTACTTACTTTGATGCCTCGTACCTCTTTCTAATAACAAAATACACACTTTAGTAACTTCAAGGAAAAAAATAAACAAACAATTAAATTAAATAATTGAAATAGAGATTTGGGACCAAACCCTCAGAAATTAAAACCTTTCACGTCTAGGGCGAAGGCAACTTCAAATATGGCTAGGTGCTTCTAGATTTTGTGAATGCGGAATTTTGTATGAAAAACAAAGTAAGAAAGAGATGAATGAAAGAATGCTAAAGAATTAATGATTGTTGGTGAATGCTAATTAAAACTAATTGTTGATGAGAATTCGTGAATGAAAGATGATGAATGATGATTGTAGATCATGAATTGTAGATGAATTGTAGATGATGAATTGGTCAATGAAAACGGAGTTTTTTGATACGATATTTATAGAGAAAATCAGCCAAAAAAGATAATTTAACAAAACAGAGTCTGACGCTCAGGAAACAAGGTTGGCGCCAACCCTGGCTAGCTGGCGCTAGGCACCAGTGGCTAGCGCCAGGCGCCAATGGCTAGCGTCTGGCGCCAAGGCATGGGGTTGGACGCCAGTCTTGATTTTAACGCGTTTTCAAAAATCCGATAGATTTACCGTACTGGAGGATAAAATAATATAATTTCTTCGAAAATGCTATTTGATTTTGATTAAAACTCTGAAAAGTCAACAAAGTTAACTTATCAATGCTAATTGAATTAGGAATGAAAAGAACCTTCTAGAAGACTAAAACCATTCCTAATTGCATTAGGAATGATAAATCATATTAGGCCCTCCCCTAGATCATTGGGCCGTAGATAAAGCTCCAACCGGGCCTAGTTTAGTAAATTGGCCATAATTTCCTCAATATTCATCGGAATTGGGCTTATAATATATCGTTGGAAAGGTCTTTGCAAGCCCCATCAAACTACACTACTATTGAACCCATACCATGGACCAACCAAACTGGATTGGCTGTTTTCTTAAAATAAAGTTTTCAAAAACAGAGAGAAGAGAAAAGAAATAAAAACTTTCCGCAACGCTAGACCTTTCCACACTTTCGTTTCATTCGATTATGATTCGACGTGAAAGGTACTCATCACTGGGTTTGGTTTTGGGGAGACACAAATGGGTGTCTACAGTATGAGTAACGGATTGGGGGAAATTGATGGAGTTGATGTTGTGATTAAATATGTTGATTGATTAAGTGCATGTATGTGATTAATTGAAGAGTAGCTAACTTTGATTGTTACACTAGAATGCATTGTAAGCATGCATTGATACGGAAAATTGATTTGTGGCTTGCTTTTGTCGATTGAGTAGGTTTGCAAGGTTCTTAGTTAGAGCCTCTCGTAGTTGGCGATAGCTTGACCTCTAGGAGATTAGCCTACCTTACTCTCTTGATTGCTTAATTGATTTTCCCTCGCAACACTTGACTTAGTCGTCTCTAATCCCAATTATCTATATCCATTCCAAGTATATACGGATCCTATCCCTAGTGCTTGATAAATTTTATTTCACTATGATTGTTTGATTGTTTTGAATATACACACCTCACTTTATTGCTTTGAAATAGCTTAGCTTTGACTTTAGCATTCACCTCCCATTCCTAGTGGTTTGACCCTCGACTTACTCTATGCTTTGTATAGGGGTGTGTTGAGAGATTACAAACTTTGTTTTGACCAAGGGTAGATTAGTTTTCAATGACCTAGTCTCGCCCTACATAAAAATGGCGCTATTGCCGGGAATGGCGTAGATGATTGCTATTGTTGTTGAGTCTATTTCACCTTATTTGCAAAAATACAAATAAGATTTTCTTCTTTAGGCTACATTTGTAGCCGTGCTACTAATAATTTTGTTTGAGATTGTTTGTCCAAGTGAACATGGGAGAAGCTCAAAGGGTTACATTGAAAGAGTTGGGTACTCCAGGTGCATACAAGTATGAGATAGGGATTGCTCCATTGTTGATTCCAGATAGTGATTTTGAAATCAAGCCGGCAATGATTACCTTGATTGAGAGTTGACAATATAGTGGTGCATCGAATGAAAGTCCTCTCAACCACCTTAAGAAATTTGAGAAATATTGCAACACTATTATGGTGAGTGGGGTTACACAAGAGTTTTTAAGGCTCAAATTGTTCCCTTTTTCACTCATAGGGCGAGCCTTGGAATGGTTGGACAAGGAGGTCAAGCCGAATTCTGTAAGAACATGGGACGATGTTACCAAAGGATTCTTATCCCGTTTCTACCCCCAAAAGAAAAAGGTTGAAGCTAGAACTTTAATCCAAAATTTCAAGCAAAGGCCTAACAAAAATCTCTATGAAGCATGGGTGAGGTACAAAGAGTATCAAAGAGAGTGCCCTCACCACAGAATTCCAACTTACTAAACAATTCAAATTTTATATGGTGCTTTGAGTCCTCAAGGTAGGTTGAGTTTAGATACCGGAGCCGGCGGCCCAATCATGAATAAGACGGTGGAAGAGGTTATTGATGTGATACATGATGAGTGAGGAACTACATGAGTTGGCAAGAGGTTGAGGAAGAGTCAACAAACGAGAGTGCCTCGGTTGATCAAGTCAATGCCATCAATAAATTGTCTACTATACTTTCGGACTTAGGGAAGGAGGTGGCTTCTATTAAAGCTATGCTTGAAAATTCATCTTCATAAGCACAAGGTCTTCCCTCCCAATTTAAGGGGAGAGGTACATCTTCTTACTCTAACCCTCTTTTCGCTTCTTGGTGCATGATTAGAGAATGTTTGGTTTGTGATTTATGTGGAAGAAATGATCATGATGCTTCTTATTGTCCTAATGTTCATTGTGATGGATGTGATGAATACGATGAAAATGAAAATGTGCATGTGAATTATGTTGGTAATAGTTATTTTGGATCTAGATTTAATGCTCAAAAGAATGTTTGAAATAGGAACTATCACAACCATGGGAGCAACGATAATTATAAACAAAATAGTGGTTATAGGAACCAAGTAACCCAAGGGTTTCGTGGTAACCTTAACAACTTTGGTTGTATTGATCAAATCTACGGCCAAGAATATGGGGATCATAACCAAGGTTATGGTAATCATAGTCATAATTCCGGCCAAAATCTTGATAAGGGTAATTAGAGTAACCAAAGTAGAGGAAATTTTCAAAATTATGCTCAAAGGGGTTCCTCACCCAAATTTACTCCAATAACGCAATGCCAAAGTGATGATTCCTATGATCAACAATTTCAATCTATGAGTAGGCTAGAGAATTTCATGGTAGATCAAGCCAAGAAGTTGGACGATTACATATCTTCTAGTGGAAAAATGTTTCATGGCCTATTAACTCATGGAAAGATGCTTGAGAAACAAATCATTCAACTAGCTAACCCTTTGAAAGATTGTGCTAGCCCATCTTCTTTACTCTCGCAAGAAATTGATCCTAAAGAACCGTTTTATTCTATCACCACTAGGAGTGGTAAGGTCCTTGAAGAAAGTGTCCCTAGGAAAAGTAAGGAGGGCGAAGAGGAGAGTGATTCGAGCAAAGAGAATAAGTATGAAGAGTCTAGCAAGATGAGTGAGAAATCCAATGAAGAGCCAAAGGAGAAAGAGAAGAAGAAAGATGAGGTTTACAAGCCAAAACTTCCATACCCCCAAAAGTTTAATAGGCATAAATTGGACAATTCATTGAGATGCTTAAGAAAATTCATCTTTCCATTCCTTTCACCAAAGTCTTGAAACAAATGCCAAACTATGCTAGGTTTCTTAAGGAAATTTTGAGCGGTAAAAGAGATTGCAATATGGTGGAACCGGTGAATTTGGGGGAGTTTTTTAGTGACTTTTATCCATAATGACTTACCCCCAAAAGTTAAAAGACCCTGGGAATTTCTCCATCCCTTGCAAAATCAAAGGAAAATTGTTCCAAACTGCCCTTTGTGATCTCGGTACTAGCGTGAGTATCATGCCTTATTCCGTCTTCAAGAGACTTAAGATAGGTGAGCTCCTTCCATCCAACATGACCCTTCAATTAGCTGACAGATCTATTAAGTTCCTAAAGGGAAGAGTTGAGGATGTTCCCTTTAAGATAGGAAAATTTACAATTCTCGTTGATTTCATTGTGCTAGAGATTGCGGAAAATGATCATATTCCTATAATTTTAGGGAGACCTTTCTTAGCTACCTCGGGAGCTTTGATAAATGTCAAGGGAGGTCGTATTACTTTGAGAGTTGGTAACAATGAGGAAATTTTTGAGCTAAAACCGATGCATGAGTCTTTGTCTTTTGTGAAAGGAATCATGTGTGTTAATTCTCCTCACTCTATTTATAATGTATGCATGATTGATACTTCAACTAACGATATTCTTGAGAATTGTCATGATGTCCTTTTGATTTTTGATTGCAAGAAGGTTAGTGAAGAGAAAAAGGAGTTTCCCAAGCTCATATACGAGGAGGAGATTGACATTTTTCATTGGTTTGAGCTTCACCCTCAAGAGGAGGACGATGATCCTAAGATTGTTGATGGTGTGAAACCATCTACAAAGAGGAACAAGGCAAAGAAAAAATCACGAGCTTCTAGGAAAAAGAGAAAAAGAATGAGGTTATGGAAAGAGAAGCTTGCTTTTGAGGAGTTATCGAATGAAGTCTCATCAAGCAACAACGAGAAGTTGCTAGAAATTGAAGTGAAATTTTCTCCTCCTGCCACTTTGAAGAAGGTGGTGTTCTTTGACCCTCCATGATTTGGAAGAAGGGTCGAGCTTAGGACCTTAAGCAAGCGTTTCACGGGAGGCAACTCGGAGATTTTTAACCTTTTCTTTTGATTTCTATTTTTCTTAATTTTCTTTCTTTTAGTTTCTTTTATTTTCTTTCACTTGTTTTTATTTTGGATTTATAGGTTGAATTCTTGGAGTTGGATTACATCAAGTGAAAACGAGCAATGGAATGGTGTTTCACGGTTTTTGATGTGTTTATATAAAATTTTGTCGAAATTTTGAGGTAAAAGGGGTAAGAATTGTTTACAAGGTAAGATAGGAAATTTGTGCTTAAGTATGAAGAAAATTTGAACTTGGTGAGTTCATCGTGGTGCTACCGTTATTTTAGGGGTGTTGAACCCACAATTTTCATATTTAGAAACTGATCGTTATGATCATGAACGCACCAAGAAGCAATGCATGAGGGGCATAAGCCGGCGCGGGCGCGCCTAGCCCGTGCGCGGCCGCGCTCGACACTGGCGCGGCCGCGCGGCCATGCACCCTTCCCAAAGCCGTGCCTTATCTCTTTTTTCTTCTTCTTTCTTTTCCCTCATTTCTCACGCACTCTTCACCCTTCACCCTCATCTAGACCGCACCATTCCTTACTCACCTTCATCAATTTTCACTCAAACTCCTCCAAATTTCCATTAAAATTCATCAAATCCTTTTACATTTCTTCTATTTTTAACAAAATTCATACTACCTTTCATCCATAACAACCACCATTCTCTCCCCTCCATTATTGAAACTAATTTGGGGTTTTTCGTGTGGGTGGAAATTGGTGGCCAAATCTTGCTCTAACTTGCTTCTTGTATGGTATAATCATCTACTCTTACTCTAAATTGCTTTATTATACCATATAATTGCATGTTTTAGGTAGTTCATGGGTATGAATAGTAGTATTATGTATTTTGGTTATTTTGATGTTTGAAATTGGATTTTGTTTGGTTATTTGTCATGAATGATGATTGATTATTGCTTACATTGTGTTGTTTGATGTTTGTGTAGCTAGATTAATCGTAATTATTGAGAATTTTTGTGGTCGGATTTTTGGTAGTGCTACATTGATAATGTTGAGCTTTGGTTCTTGGTTCCTTTGTGCTTGGTGTATGGTTTGAATGCATTTGTTGGCTTCAATTGGTGGTAATTGTGTACATTTGGGATTGCTCGACTTTGGTAGTGATTTGTTGTTTGTCGGTTTTGGTAAAAGAGTTTGATTGAGGCATTCTATATTGTTGGTTAAAGTTTCTTGTGGTGATTGTGGTGTATTAAGTTACTACCTTTGAAAATTCATCATGTCTAAACACATCAAAAACCTCCTCAAGAATCAAAAAACCAATGAAGAACTCACTCCTTCTCCCTCTACCTCACAACCTCGTCAACCTACCCCTATCCCCAAACTTCGAATTACCGACCCTATTCAAAAAGCTAGATACACCAAACTCAAAGCAAACTGTCCCGTCAAACCTTCCCAACACTACTTTCAAGTGGACATGATTAAGTTGGGAATTGATTAGGATTTAAGGGAATTTCTTAGCAACCTTCACATGGGATCTTTTGTGAGCCAGAGCTTCCGTACCTATATTCAACCAACTTTGGAGTTCTTGGCCACGATTGATCTTGTGGTGGTCGAGGGTGGTATCTACCGTGTCCGATTTCAGCTCTTCAACATTCAATTTGATCAACCCCTAGAAGAGTTCAATGCGACTCTAGACTTCGATCCAAATTCAGATATTTTTGATCCCGAGCTCTTTTTCAATGATGAATATGATCAGAATTTATGGTGGGACGATATTTGTAGATGTGGTGACTTTGTGACCCGGTATGCAAAGACAGTAAGGTGTACCAGCCATGTCTCCGGGTTCTCCATAGGCTTTTGGGGTATTAGGTGTTTCTGAAGCAGGAATTGGGAAAGATGAGCCAGTTGGAACTGCGGTAACTATGGGTAGATACTCGTGCAGAGTACCGGGGTCGCCTAAATTTGGGGTATACTTTTGCCAGCTATTGCCAAGGATTGCAAGATAGGGATTTCGGCGAGATCCCTTTTGGGAGCATATGGTCACAAGGCTAGTGACCAACCTTGAGCTCGGGCACTATTTGCCATCTTGCACTCCGGTGGGGGATGTTGATTCTCTCTAACTTGACGTCTGACAATTGAAGCAAATCCATTTCTTAGCAAAGAATGATGATGACAAGGTGTTTTATTGGCTAAGGGATAATGAATATTGGTGCTATCTCCCTAACCCCTCCTTGACTTCTCTCCACCGCGAGAATGTAGCAAACATTAGGCATGTCCCCATGAGTCACCGCCCTCCCTACTATGATGATGATGAGGAGATGGGTGAAGAAGAGGAAGAAGAGCCGCAACAACAACAACAACAACAACAACAACAACATCAACAACAACGTCAACAACAACAACAACAACAACAACAACAACAACAACAACATCAACAACAACAACAAAAACATCAAGAGCAACATCACCAATTTGCTAACTCTGACTTGGATGCCCTTAGTGCTCAAATGAAGGGCATGCAAATCCGGTTGGAGGGCATGTATGATCAAAATTTTGAGGCCCTCTACTCTCATATGAGAGGATTTTGGAGATGCAAAAAGGTATGTTTCTCCTACAACAACATTTGTATGATGCGGGTGTTAACCGGGGAGAAATTACTCCCCCGGTTAACTACCCTTTTTTTCCACCCCAATATGGTCCTATACCATCTTTTTGGAGTGATGGGGTACCTACATACCCATATTGGCAAGGACCCCCAGGTTCCAACACCGAGACTCGCTCATTCCCCGATGAGCATGGTAACTACGATTACCGTGTTCCCGGTGGGAAAGACAATAGGGGTGGTCCTTACTACCCCTATGTACACCCGGATCACCCACTACCCTCGCCTTGCCCGAGCAATTCACTCCCCTTGCCCCTTGGCAACAAGATAACTTTAGAGGGCATTATGGTTAGCCACCCGGTTACACCGGGGGATGGGATCCTTATGGTCCCCCATCCGGGTTTTCCTATGATGGGGATAATAATGATGGCTCCGGGGTGAGTGATAGTAGTAGCTAGTTCCTTCATTTTTGTGACATGTGCCTCCATCCCTTGACTTATGTGTGCTTGCTTTGTATTGCTAGGATGTTGAGATGTATCTATGATTAACTTGGGGGAATTTTTCCTTTTCTTAGGGGTTTGTCTCGGTGGCTAATTTGTTGTTGAAACTCACGTTGTTTCTTTTGCCTCTTTGTATGATGATCTCTTTCTTGATTCTTATTTGATGATGTTTGCTCATTCTTGATCTTCTTGTTGTTGTTATTATGATGCATGATTTGCTCCCTAGAATCCAAAACCCTAATATCCAAATCCCATGAATCCAAACCCTTCAATCTGAATTTTCTAGTTTAGTACTTTGTTGATTAGTTAGATGTTTAGTTGGTTCTTGAGTTCTTATTTTCTTATTTTTTTCTTTCTTGATGGTTTAGTTTCGCTTATTTTTGCTTTTTATTTTCTTTCCTTTTCGTTTTCTTTTATTTTCTTTTCTTTTGAAGTTACTAACCGTTTTCTTTGTCTATAGTTCTCTCTTCCATTTTTGTTCTCATATGGCTTTGATGACGATGCTTTGTTTCTTGGAGCTTCATGAGGTGGTTGGTTCTTCACCTTACTATTTTAGCATTACTCGGAAGCCGATGAAATATTTCTTATTTTTCTTTATTCTCTTTTATTTTCTTGGATGCATAGTTTAGGATTAGTTTTAGGAAAAGTTGAATGGTTCGAGGATGGATGCCTTTAACACCTAAAGTGTTTGGGATCATTGGCGATGTTGTCATTTGATCGTTTGTTTGTCGATTTGGAATTACATGTTTTACTTGCACATTCGTTCCATTCTTTATTTTCCTTCTTTTCCTTTATCTATGTTTTTTTTTTCTCTTTTATTTTTCTTTCTTTTTGTTTTTGGATTTTGGTATGTTTTGAGGCTTTATTTTTCACTTTTTGTATTTTTCTTTTGAATTGGACTATATACATCAAATTTTTGCTTCTAAATAAATATCTTCCTAAATAGTATGGGTATGCACGGTTTGAGAATATGCTTGTTGACTTTAGGATAGGTGTATGCTAAGGTAGCATGTTCTAGAACTAGGAGGATCATGAAATCCGATTCTACTTGTTTGTGGCATGTTCGTAGTTGCTTCCTATGGTCGATTTGACACCTATAGTGAGTTTTTGCTACATCCATGTGAGGTTCATTATTTTTCAAGCCTTCTACATATTTTGTATGAATGGCATGGATCGTTGACTATTGCGGACCTAATCTTGAATCTTGACTCATAATTCTCAAACACGAGACCGAACCATCTAGGGAGGACAAAGACATCTTTTCGGGGTGGTAATTTTTCTTTTTCTACGTTTAATTTTCTTCTTTTAGTTCTTTGGGTTTACATTTGCCTTCTTGCTAACCATTTGAGCCTTTTCCCTTATTTTCAAGGAAAATTTGCCAAGAATAATACCACCTTTCACCGGTCTTCTATTAATGGAACGACCTTTAGATTATTTCAAAATGGAACAACCTTTGATACACATTTGCCAAAAATGGAACGTGACCGGTTGGTAACCGGTTTGATAGGTTACCAATGACATGTGTCACAATGTCATTGGTCTTTTTTTTTTTAATTTTGTTTTATTTTAAATAAAACCTTAAAACTAAAAAAATAAATTATTTTAAAACCAAATAAAGAAATAACTTAAAAGAGTTAAAATTAAAAAAAAAAAAAAAACTAAAAAAAAACACTTTCCTCCCTTTGCCGGCAGCCACTCAACCACCATCCGGTCTCCTCCTCCCCACCCCGGGCTGACGGCCTGAACTCCTATATGGCGTCGGCGGAAACCCTCCTAACCAAAATCCCGACCACGCAGCCTATACCCTTCCCCTGAACCACCTTACCCCCTCCCGAAAACCCCCTCCTCCGCTCGTAAACCCTCCTCTCCTTATCGGTTGGCGCCCAATCCCCTTCTTTTGTGCCGACGAAACCATTTCGCCCTTCTGCCAACTGAATCCACTCCATTCCCCCTTGAACCACCACCCAAAAATATTAAAACCCCAAAATCGAGTGGTGATTTTGGGGTTTTCGAATTTTTAGGTGGTGGTTCAAGCCTTCACGGGGAGGGGATAGGTGGTCGTGTCAGGGTTAGGACGGTGCCGCCAACGCTGGTAGGTATCTCTGGGCACGCCGATGGGTTAAGAAAGGGGGAGATCGGGTGATGGTGTGGTGGCTGCCGGCAAGCCAAGGGGGGATGGGTTTTCTTTAGTTGGTTTTTTTTTTTTTTTTTTTTTTAAATTTAAAATTTAAGATTTCTTTTTTTAATCATTATAATTAAAGAAGAATGTTAAAATAAAATAAAAATGCTTTAACCAATCACCATGTGACATGTGTCAAATGTAACCTGTAAAACAAGTTACAGGTTTTTTGTTCCATTTTTGGCGGATGTGTACCAAAGGTCGTTCCATTTTGAAATAATCCAAAGGTTATTCCATTTTTGGAAGACCACTGAAATGTGGTATTATTCTTGGCAAATTTTCCTATTTTCAATCCATATCTTTAGAATTTTGAGCCTTTTGTTTCTTTTTGTTCCATTTTTGGTTCTTGTGAAGCAAATGGTCATGTTTTTGGAGTTTGTGGTTTATAAGTATGGATATTGGTTCCTTTTGTAAGCAAGCTTGTGTTTTGTGAATATTTCGTGAATAATGGCAAATGTTTGATTGAAAAAGCCGTCCCAAGTGTCAAAAAGGCAAGGGCTTAATAAATGCATAATTGTAAAAGTCGTCCTAAGTTAAAGAGGCATAGACATTTGCTTTGAAAATTTTGAAAAAAAACAATAAAAAAAAAATTAAAATTATGAAAATAAGAAAGATCAAATATATTTTGATGTAGTTCTTTTCCCCTTTTCAAGCATTGAGGACAATGCTTCCTTTAAGCTTGGGGGAGCAGCGTTTACGCTTTTTGTATATATGTCTGTGAGTATAGCCTTGAATAAACTTGGGGGTGTTAGTTTGCTTTTGTTTGGTGACTACTTGATTGTGATTCCAAGAAAGGGCTCGTTCTTTGCTTCACTATTAGGGATACAACCAAATTTTAAAATTTAAGCCTACCCCTAACCCTTTTTTCCCTTACGTTACAACAATTGGGAAAGACCTTAAGACCTAGAGGTTGAGTCAAATTTTGAGGTACGGCATTATGAGTTAAAGCCTAAAGAGAGAGGGTGCATAGTCAAGACATCGTGTAGCCCAAAAGTGTTTCTTTTCCGGCTCCTTTGAGGAGCTATTGTGATGTTCATTAGAGGGAGATTTGAGACTATAGGAAGAACGCGGTAAGATCGAACGGGATGAAGGTGAATTGTGATAACTAGTTCTCTATGTTTAGCATACTCTATGTTTCAATCAACCTCGGATATCTAGAAATGTGCATACCTCTATTGCTTAAGAAAGATGTTTATTAATTTGAAATGTGGTCATTTTCTAAAGTCCAATTCGTAAAGGTTTCAATTTTGTTTTTCTTTCTTTTACTTTCCTTTTTTTTTGTTTGCCTCATTGTAGACACCCATTTGTGTCTCCCCAAAACCAAACCCAGTGATGAGTACCTTTCACATCGAATCATAATCGAATGAAGTGAAAGTGTAGAAAGTTTAGTGATGCGGATAGTTTTAATTTCTTTTCTCTTCTCTCTGTTTTTGAAATACTATTTTAAGAAAATAGCCAATCCAGTTTGATTGGTCAATGATATGGGTCCAATAGTAGTGTAGTTGGATAGGGCTTGAAAAGATCTTTCCAACGATATATTATAAGCCCAATTCCGATGAATATTGAGGAAGTTATGGCCAAATTACTGAACTGGGCTTGGTTTGAGACTTATATGCGGCCCAATGATCTAGAGGAGGGCCTAATATAGATTTATCATTCCTAATGCAATCAGGAATGGTTTTAGTCTTCTATATTCTTCTAGAAGGTTCTTTTCATTCCTAATTCAATTAGCATTGATAAATTGACTTTTGTTAACTTTTTAGATTTTTAATCAGAATAAAAGAACGTTTTTGAGGAAAATACGATTTTATCCTCCTGTACGGCAATTTCTATCTTATTTTAGAAAACGCGTCAATATTTTAGTCAGCTCCAAAAGCCAGCATTAGCGCCTGACGCTAAGCTTGGCGCCTGGCGCTAGCGTTAGCGCTTGACGCTAATGTCAGCATCTGGCGCTAACCTCTGTTTTACGCGTCAGAACTATGTTTTGATTTTTTATTTTTTTGGCTGATTTTCTCTATAAATAGCCTTCTAAAAACTCCGGTTTCATTCACCAATTCTTATTCTCTTTTTCACCAACTCTCATCAAGATCTTCTTGATTACTCTCTCTCTCTCTCTCTCTTTTCTAAACTAGCCTTTTCTCAAATAAAAAATTCCGCATTCGTAAGACTTAGATACACCTAGCCATATTCGAAGTTGTCTTCGCCCTATACGTGAAAGGTTTTAATTTCTGAGGGTTTGGTCCCAAATCTCTCTTTTAATTATTATTTAATTCTTTGATTTTATATTTTTCTTGAAGTTACTAACGTGTGTATTTTGTTATTAGAAAGAAATACGAGGCATCCAAGTAAGTGCTTTAATTGATTTATTGTTATTATGATATAGAAATCATGTCTAGGTTGTTATTATGATTCCTAGTATCATGTTTAGGAAAATTGTTATAATATCAAATATGCTTATTATGATTCCTGCGATGCTTCCTATTTTCTTTCCTAATATTCATGTTAGTATCATGTTAGGGCTAAAGCTTTGATTTTTATTGTTTAGTGACATGCTAGGGTTTGTTATTAATCTTGTTAGTATCATGCCTAGGATCTTGCTATTATTATGCCTTAAAATGATTATTTTTATGATGATGATTATTATAATTATTATTATTATTGTGATTATTATTATTTTTAATATTATTATTATGTTGCTTGATATTTATTGGTATTGCTTGATCACGCCTTTTATGCATGTTTAAAGGGAATTTGTACTTGTAATCACGCTTAATAAGATAATTAATAATCTTGTTTAGGGTTAATTTTGATTATAATTCAAGTGATCGCCAATAATAGTTTTATTTGTGCATTAATATTCAACCAACATAGATAAACAAGTTTAGGTTAAACTTATTAATTGCATGTTAGTCAGAAAGCGTACATGAATACGATCAGAATAAAGTAGATGCCTATTATTAGGGCATGTTCAATCTCTTTAGGGTTGTATTTGTACCTTCATCTCCGAACTACAAGTCATGGTTCAAGACCTATTAGAGTTGACGATATCTTGGATCGTTAAGGGGTGTAACCTTCACCTCGTGAACGGTTTACAAGTTCCTAAAAAACTTGTTGGTGACTCTTTTGCTCTATCTTCTTTCCCTTTGGACGCCACCGTACTTTAGTGTATGATCACAGTGGGGTTCAAGTTAGGGGTAATGCTTGAAATATTCCCTATGGTTTTTGGCGGCTCCACTGGGAGGATTTCTATTTTAATTCCTTAAATTTATTTCGGCAATGATTTAAAATGAGTGGATGAGACTCGAAAATTTCTAAGTATTTCATGTGCGTAATTTTGATTAACATTATTGTCATATACATAAAAAAGATCTCATTGGAAAGACCATCTGTAATGAGTTAAAACATAGGATTTTTACACGTAGGAAATTTTAGGAATATCTTTAACAACTAGGATCGAAATAACACTGCGCGAAACTGGAAAATTTTATCGAGCATAGAAAGCTGCTGAGCCATATAGGAATTAGCGTCAGCGAACAGAAATTAGCGCCAATATTTTGACTTTAGCCCCAGACGACAGATCTGTCGCCAGGCGGTAAAGCCAAAAGCTGGTGCCAACCTCTGTTTATGGTGGCAGTAGAATGAACAAACTATGAGAGCTTTAACTAACTTCGGATGGAATGTGTTCAAGGAGAAAGTAAGGGATAAGTTTTACCCTATGTTCTTGCAGTTACAGAAAAACTGATGAGTTTTGGGAACTTAAGATGGAGAATATGTCGGTGAATGAGTATTACACTAAGTTTATCAAGTTGTCTAGATTTGCTAAGGATATTGTGGCTACTAACAGGCAGAAAGTTAGAAGGTTTGAGAAAGGATTGCCTCTTTCTCGCCACGGGAAGCTGCCAGAACAAGTGTTTGACAATTTGGATGAGTTGTATGGTAGGGCAGCACATTTACATGCATTAGGGTTGATAAAGAAAGCTAAAAAGGCTGAATTGTTTGGTTTTGATGAGTCCGACTCATTGTGGAAGAAAACTCGAGCCAAGATCACATACACCATTAATATAATAAAAAAACATAATTAACCTAATTACCAAGAATTAAGGAAATATTAATTACCTTTGATGCATGCTTCGCTCGTACCCCCAAGCTCTTACTTGAGAAAGAAATAAGTCTTACACGGGCGAAAACCTCCAACGGCATCCACCTGCAACTTGACCCCGACTAGGTCTATTGCTTAGAGGTTAGCTAAGACCGACCAAATACTCGAGTAATTATATGTGTTTAAAGTTTTTCTCAATGGAGATGCCTTTCCTAACACCTTACTCAAATGATTTTTCGCATACACCTACTTAGGTATTTATAAGGAAAATCATGAGTGAAATCCTCTCTCCCATCATTGTGGGAGAGTTAGTAAAATCAATATTCTTTCTTTATTTTTAAATCAAACCACCAATGGGTGGCTGCCACGTGGCACCCCTAATTAGGTACCAATGCTGCCGGCTGGGCTACTGCATCGGCCTAGCTAGTTGCTGCCTTGGCGCGTCTTGCGGTTGCAGCCTCGACCCAACTAGTTACTAGCCATAGTTTGCAATTGCTGCCTCGACCCAGCTAGCAGTTGGCCTTGGCTTGTGGCAGCGACCTCAGCCCAGTTGGCGCGGCTGGCACTATGCTAGCCTTGTTGCGCTAGCACGCACCAGCCAACTTAGGCTCGGCTTGGTGCGATTGCTAGCCACCTTGGGTATACCAAATGCCCCTAGGCATAGGTTTGCTTGGGGCATTCCGAGGGGTATTTCGGTAAATTTTTTATTAATTAGTGATTTACCATCTCGCCTTTTATTATTTCGACTGGACTTCTGATGCTCGATTTGGACGCTCTAAGCTCGAATTTTCGACGTCTAAATATTAATTACTCGAGCGAATCATTAATTCCTTTCGAAGTAATTCGTCGTGTCGGTTTGTTAATAGCTTGGGTATGACCCAAAGGGTTCAGTCAAGTTTAAGTTGTAATATTAATTACTGTACTCATAAATACTACTGCTCGAAAGCGGCCTCCACCTAGGCATTCCGATCAGTTGACCTCACTAAATAATTAACTTTATAATAATTCCGAACCCTCTATCGGAATAATACACTTTTTCGAAGGACAACACTCCTATCAATCTTCCACTTATCCTTCCAGACAAGTGCACTTTTAAGGTACAGCCTTTTGCCTATGTTGCTTAATGTCTCTTCATGAACTATAAGGTAAGGTTTATTCGTCATCCTTATTACGTCCAGAAGTTTTTCTCGATATCCACAACGGACTATCAATAAAAAGATGATTCCTAAAATCCATCCGAGCTCGGCCATGCATTTTCACAGTTTTGCTCTCTAAGAGTCCTTCTAAACAACAAAGACATCTTCCCTATTTTTAGTAGGGAGACATTTCAAGTCTTGTAATGTAACTTCTCTTATTGCAATGATATAGCCGCCCGAGTGTTGCCGTTAAAATCCCCTTTTACGGATGACGTTTGACTAACATCAAAACGGACTAGTACTCAAACAAGAGAACTCACAATACTTATGGTCGAGGAAATAAGTTCCGATAGCCATAATGAGAAGTGTAATTATGACGAATTTTTTAAATCTCTTAACGTATTCTCATAGGACGATCCAGTATGGTTATAAACTAATACCTGTGCAAATGATTTATGACAATCATATCCTTGTAGCACAAGAAACGATGCTATAAATTAAAGTACACGCTAATCTCAAGTTGTCATTAATTGTCCATTGTTTAAATGACCTAAATTAGGGATAATTTTTAATTATAGTACTCAATGTTCACTTTATAGGTGTTTCCTTATCAAGACATGTCTTGATACCCTATTTTGAATATTTTTAGAATCAAATGGACTCAATATTTAATCCTAAACCATATTGTATTAGTTGTTCATCCTAATAATAATTCAACACATTGTATTAGTTGTCATGTAACTATTTCACTTAAATAAACACACCAAGCCACAAAATATTTTTTAGTCATTTCCCTTCGTACCATTTACAAAAAAACAATAAATAAAAATTTAATGTTTGATAAGCTTATATAAAGAGAACGGATTGATTGAAAAGTAATATATTAAAGGGAAGGGATTTATTGAAAAGAAATCAAAATACTTTTATTGAAATATGAAAATAAATGTTTGAAACATCCTAATTTTAGCTTTTCTTACCCACATTACTTTATTAAACTATAACTATGAATAAAGAATAAATCTCAAAACGCTAAAGAAAAGTTAATCTATAATCCTCAAATATTGACATTGTCAATCTTGTCTTTAATCTCTCTCTTTGGATTATACTGAAGATCACTCCCATTGTCACCATCATTGCTGATGCAAGAGCATGGACACTACTTTTGGACCATATTGACTTCACCAAGATCGAAAAATATTTGAGTTTGATTTGAATTATTTAGATGATTTTCCTCGTATGTGGGATGTGACTTAGGTTGTATTTATTTAGTTACTATCTTGTAATTAATCCTAGCCTTTTATTCTGTATGTGTAGACACCCATTTGTGTCTCCCCAAAACTAAACCCAGTGATGAGTACCTTTTACGTCGAATCATAATCAAATGAAGCGAAAGTGTGGAAAGTCTAGTGTTGCGGATAGTTTTATTTTCTTTTCTCTTCTCTCTGTTTTTGAAAACTTATTTTAAGAAAACAGCCAATCCAGTTTGGTTGTTCCATGATATGGGTCCAATAGTAGTGTAGTTGGATGGGGCTTGCAAAGACCTTTCCAACGATATATTATAAGCCTAATTCCGATGAATATTGAGGAAGTTATGGCCAATTTACTAAACTGGGCCCGGTTTGAGCTTTATATACGGCCCAAAGATCTAGGGGAGGGCCTAATATGATTTATCATTCCTAATGCAATTAGGAATGGTTTTAGTCTTCTAGATTCTTCTAGAAGGTTCTTTTCATTCCTAATTCAATTAGCATTGATAAATTGACTTTTGTTGACTTTTCAGAGTTTTATTCAAAATCAAATAGCATTTTTGAGGAAATTATATGATTTTATCCTCTAGTACGGTGAACTTATCGGATTTTCGAAAACGCGTTAAAATCAGGCTTGGCGCCTAACCCTAGGCCTTGGCGCCTGGAACCAGGCCTAGCGCCTGGCGTTAGCCATTGGCGCCTGGCGCTAGTGTTGGTGCCTGGCGCCAGCTAGCCAGGGTTGGCGCCAACTCTGTTTTTTGTGCGTCAGACTCTGTTTTGTGTATTTTATCTTTTTGGCTGATTTTCTCTATAAATATCGTATTAAAAACTCCGTTTTCATCATCTACATTCACCTATTCTCACTAATCATTCACCAATTGTCTTCATTCATTCATCTACATCCATCATTCACCTACAATCAGTTTTAATTAGCATTCATCAATTCATTCAATTCTTTCTCATTACTTTGTTTTTCATACAAAATTCCGCATTCACAAGATCTAGAAACACCTAGCCATATTCGAAGTTGCCTTCGCCCTAGACGTGAAAGGTTTAATTTCTGAGGGTTTGGTCCCAAATCTCTCTTTCAATTATTTAATTTAATTGTTTGATTATTATTTTCCTTGAAGTTACTAACGTGTGTATTTTGTTATTAGAAAGAGGTACGAGGCATCGAAGTAAGTACTTTAATTGATTTATTGATGTTATGATGTAGAAATCATGTTTACATTGTTATTATGATATTCCTAGTATCATGTCTAGGGTATTTTTAATATTAAATATGATTGTTATGATGCTTCCTATGTTTTTCCTAATGTTTATGATTGCTAGTATCATGTTAGGGCTAAAGATTTGATTTTTATTGCTTAGTGACATGCTAGGGTTTGTTATTAACCTTGTTAGTATCATGCCTAGGATCTTGCTAGTTTTATTATGCTTTAATATTAACATGAACATGGTTATGATTGTTATTATGAATATTATTATTTTGATGATCATTATTTTATTTATGATGATTATGATAATTATTATTATTTTTATGATGATTATAATTATTATTCATGATGTTGATTATTATTATGTTGCTTGATTATATTTATTTTTATTGCTTGATCACACCTTTTATTGCATGTTTAAAGGGAATTTGTACTTGTAATCACGCTTAATAAGATAATTAATAATCTTGTTAGGGTTAATTTGATTATAATTCAAGTGATCGCCAATAATAGATTTATTTGTGCATTAAATTCAACCAACATAGATAAATAGGTTTAGGTTAATCCTATTGATTGCATGTTAATCAGAAAGCGCACATGAATACGATCAGAATAATGTAGAGGCCTATTATTAGGGCAGGTTCAATCTCTTTTAGGTTGGATTTGTACCTTCATCCCCGAACCCTTATTTGGTTCTAGACCTTATGGAGTTGACGATCTCTTGGATCGTTAAGGGCTGTAACCATCACCTCGTGAACGGTTTACAAGTTCCTAAAAAAACTTGTTGGCGACTCTTTTGCTCTATCTTCTTCCCTTTTGGACGCCACCGTACTTTAGTGTATGATCACAGTGGGGTTCAAGCTAGTGGAATTAAAAGCTTGAAATTATTCCCTACAGTTTTTGGCGACTCCACTGGGGAGGATTTCTATTTTAATTTCTGAATTTGTTTCGGCAATGATTTAGAATGAGTGGATGAGACTCGAAAAGTTCTAAGTATTTCATGTGTGTAGTTTTGATTAACATTATTATCATATGCATAAAAAAGATCTCATTAGAAAGACCATCCGTAATGAGTTAAAAACATAGGATTTTACACGTAGGAAATTTGAGAAATATCTTTCACAACTAGGACTGAAATAACACCGCGCGAAACTGGAAAATTTTATCGAGCACAGAAAGCTGCTGAGGCATGTGGGAAGTAGCGTTAAGGGCCAGAGCTTGGCGCCAGAATTTTAGTTGTAGTGCCAGACGCCAGCATTGGCGCTAGGCGCTACAGTTAAAAACTGGCGTTAGTCTCTGATTGCTGGCGCCAATGTCCCCCAATACCGAGCTAGAAATATGCGTTCTAATTTCGACCGGTTTTTCGTATTGTTTGCTCGATCCTACTTCCTGATTGAATTTTTTCTCACTTTTCTGAAACCCATATGTGTTTTACATATGGACATAACCGTCTGGGAATTCATGCTCCATCTACCTGATTGAACGCTCTGTGCAACAAAGGGTACATCCGAGATGTTGAATTCACCAAACCATGGAAGCGAGTTTTTTCTAAAACTCGCGGTGTCCCATCCACTCGCGCTAACCTTTCACGGTTAGGCTTCTGCGCGGTGCATCTGGACAATTAACCATGGGCCCTCTATTGACTAAACCAAATCCCGAACTTTAGAGAACTAGAGCCATGGTTAGGTTGCAAACGCATTGCATCATATTGTGCCTACTTGACTAATTGTGCATTATTTGTTGTGCATATATATTCTATGTTTCTCTTAACCGTTTGTTGACTTGTGTTGAGACTACATAAATTAATGACTTAAAGAACTTTGCCTAATTAATTAATTAATTAATTAATTTGAGTCAATAAAGTCCAATATTTTAATCGGAATTGACCTAGTACGACTTTAGGCATACCCCAGTTAACTAATAACACCGAAAACAGTCCCAGACCGAAGCTCCAATATTGGCGCCAAGATCTGAGCTGTAGCGCCACATTATGGAGTGTAGAGCCTGACGACAGTTCTGTCGCCTGGCGCCAAGCTCCACAGTGTGACGCCAGTCCTGTCGCTTGGCCGACAGTTCGGATTATTTGTCGAGTTATCACCTCGGGTCCTATTAATCAGTCTTCTGTTTAATTCGGTTAATTTTTGCTGTCAATAATATTTAATTGAATCAATGATCGAGTTTAGGCACTAAGTCCCATGGTCTTACACAAGAGTCCAAGCATGTCACTTACACTCAACGCACACACCAATACACATACTTTTACCATGATTAAGAGAGTCTTGTGTGCTCGTTTTTCCGACATTTTTTTAGGGGGGTAAGTCGGATATTAATCCTCCAATAAAAATAATAATACTTAGTTCCCTAAAAATATGTACATTATTTTTCGAATAATTTATGATCATACACTATATTATATTGCTATTATAATTATTATACACTATATTAATTCTGGAACGCGGAGATGTCGAAAAAGTGTAGGGAATATTTTCAAGCCTTTAAAATCCAACTAGCTTGAACCCCACTGTGATCATACACTAAAGTACAGTGGCATCCAAAAGGGAAGAAGATAGAGCAAAAGAGTCGCCAACAAGTTTTTTTAGGAACTTGTAAACCTTTCATAGGATGAAGGTTACACTCCTTAACGATCCAAGAGATCGTCAACTCCATAAGGTCTAGAACCAAATAAGGGTTCGGGGATGAAGGTACAAATCCAACCTAAAAGAGATTGAACCTGCCCTAATAATAGGCCTCTACTTTATTCTGATCGTATTCATGTGCGCTTTTTAATTAACATACAATCAATAGGATTAACCCTAAACCTGTTTATCTATGTTGGTTGAATTTAATGCACAAATAAATCTATTATTGGCGATCACTTGAAATTATTATCAAATTAACCCTAACAAGATTATTAATTATCTTATTAAGCGTTATTACAAGTACAAATTCCCTTTAAACATGCATAAAAGGTGTGATCAAGCAATAAATAAATATAATCAAGCAACATAATAAATAATCAATATCATGAATAATAAAATTATAATAACAAATATCATAAATAAAATAATCATCATCAAAATAATAATAATAATAATAACATCCATAATCATCATAAATTATAACAATTATAATCATAATCATGTTCATGTTAATATTAAAGCATAATAATAATAGCAAGATCCTAGGCATGATACTAACAAGATTAATAACAAATCCTAGCATGTCATTAAGCAATAAAAATCAAATCTTTAACCCTAACATGATACTAACAATCACAAATATTAGGAAGAACATAGGAAGCATCATAGCAATCATATTTAATATTAAAATTACCCTAGACATGATACTAGAAATATCATAATAACAATGTAAACATGATTTCTACATCATAATATCAATAAATCAATTAAAGTACTTACTTTGATGCCTCGTACCTCTTTCTAATAACAAAATACACGCGTTAGTAACTTCAAGGAAAATAATAATCAAACAATTAAATTAAATAATTGAAAGAGAGATTTGGGACCAAACCCTCAGAAATTAAACCTTTCACGTCTAGGGCGAAGGCAACTTCGAATATGGCTAGGTGTTTCTAGATCTTGCGAATGCGGAATTTTGTATGTGAAAACAAAGTTTGAATTAAGGAAAGAGAGACGGAGAAAGAGAATAATCAAGAAAATCTTGATGCGAGTTCGTGAGAATTGGTGAATGATGGATGTAGATGATGATAATTGGTTAATGATTAGTGAGAATAGGTGAACGTAGATGATGAAAACGGAGTTTTTAATACGATATTTATAGAGAAAATCAGCCAAAAAGATAAAATACACAAAATAGAGTCTGACGCACAAAAAACAGAGCTGGCGCCAACCCTGGCTAGCTGGCGCCAGGCACCAACACTAGCGTCAGGCGCAAATGGCTAGCGCCAGGCGCGAGGCCGGGTTCCAGGCGCCAAGGCCTGGGGTTAGGCGCCAAGCCTGATTTTAACGCGTTTTCGAAAATCCGATAAGTTTACCGTACTGGAGGTTAAAATCTGATAACCCTTTTTCTTTTGAACCTATATGTCGGTGCCTTTTGCTAATGAGCCAATGCTTAGGCGCTTTAAGCTAAGTGAGACGATCTCTTATCAGGTCGATCACTTTACGTAATCAAGTCGATTACTAAATTATGTCAAATTGCTTAGAGGGGCTAAATGGCGTACCAAGGAACCCAAAAATATGTTGCAAAAGGCTAGCACAACCTCATCAGGTGGCTGGGTGCTTTGGCGCCGCTGAAAAATCATCAGCGCCACCTTATTAGCATTAGCGCCAGGAGCTGATATTGGCGCTAGGCGCCAAGCCAAATTTGTGACGCTAATGCATAGGGCTTGGCGCCAGCACGGGGATTTCCTTAAATACCCCTTTCCTCTTCATTTGCTGCTTTGCTCATCGCGATTTTGCTCGAAAAAAGTCTGAAAACTTCAATTGCTCGGTGCTTGCTCGTTTCTCAACTGAATTCGCTCAAATTTGTTACAAATCAAAGCTCTTTTCATCTATTTTCCTGATCTATGTAAGTTTTCTTCAAACTCACATCAGTTTTTATGAATTCTTGGCATGTTTATTCACGAATTTCATGAAAATTCAAAATTTATAATGCTCAATTTGCTTTGTTTGTCAGGTTTTATGCCATAAAATTGCTTGATTATGTTTGTATATTGCCTTGGGAATAATTTGAGACTTGTTTGACTCAATTTGGTGAAGAAATGAGCAATTTGCTATTGTTGGACCTCTTAAGGTCGTGAAGAACAATGTGACTTGTTCTTTATATTTTTTCTAGCAATTCTTGTCCAATTTGTCACAATAATCACTATAGTGTTGCAAGAAATTGTTTAATTGCTTGAAAAATGTTGTTATGCTCAATTTGAATTTGTGCTCAGTTTTAGTACTACGTACTCTGTTTTTACGAACATAGTATCATGCGGCTAGGCAAACAATAGATGCTATAGAACCTTAATTCATGATAATTTTGCACAATGTAGCATGGCTAGACAGCGAGGCTCGGGTTCACGGTCCCGAAACACTAGACGGGAGCATGAGCCCGTAGAGGATGACATCACGCCTTCCACTTCGCTTGGTCGACTTCCGGAGTGGGATGAGCGGACCCTGTTCTTCGCCCCTGTCCACCACAATTCTGAGAGGGTGAGACAGGGCATCGCGCCCAGGAGGACACGACATCACGGCTCTGGCTGTGATGGTTTGGGCAATTTGTACAGGATGTACATCGCCAGGGATCTTGAGACAAGACTCCTATGAGAATCTTGCGGGATAGCTACTCTGTTCGAGACCTCTGAGGCTATGGTCGCCTACAGCGGGGGTCATCATGTAGTGCGCGCTTTGGTGGAGTTCTTCTGGGACACCACCAACACCTTCCATTTCCCCTGGGTGAGATGATGGTCACCCCTACGGACTTCAGTCTCATCATAGGACTGAAGTTCACTTATGTGTCACTGTCGTTTTACAATGGAATCGACGTCTTCTCTTCGGAGGTCGAGGAGCTGTTGGGGCCGATCGCTATTCGGGCCCGAGCTGAGGTCGAGACGACTCAGCTTAGTGCTAGGGGAATTCGCCGCTCAACGCTGGCAGCGGCTCTTGATGACGATGCGACCACCCGAGAGCAGCGGGTGCGCATCTTTGCGCTGATGTTGTTGTCAGGGACATTCTCCCCTGACAAAGGTAGTAGGGTGTTGCTTTACTATCTTCCTGCTGTCCGTGATCTTCACCGGATCGGGACTTATGACTGGGCCAGCGTGGCCTATGCTGACTTCGTTCGTGCGCTGAGGGACTCGTGTCGACACCAGTCCTTTGGGACGAACGTTGCTTTGTCTGCCTTTTGGAAGGTCGTAGAGGTAAACATTTATTCCCTATAAAGTTTAGCTCTGCATATTAGTTAGCATTTACTCACACTTTTGAACCCTTGTAGATCTGGTTCTACAAGTACTTTCCTTCTGCTGCGCCGGCGAGACCATCGCCGCGGGGATTTCCAGTGAGCGCCTCTTGGGGCGGTCATCATGTGGATATGTCTACTGCACATGTCCGGAACCGGATCATCTCGGTACGACTTTTATTATTTATCTTTCTTTTCCGCGGTGTTTTAGACATATTCTTGCCTGATTGATGCTCTTTATAGGGACCTGAGGTGGTATACCGGCCGTGGGGCGGTTGGACAGTCCTTGGGTTAGCCGCATAGTATTCCGCTGAGCGTCGCTATTTCTTGGGGACTTATGGAGCGGTCGCGTACTTAGGAGAGAGGGTCGCTAGACAACATTCTTCTGATGTCTTCGTCGTTCCTGCTGCTCCACCACGTCATATGTTCAACGAGGCGCGGTTGTCGAGCATGTCTGAGGGAGCTGGTACCCCTTGGCGGTCCCATGTGATCCTCGGGCGGTGTTATGCTGAGGAGCTACTACCTTTATTAGCTCCAGCCCCCGTACCGGCTGAGGATGTGAGGGTAAGATTTTTTAGCTTTACTTTCCACTAAGTAGCCCCCAAGTAATGCTTTACTGATTTTTTCTGCTTTATCAGGATGGTGCTGCTGAGTTCGTGCCACCCTGTATGTCCATCCATTACCAGGGGATGTACGGGCCGATCGAGGAGATGATTTCTCCGGCTCCCAAGGGCGAGCGCTTCGTAGATCGGTCGATTCCTCGCCACCAGACTCGAGTAAGCCTAGTTTTTTCATAATTTTTGTGTTCATATATCATGCATTTTTACTGACTTATTTTTCTGACAGTTTTCACGCGAGGTGGTTTCGGGGATGGCACGATGTATAGATGCCTTCAGGAGCCAGCTCATCTTGATGAGGAATGCGGCCACCTGTCGTCGGGATGACGTCGTCCGAGAGGTAGCCTTTCTTTACTCATTGTTTTTGCATTGCTGCTTCAATTTTATCTTGTTTCTGGTTTAATTCTTTTTGCAGGGCCAGCCTATTGCTTCTCACACCCGCACGAGACCTGAGGGGCGGAGGGATCCAGCGAGGTCCTGTTCGAGACGTCGTCGCACTTCGTCAGGGGGTAGAGGCGGTCGCTCTGAGGCTGCTCGAGCTGACGTTGTAGAGGGCTCGGGATCTTCTTCTGAGGGTGCTCATGCTGCACCGGTAGGAGAGGCTACCTCGGCTTTCAGAGGTGGTGGGATGTACGAGGTTGGCTCGTCATCGCAGCAGTCTCCGCGTCCTCGGCCTCAGGTTGATCGTGGCTGGAGTGGTCCCACATTGAGGCTTCCTCCTCTTACAGAGACTGGAGCTGGAGCTGGAGCTGGTGGAGAGGTGACTCCTCGTACGGCGCATTTTTATGATATGATGGGCCTACGTCCTCCAGCGCCGTAGTTCGTTCCTGTGTGTATTTTATTTTGACTTTTTTTATAGAACTTTGCCTTAGACTCATTATTTATAGACACATTTTGTATATTTATGCTATTATGAATATACTTGATTGTTATTATTATGTGTATGTTAGTGTGTGCCACTACTACAAAAACAGGCTTAGAGAACGGTTAAACTAAGCTTTATAAAAGGCCTTAGGACCGTTCTTCTGCTAAGCGATGTGTAAAGTTTATAGATCGGGTGAAATAGGCGTTTTATATGCACAATAATAGAGAACTGTCCTTAGGTACAACCGTTGTCTTTTCCCTTCTTAAAATCTAAAAATGAGGAAGGATAGACAATTGTTCTCCTATTGAACAGTTCTTTATTCCTTCACTAAAGAGAACGGTTATGTAACCCAACAGTTCTGTATTATTTATGTTTTTTTTTTTAAAAAAAAAAAAAATCTAAAATATCAACGCTTTCTATTTTGGTATATTAATGGTAACTAGTAAGCATCTTATATTTCCTATTACCAATAAAGATTAATATTCAATAAATAATTTCACCAAAAAAAATCCCATGAACATCTTTATCACCCAACTATCGAAACATCATAAAGTATATACTCATCCAAAAATCCTTCCATTAATTTACAAATATACTATTTACAAAAAAATGAACTTATTTATAGACAAAAAAAAAAAGGATTACATAAACAAAATATTCTTGAAGACCTTTCTTCTACTCGTCCTTATTATGAACCTGCAACAACAAACAAAAGTCAATTAGATCGGTAACTTAACAATGCCACAAGATTAAAAAGTGGGAAAAGATACAAAGGCAAATCACTAACATTGATATGCATACACGCTATAAGAACAAAAAAATCTTGAAATAATTAGTTGAAATAAATCATGGAAAGTTATAAATGTAGACAAAAATCAAATGAACGAGAAAACTAGCATAAAAAAAGTATAAGATGTACTCATGTATCTGTACCAAAAAAAAATAGCACTAGTCTTGTTTAAACATTACGGAGTATTAATTAGTGGATTATATAATTATCATATCACAATATGTAATATATTTACACATTTCTCATACTTATTCTCCAAATGAAATCGAATATCATCATTCCCAGGTATAAATAATCAAATAAATAAACGTATCAAATCGCAGATAATGTTTAACATCATCTCAAATAAAAATTATCATAAGTACATCATTATTCATATCAATTGAACATAAATTGATAAAAATGAAAAATAAAACCAACAAAAACTTAGATCTAGAAAACAAACAATAACAAACCAGCGCCACATAGTTCGTTCACCTTCTGCCCATTCTAACCACAAATTTTTAATGTCGAAATCGCTGCTGTTAATTTGGTGAAGCGTGCTCTACATATGGATTGGATTATAACGATGATGATCTCGTAATATGGTTGTCGACATTTCTACTTATGTAAATTAATAGATATATTTTACCCACATTGACAATTATGGATAATTCATCTTAGAAATTTGAAGGTAGGAAGATGATAAGGTGAAGAAAAAGTAGAACATTAAATCAAAGAGTATGTTATATACTTGTATGACGGCTAGCTAGAGAAAGGATGAGAGAAGCTAGGGTTTATATTCATTAAAGAAGGAAATGAATTTAAAATTTGAAAAAAGGGTGTGAAACGTGTACTTCAATGGAAAAGGGCTGGATTTTCTAGTATTTGCTTAAGAATATAGAACGGTTAGGTGAGCTAAATATTCTCTATTCTTAAATATCTTAATCCACTTTTAATTTTTTTAAATAGCTTAAAAAAATAAAGAGCGGTTAGGTGTGATAATTTTTCTATATTCCTTTTTTACAAAACGCCTACAAGAGAAAAGCGTTTTATTTAGTTTTACAAAACGCCTACCCTAGTTAACCGTTCTATAGGGCGCGTTTCTTATTCTTGTTTTTGTAGTAGTGTGCAAAAAGTGTGACAAACAATTTTGCGCAAAAATTCCGTCATTTTTATTATTGATGGAGGGTATCCAACTCTCTCCCCCAAAAAGAAAAAAATAAAAAAGGAAAAAATCGAATAAAATGTCGGGTGTTTGGAATTTAGAATAAAGTCCAAAAAGAATAATATAAATTAAAAATAATAGCTATTTTAATTAATTAAGAAAAAAGGATAAGAAAAGATGTTTAGGAAAAAATAAACTGAGCCATAAAGTCATTAACCGACTCGAGTTTAATATTAAAAACGCAAGTTGAGCACGCGCGGCTAATCTGGCAACTTGGCGCCAGCTGGCGCCACACTATGGCGAGTGGCTCCAGGCACTACACTTAGCGTGTGGCGCCAAGCGCTGGCGGTTGGCGCCAATCACGGGGTTTTGACGCCAATTGACGCTGATTCCGTATTTCATTCTGATTAAAATTCTTCGCGATTTGTGTATAAATATCCCCCTGCCCAACCGATTCTTCTCATAATTCCAACGAATAAATAATTCTCTTCGTTAGAAAAACAATAATCATGTCTTTAGTCACCAAAACCTTCACCCAATACACTCATGAATGATATCGATCTCTTAATGCTAGAGACAAAAAAGAATTAGATTTATTTCACCTGGGGGAATTTATGGCATCAAAGGGGTAGATCTTGACCTAGACTTCATACATACCGCTTTAGAATTTTGGAATGTTGATACTCATTGTTGTAGAATAGGGTATGATGAGATTAGCCCTTTGCCGGAGGAATTTGGTGCTATTTTAGGCTTCCCTGCAATAGACCTTGTAGTAATCCCTAGAGTAGATGCATACTATTATAAGGATTTTGAGCGCTTCTTTAATTTAAAGGAAAAGGATTTATCAAAAATAGTGGATGGCAACATAGTTAACTTGAAAGAATTCGCACGCCATTATTTTGATAAACCTCTTTCTTAATCTTGTCATATATATAGAAGAAGGGTGTTCCTGTTTTGCATGCTTAATCAATTTTTTTCTTAGTAGTGGTAAAAATAATGAGGGCCAATCAATTATAACCACTGTTTTAGAACAAATTGAATTAGGGAGAAATCCAATGTCATTAATAGTTGGAGAGACTATGATTAGTCTAGATGAATTTAAAAGGGACCCAAAAGCGCCTCTTCGCGGTTCTCCAATTTTATTACAGGTAGAAAAATAATATTTTTAATTACAGAAATCAAAAAATATATTTTTGTATTGTAATAATAATTTATTTGCATTGCAATTTTTTCACAGATGTGGCTTGGAGAGGCTAGGATTAATTAGCCCTCCGGACGACATTGAAAAGTATACTCCCAATTGCTTCGTGAGAAGGAAGAAGCGCATTCCTAACATTGGGCGCCATGGGTGGAGAAAAGTCTTTGAATCACGTGATTTTGCTATCAAGGGGGTCGTCCCATGGTGGAAAATAGAAAGGATGGTTGGTGTTAACAAGCAACCTTTCTGCCGTCTTCCAAGCTTGTCTCGTGTAACTTATTATTACCCCTGCAGGGTAAAAGGACAATACGGCTTGCTTCAGAATATTACTTCTAGGGATCTTCGTCCTCCCTATGAGTACCCTGTATCTCAAGAAGTATATAGATTCAATGCTTACTAGAGCGCTAGACCTTTATGGGAAGTGATTACCTAAAAGGTTCCTCCTTCTTTGCCCAATGATGTAAAGAAGTGGTTGCTGAAAAAATCTTCAATTGATCAGTGTAGAACCGATGTGAAGAATCGTCTAGGTGATAGGGTGATTCCTACCAAGGAACGCTTAGGTGCAAGAATTGAATTCAAAACACCTGCAATGCCTAGGAAGAAAGGTGCTACCAAAGACAAAGGGAAAAGGAAATCTAACACCACAGATAAAAAGGCCTGGGTGGAAATGAAGCATGGAGTGTTAGCTGAAGGGGAGACCATCTACTCCAAAATTGAATGTAGGTCCTCTAAAGGATGCCTACTAGCTAAAGTTATGGATGAGGAAGAGGAAGTAAACAAAAATTGGAAAAGAGCTAGAAAGGATAAGAAAGATTAAGAGCATTGCTTAGCTTTAAATTTATTAGACTTAGATTGTTATTTTTATTTAAAGTTAATTTATTTCAGCTTTATTTTAAATTCCATCAATAATGTAATTTTATTTCAGCTTTCAATTAAATTATTTACTTTAAATTTATTTTATTAAAGCAATGAAAATCGAAAAAATATTAATTTTCTAAAAACTCTTCGAGTACGGAAGTCGAAAATTTTCCGAAAAACACCGAAATTCGCCCAGAGCTTATTTCCAGATTGGCGCCAGTTATTGGCATTTGGCGTCTGTCATTTAAGTCTGGCGCCAAGCGCCAATTCCATCGGCTGGCACTAATGACTTCTGGCTAGCGCCAGGTTCTTTTCTGCGCCACCAATAATTCGCCGATTTTCTGTTGAATTTTTAATTAATTTTTGAACGCGGAGATGTCGAAAAATAAAGTGGCCTCACCAGCATGAATACGATGAAAATAAAGTAGAGGCCTATTATTAGGGCAGGTTCAATCTCTTTTAGGTTGGATTTGTACCTTCATCCCCGAACCCTTATTTGGTTCTAGACCTTATGGAGTTGACGATCTCTTGGATCGTTAAGGGGTGTAACCTTCACCTCGTGAACGGTTTACAAGTTCCTAAAAAAACTTGTTGGCGACTCTTTTGCTCTATCTTCTTCCCTTTTGGACGCCACCGTACTTTAGTGTATGATCACAGTGGGGTTCAAGCTAGTGGGATTAAAAGCTTGAAATTATTCCCTACAGTTTTTGGCGACTCCACTGGGGAGGATTTCTATTTTAATTCCAGAATTTATTTCGACAATGATTTAGAATGAGTGGATGAGACTCGAAAAGTTCTAAGTATTTCATGTGCGTAATTTTGATTAACATTATTGTCATATGCATAAAAAAGATCTCATTGGAAAGACCATCCGTAATAAGTTAAAAACATAGGATTTTACACGTAGGAAATTTGAGAAATATCTTTCACAACTAGGACTGAAATAACACCGCGCGAAACTGGAAAATTTTATCGAGCACAGAAAGCTGCTAAGGCATGTGGGAAGTAGCGTCAGGGGCCAGAGCTTGGCGCCAGAATTTTAGTTGTAGCGCCAGACGCCAGCATTGGCGCCAGGCGCTACAGTTAAAAACTGGCGCCAGTCTCTGTTTGCTGGCGCCAATTTCCCCCAATACCGAGCCAGAAATATGCGTTCTAATTTCGACCGGTTTTTCGTATTGTTTGCTCGATCCTACTTCCTGATTGAATTTTTTCTCACTTTTCTGAAACCCATATGTGTTCTACATATGGACATAACCCTCTGGGAATTCATGCTCCATCTACCTGATTGAACGCTAAGTGCAACAAAGGGTACATCCGAGATGTTGAATTCACCAAACCATGGAAGCGAGTTTTTTCTAAAACTCGCGGTGTCCCATCCACTCGCGCCAACCCTTCACGGTTACGCTTCCGCGCGGTGCATCCGGACAATTAACCATGGACCCTCTATTGACTAAACCATATCCCGAACTTTAGAGAACTAGAGCCATGGTTAGGTTGCAAACGCATTGCATTATATTGTGCCTACTTGACTAATTGTGCATTATTTGTTGTGCATATATATTCTATGTTTCTCTTAACCGTTTGTTGACTTGTGTTGAGACTACATAAATTAATGACTTAAAGAACTTTGCCTAATTAATTAATTAATTTGAGTCAATAAAGTCTAATATTTTAACTGGAATTGACCTAGTACAACTTTAGGCATACCCCAGTTGACTAATAACACCGAAAACAGTCCCAGACCGAAGCTTCAATATTGGCGCCAAGGTCTAAGCTGTAGCGCCACATTATGGAGTGTAGCGCCTAACGACAGCTATGTTGTCTGGCGCCAAGCTCCACAGTGTGACGCCAGTCCTGTCGCTTGGCCGACAATCCGGATTATTTGTCGAGTCATCACCTAGGGTCTAATTAATCAGTCTCCTGTTTAATTCGGATAATTTTTGCTATCAATAATATTTAATTGAATCAATGATCGAGTTTAGGCACTAAGTCCCATGGTCTTACACAAGAGTCCAAGCATGTCACTTACACTCAACGCACACACCAATACACATACTTTTACCATGATTAAGAGAGTCTTGTGTGCGCGTTTTTCCGTCATTTTTTTAGGGGGGTAAGTCGAATATTAATCCTCCAATAAAAATAATAATACTTAGTTCCCTAAAAATATGTACATTATTCTGCCAAAAATAAGCACCCTTTTCTTTTTTCTTTTTTTCCCTAAAATAAACCATAAAGTCAAGTTGATTCGAGTCAAGTAATTAAAACGAAAAATGGTTTTATGTACAGCGCGTGGTCAAGAAAGGAAGGACGATTAATCAAAGACAACCTCTTCGTACAAGTCTAACTTTTCGACAAACCCATAGCTCGCAAGAGAGAAGCTAAGACTATAATGGCAATACAAGAAGAAGTCAATGATCTTAAGAACCAACTGGCTACTGTGACTGAGACACTGAAGCTTCTCGCACTTAGGATCGATGATCCCGTGAAGCAGTAACAGATGGACCTCATGCAAGAGAGTTTAAGCAAGTTGTCTAGCGACTACAAGTTTAAAGAGCTTACATCACAAGGGGTCTCGGTGGACAAAGATCTTCTTCCGCAGAAGTTCAACGCCAACGACCTCCTAAAATTAAGAGCAATTGACAACCCTTACTTTCATTTAAGAGCATTTGAAACAATAATTAGTATCAAGGGTATCGATAAGATGATTGAGGTGCCAAGTGAAAAAGAGTCTGTGAGACTGTTTATCAAGAATCTCCAAGAAAAATATTCCAAGCATCTCAAATATCAAAATAATCTCCATACCTTCAAGGCCGTTTATGACATTGGGATCAATATTGAAGATGACTTGCCTAAGTCAAAACCTGCCAACAATAAATCCAACAGTGGTTGGAAAGGAAAGAAGAACGACAATCCTTCTTCTTCCAAAACCGCCCACTCAAATAATGTTAGCACCTTTAATTTAGGAGAAGTTCTTGCCATGAACAACCAAGGACAGAAGAAACCATTTAGGAGGAACTTCACTCTTATTGGCATGAGTTATGACACCGCATTTGATCGATTAAATGCAAAAGGGCTTATAACTCCTATTGGACCATTTGGGGACCCACCAGTTGAGAAGAGGCCGGTTAACTGGAATCCCAATGCACACTGCAAATATCACCAAGGTAGGGGCCATCTCACTGAAAGATGTTGGAAGCTTAAGGAAGCTATCCAAGACCTAATCGACTATAACAAACTGTCGTTGCCCCCTGCTAGTAACAAGCCAAGTATTGACAATGCACCTCTCGCTCATACCCTAGCTATCTCCGATGAGGAAAACGAGGTTGACCCCTCCTCTCTCATTAGACTTGTCAAAGAAATCAATGCCATAGAAAAAGAAGAGGAGATCTTTTTCGATGTCAAGGATAACCTTCCAGAACTGGCAAATAAAGACGATATACAACTGCTCACACTGTCTATGAAGGAGGTATCGCAATTACTACGTGAAGCTCTAAAAGTTATGAACGAACTCCATAAGAAATACGATGAGCTTCCACTTCCGAAAGAAGAACCTAAAAGAGAATTCACACCAGTGAGAATGACTTATGAGGCAAAACACTTTCCCTTACAAGTCACTAAAAATCCCAAGAAGAGCAATAGAATCTACACTCCGATTGGGATCCCATATGCGCAAATGTTTGAAATGCTCTCCGAGAGTGGCGAGGTAAAACCTCTCGAACCGAGACCATTCGAGTCATTAAAAAGGACATATAGATATTACTGTCAGTATCATCAATCAGGGGGTCACACTATCGAAAACTGTTTCAAATTCAAGGATTTGGTACAGAAAATGATTGATGAAAAGAAAATGGTCCAAGTTCAACAAGAAGAGGATATAACCTTTAATGGAGTCTGGGACAGTGATGAAGAAGATGTCTATCTAAAGGACATAGTAGGACCTTCACCTTCTGTGTCATGCACCACAGATGACATTTGGGGTGAAGAAGATTCATCGATAGATGTCCTCACAAGATCTGGGAGAATGCAACCTCCCGTTTCAACACAACTTATGCCCACCATACATCAAGTTCCCATACCTATCATCGAAGACAACGACATTGTTAAATAGTTTAAGAAGACAAAAGTTGAGATGAATGTGTGGAAACTTCTAGCAACATCTCGAGAGCATAGGTTGGCTGTAATGAATGCCTTGGACAAAATCGGGATAGATTCTGACACTACGCTTAAGGGACTAGCCAACTTCCTCACAAGTGACCTTCCTAGTCCGATTAATTTGATCACCTTTTCTGACAAAGATTTACCCCCAGAAGGTGACAAACATTACAAGGCATTAAACCACACGGTAGTTTGCAAAAGGATGAATGTTCCTATGACTCTTGTAGACAATGGATCGGCTATCAATGTCTGTCCACTTAGAACTGCGAGGATGCTTGGCATAAGGGATGAAGACTTAACTCCGTCTACACAAGGAATAAGGGCCTACGACAACACTCGTCGTTAAGCTCTTGGCAAGATTACCCTAAATGTAACGGCAGGAGCAATAGAACATGCTACTACTTTCCAAGTAGTGGACATCAAAGCTTCATTCAAATTATTGTTGGGACGCCCTTGGCTTCATGATCTAAAGGTCGTCCCTTCATCCCTCCACCAACAAGTAAAAGCTATAGTTGGGGGAATTCCAATCACCATAGATGCTTCGCCTATGAGAATCAAATCCATAGAGAATCCAATCATTAACGTAGAGCACGACAAGGATGATGAAGACCTATGGGGCTTTAACGAAGAAGTCTCCTTAATCCAGGAGGATGAAAGGACCCCTCTTTGCCATGACCCCCATTCCAACATGATTGTCAACACCATGCTGAAGAAACAAGGACACTTCCCTGGGATGACCCTAGGGAAGAAGAAAGGAATGACAAAACCGCTGGAGTCACCTGGCCTCCCTAAGTTAGATACTTTCGGACTTGATTTTGAATCGACTCGGAAGGATCTCAAGCGAGACCAGGAAAAGTTGAAAGCACGTAGGGACGCTCGCATTAAAAAAAAAAGCAATTCCAATGGATCAGTACCCTTTTACGCTTAATGGTAAGTTTATAAAAGAAGGAGAGGACTATCCATGCCATGAATTTCCCGATCCATTTGTTGTAAACGGCATAAGACAACCGGGATTCGAGATTTTCTTGGATTGCTACTTCACTGATGAAATCCCAACTCCCGTCCATAAGGAGAAAGCACCCCCATGCTTTGACTTTAACGTCATGGGATTACTGTTCGGGCGAGAAAATAATGAGCCAACTTATAAAGAAGATAACTCCTCGCTCATTCAAACGGTCCTGCAAAGTGAAAGCTTTGACCCCTCGAAGCTAATTACTCCAGTTGAAGGATCACTACAAGGGTGGCGCAAGACTATCAAAGTGACTATTCCAAGCGGAAGGAAGATATCAATCACGACAGGACAGGGACCGATGTTTGAAGAGTCGTCTGAGTCAGAGTCTGAGTCGGAGTCTTTCCCTCTAGAGTTGTCTAAGTCCTTAGTAGTAACACCTGCCCCTCTTATTTCTTCTGCTAGGATAGTTAGTGATCCAGTTCCTAAGGACATATCACTCTTTGATGTAATGATCTCAGAGTATAATAATATTTCTCATTCTCCTTACTTCTTGTTTTCTTCCCTAACCCAAGATGACGAGCATTGCTTAGCTAACGATGAAAAAGACAAAGAAATTATTAAAGCAATGGAAACACTCGAAAAGAAAACACCGGTAATTGAAGAAACTGAAACAATTGAATCTCGAACGATTTAACTCATAAAAGAGAGGTTAAAATCGGATTAACATTGAATAAACAGGAAAGAACCGATTTAATTAACTTACTTAAAGACGTTATCGATGTATTTGCTTGGTCATATGAAGATATGCCAGGCATTAATAGAGAGATAGCTCAACACACTATACCACTAGTTCCAGGAATGAAACCTTTAAAACAAAAGTTACGTCGAATGAAACCCGACGTAGCACTTAAAATAAAAGAAGAAGTTCAAAAACAAATAACTGCAGGTTTCATCAAGGTATCCAAATACCCCGAATGGGTCGCCAACGTCGTCCCAGTTCCGAAGAAAGACGGAAGGGTAAGGATGTGTGTCGACTATCGAGATCTAAATAAGGCAAGTCCAAAGGACGACTTCCCTTTGCCACACATCGATATTCTGGTAGATAACACGGAAAATCACGCGCTTCTTTCGTTTATGGATGGATACGCAGGTTACAACCAGATTCTCATGGAAGAAGAAGACATGGAGAAAAAAAAACCTTTATAACACCATGGGGCACTTACTGCTACACGGTAATGCCATTCGGGTTGAAAAACGCGGGTGCTACTTACCAACGTGCAGCAACTGCCTTATTCCATGACATGATGCACAAAGAAGTCAAGGTATATGTCGACGACATGATTGTAAAATCAAAAGACCGTCCAGGCCATCAAGTAGCCTTAAGGAAATTTTTCGAAAGGCTAAGAAAATATAATATGAGGTTGAATCCATCAAAATGTGCTTTTGGAGTCACCTCAGGCAAGCTCTTGGGATACGTCATAAGGTCTAGAGGAATAGAGGTAGATCCAACCAAGATCAAAGCAATCATGTCAATGCCACCGCCCAAGACTGAGAAACAGATTCGAGGATTTATTGGCCGGTTGCAATACATAAGTAGGTTCATATCAAAACTGACGACAATATGTAAACCAATCTTTCAAGAAGCTCAAAAAGAATGTACCTGTAATATGGGATGACGAGTGTCAAAAAGCCTTTGAAAAGATCAAAGCCTATCTCGCAAATCCTCCCATATTAGCGCCAGCACTTCTCGAAATACCTCTTAGGTTATATTTGACGGTTACCAAAGAGACAATGGGAGCCATGCTAGCACAACAAGTAGAAGGCAAAGAGAACGCAATCTATTACCTAAGTAAAAAGATGCTCGAATACGAGGCACGCTATACACCTTTCGAAAAATTGTGCCTCGCCTTGGTGTGGGCCACAACTAAGTTAAGACATTACATGTTGGTGCATACTGTTTTCGTAGTCTCCCGATTAGATCCACTCAAGTATCTATTCGAGAAATCTACACTCAATGGACGCATTTCAAGATGGATAGTCAATCTAGCCCAGTTTGATGTAAGATTCATGCCACAAAAAGCTATTAAAGGATTCGTGGTATCAGACTTTCTATCAGACTTTCCAATAGAAGACTCGACGCCAATACAAGACAATGAATTTCCAAATGAAGACCTAATGGTCACTGAAGATGATACTTGGACCTTGTATTTCGACGGAGCCTCAAACCAAAAGGGATGTGGTGTTGGAGTACTACTAGTATCACCTAAAGAGGAGCATGTTCCAATCTCCATAAAGCTTGATTTCGACGTTACCAACAATGCTGCTGAATATGAAGCATGCGTGGTAGGCCTTGAAACAGCTTTGGCATTGGGAGTAAAGAAGTTAAAGATATTCGGAGACTCTTCTTTGATCATCAATCAGATATCTAAAAGGTGGAAAGTAAGGAGCGAAAGCCTAGCCCCTTACCAAACCTATCTGGAAACTCTTACCAATTAGTTAGAGAAGGTAGAATACACATATCTACCTAGAGAAGAAAACCAATTTGCTGGTGCTTTGGCAAGATTAGCCTCAATGGTTAGGATTCCCACGGAAATCAAGCAAATGCCTCTAACTATCGAAAAAAGGCACAAACCAGCATATATCCAGGCTATAGAAGACGACGACTTAGTCCAAGAAGAAGAAGAAGAAGAAGAAGAAGAACCGTGGTACACGGACATACTCAACTATGTCACCAATGGAGAATACTCTCCTCATGCTGACAAAAGAGCAAAACGAGCATTAAGACTTTTGGCTTCTCAATATGTACTCATAGACAACGAGCTACATAAAAGGGTACCTAAAGGTCGAGCTCTCCTATGCGTAGGAAAGAAAGATGCACAAAGAGCAATGCGAATAATCCACGAAGGAATCTGTGGGACACATATAAATGGCAAAATGTTAGTCCAGAAAATAATGCGAGAAGGATATTATTGGACTACAATGAATAGGGATTGCCATCAATATGTAAAAAGATGCCCTAAATGCCAAATTTGCACAAATTTACAACATGTCCCTCCATCTTTGCTCTACACCTACATATCGCCATGGCCATTTTCTACATGGGGAATTGACATCATTGGCAAAATCACTCCCCCGGGAACAGGAGGCCACGAATTTATTCTAGTAGCAATTGATTACTTTACAAAGTGGGTCGAAGCGCAATCGTACGCTAAACTCACTGCAAAACATGTAGCACTCTTTATCGAAAGAAATATTATTTGTCGATATGGAGTCCCACATGAAATGATAAGTGACAATGGAACTCACTTTCAAGCCGAATGTGAAGAATTGCTACAAAAATATGGCATTCAACACCATCATTCTTCCCCTTATAGACCTCAAGCAAACGGAGCAGTCGAGGCAGCTAATAAAAATTTAAAGAACATCATTGAGAAAATAACGGAAAATTATAAGGATTGGCCTGACAAGCTTCACTTCGCATTGTGGGGTTACCGTACGTCAATCCGTACATCAACAGGAAATACGTCATTTTCCTTGGTATATGGAATGGATGCCGTACAACCTGTCGAATTAGAAATACCATCTCTACGCATTGCGCTAGAGAGTAAACTCGATGAAGTTGAATGGACTAGGGCAAGATACGAAGAATTGATTCTACTCGACGAAAAACGACTAGAAGCACTACATCACACTCAGTGTTACCAGACTCGTATGGCTAGGCATTTTAATAAGAAGGTCAAGACAAGAAATATCAAAGTAGGAGATTTGGTATTAAAAGCACTAAGGAAAAATGTTTTAGACCCAAGGGGAAAATTTAGACCTAATTGGTCTGGACCCTACATTGTCAAAACAATCCTGTCAGGAGGTGCAGCAAAACTAACTGATATGGATGGCAATGAATTCTCAAACATGACAAATCTTGACCAACTTAAGAAATACTACTGTAGGGAATAAATTCAAGCTTTAATCCCACTAGCTTGAATTTATTCCCTACAGTTTTTTGGCGACTCCACTGGGGAGGATTTCTATTTTAATTCCTGAATTTGTTTCGGCAATGATTTAGAATGAGTGGATGAGACTCGAAAAGTTCTAAATATTTCATGTGCGTAATTTTGATTATCATTATTGTCATATGCATAAAAAAGATCTCATTGGAAAGACCATCCGTAATGAGTTAAAAACATAGGATTTTAAACGTAGGAAATTTGAGAAATATCTTTCACAACTAGGACTGAAATAACACCGGGCGAAACTAGAAAATTTTATCGAGCACAGAAAGCTGCTGAGGCATGTGGGAAGTAGCGTCAGGGGCCAGAGCATTGGCGCCAGAATTTTAACCGTAGCGCCAGACGCCAGTATTGGCGCCAGGCGCTACAGCTAAAAGCTGGCGCCAGTCTCTGTTTGCTGGCGCCAATTTCCCCCAATACTGAGCCAGAAATATGCGTTCTAATTTCGACCGGTTTTTCGTATTGTTTGCTCGATCCTACTTCCTGATTGAATTTTTTCTCACTTTTCTGAAACCCATATGTGTTCTACATATGGACATAACCCTCTGGGAATTCATGCTCCATCTACCCGATTAAACGCTCCGTGCAACAAAAGGGTACATCCGAGATGTTGAATTCACCAAACCATGGTAGCGAGTTTTTTCTAAAACTCGCGGTGTCCCATCCACTCGCGCCAACCCTTCACGGTTAGGCTTCCGCGCGGTGCATCTGGACAATTAACCATGAACCCTATATTGACTAAACCATATCCCGAACTTTAGACAACTAGAGCCATGGTTAGGTTGCAAACTCATTGCATCATGTTGTGACTACTTGACTACTTGTGCATCTCCTACTTATGCATACTTATTATGTGACTAAACTAATCGTTTGGTTTGACTTGTGTTTGTAAATAATTATTAATAAACTAATTAATGAGTAAAGGACTTTGTTTAATTAATTAATTAATTAATTAATTAATTTGAGCTAAAAAATAATAAATATAAAATCGAGTCATAGTTCCTTTAAGTCAACCCGGATTTTTATTCCCGTATACTGCACAAGCGTCAACTTGTTTTGATCATAGCCGGAGTTCTAGAAAGAACTACGAGTCGTACAACCTATGGATCTGTAGCCCCGAGTTTTATCTTTAATTTGGCGTTGGTTTAATCCAAATCAGAGTCACAGATAAAAAGTTATGACTAAAATACCACAGTCTGTCCAGTTTAATGCATATACGTGAAGTCTTAACTTAGTCTTTGCTTGAGTCTAGTCACATAGTCTAGCCACATGGTCATGAAAAGAGTCTTAACATGTCACCTACACTCACTAGTCTTAGCACACACTTTGTATATGTCACCATGGCCATGTCTTAGGTTCATGCATGAGTCGGTCTTTTCCGTCGTTCTAGTTGGGGGTACATTTTATTCCTAATTCGTCATACCCCTCCATCTACATCATTCTTCTTTCACATTCTATTCCAATCTTTCTTCACTTCTTCCATCCATGTGTGTTGAATCGAGTTTGATTCATATGATTGACAAACAAAAAATGAGGGTAATGATGAAACAACACAAGACAAGAGGCGAGCTTCAACGACAAGATTTCGTGACCTCTTTTTCTATTTCTTTTTTTTTTTTTTTTTTTTCCTTTCCCCAATAAGTCTAGCATAGGCACCTTTCTTTTCCCTTAGATTATTTTTGTAGATTCCTTATATATTTTATTTTAATAAAAATGAGCATTTATTTCCTTACATATGATCATTTCATTATATTGCATGAAAAAAAAAAACAAAAAAAAAAAACAAAAAAAAAATTAAAAATCCATGTCGAATTAAGCACAAGGTATACCAATGATTTGAGGCACCCCTTGTAACTACATCATATCTCCTTTCACCCTTCAATAATACATCCTTTTTTTCATAAACCACTTTGAGCCTCGTCTAACAATAGACCTTTCTTTTTTCAACCTACATCTACCTAACCTTGGGATGGGATGGTGTGTAACTTATGCAATTCTAAAAAGATTGAGTGATTTCAAAAAGATTAAAATAGCAAAATAATAGCAAAAAATAAATAAAGCGTACAAAAGGGCAAGTGTTCCAATGACTTTGATATGAAAATATCTTCGATATGAACACGTCTCAAATTGCGTCTCTTATCGAGTGCTCGGTACCATGCCTGAGAAACATGAATTCCAAGTGAGTAATAGACTGCATGATCGGGATTGCCCATGCTTATAAAAATAAAATAGATGCTAAAGCAAAAAATAAAAGAGAGCTAAAAAAGAGTAGAAACTCAAGCATAAAAATACAAAGATTCAAAAGCAAGGTTGCACACCTTGGGGGCTTATCTAGGGTCTTGAGCCTTCATCCCCTTCTTCTTCAAACCTTTAGCCTAACCACGTTACAACCCTTGAAAAGACCTTTTTGAGGTATACACACTTGTGCGAGGTTCGGCTAGAGCTACGTTCGGCTTGATTCCTAACGGATACGTAGGCAACCTCACATCGAGGTGCGGCCGTTATAAACATGCATTCATATTCACATTCACGCACTTACACCATGATCATATCAAGGGATCTCCAATGCTCATCCCTATTCATTTAGAGCTAGACTTGGGGGCTTGATCCCTACATCATTAGCTTACCTAGCCTAAGAGTCACCATTATTTAACTCTTCTAATAATAATATTTTCCACACACTTAGCTCTTGCAACCTTACTTTAGTGTCACTTTCACACACATCACAGATACATGACCAAATATACTTCCCTTAGGAGCCCTTTGTCATGAAATCATAACGATGAAGCATGCCTTATCATATCAAAATCGCTCATCAACCATAATTGTCATTCCATCACGAAGTATGAAGTGCTTAGCCTCCGTGCCTAAGTTACCTAAATACTTTCATTGAGTTAACCATTAAGATAGCCTAGGATGGATTAATCCTTGCACCTTGAGAGACAGTATCAAACAACATTTGACTAAGCTCATTCAACATGCATCTTCAAACTTTCGATTCTTTTTCACGTCTTTCTTTTTTCGGGAGAAAGTCGGTACCCTCCACAAAAATGACAGAAAATTTTTGTTTTTTGCATTTTTCGAGTCACACAATCATAATACAATGCACACACGAGTCATGTACACATTGAGTCATGTCGTGTCATATCACTTTGATTTGAGTCTAACATATGTGTCATTTTACTTCGAGTCGAGTCAACCTCAAGTCAGTCAATCATCGAGTCAAGTTTATGCCTTGAGTCGTGTCAAGTCAATGAGTCAAGCAATGCTAAGCCTTAGGTCAACCCTAAGATAATTGAAAAGATTGGCAAAGTTCTATGGTCAAAATAAATATAGGTGCAGCAGAATAGGGAGGACCCTACTCCAATTCTTGGCGCCAGAGATATCTCAGCAGCGAAAGAGCTCGAAGCCTCTCAGAAAGGTGATTTTGACCTCATACAGCAATTTCGGGTTCCTTAGTACGCCAGTTAGCCCCTATAAGCAATTTGACATGATTAAGTAGTCGATTTGATTACAACAGCAAATAAGTGATCGACCTGATGAAAAATCGTCTCACTTAGCTTGAAGCGCCTAAGCATTGGCTCAAAAGCAGAAAAGGCACCGACATAAAGGTTCAAAGCAACGAAAGCGCTGACGTACAGGCATAGCGGAAGCAAATTTCAAGCGAGCTTTAAGGATCGACAAGTGTTGGTCTTCGGTAATTTTCTTCAGAATATTATCGCAACTGTTTTGGGTGTTTTTGTCCCTCGGGAGAGTTACAACACAAAGACTGATCCGGGATGAGCTGTACCTGCAAAACAAACGGAGACACCAGTTGGGTGGTGCTCCGCCTCCGACGCACAAGTTAGAAACTTGAAGGGAGAAAAAAGGTGCGGAAATTTAGGTAGGGATCTGCTCGGATTCCAAGCTTAGGATGTCTCTATCAAAGAGTAAATGTGTAAATAATGATAAAACGTGCTCTCGAAATGAGGGATATCTCCCTATTTATAGGGTCTTTGGGAATTGTGCCCCTGATTAGGTCACTGAACCCTAATCATTGGTGGGCTGCGCCGTTTTGCAGCATTCTCGGGATTTGGGCCTGAAGGCCGCCTTTTCCCTTGTTTTCTGGAATGATACGTGTCAAGCAGGGATTAGTTCATTTCAAACCAATCGGAGGCTGACACGTGTCAGCTTCTGATTGGGCCACACGGCAGGGTAAAATTACCCTAAACATTTGCCCCTCACAGATGTGACGTGGCACGCTGCGTGGCATCTGTGACACATGTCACGCTTCGGTTGGCGGTAATTTTACCGTTACAGAGTAACCGTTCACCTTCCGGGTAAATTACGGAAATGCCCCCATATTTACCCTCTATATATAGACGTTTTACCCTCATAATTTTGTACGTTTACAAAAATTTTCTAGAGAGAAAAACTTTGAGAGAGCAGAAGTCATCCGTTTGAGTCAGGCGCGAGCAAGAAACTTTGTTCTTCCGCAACCCAGCCGGACCCGCCTTACTTCAGATATCAAATCCAAAGGTACCATCTCTGTCTCTCTCATCTCTTTTCTTTTTTCACCGCTTGTACATATTTCTTGCAATAAATGGATGCATCACCAACACACACGGCACAGCCTAGGTTAGAGTCCTGCCGGTCACCAGGGACGGATGAGTCTAGGACTGGGAGTGCTGGCTCGGGGTGTTGGGACCACCCTTTGCCATGGATTCCAACCAGTTATGTATCTGTGCAGGACACCATGGCACGGACAATGCAGACGGCCACTGATCCAAATTACAGAAGCGAAGGCTCAGGCGGCCAAACGCCTAAGGGAGAAACGTCTGGTCAGGGAGACCAGACGGCTCTGGAGAGATCCCCTCCGCGCGCCCCTTCAACCCCTGCTGACTCTTTCTTGGAAGAGTGTGACCAAGGCGGCGACGAGGCCGCCTCTGCCCCCATGGACCAAAGTGAGGGGGAGACGGAGAGTGACAGCTCTGCCTCTACCTCTGAGAGCAGCGATGACTTGCCCCCTCTTCCGGATAGCGAGGAGGAAGAAAGGAAAAAGTGGAGTGAGAAGGACGATCCCTTCAGCATCCACGTCTCCTCCAAAGACCGGATCCAAATGGGGGAGAACTTAGAGAACTTTAAGAAAATGCACCCGCTTGGGGACGGGTATAAGATCCGGGTGCCGCCTGAGCTGGGCACCATCGCTTGGGGGGATGATCAAGAGAACGCCAACAGCTATTTTGGCTGTTATGAGGCGGCGTTCAAAGCCGGCCTTCGCTTCCCCCTTCACCAGGCGGTGAAGGCAATTTTGAGAGGCTACGGCCTTGGGCTCTGGCAACTTACCCCCAACTCCTAGACCAACATTCTGGGGTATGTTGCCGCCTGCGAGTTCCAAGGGCTTAACCCCGGCTGGAAGGCTTTTGCAAGCATGCATTACCTCAGCAGGAGCCTAGGCGGCTGGAGAGCGTGGTATACTCTAACCACACAGCCGCAATACATGATGACCTTGGACAAGGTCTCAAAGTTCGATGGCTAGAAGCACAGGTTCTACCTGATGTCAGCCCCAACTAGACGGGAGAATTATGAATTCCGTCTGTACAATAAGAAGACTGACTTGTTGGGCAGGAAGTGCGCTCTTCCCCGGATCCCAGAGGAAGACTTTGACAAAATAATCGAGGCAGACTTTTTAGGCCTCACAGACGCAACTCTGTCAACCGGGGAAACAATAAAAGTCCCTAAGAACTGGATTCCCAAGAGCGCCTGGTTCAGGGATGAATGTTTCCTAGCCGCCTGCGGGCTAGGGCACATGTTTAACAAACGTATGCGCCTGATGTCACACCGTCTGTAGTATTTTTCTATCGGAATTGATTTATGATTGACCAATTTCTTTCTTTTTGCAGAAGAAGCGCTAAACATGTTGCAGACGGAGGAAACTCCCAAGCGGTCTTCTGCGGCCATCCGCAAAGAGCTTGCGGAGAAAGCTGCGGCCGAGCTCAGGGCCAAGGTATTGAGCGCCTGACCCTTTCTTAAGTTTATTCTATAAACTGTCTTGCCCGGATACTAACCTTGACTTGTTTATTTTCACAGGGGGGAGAAGTTGGGAAATCGTTTGAGAGAACCTCAAACGGGCTAGAGAGGAGGCCCCAGCCGTTCTTAACAAGATAAAAAAGTCCGCCTCTGCGTCAACTCCTGGCGCCTCAGCCGGGGCTAAGACGATGCGGATAGCGGAGCGACTCGAGAAGGTAGGCAGCAGCCTGTGCCTTGATCTTGTCAACCCCTCAGCAGCCGCGGGGTTCACCACGCCTGCAAGCGTTTCCCGCTTGGCCGGCTCTGAAGGTAAGAACCCTTTTGAATCCCCGCTTGAGCTGGGGTGGCCTTTACGGGTGAAATCCCACTCCCAACAGACGTCATCCTCAGACGGTCGGCAACAAATAGGTGCTGCCTTAGTTTCGCACTCATCACGTATTGATTGTGGTGCAGATCAATCTCCCCGCTGGCCAGACGTCCAGAAGCACGCCAAGGCCATGCTGGACGCCGTTCGGAAGAGGGATAAGGACAATATCCCTGGGATAGAGACGTTCAATCTTGAACGCATTCTATCCCTTCTGGCTGAGGTAAGAAACTTGTCAATTCCATGTTATATTTTTCAAGTAATTACCCCGCCTGCAATTCTTATACCGCCTGCTTTTTGCAGGCCATGCTGCGGGTGGACGGGCTCAAACATCCTTATTCCCGCAAACGGGAAGAGGTAAAAAGGGTCAAGAAGTCTGCCATAGACGCTGATAATATTGCTTTCCACTCAACTATCGTAAATGAACTTGAAACTAAAGCAATAATTATGACACAGGCGTCTAAAATCCAGCAGCTGGAGCTAGATCTGAAGGCGGTCGACCAGCGGATAACGGATGCTGAGACGGCCAAGAAGGGGGCGGAGGAGGCTTAGAAGAAAGTAGACGAGAGTGCTAAATAGGCTGAAGAGGCGCTCAAGAAGGCCCAGGCGGACCTTGGCAAACTGAAATCAAGGGTTGAGAGGCTGGAGAAGGATGTTGCTCAAGCTCAGAAGAACTTTGCAGCAACCTTGGAGGCAGAGCAAAACCGCCTTGTTGCTGAAAGTGATGCTGACAACGACGCCCGTATGAAGATTGCTTGGGCTGCCTTGTATCCAGACGCTGATTATAGCATCTGGACAATGGCACACAGCTATGCCGAGTACGTGGTGTACTTGAGAGAGAAAGGTGAGCCAGAGCCTGCTTCCTTTGAAGCCTGGCTCAGCAACAATGAGCCGTCCGCGCCTGAGCTTCCTGGTCCCGGCGAAGCGCACCAAATTCTCTCAGATGATGAGGAGAAGGGGGAGAACCAGGAGGCTCCGTCTGCAGGCCAGAAGTGACTTTTCAGCGGCAGTATGCCAATCTCTACTTTTGTCTTTTTCTTTTATTCAGCAGCTGTATGCCAAAACTTGCTTTTTCCGGCCTGCGAGCCGAGTATTCTTGTATTTACCGGCTGTGGAGCCGTGTTAATTAACAATTTCTTTCTCCCGGACGAGGTCCGGTTAACATTTGATCCATTACAACCGTTTGGTTGGATGGACTTTTATGAATTGTACCGACTAAGTCGGTTTTGATTATTTTGCATTTGAATTTTTAATTTTTTCCTATCTTATGAAAAGCATGCGGCGATTCTTTGCCTAACTAGTCAATAGTCTGGTTGTCCTTGCCCCTGGACGGCTGTGTGATTGGTTTCAGTTGGAGCTGGTTGATTGACTTGAAAACGTCTGATGCTGCAAAGAGCATGATATGTTTGTAAGTCAATCAATCACAGTAGTGATTGCCCCAAACCAAGTGCACAGCCGTACACCCACAGGCGTTTCGGTCACTACCCAGACGGGTTACGCCCGTCTTGGTAGAGATTTCATAGCCATTGAACTCTTGCCCCAATTGGGGTGAGGTGCAATTTTTGGAATGGATAACCTAAGTGAGAACTTCAGCCGGTGACCGACTAATGCCAATGGGCATCCGGTTATGAGTTGACCAATTTGGTCGTTCAATTTTTGTCGTCTGCATGGATACGTAGAACCGACAGATAATCTGTTCTCTGCGACGATTGCACCCGGAGGGGTGTCGCCGGACGCCTTTGTCCATGTTGGGACAGGCGATTTTATAAAAAAAGCAACCATCCGGCCATTTTAGCCTCTGGTCTTGTTTGAGACCGGTTGTGTAGCCACTAAACGTTTTTGTGCTTAGTTTCTTAATCAGTGTTGAATTTACACTAAGTATCGAACTTAGTTTTTTAATCAAACGAGTCTGTCTGGGTATTACCCAGGCGGATCATGCTAAGTATCAAACTTAGTTTAGAAAAATAGAGAATCCGTCTGAGTATTACCTAGGCGGATCATGCTAAGTATCAAACTTAGTTAGAAAAATGGAGAATCCGTCTGAGTATTACCCAGGCGGATGGTTAAGCAGTTGAATAAACAAAGTATCCAACTTAAGTAAACAAGGGATCTGAGCTTAGTATCGAACTTAGTTAGGTAGATGGGGAATCCGCCTGGATATTACCCGGATGGATAATCAAATGATAACTCAATTTTGCAAACAAAGGCTGAATCTTCAATAATTGACATATTGTTTACAAAGAATTACATTCTCAGAAGTAGTACTTTTTTAGATTGTCAACATTCCAAGTTCTAGGCAGGCGCCTGCCGTTTGGGGTTTCCAGGCGGTAGGTGCCGCCTCTTACTTCTTCATAGATCCGGTAGGGGCCTTCCCAATTTGGAGTTAGCTTTCCTAACTCATTAGCCCTACCGGTTGCCTCCATTTTTCGTAACACTAAGTCGTCAACTTTCAAAGGACGCTTGTGTACTTTTTTGTCGTAGGCTCTAGTCATTCTCAGACGGTAAATCTCATGACGCAAGGCGGCATTGCCCCGGCGTTCTGGAAGTGAATCCAATGCCAGGCGCATTGCTTCCCAATTTGCCTCTTCATCATACAGCATGACTCTGAGAGTCGGCTCATAATGTTCGATGGGCAAGACGGCTTCAACACCGTAAACCATGAGAAATGGGGTTTCACCGGTTGCCCCTTTCGCTGTTGTCCGGATGGCCCATAGGACATGGATTAATTCTTCTTCCCATAAGCCACCGGCTCTTTCTATTTTCTTTTTAATGCCGTCTGAGATAAGTTTGTTGAAAGCTTCAACTTGGCCGTTTGCTAGGGGCCGGCCTACAGATGCAAAATAACTTGAGATCCCCTGATCTCCCAACCAAGTTTTTAGCTGAGGCGTCTCAAACTGAGGACCATTATCAAACACCATAGACATGGGTACTCCGTACCGGGTGATAACATTCTTTCAAATGAAGGAAATGACGTCTGAGGTCTTGATGTTTTTAACCGCCTCAGCCTCAACCCACTTGGTGAAATAATCCACAGCCACTAAGATATAGCGCTTTCCGCCTGGAGCAGGCGTGTAAGGACCTAAAATGTACATGCCCCACTTTGCAAACGGGATTGGACTGTGGATGGCCGTCAGATCAGTAGCCAGACGGTGAATAATTTTTCCAAACTTTTGGCACTTGTCACATTTTTTCACCAATTCCTTGGCGTCTACTTCAAAAGTGGGCCAAAAGTAATGTCGTCTGGCTCTGACGGCTAGGGACCTGCCGCCTATGTGAGAGGCGCAGAATCCTGAGAGCAAGTCTTCGAGAACTTCTTTCCCCTTTTCTGGGGTGACACACTTCAACAAAGGCTTCAAAAACCCCGCCTTGAAGAGTTCTCCATTTTTCAACTCGAATCTTGCAGCTTGCTTTTTCAGGACGGCTGCTTCCTGTGGCGAATCAGGAAGTGTACCGTCTGAGAGATAGGCCCGGATGCCATCCATCCAGGTAGAGCTTCGGTCCAGAATTCCAACGGGATCCTCATAGATGCTTCTCTTTCAAGAACTTCCCAGAAGACTGACCGAGGCGTATCATGGCAGGCGGAAGATGCTAGTTTCGACAATGCATCCGCCTGGTTGTTTTCCGACCTAGGCACCTGATTCAGCCGGAATTCCTCAAGTGCCTTGGTCTCTTCTTTGACTGCCTGAGGATATTTAATCATAGCCGGATGGGTAGCCTCATAGCTTCCCTCATACTGGCTAACAACCAATTGAGAATCAGAGAAGGCGTCAATTTTCATGGCCCCTGCCGCCTTACACATGCGTATGCCGGCTAGCAGGGCTTCATATTCCGCCTCATTGTTAGAGGCCTGAAACTTGAAGCGTAGTGCATATTCAAATCTGTCTCCTTCAGGAGACTCATAAATTACGCCTGCACCACAGCCGTTCTTTGTAGAGCTCCCGTCTACATACACTTTCCAAACCTGATCAAGATTATCCGGAGCCACCGGACGAGTCATTTCTACAATGAAGTCGGCAAACGCCTGACCTTTCACTGCCTTTCTTGGTTCGTAAGTGATTTCAAGACTTTGCATTTCAATAGCCCATTTCAACATTCTCCCGGATGAGTCCAAGGTAGACATCGGCCGCTTGAGTGGCTGGTCCGTGTAGATCACCACCGGATGTGCCAAAAAGTAAGGCTTCAATTTTTTGAATGTCATATACAAAGCAAGGCCAAATTTCTCAACCATAGGGTACCGGAGTTCAGCATTTTTAAGAACATGACTAATGAAGTAAACCGGGAGCTGCACGCCGTCTCTCTCAGTAAGGAGAACGGCACTGAGGGCATGGTCTGAGACGGCTAGGTACATATACAACGTCTCTCTAGGCAAAGGACTGACCAACCTAGGAAGAGAGTGCAAATGCTCTTTCAACCTCTGGAACGCCGCCTCAGCATCATCCCCCCACTCAAATCTGGTCTTCTTCCAGATTGCTTGGAAGAAGTAGAGGCATTTATCGCCTGACCGGCTGAGGAACCTCCCCAAGGCGGCCAGGCAACCGGTGAGTCTCTGGACTTCCTTGACAGAACGGGGTGACTTCATGTCTATCACCGCCTATATCTTTTCAGGGTTAGCCTCTATCCCCCTTTGATCAATCAGGAATCCGAGAAACTTCCCAGACTCAACACCAAAGACGCATTTCTTAGGATTTAACATAACCTTATGCCGCCTGAGGGTGGTGAATGTTTCTCGGAGATCATCAAGGTGATCCGTCTGTAGCTTGGATTTGACTATCATGTCATCAATGTACGCCTCCACATTCCTCCCAATCTGATTAATGAAGACCGTATTAATCATCCGTTGGAAAGTGGCAGGCGCATTTTTCAAGCCAAACGGCATCACAGTATAACAAAAAAGCCCCTGATCAGTGACGAAGGCCGTCTTCTCTTGATCTTTCTTCCTCAGGGGTATCTGATGGAAGCCGGAGTAGGCATCCATAAAGCTCATCAAGGCGTGACCGGCTGTTGAATCGACCAGACTGTCGATCTTTGGAAGCGAGTAACTGTCCTTTGGACACGCCTTGTTGAGGTCTGTGTAGTCAACACACATGCGCCAGGTCCCATTCGGTTTCTTAACAAGGACCACATTGGCCACCCAGTCGGGAAAATTACAGGGCCGGATGAACCTGGCGTCTAGCAGCTTTTTTACTTCGACAGCTGCCGCCTGACTTCTTTCCTCGCCGCGGTTTCTTTTCTTTTGCCAGATGGGCTTCTTTTTAGGGTCCACGGCGAGCTTGTGGACATCAAGATCCGGGCTGACGCCTGGCATCTCTTCCACTTCAAAGGCAAAAATGTCTTTGAATTCTTTCAGCAGAAGGTGCAAGCTTGCACCCAAGGTAGCATGAGCTACCGTCCTAACCTTAACAGTACGTTCTGGACGGCTGTCGTCCAGAACGAGATCAATGCTTTCACCAGCCGGTTGGGGACGGAGCTCGTCTGACCGTTCACCGGTCAGTGATTGCTATTTTTTCTCTTTCTTCACCTCCACCGGCAGGGGAGCCTTTCTTTTCTTCCCGGCTGCTGATGGGGCGGGAACTGCGTCGGCATCCTTGACGTTGTCAAGGCCTATTGGTTCCTGGCTGCTTGGGGTCACTGTATCTCGGACGGCTGAGAGATAACACTCTCGGGCCGTCTTCCGATCCCCATTCAAGGAACCAACAGAGCCGTCATCCCTCCCATACTTGATGAGCATGAGAGACGGGATGATTACGGCCTTGGCTACGTTGAGGGTTGGCCAGCCAAGGATGATGTTATAGGCGGTCAATTCCTCAACGACCAAGAATCTGACGACCATATGTCGTCCCTGGCCTTTCTCTCCCAGCCAGATGGGTAAGTCAATTCTCCCGGCTGGGTAGACCATCCCACCCCCAAAACCAACCAAGGGGTGGGTGACCGGTTGCATGCTGCCGACATTGTATTTCAGCTTTTGCAGGCACCGGAGGCTGATGATGTCTGATGAGCTGCCGCTGTCTATAAGGATCCGCCCAACCAGCTGGTTGGCAACCTTACATTCGATAACAACCGGGTCATCATGCGGGCGGCGGACGCTTCTCTTGTCCTTCTCAGTGATCAACACGTCTGGGAAGGAGGAGCTGGCTTCCGCCTGCTCATCATCATCTTTGTCCATCTTTCGAAGATGGCTCTTGGTGCCCCGGATGGTAGGGCCACCACATGAGAACCCGCCCGCTATGGTGTAGACCGGCTCCTTGTCGGTATCCGAGCTACTAGCAGGCTGGGGGTAGTCTTGGAGGACTGACCCTTGTTTTTATTTTTTGCCCCGGCTGGGGACTTAGAAATGTAGGACTTTAGCAGCCCTTTGTCAGCCAGACGGTCCAACGCCCGCTGAAAACTAAAGCAGTCGTTGGTGTCATGGCCAACTTCCTCATGGAACTGACAAAATTTATTTTTGTTCCGTGACTGGACATAACTTTTCATAGGATTCGGCTTCTCAATGGACAGCCGGTCCTTTACCTCCATGAGGATGGAGTTGCAATCTTTGTTAAACTCGTACTTGGGGACGTACGGTTTAAACTCTTTCTTTTTCTTCTGGGACGGCTAGTCAGACTCAGTAACCGCCCAGACTTCTTTTATTTTCTTGCTCTCTTCTTTGTTTTTGGCCGGCTGAGCTGACCGGCTGACTTTCTGTTTGTCGGACTTCTTAGAGTCCGACTAGCTACCAGGCGAGCAGAGGTCGGTAGCTTGGATGTAGCTTTCCGCCTCCCTCAGGGCCGCCTGTAAGGTGAAAGCCCCTTTTCTGACGAGGTCGAACTTAAAAGTCGACCCGTCTCTCAGACCCTTGAAAAAGTCTGTAAAAGCTACCTCGTCAGACAGTCCTTGAATCTGAATTCTTATCAGATTGAACCGCCTGACATATGAGCGCAGCCCTTCTTTCTCTCCCTGCTTAACAGTGCTCAAATCAAGGCTTGTTTTCTTAGCAGGGATGATCATTGAGAAATTGGAAGCAAACAGGAAGGCAAGCTTCCTGAAGCTGTCTATGGACCCGGCTGGCAGGTTGCCAAACCATTGTTGGGCAATTCCCTTCAATGTAGTCGGGAAGCATCGACACCAGGCGGCATCGTCCAACCCCTGCAGATACATGAGGTTGGTGTAAGCTATGAGGTGGTCTTCTAGATTGGTGGTGCCATCATAGGTACTAACCAACACATTCTTAACCTTGGACGGCTGTGCCGCCTCGGTTATCTCCCGAGTGAACGCAGAAGGCTGTTCACCTAGGCGCAGCAGACGAAGTTGCCAGTCCAATGGTTGGACATTTGGATATGCCGCCTGACCCCCAAAGAAGGTCGGCTGCATGAAGTGAGGAGGATACTGCCCGTAAGCCGGAGTAGGCACATACGGGACAGCTCCAATCATATGAGGGCCAGAATGGATAGTATTACCGTCTATCTGACTCTCATGCAAGGAGGGTGCACTCCCTGCAGAAATGTTGTTGAAGCTGTCTGGAAAGTTCGACGTTGAAGCCGACTCAGACAGCGATTGATTCCTCTTCCGGTTAATAATTTCCCGGGCATCAGAAGTTGGTTTTTTACTTCTCACCGGCTGTTGGGGCCGGCGAGTGTTATTGGTGTTCCTCCCAGGAAGGAGAATCTTCGACCAATCAATGGTCCCGGCTGCCTTCTCCTTTGGATGAGGAGTGGGCTGCCGGTTTCTGACTAACTTCCCCTTCTCTAGAGGAGTCTTCTTAGCCGACTGACCTTTACTTGGGCCAGCCCGGCTTTTGGTGATCAACTCTGTAATTTCACCCTTGAAACTAGTCATGAACCTCATGAGTTCGTCTCGGGTGATAGGGGCTGATCCAGCTGCCGTTTAGGTTGCCCCTTCCGGCTGCCCAGTGGGTCTGCTCGGACCCTCCTAGGAGGCACCCCGCTCCAGAGTCTCTCTGGGCCGGATGCGCTTGACTCTGAGAGAGACATCCTCGGCTGTAGATGTTTCGACCTGAGGATCCTCATCCTCCTCATGGTCTGTAAAAACTTCTTGGTCTTCACCCAGACGGTTAGGTGGTACAAACTCTTGAACCATCTTCGAGGTACTCTCCCCACAGACGGCCCCAAATGTTTTGGGTGTTTTTGTCCCTCGGGAGAGTTACAACACGAATACTGATCCGGGATGAGCTGTACCTGCAAAACAAACGGAGACACCAGTTGGGTTGTGCTCCGCCTCCGACGCACAAGTTAGAAACTTGAAGGGAGAAAAAAGGTGCGGAAATTTAGGTAGAGATCTGCTCGGATTCCAAGCTCAGGATGTCTCTATCAAAGAGTAAATGTGTAAATAATGATAAAACGTGCTCTCGAAATGAGGGATATCTCCCTATTTATAGGGTCTTTGGGAATTGTGCCCCTGATTAGGTCACTAAACCCTAATCATTGGTGGGCTGCGCCGTTTTGCGGCATTCTCGGGATTTGGCCCTGAAGGCCGCCTTTTCCCTTGTTTTCTGGAATGACACGTGTCAAGCAGGGATTTGTTCATTTTAAACCAATCGGAGGCTGACACGTGTCAGCTTCTTATTGGGCCACGCGGCAGGGTAAAATTACCCTAAACAGCAACAAACGTTCAAGCATCGAAGCTCTTTGCTCCAGAGACGCGTGTACATATCATCAAAGCTCTTTTATTCAGAGACGAGTGAACATTGAAATAGCAAAACGACATTCGCTAAGATTGTGGAAGTTGTCACTAAAGATTTGAGAAGATAGCACGAGATGGGCGGTCTTCAACGGCATTCGCTAAGATTGTGGAGGTTGTCACCAAAGATTTGAGAAGATAGCACGAGTTGGGCGGTCTTCGACGGCGTTCACTAAGATTGTGGAGGTTGTCACCAAGATATGAGAAGAGCGGTTCATGATGAGGCGGTCTTCAACGACTTTTGCTATGATTGGAAAGGTTGTCACTATGATTCAAGAAAAGGCTCAAGATGTAGCAACATTGATCGACGGCGTTCCCTAGATTGCAGAAGATCGTCAAAACAAACGGCAAGGTGACGTTCCCTAGATTGTGGAGAGTTTTCACAAACAACTGAGGATTGTTTCAAGAGAAGCAATCTTCAATAGTATTCCCTTGGATGAGGAGTATTATCAATGCGGATGGGGATTGTTTCAAGAGAAGAAATCTTCGATAGTATTCCCTTGGATGTGGAGTATTATCAATGCGGATGAGGATTGTTTCAAGAGAAATAATCTTCGGTAGTATTCCCTTGGATGTGGAGTATTATCAATGCGGAGGAGGATCGTTTCAGGCGAAGCAATCTTCTATATTGGAAGCAGTTACGGGCGTAGCGGTTTTCAAGCGGGATAGAATTCTCTAGCTTGCAGGAGGTCATCAAAACAATCGGTTACATTCAGAGACGTGTGCTCGACGGTGCAAGATATGCGTTTCTTAACTCTTTTATCTGTTTAACTAATGCTAGTTTTGCAGGTATTGGCGTTGCAGGAGTGATTTAGGATCGCAGAACGTTCTGAATCATTCTCCGTCCCTATCGATACTTTGACTTTTGTTTTCGAAACCTGCGTTTCTCCAAACTCAGTTAAAGAAGGGCTTCTGTAGACACCCATTTGTGTCTCCCCAAAACCAAACCCAGTGATGAGTACCTTTCATGTCGAATCATAATCGAATGAAGCGAAAGTGTGGAAAGTCTAGTGTTGCGGATAGTTTTTAATTCTTTTCTCTTCTCTCTGTTTTTGAAAACATATTTTAAGAAATCAATCAATCCAGTTCGGTTGGTCCATGTTATGGGTCCAATAAAGGTGTAGTTGGATGGGGTTTTAAAAGACCTTTCCAACGATATATTATAAGCCCAAATCCGATGAATATCGAGGAAGTTATGGCCAAAATACTAAACTGGGCCCGATTTGGTTTTATATGCGGCCCAATGATCTAGAGGAGGGTCTATTATTAATTATCATTCCTAAAGCTATTAGGATTGATTATAGTCTTTTAGAATATGCTAGAAGGTTATTTAAAATCCTAATGGAGTTAGGATTGATAATTATGTTTTAAAGAGTTTGAAATTGAATAAAACTACTCCTTTTAAGAATCCTTGTTTTGTACGAAGTGGAATATATTCAGATTTTATTTTCGTACCTCATAATATTTATCCAAATTTTATATGGTTGGATAGATCTTGAAATTATCTTTCCAATGATATATTATAATATTAAATCCAAGTTATAACGAAAAAGATATGAATGAGACATGAAACTTTATCCAAAACTGACACCCTTCCACTATTTTTTCATATCTTTTTATCTACATAATATTTTAATCTGATTCTAATTGGGTTGGAAAGTAGACTTTAAGAGATTTCCAAAAACATATTATATGCCTTATTTGGACTTTTGGATCAAAAGATATGATAAAAACAAAAACGCGTGAATTTCTGAAATCAGCGCCTGGAACCAGGCCTGGCGCCAATAAGCTGGTACTGGCGCCAGCTCTGTTTTTCGTGCGCCAACCTTGTTTTGTGTGCGCCAAGTGCTATAATACCAATTATCATCATCTACATTCATTCACCAATTGATTTCATTCATCTCTCTTAAAACATTCAATTCTTTCATTCTTTCTTACCTTGTTTTCATACAAAATTCCGCATTCGCAAGATCTAGAAACACCTAGCCATATTCGAAGTTGCCTTCGCCCTAGACGTGAAAAGTTTTTATTTCTGAGGGTTTGGTCCCAAATCTCTATTTCCAATATTTAATTTAATTGTTTGATTTATTATTTTCCTTGAAGTTACTAACGTGTGTATTTTGTTATTTAAATACACACGCTAAGTGTAGCGCCTGGCGCCACACGCCATAGTGTGTCGCCAGCTGGCGCTAAGTTGCCAGATCAGCCGCGCGTGCTCAACTTGCGTTTTTAATATTAAACTCGAGTCGGTTAATGACTTTATGGCTCCGTTTATTTTTTCCTAAACATCTTTTTTTTATCCTTTTTTCTTAATTAATTAAAATAGTTATCATTTTTAATTTATATTATTCTTTTTGGACTTTATTCTAAATTCCAAACCCCCGACATTTTATTCGATTTTTTCCCTTTTTATTTTTTTCTTTTAGGGGGAGAGAGTCGGATACCCTCCATCAATAATAAAAATGACGGAATTTTTGCGCAAAATTGTTTGTCACACTTTTTGCACACACTACATACACATAATAATAACAATCAAATGAATTCATAATAGCATAAATATACAAAATGTGTCTATAAATAATGAGTCTAAGGCAAAGTTCTATAAAAAAAAGTCAAAATAAAATACACACAGGAACAAACTACGGCGCTGAAGGACGTAGGCCCATCATATCATAAAAATGCGCCGTACAAGGAGTCACCTCTCCACCAGCTCCAGCTCCAGCTCCAGTCTCTGTAAGAGGAGGAAGACTCAATGTGGGACCACTCCGGCCAGGATCAATCTGCGGCTGAGGACGCGGAGGCTGATGCGATGACGAGCCAACCTCGTACATCCCACCACCTCTGAAAGCCGAGGTAGCCTCTCCTACCGGTGCAGCATGAGCACCCTCAGAAGAAGATCCCGAGCCCTCTGCAACGTCAGCTCGAGCAGCCTCAGAGCGACCGCCTCTACCCCCTGACGAAGTACGACGACGTCTCGAACTGGACCTCGCTGGATCCCTCCGCCCCTCAGGTCTCGTGCGGGTGCGAGAAGCAATAGGCTGGCCCTGCAAAAAGAATTAAATCAAAAACAAGATAAAATTGAAGCAGCAATGCATAAACAATGAGTACAGAAAGGCTACCTCTCGGATGACATCATCCCGACGGCAGGTGGCCGCATTCCTCATCCGGACGAGCTGGCTCCGGAAAGCATCTATACATCATGCCATCGCCGAACCCACCTCGCGTGAAAACTGTCAGAAAAATAAGTCAGTAAAAATGCATGCTATATGAACACAAAAATTCTGAAAAAACTAGGCTTACTCGAGTCTGGTGGCGAGGAATTGACTGCTCTACGAAGCGATCACCCTCGGGAGCTGGAGAAATCATCTCCTCAATCGGCCCGTACATCCCCTTGTAATGGATGGACATACGGGGTGGCACGAACTCAGCAGCACCATCTTGATGAAGGAGAAAAAATCAGTAAAGCATTACTTGGGGGCTACTTAGTGGAAAGTAAAGCTAAAAAAATCTTACCCTCACATCCTCAGCCAGTACGGGGGCTGGAGCTAATAAAGGTAGTAGCTCCTCAGCATAACACCGCCCGAGGATCACATGGGACCGCCAAGGGGTACCAGCTCCCTCAGACATGCTCGACAACCGCGCCTCGTCGAACATATGACGTGGTGTAGCGGCAGGAACGACCAAGACATCAGAAGAATGCTGTCTAGCGACCCTCTCTCCTAAGTACGCGACCGCTCCATAAGTCCCCAAGAAATAGCGACGCTCAGCGGAATACTGTGCGGCTAACCCAGGGACTGTCCAACCGCCCCACGGCCGGTATACCACCTCAAGTCCCTATAAAGAGCATCAATCAGGCAAGAATATGTCTAAAACACCGCGGAAAAGCAAGATCAACAATAAAAGTCGTACCGAGATGATCCGGTTCCGGACATGTGCAGTAGACATATCCACATGACGACCGCCCCTAGAGGCGCTCACTGGAAATCCCCGCGGCGATGGTCTCGCCGGCGCAGCAGAAGGAAAGTACTCGTAGAACCAGATCTACAAGGGTTCAAAAGTGTGAGTAATGCTAACTAATATGTAGAGCTAAACTTTATAGGGAATAAATGTTTACCTCTACGACCTTCCAAAAGGCAGACAAAGCAACGTTCGTCCCAAAGGACCGATGTCGACACGATTCCCTCAGCGCACGAATGAAGTCAGCATAGGCCACGCTGGCCCAGTCACAAGTCCCGATCCGGTGAAGATCACGGACAGCAGGAAGATAGTAAAGCAACGCCCTACTACCTTTATCAGGGGAGAATGTCCCCGACAACAACATCAGCGCAAAGATGCGCACCCGCTGCTCTCGGGTGGTCACATCGTCATCAAGAGCCGCTGCCAGCGTCGAGCGGCGAATTCCCTTAGCACTAAACTGAGTCGTCTCGACCTCAGCTCGGGCCCGAATAGCGATCGGCCCCAACAGCTCCTCGACCTCCGAAGAGAAGACGTCGATTCCACTGTAAAACGGCAGTGGCAAAGAAGTGAACTTCATTCCTGTGATGAGACTGAAGTCCGTAGGGGTGACCATCATCTCGCCCTAGGGGAAATGGAAGGTGTTGGTGGTGTCCCAGAAGAACTCCACCAAAGCGCGCACTAAATGATTACCCCCGCTGGAGGCGACCATAGCCTCAGAGGTCTCGAACAGAGTAGCTAGCCCGCAAGACTCCCATAGGAGTCTCGTCTCAAGATCCCTGGCGATGTACATCCTGTACAAATCGCCCAAACCATCACAGCCAGAGTCGTGATGTCGTGTCCTCCCGGGCGCGATGCCTTGTCTCACCCTCTCAGAAATATGGTGGACAGGGGCGAAGAACAGGGTCCGCTCATCCCACTCCGGAAGTCGACCAAGTCTAGTGTTTCGGGACCGTGAACCCGAGCCTCGCTATCTAGCCATGCTACATTGTGCAAAATTATCATGAATTAAGGTTCTATAGCATCTAATGTTCGCCTAGCCGCATGATACTATGTTCGCAAAAAGAGAGTACGTAGTACTAAAACAGAGCACAAATTCAAATTGAGCATAACAGCATTTTTCAAGAAATTAAACAATTTCTTGCAACACTATAGTGATTATTGTGACAAATTGGACAAGAATTGCTAGCAAAAATGTCAAGAACAAGCCACATTGTTCTTCACGACCTTAAGAGGTCCAACAATGGCAAATTGCTCATTTCTTCACCAAATTGAGTCAAACAAGTCTCAAATTACTCCCAAGGCAATATACAAACATAATCAAGCAATTTCATGACATAAAACTTGACAAACAAGGCAAATTGAGCATTATAAGTTTTGAATTTTCATGAAATTCGTGAATAAACATGCCAAGAATTCATAAAAACTGATGTGAGTTTGAAGAAAACTTACATAGATCAGGAAAATAGATGAAAAGAGCTTTGATTTGCAACAAATTAGAGCAAATTCGGTTGAGAAACGAGCAAGCACCGAGCAATTAAAGTTTTCGGACTTCTTTCGAGCAAAATGAAGAGGAAAGGGGTATCAACGCCTGGCGCTAATGCTAATAAGGTGGCGCTGATGATTTTTCAGCGGCGCCAAAGCACCCAGCCACCTGATGAGGTTGTGCTAGCCTTCTGCAACATATTTTTGGGTTCCTTGGTACGCCAGTTAGACCCTCTAAGAAATTTGACATAATTTAGTAATCGGCTTGATTACGTAAAGTGATCGACCTGATAAGAGATCGTCTCACTTAGCTTAAAGCGCCTAAGCATTGGCTCATTAGCAAAAGGCACCGACATATAGGTTCAAAAGCAAAAGGGCACCGACGTATAGGTTCAAAGCAACGGAAGCGCCAACGTACAGGCATAGCGGAAGCAAAGTTCAGGCGAACTTTTAAAGATCGACAGGCGTGGATCTTCGGTAATTTCCTTTGGAAAATTATCGCATCAAATGAGGATGACTTCAAGAGAAGATATCTTCGACAACATTCCCTAGCTTGAGGAGAGTTGTCACAAACAACTGAGAATTGTTTCAAGAGAAGCAATCTTCGATAGTTTTCCCTTGGATGTGGAGTATTATCAATGCGGATGGGGATTGTTTCAAGATGAGCAATCTTCGGTAGTATTCCCTTGGATGTGGAATATTATCAATGCGGATGAGGATTGTTTCAAGAGAAATAATCTTCGATAGTATTCCCTTGGACGCGGAATATTATCATAGTGGAGGAGGATCGTTTCAGGCGAAGCAATCTTCTAATTTGGAAGCAGTTACAGGCGTAGCGGTTTTCAAGAAGGATGGCATTCTCTAGCTTGTAGAGGTCATCAAAGCAGATCGATTACTTTTAGAGACGTGTGCTCGACGGTGCAAGATACGCGTTTCTTAACTCTTTTTCTTTTATCTGTTTAACTAATGCTAGTTTTGCAGGTATCGGCGTTACAAGAGTGATTTAGGATCGCAGAACGTTCTGAATCATTCTCCGTCCCTATCGCTACTTTGACTTTTGTTTTCGAAACTTGCGTTTCTCCAAACTCAGTCAAAGTGGGGGCTTCTGTAGACACCCATTTGTGTCTCCCCAAAACCAAACCCAGTGATGAGTACCTTTTACGTCGAATCATAATCGAATGAAGCGAAAGAGTGGAAAGTCTAGTGTTGCGGATAGTTTAATTTTCTTTTCTTTTCTCTCTGTTTTTGAAAACTTATTTTAAGAAAACAGCCAATCCAGTTTGGTTGGTCCATGATATGGGTCCAATAGTAGTGTAGTTGGATGGGGCTTGCAAAGACCTTTCCAACGATATATTATAAGCCCAATTCCGATGAATATTGAGGATGTTATGCCCAATTTACTAAACTGGGCCCGGTTTGAGTTTTATATACGGCCCAATGATCTAGGGGAGGGCCTAATATGATTTATCATTCCTAATGCAATTAAGAAGGTTCTTTTTATTCCTAATTCAATTAGCATTGATAAATTGACTTTTGTTGACTTTTCAGAGTTTTAATCAAAATCAAATAGCATTTTTGAGGAAATTATATGGTAAACTTATCGGATTTTCGAAAACGCGTTAAAATCAGGTTTGGTGCCTAACCCCAGGCCTTGGCGCCTGAAACCAGGCCTGGCGCCTGGCGCTAGCCATTGGCGCCTGGCGCTAGTGTTGGTGCCTGGCGCCAGCTAGCCAGGGTTGGCGCCAACTCTGTTTTTTGTGCGTCAGACTCTGTTTTGTGTATTTTATCTTTTTGGCTGATTTTCTCTATAAATATCGTATTAAAAACTCCGTTTTCATCATCTACATTCACCTATTCTCACTAATCATTCACCAATTGTCTTCATTCATTCATCTACATCCATCATTCACCTACAATCAGTTTTAATTAGCATTCATCAATTCATTCAATTCTTTCTCATTACTTTGTTTTTTCATACAAAATTCCGCATTCACAAGATCTAAAAACACCTAGCCATATTCGAAGTTGCCTTCGCTCTGGACGTGAAAGGTTTAATTTTTGAGGGTTTGGTCCCAAATCTCTCTTTCAATTATTTAATTTAATTGTTTGATTATTATTTTCCTTGAAGTTACTAACGTGTGTATTTTGTTATTAGAAAGAAGTACGAGGCATCGAAGTAAGTACTTTAATTGATTTATTGATGTTATGATGTAGAAATCATGTTTACATTGTTATTATGATATTCCTAGTCTCATGTCTAGGGTATTTTTAATATTAAATATGATTGTTATGATGCTTCCTATGTTCTTCCTAATGTTTATGATTGCTAGTATCATGTGAGGGCTAAAGATTTGATTTTTATTGCTTAGTGACATGCTAGGGTTTGTTATTAATCTTGTTAGTATCATGCCTAGGATCTTGCTATTTTTATTATGCTTTAATATTAACATGAACATGGTTATGATTGTTATTATGAATATTGTTATTTTGATGATCATTATTTTATTTGTGATGATTATGAATATTATTATTATTTTTATGATGATTATAATTATTATTCATGATGTTGATTATTATTATGTTGCTTGATTATATTTATTTTTATTGCTTGATCACACCTTTTATTGCATGTTTAAAGGGAATTTGTACTTGTAATCACGCTTAACGATCCAAGAGATCGTCAACTCCATAAGGTCTTGAACCAAATAAGGGTTCGGGGATGAAGGTACAAATCCAACCTAAAAGAGATTGAACCTGCCCTAATAATAGGCCTCTATTTTATTCTGATTGTATTCATGTGCGCTTTCTGATTAACATGCAATCAATAGGATTAACCTAAACCTGTTTATCTATGTTGGTTGAATTTAATGCACAAATAAATCTATTATTGGCGCAATATCGTTCTTGCTGGGGTTAGGCGCCACCGTACTTTAGTGTATGATCACAGTGGCCTACCACGCATGCCAAAAATATGCACCCTTTTCTTTTTTCTTTTTTTCCCTAAAATAAACCATAAAGTCAAGTTGATTCGAGTCAAGTAATTAAAACGCAAAATGGTTTAATTTACAGCGCGTGGTCAAGAAAGGAAGGACGATTAATCAAAGACAACCTCTTCGTACAAGTCCAACTTTTCCACAAACCCATAGCTCGCAAGAGAAAAGCTAAGACTATAATGGCAACACAAGAAGAAGTCAATGATCTCAAGAACCAACTGGCTACCGTGACTGAGACACTGAAGTTTCTCGCACTTAGGATCGATGATCCCGTGAAGCAACAACAGATGGACCTCATGCAAGAGAGTTTAAGCAAGTTGTCTAGCGACTACAAGTTTCAAGAGCTTACATCACAAGGGGTCTCGGTGGACAAAGATCTTCTTCCGCAGAAGTTCAACGCCAACGACATCCCAAAATTCAGAGCAATTGACAACCCTTACTTCCATTTAAGAGCATTTGAAACAATAAAGAGTATCAAGGGTATCGATAAGAAGGTCTTCCCTTCTCTGTTCTCACTATCTCTCGAGACCGTTTGCCAACAATGGTTCTTTTCTCTCAAGAAAGAAAAGACCTCTACCTAGTAGTCTATAGCAAACGCTTTCGTTGATAGGTACAAGTGCAACATTCAAGTCGAGACTGACCATAGAGAACTTGAAATCCTCAAGCAAAAAGAGAATGAAGGCTTCACCTCTTTCTTTAACAAGTGGAGAGAAACCTCAGCTAAGATGATTGAGGTGCCAAGTGAAAAAGAGTCTATGAGACTGTTTATCAAGAATCTGCAAGAAAAATATTCCAAGCATCTCAAATATCAAAATAATCTCCATACCTTCAAGGCCATTTATGACATTGGGATCAATATTGAAGATGACTTGCCTAAGTCAAAACCTGCCAACAATAACTCCAACAGTGGCTGGAAAGGAAAGAAGAACGACAATCCTTCTTCTTCCAAAACCGCCCACTCAAATAATGTTAGCACCTTTAATTTAGGAGAAGTTCTTGCCATGAAAAACCAAGGACAGAAGAAACCATTTAGGAGGAACTTCACTCCTATTGGCATGAGTTATGACACCGCATTTGATCGATTAAATGCAAAAGTTCTTATAACTCCTATTGGACCATTTAGGGACCCACCAGTTGAGAAGAGGTCGGTTAACTGGAATCCCAATGCACACTGCAATTATCACCAAGGTAGGGGCCATCTCACTGAAAGCTGTTGGAAGCTTAAGGAAGCTATCCAAGACCTAATTGACAATAACAAACTACCGTTGCCCCCTGCCAGTAAGAAGCCAAGTATTGACAATGCACCTCTCGCTCATACCCTAGCTATCTCCGATGAGGAAAACGAGGTTGACCCCTCCTCTCTCATTAGACCTGTCAAAGAAATCAATGCCATAGAAAAAGAAGAGGAGATCTTTTTCGATGTCAAGGATAACCTTCCAGAACTGGCAAATAAAGACGATACACAACTGCTCACACTGTCTATGAAGGAGGCATCGCAATTACTACGTGAAGCTCTCAAAGTTATGAACGAACTCCATAAGAAATACGATGAGCTTCCACTTCCGAAAGAAGAACCTAAAAGACAATTCACACCAGTGGGACCGACTTATGAGGCAAAACACTTTCCCTTACAAGTCACTAAAAAACCCAAGAAGAGCAATAGAATCTACACTCCGATTGGGATCCCATATGCGCAAATGTTTGAAATGCTCTCCAAGAGTGGCGAGGTCAAACCTCTCGAACCGAGACCATTCGAGTCATTAAAAAGGACAGATACATATTACTGTCAGTATCATCAATCAGGGGGTCACACTTGAAAACTGTTTCAAATTCAAGGATTTGGTACAGAAAATGATTGATGAAAAGAAACTGGTCCAAGTTCAACAAGAAGAGGATACAACCATTAATGGAGTCTGGGACAGTGATGAATGTGTGGAAACTTCTAGCAACATCTCGAGAGCATAGGTTGGCTGTAATGAATGCCTTGGACAAAATCGAGATAGATTCTGACACTACTCCTGAGGGACTAGCCAACTTCCTCACAAGTGACCTTCCTAGTCCGATTAATTTGATCACCTTTTCTAACAAAGAATTACCCCAGAAGGTGACAAACATTACAAGGCATTAAACCTCATGGTAGTTTGCAAAAGGATGAATGTTCCTATGACTCTTGTAGACAATGGATCGGCTATCAATGTCTGTCCACTTAGAACTGCGAGGATGCTCGGCATAAGGGAAGAAGACTTAACTCCGTCTACACAAGGAATAAGGGCCTACGACAACACTCGTCGTCAAGCTCTTGGCAAGATTACCCTAAATGTAACGGCAGGAGCAATAGAACATGCTACTACTTTCCAAGTAGTGGACATCAAAGCTTCATTCAACTTATTGTTAGGACGCCCTTGGCTTCATGATATAAAGGTCGTCCCTGGAGTCACCTGGCCTCCCTAAGTTAGATACTTTCGGACTTGGTTTTGAACCGACTCGGAAGGATCTCAAGCGAGCCCAGGAAAAGTTGATAGCACGTAGGGACGCTCGCATTCAAAAGAAAGCAATTCCAATGGATCAGTACCCTCTTACGCTTAATGGTCAGTTTATAAAAGAAGGAGAGGACTATCCATGCCTTGAATTTCCCGAGCCATTTGTTGTAAACGACATAAGACAACCGAGATTCGAGATTTTCTTGGATTGCTACTTCACTGATGAAATCCCAACTCCCGTCCATAAGGAGAAAGCCCCCCCATGCTTTGACTTTAACGTCATGGGATTACTGTTCGGGCGAGAAAAGAATGAGCCAACTTATGAAGAAGATAACTCCTCACTCATTCAAACGGTCCTACAAAGTGAAAGCTTCGACCCCTCGAAGCTAATTACTCCAGCTGAAGGATCACTACAAGGGTGGCTCAAGACTATCAAAGTGACTACTCCAAGCGGAAGGAAGATATCAATCACGACGGGGCAAGGACCGATGTTTGAGGAGTCGTCTGAGTCAAAGTCCGAGTCAGAGTCTTTCCCTTTATAATCTTCTAAGTCTTCAGTAGTAACACCTCCCCCTCTTATTGCTTCTCCTAGGATAGTTAGTGATCCAGTCCCTGAGGACATATCACTCTTTGATGTAATGATCTCAGAGTATAATAATATTTCTCATTCTCCTTACTTCTTGTGTTCTTCCCTAACCCAAGATGACGAGCATTGCTTAGCTAACGATGAAAAAGACAAAGAAGTTATTAAAGCAATGGAAACACTCGAAAAGAAAACACCGGTAATTGAAGAGACTGAAACAGTTGACATCTCGAATGATTCAACCCATAAAAGAGAAGTTAAAATCGGATTAACATTGAATCAACAAGAAAGAACCGATTTAATTAACTTACTTAAAGAATTTATCGATGAATTTGCTTGGTCATATGAAGATATTCCAGACATTAATAGAGAGATAGCTCAACACACTATACCACTAATTCCAGGAATGAAACCTGTAAAACAAAAGTTACGTCGAATGAAACCCGACGTAGCACTTAAAATAAAAGAAGAAGTTCAAAAACAAATAACTGCAGGTTTCATCAAGGTATCCAAATACCCCGAATGGGTCGCCAACTTCGTCCCAGTTCCGAAGAAAGACGGAAGGGTAAGGATGTGTGTCGACTGTCGAGATCTAAATAAGGCAAGTCAAAAGGACGACTTCCCTTTGCCACACATCGATATTCTGGTAGATAACACGGCAAATCACGCGCTTCTTGCGTTTATGGATGAATACGCAGGTTACAACCAGATTCTCATGGCAGAAGAAGACATGGAGAAAACAACCTTTATAACACCATGGGGCACTTACAGCTACACGGTAATGCCATTCGGGTTGAAAAATGCGAGTGCTACTTACCAACGTGCAGCAACTGCCTTACTCCATGACATGATGCACAAAGAAGTCGAGGTATATGTCGACGACATGATTATAAAATCAAAAGACCGTCCAGGCCATCAAGTAGCCTTAAGGAAATTTTTCGAAAGGCTAAGAAAATATAATATGAGGTTGAATCCATCAAAATGTGCTTTTGGAGTCACCTCAAGCAAGCTCTTGGGATACGTCATAAGCTCTAGAGGAATAGAGGTAGATCCAACCAAGATCAAAGCAATCATGTCAATGCCACCGCCCAAGACTGAGAAATAGATTCGAGGATTTATTGGCCGATTGCAATACATAAGTAGGTTCATATCAAAACTGACGACAATATGTGAACCAATCTTCAAGAAGCTCAAAAAGAATGTACCTGTAATATGGGATGACGAGTGTCAAAAAGCCTTTGAAAAGATCAAAGCCTATCTCGCAAATCCTCCCGTATTAGCGCCAGCACTTCCCGGAATACCTCTTAGGTTATATTTGACGGTTACCAAAGAGACAATGGGAGCCATGCTAGCACAAGAAGTAGAAGGCACAGAGAACTCAATCTATTACCTAAGTAAAAAGATGCTCGAATACGAGGCACGCTATACACCGCTCGAAAAATTGTGCCTCGCCTTGGTGTGGGCCACAACTAAGTTAAGACATTACATGTTGGTGCATACCGTTTTCGTAGTCTCCCGATTAGATCCACTCAAGTATCTATTCAAGAAATCTACACTCAATGGACGCATTTCAAGATGGATAGCCAATCTAGCCAAGTTTGATGTAAGATTCATGCCACAAAAAGCTATTAAAGGATCCGTGGTGTCATACTTTCTAGCAGACTTTCCAATAGAAGACTCGACGCCAATATAAGACAATGAATTTCCAGATGAAGACCTAATGGTCACTGAAGATGATACTTGGACCTTGTATTTCGACGGAGCCTCAAACCAAAAGGGATGTGGCGTTGGAGTACTACTAGTATCACCTAAAGAGGAGCATGTTCCAATCTCCATAAAGCTTGATTTCGACGTTACCAACAATGCTGCTGAATATGAAGCATGCGTGGTAGGCCTTGAAACAGCTTTGGCATTATGAGTAAAGAAGTTAAAGATATTCGGAGACTCTTCTTTGATCATCAATCAGATATCTAAAAGGTGGAAAGTAAGGAGCGAAAGCCTAGCCCCTTACCAAACCTATCTGGAAACTCTTACCAATTAGTTAGAGAAGGTAGAATACACATATCTACCTAGAGAATAAAACCAATTTGCTGATGCTTTGGCAAGATAAGCCTCAATGGTTAGGATTCCCACGGAAATCGAGCAAATGCCTCTAACTATCGAAAAAAGGCACAAACCAGCATATATCCAGGCTCTAGAAGACGACGACTTAGTCCAAGAAGAAGAAGAAGAAGAAGAAGAACCGTGGTACACGGACATACTCAACTATGTCACCAATGGAGAATACCCTCCTCATGCTGACAAAAGAGCAAAACGAGCATTAAGACTTTTGGCTTCTCAATATGAACTCATAGACAACGAGCTATATAAAAGGGTACCTAAAGGTCGAGCTCTCCTATGCGTAGGAAAGAAGGATGCACAAAGAGCAATGCGAATAGTCCAAGAAGGAATCTGTGGGACACATATGAATGGTAAAATGTTAGTCCAGAAAATAATGCGAGAAGGATATTATTGGACTACAATGAATAGGGATTGCCATCAATACGTAAAAAGATGCCCTAAGTGCCAAATTTATGCCAATTTACAACATGTCCCTCCATCTTTGCTCTACACCTACACATCGCCATGGCCATTCTCTACATGGGGAATTGACATCATTGGCAAAATCACTCCCCCAGGAACAGGAGGCCACGAATTTATTTTAGTAGCAATTGATTACTTTACAAAGTGGGTCGAAGCGCAATCGTACGCTAAACTCACTGCAAAACATGTAGCACTCTTTATCGAAAGAAATATTATTTGTCGATATGGAGTCCCACGTGAAATGATAAGTGACAATGGAACTCACTTTCAAGCCGAATGTGAAGAATTGCTACAAAAATATGGCATTCAACACCATCATTCTTCCCCTTATAGACCTCAAGCAAACGGAGCAGTCGAGGCAGCTAATAAAAATTTAAAGACCATCATCGAGAAAATGACGGAAAATTATAAGGATTGGCCTGACAAGCTTCACTTTGCATTGTGGGGTTACCACACGTCAATCCGTACATCAACAGGAAATACGCCATTTTCCTTGGTATATCGAATGGATGTCGTACAACCTGTTGAATTAGAAATACCATCTCTACGCATTGCGCTAGAGAGTAAACTCGATGAAGTTGAATGGACTAGGGCAAGATACGAAGAATTGATTCTACTTGACGAAAAACGACTAGAAGCACTACATCACACTCAGTGTTACCAGACTCGTATGGCTAGGAATTTTAATAAGAAGGTCAAGACAAGAAATATCAAAGTAGGAGATTTGGTATTAAAAGCACTAAGGAAAAACGTTTTAGACCCAAGGGGAAAATTTTGACCTATTTGGTCTGGACCCTACATTGTCAAAACAATCCTGTGAGGAGGTGCAGCAAAACTAACTGATATGGATGGAAATGAATTCTCAAACATGACAAATCTTGACCAACTTAAGAAATACTACCCATAAGTACTTGAGTAAGATACTCAAGAGAGCTACGTTCGACCTGATTCCTTAAGAAAGGATACGTAGGCAACCCTTTGCGGGTGCGGCCACTTTATTTTTTGACATCTCCGCGTTCCAGAATTAATTAAAAATTCAACAGATAATCGGCGAATTATTGGCGTCGTAGAAAAGAACCTGGCGCCAGCCAGAAGTCATCAGCGCCAGCCGATGGAATTGGCGCCTGGCGCCAGAATTAAATGACAGACGCCAAATGCCAATAACTGGCGCCAATCTGGAAATAAGCTCTGGGCGAATTTCGGTGTTTTTCGGAAAATTTTCGACTTCCGTACTCGAAGAGTTTCTGGAAAATTAATTTTTTTTCGATTTTCATTGCTTTAATAAAATAAATTTAAAGTAAATAATTTAATTGACAACTGAAATAAAATTACATTATTGATGGAATTTAAAATAAAGCTTAAATAAATTAACTTTAAATAAAAAATAATAATCTAAGTCTAATAAATTTAAAGTTAAGCAATGCTCTTAATCTTTCTTTTCCTTTTTAGCTCTTTTCCAATTCTTGTCTGCTTCCTCCTCTTCATCCATAACCTTAGCTAGTAGGCATCCTTTAGAGGACCTACATTCAATTTTGGAGTAGATGGTCTCCCCTTCAGCTAACACTCCATGCTTCTTTTCCACCCAAGCCTTTTTATCTGTGGTGTTAGCTTTCCTTTTCCCTTTGTCTTTGGTAGCACCTTTCTTCCTAGGCATTGCAGGTGTTTTGAATTCAATTCTTGCACCTAAGCGTTCCTTGGCAGGAATCACCCTGTCACCTAGACGATTCTTCACATCGGTTCTACCTTGATCAATCGAAGATTTCTTCAGCAACCACTTCTTTACATCATTGGGCAAAGAAGGAGGGACCTTTTGGGTAATCACTTCCCATAAAGGTCTAGCACCCCAGTAAGCATCAAATCTGTCTACTTCTTGAGAAATAGGGTACTCAAAGGGAGGACGAAGATCCCCGGAAGGAATATTCTGAAGCAAGCCGTATTGTCTTTTTACCCTGCAGGGGTAATAATAAGTTACACGAGACATGCTTGGAAGACGGCAGAAAGGTTGCTTGTTAACACCAACCATCCTTTCTATTTTCCACCATGTGACGACCCACTTGATAGCAAAATCACGTGATTCGAAGACTTTTCTCCACCCATGGTGCCCAATTTTAGGGATGCGCTTCTTCCTTCTCACGAAGCAATTGGGAGTATACTTTTCAATATCGTCCGGAGGGCTAATTAATCCTAGCCTCTCCATTAGCCACATCTGTGAAAAAGTTTCAATGCAAATAAATTATTATTACAATACAAAAATATATTTTTTGATTTCTGTAATTAAAAATATTATTTTTCTACCTTTAATAAAATTGGAGAGCCGCGAAGAGGCGCTTTTGGGTCCCTTTTCAATTCATCTAGACTAATCATAGTCTCTCCAACTATCAATGGCATTGGATTTCTCCCTGATTCAATTTGTTCTAAAACAGTGGTTATAATTGATTGGCCCTCATTATTTTTACCACTACTAAGAAAAAATTGATTAAGCATGCAAAACAGGAACGCCTTTCTTCTATATATATGAAAAGATTCAGAAAGAGGTTTATCAAAAAAATGGCATGCGAATTCTTTCAAATTAACTATGTTGCCATCCACTATTTTTGATAAATCCCTTTCTTTTAAATTAAATAAGCGCTCAAAATCCTTATAATAGTATGCGTCTACTCTAGGGATTACTACAAGATCTATTGCAGGGAAGCCTAAAATAGCACCAAATTCCTCCGGCAAAGGGCTAATCTCATCATACCCTATTCTGAAATAATGAGTATCAACATTCCAAAATTCTAAAATGGTATGTATGAAATCTAGGTCAAGATCTACCCCTTTGATGCCATAAATTCCCCCCAAGTGAAATCAATCTAATTCCTTTCTGTCTCTAGCATTAAGAGATCGACACCATTCATGAGTGTATTGAGTGAAGGTTTTGGTGACTAAAGACATGATTATTGTTTTTCTAAAGAAGAGAATTATTTATTCGCTGGAATTATGAGAAGAATCGGCTGGGCAGAGGGACATTTAAACACAAATCGCGAAGAATTTTAATCAGAATGAAATACGGAATCAGCGTAAATTGGTGTCAAAACCCCGTGATTGGCGCCAACCGCCAGCGCTTGGCGCCACACGCTAAGTGTAGCGCCTGGCGCCACGCGCCATAGTGTGGCGCCAGCTGGCGCCAAGTTGCCAGATCAGTCGCGCGTGCTCAACTTGCGTTTTTAATATTAAACGCGAGTCGGTTAATGACTTTATGGCTCCGTTTAATTTTCCTAAACATCCTTTTTTATCCTTTTTCTTAATTAATTTAAATAGCTATTATTTTTAATTTATATTATTCTTTTTGAACTTTATTTTAAATTCCAAACACCCGACATTTTATTCGATTTTTTCCTTTTTTATTTTTTTTTTCTTTTTTGGGGGAGAGAGTCGGATACCCTCCATCAATAATAAAAATGACGGAATTTTTGCGCAAAATTGTTTGTCACACTTTTGCACACACTAACATACACATAATAATAACAATCAAATAAATTCATAATAGCATAAATATACAAAATGTGTCTATAAATAATGAGTCTAAGGCAAAGTTCTATAAAAAAGTCAAAATAAAATACACACAGGAACAAACTACAGCGCTGGAGGACGTAGGCCCATCATATCATAAAAATGCGTCGTACGAGGAGTCACCTCTCCACCAGCTCCAGTCTCTGTAAGAAGAGGAAGACTCAATGTGGGACCACTCCAGCCATGATCAACCTGAGGCTGAGGACGCGGAGGCTGCTGCGATGACGAGCCAACCTCGTACATCCCACCACCTCTGAAAGCTGAGGTAGCCTCTCCTACCGGTGCAGCATGAGCACCCTCAGAAAAAGATCCCGAGCCCTCTGCAACGTCAGCTCGAGCAGCCTTAGAGCGACCGCCTCTACCCCCTGACGAAGTGCGACGACGTCTCGAACTGGACCTCACTGGATCCCTATGCCCCTCAGGTCTCGTGCGGGTGCGAGAAGCAATAGGCTGGCCGCATTCCTCATCCGGATGAGCTGGCTCCGGAAGGCATCTATACATCGTGCCATCGCCGAAACCACCTCGCGTGAAAACTGTCAGAAAAATAAGTCAGTAAAAATGCATGATATAGGAACACAAAAATTCTGAAAAAACTAGGCTTACTCGAGTCTGGTGGCGAGGAATTGACCGCTCTACGAAGCGCTCACCCTCGGGAGCTGGAGAAATCATCTCCTCAATCGGCCCGTACATCCCCTGGTAATGGATGGACATACGGGGTGGCACGAATTCAGTAACACCATCCTGATGAAGTAGAAAAAATCAGTAAAGCATTACTTGGGGGCTACTTAGTGGAAAGTAAAGCTAAAAAAATCTTACCCTCACATCCTCAGCCGGTACGGGGGCTGGAGCTAATAAAGGTAGTAGCTCCTCAGCATAACTCCGCCCAAGATCACATGGGACCGCCAAGGGGTACCAGCTCCCTCAGACATGCTCGACAACCGCGCCTCGTCGAACATATGACGTGCTGTAGCAGCAGGAACGACCAAGACATCAAAAGAATGTTGTCTAGCGACCCTCTCTCCTAAGTACGCGACCGCTCCATAAGTCCCCAAGAAATAGCGACGCTCAGCGGAATACTGTGCGGCTAACCCAGGGACTGTCCAACCGCCCCACGGCCGGTATACCACCTCAAGTCTCTATAAAGAGCATCAATCAGGCAAGAATATGTCTAAAACACCGCGGAAAATCAAGATAAACAATAAAAGTCGTACCGAGATGATCCGGTTTCGAACATGTGCAGTAGACATATCCACATGACGACCTCCCCAAGAAGCGATCACTGGAAATCCCCGCGGCGATGGTCTCGCCGGCGCAGCAGAAGGAAAGTACTCGTAGAACCAGATCTATAAGGGTTCAAAAGTGTGAGTAAATGCTAACTAATATGCAGAGCTAAACTTTATAGGGAATAAATGTTTACCTCTATGACCTTCCAAAAGGCAGACAAAGCAACGTTCATCCCAAAGGACCGGTGTCGACACGAGTCCCTCAGCGCACGAACGAAGTCAGCATAAGCCACGCTGGCCCAGTCATAAGTCCCGATCCGGTGAAGATCACGGACAGCAGCAAGAGAGTAAAGCAACACCCTACTACCTTTGTCAGGGGAAAATGTCCCCGACAACAACATTAGCGCAAAGATGCGCACCCGCTGCTCTCAGGTGGTCGCATCGTCATCAAGAGCCGCTGCCAGCGTCGAGCGGCGAATTCCCCTACAGCTCGTCGACCTCCAAAGAGAAGACGTCGATTCCACTGTCAAACGGCAGTGGCGTAGAAGTGAACTCCAGTCCTGTGATGAGACTGAAGTTCGTAGCGGTGACCATCATCTCGCCCCAGGGGAAATGGAAGGTGTTGGTGGTGTCCCATAAGAACTCCACCAAAGCGCGCACTACATGATGACCCCCGCTGGAGGCGACCATAGCCTCAGAGGTCATCAAAGCAAATCGGTTACTTTTAGAGACGTGTGCTCGACGGTGCAAGATACGCGTTTCTTAACTCTTTTATCTGTTTAACTAATGCTAGTTTTGCAGGTATCGGCGTTACAAGAGTGATTTAGGATCGCAGAACGTTCTGAATCATTCTCCGTCCCTATCGCTACTTTGACTTTTGTTTTCGAAACTTGCGTTTCTCCAAACTCAGTCAAAGTGGGGGCTTCTGTAGACACCCATTTGTGTCTCCCCAAAACCAAACCCAGTGATGAGTACCTTTTACGTCGAATCATAATCGAATGAAGCGAAAGAGTGGAAAGTCTAGTGTTGCGGATAGTTTTATTTTCTTTTCTCTTGGTTTATTTTAAGAAAACAGCCAATACAGTTTTGTTGGTCCATGATATGGGTCCAATAGTGGTGTAGTTGGATGGGGCTTGCAAAGACCTTTCCAACGATATATTATAAGCCCAATTCCGATGAATATTGAGGAAGTTATGGCCAATTTACTAAACTGGGCCCGGTTTGAGCTTTATATACGGCCTAATGATCTAGGGGAGGGCCTAATATGATTTATCATTCCTAATGCAATTAGGAATGGTTTTAGTCTTCTAGATTCTTCTAGAAGGTTCTTTTCATTCCTAATTCAATTAACATTGATAAATTGACTTTTGTTGACTTTTCAGAGTTTTAATCAAAATCAAATAGCATTTTTGAGGAAATTATATGATTTTATCCTCCAGTACGATAAACTTATCGGATTTTCGAAAACGCGTTAAAATCAGGCTTGGCGCCTAACCCCAGGCCTTGGCGCCTTGAACCAGGCCTGGCGCCTGGCGCTAGCCATTGGCGCCTGGCGCTAGTGTTGGTGTCTGGCGCAAGCTAGTTGGCGCCAGCTCTGTTTTTTGTGCGTCAGACTCTGTTTTGTGTATTTTATCTTTTTGACTGATTTTCTCTATAAATATCGTATTAAAAACTCCGTTTTCATAATCTACATTCACCTATTCTCACTAATCATTCACCAATTGTCTTTATTCATTCATCTACATCCATCATTCATCTACATCCATCTTTCACCTACAATCAGTTTTAATTAGCATTCATCAATTTATTCAATTCTTTCTCATTACTTTGTTTTTTCATACAAAATTCCGCATTCACAAGATCTAGAAACACCTAGCCATATTCGAAGTTTCCTTCGCCCTAGACGTGAAAGGTTTAATTTCTGAGGGTTTGGTCCCAAATCTCTCTTTCAATTATTTAATTTAATTGTTTGATTATAATTTTCCTTGAAGTTACTAACGTGTGTATTTTCTTATTAGAAAGAGGTACGAGGCATCGAAGTAAGTACTTTAATTGATTTATTGATGTTATGATGTAGAAATCATGTTTACATTGTTATTATGATATTCCTAGTATCATGTCTAGGGTATTTTTAATATTAAATATGATTGTTATGATGCTTCCTATGTTCTTTCTAATGTTTATGATTGCTAGTATCATGTTAGGGCTAAATATTTGATTTTTTTTGCTTAGTGACATGCTAGGGTTTGTTATTAATCTTGTTAGTATCATGCCTAGGATCTTGCTATTTTTATTATGCTTTAATATTAACATGAACATGGTTATGATTGTTATTATGAATATTGTTATTTTGATGATCATTATTTTATTTATGATGATTATGAATATTATTATTATTTTTATGATGATTATAATTATTATTCAAGATGTTGATTATTATTATGTTGCTTGATTATATTTATTTTTATTGCTTGATCACACCTTTTATTGCATGTTTAAAGGGAATTTGTACTTGTAATCACGCTTCATAAGATAATTAATAATCTTGTTAGGGTTAATTTGATTATAATTCAAGTGATCGCCAATAATAGATTTATTTGTGCATTAAATTCAACCAACATAGATAAACAGGTTTAGGTTAATCCTATTGATTGCATGTTAATCAGAAAGCGCACATGAATACGATCAGAATAAAGTAGAGGCCTATCATTAGGGCAGGTTCAATCTCTTTTAGGTTGGATTTGTACCTTCATCCCCGAACCCTTATTTGGTTTTAGACCTTATAGAGTTGACGATCTCTTGGATCGTTAAGGGTTGTAACCTTCACCTCGTGAACGGTTTACAAGTTCCTAAAAAAACTTGTTGGCGACTCTTTTGCTCTATCTTCTTCCCTTTTGGACGCCACCGTACTTTAGTGTATGATCACAGTGGGGTTCAAGCTAGTGGGATTAAAAGCTTGAAATTATTCCCTACAGTATGGTTTAGATTTAATGAGGTTTAGGCTTTTATTTCATGTAATAGTGCCTCCTTATAAAAGGAGTTACTTTATGATGTAATAGAATAGACTTGTTTTGAATATTGAAAATTTGAGAGTTTTTTCTCTTCTTTGAGTTCTTTGTGATCTCTCCTTTGTGGTAAAATCTCAATCTTTATCAAACTTTGTGGTCGATTAGATTGAAACCCTTGTTGAGGGTTAAACATGGGATCATCATTTTCTGAAGAGTAATAGGGCGCATATTTGTGTGGAATTCGATCACCAAAGTTATGGCATGGAGGAGGTTGAGAAGTATATTAAGGGTTAAGATGGATAAAGTCCTTGTGAGCAATGTTACGGTATAAATATTTCCAATTAGTTACCTACTAACCATTATAATCCTTATACTCGGTATAGTTAGCTACAACATTTGGCAAGTGAAAATCACAAAATCAACTATAAATAGCCTCATAAAGTGGATAATTAGGGAAACAGTGAACAATCATTGCTGAGACATAATCAGGTTGGTCTAGGTGACGCTCCCCAAATACATCAAATCTATAAGTACAATAAAAACGAATTCTGCGAATATAATCCCAAACATGCTCATAGTCTTTCTTGACCAAAATCAAACATCCTGCAAGGTATTTCAGGTTATGACTCAATAAAAAAAAAATATTTACTTAATCAAGTATACATTTCTTTATGCAAAAGTTTAAGTTTGGTGTTCAATCATACAATTTTTGTCACCATCCATAAATATTCTTTCACATAAATACATATTATCATTGAACATGCTTGAATCTGGAATTTTTGTTAGGTGGGTGTTTGGCCTGTTATTTTTCATGTCTTGTGATGTTTTGGTGCTAGTTATAACTTAGCCCTTGTAAGTTGTAACTTTCTCTCTTTGGTAATAAAATCTCTATTTACCAAAAAAAAAAAATTTACATAAAATCTCTATTAACACATAATTACATACTCCCTCCGTGTTTTTTTAACTGCTACAGTTTGACCGGCACATAGTTTAGGCAATTTAATTGACTTAAATAAAATAATGTAAGTGGGGTAGTTGGAGTGTTAAAAAAATTGTAAATGAAATATTGTGGGGTTAATAGTTTATTGAAAAGTAATGAATGTGAGAGGAAAGATATAATAAAAAAGTACAAGTGCGTTTAGGTGGGGACCATGAGAGGAGAGAGATATAATATTTTAATGTAGCTTTTTGCCAAAAAAGGAAGTGTAACACTTAAAAAAACACGCCCGGAAATGGAAAGTGTAACACTTAAAAAAACACAGAGGGAGTACCTTAAATCCATTGCATACATGCACACATAATTTACTTTAAATTCGAAAACATTTTAAAAAATATTTATTTGTGCAAATAAAAAAAATTACGACCTTTTGAAAAAAAAATATTTAAATTGGCCCTCCTTTAAAAAAAAATCGGACCCCCTTAATAAAAAAAAATGAACTTTATAAAACAATTTCAAACTTGTTAAAATAAGGACTTGGCCAAGTTTTTTTTTTAAAAAAAAAAATATAGGTACCTAAAAATAATTATTACAACTTTAAGGTAATAAAATCCAATCAAAACTCCTAGATACCACTTTGTAATATCCCGGAAATTCCTTATTTTAAATTACTCTTTTTATTCTAATTAAAGTTATCTTAATGAAATAACCAAAATATTACCGCCACCGTGATAATGACTAAGTCTATTTTCAAAGTTACACAACAGAAGTCTAAATAAAATAAACAAACTTCTAAAATAAAACTTGAGTTCTCAACCTCAAAACAAAATAAAAGTAATTAAATCACAAATTGGAACCATTCCAAACATGGCTCCTTTAAAATCCAACTTTAAATAACACATAAAGGTTAGTCCATAATAAAATAATTCAAAACATAAACTAGGAAAGCATAACAAGTAACTCTCGGCACTCATTATCATCATGCTCTTCTTGCTTCAAGTACCCGTCACTTCCCCTTTATTTGAACCCTCTACTCACCATATAAATTGGTCATAGTAGGGCTCACCAAAGGAAAGACAAACACAAACACAAAAGGTATGAATCAGCAAAAGCTGAGTACATATGAACCACACTAACATGAATAACCTATCAATAAGAATTGTAATAAAACATTCATATCAATAAGAATAGTAATAAAACATTCTTTCACAGTCAAGTTACCTTTGACTCATAACTAGCAATATTAATTATTAATTTATATCATTTGGATTACGCATCGAACAAGTTTCCTTCCTTAAAAATATAGCCCATTAAAAATGGAGCTTCCAACCAGGGAGCTACCGTAATTGGCACCTGCTATGTCACACCTCGGTGACGGAATTCCAGTGCATAAATAATACTAATAAAAAAAACTCAATAACTCCCCCCATGTGTTCATACTCATGATATATACATTCCAAGAGTTTTGGTGTGTATCCTCTTACAATTTACGTGGTTTATCAATTTAACATGTGAAGAATCCAACAAATCAATCAAGATTAAACATAATAATAATCAACACATATTTCCAATCAATTCTTGAATTGATTAGTGAGAACATACTATTTATTTTAATTAAGGTTCCTTGCCTAATTTTATGCACAAAGTTACACGATTACTACCTTAATGCATAGAATGAACTAATAAACTTTCTTGACTTAATCTCAACTTACTTGTGTGAGAAATTAAATAAACTAACTTTCTTGACTCAACACCAATAATAAATGGGTTAGAATAAAATTCATGAATCATGTTCAATAATTCTAATTATAGTTATTTTAAACAACATAAGCCTTGCTTATTAATTTCATGCGTCCTTGATACACAAAAATAAAACATAATTCCATGATTCACATATATACAACTTGTATCATGCTTCAAATATCATATTCACGTGCTTGCATAATGACTCATGTTCAACCAACATCAATTCCAATGATATTATCAAAAAAACATGCTACTAATTCATCACTTCAATCACAATTCACAATCCCAGCATGATACTACGCATACACCAATATTCTTGTGCACATACGTACCCTGAATAATGCCTAAAGTTGGCCACACTTGCTAGAAATCACCTTGCTCGAAACTTCATACAATTAAAAATACATAACTATAATTAATCTATTGTTCTCACAAATTTCCAGCAACTATAATAATATTTAAACCATACTAATTAACCCCTTTTAATGACATAGAAGCCATAAAAATATTTTATACTCGGTGTAGGGAATATTTTCAAGCGTGAATCCCTTTCTTGAACCCCACAGTGATCATACACTAAAGTACGGTGGCGTCCAAAGGGAAAGAAGATAGAGCAAAAGAGTCGCCAACAAGTTTTTCAGGAACTTGTAAACCGTTCACGAGGTGAAGGTTACACCCCTTAACGATCAAAGAGATCGTCAACTCCATAAGTTCTTGAACCAAATAAGGGTTCGGGAATGAAGGTACAAATCCAACCTAAAAGAGATTGAACCTGCCCTAATAATAGGTCTCTACTTTATTCTGATCGTATTCATGTGCGCTTTTTAACTAACATACAATCAATAAGTTTAGCCCTAAACCTGTTTATCTATGTTGGTTGAATATTAATGCACAAATAAACTATTATTGGCGATCACTTGAATTATAATCATATTAACCCTAAACAAGATTATTAATTATCTTATTAAGCGTGATTACAAGTACCAAATCTCTTTAACATGCATAAAAAGGCGTGATCAAGCAATAAAAATAAATATCAAGCAACATATAATAATCATAATAATAATTATAATCATCATAAATTATAATCATTATAATCATAATCATGTTCATGTTAATATTAAAGCATAATAATAGCAAGATCTTAGGCATGATACTAACAAGATTAATAACAAACCCTAGCATGTCACTAAGCAATAAAAATCAAATCTTTAGCCCTAAAATGATACTAACAATCATAAATATTAGGAAGAGTGTAGGAAGCATCGTAACAATCATTTTTAATATCAAAGCTACCCTAGATATGATACTAGGAATATCATAATAACAATATAAACATGATTTCTACATCATAACATAAAAAAAAAACCATTAAAGTACTTACTTTGATGCCTCGTACCTCTTTCTAATAACAAAATACACGCGTTAGTAACTTCAAGGAAAATAATAGACAACAATTAAATTAAGTAATTGAAAGAGAGATTTGGGACCAAACCCTCAGAAACTAAACCTTTCACGTCTAGGGCGAAGGCAACTTCGAATATGGCTAGGTGTTTCTAGATCTAATGAATGCGGAATTTTGTATATAAAAGCAAGTTTGAAAAGAGAAAGAGAGAGATGGATGAATGAATTAAAAGAGAATTCTTGATGAGAATTAGCGAATGATTAAAGAGAATGAAAGAGAATTGAAAACTGGTTGTAAGTGAATATAATTGAAAACTGATTGTTGATGAATGTTGATAAGAATTGGTGAATTGAAATGGAGTTTTACGACGTTATTTATAGAGAAAATCAGCCAAAAAGATAAAATAATTAAAACAGAGTCTGGCGCACGTGAAACAGAGCTGGCGCCAGCACCAGCTGATTGGCGCCTAACACTAGCGCCAGGCGCCAGGCCTAGCTCTAGGCGCCAATGCCTGGCGTCAGGCGCTAGTCCTGTTTTTGACGCATTTTCAAAAATCAGATAAGTTTGCCGTACTGGAGGATAAAATTGTATATTTTCCTCAAAAATGTTTTTGATTTTAATTAAAACTCTGAAAAGCCAACAAAAGTCAATTTATCAATGCTAATTGAATTAGGAATGAAAAGAACCTTCTAGAAGAATCTAGAAGACTAAAACCATTCCTAATTGAATTAGGAATGATAAATCATATTAGGCCCTCCCCTAGATCATTGGGTCGTACATAAGGCTCAAACCGGACCTAGTTTAGTAAATTGGCCATAACTTCCTCAATATTCATCGGAATTGGGCTTATAATATATCGTTGGAAAGCTCTTGTCAAGCCCCATCCAACTACGCAACTATTGGAGCCATATCATGAACCAACCAAACTGGATTGGCTGTTTTCTTAAAATAAGTTTTCAAAAACAGAGAGAAAAGAAAAGAAATTAAAACTATCCGCAACACTAAACTTTCCACAATTTCGCTTCATTCGATTATGATTCGACGCGAAAGGTACTCATCACCGGGTTTTGTTTTTGGGGAGACACAAATAGGTGTCTACAGAAGCCCCCACTTTGACTGAGTTTTGATAAATGCGAGTTTCGAAAACAAAAGTCAAAGTATCGATAGGGACGGAGAATGATTCAGAACGTTCTGCGATCCTAAATCACTCTTGTAATGCCGATACCTGCAAAAATAGCATTAGTTAAACAGATAAAATAGTTAAGAAACGCTTATCTTGCACCGTCAAGCACACGTCTCTGAAAGTAACCGATTTGTTGTTGTATCCGTGTTTTGATGACCTCCTGCTAGCTAGAGAATGTCATCCCGCTTGAAAACCGCTACGCCCGTAACTGCTTCCAATTTGGAAGACTGCTTCGCCTGAAACGATCCTCCTCCGCATTGATAATATTCCACGTCCAAGAGAACACTATCGAAGATTATTTCTCTTGAAACAATCCTTAGTTGTTTGTGACAACTCTCCACAATCTAGGGAACTCCACCTTGCTGTTTCGATGTTCACTCGTCTTTGAACAAAGAGCTTCTTTTTTTTCGGATATGTTCACGCGCCTCTGAACAAAGAGCTTCTTTTTTATATGATCTTCTGAATGATGTGTCCACGCGTCTCTGAACGAAGATCTTGATAATAGGATGCCCACGCGTCTCTGAGCGAAAGAGCTTGAAAATAGGAGATCTTTGATGATATGTCCACGCGTCTCTGAACAAAAGAGCTTTTGAATGATATGCCCACGCGTCTCTAGAGCAAAGAGCTTTGATGGAAATGTTTACGTGTCTCTGAACAATAGAGCTTTGGTACTTGAACGTTTGTTGCGATAATATTCTGAAGAAAAATTTTCGAAGACCAACGTTTGTCGATCTCTAAAGCTCGCCTGAACTTTGCTTCCGCTAAAACCAGAATGTCGGTGTTTCCGTGATGAGCCTATTCTTAGGCGCTTTAAGCTAAGTGAGACGATCTTTCATCAGGTCGATCACTTATTGTGATTGTAATCAAACTGACTACTTAATCATGTCAAATTGCTTATAGGGGCTAACTCGCGTACCAAGGAACCCGAAATTGTTGTATGAGGTCGAAATCACCTTTCTTAGAGGCTTCGAGCTCTGTCGCTGCTGAAATATCTCTGGCGCCAGGAATTGACTCTGTCGCCAGACGCTGTGATAGGGTCCTGTATTTATTTTGACTATAGAACTTTTCCAATCTCTTTAATTATCTTAGGGTTGACCTAAGTTTTAGCATTGCTTGACTCATCGACTTGACACGAATCAAGGTATAAACTTGACTCGAGGTTGACTCGACTCGAAGTGAAATGACACGTGTGACTCATGACCCGTGTGTGCATTGTATTATGATTGTGCGACTCGAAAATGCTAAAAAGCAAAAAATTTCCGTCATTTTTGTGGAGGGTACCGACTTTCTCCCGAAAAAGAAAGACGTGAAAAAAGAAAATCGAAAGTTTGAAGATGCATGTTGAATGATACTATCTCTCAAGGTGCAAGGATTAATCCATCCTAGGCTATCTCAACTGTTGACTCAATGATGAAATCATTTAGGTAACTTAGGCACGGAGGCTAAGCACTTCATACTTCGTGATGCAATGATGAATATGATTGATGAGTGATGTGACAAGGCATGCTTCAACTTTATGTTAAGATTCCATGACAAAGGGTTCCTAAGGGAAGGTATATTTGGTCATGTATCTGTGATGTGTGTGAAAGTGATACTAAAGCTAGGCCGCAAGGGCTAAGTGTGTGGAAAGATATTATTGAAAAGAGTCAAATGGTGGTGACTCTTAGGCTAGATAAGCTAATAATGTAGGGATCAAGCCCCCAAGTCTAGCTCTAAATGAAAAGGGATGAGCATTGGAGATCCCTTGATATGATTATGGTGCAAGTGTGTGAATGTGAATGTGAATATGAATGCCTTTTTATTACGCCCGCACCTCGATGTGAGGTTGCCTACGTATCCGTTAGGAATCAGGCCGAACGTAGCTCTAGCCGAACCTCGCACAAGTGTGTGTATACCTCAAAAAGGTCTTTTTAAGGGTTGTAACGTTGTTAGGCTAAAGGTTATAGAAGAAGGGGATAAAAGGCTCAAGACCCTAGATAAGCCCCCAAGGTGTGCTACTTTGCTTTTGAGTTTTTATATTTTTATGCTTGAGTTTCTACTCTTTTTTAGCTCACTTTTATCTTTTGCTTTTGCATTTTTTATCTTTATAAGTGTGGGCAATCCCGATCATGCATTCTATCACTCACTTGGCATTCATGTTTCTCAGGCACGATACCGAGCACTCGATAAGAGACGCAATCTGAGACGTGTTCTTATCAAAGATATTTTCATATCCAAGACATTGGAACACTTGCCCTTTTGCACACTTTTATTTTTCTTTTGATTATTTTTGCTATTTTGATTTTTTGAAATCACTCAAGCTCTTCTGAAATTGCATAAGTTACACACCATCCCATCCCAAGGTTAGGTATATGTAGGTTGAAAAACAGAAAGGTCTATCATTAGACGAGGCTCAAAGTGGTTTATGAAGAAAGGATTGTATAATTGAAGGGTGAAAGGTAATAGAATGTGGCTACAAGGGGTGCCTTAAATCATTGGTATACCTTGTGCTTAGTTCGACATGATTTTTTTTTTTTTTTTTTTTAAATTTTTTTTTATGCAATGCAATGTGATGATCATATGTAAGAGAATAAATGCTCATTTTATTAAAGGAAAAAAATATAATGATCCTACAAAATAAATCTAAAGAGAATGAAAAGGTGCCTATGCTAGACTTATTGGGGAAAGGAAAAAATGAAAAAGAAATAGAAAAAGAGGTCACGAAATCTTGTCGTTGAAGCTCGCCTCTTGTCTTGTATTGTTTGCTTTATCATCCTTCGCTCTTCCTGTTAGCTGGAGGTATGCATGGGAAGCTTGTTATTGTCAATCAAATGTTGGATATCCTCCTTTAGCTTCCAACAGCTCTCAGTAGCATGACCCCTACCTTGATGGTACTTGCAGTGTTCGTTTGGATTCCAACTAGGCAACCTTTTCTTAAGTGGGGGATCTTGAATAGGTCCAATGGGAGTAATGATTCCCTTGTCATGGAGTCGATCGAAAGCATCATCGTATCTAATTCCAATAGGGGTAAATTCCCTTTTCGGTTGCTTTCGATTACCCATGGCTAGGATCTCACTAAGGTCGAAAGTACCAACACTATTACTAGAGTAGGTGTTTTCGAAAGAAGAAGGATAGTCGTTCTTTTTCCCTTTACAGCCACTGTTACTATTGTTACTAATCTTGGCCTTCTTGTCGCGCGGAGGAACATGAAGGAGATTTGAATCACTGAAGTCTTGAACACGATCCTTGAGGGCGAGGAACTTTTCAATAGTGTGTCCGCGACCTCTATGGTATCGACAATAGGAATTTGGATCCCAATTGGGAAAACGTTTTTCAGATGGAGGGTCTTGACTGGGACCAATAAAGCGAATATGACCTTGATCATGTAGACAGTCAAAAGCTTCATTGTAAGGCGTTCCTATTGGTATGTATCCTTCAATGGTCCGTTTTGCTAGTGGCTTAGGAGCATTGAGTTCTTCATTAAACTCTTGGCGAGAATTTAGTTCAATGGTCATTACCCGATTTGCTAATCCTTCTACCACATTCAAGGGCATGGCAATGACATCTTGCAGTTTTCAAACGTCCTCTTTTAGACTTGACGAGTCTTCCTTGGTATTATCTAAGAAAAGACTTTCATCCTCCCCAATCATGGCCACCTCATCGAGAGAGGTTATATAAGCTGTCTCGATCATGGGTTCTCCTACAGGTGTGATAAGAAGTGATGGATCGAAGGATGCTTGGTCATCTTCGATGGATAGAACCTCGGAAGTTTCATTGCTATCGATCAGATCTTGAATAGCTTCTTTGAGTTTCCAACACTCCTCAGTGTCGTGACCCTATCCTTGGTGATATTTGCAGTGCTTGTTAGGGTCCCACTTAGGTGGCCTGGCTTCTGGAACTGGATCTTTGATAGGCCCTATGGGCATGACTAGTCCTTTGTGGTGTAGCTTCTCGAAAGCCATTTCATAACTCATACCAAGTTGAGTGAACACTCTTTTTGATCTTTGGACTCGTGGTTTAGAGGCGTTCGTGGCATGTACTTCATTAATGAGAGAGGAAGAAGAAGGATGGTCGTTCTTCTTTCCTCTCGCACCATTATCTTTCAGAAGGTCATCTTCAATGTCAATGCCTATATTATAGATAGCTTTGAAAGTATTTAAATTGTGTTGGTACTTTAAATGCCTTGAATACTTCCCTTGGAGATTCTTGATAAACATCCTCACAGATTCCTTTTCAGTGGGAGCCTTGACCATATTAGCAGAAGTTCCCTCCATTTGTTGAAGAAAGACGTGAACCCTTCGTTTTCTTTTTGTTTTAACATCTCAAGTTGTCTGTGGTCTGTTTCGTCTTGGATGTTGCACTTATATCTATCTATGAAGCGTTTGTTATTGACTCCCAAGAAGAGGTCTTCTCTTTCTCGAGAGAAAAGAACCATTGTTGAAAAACGGTTTCGAGAGATAGTGGGAACAGAGAGGGGAAAACCTTCTTATCGATACCCTTAATGCTCATTATAGTTTCAAAAGCTCTTAGATGGAATTAAGGGTTATCTGTTGCCTTGAATTTAGGGATGTCAGTGGCGTTGAACTTCTGCGGAAGAAGTTCTTTGTCCAGCGAGACCACTTGTGAACTCATGCAATGAAATTTATAGTCACTAGATAGCTTGCTTAGACTCTCTTGCATGAGGTTCATTTTTTGTTGCTTCACAGGGTCATCGATCTTGATCAGTGTGAGTAGCTTCAGTGTCTCAGTCACGGTAACCAATTGGTTCCTAAGCTCATTGACTTCTTCTTGGGTTGCCATTATCTTTTTAGCCTTCTTCTTTTGACGAATCGGTTTATCAAAAAGCGAGACCTGAATAAAGAGGTTGTCCTTGATTAATCGCCCTTCTCTCCTCGACCAAGTACTGGGTGGAAAAGGAAATTGGGGGTATTTATTGTTATATGTCAATTCCCACTTCCTAAGAGTGTCAAGCATATTCACAACATGCTTTAACGTAGGCGCACTTCAAACGACGCCTACAGAGCATATCATACAAATGTCAATAGTGCTTTAGTTTTGTACTTTTAATGTATGAAGGGTATGACTTTCTTAAGGAGGATATAGGCCTCGATCGACTAACAGGGTTGATTCAGTTAAATAGTTGATTAGTGTTTGTATCATAGACTAGGATTAGACTAAGTCGATACACTTAATCACAAGTGCCTAAGTAACCATCTAAGCTTAAAGAAAGTAACAATATGAGCTGTTTTAACTGATAACATGTATTGAAATTTCGAATGTATTGCAGGTTTGGGTACCAACAAATCCACCAGGAGCTGAAAGATTACCCCCTGGAATTGTTGTATCTGAGACTGATTTTTATGAACACAAACTCTGGGGTCTTCCTGAAGAGGTGCATCTTCTATCCAATTCCTAGAGTTTATGTCTTTTTGAAATTATGTACGACCTCAAGTTCATGCTACCTGTGGTCTTAGGAAAACTATACATAATCTTATCTAGTCGTCAAATCATGGTCTGATACTTATTAATTCAAATTTATACCATAATTTAAAATGAAATTTTAATTTGCAGGACCTGAGTAGCAAACCAAAGTACCTCATTGCCTTTACAGTACGCTATGATCTAAGATACAATGGTCATGTTTGGTAAATGACTCTTTGATGTCTTTTTGGTTAGCTTTTAGATTTTGGATTTTTTATGTGGTCAAACAGCTAAAAAATTCTTTGGTAATTGACTTTTTAGTCAGCGAAAAAGCTGGCTTTAAAGCTAAAATGAAAAAGCTACTTTAAGTAGCTTTTTTTTTGTTGGCTATTGGCTTGTTAGCCCACAAATTATCTAATAAAAAACCAACAATTAATTTACCAAACACTTTTATAAACAGCCAGCTTAAACAGCCAATTTCAAAAGCCATTATAAACAGCCAAATATTCCAGCTGGTCAAACAAGCCAAGTGAACCAGCCAACAGCCAACCGCCAACAGCCATTTGTCAAACAAGGCCAATATTGATACTTATGTTAAAAAGGTTTAACCACGACTCTTTTGATCTAACCTCCGTTCCTCAATTAAATATATGTTCGTGTGCTGAATCTGATGCTCACAGTTTTCAGTCAACTTTACTATTCTCCTGTTTCATTATGATGGACGAACAAGTGAATGGGATGAATTTGAGTGGTCAAAGCGCGCTATCCATGTTAGTGCCCAGAAACAAACGAAATGGTGAGTGATTTTACCTTCTAATCCATTCGCCTTTGAACATATAATATTTTCATGTTCATTAGAAGAAATACATGGATTAGAAATTTCAAAGTCGATTTTGTTTTTAAAAGTTGTATATGATAGAATATATAAACCGATTTTAGGCTTCAACCACCAGCTTAAACTTTTGATTGAATCGGTCCTAATGTTCTATAACATAGTATCAGAGCCAACTTGACATGAAGGTCACAAGTTTAAGCTCAAAAGGCTTTGACATGAGGGGGAATGATAGAAAATATAAACTGATCTTAAGCTTCACCATCCGCTTAAGCTTTTGGTGACTTTGATTTCCTTTATTTTCTGTTCAGGTGGTATGCTAAACGATTTTTGCACCCTAATGTTGTAGCTGCATACGATTACATATTTATATGGGATGAAGATCTTGGGGTTGAACACTTTGATGCAGAAGTCTAAGCTGTTTATAACATCGAAATTCTAAGTTATGTACTTTCTTTCATTTGACTTATCTAGACCAGATTAATTTAAGTTACCCTTTAATGTGTTTTAGATATCTTAAGTTGGTTAAGAAGCATGGGGTAGAGATTTCGCAGCCTGGCTTAGGGCCAAACGTAGGTCTAACATGGCAAATGACAAAGAGAAAAGGTGATGGTGAAGTCCACAAGTAAGAATGGCATGAGAATTTATCCCTTTCTCACTCGGCCTTTTAAGCATGACACAAAATTCGTCGTTATTTATTTTTATTTCTCCTTGCATTTGTAGAGCGATCGAGGAAAAGCCCAGATGGTGCCCTGATCCTCAGTCTCCACCGTGTGCAGGGTATGTATGTATATACTAATACTATTCCCTTTTACAAGAATTATAAGTCACGGTTTATTTCATTATGTCTCAGAAAAGTTGTCACCTCTCCTAATATGAGATTGGTTACGATTAGATTATTCGATTTCGCAATACTTGCAAATATTTTTTTTAGATTTTGTTTATTTACAGTTTCATTGAAATCATGGCACTAATATCCTAAAAAGTTGTGACCTTTTTTTATATAAGATTGGTTTTACGATTAGATTTTTTAATTTCGCAATGCTTGCAAATATTTTTTTTTTTAGAATTTGTTTATTTACTGGTTCATTGAAATCATGGCACCAGTATTCTCAAATAAGGCATGGCGTTGTGTTTGGCACATGATTCAGGTGTCCATTCTTTTACCTACCCTAATTGTTCTAGTTTTTGTTTACTAATTTATTAATGACCAAATATTCTTGTGCTTTATGACTTTCCAGAATGATTTGGTGTATGGTTGGGGTCATGACTTTGCTTTGAGGATGTGGGTTGAGGTTTTGTCATTACTTTCATGATTACCACTCTTTGGAATAATTTATGAGACTAAATTACAACATTTACTACCCCTCTCCCTTCTCCTCCTGGCCCCAAGCCTCAAATCTCCAACTCCGACCACTGAGCTAGCAAGCGCGCTTTTTACTTTTGATTATGATATATAAGATATAAACTTATTTTCTAAAATAATACACCCTTGAATTCTAAATGTTTTTGTACGGATACTTTTTTCTTTTTTTTTTTAAAACAATGAATCATCCAAAGGAGTACAAGTTGGTGTTAATCATCCAACTTATTTATACACTTTTTTTAACAATGAATCATCCAAAGGATTACAAGTTGGTGTTAATCATCCAAAGGAGTACAAGTTGGTGTTAATACACACTTTTTTTAACAAATTAATCATCCAAAGGAGTACAGGTTGGTGTTATTTATGATTAATAATTCTTAGGTCTTCCATCACCACTTATTTACTGTATGAGTTCCTGATCTTAATACAGCCAGCACATGAAAAGATTGGAGTAATAGATTCACAGTGGATAGTCCATCAAACAATTCCCTAACTTGGGAACCAGGTGAACTTGTTTTGTTTCTCTTGTTTATGTTTTTTAAAAATATAAGTTATAATTTAGTGTGAACAAATTCATATTGGATTAATTATTTGCACAGGGTGAAGCTCAGGATGGGAAGGGGTATCATCTCTTTTATTCATTAATAAGCATATTATTATCTTCATCCCAAAAAAGCAGGCGGCGTTTCCTTACTAGTTCATTTTACAATACCGTATGTCAAAATTTTGAATTTATTTATGTAACATATCTTTTAGTCATGATATTAAGAAAATGATTAGAAAAAAGAAGAATAGACTAATTAAGCCATAAAATCGAAACCATTAACAACTTAACATTTTCTTTTCAACCAATTTATCCGTTTACTTCATCTAATATCTTCCTTTATGAGTGTGCCAAAATGTGTTGCTAATAAATAAAAACAGAGGTTACATAAATTTTCGTTTTTTTAACACATAAAAGACGATTATATTAATTAATTAGATTTGTTACATAAAAACAAGATCAACCTCATTCCGTAGGCAAAATAAGAGGCTAATAAATAGCTAGAAGTATGCGACCATAATCTAACAACAAAATTTATGGCCTTAACACTAAGTTTATATACTGTGCCCAACCGAAAAGCAAGTAACACCAAGTTTTTTACAGCAACTATAGTATAACCTAGGATAGATTGCAGTAAATTACTCCTCATCCGAGTCCTCCTCAGCATTCAGAGCAGCAATTGCAGCTAACTCTTCATTGTAGATAGGCAGAATAGCATCAGGGCAAGAGAGGTACAAGCGGACCAATACTCATAACTATCCCAATTTGAGCTAACTCATGAGCAACAGTATTTTTGTTTCTTTTCACATGAAGGATTTCAAACGTATCGAAGTACTTGATATCCTCCTCAATATCTTTCACCACCGCAGCCAATTCATGATGGAGATTATTACCTGAGTAAGCATAACCCTCAAAGAAAGAGCATCCACCTCAAGCTCAACATCCTTCACTTCAAGTCTTTTCACCATGGAAATACCTTCTCTATTAGCAAGGAGCTCAATTGCAAAGGCTGAAACTGTATTGTATTTGCTTGAAAAATCCATGATCCACGTACCATCATCCCTTCTAACAACACCTCCAACTGCAGCCATATTGATAGCAGTCTAAGCTCCATCGGTTTTGAGCTTCCCCCAACCTTTTGGAGGAGGACTCCATGACTACAGAGTGTTTGAATTGCTTGGCTTATATGTGATCTTTGCTTTGCCATGTAATATTGTAGACACCCATTTGTGTCTCCCCAAAACCAAACCCGGTGATGAGTACCTTTCGCGTCGAATCATAATCGAATGAAGTGAAAGTGTGGAAAGTCTAGTGTTGCGGATAGTTTTAATTTATTTTCTCTTCTCTCTGTTTTTGAAAACCTATTTTAAGAAAATAGTCAATCCAGTTTGGTTTGGTCCATGATATGGGTCCAATAATGGTGTAGTTGGATGGGGCTTAAAAAGAGTTGTCCAACGATATATTATAAGCCTAATTCCGATGATAATGAGGAAGTTATGGCCAAATTACTAACCCTCAGAAATTAAAACCTTTCACGTCTAGGACGAAGGCAACTTCGAATATGGCTAGGTGTTTCTAAGTCTTGCGAATGTGGAATTTTGTATGTGAAAACAAAGTTTAGAAAAGAGAGAGAATAATCAAGAAAATCTTGATGAGAGTTGGTGATCGAAAACGGAGTTTTTGATACGATATTTATAGAGAAAATTAGCCAAAGAAGATAATTTAACAAAACAGATTCTGATGATCGCAAAAACACCTTGGCGCCAGCCCTGACTAGTTGGCGCTAGGACCAGTGGCTAGCGCCAGACGCCAATGGCTAGCGCCTGGCGCCAATCCTGGTTCCAGGCGCCAAGGCCTGGGGTTGGACGCCAAACTGATTTTCCACGCGTTTTCGAAAATCTGATAAATTTCCTGTACTGGAAGATAAAATAATATAATTCCAATCGAAAATGCTATTTGATCTTGATTAAAACTCTGAAGAGTCCTAATTGAATTAGGAATGATAAGACCTTCTAGAGTGTTCTAGAAGACTAAAACCATTCCTAATTACATTAGGAATGATAAATTATATTAGGCCCTCCCCTAGATCATTGGGCCGTACTTAAAACTCAAACCAGGCCCAGTTTAGTAAATTGGCCATAACTTCCTCAATATTCATCGGAATTGGGCTTATAATATATCGTTGGAAAGGTCTTTGCAAGCCCCATCCAACTACACCACTATTGGACCCATATCATGGACCAACCAAACTGTATTGGCTGTTTTCTTAAAATAAAGTTTTCAAAAACAGGGAGAAGAGAAAAGAAATAAAACTTTCCGCAACACTAGACCTTTCCACACTTCGTTTCATTCGATTATGATTCGACGTGAAAGGCACTCATCACTGGTTTTGGTTTTGGGGAGACACAAATGGGTGTCTACAGGTCCCAAATCTTTATTTCAATTATTTAATTTAATTGTTTGTTTTATTATTTTCCTTGAAGTTACTAGCGCGTGTATTTTGTTATTAGAAAGAGGTACGAGGCATCCAAGTAAGTGCTTTAATGGTTTTATTGATATTATGATATAGAAATCATGTCTAGGTTGTTATTATGATTCCTAGTGTCATGTTAGGGCGTTTTGATCTTCCTAATATCATGTTTAGGGTAACTTTAATATCAAATATGACAATTATGATGCTTCTTATGTTCATTCTAACATATCATGTTAGTATTATGTTAGGGTTAAATATTTGATCTTTATTGCTGAGTGACATGGTAGGGTTTCTTATTAATCTTGTTAATATCATGCCTAGGATCTTGCTATTATTATATATGCTTTAACATGATTATGATAATTATGATTATTTATTGTTATGATGATTATTATGTTGCTTGATTATTTATTGTTATTGCTTGATCACGCCTTTTATGCATGTTTAAAGGGAATTGGTAATTGTAATCACGCTTAATAAGATAATTAATAATCTTGTTTAGGGTTAATATGATTATAATTCAAGTGATCACCAATAATAGGTTTATTTGTGCATTAATTTTTTACCAACATAGATAAACAGGTTTAGGGTTAACCTAATGATTGCATGTTAGTCAGAAAGCGCACATGAATACGATCAGAATAAAGTAGCACTAGTAGAAAAAGGCTCATTTGCGTCGCTCATTTATAGTGTATTTGCGTCGCTTCTATGAGCGACGCAACTGCTCGCGACGCAAATGATTTAAAAGTCATTTGCGTCGCTCCTAGGCGCGACGCAAATAAGAGTCATTTGCGTCGCTCCTTTATAAAAAGCGACGCAAATGACTCTTATTTGCGTCACTCTTTTATAAAGGAGCGACGCAAATGATTCTTCTGATAAACTTCTTTTTTGTTATTTGCGTCACTCCTTTATAAAGGAGCGACGCAAATGACTCTTTTGATAAACTTCTTGTTTGTTATTTGTGTCACTTGTTTATATAGGAGTGACGCAAATGACTGACTAGACAATACAAAATTGCTTTATTTGCGTCATTTGTTTGTTTAATGAGTGACGCAAATGAGGTGAATTTTTTTTTTTAATTATAATAATTGTCTTGTATATGTTTGTAGTACCTGTTTTCCTTACTAGTGGTATAAAGTAATATGCTAACGCTAATATAATTGAAATTAAAATGCAATATTATTGAATAATGCAAATGTAAATTTCGGCAGAGTCTCCTTTGTAATTTGGCCTACCCATAAAATTGGGAATGACGACATTATATTAACAACCTGTCCAATAATTTACATCTCAATATCATAGACATTATACTCATCATCCCAACACTAATTAACCAAAATCATTCATGTCAAGCCTATAATCCAAAACAAGAGTCCAACATGCGCTAAGTGTAAATCTAAAGTTCAACATTACATATAAAATACTCTGCCCAAATATCTCGAATCTCATTTATCTCCTCCTCGGTGTACGGTGTAGTTCTTGAAAAATCCTATCAACACAACAAATATACAAGAGGAAAGTTTTAATTCAAGATTGTAGCTAACATCAAATTGTATTTATCAAACAAAAATCAAATATTTGACAACTCGTACCTGAATAAGATCCTCCCTGCTATGGTGATGTTCAAGTATTTTGTACATATAACGCATGACGTAGTAGTCACACTCACGTCCACCCAATTGTTGAGGACACTACATGTAATATATTTATAAGTTGAATTAAATTGCTATACTTAAATTATTAAGAAACTAAAAGTTAGGGTAAGAAATTAAGGTAACCTGTCCCAAATGCCATGTCAATTTACTTCCCCTAGATTGTCCACTTAATGCCTTGAAACTTCGAAAAGCACTACACATTTGAAACAAATAACATATATATTACCCTTACACACATAAAATCATGACATTAATAACAAACTAGACTTACTTTGTCATTGTAAACTTAATTGCTAAATTTCGCTTCTGCCTCACAGAATCAAAGATGATGACTTCACGCTTAGCCATGCATAAGACCAAAATAACCCAATGATTCCTACATAATAAATTAGACACACATTTGTAAAAGAGTAAAATAATATCAACAATTTGCAAAGTTCAAATAAATACAAGTTCAAAGTTTATACTTTTCATGGTATGGGCATAAGATGAACTGCTTAGATTTTTGTTTTTCCATCACATGTGTCATGTATAGTAGGATACGATCTGTATCACTATGCAAATAGGTTTCTGAAATCATTTCCGGACACATGAATCCAATGGAAGCCACATCCACCGTATCGAGTAAGTCACTCAAGGCACTACATATATATCATGTAATAACATTATAAATGGTAATAAATAAGTATATATGGGAAGAGTGAAATTTGAATATCTTACATCATAAAAACTTGCAAAACTGAAATATTCAGCCAAGCTCCCGTGAGAAGTTGATTGACATCTTCACGTTTGATAATGATGTCCTTACTGTCTTCATAACTAAAGGTCCAAGCATCAACCTTTACCTTAATAGTTTCACCTTCGGGTAATGAAGATAACAAACTATTCAAAGACCCACACTTCTGAGACAAGTTTTCCAAAGCATAATCCATAAGAAAAACTTTTTTTGGATTGGTGTTGGACTCTTTTGTTTCGTGACCACTTTCAACTACTTTCAGTTTGTCTTGCATGTTTTCTTTGTCCGCTTTGTTGTTATCATCGTTCTTATTTGATATGAATTCCTAATCAATAGTAAAGCAAATCTATTTTTAAGAAAAAGCATGTGCTCCTCCAAGTAAGGATGAACCTCACTAAGATTTTGCAACACAAAAAGCTTGATCGGCCTTATTTTTCATTTCAAAGCCCATGGGTATCCTTTTCCTGCCAATATTACCTTGACCTCCAAGCCTCCCATCGTGTCGAGACTTTGGCAACCCAATTTTCTGTGAACGTGCAAGATATTGAGCAACCCATGCTGCCACTTCCTCAGCAACTGTTCGTTGTACAATACTAGCTTCAGGTTTGGCCGGATTCATGACTTTTCCCTTTAAGTCACCCATTTCTCGTTCAAAAGGATACATGTATCTCATACACACTGGTCCACAAAGTTTAATTTCACGTACAAGATGAATAACCAAATGAGGCATCACGTCAAAAAAAGATGGGGGAAAATACATTTCAAATTGACACATTGTCTCAAGTACATCTGCTTGCAAGTCATCTAAAATACTTGGATTTATGACTTGCTACAGATAGTGTTAAAAAAGACACATAATCTTATAATCGTATACCTCACTTGAGGTGGCAAAATTCCTCGAATGGCAACTGGTAATAATTGTTGCATCAAGACATGACAATCATGAGATTTCATGCCACCCAATTTCAAGTCAGACATTGACACAAGTCTACAAAAATTAGAAGAAAATCCAGCCGGGACCTTTAAACCATGCAATGACTCACAGAAGCTAGTTTTTTCCTTTTTAGACAAGGTAAAGCAAACTAGGAGAAGATACCAGCGTTTTCCTCGAGATTCGGGTGCCAACTCTGAACGACCCATAGCAGCCATGTCTTTTCTTACTTTAACTCCATCCTTTGTCTTTCCTGGCATATTATAAAGTTCCCACAATGGCATCACAGAAATTTTTCTCAATATGCATTACATCTAGACAATGTCTAACTTCCAAATGTCTCCAATATGGAAGAGACCATAGCTCAGACTTCTTCTTGTAACCCCCAGTTGATTTTCTTTTGTAAGGCTTACCAAACTCATTCTCAATGTCTTTGACCCGCTGATAAACCTCACTTGCACGTAAAGGGCCACGAGCTTCTCTCAACTCCACTTTTCCATTAAAAGCATCCTTATTGAATCGAAAAGGGTGGTCTTCTGTAAGATGTCTTCGATTATCCATGTATACATGCTTGCCACAATTGTCTAGGCGCAATGCCTCCAAATCATCTTCACAAATGGGGCAAGGAGTTGTTCCCTTCATAGTGTACCCCGACAAATTCTCATAAGCTGGGAAGTCATTTATCGTACAAAAAATCATGGCACGTAAAGTGAAATTGGTTTTACTATATGCATCAAACATTTGGACACCTTCATTCCACAACAATTTTAAATCTTTAATGAGAGGCGCTAGATACACATCAATGTCATTTCCAGGTTGTTTAGGCCCAGATATTAGAAGGGACAACATAATGTATCTAGACTTCATGCATAACCAAGGAGGCAAATTGTAGATAGTTAGAAGAACCGGCCAAGTGCTATATTGGGTACTTAATGTCCCAAATGGGTTCATTCCATCTGTACGAAGACCAAGCCTAAGATTTCGATCTTCTTCACCAAAGTCCTTGAACTTTTGATCAATGTTCCTCCATTGCAAGGAATCAGTAGGATGCCTCATTAACCCATCTTTCTTCCTCCCATCAGCATGCCACCTCAATAATTTTGCAGTTTTTTCATCCGAGAAGAGTCTCCTAAATCTCGGTATAATTGGAAGATACCATAATACCTTAGCCAGAGACCCTTTCTTACGCAACTCGCTAGTATCATTCATCTTGTAACGAGAAACTCCACACCTTGGACACTCATGCAAATCAGCATACTCATTTCGATACAACACAAAGTCATTGGGACAAGCATGTATCTTCTCATACTCCATACCCAAGGGGCACATAAGTTTCTTGGCCTCATAGGTGGAGTTTGGAAGTTCATTCCCGTCGGGAAACATTTCTACTAAGGCTTCTAACAACTGCGTAAAACCCTTGTCGGTCCAACAATTGCTCGCCTTTAAGTTGAATAACTTCATAATAGCACCAAATTTAGTGAACTTAGTACAACCAGGATATAACGGGGTTTCTGCAGCTCTCAAAATACTATCATATGTCTGGGGACACTCTGTGAAATAGTCTTCAACGTCATGCATCATTTCATCTATCCTGTCCTTCTCCACTTCACTCTCACTTTCAACACCAATATCAGCTGTATCGATATCCTCACCTTGGTGTTCATTATCATCATCACAATGATTCTCATCTTCCCTTGGACAATAACTAGAACTTGCCTCAATATATATGCTCTCACCATGCCATGTCCACCTTGTGTAGTTTTCTATAAACCCAAGACGAATTAGATGATCTTTAATATCAACTATATCACGATATCCCCTCGAATTATTACAGTCACAACAAGGACAAAGAATAATCTTTGATTTATTCTTTGTTTGGTGTTTAAGGCAACAGTGCTAAACTCTTCAATTCCTCGTAAAAAACTTGTACAATTTCGTTTACCATACATCCAACTTCGATCCATTTTCAACCACTGGATAACAAAATTAATTTTAAGATAATGTGTATATTTTGTAACATATATAGCTCCTTAACCATAAACAAGAATATAAGGCATCAAACATTTTCATTCAAAGTTTATATCATGTAAATGCAACTTCGGATGATCCAATAAGGTCCTTATCACTCCAACCTAACCCATTCTTGAATGTCCTATCTCACTAATAACTACTTGTAAAGTTTGGTTCTAAAGAAAATCCGGCAGCATTTCCCTATAGTTCTCCAAGCACAAAATGTAGATAATCGGCTATCAACATATGTACCCAAAGAACAATCGGGAAATAGTGAGCCATGATCTTCTTAGACCCAAAAACAATTCAAGTAATTATCACCTAAATGAGATAGAACATTCAAGAACAGTCCCAAACCGGGGACTATTCAAGACTTACTCCTAATGAGTAAGCCCTAAACGGGTATCTAAGCCAATGATGCAAGTATTATTGCAATTCCAATCAATTATATCACAATTAAAAATCTCATACAATTCACAATCATTATACCAACCAGAACAAATAAGTTAATATTGCAAAGAATGGTTCAGATATATATACCACAAGTGAAGACAATCTCGTATGCGTACTACCGCCTTAATCGTTTGTCCACAACCAGAACCTCGAGCAACTTGTGGAATTCACTTCCGCATAATTAAGAATCTGCCATAAAAAATTACATATATTAAACCAACATAGTTGATTCAACTTAATCTGCCATGTGAAATAAAAGTTGTTATTCGGCATTGCTTATTAGCCAATCATGGTGTAAAACTTGAAGACCTGAAACGAGTGTTAAGCCATCCGCAGGTATTTAGATCTTATACTAATCCATGTCTTTATTGCCATCAAAGTTATATTGCCATCAAAGTCCAATGAATAAAAAATCTTATAACAGCTATATATAAATGAATGTAACAACATTGCTAAAATTTGAGGTGATGATTTTAGTTAAAAGGTTAAAATTTCCACGTTTGTTATAAGTTGAAATTTGTGAAATCGTGACATCCAATCCATAAGTTCAATTAATAACATTCCCTGAATATATATATATATTTAACCTTTTAACTAAAATCATCACCTCAAATTTTAGTTCTTCCATCTATTAATTTGTATATGGTAATCAAGATTTAGGATCTAATCTCATCTATGTAAGTAATGTTGTTACATTCACTTATATATAGCTTCCAACAAAAAAGTAAAAGACCATACACATTTATTTTTAAATTTAGATCAAGATAGCATCTATCTTTATGTGCTTCATATATGTTTTCATTGATGCTAGGCCGCTAGGGTACAAAAGCTTATTTTGAGCACATTCCATGAACATTATTGTGTCATAGATTTTACATGTATTTTGTAATTTATTTAACAGCATTTTTACAGCAAATTAAAGATAAGATAGTTGAAAAACAAGGGTAAATGTTACTGAATTTAATGGCCAGGATGACAATCGACAGCACGTGGCTTATCTATTTTTTCAAAACCGCTCACATAGTCATACTATGCACTCGATTTCAGTTATATATTTGAAATCAGTAATATATTGCAAACCAACAGCTCAAAAATCAGTAGCTCAAAGATGCAACCAGTTATATATTCAACTAAAATCTGCCATATATATTTTCTAATTAATGAACTAACACTAAACCTGAAATTAAACTAAGTCATTGTTCAAGTTAAATGCTACATTCTATCTACCATGAAAAGATTGAACATAAATAGAAGCAATCTTACCTTAGGTGAAATTGACTTCACAAATTCAACAATGTCAAGCCGAAATCCCCCCTCAAATTATTGTTGCTGTAATTTCTTGACTGAAATTCGAACAATTTCTATTTATGACTGAAATGGGGGATTTCGAACCCTTAAACCTAGAAAAAAGACGTAATTCGAACAATTATTGTTGCTGTAATTTCTTGAAATCAACTATTGTTGCTGTAATTTCTTGACTGTAATTCGAACAATTTCTATTTATGACTGAAATGGGACGAATTTCTTAGGGTATTTTGCGTCGCTGCCAAAAACCCTAGAAATCCCCCCTCGAAATCCCCCAATCGAACTTGAAGACCGAAATTGAATTTTTTGGGGTTTCTAGGGTTCGAATTCGTATGCTTTTGAGTTGATTTTTTGCTCGAAATTACACTAGGCGAAAAAACCACTTAGCCACCGGTTCAAAACACCCCTAAGCCACCGGTTTTGAACCGGTGGTCATTTGGGGGGTGGCAATAACCCCAAGAAAGGCCACCTGTTCAAAATCAGTGGCAAAAATGATTATTGCCACCGGTTAACCGGTGGTAATATTTATTATGGCCACCGGTTAACCGGTGGCTAAAACCCATTCCCGCTTTTTTTAAAGGGGTTTTTGGCACCGGTTCTGTTCAAAACCGGTGGCAAAAATGGCCCAAAAAAATAAATTTTTTTTTTTTTTTTTTTTTTTTTGCATTTTTTCCACATAAATTGATATATAAACACTAACATATATATATACTTACATATTTTCATTAAAAAAGGCTGTAACATTACAATTTTGGTCCAAAAAATTTAAAAAAAATACTAGTCACTGTTAAATACAAGCTAAGTCACACCAAAAACCTATAATTGTCAGGATTCATGGAGAGCAGCAATCTGTATAGTTTCGCAGCTTCTTCTAGACGATTAAGTTTCAGCAGAAGAGAAGTTTCCTGCTCTTTGTAAGACAATCTATCAACCTATATCCAAACCAACAAAGAAAAAATCAAGATTATAGATCAACACATAGAAACTATACCAGGACAAAAGTAATATTATTCAATCATCTCACGATTTTGATTTCCTTCCGCTGTAGTTCTTCATGAAATTACATATTTGATAAATGTCATTGCTTAACAAAAACAAGAACATAAAATTAAAGGCAGATAGCACAAGAGCAAGCCAGCAAATGAACCCTGTTAACAGAAATTGAACTACCATAACCCACCACCCAGAACACAAGACCCCCTACCACCACCAACCGCCACCCCACACCACCCCAACACCACCAGCTCCAACCCCAGCCCAAACCCTCGCCCAGAACACACGACCCCCCTACCACCACCAACCGTCACCCAACACCACCCCAACACCACCAGCTCCAACCCCAGACCCACCCAAACCGCATCCAAGCCACCAAGACCCATCACCGAAACCCACCACGACCCATCACCCAAACCCACCACAACCCGTAACCGAACCCACAACCAAACCAAAACCCTACCCAACGCCACACCCACCACGACAGCAACCACAACAGCCGCAACTAAAACCCTACCCACCGCCAGAACCACCACGACAGTAACCAAAAAACAAGCGAAAATTTAAAAAAAAAAAAAAAAACCAAAAAACATACCTTTATAACCGAAATTGGTTTGAATTTGGTTTAGTAAGGTCAAATTCGACCATGAAAAGTCTAGATCTAGAAATTTCATGGTCGAATTTAACCTTAAAAACCATTAATTTTTTAACACCACCAACCACAAAAGTTTTTAACACCACCGCCGGCGACGAGAGAGCTTTGAGATGAGAAAGGAGGAAAAAGAAGTGAGACGAGAGAGGGGTGAGACGAGAGAGAGAGCAGGAGAGAGTGAGACGAGAGAGAGAGAGCAGGAGAGAGTGAGACGAGAGAGAGAGAGCAGGAGGAGAGGGGAGGGAAGAGAGAGGCTGAGAGAGGATTTAGTTAGGGTTAGGGGTTTATAAAGGGGAGGGGGCGGTTTTTTTTTTTAAACAAAGCCACCGGTTTGGAACCGGTGGAATTAATATTTTGACCACCGGTTCGGTTCAAACCGGTGGCAATACCCTTCCCACAAAATCCCGCCCATTTTCCCTTATTTTTTTGCCACCGGTTTTTAAAAACCGGCGGCCATTTGGCGGTGCCAAATTCAATTTTTCTACTAGTGAAATGGGGGATTTTTGGTCGGAAACAATCAATTTTTCTGGGTTTAAGGGTTCGAATTTCTTAGGGTTTTTGGTCTAAATTTTTGCTCTAAATTGCTCGGATTTGCTGCCGATTATGGCTCTTCAACTTGACTGCGATTTTAGATGTTAAATTTGCTAGGGAATCACAGTTTTTTGGCCGAATTTGTTGGATTTCAGAGACGAATTTGTGGGTGTTTTGCTGTACAAATTCACTGGAATTGAAGAACTCTTGCTTTTTTTCTTTTTGTTTGGTGAATGTAGGCGTATGTGATGAAAAACTAAGGTCAAAAATCGCAGAATAACCTAAAGCCAAAAGAGTTATTATAAAAAAGCGACGCAAATAACCTTGTTTATAATGTTGTACACAGCTCATATGCGTCGCTCATTTAGTAAAAGAGTGACACAATTTACTCAATCACTTATTTGCGTCGCTTGTTAACAAATGAGTGACGCAAATAAGTTTATTAATTGCGTCACTTTAATAAATAAGAGCGACGCAAATGATAGAAAGCTGAAATGAACTTGAGTTTTGCGTCGCTTCTTGAATAATATGCGACGCAAATAACTTAAAAGGATGGTAAAAATAAACATTTGCTTCGCTTCTTAGAATGAGTGACGTAAATATGGTGACGCAAATGTACATTTTTCTACTAGTGTAGAGGCCTATTATTAGGGCAGGTTCAATCTCTTTTAGGTTGGATTTGTACCTTTATCCCCGAACTACCAGTCATGGTTCCAGACCTATTGGAGTTAACGATCTCCTAGATCGTTAAGGGGTGTAACCTTCACCCTGTGAACGGTTTACAAGTTCCTAAAACTTGTTGGCGACTCTTTTGCTCTAGCTTCCTTCCCTTTGGACGCCACCATACTTTAGTGTATGATCACAGTGGGGTTCAACTTTGGGGTAATACTTGAAATATTCCCTACAGTTTTTTGGCGACTCCACTGGGGAGGATTTCTATTTTAATTCCTGAAATTTATTTCGGAAATGATTTAAAATGAGTGGATGAGACTCGAAAAGTTCTAAGTATTTCATGTGCGTAATTTTGATTAAAATTATTGTCATATGCATAAAAAAGATCTCATTGGAAAGACCATCCGTAATGAGTTAAAAACATAGGATTTTTACGCGTAGGAAATTTGAGGAATATCTTTCACAACTAGAATCGAAATAATGCTGCGTGAAACTGGAAAATTTTATCGAGCTCAGAAAGCTGCTAAGGCATATAGGAACTAGCGTCAGGAAACAGAGTCTAGCGCCACTGATTTGACTTTAGCGCCAGGCGACAGCTTCTGTCGCCAGGCACTAAAGCCAAATCATTGGCGCCGGCCTCTGTTCGCTGGCGCCAAGTTCTTCCAATACCGAACCAGAAATATGCGTTCTAATTTTAACCAGTTTTTAGCACTATTTGCTCGATCCTACTTCCTGATTGAGTTTTTTCTCACTTTTCCGAAACCCATATGTGTTCTACATATGGACATAACCCTCTAGGAATTCATGCTCCATCTACCTGATTGAACGCTCTGTGCAACAAAGGGTACATCCGAGAATGTTGAATTCACCAAACCATGGAAGCGAGTTTTTCTTAACTCACAGTGTCCCATCCACTCGCGCCAACCCTTCACGGTTAGGCTTCAGCGCGGTGCATCCGGAAAATTAACCATGGACCCTCTTTGACTAACCCATATCCCGAACTTTAGAAAACTAGAGCCATGGTTAGGTTGCAAATTCATTGCATCATGTTGTGACTACTTGACTACTTGTGCATCTCTTACTTGTGCATACTTACATGTGACTAAACTAACCGTTTGGTTTGACTTGTGTTTGTAAATAAGTCTTAATAAACTGATTAATGACTAAAGGACTTTGCTTAATTAATTAATTAACTAATTTGAGCTAATAAATATGTCTAAAATCGAGTCATAGTCCCTTTAAGTCAACCCGGATTTTTAATTCCCGTATACTGTACAAGCATCATCTTGTTTTGGTCATATCCGGAGTTCTAGGAAGAACTACGAGTCGTACAACCTATGGATCTGTAGCCCCGAGTTTTATCGTTAATTTGGCGTTGGTTTCATCTAAATCAGAGTCACATATCAAAAGTAATGACTAAAAGATTACAACCTGTCCAGTTTAATGCATATACGTGAAGTCTTAACTTAGTCTTTTCTTGAGTCTAGTCACATAGTCTAGCCACATGGTCATGACACGAGTCTTAACATGTCACCTACACTCAGTAATCTTAGCATACACTTTGAGTATATGTCACCATGATCATGTCTTAGGTTCATGCATGAGTCGGTTTTTTTTTTCGTCATTTGAGTTGGGGGGTACATTCTATTCCTAATTTTTCATATCTCTCCCTATACATCATCTTTCTCCATATCACAACTTTCATTCTTTCTACCTTCTTCGATCCAGTGCATGTTGAATAGAGTTTGAGTCAAATAATTAACAGTCAATATCCCTAATTTCCCTTTCCACAGTACTTGGTCAAGAAAAGAAGGGCGATAAATCAAGGACAACCTCTTTGTTCAAGTCTTACTTTTTGATAAACCGATTCGTCAAAAGAGGAAAGTTAAGAAGATAATGGCAACTCAAGAAGAAGTCAACGAACTTAGGAATCAATTGACTAACGTGACTGAGGCGTTGAAGGCTTTAGTCCTCAAAATCAATGACCCTGTGAAGCAACAACAAATGGACCTTATGCAAGAAAGCTTGAGCAAGCTATCTAGTGATTACAAGTTTCAGGGCATCAGTTCGCAAGGGGTCTTGGTGGACAAGGAGCTTCTTCCGCAAAAGTTCAATGCCAACGACATCCCAAAATTCAAGGCAACAGATAATCCTTAATCTTCACTTAAAAGCCTTTGAAACTATAATGAACATTAAGGGGGTTGATAAGAAAGTCTTTCATTCCTTGTTTTCCTTGTCCCTTGAAACCGTTTGCCAACAATGGTTCTTCTCCCTTGATAAAGAGAAAACCTCTACCTGGGAATCAATGGTAAATGTTTTCATTGATAGGTATAAATGCAATATTCAAGTCGAAACCGATTATAGACAACTTAAGATGCTAAGACAAAAAGAGAATGAAAGCTTTACTTCTTTCTTCAATAAGTGGAGGGAAACTTCCGCTAAGATGATTGAGGTGCCCACCGAAAAAGAGTCCGTGAGGATGTTCATCAAAAACTTACAAGAAAAGTATTCAAAGCACTTAAAATATCAACACAACTTGAATACTTTCAAAGCCGTCTATGACATAGGTATCGAGATCGAAGATGACCTCGCAAAGCAAAAAGCTATTAACAATAGTAACCACGGTGGCTGGAAAGGAAAGAAGAACGACAATCCTTCTTCTTCCGAAAACGCCCACTCTAGTAACAATGTTAGTACCTTTGATCATAATGAAGTTTTAGCCATGGATAACTATGGATCTAAGAAGCAACTAAGGAAAGAATTCACCCCCATTGGGATGAGTCACGATATTGCCTTCGATCAACTCCATGCTAAGGGACTCATTACTCCCATTGGACCTATTCAAGATCCCGCGCCTGAAAAGAGATTGTCTAGTTGGAATCCATATGCACATTGCAAATATCATCAAGGTAGGGGTCATAAAACTGAGAGTTGTTGGACGCTAAAGGAGGCTATCCAACATTTGATCGATAATAACAAGCTTTCCATGCCTCCAGCTAGCAAGAAGAGCGAGTGATAATAAAGCGAACGACACAAGACAGAAGCAAGCTTCAACGACGAGATTTCATGACCTCTTTTTTCTATTTCTTTTTTATTTACCCTTTCCCCCAATAAGTCTAGCATAGACACCTTTCTTTTCCCTTAGATTAATTTTGTAGATTCTTTCTTTTTTCCTTTTAATAAAATGAGCATTTATTTCCTTGCATATGATGATCGCATTGCATTGCATTCAAAAAAAAAAAAAATCCATGTCAAACTAAGCACAAGGTATACTAATGATTTGAGGCACCCCTTGTAGCCACATCATATCACCTTTCACCCTTCAAATATACAATCCTTTTTTTGATAAACCGCTTTGAGCCTCGTCTAACGATAGACCTTTCATTTTTCAACCCATATCTACCTAACTTTGGGATGGGATGGTGTGTAACTTATGCAATTTTCAATTTCATAAAAAGCTTGAGTGACTTCAAAAGATCAAAATTAAAAAAAAAAAAACAATAAAAATAATAATAATAATAAAAGTGTACAAAAGGGCAAGTGTTTCAATGTCTTTGACATGAAAATGTCTTCGATATGAACACGTCTCAGATTGCGTCTCTTATCGAGTGCTCGGTACCGTGCATGAGAAACATGAATGCCAAGTGAGTGATAGACCGCATGATCGGGATTACCCACACTTATCAAAATAAAAAAATGCAATAGCAAGAAAAGAGAGCTAAAAAAAGGAGTAGAAAGCCTCAAGCATAAAAATACAAATATTCAATAGCAAAGTTGCACACCTTGGTGGCTTATCTAGGGTCTTGAGCCTTTGTCCATTTCTTCTATAACCTTTAGCCTAACCACGTTACAACCCTTAAAAAGACCTTTTTGAGGTATACACGCACTTGTGCGAGGTTCGGCTAGAGCTACGTTCGGCCTTATTTCTAACGGATACGTAGGCAACCTCACATCGAGGTGCGACCGTAATAAACATGCATTCATATTCACATTCACATACCATGATCATATTAAGGGATCTCCAATGCTCATCCCTATCTACTTAGATCTAGACTTGGGGGCTTGATCCCTACATCATTAGCTTACCTAGCCTAAAGAGTCACCATCATTTGACTCTTCTTGAAATAATATTTTCCCACACACTTAGACCTTGCAGCTTAACTTTAGTATCACTTTCACACACTGCACAGATACATGACCAAATATACTTCCCTTAGGAACCCTTTGTCATGAAATCTTAACACAACGCTGAAACATGCCTTGTCATATCACTCATCACTTATCATTGCATCACAAAGTACGAAGTGCTTAGCCTTCGTGCCTAAGTTACCCAAATACTTTCATCATGGAGTCAACGATTGAGATAGCCTAGGATGAATTAATCCTTGCATAACATTTGACTAAGCTCATTCAACATGCACCTTCAAAAACTTCGCTTCTTTCTTTTTCGCGTTTTTCTTTTTCGGGAGCAAGTCGGTACCCTCCACAAAAATGACGGAAAATTTTTTCTCTTTTGCATTTTCGAGTCGCACGATCACAATACAACGCACACACGGGTCGTGAATCACACGTGTCATTTCACTTCGAGTCGAGTCAACCTCGAGTCAATCACAGCGAGTCAAGTTTATACCTTGAGTCGTGTTAAGTCAATGAGTCAAGCGACATTAAAACTTAGGTCAACCCTAAAATAATTAAAGAGATTAGCAAAGTCCTATAGTCAAAGATAAATACAGGTGCATCCCAGCGGCAGCAAGAGCAGAATAGGGAAGACCCTACTCCAGCGCCAGACGACAACATCTAGCGTCTGGAAACAAATTTCAGCGCCTGGCGCTAGATCCCAGCGTCTGGCGACAGAGCCAAATCGCAGCGCCAAAGGCATTGCAGCGGCGACAAAACGCTCAACCACTCAGAGCAGTTATTTCAACCTCTTTTAGCAATTTCGGGTTCCTTGGTACGCCAGTTAGCCCCTATAAGCAATTTGACATGATTAAGTAGTCGGCTTGATTACAACCGCAAATAAGTGATCGACCTGACGAAAGATCGCCTCACTTAGCTTAAAGCGCCTAAACATTGGCTCATCACAAAGGCACCAACATACTGGTTCAGAAGCACCGACGTAATGGTTCACAACACCGACATACTGGTTTACAAGCAGCAGAAGCGCCGACGCACTGGCTAAAGCAAAGTTTTAGCGAACTTTAAGGATTGACAAGCGTTGGTCTTCGGTAGTTTTCTTCGGAATATTATCGCAACAACTGAGGATGACTTCAAGAGAGGTTATTTTAAACGACATTCGCTAAGATTGTGGAGGTTTTCACCAAGATTTGAGAAAATAGCACGAGATGGGCGGTCTTCGACGGCTTTCGCTAAGATTGTGTAGGTTGTCTCCAAGATTTGAGAAGATAGCACGAGATGGGCGGTCTTCGACGGCATTCTCTAAGATTGTGGAGGTTGTCACCAAGATTCGAGAAGATGGCACGAGATGGGCAGTCTTCGACGGCATTAGCTAAGATTGTGGAGGTTGTCACCGAGACTTGAGAAGGGTTGTTCGTGATGAGGCAATCTTCGGCAACTTTTGCTATGATTGGGAAGGTTGTCACTATGATTCAAGAAAAAGAAGCTCTTTGTTCAGAGACGCGTGAATATAACCAAAAAAAAGCTCTATTGTTCAGAGGCGAGTGAACATCAAAACAGCAAGATGACGTTCCATAGATTGTGGAAGGTTGTCAACAACAGCAATGCAACAGCAACAAATCGGTTACCCTTTAGAGAAGTGTGCTCAACGGTGCAAGATACGCGTTTCTTAACTCTTTTATCTATTTTAACTAACGCTAGTTTGCAGGTATCGGCGTTACAAGAGTGATTTAGGATCGCAGAACGTTCTGAATCATTCTCCGTCCCTATCGCTACTTTGACTTTTGTTTTCAAAACTTGCGTTTCTCCAAACTCAGTCAAAGTGGGGGCTTCTGTAGACACCCATTTGTGTCTCCCCAAAACCAAACCCGGTGATGAGTATCTTTCGTGTCGAATCATAATCGAATGAAGTGAAAGTGTGGAAAGTCTAGTGTTGTGGATAGTTTTAATTTCTTTTCTCTTCTCTCTGTTTTTGAAAACCTATTTTAAGAAAATAGTCAATCCAATTGGTTTGGTCCATGAAATGGGTCCAATAATGGTGTAGTTGGATGGGGCTTGAAAAGAGTTGTCCAACGATATATTATAAGCCCAATTCCGATGAATAATGAGGAAGTTATGGCCAAATTATTAAACTGGGCCCGGTTTGATGCGACCCAATGATCTAGAGAAGGGCCTAATATGGATTTATCATTGCTGATGCAATTAGAATTGATTTTAGTCTTCTAGATTCTTCTAGAAAGTTCTTTTCATTCCTAATTCAATTAGCATTGATAAATTGACTTTGTTTGACTTTTTAGAGTTTTAATCAAAATAAAAGAGTGATTTTAAGGAAAATATGATTTTGCCCTTTCTGTACGGCTAAATTTTATCTGAATTGTGAAAACGCCTGAAAATAATTGTTAGCGCCTGACGAAAGGGATTAGCGCCTAGCGTTAATGCTTGGTGCCTGGCGCTTGCCTTAGCGTCTGGCGCTAATGTTCAGCGTCTAGCGCTAATCTGTTTTATCCTCGTTGAAACTTTGTTTTTTTTTCTATCCGTTTGGCTGATTTTCTCTATAAATAGCCTCCTAAAACCTCCGTTTTTCATCATAAAAAATCATAAATTCTCCCTAATTCTCATCAACAATCATCAAATATCATATATTCTCTAGTTTTCTTATTCTCTCTAGTTTTTAAGAATTCTTCTCTCTCTAACTTTAAGATTCCGCATTCACAAGATCTAGAAACACTTAGCCAAATTTGAAGTTGCCTTCGCCCTAGACGTGAAAGGTTTTAATTTCTGAGGGCTTGGTCCCAAATCTTTATTTCAATTATTTAATTTAATTGTTTGTTTTATTATTTTCCTTGAAGTTACTAACGCGTGTATTTTGTTATTAGAAAGAGGTACGAGGCATCCAAGTAAGTGCTTTAATGGTTTTATTGATATTATGATATAGAAATCATGTCAAGGTTATTATTATGATTTCTAGTGTCATGTTCGGGCGTTTTGATCTTCCTAATATCATGTTTAGGGTAACTTTAATATCAAATATGACAATTATGATGTTTCTTATGTTCTTTCTAATATATCATGTTAGTATCATGTTAGGGTTAAATATTTGATCTTTATTGCTTAGTGACATACTAGGGTTTGTTATTAATCTTGTTAGTATCATGCCTAGGATCTTGCTATTATTATGCTTTAACATGATTATGATAATTATGATTATTTATTGTTATGATGATTATTATGTTGCTTGATTATTTATTGTTATTGCTTGATCACGCCTTTTATGCATGTTTAAAGGGAATTAGTATTTGTAATCACGCTTAATAAGATAATTAATAATCTTGTTAAGGTTTAATATGATTATAACCAAGTGATCGCCAATAATAGGTTTATTTGTGCATTAATATTCAACCAACATAGATAAACAGGTTTAGGGTTAACCTAATGATTGCATGTTAGTCAAAAAACGCACATGAATATGATTAGAATAAAATAGAGGCCTATTATTAGGGCAGGTTCAATCTCTTTTAGGCTGGATTTGTACCTTCTTTCCCGAACTACCAGTCATGGTTCCAGACCTATTGGAGTTAACGATCTCCTGGATCGTTAAGGGGTGTAATCTTTACCCTGTGGGTGGTTTACAAGTTCCTAAAACTTGTTAGCTACTCTTTTGCTCTAGCTTCCTTCCCTTTGGACGCCACCGTAATTTAGTGTATGATGATCACAGTGAGGTTCAAGTTTGGGGTAATGCTTGAAATATTCCCTACAATTATATGATGAGTACACTAATAATCGATAATGAATCTGCTAAAGACTATTCGAGAATTGAACATTTTAAGCTCAAAAACAGTCGGGTTTCTTTGCTTTCATATGTGCCAAATAGCTATGGTAAAAGTCATTTTCCAATGATTATCAAAGGCAAGATTAAATCGAATCCATTCATTCAAATTCAAAGAAAATAAACTATGAAAGCTAAAACCAGTAGGGAGCTGAATTTTTGCAAAAATATCCTTCCACAGGATAGAAGAAGAAAAGGAGTCTCTAAAAAGATGAATATGAGATTCATCTAGCACATAAAGGAGAAATCAAAGCCATGATGAGAGCTAGCTTTTTAGCCACTGGGAGGATGCTATTAACTAAGTTCCAAAGAATCATTCTATACTTTGAAGGCACTGTGACTTTCCATAATTATTTCCAAGAAGAGAAAAAGGGGAAGGGGATATAGGAGGATGAGATAAGAGAGTGATAAGCAAACTTAATAGTAAACTTACCTGATTTTGAAGCAGTCCAGTGAATGAAGTCATCAAAGTTAGAAGCTTTAGAAATAGGAGTAGCCAGAATTTCCGAAATTAGAGAAGCATGAAGGAGATAATTTATCTCATCTAAATACCAAACCCCATCCTTGATGATATTACTAACTAACCAATGAGATTTGGAAGGGGCACATCACTAGAAATAAGAAGATAGATAGGAGCTTTCCCTACCCAATGGTGATACCAAAGAGATGTGGTAGCATCATTTCCTATCCCAATTTTCAATCCCGAGGCAAGAAGATGTCTTCCCTTAAGGATATCCCTCCAAATAAGAGATTGAGAAGACTTTGGAGTGCAATAAAAAAGAGTCGAATTCTTCAAATATTCTTCATTAAAAATTCTTACCCGTAACTTCGAAGGGTTATTCAAAAGAGTCCAGCCAAGTTTAGCCATAAAAGAGACATTCCATTCCCTAAGTCTTCTAATACCCAAACCTTGCCCGCTAAAGGCATAGTGACATACTTCTAAGCAAGTCTAAGACTGTAATGTATATTGTTTACCTTATTCCATAAAAAATTTCGACACCTTTGCTCTAGTTTGTCTAACACAGTGACAGGAATGAGATTAGTTTGCATATGATAAACAGGATAAGAATTCAAAACCGACTTGATCAAAGTACATCTCCCAGCAAGATTTAAAAGCTTTGCCAGCCATCCCCTATGCCTATCCATACTTTTTTCTAGAAGACCAAAACAATGGGAAGGTTTAAGCATGTTAGGACTAATCTCAATACCCAAGTATTTACCAAACGAAATAGCACATTTAAAGCCAAAGGAATGGGCAATGTTAAACCTAATCAAATGGTTCATTTTAGGTGAAAAATCATGGAAGATTTGGAGTGATTTAACCTTAATCCTTACATATAACCAAAAAGGTTCAAAACTTTCATCATCTCATTAATATTCTCACTATAAGAGTTTCCAAAGAGGAAAACATCGTCTGCATAAAAGATATGAAACATGTGAATGGAAGGAGTAGGCTTAATAGGTTTCCACAGACCTCTTTTAACATGTTGCTCAATCATAATGTAAAGCCTTTCTAAACAAAGGACAAAAATATAAGAGGAAAGGGGATGACCCTGCCTTATACCACGAGAAGGAGTAAAAGAACCACAAATTTCACCATTCCACAAAACTGAGATAGTAGGAGAACATATACAATTCAAGATTTGCTTGCTCAAGGAAACAGGAAAGCCAAAAAAATTTAAAGTATCCTCAATAAGCTTAGTGAGATCAAGTTTAAGAGCACAGATATTTTTTCCTTTTTTAGCTTTCTTAAAAACATGAGCAATTTCCTTCACCACTATAATATTATCCTCAACCAGGGATGAAGCTTGATTGTAGAGGATTAATAATTTTGGTGAGAAAGGGTTGTGTCCTATCTGAGATTAACTTGGTGATCAATTTATAGCTAGTATTACACAAACCAATAGGTCTAAACTCCGAAATTTTGGAAGGAATTTCAATCTTTGGTATAAGGTCTGTGTAAGACCTATTAACACTAGCTAGAACTATTAACACTAGCTAGAACCTCACAGGAAGTGAAGCAGTTAAGCACAAAATTATAAATGGAGGAGCCTAAGTCAAACCAAAATTATAAATGGTATAAGGTATATGTAAAAACTGAGGCTGCACACCATCTGGTCCAAGGCATTTCATAGGATTCATTTTGAAAAGGCATAGAAGGAATTCGAGACATAGCATTACGATTAAGGTCAGTTAATACGAAATTAGGCTCATAATTATCCTGATGATTAAAAGATTGCAATTTTGACTTAAACATATTTGTGAAATATTCTGTAGCCAAAGATTTTAATTTGTCACAATCTTTAATTCAAACCTCATTGACATCCTTAGGCGCCAAATTTTACCTTGACTTTTTTTAAAAAGGTAAAAAAGTTACATTAAATTAATATCTTAGTATATCTTATGAATTACCCAAAACAAATTTAACCTATTATTTAGGATTCTATTTCTGCTTAAGCCGCCATCAGTAACGCAATGCATTTTCTTTTCAACCCCTAAATATTTTTTTCCACGGGTTGGAGAGAGATGTCGGAGAGAATGGTCAATGTTCCAAGATCGCATCGCAGATGCTGAACAAGCCTATTTCGAGTCTTTGGGATTTACTGTCAATAACACAGCTCTCTATCCTACCCAAATGTAGATCTGAAATCACTTTGTTTCCGGAAATAGACAAGTCACTAGAACTGGTATGGTTGGTTGAAGTACAAACATTCGTCAGACAGTCTCCCTAGAGGTATTCTAAGAGGCTATTGAATTGCATTGCATGGAACTCTTTTGTAGAATCCTTTAACATTGCTCAGTTGCTTTGAGTAGAGCCCTGTTTATATAACAGCTACATGTATAATAGATTAATAGTACTAAATAAATTCTATTTTCTGTGGTAAACGTAGATTAAGGGTGTCTATTCAGTATTCATCTCGGATTTGGGCCTTATCCCATCAATCTGAAATAACACTCAATTTTGACATACGCAGTATTGAAAATAATCCTGATACCAACCTGATTCGATCAAATCAAATCCATAGTCCAAATAAATATGTTATAATCGGTAGAAATTTGGCCTAAAACCTCAATAATATATGACAATCAGCCAATGACACCAATCTAGCCCTTGTTTCGCACCACAAAGCTGTTAACATAATGTAATGGTATAGGTAGGAAAGATTTTACATTACTACTTCCACAGTTAAAAGAGCATCAAACAAGCATTGAAAAATAAATTAATGCAAGATACAGGCTTTCAAAAGTGCCTGAGGACAGGACATCTGATATACTAATGTTTGTTTCAATGAACTCGATCTAATATTTCTGTACTAATCTAATATCCAAAATTAACAATGCTTAATATGACTCAGATTTACTATCCGTTGTACTTCTACAAAAAAAAAATAGCATAACTTCCCAAAGTATAAACAAAAAAACCGCTCTAAACCTTTGTCAGAAGCAACATGGATTTGTGCAGCTAGAGGTACCTTTTTGTAATTTGATCCTCTAGTTCTTGGAATTCATAGGCATCATCAGCAGTGTATTCCCCTGAATCAATGAAGAAATACAATTTCAGATTCAAAACACAGTGCAAGTGCTACTTCCAGAACGAAAGTATATAATTAAGTTGCATTATCCATTAATATGTCCCATGTCCAAATTAATACTTCCTCCGTTTCTTTTTAGTTAACACATTTCTTTAATCACGTTTGCCAATGCACAAATTAAATCATTAATATCTTTAATGACCAATAAGCAAAAATTATAAAAAGTTGATATTTTGAAAATATACATTGTGATGAATCTAACAAGATCTCACTTGACTATATTTTTCCTTACATATAAATCACAAAACATGGTCAAAGGGAGGTGTGTGAATAGTGCTAAAGTCACAACGTGTCAACTTATAAAAAACGGAGGTAGTAATATATAAGGAAAAAAAATTGAGACTTTACCAATTGAGTCTCTCCGCAGGGCAGTTAAATGAGCACAGCTGCAACACCATAAAAAAATGTGTGAAAAATTAAACGACAAATGTCATCAAAGAAAATCAGATGTGCAGAAACCGCCATTGGGAGGCAAAGGAGAAATAAGAGAAGGCTGCAGTTAACAGGCACATAAACAAAGATTGAGAGTCTTGATACTAGTAAATCAACCATAATATTGCTATTTGTCTCTGATACGTAGTAATTAAGGAGTAATTAAACTATCCAAGTTTTTTATCTCTAGTTTTATCAATTTAATACTCAATCAATCAAAGCCTTAATCCCATAACGGGGGTCGGCTACATAAACCAAATTTAATTATTCCATGTGGTCATCCAAAAATAACTTCCTCCTCCATCACTTACGATCCAATACCTCATCCTCATGCAAGTCTATATATTTCATATCCTTCCTAACTCCTTCCAACCTAGTCAATTTAATCCTCAATCTATTTCTAACATTTAATAAGTGTTTTTGCTCTTAATTATCTGGCCAATAAAACACCCTTTTTCCAGATCTTTTAATCCCTAGCTGCAACTGATCCTAAACTCTCTCTCTACAGCTCTTCTAGCTCCCCCGGCACCTCCAGTCAATCACCTGCCATAGCTGGGATTAATTCAATTAGATAGTAAATGGATATCACTAAATGTTCTGGATCAACTATCTTGTAAGATTTTGCATCTCCTTTTTGCATATCTATATTCTCACTTCTATTATTTGTTTCCAATTATAATCAGCCTAGTAACGCAGCTACGTTATTGAATAGTGTTATACCCAGGCTAAACAAACACACATAAATATTACAGATTATTGTAGGAGGTAATAATTAACTCATTGTTACAAAATAAAATATAGCACACACACTCTACCTTCAATAGACCTAACCTCGCCACACACACACAGTGAGTTAATGGCTCCATTCCTTTTGAGTGGTTACACTTTTTACATTCGTTCATTCCTTTTGTTGGTTACACTTTCTATATTCATTCATTTCCTTTTGTTGATTACACTTTTTTTTCTCTGTATTGGAAAAAGTTTCCTTAACACAAAGCCACTTACAACAATGTGTCTCTATCTCCTACTTTTTCTTACACGATCATGTACCCCATTTCTTATACTCTCTCCTACTCTCCTTGGTCTACAGCTACAGTTAGTGTAGCACCAAAAAAAAACAGAGGAAGTGCTAGGATGTTGATCTGTTTACAAATTAAGATGAAAAATTATGTCAAATTAAAAAGAATTGCACAATAATTAAAATTCCATTACAGTATATACATACATTACCTGTCTTTTTGCAATCAAGGGGTAAATAAATATATAAAAGAGTGTAGCCTAGGAAGAAGATATGTTAAAGCATCATGATAAATAGCAAAGTAACAAGCCATTCTAATAGAAGGGAGCTTTACAAGATTACAACAAAAATAAATTACCTTCCAAGAGCCTTCCCCAAGTCTGCGCAGAGGGATCGAACGTATGTGCCTTTTGAACAGGTAACTCGAAATATCAAATTCTGCCTGCAAACATATTGATAATGTAAATATGTGGATAGACTCCTTGCTAGCATCTTTTAGCCAACCCTAGATGTGGTCAGATTAATACTACCCCTGTTTTCAAAAGTTCGGAACACTTTGACTTTTGTTACCAGTTACAAATCCACTTACCAATCACCATTCGGATTTATATGCAAGGAATAAGGAAATTATACATAAATGTAGGGTCTTGTTAGATACTTAGATTTGTCTCGGAACTCTGGCTATTTATTATTTTACAAAAACATAATTAGAGATATTATTGGTCAAACTTTCACAATGGCAGTTGTGAATATGTAATGTGTAAAGAACTTTTAGAAATAAAGGTGGTAACTGGTAATAGATTGTCAAAGTTATGTAGATCCCAAAACAAAAAACAATGGCAAGGGCACATGGTACTAGATTTTGGATATCACATGCATAATATCTTGCTGTAACTAACATTTTTTTCACCTAAATTAGTGGTATTGATCATGCTATGAATCTTATGATTGGCATGTGTCCTAGTAATATTTTACAAATTATTCAAACTATAGGATTGTAATTAATGGTAAACAGAAGTAGATTGGAGATGGGCCCTCAATTTAGGACAAAAATTTAAGGCAAGATTAATGATGGCAACCTAAAGCAATAATAAGAGATTCATACAGATCACACTTAAGGTCACTCTTGCCCTTGTGCAAACATACAGAAAAGAACACCAGTATGCCAAAGATTGGTAGAGTTGTGCGAGTCAAGTTAAAGCTCCTCCGACCATTTCTCTCCGTAAATTTTGCTTTCTCAATAATTTTATTAATCTAACTTCTATTCACATTTAACTTAACTCGGGAGGAATTTTTGAAGTATAATTTTATTTAAGGACCTTGTGGCTAAAATTGTAGTTTCAAGGTTGAGCTCATCTCTAGGGTTTTCAACTTTGCTTAAACTTTTGATAATTTCTTTAGCCGACATTTTGATATATTAAATGGTTTAAATGGGTAAAAGACAAACATATACAGATCTTTTAGTTGTTGTATTACTTAACATGCCCAAGACATTCATTGCGTACTAAATATACTTCACCAATATTGATAATGTACTAAATATAATTCACCCACCAAATTCTATTTCCAATACCATAAAAACTCATGCAAGTATTGAAACCCCCGCTCATATACAGCCAAATACTAAATGAAACTAAGCATATTAAGGTGCAACAAGTAAAATTCTTAAAAATTAGATGACAGACACGTAATCAGATGGGAAAAAATAAGACACATGGAAAAATGGAGGTGCTGAGATACATATGCAAAACAATAGCCATAAAGTGCACCTCCAGAATGCAAAAAGATAGTCAAACTATTAACAAAGAAATAGGCAAGTATCAGAATTCTTGCCTTCCTATAGCTGAGTTCTAACTGACCTGTCTTCTAGGCTGCGCTCAATGTCAAACTGAAATATTGAAACTCGTCGAGGGGAAAGTTCAATGCTTTCTCCTCTCCTGGCTTTCTCATACATTTTTTCACCACCAATCTATATATTGGAATACATCAAACAATATCAGCGTTAAAAATTCACCAGCAACAATTACAATACAATGTTCCTAAACAATGTTGTAAAATCTTAAAGGAGGCATACATTTGCATTTCATACTTCATATACAACAAACTACAAACATTTCAAGAAATAAACTCAATCAAAACTCAAATTAAAGGACAGAAAAAATGTTAGATATCTCTATAGGATCCAGTGAAAATTATACTTAATGTGAGAAGGTGAGAAAGATCTAGATACAATAAGTATATACTTGCACATTGATTATAAACAGTAGGTACAATGAGTGTAGACCATCGATACAATTAATATACTTATATACGCAATAATTACGTGTATAGACAAGCAATTCATTAGAATGATTGCACTAACAGCAACATGTGCGCAGTATATCAAGAGTTCTTAGTATAATAGTATGGTTAGACCATCCATAGATTAAGTAGATAAGTCAAGGGGTCGTTTGGTAGGGGGCTTAAGGAAAGAGCAAGGGAATGAACGCTTTTGATTCCCCTGTTGTTTGTGGGATCACTCTTTCCATTCTCTTTACCTTCTTGTTTCCCCCACTTTCCCTTAACATGATTCTCTCCACCCCACCCCACCCCTCCCCCCAACCCACCAAGTGGTTCATCCAAGGGATTAATTTGTTTACAATCACCTACCTTCATCACTACTCAACCACCAATATTACCCAATCATCCATGCCGACCACCTGCACCCAACCCAAACCATCCTACCACCAACAGACCCACTCCTCACCTCAACCAATGCCCGAAAAAACTCTCCCTCCACCCGAAAATCTCCAGCCACCCATTAAAAACCTTGCACTCACTGAAAACCTTCATCTCGTCCACAGAAACCCTCCTTGCAACCGGAAAACCATCCCCCCAACCACGCAGAACCCTCCGGCCTCTGCCCAACCCCGATCACCCCGTCTTAACCATTCCCCACCACGCAAAACACCCACACGAAACGCAAAACCTGAGAAAGAAAGAATGAAGGAGAAATGAAAAGGGAAAGGGCTAATTATGGTAGTCTTCTTGTTGGTCATCGCCACCTCGCTAGAGAGGGCAGGAAGATGTTGGTCGTTGTTATTGTTATTGTTGGCCTAAAAAGAGTAAGATTATTGTGGTTGAATATCTTAGTTGTGATGAATATTGTGCAATGGTGGATTGGTGATGGTTGTTTCTGTTCCCTGTCACCTCGTATCTGTACAAACATCTAAGAAGTAAGATTTTTCTTTCCTTTCTCCTTGTATCCCCCCCCCCCACCCCCCTAACACACACACACACACACACACACACACACACACACACACAATACAAACTAGAGGTAAAGGTTGAAGCTTTGATTTATATTAACAAATGGCTTACAACTAGTAGCTTGAGGTTACCTCTTACCAGTCTCTAAAATAGTGAGTTTAGGTCACAAGTCTCTTTAAACTATACTATAAATCTGCCTATCTTCTTTCTATTTCCCCCACCAGTTTATATTACAAAGTCTCATCCCTAGGTTGATTCTAGTCTTCACTGATTTGTCTCACATGCACAGGTGATGATTGATTTGGCTGCTCCTGCTGTTCTCGGTTGCCATTGGTTTTGTCTTCTTCTGGTATAAGTGAAAATCACGGGTGGCCTATCTTGATCCATCACAATTTTAAAAAGATACAGAAAAGAATGAAGCCTAAACACTCCTAACTGCAGTAGACCAATTCAACTTATGTAGGACACAAAATGGGGCAATTTGGTAAACAGTTATCTCCAAGTCTAACCATTTTAACAATGCTCATTGACTCCTAGCTCATCTGACCCAACCACATGTTTTGCAAATTCACATTCCCGACACATACAACAACCTTTCCCTATGGTAAGCCCCATGACTGACTATCTGCACTTTTCTACCAAATTCCAGACAATTTCCACCAGGAGAGCTTTAGATTACCTACTAAGCACTGCTACTGCTTGTAATTGCATCACATTACAGCCATTTATCAACGGCGTTACAGCTCAAATTACATTTTGTCAAGTTTTGGCGGGAAAATCGGTTACTAGAGTTTGTTAGCCGGTTTTGTCCTTATCCTGGTCGTTAGAAAATAAGATTCTTTTTGCTTTTCTGTATTTAGATTGATTAGCTGGCTATATAACTGAATGAATGTATTAATTTCATTAAGCAATTAATACACTGAATCTAATCTTCTCTCTTTCTCTCTCTTCTCTTTCTCTCTCTATTCTGTTACTTCTTCTCCTTCCTCTCTATCTTTCTATTTTCTGAAACTTTCTGCTGATTTCTGAGCTAAGAAATCAGATAAGGTTTCCGACCTTATCACAATGTCACTAAATATCCAGTTATAGAGACCTGACACCCAGTCAAAGTATCCAGAAATAAGGCAGAGATGGTGAGGGAATAAAAACGATCAAGCATTGGGGGTAGTACTCTTGCCTGTAGTCAGGATGCACAGCAAGATTTACAAATACAATTTTTTACATTTAATTTATCCCTAAGACTAATAGCTCTAGTCCCTAGAGGCCTAGAATAAGACAGACACGAAACATTAGACTGATGACCAGACCAATTGACCAAAAACTAAAAGGAATCACTCTTTGCTATCAGTTTATTCCATATGCATGAACAACTATACACAGTATTTTCATTTCTTCTTTTGTTATCACTCTCCCAAAACCCAACCCTCCTGTTGCCTTCAGACAACACACCAAATTCCATTTCACAAGGTAATCTTATCACACCTCTCTATCCCCCAACTAAAAGTATTCCCTCATCAACTTATAGAAGTCGGCGTAATAGCTGACACCAATACTGTTGGTCTAGTTCAGTGGTTTTTACAGCCTCACCGGAACCACTAGAGAGAAAAGTCGCGTGAAAGAAAACTTGTCTGCATGCCGTAGATATGTCCAAGAGACATTTTCTTGTTGGAGGAGAGGGGGGTGAAATTTCAATGTTATGATGGGGGACGGCAATAGAGTTGTCTTGCCGTTCTTTAGATATCCTCAAAGAACAATGGCGTCATATCCATCAAAGTAATCTGTGCCCATTTTTGGCAAGATGTTCCAGTTACGTATTTTTGGCGTATCCAGCTTATACCCATCCCCGGTAGGCCAGTACTTTCTATGTTTTCCAACCTCCACTTTCGGAGACCTTCACCTTTAGCAGAAATTTGTAAAAAAGAATGCACAAAGTCTAATACTTTAGGATGCTCTTTTGACGATTCAACTGAATATTTTAGCTAAATGAAGGGTTCTTAGAGAATAGAAATATAGAACTATGTCAACAATTGTTTTTAATGTTTGTAGCTTCATCATGCACTCTTGATATCTTAGCTGCAATTTCTAGGTAAATTTAAAGATATAGAATAGCTAGACTTACTTTGATTGCAGAAAACATAGGAGGAACTTGCCAAATTTCACCGGTAAAGGATGCAACAGCCTTTCTTATGTCATCATCCTTGATATGTTCCCATGGTTCCCGTTGAATTACCTGGGAAAAAAACATGTTACATTCTAATGGGATAGCAGCTACAAAATTTAGATGAAAATAAATATCTACAATGCGCATATAAATTTTTTTTCCATCATGCAATAGATCGCAATGCACAAATATAATAGATACTATCAAAAAAAAAATCAGGTACTCTTCTAATGATACAAATTGCAAATGAAACTAACCAGCTATTTAAACAAAAAGCTTGAGAAGTACACTTTTCTGTCTTATGCAATATGAAGGACTATCACAGTCCTAAGACACAATTGAAGCTACAAACTCATGACTCATATACATTTCATCTATAAAAACACAAAAGGCCACAAGTCATTTTTACTTTTTACTCCTATTCTTCTTGGAAAAAATATGAAAAGGAGTAATGAAGATCATTAATGATCATTCGATTTACATTCTTTCTCCTATTTATCTCTTTTCCCTAAATTTATTTTTGACCTAGCCCTTACCTCTCTCATTTTTTATCATCTTTCTCCATTCCTTCTAGATTACACCTCATGCGTTGCACGGACTATAAGAGTGGTTTGATAAATTATTAATTAGTGATAGCAACAATAAGGACTCAAGCAGTCATCTTACTAGTTTGGAATGACCAAAGTGACATTGCATACATCTAGCATTATCAAGACACGTCATTGGGTGCAATTTATACTGAATCACAGTGGTAATGGTAATTTTGAAATTTTCTCTCAATTAGTTAAATTGATTATAGCCTTATACATCCTTTGTTATCCTTAGTTATAATCATTTCCATTTCCATTCGTTTTTCAAGTTCTACTCATTCTCATATATTCCTTTTTATCACAACCTTTTATTCATTTTTTATCATACACAACCCTACATTGAGGCCCAATTATATTTAATAAAACCCTACTCTCTATCTTTCTAAAGCAAAAGTACCCACATGCATGGTCCCTCTTTTCCATTTTCTTGGGTTTGAGGAACTCAATAAAGTGGAGGGAGTATTGATAAGGCTGCAACTATTTGGGCATCAAATCTTGCATAAGGTGATTCACACAAGTGAAGGTTGTTGATGTTGTAGTAACCGCACGGAATTTACAAGTATCCGTCCCTTTTTCTATAAAGAATTGCCTCTGTACACTACGGGGGGAATAAAAAGAAAAAAAAGGAATGAATTTCTCAAAAATAATGCCTAACAAGCATATCGAGGTGAGTAGTAGTATAGATAGGTGATGAGCGTCATTTATGGCGCTCAAAATAAGAAGTTATAGGTCCTTTTTCCATATTTTCTTTTATCATTTTCCTCTAATTTTCTTAGTTTTCTTTGGTATTCCATTTTAATAACTCATTTTGGTTTTCAATTAGTTTTTATGATTTTATCATACTTTCAGTTCTTAATTCATAGTTTTAGTATAGTTTTATTTTATTTTGTTTTCCCCCTTAGTTTTATTTGTGTTTTGTTGGTGAACATTCAAAGTTCCAAGTTGCCACACTCTCGTGATTACGCTTGCGCTCTCATTAATTTTGGTGATGAACAAGCAAAATATGAGCATTTGGGCTGCCTTGCTCGTGGGCATCACGTGAGGATGACGATCGAGAGCAGACGAGCCCACCATACCTTCTCACGCACAACCTCACCTGCTCACCACTCACTTAACTCAGCTCCCCTAATTCACCACCACCAACAACAAGCTATTAACCCACAACCGCAACAAACAACCACCCACCGAGACAAATCGCCGCAGCTCCCTAATCTACATATTTGTGGTAAGAAGGTGTTGCTTCCTAAAGTGAATTTGAAACCAAGAGTGAGTTTTTGCTACAACCACGTGAGGTTTCATTTTTCTAGCCTTCTACCTATCTTGTGTGAGTGGCATGGATCCTTGACTACTGCATTCTCTTATCTAGAACTTGACTATAATCTCCTAAAATCGCGACCGAACCATTTCAGAAGGATAAAGGCATCTTTTTGGGATGGTTATTTTTACTTTCTACGTTTAGTTTTATCATTTTTGGTTTTTGGTTTACATTTGCCACCTTTGCTAACCTTTTGAGCCTTATCCACTCTTTTCTAGCCATATCTAGCTCTATAACCATTTGTTTCATTTTCTTTTCCATTTTTGGTTTTTGTGAGGCATATGGTCTATGGTTTGTTGGTGTTTATGGAGGATTATGTATGGATGTTTGCTTCTTTTAGAGAGCAAGTTTATATTATACATAGTTTGTGAATAAAGGCAAATGCAAGTTAAAAAAGTCGTCTACAATTAAAAAAGGCGAGGACAAAGCACTAAAGCATGAATTAAAAAAGAAAAAAAAAAAAGAGCAAGAGCAAAAGCAAATGCATTAAATAAAAAATTAAAAAAAAAAAAAAAGAGAAGAAAAAAAGAAAAATGAAAAGCATAAAAATATTTTGTTGCAATCATTATCTCCATAATTTAGAGAATTAAGGATAATGCTCCATTTAAGCTTGGGTGAAGCTTGTCTACGCTTTTTGTATATATGTTTGTGATTTTGCTTTGAATAAGCTTGGGGCTGTTAGGTGTTTTTATTTGGTGATGACTTGACTATGATGTTGAGGATTAGTTACCCTTTGCTTTACAAATCAGGTATACCACCAAATTTCAAATTTTAGCCTACCTTTACCCTCTTTGCTCATACATTACAACCCTTTCTATGACCTTTTGACCTTTGTTGTAGAGTCACAAGTAGGTGGAGGGAGATGTGAGTCAAGCCTATGGAGTAAGTTTAAATAATCAAGACGCCGAGTAGCCCTAAATCTCTTCTTTTCTGGTTCCTTCCATGAATCATTAAGATACTCACTAGAGGTGGATTTGAAACTAGTAAGAAGAACGAGGTAAGATTGTTTGGAATGAAGGTGAATTGTGCCTTATTAGTTCTATATGCCTAGCGTATTTTATGTTTTAATCAACCTTGGATATCTTAGAACGTGCAACCCTTTTGCTTGTTTAGAAATCTTTATATCTGTTTGTGTTTGTCTATTTGCGAAGGTCCATTTCAAAAGCATTTGTGTTCTTTTTATTTTTTATTTTATTTTCCTTTTATGCTTTGCCTCGTTTTACTTTGAGAGTTACGGGTTAAGCTCTTTGGAAACCGTTACGAGACCTCACTCGTCCTCATTGGCGACTTTTTGGTTTAAGGGCTTGTTGTAACTAAAAACAACCGTGATTCCTACGTTAGTGAGTTAGTGTATATTCCCAACCCTCTTTCTTTCTTCTCTTTAATTGAATAAGCTATAATGTGAGTGTCATTTGCTTTCTTTTTCCTTTTTCTCGCTTTTAGTTTGCTCAAGGACGAGCAAAAGTCTAGTTTGGGGGAATTTTATGAGTGTTATTAATGGCACTCATTTGGTAGCATTTCAAGACGTTTTCTTTCTTTTTATAGTTTTTTCTCTTTAAACAATGCTTTAGTTTCGTTTGTTTATGTTTTGGTTTCGTCATTTCCTTTATTATGTGATTTCTTATGATTTAAGGGTATTTTCGACTTATCTACTTTACTCGCTTTATTTTCTTTTATTGTAGGACTTGTTCGAGGCTCGGGATTTACTTTGGAAGGTTCTCCAAGTCTTTTGAATGCCCTGGACAAGATCTCATATCATTTGGTTGGCTAGAGTTCAAGATAAGAAGCAAGCCCCCACTCTTGGCATTAGCGCTCTCGTGCATCACCCTCATCATATGTATTGGTCATGAACACACAAAAATGAATGAGAAGCGTTAGTGAGGAGTATGCTTGTGAGCGCAAGCACCAAAGCAAGAAGCCGAGTATGCAAGCTGCTAGGCCATCACTATGGTGCGTGAGGGCAGCAGGGGCCATGAGGGGCACAAATCCATGTGTGTGTGGGGGCAGGACTATGCGTGCGTGCACACCACATGGTGGATGAGCCTCATGGCTAGCTTCCTATATATACTTCTTTTCTTCCTATTTTTGGGAATGATGTTTTTACTAGTACAATTTGTAGTTTTCCAAATTAGTAAAGAGAGAAAGAAAAGAGAGAAACACTTGTATTTTCAATTTACTTCAATAAAGCTTGGATTTCCCCTTAATCAATGATAATTAGTGAGATTTCTTTCCTTTAATTCTTCTCCTTCGGTTTGATCTTTAGTTTTTGATGTTTGATAATTGTTTGCTTGGTTTAAATTCTTGATTAGTTGCTTAATCATTTGAATTTCTCTTAAATCTTGATTTTCTCTTTGACTGGTTGAAAATGATGATGATCATGATTAGTTTGGTTTTGTTTCTTGAATTAATGATGATTAGTGAGTAGATTTCTTAGAAAGGGTGTAGGGAAGCATGTTAGATGGGTAGTTTGATGTTGATTTAGGGATTTTGATCCATAGATTGTTGTAATTAAATTGATTGATGAATTTATGCATGCGTTTAGCATAAGTGGATTGACGAACCTTGAATTTTAAACTTGATTGCATTGATAATCATGATGACATGACCAATTGATTTGAGATTATTAATTTTCATCTTGTTTGATTTGTGATTCTACAAATTTGTCATCTATAGAAGAAACCTAGCTTGGCAATTAGTCTAGATAACCTTTTGAACACTTTGAATGCATTTATCATTAGTCCTTGCAACACTATTTGGCTCAATGTACCCCAATTTAGCACCTCTATCATGAAAACATGTGGAACCTAATCCTTAGCATCTTTGTTGTTGATTTGACTCCTTTTATTTGATTGCTTTAGTTGATTTGCTTGACTACACATTCATACACACTTTCGAAATAGCTTAACACATAGACTATAGTAATTGACCCTCCATTCCTCGTAGATCGACTTGGACTTGCCCCTATACTAAGAGTAGGTTTGGTTATAAATTTTGTTGACTTGGGAAGACCAGCCTAACAACCCTAGTTTCACCCCATGTCAATAGGTTAGGTAAGTCCAAAACTGGTGAATAAAGCCACAAATCAACAACCCTAATTGTTAGTGGCACTCATTTTGGGGGTAGGAAGTAATAGTGATACTCAGCTTGTTTTTCTTTTTTCCTTTTTATTTTTCCTTTTGTGGTTTTAGTTGAATAAAGAAAGACTATAACTAATTAACTAATAGTGTGACTAAAAGAATTGTATTTCAAGAAATACAGTCGATACCAAGGAGCATTGGACAGACCGGTGAATCTGCATCCCAAGTGGAAGTTGCCTCCCCTAGACGGAAAACTCCACTGTAGCCCTTAATCATACCCTGATACCTGCAGCAATAGTATTAAATTCAGGAATCTGATGTCTATGATAGGATGTAGCTCAGATGACCAAAAAAGGATAGTAGAAAAGTCATTGTTATGCTTGAAAACTAACTTGTCAGCCAATTTAGTAGCTTTCCCAACACAAACAATCAACAGGCCAGTAGCCATAGGGTCTAGTGTTCCGGCATGTCCTACCTGTATCACAATAATTATTTGAGAATAATACATTGCAAAGGAAAGAAGCAATCAAAGTAGCATAAAATATAGAAAACAAGCAGCATACCTTTTTGACTTTAGTCAGACGACGCAGCTTGCCACAGACTGTGAATGAGGTCCAACCTGTACAGTACAGGAGTCAATTTAGTTTACAGATTCAAAGCCCATATGATCATCAATTTTGTTGGTTAATCAGCAAGCCAGCATTTATTTGGCCACATCACTACATTTTACAGATTAAACTTACCACAGGCATGATATTGGGCCATGACAGCCACAAAATCCACAATGCCAGAATAATTTGTTCTGCGGCAAACCCATGCATTTCAAACCCAGCCTGAGTTATAACTAATTATAATCTCAAGGTCATGATTGTGTAAGCATATACATAGGCTAATATTAACTACCACTATTTCAAAAGGTTCTCAATTTCTCACAGATCGTGTAACAACTTTTTGTGGCATCTTATCACAAAGTCAATAGACAACAGTGTGAATGACTAGAATTTGTTTTTAAATAAGAAGTAATGCATAGTGCAGTAGTTATAGTACTTCAGTAAAAGCCACATAAATAAGCATATCCCAGCAGAATACTATTGCCATAGAAGCATGGTTAATATAAAAAAAACCTTACTGACCCATAATTAAAAAGAATCATTGAATATTTCATAATGACTAAACAACTTCGCACTACTAAGGGTCAGTTGGTAAGAGCCTTCCTCCCGATTCCAGGGATCATGAGATCGATTTTCATACTCTGGCAATTTCTTGGGGGCTTTCATCCAGTGTACAAAAGCATCGAGGGTACAGTACTTTTTGCTCTAGGCAAGACATATTCAAAGAGGCGCACCAATAGCGCATGAGGCGCACTTCAGTACATATTTTTTAGTTGTTTATATTGTAAGCATCACTTCAAGAAGGCAACCGAAGCGTGCCCAAGGCACACCTAGGCAGCACGCCTTGAGCTATTTTATACATTGATTTCATCCACAAACGCAAAGTTAATGACTAGCTGATATTGCTCATCCTCATTTAGCTATTGCATTAATATTCTTGTTGCTAGTCATACATATAAAACAAACCTTGTTTTTGTTTGAAGATTAAATCTAAACTTCGCTTCATTTAAGAATGATCTGAATCAGAAAATTTACCCTAATAGGAAAACGAGCTTCGCTCTTCTAGGAACTAGGCATTCTCATGGTTCACAAGAAGAAAGCTTGACTCATCCTTTGTCGTGTTTAGAAAGAGATGATGAAGATGATAAGGATGATGATGACGATGATGAGTTTTCACCCTACCTTTCAATCATTACAAATTTCATAGAGCTGGGTAAGGCAATAATAATAGTTGTCTTTGGAAAGAAGCAGCTTATTGGATACTTAGCAAAAGCAGTTATTCTCTAACTTTCTTGGTAGTGACACTTGAATGACCCCTAAAAAGACCTTGCGTCAATCAACAAGATTTAAGTTTGAAAATTGAATTAAGCTCAACCACTCCGCAAGTATCTTATAATATTATAATTCATAGAAACACAACTGCCAATCCTTCGACCATTTCAATATCCAGCATCAACCAAACATATGACTGTCCTTCATAAGAACAATAATGTACTTTTATGTAATTGTCTTTCCCCTTGAAATGTTGAGACTCTTGGGAGTTCCTTCCATCTCCTCTCGGATCTCTTATATTGCTATCCTTACCTTCTAAACTCATGAGAGCCTTCCACATCCATCCCCTAGCCAGCTCATCAACCCACCCGTGCCTTGCAAACAGTTCAACCACTCATTCATTCTACGAACAACAGACAAGTTTGGGACAGGGCAGCCCATGCCCTTTTCCCATATATTGATTTTTTGCCTGCTTTCCTTGCTTATTATGTTCATCAATAGGAGGTTAAAACAGCTATGGCTGTAAACAAAAATGTCCCTATTCAAAAGATTTTATACAATTCCCTTCATAGCTCACATTAAATACACAAACTTCTTGTCTCTTAAAATGGAGATGTGCAATTTTTAACACATGGAATTTCTCCCCTCTTCAGTCCTCAAAGTTGACATTAGATTTTTCCACTGCCACCAAATTATGCATCAATGGTCTCCCCACATGGTTCAGAAAGCAGCTTTATATTCATTGGGGCACTTTATTTCCATCTATTTTCAAAGCTAGTTAGTTCAACAAGTGAGTTGTTACACTAACTAAATTACTTCTATGACAAACAGTCCTTTTGTTCAGTAGACCAAAACCCTCAATGGGAGGACTTTCACTTCACATCCTGAATTGACAATTCGCTTACCAGGAATGAACCACTTAAAGAAAGCAAGTATTCAATGCCTATTACCTTAGCCACAGATTTCATGAATGAGCTCCACTCTACTAAGAGTATATCTCTTCTCTTGAATTTTAATTATCTGAACTAATAAACCCTCAACTCCCCTTACATGAACTTATCAACTGATTGCCTGTGAAGTTTCATTCTGAGCTTATCTGATGAGTTAATTATAGTTTTGAATTGAACTCCTGGTAATATTTGAACAAAATGGAAAACTAGATTTTAAGAAAATAAAATTGAAAGAAAACTAGATTTCAAAAGTTGATAAGAGCTTTATTTGACACCTGGATCATTTAAAGATCCTAAAATACAGCCCCTACAGCAAGAAGCTTTAGAAAAGCACTTTCTTTTGTTAAAAAGCCAAAATACATGTGTGGTGCAATCAAAGAGACTAAGCTTATTATAGAAAGCTACATTAGGATTCAAGAAGCCCAATAATTTGTGAACCACTATTGATTGGGCTCTAAGCAATGCAAGTGTAACAGGCTAACAGCTGCTCACTGCATAATCTTTCACGTGGCCTGTCCAATCTGCCTTCTGTGCTCAAATGCAATCCATGCAGCGGTTGCATATAATAGCTATTTCTGCTAATGCAAACAAATTATTCTCACATATTTTTACTTTCATTACATTCCAAGTAAACAGAATTTAACAAACATTGTTGTCAAAATTTGGATTTGAGTTGTATAATTGTATATACTTCGTATATACATATTCAATGACATAAAACGGTGTAAGTTAAAATGAAAACAAAACAACTTTTGTCTTCCAGTAGCTCAAAAGGTGCAAGATGTTCTAGGCTACATGGATCGGTTAATCATGTTGCATCAGGTTTTTAACCCATTTCCATCTATTTCAAGATCAAATCATCAATGTACTATGATCAACTAGCCAAGCAAATCAACACGAAAGCAGCATACACAAGACAAAGATAATCAATCACAATTTCCAATTTAGTATGCAGAGAAATTGATACTATAAATACTAAACCAATTCTGAGTTAATATACATTAGCAAGACTATTGAACAAAATTTATAACTCGAAACGATAAATAAGAACAAACTCTCACCTTTAGGCTTGTTCACTAAAACGACAGTTCCAGCAGGACTATCCCATTTATGAGGTAATCCAGAAGTTCTAGAAGCCAAAAAAGGCTGATCAACACCACAAACTTCATCATTCTTATTAGGGACTTTCTTCAAACACTTAAAAAACTCCTCTACCTTCTTCTCAAATACATCCTTAACCCCACCCCCACTAACCTTCCCACCATCACTTCCTTCCTCAAAGAAAACCAACCCTTTATCCTCCTCACCCTTCCCCACACTATCAACCCTCTTCTTCTTCGCCCGCCCTTTTGAATCACTCGAAATTGATTGCCCGGGTTCTAAAAATGCCTTATCTAAACACTGATCAGGAAAATACTTCTTCTCCAATTGATACATCATCTTATAATGCTTATCCTTTTCCCAAGGAAAAGCCAAAGCATCATAGAAATACAACTCTTCTTCTCTCTTATGCAATGTTCTTGGCTCAACAACTTCAGGCCTCAATTCAACGAATTCGCCCTTTTCCCTAATCTTCCTCCTCTCATCATCAGAATCATCGCCAAACATTCTTTTTTCCCTTTTCTTGTAAAATTTCCTCTTAGACTTATCCAACCCCTCCAACCTATTGACACTATTAGCTTTACTGAATCTTACATTATCATTCTGGGTAAGTTTCATGTCAACCCAATCCTCGAAACTGGAAGATGGGTCGGGCTCTGGCGAATCAGAATCGGATAAATTTGTGGGTTTTGAGTGAGGAGGAGAAGGGAGTTTGGTGGGGGAAACTCGGGGAGAAGGGTGGGAAATAATCATGTCGTATTGTAGAGGGAAAGGGGTTGAAGGAGAAGAGAAGGGTCGAGTTTGAGGGAGGAAACATTTTGTGGGTTGAAAATATGGGATGAGAAGACGCTTTGAAGAGTGGAGGAGGAGGAGAGAGAAAGGGGAAATTTGAAGTGACTTACAGACGGCCGCCATTGTTGTTCTGGTTGTGGTATTACAGTTAAGCGTTAGAGCATTGGTGCTAAGGATAACTAAGCAGATTTTTTTTTTTTTTTTTTTTTTTTTTTTTTTTTTTTTTTTCTTTCTTTTTACACAAACTAAGCAGATTACTTAGGGCATGTTCTCATCAACTGAACTCAGCTGAAGTGAACTGAAATGAAATGAAATGAATATTTTATAAGAGAAGAAAATTAGGAGCTGAACTGAACTGAGCTGAACTGAACTGAACTGAACTGAATTTCAACGTATGAGAACAGACCCTTACGCCCCGTTCTTTTTGAGCTTTTGGGCAGAATAGAGCAGATTTCAGCAGAGCAGATTGAAACAGAGCAGTGCCCGGATTATTTATTGAATTTTACTTTCTCCGTTTTAAATACTTGCTCCATTTCTCCATGTGCATATTTTTAGGAGAAATTAGAGAAAGTAATAATATATGAAGATAGTGGGGTTGGTAGAAAAATAAAAAATTGTACTCCCTCCGTTTCAATTTGTTAGTCCATATACTATTTTGGGCGTTTCAAAAATATCTACTCATATTGAATGTATTCTACTTTTAACTTAGTTTTTATTTCCTATTTTATACCTATTAAATTATGATTGGTTAAATTAATGATTGTGCATTGATGACATGAGTCTAAGGGCCTGTTCTCATTGACTGAACTCAGCTGAATTGAACTGAACTGAACTGAATTGAGCTAAACTGAACTGAACTGAGCTGAGCTGAGCTGAACTAAACTGAACTAAACTGAACTAAAATGAATATTTTATAAAAGAAGGAAATTAGGAGCTGAGTTGAACTGAACTGAACTGTACTGAGCTGAACTGAACTGAACTGAATTTTAACGTAAGAGAACAGGCCCTAAGTAAAGAAATTATTCCCTTGAATTATGCAATTATACTTGACGGTTTCCTAAAAAAAACAAAAAAGTTTAAATAAGGCAAAACTATTTATGAATTGTTTTTTATTTTAATGTTAGATTCCAAATATTCTTCTTTTCTTATTTTATGTGATAGATTCCATATGGGACTATCATATTGAAACAGAGGGAGTAAAAAAAATCAAAAGTAGTAGAGAGAATGGAAGGAGAGGGAATATGGAATTAATATTGTTGGGTATACTTGGTGAGAGAAGTTAATTAAATATTGTAAAAGATTTTCAAATAATGAAATGGAGCAAGTATTTAAAAACGGCCGAAAAAGAAAAGTAGAACAAGTATTTAAAAAAAAAAGAGGGAGTAAGATAAATTTGTAATCTATATGTCAACACAAAGTTATGTATGTGGCTGGCCACATGATGTGGCCAACATACATAACGGGCCCAAGTCGTTTAGGCCCTAACTATTATCGACCTCTTTCTAAAATATAACGGACCCATTACATTTTTCGTTATTTTAGAATTTCAACTGTTTTGTTTGAAATGCTTTTTTTATTTTTTCCAAACCGCCATTAACACAGACTTGTCATTTCAATTAAACCGCCATTATTACTCACATCTATTTTCTATCTCCTCCTACAATTTTCTCTCTCCTTCTGCAATTTTTTCTTTTTTGTTTTCTCTCTAAATTCTCTCTTTGTTATCTCTGTAAATTTTCTCTTTGTTTTCTTTAAATTTTCTTCATTTTCTGAATTATTCAAAATGGTTAAATTGAATATCATTCAACCTAAGGGAAAGAAAGGATCGTCTTCTTGTAAAATTGTTGATGAATCAGGTAATTTTTTAACCCTAATTTTATCTTTTGAAGAATTTTGACATTATTGTCGTTTTTGCGATTGTTGATTATATGTATTTTGCTCAATTTTGACATTTATCGGCATATTTTGTGAGTGTTTCGTATTATTTGGAAGTGTTACTTGTTTAATTTGTTGTTTTATTTATTTATTGCTATTTTAAAGGTTATGTGTATGTTTGTTAGGGTTATTGTTGTTATTTTTGGCAATTGTTAGGTTTAGATTTGGTTTTGTTGTTGTAGTGCTTAATTTTGTTCTTCGTTTTATTTGTTGCTATGAATTGTTTATTATATGTATTTTGCTTAATTTTGACATTATCGACATATTTTGCGAGTGTTTCGTTCTAAGTTTTAATTGTTTTGAAGTGTTACTTGTTTAAGTTGTTGTATTTATTTTTTGTTTTTTTCAAAGGTTACGTGTATGTTTGTTAGGGTTATTGTTGTTATTTTGGCGATTGTTAGGTTTAGACTTGGTTTTGTTGTTGCAAATGCTTAATTTTGTTTTTTGTTTTGTTTGGTGCTATGATTAGTTAATTGAAGTCTCTATTTGTTTTAGGGCTACTTGTATTGTGTTACTAGTTTGGTCAAAGGTTGCTAGTAAGGTGTTACTGATTTTGGTCAGGGGTTACTTGTTTGGTGTTACTGGTTTGGTATGGGCCTAAAAGCAACCTTTGAATAAGTAACTCATACAAGTAACCCTTGAATAAGTAACTCATACAAGTAAACCCTGAAGTAACCAATACAAGTAACCCCTGAATAAGTAACTCATACAAGTAACCCTTGATGAATAAGTAATTCATAGAAGTAACTCTTGAATAAGTAACTCATACAGGTAACCCTTGATAGCCCATACAGGTAACCCTTGATAACCTATACATGTAACCCCTAAATAACAAATTTATACAAGTAACCCCTGAAAAAAAAAAATACAAGTAACTCCTGAAAAATACAAGTAACCCTTGAATAAGTAATATGTACAAATAACCCCTAAAAAAATACAAGTAACCCCTGAAAAATACAAATACAAGTAACTCTTAAAAAATACAAGTAACCCTGCCAAAACCAGTAACATCCTTGAAAACGCTTATTTTTGTTTTTTGTTTTGTTTGGTGCTATGATTAGTTAATTGAAGTCTCTATTTGTTTTAGGGCTACTTTTTATTGTTATTTATTTGTATTTTATTTTTACTATTCTAGTTTTAAGTTTTATGTGTATGTATATCATACTTAATTTTTTTGAGTTTAGTGTGTCTGATGATGTGTTAATTGAGTTCTTTACTTGTTACTTTTATTTTATCACAGTTATTGTTATTTTGTTAAGGGCTTGATTGATTGCATATGTTTAGTTGTTTGTTGTTTCTTGGAAGCATTTACGAAGGGTTACTGATGTTTTTTTTTTAATTTTGTTGATTCAACAGAGAAATTGAATGTTACACAGGAAGAGTCTAGTGAAAAAGTAATGGATAAATCAAATGTTATAGAGAATGAGCCTACTAAAGAAGTTGAAGCGGCTAGAGTAATTAAAAAAAAAGGGGTAGGTTTGTGCTTGATGAAGATGATTTTGAAGAAGAGAATGGTCTTGCTAAGGATTTGAATTCCTCTAAGGATGCTGATGAAACTAAGGATATGAATACAGTTGATCTGAATGCTAATTAATTATTCAAATGCTGATAATCTCAATACTGATAATTGTAGGAGTTTATAGGTACTATAAAGCGGAAAATCATGAATCGTATTCAATCAAGCACTTAATCCCAAGATCGCATGCATAACACACAAGACATGTTTTGGGGGTTTGTTGTCCCTTGGGAGAGTTACAACACTAAGACTAGATCCAGCAAGGAGCGCCTGTACCTGCAAAATAAACGGACCGCCGGATGGTCGGTGGTCCGCCTCCGAAGATTAAGTTAGTATGTGTCTGGAGTGTGCGGAAAAGAGGTTATCTGCTTGGATTCCAAGCTCAGGTGTACTGTTTCTTGAGAGTGACAGTTCAGACAATGATTGGTATTCAATCAAGGTTATGTCATAAAAGTTGTCCAAAAGATCAGATCCCCATAAATGAGGGGAATGTTCCCTATTTATAGGGTCCTAGGAATGTGTGCTCTTTCTAGGGTTTCGTGCCCTACGAAAGGGAACACCGTTTTTTGCAGGGGCCCCTTGGGATTTGGGCCTTGAAAGCAGCCATTCCCAAGGGGCTAAACCTCCTGCCACGTGTCACCATCTAGAAGGTCCAAGGTGGCGCCCCTTCCAGTGACACGTGGCTGGCTCGGATTAGGCCAGTTGGTAGGGTAAAAATACCCAAATCATTTTCCCCTCACAGGGGACACGCGCTTGCCACGTGTCGCCTGTGACAGGTGTCAGAATCCGGCTGGCTGGATTTCAAATTTACTATGGAGGGAAAAATTAGGGTTTTACCTCCTCTATAAATAGAAAGGTTTGACCCCCCATTGGATTCACACCTTTGCGAATCTTTGGAGAATCCCTGGACTTCTGACTTTCAAAGACTCTCAAAGACTTAACTTTTCAAGCATCCGACACTCGGCTTTCTGTCCGTCTGTTCCAGCAAACCAAGCGTCTCCTAGTACCTTCTTCTAAGGTAACCGCCTGCTCTTTTCTCTTACTTTACATTTTTCCTTTGTTTTTTTTAAAAAATAGTTTCCCAAACGCACGTGGTACGGCATAGGATAGTGATCAGCCGGTCACCGAGGACGGCTGAATCTAGAATTAGCGGTGCCGACTGCTTGGTCAGAGATCCTGCTTTGTGAACTTCCCCGAATCCGATCGTTTCTGTGTCTGTGCAGGACACTATGGCCAGAACGAAGAAAACAACAAGGGTTTATAATTCGGATGGCACTTATTACCATTCGGAGGGGTTGACTATTTATTCTTGTGGCTCCATTAGGGTGCCTGTCAATGAAGTCTTTGAAAACCCCCCCAACCCTTCATCTTACCCTCCCCCAACTCCAACTTATCACTCTTCCCCTTCTTCAAGCGGCACCCCCAGTGATACCATACTGTGGGAAGCCGACAACCAATACAGACCCGAGCGCAGCCTTTAGAACGGGCGTCGGAAGAGAGATTGGGGGAGGACCCTGCTGGCACCAGTCGGCATTCCCCCAGCTCTGATGAGAGTTCAGATGACGATTCGGCCTCGTCATCTTCTAAGAATGCCTCCATTACTTTAGAGGAGGCTAGAACAAAGATAAGCACTGCAAGGGAGTCCTTGTCAGTAGAGAAGGGAGAAGGTTGGGCCAAGCCAAGTGCTTCTCGGCGCCTGGAACGTGCTCCCTTCTATCATCATGTTCCGCTAAGCAAGCGGACCTCTATGACATCCGGCCTTGCCATTTTAGGCGCAAGACCGTCATAGGCCATGGCTTTTCCTTGTCTGTGCCAAACAAGGATGATACCATAACCTAGCCCAGCTTGGGCAGCTATAAGGACCAAGCATTCGGCTGCTATGAGGCGGTCCTCCAAGCTGGCCTACGCCTCCCTCTCCATCCGTCCGTGGATAGAATATTGGACGGATACCAACTAGGTATCTGGAAACTTGTCCTGAATTCCTGGATTAATATCATCGGGTATGTCGCCGCATGTGAAATGCTGGAGGTGGAGCCTATCTTTGAGGCATTCGCCCACATGCACTACCTCAGCCGAGCGCCGACTAAAAGCGGCGAAGGCTGGTACACCTTGTCCACCTGCAAGGGGTACATGATGGCAGTCGGCAAGGAAAACAAGTGGAAGGACTGGAGAACAAAGTTTTACATAGTCCATTCTTCTGATAGCCGACTGAATCAGAAATACAATAGGTGGAACAAGGATCCACCCCTCTTGGCTGGCAAAAGTGCTCTGCCGCCTCTTCCTATGCGAGCCCAGGAGGAAATCTTTGATAGGGGGTTGTTCAAGGTGTCCGTCCAGACAAATGAGCAGGGAGAGAAAGAGGTCATCCCTCAGAGATACATCCCCTTATACAAATGGTTAGAGGATGGGGTGTTCTTGGCCGCTTGTGGGCTAAGTTCCGAGATGCCGAGAGGTAGTCGGCCGTATGATATTTATGCAACTTTAAATTGCTTTTCGATACTTGTTTGCAGATTCTAACTCTTGCTTTTTTGCAGACAAAGCTATAGAAAAAGTCTCGGCATTAAGGAAGCCGACTGCCGTCTCTGCGGCAAAATACCGCTCGAACGTCCTTAATCGGACGAATGACGAGCAGAAAACAGGCGGGACACCCAAGGTAGTTGTTTTTCATACTTGGTATTTTTTAGCAAGGTCAATTTTGCCCGCATGTTTTCTGACACCTTTTCTTTTTGCTGATGCAGGGTGGCTCCACCAGACCTTCTCCCTCTAAGCAATCCCAACCCAAAATCCAAAAGATTGGGGCGGGTGATGTGAGCGCATCCGGCAAGTCCCAAAAGCACATTGCTCACAAACCTAAGAAAACAGGAGACGACTCTTGATCGCGGATAGATAGGTCGTTATGCTACCACCCTAACCAAATTAATCATTTATAATACCTAAACCTACACTAAACTAGTTAGTGGCAAGTAAAGGGTCGAACCACTAGGGAAGCATGCTAATTCAACACTAAATATCACTAATGCAAGAGTGAAAAGGGGATTGTTTTTGTTGGTTTTGTTGAGTAGAACACTAAAACTACAAGTAAGCAAGAAAATGATGATTAAAATCAATAGAAAATGACGCTAGGGATACGGGGGTGTCCAATATGATTAGAAAGAGGAGAATAATGGTGATTATCATGAAACATATGCCAAAGAACACAAGGTTCTACCTAAACAATTCATTCTCATGCAATAGTCTAGGCAAATCAATGAAAGAGGTCTACACTAATAAGGATCATTCTCATGCATCCTATTAGTTACAATCAAATCAAGAGAATAAAGAAGCACAATCCATAAAAACTCCAGTTTAATAACTCATTCTCATGCAATCATTAAAATAGAGGTGATCCTAATCTAGTTCAAATCACTTTCATGCATTTAAACTAGAAAACATCAAATAGAGTGCAACAATAATCCCAAGCTAATAAAAATCATGTCTTTCATCAATTTATGGCATAAGTTCAATCCAACCATCATCATTCATCCAATATCAAATCATATCTTCCACCCCCTTCCCCTAGCTAAAAGCTTAGCCTAGAGAAGGGAGATTAAACATAATATCAAAACTAGAAAATAAACACAAGAAACTCAAAACAAAACATGATTGAAATATATGAAATCAATAATAACTAGATAAACTAATAAGATTGACAAAAATAAGTAACAATAAAACAAATAAATAATATTAAAGGAAAGGAGATTACTAAAGAAAGGATTAAAGAAAGATGAAAACTTGGATACTTGCTTGACTGATGGAAGATTAAAGCTTGAGCAAAGTTGAATACAATAAAGGAAGCTTGAATAACAATCTATTTTCTCTCTCTAGATTAGGTTAATGTTCTATGGAATTAGTACTAAGTGTTTTCTATTACAAAGAGTCCCGTCTATATATATGTGGCTCCCCCCAAAAGAAAGAGACTTGGACAACAAGGCGCAAATAAATCATAAACCCAGCCGTGCGCGCCCGCACACGACATATGCGCGCCCGCGCAGTAGGTGTGTGCGCCCTCTCAGCGTAGTGTGCGGCCGCAACTTTGAGGATACGGGGAAAATAAGCGCGCCCGCAAAGTAGGCCTGCGCGCCCGCGCATCAGGTGTGTGCGCCTGCACAGAAGACGCACAACAAGTCGCGCAAACTCTCTGGTTAGGCTCTGTTTCTTCAGTCTGGCTGTGCGGGTTCTGACAGGGCTGCGCGCCCGCACAGCCTAACATGCGCGCCCGCACAGAAGCCGCACAGCACCCCGCGCACAACAGTTAGCTTGGCTTCTTGATAACCTCTTTCTTTCGGCACATAATACCTACAAAACCAAAGCATGGAAATCAAAATAAAAACAAAGCGAGAAGACTAAGAGAAGGGAAGATAAGGGAGAAAAGAAAAGAGGAAGCAAAACTAAGTAAAAATGCTTAGAAAAAGGGCCAAACAAGTGCAAATGAGGGGAGAATCCTTAGAGAAAAAGGATAAAAGAGTGGCATAAATGCCACTCATCAAAATCCCCCACACTTGCCTCTTGCTTGTCCTCAAGCAAGGAAAACCGGAACAAAAAGACAAACACAACAAACATAACATGACAAGGTTTTCGCAAAACCAATCAAACCTCAAGGTAATGGAATGCTCAATTTGGACTCATTTGCAAATAAATGCACCAAAGAATACTTATCTTTCTCAATTCAAAGAGGAAAAACACGTTCCAATATGCTCAAGGTTAAAAAAGACAAACCTAAGCTAAGCGTAGAGAACTAATGATTTCATTCTCCGCTCTAGCCTCAACCAAGACGGTCCGCGTTCTCTCCACTAGCTTCAATTCATCCCCTAGCTAGCTCCTCATGGTTCCTCGAGGGAACCGGAAAAAGAAAATTTTATGTGGAGTCATAAGGTCATCCCGACATCTCAACTATGCATACTCTCTCCATAGGGTTGAAATCTATCTCCCTCCACCGTTCTTTGACCACACCCCTCTAGAATCCAAGGTCTTAAGTAGGGTTGTAATGTCATGGCTAGGGGATATGGTTGGGATACAATTTGAAAATTTTGGTGGCAATTCCCAAGTGAAGCGTAAGAGTGGCCATCTCTCAAGAACATCCTAAGAATTGAACCTATTCTTTAAACTTACAACCTTTCAAAACAAACCACACCACATTACTTCAATCTTTTTCATTTTTTTTGTTTTTTTTTTTGCTTGGTTTTCATGAGTTTCAACTTTCTTGCCAAGCCTTTTTGCATACTCTTTTCATGAATAGCCTTTCAAAACCTTATTTGAATCAAATTACACAACTTTCTTGCTCAATTTCAACATTATCAAACTCGAACCTCACAAGCCAATGCTTCACTAACTACAAGGGTTGGTGGAACATAGGCCGATAGGTTTGTAATATGGCTACAAGGGTTGGTAGAACCAAATTTGTAACAAAACACAAAGAAAACAAAGAAAAATGAGAAGAAATGCCCTCTTCCTCCTCTAGAGTTTTATGGTCACGATCTTGGGAGCTAGACGCCAACACAAAGATTAAGACATGCATAGTTAAGGATCCTAAGTGCCGCTCACAAGAATGATGAAGGCTAGAACAAATGACGCTCACACGGGATAAGAAACATAGCAAATACTAACCAAGGGAATCCTATCCACCATAGAGAGCAACACCATCTTACCACTTTCCCGTGAACTAGGGGTTCAAACGTCCTCAAAAGTTCTAAACCGGGCTACCTTAGCTTACAATGTGTCTAACTCAACCCAAAGCATTCTCAAACCGTGCAAACCCTCAACAACTAGGAAGATAAGCATTCAAAGACACATCGAGGCAAACCAATCCAAAAGAGTGAGCAAATTACACATAAAAAATCATTTCAAATTGTCATAATTATGCTTGTAACACAAAAAAGGGGAAAACAAAACAAAAGAAAGATGAAGAAATAAAAAAGGTGCTCCAGGTTCACATCCGAGGCATATAATTCAATCGTCATACAAGTGATCGTTCGATAACAACATCAACGATCCCAGGTTCCATAGAACCAAAAGCAAACATCCTCGAACCATTCAACTTCTTCCTAACCTAAACCTAAGCTAAACACCCAAGGAAAAAGAAAATAAAAGAGAGGAAAGGTCTCACCAAATGCCGCTTGCAATGAAGACAAGATAAATTATGCAATCTCACCAAGTGGGGCTCGATTTGCCCTTAGACTTCCTTCGTTTCCGCTTTCAAGCTTCAAAAGTGAGCCAAAGTGAAAGAAACGACTGGGATGAAACAAAAATAAAATAAAAAAGTTAAAAATCAAAGAAAGAAACTAAGAATTTAAACAAAATGAAGAAATAGAAATAAAATAAAATAAACTAAAAGAAATTTGGATTAAGGGAAGTTTGAACTATCGGGAGTTTGGATTTTTCCTCATGGGAGCGCCATCACCTACACAAACACTTGAAAATTCATTAGCAAAAACTTATCAAAATCACCCAGGGACATAATCATCACAATCAAGCAAATAAATCAACATCAAAACATGATAAAGCCAACCGAACCATGAGAGCTCTACCACCTACAATGAAATCCCCCCCACACTAGCATGATGACGAGCCTTCCCCCACACTATAAAAAAAATCCCTTTGCCTCTTACACACCCCCCCACACTAAAACAATGCACCGTCCGCGGTGCGCCAAATTAAAACATTGGGAGGGGGCAAAGGGGAGAAATAAAGAACAAGGGGGGCTAGTGGCCACTAGGGTCAGCTTCGTCATCATCTCCATCATCCTCGGTGTCGTAAGAGAAACTGTCCGGAGGGATGCTGTGTGGGTCCCAACCACCGGAGTAACTCGGAGGCCAACCATACTGACCTCGGAAGAGGTCTTGTTGCCATTGATGCAACGGGTCGAAAGGGGTGGGAAGCTGAAGAGGGGAAGGGTGGGTAGGGTCGACATATGGATAGTTGGGGTCACCCCGAAAATCGCTCCCCCCGGGGGCAAGATAATCGTACCCGGTTTCCGTCGGGTAGTCTACCCGGGAAACACCGTGGGAGGAGGGCCCTTGCCAATAGGGCCAAGTAGGTTGTGATCCCTGCCACCCAGGGACTGGGCCTTGTTGGGGTGGCCAATAGGGGTAGTTTACCGGGGGGTGACCTCACCCCTATCCACGGCCGCACCATAAAGAGCTTGGGTTTGCATAAACATACCCTGTTGGTTCTCCATTATGCTTTGCATGCCAAGTTGCATGCTCATCATTTGTTGTTCAAGGCTACTCGCCTTGATGATGTTGCTGTTGTTGATGATGTTGTTGTTGTTGTTGTTGTTGTTGCTGCTGCTGCTGTTGCTATTGTTGTTGTTGCTGTTGCTGTTGTTGCTATTGTGGGCCGACTTTCATATTCCTTACGCCACCCAGAGCAGTGGGTAGCACACCATTATCTCGCGGAATCTTCCATACATTCCTTGCGTTCTGCTCCAGGGATGTACGACTGGGGTATGGCAAGATACAATGGTGCTCTCGGTCAACCATCCAGGCATGAAAATTGTTGGCATCTGAAGTTCCTTGGAGGAACCCCGACCTTCTCATCTGTTGTATGTCGATGAATAGATCTTTGTCGGCCCCAACTTGAGTGCACGAGGGGAAGAAGCGTTCATAGTTGAGCTTCTTGGCAATCCTTGTAATCATCCCACCGAGGGCAATTTCTCCTATCTTGTGGCCCGACTTGATTGCCTCGCAGCACACGACGAACCAGTACCCCATGTTGAGCCGCCCTTTCAATTCCTCCCTAGTGGCAACCCACAAAGTAAATAGCTCCTCATGCGAGAGCTTGCTCAAGTCCTGCTTTCTAAACACCGCAAACCATAGAATGCGATGTAGAATACGGAGCACAGGGTGGATAATGTGGTTGGCCACCGAATACCTGGTGTTGAACTCTTCAAAGTCAGTAATCGTTTGCCACCGTCTAAATGCATCGTACTCAGGGAACAGGCTCAGTGAAGGGGCTAGGAGGTCCGCCTCGGGGTTCAAATCCAACAATACATTAAGATCACTAAAAGTCATAGTGTGCTGGTTGTTAAACTGTTGGAAGGAAATTTGGAAGTCGTTCCCAAGAGGCTCCTTTTCAAAAGAGGCCAAGAATTCGAAGGTGGGCTCCTTATAAGTTCGGAATTGATGTTTTATGAACTCACTCATCCCCAATTTGTCAAGGAGCGACCTTATATCGTCGTCAATCCCCAAAGCTCTCATGGAGCGTTGATCATAGTGTCAGGAGGGATTTAACTTTCGTCCGTGAAGGTCGTTGAAGAACGTACACTACGTGAAAAAATGAATTTGGCACCGGTTCAAACCCGGCCTAAGGCACCGGTTTGAACCGGTGCCAATGTGGGGGGTGCCAAAAAGGGAATTAAAAAGGCACCAGTTCAAACCGGTGCCAAAAATTGAAATTGGCACCAGTTAACCGGTGCCAAAAAGGCCCACTAAAAATTATTTCAAAGTTTTTGGCACCGGTTAGCCGGTGCCAAAAAACCCCCAAAAATCATTTTTTTTTGTCTTTTTTTGCTTAAAAATTAAATAAACTAAATTAAATAAAAACACAAAATATAAATCAAACATCACAATCAATATAAACGATTCTGTTTAATATATATATAATCAATAAAATTTTACAGCATAGATCAATAAAAAAAATTACAACATATAAATAAAAAAAAATTACAACATATAAATAAAAAAAAAAACTACAATATAAATAAAAAAAAAATATTACAACATCACAATCTAAAAATCCCCATATTCTTGATTCTTGATTCTTCGATTATGTATACCTGCGCCAATTAAAACATCAAAAATAAATTGATTAAAATGAATAAGCTGCGAAAAAAATAAAAAAAAACCCAGAAAATAAAAAAAAAATCGAATTAAAATCGATTAAAATAAAAACAAAATCGAAAAAACCCAGAAATCAAAAAATCAAAACAAAATCGAAAAAATAAAAACAAAATCCCAGAAAAAAATGAAAAAAACCCAGAAAACATAAAAATAAAAACAAAATCGAACAATTAAAAAACCCAGAAATCAATTAAAATAAAAACAAAAACAAAAAAAATTGAAATCGAAAAAACCCAGAAAAAATCGAAAATCAAAATCGAAAAACAAAAATCAAAAATCAAAATAAGACAACGAAAGTAAAAATCGAAACACCAAAATCAAAATCGAAAAAAAAGAAAAACAAAAATCAAAATAAAAAACAAAAATCAAAAATCAAAATCATACAACAAAAGTAAAAATCGAAACACAAAAATCAAAATCGATAAAAAAGAAAAACAAAAATCAAAATCGAAAAACAAAAATAAAAAATTGAAAAACCCAGAAATCGAAAAAATAAAAACAAAAACGAACAAATAAAAAACCCAGAAATCAATTAAAATAAAACAAAAACGAACAAAAATTGAAATTGAAAAAACCCAGAAAAAATCGAAAATCAAAATCGAAAAACAAAAATCAAAATCAGACAACAAAAATCAAAATCAAAATCAGAAAAACAAAAATAAAAACCGAAAAAAAAATCTAAATCGAAAAACACAAACCCAGAAATTGAAATCAAACTCGAAAAAAAAAAACCCATATGTTTCATGTTGGTGGTCTTCAAATGAAAGAAAGAAAGGAGAAGGAGATAGAAAGAGAAATAGTAGAAGAGGCACTAGTAGAAAAATTGCATTTGGCAGCGGTTCAAACCCGGTCTAAGGCACCGGTTTGAACCGCTGCCTATGTGAGGGGTGCCAAAAACATGGTTTTTGGCACCGGTTCAAAACCGGTGCCATAGGGTGTAATAGGCACCGTTTAACCGGTGCCATAGGGTAGAAGAGGCACCGGTTAACCGGTGCCTAAAACTGCTCTCCCGCCATTTTTTTTTTGGTGGTGGATAGTTTAGGCACCGGTTGCTGCCTAACCGGTGCCTATGATGTAATTTTTTTTTTTCATTTTTTTTTTTCCATCGTGCAATAATATTTTAAAAAAAAAACCTGCAATAATAATAACCTGTAATTCCAGCAATTATATTAAATATAATAATTAATAATTTTATTATTATAATAACTAATAATAATATTATTAATTATTATATACAAAAATAATATTAGAAACAAGAATTCAATTATATATATAGATATAAATATTCCCAAACGCAATACAAAAAAAAAAAAAAAAGTTGCTTACATATACAAATAATAGTAAGTACACATATATAATGAATAATAAGTTATATAGTTTAAAACTTAACATAAATAATATACAATTACAATGCCATTTACATGTTGAAGGTGATAAAAGACGCCAACATGTCACGAACTTCATTAAGCTCCTTGATTGTCAACGGACCATCCTTTTGGACCTTGCAAAACTTGAAATACAAAAACATTATTTTAAAAATAATTAATTAGGCAAACAATATGTATTTTATCAAATATTACCTATATGACTTCTATATAGCCCATTTACTACATTACTTATCAAATGAACTATTATTTCTTTCTCATAACATGTCAATATTGGATAGTTGTATGTGTGTAAGCCCTAAAATTGTATAGGAGAGCATTTTGTTAAGGTTTATGACGCTTTTTACCCAAAATGGCCCGAATATGGCCTATATGACCTTACTTTGCCCATTTCCTAAATTTCTTATTAAATGAACTTTATTTATCTCATAACATGTCAATATTATCTAGTTATAGGTGTATAAGGAAAGAAATCACATCAAAAGAGCATATTAACACAAAATGGCCCTAATATGGCCCCATATGACTTCTATTAAGCCCATTTTCTACCTTTCTTGTGAAATAGCCTTTTTGTTTCTCATAACATGTCATTGTTGGATAATATTAGGTGTCTAAGGCTATAAATCACATCAATATAGCATTTCAAGAAGTTTAACAACGCATTTTACTCAACATGGCCCAAATAGGGCTTATATGACTTCTATGTAGCCCATTTTCTACATTACTTATCAAATGAACTATTTCTTTCTCATAACATGTCAATGTTGGGTAGTTGTATGTGTGTAAGCCCTAAAATTGTATAGGAGAGCATTTTGTTAAGGTTTATGACGCTTTTTACCCAAAATGGCCCGAATGTGGCCTATATGACCTTACTTTGCCCATTTCCTACATTTCTTATTAAATGAACTTTATTTATCTCATAACATGTCAATATTATCTAGTTATAGGTGTATAAGGAAAGAAATCACATCAAAAGAGCATATTAACACAAAATGGCCCTAATATGGCCCATATGACTTCTATTCAGCCCATTTTCTACCTTTCTTGTGAAATAGCCTTTTTGTTTCTCATAACATGTCATTGTTGGATAATATTAGGTGTCTAAGGCTAGAAATAACATCAATATAGCATTTCAAGAAGTTTAACAACGCATTTTACTCAACATGGCCCAAATAGGGCTTATATGACTTCTATGTAGCCCATTTTCTACATTACTTATCAAATGAACTGTTTCTTTCTCATAACATGTCAATGTTGGGTAGTTGTATGTGTTTAATCCCTAAAATTGTATAGGAGAGTATTTTATTAAGGTTTATGACGCTTTTTACTCAAAATGACCCGAATATGGCCTATATGACCTTACTTTGCCCATTTCCTGCATTTCTTATTAAATGAACTTTATTTATCTCATAACATGTCAATATTATCTAGTTATATGTGTATAAGGAAAGAAATCACATCAAAAGAGCATATTAACACAAAATGGCCCTAACATGGCCCATATGACTTCTATTCAGCCCATTTTCTACCTTTCTTGTGAAATAGCTTTTTTGTTTCTCATAACATGCCATTGTTGGGTAATATTAGGTGTCTAAGGCGTGAAATCAACTCAATATAGCATTTCAAGAAGTTTTAGGACTTACCTCATCAAGCTGTTGAGTGTCCGTACAATGAGTCACAATGTCAAGCATGAATCTCATCACATACAAAGCACAATCAAGTCCATTCTCTTGTTGTGCGCACTAGCATATGACAAACAAATCACATCAGTGAAACATGCAAAGGAAATGAGCAAATATTTACTACCATAGATTTTCAAGATAATCACAATATCATGTAAATTACCAACGGTGTCTTCCATGTTGGACCCTTTGGAGCACGACAATGTAGCTTCTTCATAACACTGTAGTATAAAGAAGTACATTCAAATTTGATTAGTCGTATGATTACTAAATTAGTTATTATTAGCAATAATCATCACTATAGGTTGCTATATATATTTACTTTTGCAATATAGACTTCACGAGCCACTTCTCCGATGATCGAGCTGAATCAAGGTGATAAATTGTGTTGGTGGAATTACAAATCACCATGAGGCTCCAATGCTCCCTACATAAGTTCACAATAGACAAGGTAATTAATATTTAGGAGTCGACATATAATGAGGCAAAATCGATTGAATTTGACATGGTTAGACTTACTCTCTATAACATGGGGCGAATATGAACTTGTCTCCCGCACGCGCTGATTCCCTTATACTCTGTTCAACATAGTACAACACGTCATAGGGGTTGCCTATGATTTTAGTAGTGGATAACTGCTCGGGGCATAACCACCCAACTTTACAAGGAGAATCAGTGTCAGTTAAGTGCTCCTGTAGTGCTCTGCGTGCATGAACATTGAATAATTTATCAGATGTAGGATAATCACCATCAATTTGAATAACTTGAAAAAAGTATAGAATTGTGGGCATTGAAGTACCTCATGAATGTTTGAATGAGGGAAATGTTAAGCTTTGCACCACGTAGAAATTCCTTCACATCTTCTTTGCTGATCCATGCAATTGCATCCTCATCATAGTGGAACATTTCCTTAGGAAGTGCAACTTCCATGGGATCGACCAAATGACAAGCACGGTTGTGAAGAAAGGTCATGTCAGTAGAAAGCGATTGAAGAACAATGTCTTCAACAAGTGGAGTAGGTGGCATGGGTGAACCTTTCGAAGAGTGCAACTTCGATGCTTGTTCACTCTTGGACTGTTGTTCACTTAGCTTCTTCTTAGGTTGATCAATTCTTTTAGGCTTCTCCACCCTCTTTCTCTTTGAAGTTTTGCTTCCATTGGAAATCTGAAATAGTTTGAGAAATAATAAGTTTCAACTCACAATCACTTATAAATATGTAATTATGATATGGTTTGAGAATGTATAAGTTTAGTAGTTGAGAAATGAAGAAAATAGCCAAGTGAGTAGACATTTCGGCTCAAAATGGCTTTATTTTGATGAATTGGACCCAAAAACTTAGAACTTGGCGAATTTTATGTAATTTCAAATGACAAACACTTATAAATATGTGATTATGAGTTGTTTTGAGATGCAAGGAGTTTATAAGTTGAGAAATGAAGAAAATAGTCAAGTGAGTAGCCATTTCGGCTCAAAATGGCTTTATTTTGATGAATTGGACCCAAAATCTTAGAACTTGGCGATTTTTATGTAATTTCAAATGACAAACACTTATAAATATGTGATTATGAGTTGTTTTGAGATGCAAGGAGTTTATAAGTTGAGAAATGAAGAAAATAGCCAAGTGAGTAGCCATTTCGGCTCAAAATGGCTTTATTTTGATGAATTGGACCCAAAAACTTAGAACTTGGCGATTTTTATGTAATTTCAAATGACAAACACTTATAAATATGTGATTATGAGTTTTTTTGAGATGCAAGGAGTTTATAAGTTGATAAATGAAGAAAATAGCCAAGTGAGTAGCCATTTCGGCTAAAAATGGCTTTATTTTGATGAATTGGACCCAAAAACTTAGAACTTGGCGATTTTTATGTAATTTCAAATGAAAAACACTTATAAATATGTGATTATGAGTTGTTTTGAGATGCAAGGAGTTTATAAGTTGAGAAATGAAGAAAATAGCCAAGTGAGTAGCCATTTCGGCTCAAAATGGCTTTATTTTGATGAATTGGACCCAAAAACTTTGAACTTGGCGATTTTTATGTAATTTCAAATGACAAACACTTATAAATATGTGATTATGAGTTGTTTTGAGATGCAAGGAGTTTATAAGTTGAGAAATGAAGAAAATAGGCAAGTAAGTAGCCATTTCGGCTAAAAATGGCTTTATTTTGATGAATTGGACCCAAAAACTTAGAACTTGGCGATTTTTATGTAATTTCAAATGACAAACACTTATAAATATGTGATTATAAGTTGTTTTGAGATGCAAGGAGTTTATAAGTTGAGAAATGAAGAAAATAGTCAAGTGAGTAGCCATTTCGGCTCAAAATGGCTTTATTTTGATGAATTGGACCCAAAAACTTAGAACTTGGCGAATTTTAAGTAATTTCAAATGACAAACACTTATAAATATGTGATTATGAGTTGTTTTGAGATGCAAGGAGTTTATAAGTTGAGAGATGAAGAAAATAGCCAAGTGAGTAGCCATTTCGGCTCAAAATGACTTTCTTTTGATGAATTGGACCCAAAAACTTAGAACTTGGCGATTTTTATGTAATTTCAAATGACAAACACTTATAAATATGTGATTATGAGTTTTTTTTAGATGCAAGGAGTTTATAAGTTGAGAAATGAAGAAAATAGGCAAGTAAGTAGCCATTTCGGCTCAAAATGGCTTTATTTTGATGAAATGATGAAAACTGCTTAAATATTTTTTTTTTAAAAATGCAACGGCAGCCGCAACGGGACACTTGAGGGAGCCGCCCCCGCTGCCGGAACAGCGAAGGCAGCCCGTGCCGAGGCCACAGCAGCCCCGACAGGTGGCTGCCAAGGCTATAGCAGCCACGACAGAAGGCTGTAGCAGCCACGGCAGGTGGCTGCCAGTCTGCTGCAGCCTGCCTGGGCTGCTGCTGCCTCGACAGGCGGCTGCCATGGATGTAGCAGCACAGGCAGCACCTGCCGAGGCTGCAGCAGCCATGGCAGCCGCCTGTCGAGGCTGCAGCAGCCCAGGCAGGCTGCTGCCGAGGCTGCAGCAGTCTGGCAGCCACCTGCCGTGGCTGCTACAGCCTTCTGCCTTGGCAGCCACCTGTCGGGGCTGCTGTGGCCTCGGCGCGGGCTGTCTTTTCTATTCCGGCAGTGGGGGCGGCTCCCTCGGGTGTCCCGGTGCGGCGGAAGTTGCTTATTTTAAAAAAAAAAAAAAATTTGAACTTGGCGATTTTTATGTAATTTCAAATGACAAACACTTATAAATATGTGATTATGAGTTGTTTTGAGATGCAAGGAGTTTATAAGTCGAGAAATGAAGAAAATAGGCAAGTAAGTAGCCATTTCGGCTCGAATTGGGTTTATTTTGATGAAATGCGCCAAAAACATTAGAAGTTTGCTTCTTTTATGCAATTTCATGTCACAATCACTTATACATATGTAATTATGATATGGTTTGAGAATGTATAAGTTTATTAGTTGAGAAATGAAGAAAATAGGCAAGTGAGTAGCCATTTCGGCTCAAAGTGGCTTTAGTTTGATGAATTGGACCCAAAACCTTAGAACTTAGCGATTTTAATGTAATTTCAAATGACAAACACTTATAAATATGTGACTATGAGTTGTTTTGAGATGCAAGGAGTTTATAAGTTGAGAAATGAAGAAAATAGGCAAGTAAGTAAATAATTTACCTCCTTATTAATCAGCTTCACCCATGCACGTGGCCAATCAACGAAGCTACCTACAGCTTGCCAAAGCGCTATTATCTCAACCTCCTCTATCGGTACGGGTAGTGGGATGTCTTCGAACCCCGCAACCACAGAATCGATCCCAACCGAGTAATGATGTGGCCCCGCCGTAGCACCCGTCGTCGGTTGGGCACTACCATACGCCACCAAACTCAACACGGTACTATTTGCATGCCCCGGGGCTAGAAGTGCACACTAGGTGTCTTCCTACACAAGTATATATATAAAAAGAAGATAGTTAAATAGGACTTTTACAATAGCATAGATATAACAAAATTCATTAAGGTAGAGGGTTACAAATCACCTGTAACTCTGGAAATTCATGCGGTGTTGGATTTTCAAGCTCCCTCGAGTTCGCATGTGTAGGAGTAGGAACCTGCAACAGTACATCAATCATTGCACCTCAAATCTCAATTAACTCGGTATTTTAAAACTTTTAATAACCCAATTGATTTTACCTCAGGTGGCACATCTTCACCACGTATCTCATCTCCTCCATGTCTATCACCTTCTCCTTGTCCTTTTGGTTCAGAACATGAGTCGACCGGGGTACGAGTGAGGAACGGAAAAGTCGGTAAGTTCATCAGCTTCGCCCAAGCATTCAATTCACCAACTAACTTGTTGCGTACTTGTTCCTTAATTGATGCCACCTTGGCATCCAACTCCCCCGGTGAGTTAACACTGGCTCGAGATCTACCCGATTTTGTGTATTCGGGACCCATCACCTTATTCCATCCAAGCAATGACCCTCCCGAACCTACTACTCGTCCTGGATGGTATGGCCTTCCCAAAGCCATGGTGAAAGGGTCATTCTCCACACTTGGTTCAAATTTGCCCTCCACCATCTCTTGAGTGTGCTCAAGCTATAGCATAAGGAAAAATGAGGTCAGTAAAACAGTTAATGGTTTGTACAGTGATTAGATGCAAAAGTGACTTAATTTCAACAATTCATAGGTAACTTACTAGCTTATCCGCCAGTTTTTTGGCTTCCGGACCCTTGATGAACCATTTTCCGGTTTTCTTATCAAACGAATGGAGAGAACAAAAGAAATCACCGGCACGACTCACCAATGTAGTGATCGTGGAACTAGAGGGTTCCTTCGATGCCACTAGAAGCGCTTTAGGGTATAAACCTGAAGCGGCCCACTCAGGTCTCTTTTCAGCAAAAGTCTTAGGACCCATACAATGGACGTATTCCTTCTTTTCTGCATTCGCTTGATTTTGCTCTCGAAGTTCCTACAAAACAAAAAATGTTAGTCTCATTAATACAAAAAGTGTCAAGCTATTATTCAATTGACATCAGATTTACACAAACTTACAATGGCTTTCTTTTGACTCTTCATTCTAACGAACTCTTCCCAATCATCTTTTGACACGGTCGACCATATTTGCCACGGGAGACGGTCATCCTCTTTGGCATTCTTCTTCTTTGTTTGCACCTTCTTCTTCTTGTGGATCCACCGATTAGTCAACTTGGTCTTAAAGCCTCTGAATCTTTCCCCTAATAAAGAGACAAACACCCTTTTCTTCTCGGGATCATTAGGAATAGAAAACTGCCTTTGCAAGCACAAATTAAAACCAATTATTAGTTTCTATTTAAAAACAATCATAAGGTTAAGGTATCTTAAATTGTCTAAATGTGCCAAAAACACACTTACCCTTGTATCATCCCAAAATGCTTGAATCAAACCCGGAGGTACTTGCCGCATTACAAGTGTAATGGGGATTTTCCGCGAACATAAGCCAACTTGATTAGCATATTGTCGACGCCATTTGGGCCCGGGTTGGCCTTTGTTGTCATAATCCAAGACCATGGGACCGTCCGGTTTCTTAAAGCTTCTCGTCGGACCCCTTCTTTTTCTTTCAGCCGGTGCCTTTTCCCCCCCTCCACCACCTGTGTTGTTTTCATCTTGTCCTTGGCCTTGACTTTCAGGAGTCGGGTTCTCACCAACAATCTCACGTGCTGTATTTACAATGGCCGGTGCACGTTCAGCTGACATTTCAAAATCGTCAAGCCTACGCTCGTACTCATCTTGAGCCTGATCCTCTGGCTCACCCAAGTCATCCTCCTTATTCACATCATAAGGAGCATCACTATCATCGGAGTCGTCATCCTCGTACTCGTCCTCATACTCATCATCGTCAATGTCCTCTACCAAAGGAGGATCATGATCGTCCGCCATGAGATATAAGCACCTGTCAAAGCAATCATAAAACAATATTAGTGTATAGTAAAATATATGCATGATAGTTATTATGGTTATGTAGAAGCTATTTTAGCCATTTTCACCTACTTATTATGGTCCTATAACCTTGTATATACATGATAATGAGTACAAAATGCCAATTTCAATCTACATATGGAAAATAGGTTGTTAGAATGAATAAATGTTAGTTCATACACAAAACAAAGGAGTTGGGTTAAGTAGAAGCTATTTATGCCAGTTTCACCTACTTATGGTCCTATAACCTTGTATATGCATGATAATGAGTACACTTAGGCAATTTCAAACTACAAATATATCATTTTCACCTACTTATGCTCCTATATACATGATAACTAAACTATATTTGCAATGAAACCATTACTAACTTTTAATCAAACTACCTCATTCTGAAATTCCTTCGTTGTGGTCTGATCGCATATAACCTGCTTCGTTGTCTATGTCATTTAGTACAACAGGTCTAGGAACAGTGAAAGGTGCTGAATCATCAAACGCATCATATTCTTCCTCATCCTCAACATCTCTAATGCCTAGGATTCTTCTTTTGCCAGCTAGCACTATAGACCATTTTGAATCCATTGGGTCAGTTACGTAGAACACTTGCTTAGCTTGAGATGCAAGGATAAATGGTTCTGCACTATCATTCAAGTGGCCAAGATCTACAAGAGTAAAGTCCTCATGTTTGACGTTACGCTTGATTTTATCAACCCACTTACACTTGAAAAGAGCAACCGTGAAGTCACAATAATCAAGCTCCCATATTTCTTGAATTCGACCATAATATGACAACTCTGCATCGACAGGTGATTTATCCTTAGAACTTGCAAACTCCCTTGACGATGCCACAAGAGTTACACCACTGTTTTGGGTGGAGGAAGATTTCAAATCACGAGCCTCGGTCCAAAAAGTGTACCCATTGATGTCATATCCCTCAAATGAACGGACATCATCCCTAGGACCGTACGCAAGCCACCGTACTGTATCGGTCACATTAGTATCATTAAATCCACTCATTACTCGTTCACAAAACCAATCAACAAATTTCTTATTATGCAACTGCATAAGTGCCCTTTCACCTTTGGATGGAAATTCGGCACGCAAACAAGCCATGTGCTCGTCTAAATATGGGTGCACATCTGAAACATGGTGCAACACATAAAGGTGTGCTTGTAAGAACTGATCTCGGTCTGGTGACATTCGTTTCGACCCAATTGTGCCATGACCATCAAGTCTACCTTCATGTCGAGAAGTAGGAAGACCAATAGGTTGAGCAAGGGCTATGTAGTCCGCCACAAAGTTACCTATCTCCTCACCCACTGTCCCTTGCATTATACTTCCTTCAGGGTGAGCTCAGTTTCGTACTTTATCTTGTAATGTCCCCATGTGTCTTTCAAAAGGGTAGCACCACCTCATGAACACTAGACCGCACAACTTAATCTCACGCACCAAATGAAGAACCAGATGAACCATTATGTCAAAAAATGAGGGTGGGAAATACATCTCAAATTTGCACAAAGTCACAACCACATCTGCTTGCAAAGCATCTAGTGTACAAGGATCAAGAACTTTGCTACAAATTGTATTGAAAAACGAACAAAGGCTTGTAATCGCTTCCCTCACGTGTTTCGGTAGAATACCACGGATTGCAATCGGTAGGAATACTTGCATCATAATGTGACAATCATGGGATTTCATACTTGTCAGCTTCAATTCTCCATTTAAGGTTACAAATCTTTTCATGTTAGATGAGTACCCTGATGGAACCTTAATGCCGTACAAACATGCACAAAACATACGTTTCTCTACCCTTGACAATGTATAGCAAGCCGGGGGTAAATAATTCTTTTCATCCTTCCCTTTACCCTTAACTTTCTTCTTTGACGCATCTTTGGCCTTTCCCTTTCCCTTGCTCTTCTCCTTCCCTTTTTTCGAAACACTTTCATCTTCTATTCTCGGCTCCTTCCCCTTTCTAACCTTTTCTTGAGGCCACAATTCTGGACAAATCCCCATCTCTTTCAAATCTAACCGTGCACCCTTTTCGTCCTTTGTTTTGCCTGGGATATTCATAAGCGTCCCCAAAAGAGCATCACACACATTCTTCTCTATATGCATCACATCAAGACAATGCCTAACGTCATGTTCTCTCCAGTACGGCAGCTTCCAAAAGATTGATTCTTTCTTAAACAGAGCAGCTGAGACCACAGTTTTTTCTGATTTTCCAAACACCGTTTGTATCCCTTTCACCCAAGCACTAATCTCAGCACCATTCAATGGTCTAGGCGCAGTATCCTCTTCCACGGTTCCATCGAAAGCCTTTTTCTGCCTACGGTACGGGTGATCACGCCTAAGGAACCTTCGAGTCTGTAGGTACACATCTTTGTGAGAATGAGTCAGGTATACGCTTGATGTGTCATCAATACATATGGGGCATGCTTTTTTCCCTTTGACCTTGTACCCACACAAGTTGCCATATGCAGGGAAGTCATTCATGGTCCACATAAGGGCTGCACGCAATGTGAACATCTCGTTCTGATGAGCATCGAAAACGAAAACCCCTTCGTCCCACATCTTTCTCAAGTCGTCAATAAGCGGCGCAAGGTAAAAATCTATGTCGTTTCTAGGTTGCTTAGGACCAGTTATTAGCAATGAAAGCATTAAATACTTACGTTTCATGCACAGCCAAGGAGGCAAATTATAAATCACTAAAAGTACCGGCTATGTGCTGTGTTGGGTACTAAGAGTGCCAAATGGATTCATCCCGTCCGTGCACAACCCAAGCCTTAAATTTCTGACTTCATTACCAAATTCCTCAAACTTCAAATCAATGTTCTTCCACTGTGGAGAGTCAGCTGGATGCTTCAGCATTCTGTTTTTCTTTCTTCCCTCTACATGCCACCTCAAGTTTTTAGCGTCTTTTGGTATTGAGAACAGACGCTTAAACCTTGGAATAATGGGAAGATACCACAACACCTTAGCAGGAGGTCCCTCCGTGCCAGGATTGCAACTCATGCGCTTGTACCGCGATCGCTTGCATCGTGGACACTCCTGCAGTTTTTCATACTCATTTCGATACAAAATACAGTCATTAGGACATGCATGTATCTTCTTATACTACAAACCAAAGGGACACATGAGCTTCTTTGCGTAATAATAAGACTTAGGAATTTCATTCCCATCAGGCAACATATCACTTAATGCGGTCAACAAAGAAGTAAAACTGATGTCCGTCCACCCATGCTTCGACTTAATGTTGAAAAGTGTTAGCACGGCCGATAGTTTGGAGTATTTTTTGCACCCGAGATACAAAGGCTTTTTGGAAGCCTCCGATAATAATTCAAACACTTCACCTTCAACACCTTGCAACATCTCATCCACTTGTTCATCCTCGACCTCATCCGCCTGATCTTCATCGGCTCCATCCTCACCATTATCAACAATATACTCATCATTCTCGTATTCCTCGTCCACATGAATCTTAGTGCTTCTAACACGCACATCATTCCGATCAAGATCCCCACTGTACTCTCCACTTTCTCCGTGCCAAATCCACACATGGTAAAATTGCCTAAACCCACGACATAATACATGATCTCTAATGATTTCAACACTATAGACCACATTCACACAATTACAATCAACACAAGGACAATAAAGGCCTTTGCCTCCCAGTGTGTGTTGATAAGCTAAAGCCCTCTCGCAAAACTCTTGAACCCCATTCCAAAATTCCAATGTATCGCGTCTACCATACATCCAACCACGATCCTTCTCCATTTAGTAAATTGTCTCTAAACATATATATAGCACCATATAATTATAATGTGTAAGTGCTACATATTTTATGTAAATCAAATTCAAGTACAAAACGTGAATATACCATTCATATAGTGAAAAAATGCATGTTTCCAAAGGGTCCTTATCACTCCAACCTAACCCATCCTTGAATGTCTACTCTCACTAGTGAATGTATGTCAACTTTCCAATTTTAAGGAAAATCCGGCAGCATTTCCCCCTAGTTCTCCAAGTACACGATGTAGATAATTAATTACCCACATATGTACCCAGAGAACATAGTGAGGAAATGGTAAGCCAAGATGTTCCTTAAAATCGAAAAGAAAACATACATTCACCACCTAAGTGAGAGTACACATTCAAGAACAGTCCCAACCGGGGACTATTCAAGACTTTCTCCTAATGAGAAAGCCTTGAACGGGTATCTAGGCATATGATGATGCAATTCAAGTATTCTATATATTGTTGTATTTATTTGCAATTAAACAATACACAAGTTGCAATTTCATGAATAAACTTTTATTAAATGGATGAATAGAAAGAAATATAGTTAAGTAAAGTTTAGTAGTCATACCAATATAGCAACTACCCACTTGAGCTCAATATGTAGTCCTCAAGCTAATTAAACTCTTGCTTCAATTCACATATGAATCTATATATTAAAAAAATAAAAAAACAAAAATTAGGTTAAATATTATGTATGTACTTCTCATAACATGTCAATTCACTAATTTATTTCTAAGCTAAAACACATCATTCATCGAACTAACAATTGCTAAACTATGTATTCACTACTTTAATTTGTTCAAAATTCATTTTTTTTTATTCAAAATTGCTAAACTAAAAAGGTTACTAATCTTTAATTTTAATTATTCAAAATTGCTAAACTAAAATGGTTACTAATCTCTAACCATTATACCAAACCAAAATTCAACTAATTAAGTAACAAGGCTAATATTCTCTACTTTATTCAAAATTACACATCAAAACAAATTAAATTAACCATTAAAACATACTAATATCCAACTAAATGAGTAACAAAGTTACTAATTTCTAATATTTTCACAATTTCCCAATTAAAAAAAAAACCAATTATTGAAACAAATTGAAGTAAAATTATATTCTAACCTAAAATTTAATTTGCCTAACAATTCTTCAACATGCAAAACAAATTAATATAAGTTCATAAATGGGAAATTATTGAGAATAAAAAAAAAATTATACCTAAAACACTCAAATTGAGATTGTAGCTAGTGGTCAGTGGTGCGGTGGTCAGTGGTGCGGTGGTGCGGCGGCAACCTTCAGCAGGGCGGTGGTGCGGCGGCAACCTTCAGCAGGGCGGTGGTGCGGCGTCGAACAGATGAGGTCGGCGTGGAGGGGGTTGAGCTGAGGGGAGAAACACCACGGCAAGGGAGAAGAGAATGCCAGGGGAGAAAGAGAAGGCCAGGGGTGGCGGCGGTGATGGTGGCCGGCGACTGTTGCGGCGGTGAGGTGAGGGGTTTCGTAGGTGAGGTGAGGGGTTTAGAGAATGGAACAGTGAAGAAGAGAACGAGAATAAACAACGAAAATGAAAGAAAGAGAAAGAGAAGGAAGAAGGAAGAAAGAAAGACGCGGTTTTTTTATTGTTTGAATTAGGCCCCGGTTCATTTGGCACCGGTTCAAACCGGTGCCTTTTACAATTTTGGCACCGGTTTGAGTTGAACCGGTGCCTTTTCCCTTTGTTTAAAAACCCGCCCAATTTTGGGCCGGTTTTTGGCACCGGTTTGGGCTGAACCGGTGCCATATGGGGGGTGCCAAATGCAATTTTTCTACTAGTGAGGAGATCGTGAAAGAGGAGGAGAGGAGGAGAGGAGAGGAGAGAGAAAGAGGAGAAGAGGAGAGAGAGCGGCTGTTATGTATTAGCTAGGGTTGGGGGTGATTATAAAGGGGCGGTTTTTTTTATTAAATAAAGGCACCGGTTCAAACCGGTGGGCTTTATTTTTTGCCACCGGTTTGAAATGAACCGGTGACATATGTCTTGGTTCATTAGACCGGCATGTTTTAAGGCTATTTTTGGCACCGGTTTGGACCAAATCGGTGCCAATTAGGGGGTGCCTTTTTGTATTTTTCTACTAGTGGTAGCATGGACCTTGTTCAAGAATCTCAATCTAGGGGGAACATTAGGTCCTTGAGCTTGAGTTTGTTGGGTACTCGGTTCCTCAACCCTTAACCTGGGCTCCTTTCTGCTCTTCCTTTTGCTCATTATGTTCAAGCAATACAAACAACCCAACCAAAAGGAGAACTACCTTCGAATTCAACCAACAATTGGAAAACAACAACAACAACCCAAGTCTCAACAATCTGCAAAAGGGTTAGTACTAACAACTAACCACACAAATATAGTTCCCAAGATAACAAGAATCAACAACAAAGCAGTCAATCAAAACACATTATGATAGCAAGCAATTCACATGAAAGTAGTTGCATTATCATCAATACAAACACCAAATTTCTCAACTTAATTTCATGAAAATGGCTTCCAAAACAATAGTATTAACAACAATGTCCCCAAAATCACTAAATTTCACACTAATAACCAACAAATCCTTCACAAAGAAAACCAAAATCACATGCAATTCACTAAAGCTAATTCATGTTTAATAACTAAAAATTTTGCATAAACAAGTGAAATTAAGTAATAAAATAGCAAAATTTAGAGTTATACCACTTTGTAGAAGCTTGAACACCACTAAGAGCCTCCAAGAACACCACCTTCAATTAAGCTTGCAAACCATGAAAATGGAGGATTTTTGGGTATTTTAGAGAGAGAAAGTGGGTGAATTTGTGAGTAGAGTGAAAGTTTTTGATGGATTTGAAAGAAAATCAATGGAATTTGTGAGAAATGGGTGAAATTTGAAGGTTAGGGTTTGGGTTTGTGAGGAGAGAGAAAAGAGCATGAAAATTGGGTTTCGAAAATATGAGAATGAAATCGGGAAGAAGAAGGTTAAAACCCGATTTTCCCAGCTCTGCGCGCCCGCACAGAAGTGGCTCACTAGGTCGCGCAAACTTTCTGCCTCGAGCTTCAATTTGTGAATAAATCTGTGCGGGTTCTGACAGTGGCTGCGCGCCCGCACAGATCACACTGCGCGCCCGCACAGATGTCGCGCACAGGGTCGCACAGAGTGAAATTCGATTTATCCTCACATCTTCGAAATAGAAAATCCTTGTTCCTTCATTATCCAAACATCTATCAACCAAAAAGGTGAAAAAATCAAATTCAAATTCAAATTCAAAAAGGAGAAAGTGAAATCGGAATATTCTAAAAAAAAGTATAGAAAGGAGTTAGAAACTCGGGTTGCCTCCCGAGAAGTGCTTCTTTATGAGGTCACTAGCTTGACCATGTGAAAAATTCTTCAAGTGGGAGGCTTGGGATCCAAAGGATCAAGCATTATACATTCGATGATACCAACTTCTTCCTTGCAAAAGTAATGCTTTAAACGATGACCATTAACCATAAACTTGTTACCATCCGCATCTAACTCAAAGGAGCCATAAGGAGTAGTCTTTGATATCACAAAAGGACCCGACCACTTTGACTTGAGTTTACCCGGAAACAAACGAAGCCTTGAGTTGAAAAGCAAAACCTTGTCTCCAACCTTAAAGTTCTTGTTTCGAATATGTTGGTCATGCCACTTTTTGGTCTTATCCTTATATAACCTTGAGCTCTCATAAGAATCATCTCTAAGCTCTTCAAGTTCATTGAGCTTAAGCAATCTCTTCTCACCGGCCAACGATAAATCCATATTGAGCTCTTTGATGGCCCACCAAGCCTTGTATTCTAACTCAACCGACAAGTGACAAGCCTTTCCATAGACCAACCTATAGGGGGTCGTGCCGATTGGAGTCTTGTACGCCGTCCTAAGAGCCCATAGTGTGTCATCAAGTTTGAGAGACCAATATTTCCTTGATTTGTTCACCATCCTTTCAAGAAGATTTTTGATTTCACTATTCGAGACCTCCACTTGTCCTTGAGTTTGAGGGTGGTAAGGTAATCCAACCTTGTGATGAACGCCATATCTCTTGAGAAGAGCTTCAAATTGCTTTTTGGCGAAATGGGAGCCTCCATCACTAATTAGCACCCTCGGAACTCCAAACCTAGGAAAAATGATCTTCTTTAGGAGCTTAAGCACAACCTTGTGATCATTGGTAGGTGAGGGTATGGCTTCAATCCATTTCATCACATAATCGACCGTTACCAAGATATATAGATTCCCACAAGAAGAAACGAAAGGCCCCATAAAATCCACCCCCCAAACATCGAAGGGTTCAACTTCTAAAACACTTTGTTGGGGGCATTTCGTCCCTCTTGGTAATGCCTCCGCTCCTTTGACATCTATCACATTGCGCAACGAATTGGTGGGCGTCTCTATGCATTGTCGGCCACCACAATAAGGATTGAGAGATTTTTGCCACTGTTTTGTCAACACCACCATGTCCTCCACATGGTAGTGAGTGGCAATGCTCAAGAACACCTTGAATTTCATGATCTGGAACGCACTTCCGATAAAGGCCATCTCCACATTGCTTGAATAGGTATGGGTCATTCCAAAAGTATCTTCTCACCTCCTTGAAAAACTTCTTCTTTTGTTGAGAAGAGTACTCCGGGGGAACGACTCCACACGCAAGATAGTTGGCTATATCCGCGTACCAAGGGGTAGAAGTTGACACTAAAGCCATGAGAGCCTCGAATCCTATCTCATCATTAATTGGTACATCCTCCTTGTTCTCAAATGGTAGCCTAGACAAATGATCCGCTACATAGTTCTCTGCTCCTTTTTTTGTCCCTCATTTCCATGTGAAAGTCTTGGAGATAGAGAACCCAACGGATCAAGCGAGGCTTTGCTTCTTTCTTGGTCATGAGATACCGCACCGCGATGTGATCCGTGTACACAATAACTTTTGAGCATATGAGATAGGACCGAAACTTATCGAATGCAAACACTACCACTAACATCTCTTTCTCCGTTGTTGTGTGATTCCTTTGAGCCTCATCTAGAGTCCTACTTGCGTAGATGACACATGATTTTCCTTGTTTCTTTTGACCAAGAACGACACCTACTGCAAAGTCACTAGCATCGCACATTAGCTCAAAAGGCAAGCTCCAATCCGGAGCTTGCACAACGGGAGAAGAAATGAGAGCTTCCTTGAGCTTACGAAACGCCTCAAGGCAAGCCTAATTGAAGTAAAAAACAACCTCTTTTTTGAGCAATTCGGTCAAGGGTTTGGCGATTGAAGAAAAATCTTTGATAAACCTCCGGTAAAAACCGGCATGCCCAAGAAAAGCCCGTACCCCCGTGATGGAAGTAGGAGGGGGCAACTTTTCAATCACCGAAACCTTGGTCGGATCTACTTCAATGCCATTTTTTGAAACCTTATGGCTGAGGACAATGCCCTCCTCAACCATAAAATGGCACTTTTCCCAATTTAAAACCAAACTCGTCTCTTGACACCTTTTCAAAACTTTTTCAAGGTTAAAAAGGCAAGTGTCAAAAGACAAGCCACCAACACTAAAATCATCCATGAAAACCTCAATTTCTTTTTCAAGCATCTCAGAGAAAATGGAAGTCATGCATCTTTGAAAAGTAGAGGGAGCATTGCATAATCCGAATGGCATTCTTCGGAATGAAAATGTCCCATATGGACATGTGAAAGTAGTTTTCTCTTGATCACTTGGATGGATAGGGATTTGGAAAAATCCGGAATACCCATCCAAGAAACAAAAGAAAGCATGGTTAGAAAGCCTTTCAAGCATTTGGTCCATGAAAGGGAGAGGAAAATGATCTTTCTTGGTGTTTTCGTTCAATCTCCTATAATCAATGCACATTCTCCACCCGGTCACCGTCCGAGTGGAGATTTCCTCTCCCTTTTCATCCTTGATTATGGTCATCCCACCCTTCTTTGGAACTACATGAACCGGGCTAACCCATTTGCTATCGGAGATAGCATAGATGATGCCCGCCTCACATAGTTTCAAAATTTCTTTCTTCACAACCTCTTGAAGGTTGGGGTTCAACCTTCTTTGAGGTTCAATGGAGGTGGAATGATCATCTTCAAGATGAATACGATGCATGCATAAAGAAGGGCTAACACCTTTGATATCATCAATGCTATACCCTATCACATCCCTATATTTTCTTAAAACATCAAGAAGTTTTTCCAAATTAAGACCATCTAGGGTAGCATTGACAATAATAGGGTATTTTCCCTCCTTATCAAGAAAAGCATATTTCAAAGAAGGGGGAAGGGGCTTGAGTTCTACCTTGGGAGGAGGCTTAGAACTCTCCTCCAATTTCTCCTCCTTGGACTCAAACTCGGTCTCAACTTGTTGTTCAACTTCCTCCTTTGAGGATTCCTCCATTGCCATGACAAATTCTTTAGCCTCTTGAGAGTGGAACTCTTCTTTGCATGTAAGGGCTTCTATCATTGGATCTTGAGGCCTCATCACGACCCTCCCCAAGAGATCTAGCTCCTCATTCACAACATCAACTCTATAGCATTTTTCAACCATGGGGGTCTTGAGCAACTTAGAAAATTCAAAGACAATATTTTCATCGGCCACTTCACAAGTGATGGCAATTAATGACCGCCCCCAAACTTTTAAGAGCTTCACGTCCCAAAATCAAAGGAGTGTTAACATCCTCCTCCATATCCATCACTACAAAGTCACAAGGCACGTAGATGTGTCCCACTTGAATTGGACATCCTCAAGCTCTCCACAAGGTAATTTCACCGATCGGTCAGCCAATTGAATTGTCTTTCTTGTAGGGATCATCTCTATATTGAGTTTTTGAGCAATGGATAGAGCGAGGGATTAAACTAACACTTGCTCCAAGATCGGCTAAGGCACCCCTAGCTTCCATGTTCCCAATTTTCACCGGCAAAGTGAAACTTCCCGGATCTTTTTCCTTCTTGGGCATCTTATGTTGGACAAGAGAACTCACTTGATGTGGAAGGGTGATAAGCTCATCATTGAGCTTCCTCTTGTTGGTGAGAATATATTTGAGGAACTTGGAGTAAGATGGCATTTGTGTCACAACTTCAAGAAAAGGGAGGTTGATATGCAAATTCTTCATGACACTAAGAAATTTTGCGAACTTGTCATTCAACTTCCTCTCCGCAAGCCGACCGGGAAAAGGAACCGGTCCATCAAGATTTCTAGCCTCACTAGTAATTGAAGTTGTCTTCTCATTATCAAGCTTCTTCTTCTCCGAGCCTCCTTCTATCTCATCACCCTTTTCTTTCTCACCTCCCTTGTTTTCATTCACACTCTCCTCTCCTCCCTTTTTTTCCTCACTATCCCCTTCATTTGGTCCTTCATAAGAAGTTCTCGACCTCAATGTGATCGCCTTGCATGTATCGGGTTTTGGATTGTGAAATGGGTTAGGTTGTGGTTGTCCGGGTAAAGTGGATGGTGAATTGAAAGAAGTTCTCTCGGCCAATCGAGCTAGTTGTGAATCAACCATCTTGTTGTGAGCTCTTATCTTTTGCATTTGTTGCCCAAAAGATTGCATTACTATTGCATGAGAATGAAAGAGGTCTACACTAATAAGGATCATTCTCATGCATCCTATTAGTTACAATCAAATCAAGAGAATAAAGAAGCACAATCCATAAAAACTCCACTTTAATAACTCATTCTCATGTAATCATTAAAATAGAGGTGATCCTCATCTAGTTCAAATCACTTTCATGCATTTAAACTAGAAAACATCAAATAGAGTGCAACAATAATCCCAAGCTAATAAAAATCATGTCTTTCATCAATATATGGCATAAGTTCAATCCAACCATCATCATTCATCCAATATCAAATCATATCTTCCACCCCCTTCCCCTAGATAAAAGTTTAGCCTAGAGAAGGGAGATTAAACATAATATCAAAACTAGAAATAAACACAAGAAACTAAAAAAAAAAAAAACATGATTGAAATATATGAAATCAATAATAACTAGATAAACTAATAAGATTGACAAAAATAAGTAACAATAAAACAAATAAATAATATTAAAGGAAAGGAGATTACTAAAGAAAGGATTAAAGAAAGATGAAAACTTGGACAACAAGGCGCAAATAAATAAGAAACCCAGCCGTGCGCGCCCGCACACGACATATGCGCGCCCGCGCAGTTGGTGTGTGCGCCCTCTGAGCGTAGTGCGCGGCCGCAACTTTGAGGGTACGGGGAAAATAAGCGCGCCCGCGCAGTAGGCCTGCGCGCCTGCGCATCAGGTGTGTGCGCCCGCACAGAAGACGCACAGCAAGTCGCGTAAACTCTCTGGTTAGGCTCTGTTTCTTCAGTCTGGCTGTGCGGGTTTTGACAGGGCTGCGTGCCCGCACAACCTAACATGCGCGCCCGCACAGAAGCCGCACAGCACCCCGCGCACAACAGTTAGCTTGGCTTCTTGATATCCTCTTTCTTTCAGCACATAATACCTACAAAACCAAAGCATGGAAATCAAAATAAAAATAAAGCGAGAAGACTAAGAGAAGGGAAGATAAGGGAGAAAAGAAAAGAGGAAGCAAAAATAAGTAAAAATGCTTAGAAAAAGGGCCAAACAAGTGCAAATGAGGGGAGAATCCTTAGAGAAAAAGGATAAAAGAGTGGCATAAATGCCACTCATCAACTCTACTCTCGAAGCTGACAGGGAGATCAGCAAACAAGATGTCAACCAGGCATCAAAGGGTGGCTTTAATCAACCCACCACTGCTATCGGCTCAGCAGGAGAGAAGAGGCGTCTCGGGAAAGAGGAGGAGGCTCAGCCGGATGGTATAAACCACCTCTATCTTTGATACTATCACATAGATAGATCCTTAAAATTTTCTTAACTAATTCTCATCTTGTAGTTCCTGTGCAAAGGCCGACTGTCATCCAGATGGCCAAGGAGATGTTGAGGGCGCTTAATCCGGAGGACAAGGCGTCCGTGAGAGGAGTCGGCACCCTTAACTTGGATGCCATCTTGGGGAACCTCTGTGAGATAAAGAATTAGCTTGATTTATTTATTTTCAAGTACATATCCGACTGGTCCTGACCATTCGGCTCTCTACTTCATTGCAGGCCATGCTGCGCATTCAGGGACTACGGAAGCCTCTCCAGGAGAAGTCCAAAGAGGTAACGGCCGCTAATGCTCGAGCTGAGTCTGCCTTAGACCGAGCTTAATTTGAAATTGCTCAAAATGAGCTACTGACCCTTGATATGATGTATTCCCAGGCGGACGCCAACCTGCAGGTGAAGGACTTGGATTCGGCTCACTCCAAAATCAATGATCTTAAGTCCGAAATTAAAGGCCTTAAGGAAAAACTTGAGCCTCTGCAAGAGGCCAAGAAAGAGGCCGAGAGGGCCAAGGAGCGGGTTGGCTACCTGGAGAAGCGTCTGGCGAACCAGGAGCAGCAGCTGAAGGCCAAGTTTGAGTCTCGAGCCGAGGAGAAGAAGGAGGCCCTTGTTAAACAAATGATGGAAGATTATGAAGCCATCATGCGAATGGCATGGGAGGCAGTACAGCCGGGTGCCGACTATGGCACTTGGAAATCCAAGTTTGATCAAGCCAACAAGGATTTTAGTGCTGACCTTCTTTAACAAGCTCAGGAGGAGGCGGCCAAGGCTGCTGCTGAGGGTGAAGAGTCCGACTTCTCATCAGACTCGTCTGGGGACGAGCAGGGGGACGAGGAGGATGGTGAAAATGTTGAGCAGCCGATGGGTGGAAATACGGATGATACGGCTACCAACGCTGAGAACCTCTCCCCTGCTACTTAAGCTTTTTATGAATTTCTTCTGCGGCCGAATGGCCATGTATTTGATCTTCCGGCCTGTGTGCCGAGTATTTATATGTTTCTTTACCGACCGAGGGGTCGGGTTAGTTGACAATTTTTGGCTCTGCCAGTTAACGTTTTATTTTTTATTTTAATGAAGCATCCGGCTGTATGAACGGTTCTGTTTATATTTACTCTATTTAAATTTTTTTTGCATGTTTTTGGCTAAGTAATTATAACCTGTATACCATGCGAATATCCTTGCCCCTGGACGGATGTCGATTGGTTTCGGTTGATTGGATTGGTTGACTTAGAAATTATTGATACTTAGAAGAGTATGCATGGTTTTTAAGTCAATCAATCACTATGGCGATTGCCCCAAACCAAGCGACAGACGGCCATGCAGAGCAGTCGATCCTCTGATTTTATACGGCCATAGGCCTTGTTAAAATAAGATGTTAAGTTTTCAACTTAGCTCATTTGTTAAAGAAAAATATTCTGCCTGGTTTGCCCCAAAGCAAAGAACAGGCGCATCCGGCCTAAGGCCTCTCTTTTGTATAAATAATCTGCTAAGTATTTTAGCTCGCTTTCTTAATAAGAAAAAGGTCCGCCTGTCCTGCCTTAGAGCAGAAGCAGGCGCATCCGGCCATAAGCCTCGTATACGTAGAATGCTAAGTTTTTAGACTTAGCTTTTTGATTGAAAAAGAATTTTCCGCCTGTCTTGCCCCAGAGCAAAAACAGGCGCATCCGACCTTATGCCTCGATAGCCTCTAATCATGAAACAGTGACCTTTTTCCAATTGTACTAGAACAGTTGAAAAATTCTCGGCCTTTTATATTTCACTTTAGATTAAATCAAATAACTCCGAATGCTGCCTTAGCATTCGGTAGGGCCGTTTGATGTATTAGTAGAGCAATGTGCCACCCAAATGGGAGATGCTTCTCCTCGACGAATTCGCCTGAATGGACGTCGCCGGTTATCTGACTCATGTTGGAGCAGACGGTCATACTAATGTTGGAACAGACTATGGTCGTCGGCCTCTATTGATTTATTAATATCCGGCCATTGGCCTCTTTTAAAATAATTTCCGGCCTTAGGCCTCTTTAAAAAATGGTAAATAGCCGTTAAGTGTTGGACTTAACTTTAAAAATAAGTTCGTAGGGTCGACTACTTTGGTGCAGTTGGCTCTTTCAGATGAATTGGGGCGTCTGCTGTTGGGGAGACGCTTTGCACATAGGGTGGCCGTCTGCACTTTGTACAGGCGACGCTAATACAATTTACAAAGCTTAGTAAAAAGACAAGTTAGGAAATGAATGCATATTCTCATTAACAAAGTTTCGAGAAATTTACAAAAATTCTTAGAAGTAGTACTTTTTAAAGTTGTCTACATTCCAAGTTCTGGGCAGCCGCCTGTCGTCTGGTTCTTCCAGGCGGTAGGTGCCATCTCTTACTTCATCATAAATTCTGTAGGGGCCTTCCCAATTTGGGGTTAGCTTTCCCTTCTCATTCGCCCTACCAACTGCCTCCATTTTCCGTAGCACAAAGTCCCCCACTTTGAGAGGACGCTTGTGTACTCTTTTATTGTAAGCCCGAGTCATTCTCAGACGGTAAATCTCATAGCGTAAGGCAACATTGCTCCTGCGCTCCGGAAGTGAGTCCAATGCTAGGCGCATGGCCTCCCAGTTTGCATCTTCGTCATACAACATGATTCGAAGAGTCGGCTCATAGTGTTCAATGGGCAGGACAGCTTCTGCACCATACACCATGAGGAAAGGGGTTTCTCTAGTTGCCCATTTTGCGGTTGTTCTGATGGCCCAAAGGACGTGTGGTAATTCATCCGCCCAAAGGCCACCAGCTCTCTCTATTTTCTTTTTGATCCCGTTTGAGATTAACTTATTGAAGGCTTCGACCTGACCGTTTGCTTGGGGCCGGCCGACTGATGCAAAGAAGCTTGAGACCCCCTGGTCCCCTAACCAACTCTTGAGCTGAGGCATCTTAAACTGAGGACCGTTGTCATAAATAATAGACATAGGCACCCCGAAACGAGTGATAATATTCCTCCATATGAAGGAGATGACATCTTTAGTTTTGATGTTTTTTACTGCCTCCGCCTCTACCCACTTGGTAAAGTAATCCACAACTACCAATATGTAGCGCTTACCGCCTGGGGCGGCTGTGTAAGGCCCAAGTATGTCCATGCCCCATTTAGCAAAGGGTATTGGGCTGTGGATGGCCGTCAGCTCTGTAACCGGACGATGGATGAGCTTGCCAAACTTTTGGCACTTTTCACATCTTTTTACCATTTCCATTGCATCCGACTCTAAAGTTGACCAAAAATAGAGCCGCCTGGCCTTGGCAGCTAGGGACCAACCGCCTATATGGGAGGCGCAGTAACCCGCATGCAACTCTTTGAGGACTTCTTTACCCTTCTCTGGGGTAACACACTTCAATAGCGGTTTCAAAAAACCAGTCTTGAAGAGTTCTCCTTGTCTCAGCTCGAAGTTTGCCGCTCGCTTCTTTAGAACAGCCGCCTCCTGGGGTGAATCAGGGAGCGTGTCGTCTGCAAGATAAGCCCGGATGCTGTCTATCCAGGTTGAGCTTCGGTTGAGAATTCCAATGGGGTCTTCATCAGATATACTTCTTTTCTCCATGACCTCCCAGAAAACTGACTGAGGTGTTTCACAGGAGGCGGATGCTGCCAGTTTGGACAGAGCATCCGCCTGATTGTTTGAAGACCTGGGCACTTAACTTAGATGAAATTCCTCAAGTGTCCCAACTTCATTTTTGACCACTTGCAAATATTTTATCATGTTCGGGTGAGTGGCTTCGTATGTTCCATTGACCTGGAGTACGACCAGTTGTGAATTAGAGCAAGCGTCAATTTTCTTTGCCCCTGCCGCCTTGCAATACCGGATGCCGGCTAGCAGAGCTTCATATTCGGCCTCATTATTAGAGACCTGGAACTTGAACCGTAGCGCATATTCATACTTATCTCCCTTAGGAAATTGACAGATAATCCCTGCACCACAGCCGTTTGTAGTGGAGCTCCCATCCACATACACTTTCCAAACCTGACTGGTATTGTCCGGAGCAACCGGCCCTGTCATTTCCACAATAAAGTCGGCGAATGCTTGCCCCTTTATTGCCTTCCTTGGTTCGTAAGTGATTTCCAATCCTTGCATTTCAATCGCCCATTTGAGCATTCGTCCAGAAGACTCCAGGGTTGTAAGCGACCGTTTGATCGGTTGGTCAGTATAGACTACTATCGCATGCGCCAAGAAGTAAGGTTTTAACTTCTTGATGGCCATGTAAAGGGCGAGGCCAAATTTTTCATCAACCATGGGGTACCGAAGCTCTGCGTTCCCAAGAACATGGCTAATGAAATAGACCGGGAGCTGGATGCCATCTCTTTCAGCTAAGAAAACGGCACTGAGGGCATGATCGGAGACGACCAGATACATGAAGAGCTTCTCTTTTGGCAAAGGGCTAACAAGTCTCGGCAAAGAGTGCAGATGAGTTTTTAACTTTTGAAAGGCCGCCTCTGCGTCATCCCCCCATTCAAAGTTGGTCTTCTTCCTGATTGCCTGGATGAAGTAGTGACACTAGTCACCTGACCGGCTGAGGAATCTCCCTAAGGCCGCCAGACAACCTGTTAGCTTTTGCACTTCTTTCACGGTACGGGGCGACTGCATGTCGATTACCGCCTGTATTTTTTCAGGGTTGGCCTCTATTCCCCTTTGGTCAATCAAGAATCCGAGAAACTTCCCAAACTCAACACCAAAGACACACTTTTTTGGGTTCAGCATGACCTTGTGCCGCCTGAGTGTGGCGAATGTTTCTCGGAGATCAGCAAGGTGATCCGCCTGTTGTTTGGATTTGACTATCATGTCATCAATGTACGCCTCTACATTCCTTCCAATTTGCTTAATGAAGACCGTATTAATCATTCGTTGGAAAGTAGCAGGCGCATTCTTCAAACCAAACGACATTACAGTATAACAGAACAACCCCTGATCAGTGACGAATGCCGTCTTTTCTTGATCTTTTTTCCACAAGGGGATTTGGTGGAAACCTGAATAAGCGTCCATAAAACTCATCAGGGCATGTCCGACTGTTGAATAGACCAGACTGTCGATCTTTGGCAGTGGATAACTATCCTTCGGACATGCTCTGTTCATGTCAGTGTAGTCAACACACATGCGCCAAGTTCCATTCGGCTTTCTTACTAACACAACGTTAGCCACCCACTTAGGGAAATTGCATGGCCGAATGAACTTGGCATCCAGCAGCTTTTTTACTTCAGCGGCTGCCGCCTGACTTCTTTCCTTGCCGTGGTTTCTTTTCTTTTGCCGAATGAGCTTCCTTTTGGGATCCACAGCGAGTTTGTGGACAGCGAGATCCGGGCTGATGTCTGGCATCTCCTACACTTCAAAGGCAAAGATGTCTTTGAATTCTTTCAGCAGCTGGTGCAGGCTCTCACCCAGCTTAGCAAATGCAACCGTCCCCACCTTAACCATCTGCTCCAGCCGACTGTCGTATAGAGGGATATCAATGTGTTCGCCAGCAGGCTGGGGACGGAGATCATTTGACCGTTCCCCGGTCAGTGATTGCTATTGCTTTTCTTTTTTTATCACCACCAGCTGTTCAATCTTTCTTTTCTTACCGGCTGGTGGGGTCGAATGATCTTCCTTGATATCATCAAGGTCGATTGTCTGTTTGCCTCGGCCGACTGCTGCGGCCGCGGGCTTGACGTCCAAGAGGTAGCACTCCCGAGCCGTCTTCTGGTCCCCGTTGAGGGAACCGACTGTTCCATCATCCTTCTCATACTTGAGCAGCATGAGAGCAGGAATGATAACGGCCTTGCACTCGTTCAGAGTGGGTCGGCCAAAGATGAGGTTGTAGGCAGTGAGCTCTTCAACCACTAGGAAACGGATGGTCATGTGCTGACCGCTTCCCTTATTTCCTAGGCGGACGGGTAAATCAATTCGTCTGACTGGGTGCACAAGTCCTCCCCCAAACCCAACAAGGGTGTGACAGACCTCCATCATGTTATCCGGTTTGTACTTGAGGTTGGATAAGCAATTGAGGCTGATGAGGTTAAAGGAGCTGCCTGTGTCAATCAAAATTCGACCAACCAGTTGGTTGTCCACTTTGCATTCAATGACCATAGGGTCATCATGCGGCTGACGGACTTTGCCTCTGCCCCTTTCGGTGATGATGACTTCAGGGAAGGCGGATGTGCTTGCCGCCTCTCCCTCTTCAACAGAATTGACCATCTTTTTCAGATGGTCCTTGGTGCCCCGAATGGTCGGGCCACCCCCGGCGAATCCACCTGCTATTGTATATACCAGATCTTTATCTGTTTCGGTACTAATAGCAGGCTGGGGAGTCTTCTTTTTGGACTGCCCCGGATTCGCCTTGGAAGTCACTTTGGACTTCACATAGGACTTCAACTGTCCTTTGTCGGCCAGACGGTCAAGCTCCCTCTTAAGAGTAAAGCAGTCGTTCGTGTCATGGCCGATATCCTCATGGAAGTGGCAGTGTTTGTTTTTGTTCCGATTTTCAGCGGAACCTGTCATAGGAGTCGGCTTCTCAAGAGTCAGCCGATCCTTGATCTCCAAGAGGATGGAGCAGCAGTCCTTGTGGAACTCGTACCTTGGAACGTACGGCTTCCACTCTTTTTTCTTCTTCTGGGCCGATTGATCGGAGTTATCAACGGCCCAGATCTGTTTTTTCTTTTTGCTCTCTTCTGGCTTTGGAGTCGTTTGAGCAGGCCGACTCTCTTTCTGTCGGTCGGACTTCTTTGAGTCCGACTGTTTGCTGGAGGAGCAGAGTTCGGTCGCCTATATATATGCTTCCGCCTCTCGCAGTGCTCCTTGTTGAGTGAAGATTTGTTTGCGGACGAGTTCATACTTGAAAGTAGACCCGTCCTTCAAACCCTTGAAGAAGTCTGTGTAGGCGACCTCATCTGACAGCCCATGGATCTAGATTCTCACCAAATTGAACCGTATGACATAGGAACGCAGCCCTTCTCTATCTCCTTGCTGTACATTGCCTAAATCAAGGCTTGTCTTTTTGGCAGGGATGTTCATAGAGAAGTTTGAAGCAAACAAGAACGCAAGCGTCTTGAAGTTATTGATGCAACCAGCCGACAGGTTGCCAAACCATTGTTGGGCTATGCCCTTCAGGGTGGCTGGAAAACAGTGACACCATGCAGCATCATCAAACCCCTGTAAGTACATGAGGTGGGTGTATGCTAGCAGGTGGTCTTCAAGGTTGGTGGTCCCATCATAGGTCCCAACCAACACATTCTTAACCTTAGCCGGTTGTTCAGCTTCGACTATATCCCGAGAGAATGCAGAGGGTTGACCTCCAAGGTGTTATAGTCTAAGCTGCCAGTCCATAGGCTGATAGCCATATGCCGCCTGTCCTTCAAAGAAGGCAAGTTGGATGTATGGTAAAGCAGGTGGCATGTACGATGGCGAAGCCATGTACTTAGCTGATTGTATCACATGAGGACCAGGCTGAACCAGAGGGTTGCTTGCTGGGGTCTCATGTACAGATTGGGAATACCTCACAGAGGTATTCTGAAAGCTATCATGGTAGGTCGACGTAGAGGCCGACTCTGATAGCTGGGTTCTCTTCTGCTCCATGTAATGTCGAGCATCAGAGAATGTTTTCTTGCTACCATCCGGCTATATTTGCCGAATGGCTTTTCTTGTACCCGTTTCTGGGAAACGGGGTCTAGAGAGGTCAAATTGAGACCGGGCCTTCTCCTTAGGGGCAGGTGAGGAGTCGGTTGGGGGTCCCTGACCGACTTTTGTTTGCCAAGCTAAGCTGGCTTCTTGGCCGACTGCTCCTTTCTAGGAGTAGACGAATTCTTAGTGGCAAGCTGCTTGATTTCACCCGTGAGACTACTCACAAGTTTCATGAGTTCGTCTCGGGTGACTGGGGTTGATCCTTGATGTGTCTATTTTATACAATATTTTACCCCCGTCCCTTGGTCATAATTAGTAGTGTTTTTGGCTCTTTAGAGCCACTTTTATTACTAATTGGTGTTTTCTAGTGTTTTCGTAGATTTAGTTGACTTTTGCTGGGATTTATGCTTTTGGAGTATTTTCCCGAGTTATTTTGGAACAATCACGAGCATTGGAGAAGCACGACCAGAGTTTATAGCCTAGGGCCGGTTAGAGCCATCGAACCGGTGATTAAGGGCTCGGTATAGGTGATACCGGGGCATTTGGACCGAGTATTCAAGACCGGAAGAGGAAACCCAGATTGGCCCGAAGAGTTGGAGCCCAATCGAAGTCCAAATAGTGGCTCAAATGAGCCGCCCGGCCAAAAAGGCTGGCGCCCGGAGGCGCGCCCGGCCGGGCGGGAGAAGCTTTGGCTGGCGCCCGGTGACACGCCCGGCCGGGCGCGAGTTTAGTATTAGGGAGCAAAAAGGCGCGCCCGATCGGGCGGTGCCTCGCCCGATCGGGCGCGTGTATTCCTTAGCAGACGTTTAACGTCGTTTTAATTTGTTTTAATTTCCTGTTGATTGATTTAATGCTCTGTGACTAGATTAGGCCTATCTTTTATGCATGAGTTTGACAATATTGATTGAAGATTCGAGAGATGAGAATTGATGTTTAGGTCTAGTTTCAATAGGCAGATTAACTTATAAATGGTTAAGTCGAGATTCGAGAGATAAGATTTAATACCAGTAGATTAATTCTGTGATTGTAATACGTAGCAAAAGCTCTTTACAATCTGGTTAATTGATGCATTGATGATTGACTATTATTGATTATTGATATTGCATGATAATTTCTTATTGAATTGTTTTAACGTTTTACAATTACGGCTTGTAAAAGTATAGCAATATTGAATTGATGAATCGAGCAGATGTTAATTTGATATTAAAGACTATTTTTAATAAGAACTTAGATCTAGTAAATTGCAAGATCCTGTTAGATCTATGTTGATTAATAAATTGCGAGAGCCTGTTAATCGTGTTATTTATGCAATGTCAACGATAGATTATTATGTTTTACCCTGGAGTATTATTTATTGGTGAACCTATGCCCTAGATCCTTTTATTCATTGTTTTCTTCCTACTCTTAATCTTCGTAGTTTAGTTTCCATTGATTACAATATATTGGTTACTTTATAATCTGGATTATATTAATTAATTAGGAATAGAAAGACTCGTTTCTCTGTGGATTCGACCCTACTTCCCTATCTACGTTAGTTAGAGGATTTAGGAATTACTTTTGATTAGGGGATACGACTTTACCTTGTCAAAATTTGGCGCCGTTGCTGGGGAAACAGTTTTATTTTTATTTCTGATTGTTTTTGTAGTCTAGATTATTTCCCTTTTTGTCTCAGAGAGCGTTAGTTCTCTGAGACAAATCTCATATTTGCTTCTAGTTTTTGTTTATGCCCAGGTGTTCCAGATCAGGTTACATCCCATTCGATCCTGAGATCGAACGTTCCTTCCATAGACAGAAAAATCTCTACAAGCAAATCCTGGCGGATTCTGGTGATAATAACAATAATCACCGAAATCCTCCAACTGGTTCTAGCAATTCAGAGACATCATCAGACGCAGAATCAGAGATGACGGCTCCAAAGAAGCATAGTGATTATTCACAACCAAAGCTTACGGATTTTCCACATCTCACCCCTACTCCGGCTCTTGATGGGGTTCAATTTGAAATTAAACCTCAATTTATAACGATGATAGAGAGGAAGCAATTCAGTGGAGCCAAGGGTGAAGACCCGAATCTTCACATTGCCGACTATTGTCAATATTGCAACACCATCAGACAAGCCGGGGTCACTCAAGACCAAATCAGGGAGATTCTCTTTCCCATCTCTTTAACTGGAAAAGCTAAATTGTGGTTTAATGGCTTAAATAGAACTACACTTGGTATAACTGACTGGGAACTCTTGTTTTGAATTTCTATATCAAGTATTATGCTGCAGAGAGAACAACAGTACTACAGAGTGCGATCCAGAACTTTTCCCAAGAAGCCGATGAATCTTTAAATGAGGCTTGGGAGAGGTTCAAGGACTTACAAAGAGAATGCCCTCACCATAATTTAGCGCAATGGCAGTTAATCCAAGCCTTTTATAATGGCATTGGAAATTCCTCTAGAATAATTTTAGACTCTGCAGCTAGTGGAAGATTTATGAATCTTAATGTTGATGATGCAAGTCGGGTTATTGAAGACATGGCGATACACAATTCCCAATATGGGAACCCTAGAGGACTTGCTAACAAGGGGAAGCATAGTGTCGACTCTGTATCCTTTTTGCAAGCTCAACTAACCTCTATTTGCCAAAAATTAGATAATCTGAGAACTGCTAATGTAGCTAATGTTTCTGCAATTAATAATAATTCTAATGAGGCCTTCTGTGAAAATTGTGGTATTGTAGGTCATTGGGAGCAAGATTGCAGGAATTCCGTGGAGCAATTTAATGCCTTCCAAGCTTATAGGCAGAATAACCCATACTCCAACACCTACAATCCTGGGTATCGGAATCATCCGTACTTTTCCTACCGGAGCACTAATGTTCAAAATCCACCACCACAAGAACCACAGGCGCCACAGCAGCAGAAATATTATCATCCCAATGCTAGCCAGAAGAACCAACCACAACAAACCCCCTCATCTTCCGACCCTTCTCCGGCGGAAATTAGAGCAATGTTGGTTAATATGCAAAAGCACATGGAGAGCAGAGATGCGACAATTGACCAAATTCTAGCGCATAATAAAATTGTAGATAATCAAATTGCGCAACTCTCCGCTACTCTACAAGCCCGCCAACAGGGAGCTCTACCGGCGCAGCCAACCCGACCTACGGATCAAGCATTTGCAATTACTCTAAGGAGTGGTTCAAACTATGAAGGGCCCTCTATGCCTAGAGTTGATGAACCTGTTTTATTAAATAATGCTAATCTTGATTCCGTTAAACCAAACAATGTAGTTGATAGCCCTGCAGGGCTAAAGGATAATACTAACATATCTAATTCTACATTGCAGGGTACAACTCCAGAGAAGGTGGCTACTCCAGACAAGAATAATAATGCTCCAAAGCCAATTATCAAACTTCCTTTCCCCAATCGTCAATTGAGGACAAACTTGGATAAGCAGTTTTGTAAGTTCCTGGAGGTGGTAAAAGATTTGAAGGTAACAATTCCCTTTACTGAATTGATCACACAAATCCCCTCGTATGCAAAATTTATGAAAGAAATATTGACGAGAAAAAGGTCTATTAGTGAGGTAGAGACATTAGCTTTCACTGCAGAGTGTAGTGCCGTACTTCAAAATAAGTCTCCACCTAAATTAAAAGATCCGGGTAGTTTTTCTATCCCTTGTCATATTGGCAATCTCTTGATTGATAATGCATTATGTGATTTGGGTGCTAGTGTTAGCGTCATGCCATTATCTGTGTGTTCTAAGTTGAATATGGGTAAATTAAAAGCTACCAATATAACTCTACAAATGGCCGACCGTTCTTTCAAATACCCCTTAGGTGTTTTAGAGGATGTCCCCGTTAGAGTAGGTAAATTTTATATACCTGTAGATTTTGTTGTTCTTGATATGGCTGAGGATATGCAAACCCCAATTATTTTGGGTAGACCATTCCTTAACACTGCAGGAGCAGTCATAGATGTAAGAAGTGGTAAGTTAACATTATCAGTAGGGGATGATAAAGTTGTTTTTAATCTGAATAATGCCCCTAAAAGCTCCATGATTGAGGAGAAATGTTTCAGTGTTAATGTGGTTGTAAATTATTCTAACAAGCTCCAAGCTCTTGAAAAAGATCCCTTGGAGGCGGTATATTGTGTTGCATCCTTTTCAGATGAGATAGACAAATGGCAGAAGGAAGTCGATGCAATAGAAAGAGCACTCTACAATGTTGGTTTTGGTTTCAAGGATGAACAGGTGGAACCGATCGAGCAAGTTGTGCAAATCGAGCCTACGGTAAGTGTTCCGTCAGATCGAGTTGCAAGTGTTGAACGCAATGACAATTTGAAGCAACCTTCGATCGAAGGAGGATTTTTAGTGCGTAGCATTGAAGACCCCCCAGTCCAAGTCAAGGAGGATCCACCAGATAAGGTGATTTGGCGTCCCACAGGGTATGTCAGGAAGCCGCATCGCAGCCTGAACACCGCTAGACCGGGTGAGAAACCACCCGATCAAGCGTTAGGCCAAGGGTCCTAGAAATTGTACTTGGTAAGAAGGTCGTGCGGGACCTAGATAAACCAGCGCTTTGCGAGAGGCAACCCGTATTTTTAATGCTTTTTAGTCTAGTTTTTCTTTTCTTTTTCTTATGAGAGGAGAGATGAGGGAATTTAATGAGTTTTATGAGTGTTTGTACAGGGTTGAAGGAAAAGAGTTAGCCAAATTTTGGAGAAAAGAAGAAAATTAATATGTCGCCGATTTAGTCTCGGGCCCGACTGGGCGAAGCTCGCCCGATCGGGCGCAAGAGCAATGATCTGAAAATAAGTATTTTTGCCCGACCGGGCGCAAAATTCGTCGTATACGGACTAATTTATCCGCCCGATCGGGCAAGCCTTGCCCGACCGGGCGCGAGAAGGGCGAAATTTTGAACCTCGAGATCGCCCGATCGGGCGAAGGGCGCCCGACCGAGCGTTAGACCAAGGGAAAATTGGTAATAAAGATCGCCCGACCGGGCGAACGGCGCCCGACTGGGCACGTGAATTGACCAAAATCGGGTACCTTAGATCGCCCGGCCGGGCGACCGGCGCCCGACCGGGCGCGAGAGCTTAGCAATTTTAAAAAACAAGATCGCCCAACCGGGCGACCCACCGCCCGACTGGGCGCGAGCGTGTCCGTTCCCTTCTTCTTCTTTCTTTTCTTCTTTCTTTCTCCATTTCTTCTTTCCTGCATTACTTTCTCTCTCTAAAACTCAAATTCTCTCTACCTTCTCTCTAAGATTTCTCCTCCATTTCTTACCCAAATTCAAAACTCTTTACATATTTGCGATCCTCTCTTCATCCTCTTCACTTTCATATAAAAATTTTTCAGTTTTAATTCAATAAATTTTCAAACCCATTTCTTGAACATGGCTTCAAAGAGGGCTAGGTCCATTTTTGGTAGGAGCTCCAGTTCGAGGGAGGAATACGATCCGGACTTGCAACTCCCGTACTGGCCGACGATCCGGATTGTGAGCCGAGAGCAAAAGGAACGGCTAGAGCACTTAATCGGTCGTGAGGTAATTCCTTCTCGGTGGTTACACCGCCCTATCCTAGAATCATTTGGTTTGTATGATTTTGTTAAACGATTTTTGAATGACATTGGCATGAGAAAATTTGTTGACATGCACTATCCTACATACCGAGAACTTACTTGTGAATTCCTGTCCACTTTTCATGTTGTTAGTAGTAGAAATGGGCCAAATTTATTTTTTAGGTTAAATAATAGAAATATTAGTTTAACTTTTGTAGAATTTTGTAAAATTTTTTAATTAAATTCTGAATTATCTCACCAGTGGCATGCGGACTATAAAATGGGTGACTTATATTATTCTTTGACTGGTTTGCCTACCCCCGACCCCCAACATGCTAGTACCAAACCTATTCACCACCCTGTCCCAAAAATCTGGCAAAGATTTGCGGGTTTGTGTTTTTTAGGTAGGGCCGAGCCCCATAACGCTCAATCTAACGAACTAGCTGTCATAGGACACTATGTACACGGGTACGGGAAATTGAACATAGGTAGGTTTATAGTTCACCATTTGAGTAGGCATGCCACAGCCAGCACCACTTCCAAGACCCCTATCCGTTTAGGTGGCCTTATCACTCGAATAGCGGTGAAAAAGGTCGGTTTTGTAGTAGACGGACCCCACCAGCTGACCAACTGTGGACCAGATACCTACATGACTACTAGGTATTTTGAGGATGTTGGGTGGGTTAGACCGGATAGCGAGCGGACACCCTTTTGGTGTATTCGGACTGGGAGCGAGCAACCTTTGCCCATTTTTCCCCTACCCAGTCCTGACTTGACCGCCTTCCCCCCAGGGCAACCTTCTTACACTTATGATGTTTTAGTTGCCAACGCTAGGGGGCAGGCACCACCACCACCAGTTCCACCACCCCAGCCTCAGCCCGAGGTGGCTTTCTCTCCACCTCGTATGTCCCACTCCGTCCCTCATGTTGACTCTGACCCAGTTTGGGATCTTCAGAGTATAGGTCAGGCCCTAGGACGTATCGAGCATTCACATACTGACCTTAGGAGGATGGTAGGCTCCATAGACCAGAGATTAGGGTACCTAGAGAGGAACCAGGGTAGAGCTGTCTACCCTATGTACGATGATTATGCTCGTCGGGGCAACATTCCCGACGACGCTATTCACCCTGACTGGTTTCAGCCTCCACCCCAGGGATACGATAGGGATCCCACTGCCCGTGGTATTTACACTGACTATTCCTCTTTCTTCGGGTACGGCCAGGACATTCCTTTCAGGGGACCGGCGAGGGGAGGGAGTTTTCACGCTGATTATTTTGGTGGTAGCTTTTCTGGTGCAGGTGGTGCAGGTGGCAGTGGAGGTGCGGGTTTCGGCTCGATGGATGAGGATGATCAGGACTAGCTATGCTGGGCTAGTTCCCGAGCCAATGAGGACATTGTCTGATTCTGGCTTGGGGGAGATTTTGGTTTGGTATATTTCTTTTTCTCTTTTCTTTTTTTTTGGTGTGTTTTCTTAGGTTAGATTTCCTGCTTTCTAGGTTAGTTTTATTGCTTTCTTATATATACAAAAATACAAAAAAAAATTGAAAAAATAAAAAAAATTCAAAAATACGTTCCAATGAATTATAAATTATGCTTCCCTATGCCCCTTACTTGAGAAAATTGTTTTGATTCTTGGTATTTGATGATAGGCATTGTGGATTAGTTGATCATGATTTGATGTTTGATTGCCTTGAAACCTTTACATGCGTCAATTTTGTCCAACTACTTGTGAATATAGTGCTTGACTAGTTGATTTGGTAAGGAATGTGTGATAGTTCCATAGTTCCTGGTATGTCAATGAATTTGAGTATTGGTTTACAACGAAGGCATTTGTTGTTTTAGGTAGCCTCCAGATATTGTTGATACATTTGTTCCCTTCTTGCTACCCATGTTGTTGCCTTGACTTTTTGTTGTTTATTAGCCACATTACAAGCCTGTTTTGCCCTATTGGTTACTAGTCCCAAGCTTGGCTTGGGGGAGCTATTAGTGAGTGAGGTGAGGGAGTTTGTAGTGTGCTTATTATTTGCACAATTTGGGTGGGTTATTGAGAAGTTGTTTTGTTTTTTATCATGTTTATTTTTGATGAGTTAGAGAGTTATATTTTCTTGAAAAATAAAGCATGATGCTATGGAAAAAAAGAAAGAGAAGTTCAAGAAAAAAAAATGTGAAAAAATAAGTGAACTTCAAAAGAAAAAAGTGTTCAAATGTTCTAGTTTGAGGTTTATCAAAAGAAAAAAAATGATAGAGCTTCAATGAAAAAAAAAACTCAAGTTTGGAAAATAAAGTTTGTTTATTCACTCTACTTCTTCATTATTATATCTTATGAGTGAAATTGTAAGTGTTGGGACTATTTATTAATTGGAGTATATTTGGTTGGTGTCTGAGTTGGTTATGTTGTTGGATATGTATGATCATCATTATTTTGATCGTGGGTTTTATTAGGATATGGCTCCTTTAAGCATAGCTTTTCTCTCACTTATTCCCAAATTTATCCTACCCTTTACCCTTTACATTACAAGCTTTAAAGACCTTCCGACCTTTGTGCATAGAATTGTATGAATGTGAAAGTGTTGTTTATCAATGCAAGTTATGATTTGGCATATTTCGAGTCGACTAGTAGGGTTGAGCGTTCATTGTTTTATACACACGAGAGTGTGAGTTGGGAGGGCATTGTTCACATAAAGGGGTTGGATGGAGAGCGATCGAGTACATCTTTTACTCGCCACATAAATGAGAGTTGAGTGTGTGAGCACTAGTCTTGAATTCTATATACTCTTGTGGTTTGCTCTATTTGATAATTGTTAGGGAAGAAAGGTAATTGGATGGATTTGATTGGTTAATTTTGAAGCGTGTTTATTTGATTTACTCTGAATCGTTTGTGCTTGAGTTTTACCTTTTGGGGTGAAGCATATTTATTGATTCATTGATGAGATCTTTGCTTAGGGACAAGCAAAGGTTTGGCTTGGGGGAGTTTGATGTGTCTATTTTATACAGTATTTTACCCCCGTCCCTTGGTCATAATTAGTAGTGTTTTTGGCTCTTTAGAGCCACTTTTATTACTAATTGGTGTTTTCTAGTGTTTTCGTAGATTTGGTTGACTTTTGCAGGGATTTATGCTTTTAAAGTATTTTCCCGAGTTATTTTGGAGCAATCACGAGCATTGGAGAAGCACGACCAGAGTTTATAGCCCAGGGCCGGTTAGAGCCATCGAACCAGTGATTAAGGGCTCGGTATAGGTGATACCGAGGCATTTGGACCGAGTATTCAAGACCGGAAGAGGAAACCCAAATTGGCCCGAAGAGTTGGAGCCCAATCAAAGTCCAAATAGTGGCCCAAATGAGCCGCCCGGCCAAAAAGGCTGGCACCCGGAGGCGTGCCCGGCCGGGCGGGAGAAGCTTTGGCTGGCGCCCAGTGACGCGCCCGGCCGGGCGCGAGTTTAGTATTAGGGAGCAAAAAGGCGCGCCCGATCGGGCGCGTGTATTTCTTAGGAGACGTTTAACGTCGTTTTAATTTGTTTTAATTTAGGATTTTGTACGGAGTATAAATACTCCTCCGTAATACGATTTTAGTATCTCTTCTTCTCTTTTTAATTTTTCTTGACTCTCTTAATTATTCTCCTAGATTTCTTTTCTCTTAAACCTTTGTTCTTAATTCTACTCTTAATTCCAGATTTATTTTGGTAACAATTTCTCTTCCCTTAATCTTAGTTGTTTATTTTATTCCTTTCATCATGATTTACTCTATTACTTTGATTTGTTTAGTTTTTAATATGTGTGAGTAGTTCTATTTCTAGGGTTCATGGGGACCCATAAATAATATGAAGGGGTAAATTGTTGTTGTTAATTATCAATGCTAGATTAATTTCCTGTTGATTGATTTAATGCTCTGTGACTAGATTAGGCCTATCTTTTATGCATGAGTTTGACAATATTGATTGAAGATTCGAGAGATGAGAATTGATGTTTAGGTCTAGTTTCAATAGGCAGGTTAACTTATAAATGGTTAAGTCGAGATTCGAGAGATAAGATTTAATACCGGTAGATTAATTCTGTGATTGTAATACGTAGCAAAAGCTCTTTACAATCTGGTTAATTGATGCATTGATGATTGACTATTATTGATTATTGATATTGCATGATAATTTCTTATTGAATTGTTTTAACGTTTTACAATTACGGCTTGTAAAAGTATAGCAATATTGAATTGATGAATCGAGCAGATGTTAATTTGATATTAAAGGCTATTTTTAATAAGAACTTAGATCTAGTAAATTGCGAGATCCTGTTAGATCTATGTTGATTAATAAATTGCGAGAGCCTGTTAATCGTGTTATTTATGCAATGTCAACGATTGATTACTATGTTTTACCCTGGAGTATTATTTATTGGTGAACCTATGCCCTAGATCCTTTTATTCATTGTTTTCTTCCTACTCTTAATCTTCGTAGTTTAGTTTCCTTTGATTACAATATATTGGTTACTTTATAATCTGGATTATATTAATTAATTAGGAATAGAAAGACTCGTTTCTCTGTGGATTCGACCCTACTTCCCTATCTACGTTAGTTAGAGGATTTAGGAATTACTTTTGATTAGGGGATACGACTTTACCTTGTCAATCCTGCCGCCTGGGAAGGATAAACTGGCTGCCCTAAGGGCTTACTTAGCTGTCCAGCAGTCTTGCTTGGACCCGCCTGGTCATGGTGACGCTCCCGCTTTTCTTTACTGCGGATGCGTCTAGAGATGAGGGACCCATCAGGACCCATGTAGGTTTCAACATCAGCGTCGTCCCCTGAATAATGATCCTTCTGGATCACTATGTCCTCCGGAGGCCGATTGGTCCCAGGAGTCGGTACAGGTTCTTGTGAAGCCATCTTAGAGGTACTCTCCCCACAGACGGCGCCAAATGTTTTGGGGGTTTTTTGTCCCTCGGGAGAGTTACAACACTAAGACTGGATCCAGCAAGGGATGCCTGTACCTGCAAATTAAACGGACCGCCGGATGGTCGGTGGTCCGCCTCCGAAGATTAAGTTAGTATGTGTCTGGAGTGAAAACGTGTGGAAAAGAGGTTATCTGCTTGGATTCCAAGCTTAGGTGTACTATTTCTTGAGAGTGACAGTTTAGACAATGATTGGTATTCAATCAAGGTTATGTCATAAAAGTTGTCCAAAAGATCAGATCCCCATAAATGAGGGGAATGTTCCCTATTTATAGGGTCCTAGGAATGTGTGCTCTTTCTAGGGTTTCGTGCCCTAGGAAAGGGCACGCCTTTTTTGTAGGGGCCCCTTGGGATTTGGGCCTTGAAAGCCGCCATTCCCAGGGGGCTAAATCTGCCTGCCACGTGTCACCATTTGGAAGGTCCAAGATGGCGCCCCTTCCAGTGACACGTGGCTGGCTCGGATTGGGCGAGCTGGCAGGGTAAAAATACCCAAATCAAGACACATAATCATACCTTTGAAGCGTGAATTCCATGTAGCAATTTGACAGGCAAATTAGGGAGAGAATAGAGCCCCAAGTGTTGCTCCTCTACTTAGTCCACGAGCTTCAAACGAGATGTCCACCAATATTAGATTGGTCAAGTGATTGAGGAAAACCACGATCACCACCTTTAATGGACTAACTATAGACACCTAAAAATGTCTCCCCAAAACCAAAACCAAACCCGATGATGAACAACCTTTCACCGCCATTATTGGTCGGGTTGAGTATTTAATCTTGGAGTGCTTAAATCCATATTTCCATTTCATAAACCAACCCAATTCCTAGCCCATTTCCCCAAATCATAACTTATTTTCCTCTTTTCGTGCCTTTAAACCCGAAATAATTCATTTTGTGTCCTTTTTATAAAAACGTTTTGTCTAGTTTATTTTGGTCCATAATTTGGGTCCAATGATTTAATAATTGGATGGGGTTGAAAAGATCTTTCCAATGATAAATTATAAGCCCAAATCCGAGTTATAACAAATAAGTTATGGCCAAAATACTAATTAACTGAGGCTAAACCAAACCTAAGTCCACCTTACCTACGACCCAATGATCATGTGGAGGGTCCAAAAGATTGAATCACATCCCTAAACAAATTAGGACTAATTTGAAGCTTCTATAAGTTTCTAAAATATCTTAATTATCCTTTTTGAAAGGATAAGATTAAAGAGTTTAAAATTGAATAAAACTTTTTTTTAAAGTACTAATTCTATTCGAATTGAAAGACGTTCAAAGATAGTCAGATATTATTTTTATGCCTCATATTTTTTTATCCAAATATTAGATGGTTAGATAGCCCTTGAAATTATCTTTCCAATGATATATTATAGGAAAAATACACTTTTATAATCCCAACTATTGGCGATTTACCTAGAATAATCCCAACTAAGGTTTATTTTCTAACAGTCCCAACTTTGCCTCTTATTTTCTTTCAGCGGCCCCATTGACCGGTAACCTATTGAAAAGGTAAAAAAAAATTTATTTTTTTATAAATACCACGTGTCAACACGTGATTAGTTTAGAATTTAAAAAAATAGAAAAAAATTTAGAAAATTCATTAAGAATCTAAAAATAAAAAAAATAATAAAAAAACAAAATTTTTATAAAAATCAAAAAATTAAAAAAATTAAGAAAAATTAAAAAATTAAAAAAAAAAATCAGAAAATAAAAATACAATCAGAAAATTCATTAAAAAAATCAGAAAATTGAAAAAAAAAATCAAAAAATATTAAAAAAACCAGAAAATTAAAAAAAAATCAGAAAAGTAGGAAAAAAAAAATCAAAAAAAATTAAAAAGTAAAGAAAAAAAATAAATCTGAAAACCCACCCAGCCACCCTCCCACCACCCCGTAACCCTAGCAAGCCACCCTCCCACCACCCCGTAACCCTAGCAAGCCACCCTCCTTCTCTTTCCCTGCTGGCGGCCAACCCCCATAACCCCCTACAATGGCCGGCCAACACCCACTCATCCAGGAAACCACTCGGCTGGCCCAAAACCACCCCCCGTAACTACCCCCTCGCTATTCCCCGACCAACAAAACCACCCCCTTCCTCTTCCCCGACCCCTAAAACAGCCCCTCCTCTTTTCCCCTACCGCCGAAATGGGCGGTTTTGATGGTGGCGGAAAGGAGGGGGGTTGTTTTGAGGGTCGGGGAAGAGGAGGTGGTGGTTGTAGGGGTGGTTTCGGGGGTGATTTTGGGTCGGCCGGATGGTTTCCGAGCTGGATGGATGTCGGCCGGCCATTTTAGGAGTTTATGGGAGTTGACCGCGATGTGGAACGGGGAGGGGTGGCTGGCTAGGGTTACGGGGTGGTGGGAGGGGTGGCTGGGTGGGTTTTGGGTGTTTTTTTTTTTCTTTAAATTTTTTTTATAAATATTTTTAATCTTTATTAATTTTTTGAAATTTTTCTAATTGTCTGATTTTTTTTTTTTTGTAATTTTCAGATTTTTTTAAAATTTTTTTTTTGAATTTCTATTTTCTATTTTTTTTTAATTTTCTATTTTTTTTTCTATTTTTAAAAATATTTTATTTTATTTTTTTTCAATTTTCTGATTTTTTTTGTATTTTCTAATTTTTTTTATTTTTTTTATTTTTTTTATTTTGGACCAATCTTGTGTTGACATGTGGCATGTGACCTGTTGTAACAGGTTGTTGACCCGTAGTTGACCGGTTGGGACCGTTGGAAGAAAATAAGAGGCAAAGTTGGGACTGTTAGAAAATAATCCTTAGTTGGGATTATTTTAAGTAAATCGCCAATAGTTGAGATTATTAAAGTGTATTTTTCCTATATTATAATATCTATTCCGAGCTATAACGAAAAAGATATGAATGAAATACCAAACTTTATCCAAAACAGACACCGTCCCACTATTTCGGCCATATCTTTTATTCTACAAATGATTTTAATTGGGTTAGAAAGTAGACTTCAACAGCTTTCCAACGACATATTTATATTATTCCAATTTTTGGATCAAAAGATATGATAAAAACAAAAATCGCAAAAATTGCTGTCTATCGAGTTTATTCTGATTAAATTCGGATTTTATCTTAATTCTTTGACCCTTATTTTTTTTTTTTGGTAAATAAAGATTTTATTACCAAAAGAGAAAGTTACAACTTACAGGAGCTAAGTTATAACTACCACCAGAACACCAAAGAACTTGAAAACAGGCCACTCTCCAAAGAAAACTAGTTCTAAGCCAACCTAGCCACCATCTAGGAATGGTTCTAGGAAGGGCCTAGAACAAACTGGACTCAGATTTCCAGCTACCTTCTAGGAAGGGCTCTGAAAACCAGGACCAGACAACAAACCCAAAAGCCACAAAATAGATAACTGATAAAACCATAGCAATAGCAGACAAGCCTGCTAAAAGCACCCACAACCAGCAAACTAAACATACAAGTATTTTCTATCAGATTCAAGGCATCTACAAGCTACAGCAAAAATAATATCTCTAAAAGCAGTATCTGCAGGCTTGTAATCTCCAGTAAACATCAGAGTATTTCTCTGTATCCAAATACAGTGAATAGCCTCTGCAAAGCACATAAGCAACAATCTTCCTTTTGCAGTGGATCTTCTACCTTGCTGCAACACCCAATGAACTTCAGAGTCCAAATTTTGCCCAATTCTGGTAAAGCCAAGAAGTTGCAAAATCTTGTTCCAAATACTAGCAGAATATGAACAGTTGAAAAAGAGATGAGAGACATTTTCTACCGCATTAGAACAGAAGAAACACAAAGGATCACAGGTTATATTCCAAGTAGTAAGTCTATCTTTGGTGACTAGTCTGTTCCATACAGCCAACCATGTAATAAACACACTCTTAGAAGATGCCCTGTTGTTGCAAATCAGTCTCTTCCAAGTCACTTTCTCAGCTTGTGGTCTGATCTGCTTGTAGAGCTTCCTAATGCTCATTTTACCATTAACTGTAATGCCAGTCCACCCACCAATATTATCAACCAAAGCTCTGCAACTCATGATCTTCCTTAAAACCCAAGAACATTTTTTAGGAACAGGAGAAGACCAAAAATCTTTGTTATTGAAATAATAAATGTGTATCCATTTAACCCAGAGATTATCAGATTTATGAGCAATGTCCCAAAGCACTTTGGTGATTGCTGCTTTATTCCAGTCTTCAAGAGAGGTAAGATTCCAACCTCCACAAGTCTTAGGCAAACAAATAAATTTCCAAGAGACTAAAGCTTTCTTGCTAGGATTAGACTTTCTAGTCCAAAGAAAGCATTTGACCCTTCTTTTTTCATTATAATTAGAGGTCATATCACCCTTTTTTCAATCATCAACAAGCTTGATCACAAAATCATTCTCTTCTTCCTCTTTAGCCTAAATATTAGCCACCCTATTATTTCATAATACTTCCCCTAAGCACTCCAAGGAGTCCATACTTAACCCGAGGTTCCGTCCTTAAACCAAGGCGTGAAAGCTATAATTAACTAAGGGTTTGGACCAAATCAACTCTACTTTTTATTTAATTTAATTGTTTTAATTCGATTTATATTTATTGAAGTTACTAACAGTTTATTCATGATGTAGCAATTCAAGGGAACGCGGAAAGTGAGTAATTAATCACTTAATTACTCTTATTTTTATTCTTGTTGCTAGTATCATGATTAGGTTTATTAATATTTGATTTGACTAACGCTATTATTGTTAAATTGCTTCCCATATTAATGTTTATTCTATTATTATTTTTAATCACCATATTGCATGTTAAAGGGAATATGTAATTGGAAATCACGCCTAATAAGATAATTTGGACGACCGTTTTAGGTTCCTTTTTAATCTTGTTGTTTAATCAAAGTGATCACTAATATTTTAGAATTATATGTTGCATTAATATTTAACCAATTTAGCCTAATGTTAGTTTGGAGCGAATTGAATATTTTGTTTGCATGCCTTTGAGATCGTAGGAATCACAAATAAGAATCGAGTAGAGGCCAATGCGGGCGAATGTGACTCCATAACTCACTTCGTACCATTATCCCCGATCCTCCTTTCGTGGTTCCAAACCATATGGAGTTAGTAATTTTATGGATTATGAATAGGGTGTAACCTTCACGGGTCAATCGTTGTTGCCTTTCGTTGTCCCTTAATCATGGTTGCCTTAAATGGTCCGTGAACAGTTTACAATCAAGTTCCTTAAAAACTTGTTGGCGGCTCCCTACTTTATTTGTCCCTAATCGTATACGTCAGTTCCCACTTCCTAAGAGTGCCAAGCACATTCACAACATGCTTTAACATATGGGGCACTTCAAACGACGCCTACACTAACCGACCACCACGAACCACCACCACCATGAACTAGACCTGGAAAATGGGTCATTTGGGACGGGTATGGGTCAAGTCATTCTAGGTCGGGTCAAAGTCAGGTCAACAAATGTTCTGGTCGAGTTTGGGTCGGGTCGGGTCATTTCGGGTTTCGGGTCAATAAATTATCGGGTCAGGTCGGGTATCGGGTCAATACTTTGGGTCAACTTTGGATCGGGTCGAGTTAGGGTCGGGTCAAGTTTGGGTCGGGTCATTTCGAGTCGGGTCAGTTTTTGAGTCCATGTATCGGGTCAAGTTCGGTTCGGGTCGACTTTGGGTCGGGTCATTTCGGGTCGATATTTTGAGTCAAGCAATTTAAGCTTAATATAGTAGATTTGTAATTTTTATAGAATATAGTTGTTTGTGTTAATATCATTGTTATGGTTGTTATCATTATTATAAGATTATCGTAACATTAATTATTATTATTATTATTATTACTATTATTATTATTATTATAGAAAAAGTCATACAACCTACAAACAATTACTAGGAAGCCAAGATACAATAATATGAGCCCTTCTCCTCTAGCTAGATCAAACTCAATCCTAATAAAGATGTGAGCAACAACACGTGCCCCAATGTGTTAAGTTTTTGAGAACTTATGTACCCGCTTCAGCAATTCAACAAGAGAAAGAGAAAGGAAGGAGACCATACCCAATCGCCTTAGAACTAGTTTCATACTTGAGCAGCAAACAATTATTATTATTATTATTATTATTATTATTATTATTGTTATTATTATTATTGTTATTATTATTATTATTATTATTATTATTATTATTATTATTATTATTATTATTATCTATAATACTCCCTTTGTTTTTATTTACGTACTCCATTTTCATTGAAAATTTATGTAATAATGCAGATGCGTGCAAAATTTTGACATATATTTTGTAATTATCAATGAGTATACAAATAAAATAGTTGAATCTTAACAAACTATTCAATGTGACAAGCTCATTTTGCCGAGTATAAGGTAGTTTTAGTTCGGGTCACACACGTAGTACAGACTTAAATCGATTTAGGTCATTTTGCGTACAAGGTAGTTTTAGTTCGGGTCAGTTTAGGTTTTGGGTATGTTCGAGTCAATTAATTCGATTTAAATTTAGGCTAGGTCGATTCGGTTAACAGGTCGATTAGGGTCGGGTCATTTCGGGTATCGGGTCAAATTCGGGTCGGGTCATTTCGGGTATCGGGTAAAATTCGGGTCGGGTCACTTTGGGTTAGGACATTTCAGGAATCGGGTCAATTTCAGGTATCGGGTCAATTTGGGTATCGGGTCAACTTTGGGTCGGGTACATTGGGTAGGGTCAACTTTGGGTTTCGAGTCAAGGTCGGGTCAACTCCACATTGGGTCGGGTATGGGTCGAGTCGGGTCAATTTCGGGTTTTGGGTCAATTTCGGGTTTCTGGTCAATTTCGAGTTTTGGGTCAATTTCGGGTTTCTGGTCAATTTCAGGTCATTGTTTTCGGGTCATGGGTCGGGTCATTCGGGTCGGGTCATCAAGTCTGGGTCAGGATTGCCAAGTCTACCACAAACCACCACAACCGGAGCAAGGGAGGTGGTGAGAGCCGTGAGAGAGAAAGATTTGAGGGGCTTGGTCTCGTGTTTGCTAACTCAGGTTTAATTTTGATCTTACTAATCAATTGAATTCTTGTATCATGCAAACCCTAGGCACCTAGTTTATTTATAATCATATTATAATTAGACTAAGGTTAGGAAGCCCAAAATCCTCCAACCTTACTCCATATGGCCGACCATTATAGGGGATGAGGCCCATCATGGGCCTCGTCCTCTCGCGCCAGATCTAGACCCTTTGTGTGACCTTATAGGGTCCGTCCAATTGGGCTTTGGGCTATTTTACTAGCCCAAAGATCATTAGTACCTCTAGCTATGATAAAATGATGACCCAAATGACCGAACTTAATTATCTCCATAATTTGATCCATTTATATATCTAGTAATTGCACACGACAAAGACATAAATCCTTCAATAATGTGAATGTTGTTATTGCAAAAGATGTTATTGCTGCAGTGGAAGCTCAGGCTTCTGATAATGTCAATGCCATGGATGATGTTAAACCTGATGTGGATGTTAAACCTAAAATTGTGAATAGGTGATCACGCAGAGCTCGTAAACTTGCTGCAACTTCTAGTCAAGTTGTTGAAGTTGTAAAACTTGAAGAGGGGTATGAAATGTTCTTCTTTTATTAATTGTGCTTTGGTTTACTTTCTTATTAATTTTTGGTTTTTTTAATTTCCTTAACATGAGTTTATTGAATTTATTGTCTGAGATTGTAAGTTTTTCATTTTTTATTGGAGTTTTTTGAATGCTTACTTTATAGGGTGTTACTTGTAAATGATAAAGGTGTTACTGTTTATTTGTAGGTTGTAGCGGAGATTTTATGTAAGTGTTACTTGTTAGGGTGTTATTATTTAAGAGGATTACTTATATGAGTGTTACTTGTTTTCTGGTGTGTTACTTGTTAAGGATTACTCATATTAAATTAATAAAGGTTATAGTGTGTTACTTGTTATATGATAATAGTGATAAAAAGGGTTCACTCTTTGAGGGGTTACTTATTTGTGTTTATTTATAGTAGGGGCTAAGAAGATTACTTATATGAGTGTACTTGTTAACTGCTTAAAATTGATAAAGATTGTAGGCGTTACTTGTTAAATAGGAGTTATTAAGGTGGGTGTGATATAAGTGTTATATGAGTGTTACTTGTTAAGTTGTTACTTGTAAATGATAAAGTTGTTACTGTTCTAAATTCTCTAGTATTTTTCCTTGATGGGTTACTTGTTTGTGTTTTTATTTATAGTAGGGGGTAAGAGGATTACCTGTTATATGAGTGTACTTGTTAACCATTTAAAATTGATAAAGATTCACTAGTAAAAAAAATGCTATTTGTAACGCCCCATTAGTAACTGACATAAATTATGTTAGTTACTACAAGGGTATTAGTAACCAACATAGCTAATGCAGGTTACAAATAAATTAGCATTAGTAACTGGCATAACCAAAGTCAGTTACAAATAGTAGGTCAAAAGATAGGCTGACCAATTATTAGTATGGGGCATTATAAAAGCCAGTTACAAATAGCAAGTTAAACTTTGTTGACTTTATTTAATGTAATGGGCTTTATTTAATGTAATGGACATTATAAAGCCAGTTACTAATGCTACTCACGATTTTTTCAAATTTTTTTTTTTTTGAAATTACTCATACTTTCCGTCCTTCGACATACAACCTAACTTATCAATTACCCCATTTTTTCACAACCACCAATTCTCCTCTAAAACTGCTCTGAAGCTTTTCCAAATCTCAATTATGGAAGATATCAACAAGGTAAGCGCTCGATCTCCTCTTAATTTATTAATGTTTTAATTAATTCTAGCTAAACGATTATTCAAGAAATTAAAAGATGAAGTTCTAGGGTTTGTGCTTTTATTTATTTATTAATTAATTTAATTTAATGGTTGTTTAGGGATTTCATTACATACTACTTCCAAATTTGGTGTTCACGGTAGCAGATGGGGGGCGAGAGTTTCGAGCACAAGAGAGAGAAACCAGAGCTTGTAATTCCTCACCATCATTTGGCGAGTGGGTTGATTCCGAAATCATTGTCTGTTGAAGGAGAGCAGGTTGCTACTAGGTGGCCTAATTGGCTTGCCGCCGTTGCAGGGGAGGCTATCTAAGGGTGGGTGCCGCAGCGAGCTGATTCATTGAGAAGTTAAATAAGGTATAGTTCAATGTATCCTTTGTAGTTATTTATTTGTTTTGGAAGATGAACAATACAACAACAAAGTAAGAGCTAATAATGCTTTAGAGAAGTGAAATATACTATAGATTTGTGGGATTGCATTGAGAGATTATGCCGAATTGCCGATGAGCTTAGATGGTTGTAGTGTTAGTAGTATGGTTACTTTAGTATGGTTTAAATGGAAATATGTTATCTTAGTTATTATTTGCTCCACTAACTATCTACAACTAGATTAATTTTTGGAGTCTGATGTTTATATCGAAAACGTATTCGGTGGTAATGTTACTAGTACAAATACTTAGTATTTGTTCTGTTTAATGAAAATGGTGCCTTGAAATTGGTTTAATTGGCTGGTCAAATTAGCTTGTAGCTATCATGTGAGAGGAATGTGACAAGGAATAATATTGTAAAAGGAAATAGTGGTGATTGGTGAATATATATTGTTCGAAATAGGTAATGCAAACGGATGACTCGCGCCCGATCGGACGGCTCTCGCCCAGCCGCCCGATCGGGCGGAGGTGATCAAGGAAAATAAGAGAACTCTCGCGCCCGATCGGGCGGTCTTCGCCCGACCGGGCGGCGGACAAGAGTTTTTGACGAGAACTCTCGCGCCCGATCGGGCGGCGGACTCGAGTTTTCGACAAGCCCGATCGGGCGGCCTCGCCCGATGGCTCGCCCGGGATGGGGTTTTTAGATCGCCCGACCGGGCGCGACACTACGTCCGGAGAAACTCGATCTCGCGCCCGATCGGGCCCGCCTTTTTTCCTAGGTCGGTTTTCTCTGCGTGTTTTCTTTTCCGGGACTCATATAAATACGAGTCTTGCTTTTTCATGAGTATCATTCACTTTCTAGCCGAAAACACAAACCTACCTTTTGAGATCTAAACAGTTCTTGAGCGATTCCACTCTTTGAGTTCGGGTGCACGGATTACGGAGAGAGTTGCGTTAAACTTGGGGGGTGTGCGTCACTAGGAAACTTGTACCGGTGGTGGCGTATTTCGCTTCTAAGGCAGTGGATTTTGTTCCACGGCGCGACTGTGAGTTTGGGATCTTCAATCCAGGAAAGTTTTAATCTTTTTATTTGTTATTGATTTCAACAGTTATTTTACCAACAATTTAGAAGCGAAATATTTTGATTTATTCCGTTGATATCATGACTAGCAATTCTCAAACTCGTCTATACCTAGATCTGTCTAAGGTTGAGTCTCTTGATGGAATTAATTATAAGAGATGGCCACAAAGGATGTTGATTGCTTTTGAACAAGTAGAAATTGATTATGTTTTGTTTAGGGATGCTCCAAAACCCATTGAGCAAACCAATACCATGATTGAAATTCCTAGTACTCCTGCTCCTGGGAATAAAGAATCTAGCTCTAGTCAAAGGATCACTACTGTTATTGCTAATGAATCTGAAATCAAGAAATTTGATCGTGATTATAAATTTGTTAGAGGTCATCTTTTGAACAGCATGAAAAACAACATATTTGATTTGTATGTTAATATGAAGTCTGCTAAGGTGTTGTGGGAGTCTTTAGAGAAGAAATATGGTGCTGATGATGCCTGAAAAAGAAGTATGTGACTGGAAATTGGTTGAATTTCAAATTGGTTGATACAAAGCCTATTATGGACCAAGTCCATGTGTATGAAAATTATGTTGCTGAAATTCTTACTCAGGGTATGAAGATGTGTGAAATCCTTCAGGCTAATGTTTTGATTGAAAAATTACCTGATTCCTGGTCTGATTATAGAAATCACCTCAAGCATAAAAAGAGGGATCTAACCCTAGAAGAACTTGTGAGCCACATGAAGATTGAGGAAGCCAACAGGCTTAAGGATGTTTCCTCTAAGCCAAAGAATGTGTTAGCAATCAAGGCTAACCTTGTTGAATCTGGTGCTGACTCTGACAAGAAAGCAGGTGATAATCGTGCCAAGAATGGGAGCTCTGAGAAGAAGGGGAATCTCTAAGCTAAGGGCAAGATTGGGAAGAAAGTCACTGTCAAGTGCTGGTCATGTGGTGAAGTGGGGCACTTTGTTTCACAATGCAAAAACAAGAAGAAAAATCTGAAATCGAGTGGAGGAATCAAGGGTCATGCTCATCTGGTTGAGAATGAGGATGAAGATGTAATCGCTGCAGTTGTTTCTGAAGTCAACGTGGGTGAGAACAACAGTGAATGGATCGTGGACACTGGTGCATCTAAACACTTCTGTGCTAACAAGGATCTGTTTGTCAGTATGGAAGATGCAAAGGAAGGTGAACAAGTCTACATGGGAAATTCAAGCAGCTCAGCTCTGAGGTACTTGGAAAGGGCAAAGTGGTTCTGAAGCTGACTTCAGGGAAGACCTTGGCTCTTCACAATGTGCTGTATGTTCCTTCTCTTCGTAGAAATTTAATTTCTGGTGCTTTGTTGAACAAAGTAGGAGTTAAGTTAGTTTTTGATGCTAATAAACTTGTGTTAACCCGTAATGGGGAGTATGTTGGAAAGGGTTACCTTAGTGGGGGCCTATTTGTTCTTGAGATTGTAACTGTTCCTTCAATGAATAAGATTTCTACTTCTGATTATATTGTTGAGTCCTTTGAATTATGGCATAGTAGATTGGGTCATGTTGGTGCAACAAAATTGAAACAAATGAAAAGTTTAAATTTGCTCCCAAATATGTCATTAGATGGATTTGAAAAATGTGAAGTGTGTGCGGAGTCTAAATTCGTGAAGAAACCCTACAAATCTGTCACGAAGAGAGAGACAACACCACTTGAGCTAATTCATTCAGATTTAGCAGACTTCAAGAACTTGGAAAGTAGAGGCGGGAAACGCTACTATATCACCTTCGTTGATGATTGTTCGAGATATAGCAAAGTGTATCTTTTAAGGACGAAGGATGAAGCAGAGTCCAAGTTTCTTGTGTATAAGGCAGAAGTAGAAAATCAGTTGGAGCGGAAAATAAAGAGAGTTCGCTCAGATAGGGGTGGAGAGTATGGCTCCGATTTCCTCAAGGACTTATGTGAAAGTGAGGGAATCATTCACGAAGTATCGGCCCCGTATACTCCGCAGCAAAATGGTGTGGCAGAAAGGAAAAATAGGACCTTGAAGGAAATGATGAATGCAATGCTCCTAAGTTCCGGATTGCCCCACAATTTGTGGGGTGAAGCGGTTCTATCAGCTAATTATGTACAGAACAGAGTAACTCACAAGAAGTTAGACAAGACTCCATATGAAATATGAAAGGGTTATGCCCCAAACTTGAATCACATGAAAGTGTGGGGGTGTCTAGCTTAGGTGGGCTATCCATCGTTCAAGCGCTCAACTATAGGTTCTAGGACCTATGATACAGTATTCATTGGCTACGCTGAGAATAGTGCCGCATACAGGTTTATGAGTCTGGAAGATCGCTCTATATCTGAATCTCGTGATGCAGAGTTCTTTGAACACGTATTTCCTTTGAAGAAAATCTTAGTTACTAACGATGTTTCTTCAGTTTCTTCATCTGCAGAGCCAGAAGATGCTTCCCCTAGGATTGAGAGTGAGATTCAACCTAGGAGAAGTAAAAAGGCAAAGAGTGGAGACAAGCCTTGGACCTGATTTCCTAACAGCCTTTATATTTGAGTGCGGAAATCTAAGTGAGTTCGAAGATGATCTAGATGAGATCATGCTGTGTCTACAGGTTATGGATGAAGATCCGAAATCGTTTGAAGAAGCTATGAGTTCAGTAGATGCAACATTCTGGAAGGAAGCTGTAAATAGTGAGCTTGACTCAATCATGTCAAATGAAACCTGGGAGCTTGTGGACCTGCCAAAAGGGAGCAGAGCTATTGGGTGCAAGTGGATTTTCAGACACCGTGAAAAGGTTCAAAGCTAGATTGGTGATAAGAGGATTCACTCAAAAATTTGGCCTTGATTATTTTTATACTTATTCTCCTGTGACTAAAATTGCCACTATTCGTGTTTTGTTTGCCTTAGCTTCATCCTACAACTTGATTGTGCATCAGATAGATGTTAAGACAGCTTTTTTGAATGGCGATTTGGAGGAGGAGATCTACATGGAGCAACCTCTGGGTTTTGTAGTTCCTGGGATGGAGAATAAGGTGTGCGAACTAAAGAAATCCTTGTATGGTTTGAAACAAGCTCCGAAGCAATGGTATGAAAAATTTCATAAAACTATTCTTAGTTTTGGTTTTGTTGTCAATGGTAGTGATGCATGTGTGTACTCTAAGATGTTTGATGCGTAATGTGTGATACTATGCCTGTACGTTGACGACATGCTCCTGTTTGGCTCAAACATGTATGTCATAAATGAAACTAAGAAGTATTTAAATTCAAAGTTCGAGATGAAGGATTAGGGAGAGGTAGATGTGATCCTTGGTGTTAAAGTTACTAAAACCAAGAAAGGGTATTTTCTGTCTCAGTCTCATTATATGGAGAAAATTCTGAAGAACTTTAATTGTTTTGATTTGCCTCCATTGAGAACCCCCTTTGATCTGAACTTTGGTGAAAAATGTGGGGGACGGTATGTCTCAAACTGAATATGCTAAGGTGCTTGGTAGTCTGATGTTTTTGATGAATTGCATTCGCCCTGATATTTCTTTTGCTGTTAGTAGACTTAGTCGCTATACTCATTGTCCTAGTGAGCAACATTGGGTTGCTTTGAAGCGTGTGATCAGATATCTATGTGGAACCGTGTCTTGGGGATTGAATTTTGTTGGTCATCATTTGGTTCTTGAAGGGTATTGTGATGCAAATTGGGTAACGGATAGTGATGAAACAAGCTCTACAAGTGGCTATGTGTTTACCCTTAGTGGGGGTGGAGTTTCATGGAAGTCTGGTAAGCAGACGTGTATAGCTAGATCAACAATGGAAGCTGAGTTCATCCCATTGGATCTTGCTACACAAGAGACAGATTGGCTGAGAAATTTGCTTATTGATATTCCTTTGTGGGGGAAGCCGTCACCACCTGTGTCTATGCATTGTGATTCACAAGCCGCTATATGTGTTGCTAAAAACAGCGTTTACAACGGTAAGAAAAGGCACATAAGAGTCAGACACGAGTCTGTGAGGCAGTTTATTGTGAATGGGGTTATTTCGTTGGACTATGTTCGAACAGAGAAAAACCTGGCAGACCCTTTTACTAAGGGATTAAGTCGTAGACTAGTGGTGGAGTCATCAACTGGTATGGGTTTAGGACCTTTGTTGTAATGACTTGAAATGGTAGCTATACTAGTTGTGTGACGTGATAAATTGGTTTCAATAAATCTGGAACCTGTTTTGGTTTATTTGTTTCATTGGCATGAATCACGTGGATTTGTTATATATGTATCATGTGTTTGAATCTATTACTCTATAAGAGTGGCAAGCTTTACCAGTTAGATTCTGCTAGGATGAGTTTGTCTCTTAATGTCATTAGTCCAGTTGTTTTCTAAGCAGGGATGGATAGATGGAGGTTCTTAAGAGAGTTAAGACCTTTGTCCCATTAGTTCTTAAAACAGGATAGATAATGACACCGAAAGTTGAAGGGTTGAACTTATGTTCTTAATGTTCTAGTTCCATTGCATGTAATTCTCTGGTTTGCAAGGTGCTTAAACATGTTTAAGCCTGCAGGGAAAGACCTTTGAATTTGCTGGGAACGTGTGTGAATAACACATAGGATGAACACCTACGTGAGTACGAGAGGTGGCCTCTCTCAAGGGAAGACTGGAGTATTGTTTTCCTGAAGTACTCATGAGAGCCCAAGTGTTGGCCAAGATTGGCGGAGTTGCTTAAGCTCTAAAGTCAAGGTATGTGTATTCAAGGTCCCTTCCTCGCTCCTAGGAGTTCAAATCTTAGGATACTTACTAGGGAAGTGTTGAAAACCTTGTGCACTAATGTGTTAGTTCAAACCTTTAGATACTAGCATTTAAGTACTAAGACTTTCATTTATTGTTCAGATTTCATGTTGAAGATCCGCTCGCATTAGTGAGGGATTGTTGGAAATAGGTAATGCAAACGGATGACTCGCGCCTGATCAGGCGGAGGTGATCAAGGAAAATAAGAGAACTCACGCGCCCGATCGGGCGGCGGACAAGAGTTTTTGACGAGAACTCTCGCGCTCGATCGGGCGGCCTTCGCCCGACCGGGCGGTGGACTCGAGTTTTTTACGAGCCCAATCGGGCAGCCTCGCCCGATGGCTCACCCAGGATGGGATTTTTAGATCGCCCGTCCGGGCGGTGTTCGCCCGACCGGGCGCGACACTACGTCTGGAGAAACTCGATCTCGCGCCCGATCGGGCGGCAGCTTGCCCGATCGGGCCCGCCTTTTTTCCTAGGTCGGTTTGCTTGCGTGTTTCCTTTTCCGGGACTCATATAAATACGAGTCTTGCTTTTTCATGAGTATCATTCACTTTCTAGCCGAAAACACAAACCTACTTTTTGAGATCTGAACAGTTCTTGAGCAATTCCACTCTTTGAGTTTGGGTGAACGGATTACGGAGAGAGTTGCGTTAAACTTGGGGGGCGTGCGTCACTAAGAAACTTGTACCGGTGGTGGCGTATTTCGCTTCTAAGGCAGTGGATTTTGTTTCACGGCGCGACTGTGAGTTTGGGATCTTCAATCCACGAAAGTTCTAATCTTTTGTTTGTTATTGATTTCAATAGTTATTTTACCAACATATATCAACTGCAAGTATTAAGGGATATTCATGTGTGAGTGAGGTATTATGCATTATTTTAAAGTTGATTATGTTCTTTTATAGAAGACTCTTATTGTGTTGGTGCATAGGCTATTGTGTTTGCCTGTGCATAGGCTATTGTGTTTCTAATTGGCTTAATTTTTTACAAGGATTAGGTATTTTTTTGCCACCCAACTTTTTTGGCTACCGTTTGGATTTTATTCCCAGGAATAAATGAGTAAATAATTTAGATTTGGTTTTCTATTAGTGAACCTTGCAAAATAATCAAATCAGTTTTCCTTGCATTGCTTTGTTGTTTATTTATAAGTATTTTTTCCTCTAATATGCTGCAATGCAAGAATTTTCAGCCACGGTCGCTAGCCATGTCCAATACTTATGGCCTTACGCCAAGCTTCTGATTCTATACTTCAAGAGATTTGTCAGGTTGTTTTTTTACTATATTTAAAATTTTACTGTTTTTATTTCAGATACCCCAAAGGGGGGTTTTGGGGGTAATGTTCTTAATTGTTTTCTGCTGTCAAATTATTGTTTTTTAATTGATACAATTTATGTGATTAGAACCTAGATGATTTAATCTGATTATTTTTTGTTTCCTCTCTTTGATTTATATGATTTTTGATAATAGATTTGAGCTTGTTTCTTTGGAATTTGCATCTAAGGATTGTATAGACTTTGGATTTTAGTTAACTGCAATTGATTGAGCATTAGTGGAAGTTTGGTTTATTAGAATTAGTGGAGCAAATTTTTTTTATTTTTTATTTTAATTTTTTTGGTTAAAATTTATGTATGTATATTTGTATATAGATTGAAAAATTATCAAAGTGACGTTGAAATGTTGCTATTATAAAGTATATAATGTTGGTTTATGTGTCAGCTCAACTTTATTTATTAAGGTTATTAGAGCTAAACATTGCAAATTAGTTTGCATGGTAAATTAGTATTATCCTTTGGGCATGGGTTATTGATGTTCAGTATGATATTGATAGTTTAGCTCATTGATCATTCAAACTATACTACATTGAAATTCATGTTAGTGTTTCGGCCAGAGGGTGATGGGGATAACTTTGACCATGTATCCAATATTACAACTACAATGAGATTGGTTCATTAAACTCGTGAATGATAGATGGACTTAATAATAATAATACGGAGTAATAGCTTTACTACCTTTGGTCTTGTATTAATATGGTAGATTTGGCGTTCTCCTTTTATCGTCATGCCAAATTGAAGGAATTGGATAGCCTTATGAGAAAGGGGGGATGTATGGCAACACGGCGACACTTATAAGTAGTCTAGTACCTTCTTTGTACTTGTTACTTGAGAATACCTGATCTACTAAACTAAACCCAAATTTCGTATTTGCTTTTGTCCACTGAACTGAACCCGAATTTCGTATTTGCTTCTAGCCCACTGACTAAACTAGAACTTGATCTACTGAACTATAATTGAGAATAATTGATCTACAGAACTAAAATCGAATTTCGTATTTGCTTTTTCAGAACTGAAAATCAGAACTTAAATCAAAGCATAAATTCAGAGCTGAATTCAGAGCTTAATTTTTAGATCTGAAGTTCAGAATTGAAAATCAAAACTGAAATCAGAGCTGAAATTCAAAAATTAATATTGATGAATTTACCTCTTCTTTGCAAGTTGAAATGCTATACGAGTTTTAGTTGATGTTTTAATTTTATAATGTATAATGGACACGTATTCTTTATTTTATATTTGCAAAAATGTAGAATTGGATGAGATTCGAGAACAATGGGCTCAGTTTTTTAGACTTAATTTTTTGTTGAAAAGACTAGTTATCTTATTAATCGATGTTATAATTAATTACATTTAGTTCAATTAAATAAAACAATATAACACATTTATATATCTACTTTTATTTAGCCTGCTGGTTATTGTTGTTACATTTCTAAATTATAAATCAATGATTTCTTTATTCAAGTTTTAATTGATTTTTGGAACGTATGGTTAATTTTGTTGTATTGTATTGTTGTGGATGAATTCAAGATGTGTGGAATTATTGGAGTGTTTGTATTGTATGTTGTGGGTGAATGGAAGAGCTATTGGTTTTGGGGATTTAACATTGATTAAGTTAAATACATTTCCAACGGTCATGGTTCTTTGGCTTTATAGTTCTTTTGATTCTGAAAATTGTAAGTTTAACTTAACTTTTGGAAGGAGTTTGCAACTAACAGTAGTCGATGTTCGTGATGTGTTAATGATACCAATAGGAGCAACAACTGTTCCTATTTCACTTAAAAGGAAGAATACTGAATTGAAGACATATTGGAGAAAATTATATGGGAAAAAATCTCTAGATGTATCTGTTCCTCTTTTGTTTAGTAAGATGACAACTGATGAGGGGATGCTAACAGGAAACGATGAGTTTGAAAAATGCTTTGTTATGTATGTAATGGTTACATTTCTTGCTCCTACATCAAATCGATCAGCTGATTTCAAATTGGTTTTAGCTTTGGATAATGTAATTACGGAGATCAAGAAGTTTAACTGGTGTCAGAATATGTTATTGGAAGTATTCTGTTGCTTTAGATTTGTTATTTTCATAGGATTCAAGTAGAAGGGTTTTTTGTTGACAGGTCAGCGCCCTTGATCATGCATTGGAATGATGAAACTTTTAAAGATAGGTTGGAAAAGGAAAAGGCACCAATGGAAAAAACGCTATTAGCAACTGGCAAAAAGTGGCTTGTAGCAACTGGCGCGTGGGGCTGCTATTGCGGGGGCATCAGCTAATGAGAATATTATTTGCAACTGATGCTTGTTCGTTGCTAATAGTGATTATTTGCAACTGGCACACTGATTTGCCAGTTGCAACTGGTCTTTTTTTTAACATAAAAAAGTATTATTCGCAATTGGCCTAAAACTAGGCCTGTTGCTAATAGTACCTATTTGCAGCTGGCATATAGTTTGGCCAGCTGCTAATAGTACCTATTTGTAGCTGACATATAGTTCAGCCAGCAGCTGATGGTATGTTTTTGCAGCTGGTAGTCATTTTTTTTTTTTTAAAAATCATTTTTTTTTTTTAAAAAAAAAAAAAAAAAAAAAAAGAAAAATCAATTTTTTACCCAAATTTATGCAGGAACTGCTACGTATATCACGTACTCATACAAGTTACTATGGTAACAAAATTTGTGTTGATTTTACTGTATACATTAAATACAAATTTTTTTAAAATTACAAGGATACCAATCTACAAAAAAAAAAAAAGAAAAAAAAAAGAACACATCAGTGATATCGTCTCGGAGCGACACCATTTATGAGAAGCAACGACTCAAATCGACCACATTAGCCATGGATTTCCTGCTAAACATATATAAAAAGTACAATAAACAACAATTGATTAGAAATTCCTCTAAACATAAGTAAAATTAAACAAAAAAAATAAGCACCAAAATCTAACGAGAAAGAACTTGAGTGCTTAAGGTTCAAGTTTTAATGAGAGAAATACACACTGAATTTTACTATGAAATCCAACATCACAACATGTGGAAATATTTCTTCAAACAATAAAAAAATCCAAGGTCAACAGTTAAATATCTTAGAATGTAGGAACAAGAAAGTAAGTATAGATCAAATAATAATACATCAGTCCTAAGAAACTGTTGGAACAAGAAAGTAAGTTTTTCGGACAAAGTTGAGCTCAATAACAATGATCATCTACAAAACTGTATAATACAAACAGCTAAATTGTCGGATAGCATAGAAAAAAAAAATTGCATAACAGCAAAACACCTGGTATACTGACAGGGACCCTTGATACTTTCACAATAAGCACCAAGTAAGTAAAACATAGCTTGCAGTACATAAGCAGGTAAAGCAGAGATTAAGAATACCAAAACATAATAGTAAAGGCAACAAGACAGTGACTCAAGTTGATTAGATCTGTAAAGGCACAACCCTACTTACAAGGTAGATAATCCCTAACATTCCAAATCGATAAACAAACAGTAATAATCAAACAGAAGGCCGGAAAGTTGAGCAATTGATAAACTAGCAATAATTATAAGAACATGAATTTCATCAAACGATGACGTACCTATAGAGAATTCAGGGGAGAGTGTTGATGAAAGATATACATAAAAAAAAGTGTAGGAAAAGCCTGGTCAATTAACTTTTACGGAAAGCACTTAAACAACACAGTTTCGAAAAATAAAAAGGGCCACTTCAAAAAAAAGCCTCAATCCTTCCAATTCAAAAGGGAAAATAAAATCTCTGGTTTTAAGTCATTCAAACAGGATTGCATATATAGCTATAGCCTCTCAGTTTAGAGTTCACCAATACAAGCCATTACGGTGTCATGTAGAGAATTTGCACCAAAGAGCTAATTAGATATGTAAAGGGACAACCCTACTTACAAGGTAGATTATTCCTAACATTCCAAATTGATAAACTAACAGTAATATGGAAGTTGTTTAAATTCCATATTTGCACAAATGAATCAATTTATAGATTTAAATTCAATCTAAATTCTCAATACAATCATCAAAACCATAGAAATTATGATAAAATATAATTCATCTTCCTCAAACCCATGAAACCCCACAAAATCCCGTGATTCAGATTTAATTTATTCCACCCGAAAACCCAGATTGCATCAAAAAATCAATTTAAAAAAACCTAGAAAAATTAAATTAATGGGTTTGAATTTAAAATAGCAAACTAACCTGACCACCGTGAGACCATGATTTAGACGAGCGAGAAAGCCATCCCAGCACGGGAGAAATTGACACCGGCAGCGGCCACCTCACCTTACCAGTTCTCACGCACCAACATCGCCGGAAGCAACTAGATAACAGCCCGTGAACAACATCCTAAACAATGAACAACAACAGCAATAAGGTTAAAAAAAAGTGAATTTAAATCGCAAATCCTAAATAATGAACAACAACAGCAATAACAATCGAGGAACCACAAATCTCTTCAAAATTTCGAATATGAACGTAAAAAGGCAACTGTTGATTCACAAGCATTATAACCCCCAAATTCAGAATCAATTTTGCATCAAATTTGGTTCCTCACAACTCAACGGAAGATCAATTAATTAAAAAATAAAAACAAATTCACAGATCTTGTATGAACAGATTGAAAGTAGCACATTATAGAGGATGAGATCTAGAATTTTGTGGAATTTGAGGAGAAAGAGGCTAAGGAATGACGATTACAAATGAGGAGAGAGAAGATGAAGGAGAGGATAAGGAAGGATCCAGCAAAAATAAAATTAAAAAGGAAACTTAATAAAAAATAAATAAATTGGATAATGATTTTAGTAGCAGGCACTTACTATGCCAGTTACAATTATTTTGGCCAACTTTTTATTTGACCAAGTACTCGTAGCTGGCATTTAATAGGCCCGTTACTATTAGGAAATTTAATTTTCAATTAAATAATATTAGCAACGTTCAATTTTACGTCAGTTGCAAATCCCATCATATTTGTAACTACCATTAAATAAGTCAGTTGCTAATATAGTTTTAACACTGAATCCTCAACTATTAGCAGCGCTCATTACTACGCCAGTTGCTAATGATATAGTATTTGTAACTGACATTATTTGATTCAGCTGCAATTAGTGTTTTAGTAACTAACTTATTTAACGTCTGTTGCTAATAGGGTGCTGCTGTAGGGAATATTTCAAGCATTACCCCAAACTTGAACCCCACTGTGATCATACTCTTACGCATGGTGGCGTCCAAAGGGAAGGAAGCTAGAGCAAAAGAGTCGCCAACAAGTTTTAGGAACTTGTAAACCTTTGACATGGTGAAGGTTACACCCCTTAACGATCCAGGAAATCGTCAACTCCAATAGGTCTGGAACCATGACTGGAAGTTCGGGGATGAAGGTACAAATCAAATCTAAAAGAGACTGAACCTGCCCTAATAATAGGCCTCTACTTTATTCTTCTCATATTCATGTGCGCTTTCTGACTAATATGCAATCATTAGGCTTACCCTAAACCTGTTTATCTATGTTGGTTGAATATTAATGCACAAACAAGTTTGTTATTGGCGATCACTTGAATTATAATCATATTAACCCTAACAAGATTATTGATTATCTTATTAAGCGTGATTATAAGTATCAATTCCCTTTAAACATGCATAAAAGGTGTGATCGAACAATAACAATAAATATCAAGCAACATAATAATAATAATAACAACTATAAAGCATAATTATTAAATTATAATCATGATTAATATTAACAATAAAGCATAATATAGCAAGATCCTAGGCATGATACTAACAAGATTAATAATAAACCCTAGCATGTCACTAAACAATAAAAATCAAAGCTTTAACCCTTACATGATACTAACATGATATTAGGAAAGAAAATAAAAAGCATCACAACAATCATACTTGATATTAGGAATTACCCTAAACATGATACTAGAAATAAAAATAAAAATCTAAGCATGATTTCTATATCATAACATCATTAAACAATTAAATCACTTACTTGGATGTCTCGTATCTCTTTCTAATAACAAAATACACACATTAGTAACTTCAAGGAAAATAATAAAATTAAAACAATTAATTAAATTAAATAATTGAGATAGAGAATAAGAAAGTTTAGACTAGATTTGGGACCAAACCCCCATAAATATCAAACCTTTCACGTCTAGGGCGAAGACAACTTTGAATTATGCTAGGTGTGTCTAGATCTTGTGAATGCGGAATTTTCTTTATAAAAGGCTAGGATTAGAAAGAGGGAGAGAGAGAATAAGCTTTAGCTTAGAGACAGAAGAGAATTAGAGAGTTTTGGTTAAGAATTCTTGAAAAATGGAGGTCTAAGGAGACTATTTATAATGAAAATAAGCCGGAATATGATAAAAAAGAATCAGAGTTTGAAGAGGAATAAAACATGACGATGTCGCCGCAATTTCCTCTGTCGCCGCACAACAGGGTGCAGCGCCGCGCGACAGGCCTAAAGTCCGGCTTTGCAAGACAATTTTTGCGGATTTTGTTTTTATCATATCGTTTGATACAGAAGTCCAAATAAGAAATATAATATGTCGTTGGAAAGTTCTTGAAGTCTACTTTCCAATCCAATTGGAATCAGATTAAAATCTTTTGTAGATAAAAAGATATAACCAAAATAGTGGAAGGGTATCAGTTTTTGATAGAGTTTCATATCTCATTCATATCTTTTTCGTTATAACTAGGAATTAATATTATAATATATAATTGGAAAGATAATTTCAATATCTATCCAAACATATAAGATTTGGATAAAGATTATGAGGCATAAAAATAAAATCTGAACATATTTCATCTCGTACAAAACAAGGATTCTTAAAAGGAGTAGTTTTATTCAATTTCAAACTCTTTGAAATATAATTATCAATCCTAACTCCATTAGGATTTAAGAGAACCTTCTAGAGTATTCTAGAAGACTATAATCAATCCTAATAGCTTTAGAAATGATAATTAATAATAGGCCCTCCTCTAGATCATTGGGCCGTATGTAAGAACCAAACCGGGTCCACTTTAGTATTTTGACCATAACTTCCTCATTATTTATCGGAATTGGGCTTATAATATATCATTGGAAAGGTATTTTAAAACCCCATCCAACTACACTATTATTGAACCCATATCATGGATCAAACTAAACTGGAATGCACGTTTTTCATAAATAGGGTAAGAAAAGAAATATTTTCAAAAACAGAAAGAAGAGATATTTTAATAAAAACATCCTCATCACTAGAATTTTCACACTTTCACCTTGTTCGATAATAAAATGACATGAAAGGTATTCATCACTGGGTTTGGTTTTGGGGAGACACATTTGGGTGTCTACAGCTGCTAATAGCATTTTTCCACTAGTGAGGGGCAGTATGGTAATGGAATTTTAGATGAGGATACACATCCTGTGGCTGATTTTAGTGTTTGAGACTAAACAGTTGGAAATGTAGAAAATAAAGACTGTGGTTTCTTCTGTTGCTAAGAAAAATGATGAGAAACAAGAAAAAAAAGAAGGGAAAAAAGAAAGAGTCTGTTATTAGTGTTGAAAAGAAAAGGATTGACAAGAAAAAAGAAGAAGAGGCAGAAAAGAGAGAGTGTGCCACTTTGAGAAAGAAAAAAGAAGACAAAAAGGAAGAGAATAAAAAAGAATTAAAAGAAAAACAGATTGAATTTGTGAGTTCAAAAAAGAAAAATGAAGAGAAAAAGGAAGTAAAGAAAATAGGAGAGGTAGAGAAAATGCAATTAAAGAAACAAAATTTGATAAGAAAAAAGGATTTTGATGTTGCTGAACAGAAAGAACAGCAAAAGCAAAAAAATAAAAAAAAAGGTGTTTCTTAAGGAAGGCTGATTTTTATATTGGTCAACATGAGGATTAAAAGGTTGATAAGAAGGATGATGCAAATGTATTAGAGGAAATTATTCAGAAATACAAAACTTCTGATGTATTGAAAAGAAGAAGTTTAATTCAAAAGGCTAATGATATTGAAATTGAAAATATAATTTAGAAATATAAGCCTACTTCATTTCAAGATGAGCAAGATGATGGATTTGAAGATATTAGAGCTGCCGATGGAGCTATTTCTGAAGTGAGAGCTGATGCTGTGCAAAATATGGATATTGCTGGTTCTTCTTGGCATGTTTCATTTCAAGTTCTTTCTGAAATTCAGACAAATGAATAAATTTGTCAATTTCAAAGAATGTGAGTTTTCTTACTTTTTTTCTATATTTTTTTACTTTATTTGGTATTACCTGTTTTAATAGTAGTTGTTTATTTGGTTACCTGCTTTTATTTATTATATATTTTTTTTTTTTTATTATTTTAGTTGTAGTTTCTTGTTTTTATTTTATGCAATTTCTTTTATATTTTCTTGTTTTGGTGTTACTTGTTATGGGTTACTTGTTTGACTTTTCGTAGATTATTGTGTTTGTTACTTATTTTGGTGTTACTTGTTATTGGTTACTTGTTTCACCCTTATAAATTACTTGTATATTTTACTTTTTTTGTTGTTACTTGTTTTTCTGTTACTTGTTATGTATTACTTGTTTGACCTTTTGTAAATTACTTATTCAGTTTTTCTTTTTTAATTAGGAAAAATTAGAAATAATAATCCCAACTTTCATCAATTTTGGTAGAATAATCCCAACTTTAGATTATACCAGAATAATCCGAACTTTGGGGGGTCTTCTTTTTCTTCAATCCCTAACCGGTTAACAAAAGTCAATGACCTATTACATCAGGTCACTTGACACGTGTCGAGTTCCAATTGGTCCAAAATTTAAAAAAAAAAATAAAAAAAAATCAATTTTTTTTAAGAAAAACCACCCAGCCCAGGCTGCCAGCCTCGTCGGACCCCACACAACCACCGCCCTAGTCGCCGCCAGCCCAGCCACCACCTCGTGGGACCCCCACACAACACCCTAGTCGCACCTGCAGCCGCTACCATCTAAACCATCATCCCCCTCCCTGAAACCTCCACGCAACCACCACCAAAACCCTCCCAATTTCACCCCAAAACTCACCGCGCGCCCTACGCCATTTGTTCCCCCTCCCTCTGCGCCGATAGTACCCCCTCCCCCTGCGCGCGTTAATTGCCCTCCCCCTTCGCTGCTGAATCCCCTCCCTACACGCCGCTAATTCGAAAACAGGTGGGGCTGGGTTAAGGGTTTCAGGATGAGGGATGTCTGTTTTTTGAGGTAGGTGAGGGTTCCGAGTGTCGCCGAAAAACGAAAAAGAGAGGGAGGGGGAATCAGCGACGCAAGGGGGAGGGGGAATCAACGGCGAAGGGGTGGTTTTTGGGGTTTTCGAGAGTGGGTTGGTGGTTCTCGGGGGTTTGACTGGTGGCGTGGGAATTTCGGGGGAGGGGATGGTGGTTTGGCTCGGAGCGACGACTCTAGGGGTTGGGGAAGGCCGGAGGTCCGGCGAGGTAGGTGGCTGGCATGGGCGGTTGCCGGATTGGCTAGGTTGTTAGGGCTTTGGCTGGTGGGTTTTTTTTTTTATTATTATATTTGTAGCCAATTGATTCATGACACGTGTCACTTTAATAAAAAAATAAATAAATAACCCTTTCAACCGGTAACCGGTATTTGGGATTGAAGAAAAAGAAGACCCCCCAAAGTTCGGATTATTCCAGAATAATCCAAAGTTGGGATTATTGTACAAAAATTGATGAAAGTTGGGATTATTTTTTCTAATTTTTCCTTTTAATTATTGTGTGGTGTTACTTGTTCTTTAATTATTGTTTGGGATTACTTGTTTATATATGTTACTTGTTTTTGTGTTACTTATTATTGGTTACTTGTTTCACCCTTGTAAATAACTTGTATGTTTTACTTTTTTTTGTTGTTACTTGTTTTTCTATGACTTGTTATGTATTACTTGTTTGACCTTTTGTAAATTACTTATTTGATTTTTTTTTGTTGTTACTTGTTTTTTGGTTACTTGTATTTAATATTAGTTTTGTTGTATGGGTTACTTTTTTTTTTACCTTTTGTAAATTACTTGTATGGTGTTACTTATTATGGATTACTTGTTTAACCTTTAGTCGTTTGTTACTTGTTTTGGTGTTACTTGTATGTGTTTGACCTTTTGTTGTTTGTTACTTGTAAGGTCTCTAAGCTCTTCAAGCCACTATTCAAGAATCATCTGTAGCTGCTGATGTACAAATTGGGGTTTTTCCAGAGGTTTCTAAATTATCATCTGCTGCTGGTGAAGAAAAATTTGTTGCTGCTGAGGTTCAAGTTGATAAACTTTATGAATTTCAAGCTTCTTGGGATGGTCGAGCTTCTGTTGATTTTGCTTCAAATGCAAAAGTTGTTGCACAGTCTAATTCTGGTGCACTTGTAGATGCTTTTGATGTTGAAGGTCCTGTTTCTAAAATTAAATAGCAAGCTATTGTTGTCTACAGTCCTGTGGTCTCAAGTTAGGACATTTATTAGGAAAGTAGCCAAGAAAAATTTGAAGTTGAAACGAGGAAAGAGATTATTTTGTTAAATAACCAGGAGAATGTCGAAGTTGCAACAAGTCAAGATATTTTTCAAAGTCTAGATACTCTAGCTACAATTTCAAGTCAAGAATTAGCTCCAACTGAGATTCTTTTGTCAAGTCAGGGATTTAAACAATCAACTCGTGAGAATATTCTGGATGAAGGAGTTATTGATGTTTCAACTCAGGATAATAATTAGCAAAATCTTGAAGTTCCTGAAGAAGTTGTTAATCTTTTAACTCAACAATGGCTTGAAGAGCTTAGAGAACTACAAAGAAATGATACTCCCGTTGCTTCTAACAAAGAGTTATCTGATAAGCTTGCTAGTTCTTCCAAACAGCCTGTTGATTCCTTGGAAAAGTTACTTGATACAAAAAAGAAGGGCCCTTAGAAAAAGAATCCTAAAAAAAATAATACTCAGAAAAAAATCCTCCAAAAAAGAGAGAAAGGAAAGAAGTGTTGACATCTTTTGTGGATGACTGGCTGGTTGCACTCCTGAAGAATTTATGCAGATTCTTAGGAAAAAAATTTGATGTTGCTGGAATGCCTGATGCTGAGGAGAATATAACTTCTGATGATATTGATGTACAGTCTGCTGAATTAATTAGCTGTGATATTAACTGTGGTGCACATGGTGGTTATAAATTACAGTATCAAGAATGAGGAGTTTACGACTTTTTATTTTTGTTTATGTAAGTGTTACTTGTAAAATTTTCTTTATATGTGTTACTTGCAAATTTTGCTTGTGTAAATTTTGATACTATACGGCCATGGGATTACTTATATATGTATTTTATTTATATGGTGTTACTTGTGTTTAGCAGTTATGAAATTTGTATTTATGTATTGTGTGGGGTTACTTGTTTATATATGTTACTTATTATGTGGTGTTACTTGTTTTAGCAGTTATGAAATTTGAATTTACTTGTATGGGTTACTTGTTATGATTTGGTGTTACTTGTTATGGGTTACTTGTTGACCTTTTGTATGGGTTACTTGTTTTGATATTACTTGTTATAGATTAATTGTTTTGGTATTATTTATATGGGTTACTTGTGGATTACTTGTTTAATCTTAGTGTTACTTATTATATGGTGTTACTTGTAAAGGGAATTACTGGTGTTACTAGTAATGGTTAGTTGTATGTGTTACATTGTATAATACGTTTAAAGGTTACTTGTATTGGATTTTTGAATAAAGATAATTGTTGTTACTTGAATTGGATTTAGTTATTTAATGAAGGGTTACTTGTTATTTAATTATTGTGTGGGGTTACTAGTTTATACATGTTACTTTTTATAAGGTGTTACATAAATGTTACTTATTATATTATGGTGTTACTTATTGTGTGGCTTTTTTCTTTCTTTCTTTCTTTCTTTATTTATTTATTTATTTATTTATTTTTTTATGTTTAAACATGGAAATTCTAGTATATTATAATGAGTTCTATAGTTTGTCTCGAGAAGAATTTTTGACATGTTTACGAAGGAAATGATTTCAAGTCGAATTTTGGTTTTTTTTTTTTTATTATTATTTTTTATTTTTTTAATCCTGCTGAATTTAGGACTGGCCATTTCGGATACCCGATCCGATCCGAAATATCGGGTATCCGAAAATTTTGGATTGGCAAAATCTTGATCCGAATCCGATCCGAAAAATTCGGCGGATATCCAAAATTATCGGATCGGATCAGATATCCAATCAGAAACCCTGCCGTTTTTTTACTTTTTATTCTTTAATGCATGTGATCAAGTTACAAAGTTAACTGACATTCTGAATTTCTGACATACTTGTTCACCTGCATGGGCTGCATCTTGGTACCTAAAATAACAACTATACTAATAATAACAATTTTGATATTGTAGACACCTAAAAATGTCTCCCTAAAACCAAACCCGATGATGAACACCTTTCACCGCCATTATTGGTCGGGTTGAGTATTTAATCTTGGAGTGCTTAAATCCATATTACCATTTCATAAAACTAACCCAACTCCTATCCCATTTCCTAGCTCATTTCCCTAAATCATCACTTATTTTCCTCTTTTCGTGCCTTTAAACCCAAAATAATTCATTTCGTGTCCTTTAAAATCATTCATTTCGTGTCCTTTTTATAAAATTGTTTAATCCATTTTATTTTGGTCCATAATCTGGGTCCAATGATTTAATAATTGGATGGGGCTTGAAAATAGCTTTCCAACGATATATTATAAGCCCAAATCCGAGTTATAACGAATAAGTTATGGCAAAAATATTAAACTAAGCCCAAACCGAACCTAAGCCCACCTTACCTACGACCCAATGATCATGTGGAGGGTACAAATTATTTGATCCCATTCTTAAACCAATTAGGATTAATTAAAGAGTTTGAAATTGAATAAAACTCCTTTTTATGAAAGTCCTATTACTATCCGAATTGAAAGATGTTCAAAGATAGACATATATTATTTTTTTGCCTCATATTTTTTATCCAAATCTTAAATGGTTGGATAGCTCTTGAAATTATATTTCCAATTATATATTATAATATCAATTCCTAGCTATAACGGAAAAGATATGAATGAAATGTCAAACTCTATCCAAAACTGACACCGTCTCACTATTTCGGCCATATTTTTATTCTACAAAATATTTTAGTCCGATTCTAATTGGGTTAGAAAGTAGAATTCAAGTGATTTTCAAAAATATCTTATTTATATTATTCCAATTTTTAGATCAAAAGATATGATAAAAACAAAAAACGCAAAAACTGCTGTCTATCGAGTTTTATTCCGATTTAATTCGGATCTTATCTTGTTTTTTCGACCCTTCTTTTTTCTCTATAAATAGAGGTCATATCTCCAATTTTTCAATCATCAACAAGATTGATCACAAAATAATTCTCTTCTCCCTCTTTAGCCTAAACACTAGCCTCCCTTTTCTTTAATTCCTTCCCCTAAGCACTCCAAGGAGTCCATACAATACCCAAAGTTCTATACTTAAAACCAAGGCGTGAAAGGTATAATTAACTGAGGGTTTGGACCAAATCAACTCTACTTTTTATTTAATTTAATTGTTTCAATTTGATTTATACTTTAATTGAAGTTACTAACAGTTTATTCATGATGTAGCAATTCAAGGAAACGCGGAATGTGAGTAATTAATCACTTAATTACTCTTATTTTTATTCTTATTGCTAGTATCATGATTAGGGTTATTATTATTATTTGATTTGACTAACAATTTATTGTTAAATTACTTCCTATATTAATGTTTATTCTATTATTATTTTTGATCACCATATTGCATGTTAAAGGGAATATGTAATTGAAAATCATGCCTAATAAGATAATTTGGACGACCTGTTTAGGTTCCTTTTTAATCTTGTTATTAAATCAAGTGATCACGATATTTTAGAATTATATGTTGCATTAATATTAAACCAATTTAGCATAATAATAGTTTGGAGCAAATTGAATCTTTGTTTGCATGCCTTTGAGATCGCAAGAATCATTTTTCACTATAAGAATCGAGTAGAGGCCAATACGGGCGAATGTGACTCCATGACTCACTTCGTACCATCATTCTCGATCCTCCTTTCATGGTTCCGAACCATATGGAGTTAGTAATCTCATGGATTATGAATGGGGTGTAACCTTCACGGGTCAATCGTTGTTGCCTATCGTTGTTCCTTTATCGTGGTTGCCTTTTATGATCCGTGAACGGTTTACAAGTTCCTTAAAAACTTGTTGGCGGCTCCCTACTTTCCTTGTCCCTAATCGTATACGTCAATTCCCACTTCCTAATAGTGCCAAGCATATTCACCACATCCTTAACGTAGGCGCACATCAAACGACGCCTACAAATATTAATAATTATAACACTACAATCACATAATAAAGTTCTCTAAATAACAAAGCAAACTTAATACTTTAAGTCTTTAACAACATAGGAAATTCTTCTACAAATATTACATCATATATAACTAAAACACAACAAATGATTTATCATGCATCGAAAAATTCCAACGATTCGTCTATTATAAATGGGTTGCTCCATCACCAATTCTTTCATACCTATAATTGAATTATAACAAAAAAGAAAGGAAAAATATTAATACAAGGTTGATAAGAATACAGTGTAGTATGTAAAACAAAAAAAAAAAAAAAAAATCTAACCATCTTCCATATTCTCCAATTCAAGCAAATTTTCTTCAATAAAAAGATAATCATGAGAAGTCCGAAACCAATCTTGAGCACAAACAAGTGCCTCCACCATTTTTGTAGACAAAGAGGTACGAAATGCATCAAGAACACAACCACCGGTGCTAAAAGCCGACTTTGAAGCAACGGTAGAAACCGCTATAGCAAGTACATCTCGTGCCATGAGTTGAAGAATGGGATATGTCTTACTTCTATCTTTCCACCATTGTAAGATATTAAAGTTTGGATCATCATTCTCACAAATTTCACTCAAATATTTCTCCAACTCATTTTTCCTCTCACTTTCATCACCACCCTTCTCTCTATGAAATTTTGAAGTCAAATAATGTGCAAAGTTCATGACTTCTTTCATTTCTCCAATTTCATTTGAAGGCAAACTAGGTGAAGAGCTTGAAGAACTAGATTCACGAGGTGTCTTCTTTGATGAAGGTATAGAAGAAATATAGGACTCAAATAAATCCCGCATAGTAACTCTTATCTTTAGAGATAAAAGGTTACTTTCTTCTTCTCCATAAGAAGATTCCAAAATCCAATCAACATACTTAAACTTACGTCGTGGATCAAGCACCAATGAAACAAACATGAAAACATTAAGATTGTTCACATTTCCCTAATATTTATTATGTTTAGACTTGATTTGTCTAGCCATATTTCTCACCCCTTCATTCTCATTTTCACATAAATTAGAAATCACTTGTCCAAGACCATACGCATAAAAAACATATGAATTTGCAGTCACATAACGAGGACCCGACAATCTCAAAGTATCATCATAGAAAATTTGCAAAAAAGGCACAAACACTTTCACTTTGTTCCAATCTTCGTCTTTTGGTTTACCACAAGATTTTCTAAGCTCTTTCACACATGTGCTATCTCGAGATTGCATATTTGTAAACGCTTTTTAAAACCTCAAAGCAGATTCAATCATAAGGTAAGTTGAATTCTATCTTGTTTCCACATCTAAACACACAAGACTCTTTGTATCCAAACCCTCTTCACGTGCACATGCTTTAAAATTTTGAAGTCTAGCGAGAGAAGACCTAACATACTTCACACTATTATGGATTTTCATATAGACTCATCCATATCTTTCAAACCATCTTTCACTACTAAATTCAAAATATGGGAAGCACATCTCATATGTAAATAGTCCCCATTCAATACATTAGTTCCTTTATGATTCATTCTTCTTTTCAAATATTGAATAGCTAAATCATTTGAACTAGCATTGTCGTCCACTGCCACAGTTAGTATCCTTTAAATCCCCTATTCAATCAAGCATTTTTCAACAGATTGACCGATAACTTCTCCACTATGGCCAGAGACAAAACAAAAATTCAAGATTTTTTTATGCAACTTCCAATTTTCATCAATAAAGTGTGCACTGAGACATATATAACTCAAATTTTGACCAGAAGTCCATGTGTCAGTGGTAAGACAAACTCTTGAAGACAAAATCTTGAAGAAATAATCAACCATTTTTTTCTTTCTTCAATGTATAAATATAACAATCCCTTGTAACAGTTTTACGTGAAGGAACAACAAAGGCGGGATTAAGAGTTTTACAAAAGTTCCTAAAACCCTCTCTCTCCACAAAAATGAAAGGCAACTTATCAACAATATTAGCAAGTGCTTTTCTAGTGGACTCCTGATCAAAATCCCATAATTTTGGAACATGTTGAGTTTTAATGGATCCATCTTCTTTTACAATTGTTTTTTTTTTTCAAAATTAATTATCTTTTGTTTTAGATCAATATTAGCAGGAGCCATTTTACATCTTTCAACAAGATTTTTTAAAGGAGTAGTTCCTTTGCTAGAAGAACAACCAATCAAAGCACCACAATATTTACACGTAGCCACATTAACATCAGAAGTATCATCATAATGAGCCCAATGTGGAGACATTTTTTCCTTTGACGAGTTTGAGAAGAAGTGCCACTTACATCATTTGGTAAAGGGGTTTTTTTTGGTTGGTTTGAGCTCATTGTAGGAGCTCTTTTCTTTCTCTTTGATGGAGGGGCAGATTTACCTCCCCTTCCTTTCCCACTTTCAATGGTTTCATCATCATCATCAGATATACACACATTAAGTATATGCATATCTCCTACATAATCATTACATCCACTAAATGTACTACATTATAAACTAAAAAATTGGTTGAGATAACAAGTTGGTCTAAATCTAAATTAATTTAATGTAATCTAAATGATAATAATAAATAAATTCATGTTCTGCACGTTTTTAATTACACTAAAGTATTATTAGTTTTTGGAAAAAACTTTAAAATTAGTAAGATTTGTATTAGCAAACCAAATAAACGCACATTATCATGAGCATACTATTGTACTAAGTGTCTAAGCTAAAGTAATGGAAAAATGTCAACTACTTTGGGAATCAATTGCTTCCCATATAATCATTACATAAAAAACAAATTGAAATTCTAGTATTATTTTGTGAACAATATTAAATTTCACAAGAAAACAAAGAAGAAAGAACAATACATATTAAATAACATAATCAAATTTTTTAAAAAATAAAAAAATCAAATTATCTCATTGTGGATTTGTGGCTGAGTGAGGACTGACAAGTGTCGAGTGATGAATTATGGTGGCTTGATGACTGATGAGGAGATGAGGACGGTGGCTCGATGAGGAGATGAGGACGGTGGCTCCGATTAGGAGTTTGTGTCTTTGCAGCTGCGTGAGGAAGTCTGTGAGTGATAGAGTTTTAGTGTTTGAAGTTTGAAGTTTGAACAAATGAGTATTGGTCTTTTGGGCTTTTGAGTTTGTAAGTATTTTGACAGTAATTTTTTTTAAAATATTAAAATATTAAAAATCGGATCGGATCGGATATCCGATTTTCAAAATTCGTGATCCGAATCCGATCCGAAATGTTAAAAACCGGATCAGATATCCGAATTTTTGGATCAAATCAGTCGAATCTCAGATCGGATCAATCGGATTGGATTTTTTGCCCAGCCCTAGCTGAATTATGTTGAGGTTAATAAAAAACAATGAAGACAATCCAAGATTCTTTCTTGGTGGTGATTATATGGTAATTTATTACTACTTTTTTCTATTATAATTTTATTATATTATTATTTATGTTCTATTTTAAGTTTTTTGTTCTTATTTTTTTTTACAACGGTCTCTTTTTTGCTGTTTATATATTGGAGAAGGTTGTATATATGAGACTAAGGTGTTTGGAGCATGGGATTTGTGGATTTTAGATATTTGATGTTGTGTTGGTATGTGTTCTTTTCACTCTTTTGTTCATTTTTTTCCTATGGATTCTTTTGTTATTGATATGGTTTGTATATGATATTAAAGCTGAATGCTCTGGTTTTTTTTTTTTTTTAGATTTTCATACCAATCTACTATGGAAACCATTACTCTGCTGTTGTCATAAATTTCATCACTAAAACTGTTGACTATTTAGACAACCGAACTTATTCAATGAATGTGGAAGTTGAACAAAATGACAAATCAAAGAAAGAGGAAGGTGCAAAGAAAGGGAAAGATGCAAAAAAATTCAACATTTCAACAAATTTTGATGAATTTCACACTATGTATTATATTCTCACGTGGTACATAGTAAGTAACAAATATTGGATTCTATGGGTTACTTGTATTCTGTACTCAATTACTTTTTTTTTTATTTTTTATTTTTTATTAATTGTATAGGATTTATTTGTAGTGTGTTTTTAGGTTTAAAATGTATGTTTATGTTTGATTTTTTTTAGATTACTTGTTTTAGGGTTACTTGTTATGGTTTACTTGTTTTGGTGTTACTTTTAGTGTTACTTGTATGGGTTAGTTGTTGTGGATTACTTGTTTTAATTTGTGTTACTTGTTATGGGTTATTTGTTGACCTTTTGTATGGGTTATTTGTATAGGTTACTTGTTTTGGTGTTAATTTAGTGTTACTTAGTATGGGTTACTTGTTGACCTTTTGTATGGGTTACTTGTTTTGATATTACTTAGTATAGATTACTTGTTTTGGTATTACTTGTATGGGTTACTTGTTGTGATTTGGTGTTACTTGTTATGGGTTACTTGTATGGGTTACTTGTTTTGATATTACTTTTTATAGATTAATTGTTTTGGTGTTATTTGTACGGGTTACTTGTGGATTACTTGTTTTTATTTTGGTGTTACTTATTATATGGTGTTACTTGTAAAGGGAATTACTAGTGTTACTTGTAATAGTTAGGTGTATGTATTACTCTGTATAATATGTTTAAAGGTTACTTATATTGGATTTTTGAATATGTTTTTTTTTTCTCAAAGGTTGTATATGTCAAAATATTTGGTTCTTAAAGGCCATGATAATGGAGAATCTATCAAGGATTTCAACATTCGTATGATCCCACTTGACTCTCAAAAGTGTGATTTAGAGACATATGATTGTGGTGTGTTTTGTTTGTACCATTGTGCAATATATGAAGAGAAAGCCTTTAACACTATGTTTGGATAACAATAGTGAAGGGAAAGGGAGGGGAAGGAAAAAGAGGGAAGGGAAAGGGAGGTGAGGGGAAGGAGAAAGAGACCTTCCATATTCCTTCCAAATCTCTCCAACAACGGATGGATTTGATTCAGTAAAAGTGGAAGGAAAATGGATCATTCCAATCCCCTCCCCTTCCCTCCTTGTATTAGATATCCAAACAAGAGAGGATGAAGCTAAGAAAGCTAAGAAGGTCAGTCTGTCTAAAAGAAGAAAAAGAAGTTTAGGAAAGATGAAGATAAAGGGTAACCAGGAAAAAAATTGATTTCAGAAACAGAAGAAGATAAAGAAAAGGCAATTAGGGAAGAAGAGGAATTTCAAATTGCTGCAACTATTGCTGTAGAGAAAATGGCAGAAGAGGCCAAGAAGAAGGTTGTTTCTTTTCTAATGCGTTCCTCAAGGAAGAAGTAAGGAATTTTGTAAAAAAAATTTAATTAGGAAAATTTTAGTAGAGTTTGTATTAACATTTTTATATATATACTATGACAGTTGTTTATTTTAATGGAATTGTTATGTTTTTATTACTTTTGCAATATTTCTTTTTAAAATTGTATATTACTTACATGTCGAATGCATTTTTGGTATGGATTTGGTATTAGTTTAGTTACTTGTGTGAGATTTATCTTTTAAATGTATAAAATTGGTTTCTTGTATAAGTTTGGTTACTTGTATGAGTTGGGTTACTTGTATGAATTAGGTTACTTGTATTAGTTTGTGTTACTTGTATGATTTAGGTTGCTTGTATTAGTTTGGTTACTTGTATGAGTTATGTTACTTGTATAAGTCGTGTTACTTGTATATTTTTGGTTACTTGTATGACTTAGGTGTTGTTACTTGTTTTTTTTTTGGGTTACTTGTATTATTTACTAGTATGAGTTGTGTTACTTGTATAAACGTAGGGTATACACTAGGGTTACTTGTTTCATAGTTTTATATGGATAATAGGAGAGTTACTTGTTACACATATGGTTTTACTTCTAATGTGTTACTTGTAGTTGATTAAAAAAGTGAGGTTACTTTTATTAGTTAGGTTACTTGTATTAGTTCTATTACTTGTATGAGTTAAGTTACTTCTATGATTTAGGTTCCTTGTATGAGTTGTGTTACTTGTATATTTTTGGTTATTTGTATGACTTAGGTTACTTGTATAAAACTTCTGTTACTTGTATGAGTTTGGTTATTTACTTCTAAGGTGTTACTTGTAATTGAATAAAAAAAAGTCAAATTATGTGATAATAATATTTATAACTCATGTATTATAGTAATTAATTCAAAAGGTCAATAATATAAAAATAAATAAATAACTGTAAGTCAGTAATTTGAAATATTACAATCACTAGGACACTGAAATAACTTTGGGTTTTGATCTGGAGTTATTGTTCCAAATTCTCTAGCATTTCCTTTGGCTTGCATTACTTTTGTTTTTTTTTGCTTTAGGTTGTTTCCCTTTTTCAAAGTGCCCTTTTATTCTTTTGCTTTTTCATTTTGTGTCAAAAGTAGGGATTTTTTCTTCATTTTGCTGATCTGGTGAAGTTTCTTACTGATATGTTGAAGTTTTCTATGGATTACTTGTAGCTTCGTGTTGATCAAATAAAATTTCTTTCTCTTTCCTCTTTTCTAATTCCTTTTTGAATTCATTTTCCTTCTCTTGTATCATTTTGAAATGTGCTTCTATTAAGTCACGTGTCTCTTTGTGTTCTTGACATTTTATAAGAAGGTTGTAGCTTTTTATTGCCATTGTGTGATGCCAAAGCATTAATCTATCTGTCTGAGATTCTCTTTCTATTGCATCTTCATCCCTTTTTCCAAATATGTGCTTTTTCCATATTTGTCCATCTTGAAGAAATGTATAGGATAGGAATTCTTGTCAAACTTCTTCAAAATTCTTGCATGAACATGCAATTTTATTTTCAGCTCTATTATATTTAACCTTCTGTCTACTACTTTTATCATACTCAATCTGCACTTGATAAAAGTAAAACTCTCCCAAAGTAGCATAAAGATAGATTATGCATCCAATTGAGTACATGAATTCAGTTTCAAAATATCTAAAAGTGGTTTGTGTATATATTTCTGAAGCATGTCTAAGTAATCCAATAAAAGGAATACTTGACGTTGGGTTGGAGTTTGAACATTTAAAATCAGCATCTGACTAGTTCTTTCTCCACCTCTTCACTGTTTGATTGAATATTTTGAAGAAATCTGTTAGACTTGTGTTTTTGTTGGCCTTAAACCTAACTGCATACATTGCACTTTCGCTTCTCTGTGATGATAGTATACCAGCAGAAAAAAAAGCCTTTACTTAATGTTGTACACCATTTTTCTCTCAATCCATACAACCTTTTGAACCATTTATTGTTTTTAAGTTTGTATTTTACAATCATTCCTTCCCATAATGTCTGTAAATTTATGAGTTTCTTGTTAAAGTTAAGTAAGAATGGTTCTTCTAATAATAACAGAAATTACTTGTTAATTAAAGATTATACATAATGGTTAGGTTACTTGTTATTATATGTGTTACTTGTTAAAACAAAGAGGTTACTTGTATTAGGAATATAATTATAGGGGTTACTTGTTATATAATCACGGGTTACTTATTATATAACACAGGGGTTACTAGTCAAATAATCAGTAGTTACTAGCTATATAATGAAGGGTTACTTGTTATATAATCATGTGTTACTTGTTATTAATCAGGGCTTACTTGTTAGGTGACAAGGGTTACTTGTTATATAATCAGTTGTTACTTGTTATATAACACAGGGGTTACTAGTTATATAATCAGTAGTTACTAGTTATATAATGAAGGGTTACTTGTTAAAGTGCACAAGGGTTACTTGTTATATAATCAGGTGTTACTTGTTATTAATTAATCAGGGCTTACTTGTTAAAGATCACAGGGGTTACTAGTTATGTAATCAGTACGTAATTGTTATATAATGAGGGTTTACTTGTGATCGCGGGTAGAAGTAGGTCGTTGGGACTACTAACCCTAACCAAATTAGAAATTTATAATACCTAAACTTACACTAAACTAGTTAGTGGCAAGTAAAGGGTCGAACCCAAAAGGACTAAGTGTATTAATTTGTGCCAACTAGACTACTAGGAAAGGTCGTGAGATAGAGAGAGGTTAAACTAAACACGGCTAAGAACAAACAACTAAAACTAGGGAAAGTGGAATCCAATCACATCAATGTATTAAACAACATCATACAAATAGATGAAAATGACCTCGATTAGGAACATCAACACATTTAACTCACTCTCGCACAATTAAGCATGTTAATTATCCTACTAAACTAATTCACTCTCGTGCAACTAGCCTAGCAAAGGTATGGAATAATTTAGGGCTCTCAACCAACTCACTCTCGCACGATTGATTGAAAGCACAATTAAGAGCATAGAATTGATTAGCTAGAAAGATTCTAATCCATAAAAGCATCACCCATACACAATAATCAAGAAACAATTTCATACTAATCACAATCAATCATTCAATTCATTAATATAACCTTCATCGAATTCCCTAGAACAAGACCTAAGCTAACATAATGAAGAAAGACATGGAAAACAAGGTAAAATAAGAATAAAAACAAGACTAAACAAACAAACTAATTAATCTACTCAAATTAACAAACAAAAAGAAAAAACTAAGAATTAAGCAAGAAATAAAGATGAGAGAAAGTTAGAAAATGCTCATTGAATAGATGAGAAGAAGTTCCACAAAGTTGCTTCTTCAACCTCTCAAAAACTCCATGGAAATCCAAGCTTTCTCTCTCTACAATTACTCCTAAACTAGAGAGAGAAAATCCTAATCTAACCCTAAAAGAGAGAAAAATATAGGCTAAACTAATCTAATCTAGGTAGAATAAAATGTTGATTGAAAAGTTATGAGAAAATAACCCCAAAGGGGTATTTATAATACAAGTTAAATAAAAATAAAATAAAAGAAATTAAAAAGAAATAAAACTAAATAAAACAATTAAAATAACTAAACTAAAAACCAAAAAAACAAAACTACAATAAAATAAAATAAAAGAAAATGAAAAGGAAAAAGAAACCCCAAACCCCCCAAAATTCCCACTAAACCCACGAATCATCAGACCCCTTTTCTTCTTCCCTTTCTATCTTGGCTGCTTTCATTCCATCATCAACCATCATCCCAAACAACCATCATCACCGTTCATCAACATTATCATCATCTAGCATCACCAAATTCTCGGCCTTTGGATTAATTGAAGGGATCGTGGCCGTCCGATTTTCATTAAAATCACGTGAAAAGCTCGTGATTGACCCACAATTGCGCGCCCGCACAGAAGTCACGTACAGGTCGCGCAAACTTACTGCCTCAACTCTGATTTTAGACTCCATTTTGTGCGCTTTCTGACAGGGATGCGCGGCCGCGAATTGGCTTGGCTGTGAGTTTGGGTGTTGGGCGAATTGCGGCTGCAATTGTTATTGTTGTTTTGGTGGCTGATGGTGGTCTTAATTGGTGGCTGACGGAGGTAGATTGGAGGTGAGTTCGGGTGGTTGTTGTTAGTTTGCTACTGTGAGTTGAGGGGTTTAATTGGTGAGTGGTTTGGTGGTGATTTGGGTGGTTGTTGTTGTTGCGTGAAGTGAGGGAGCAGGGGAATCGGTTGTTGCGGTGGTGTTGGTGTTGGTTGATACAGGTTTTGGTGGACGGTGGTTTGGGTGGCTGAGATTGGTGGTTGATTTGAAGGTGCGGTTTATGAGCAGGGGAGCTACTCTGGTGGTTGTTTTGGTGTGTGGAAGAGGTGGAGTAGGGGAGAATTGATGTGAAGAGGTGGGTGCTGGTGGCTGCTGTTTTGTGTGTGGAAGTGGTGGAGCAGGGGAGCTTAGTTGTTGTTTGGTGGTGTTGGTTGCGGTTTATAGGGGCAGGGGAATGGTGTTAAGGGTGGCTGAATGTGGTTGTTGCTGGCGGATTGGTTGCTGGAGGTGGTTCTTGGTGTGAGGTGAGCAGGGGTTGCTGGTGGTTGTTGCTGGCGGATTGGTGGTCAAAGGGGGCTGTGGGCTGGTGTGCGTGGTGTTTTGGTGAATTGAGGGAGCAGCTAGGAGGATGAAAAAGGCTTGCGAAATTTGCATGGACCTCGAACTCGAACCTACACATAAACAAACCCGAGGATGAAACCGAGACAAATAAAAGAAAATAAATAATAAAAAGAAACTAAATAAACTAAAATAAAATTACGACAAAAGAATAAAACTAAAGACTAAAAATAAATAAATAAAGATAAACAATAAAATCAAATAAAATAAAAATATGAAAATAAACTAAAACTAATCAAATAAAGATACTAAACACAAAACACTAAAAATTACCAAAACACTCAAATAAAAGATAAAAGACAAGAATAAGAAAATAATAGAAATACAGGATAAATAGAGTTAAATTATTGGAAAATAAGCCGGAAAGCGACTCAATAAACACCCTAAAAGTGACATAAAAGTCACTTATCAAACTCCCCCAAGCTAACCTTTTGCTCGTCCTCGAGAAAATTAACATGAAACACGGGAGAAGGGGAGTGATTTATTCAAGCAAATCTAAGACACTAAAGGAGACAAGAATGTACACTAACTCACTTTCGTAGGAATCACTGCACGGTCAATTTTAGCAACTAAAGACAAGCCCTTTAAACCCCTAGATCGCCCTAGAAGACGAGTGTGCTCTCGTGAGGGTGTCCTAAGAGTTTAATCCACAAGTCTAAACAAAAAACAAGGCAAGGAAATAAAAAGAAAAGAAAAAGAAATATAAAAAGAGAAAGAAAACACAAATTCATGTTTGGACAAGAGATAGGAACAAGCACCAATGAAAGCAAACCTTTCTAAATAGACAAACGTATGCACGTTCCAAGATGTCAATGGTTGATTGAAACATAACATATGCTAAGCATAGAGAACTAATGGGGACACAATCCACCCTAGCCCTAACCAATCGGGCCGCGTTCTCTCCACTAGGTTCAAATCAACCCTTAAGCTAGCTTCTCAGGAATTCCACGAAGGAACCGGAAAAAGATAAATAAATGAAAAACTTTGAGAAGGTAATCCCGACATGTCAACTATGCATACTCTCTCCATAGGTTTGAAATCTATCTCCCTCCACCGTTCTTTGACCTAACCCCACTAAAGTCTAAGGGACTTTTATTGGGTTGTAACGTAAGGCTAAGGGTTAAGGCGGGGTAAAAATTTGAAAATTTTGGTGATATTTCCTAAGTGAAGCAAAATAGTGGCCTACTCTCAAAAACAAACTTAAGAAGTCACAAAATATCAAACAAAAATACCAATAATGCCATCTCCCCCAAGTTTATTCAACACTAACACAATATATACCAAAACCGAAATAACGCTCCCCCCCAAGCTTGAACGAAGCATTGTCCTCAATGCTTAAACTAGGGAAGAAAACGAAACCAAACTAAAGTTTTTTTTTTTATTTATTTATTTTATTTTTATTTTTTTTAGCTCTTATTTGATGTCCTTGCCTTTTTTTTAACTATGGACCGCTTTTTCTTGAAACTTCATTTGATTTTCTTGAATTACATCTTTCTTCTCAAACTTTTTTTTTGCATTTTCTTTTCAAGCTCAACTTTCAATACCGTACTTAAACCAATTCACAAAATGTCTTGTTCAATTTCAACACTCTCAAAACTCAAACCTCACATGCCAATGCTTCACTAACTAAAAGGGTTGGTAAACATAGGCCATTGGGTTTGTAACGCGTTTTAAACAAGAGCGGGAAACATTAGGCTCAAATTGGTTAGCAAGTAGGTTGATGCAAAATAGAAAATCAAATTTGTAACAAAATAAAAAGAAGATAAAGAAAAATGATTAAAGGTGCCTTTTTCCTCCCCTAGAGTGGCTCGGTCACGATCTTGGGAGCTAGAGGTCAAAACAAGGATTAAGACATGTATAGTCAAGGATCCTAAATAGCCGCTCAACAAGGTGATGAAGGCTAGAACAAATGAAACTCACAAGGGATTATAACCAAACAAATACCAACCAAGGGTTTCAAATCCACTATAGAGAGCAACTCCATCTTACCACATTCCCGTGAACTAAAGCTTCATGGACCCCTAAAAGTTCTTAACCCGACTACCTTAGCATATAGTATCCTAGAGTCAACCAATGACACTCTCAAACCATGCATACATTTACCACTTAGGAAGAAAAACATTTGAGGATTCAAGTCCCGAAACAAAATGTCCAAAATAAGAACAAACAAAACACATTTTGCCAAAATTACGTTGAAAGTAAACAAAAATCTTTTTGCATTTTTCAAAATAAAAGAAAAGACATGGAAATGCATATACTCAAGTGCATGGCATAAATGAATCAACATCCCACCAAACATGATAGAATACCCTCCCCCCAAGCTTGAGTGAGACAATATACTCAAATATAAACAAAATAATCCATGGGAGGGGAAAAGAAAGAAATCAATCCAACAAACCAACACAAGTCCAACGAGTCACCAACCATTAGAGAAAGAGCTAGGAAATATATTACCGGATATTGGTGGGCGTAATTACCCGCAAATGAACCAATTTAACCTTTCAAAGCCTATTTCCTCTTGAATTGAACCTCGATTTCCATATGCTAGCAAAAATAGGCATTAACCTTCCTTAATTCTTGATCCAAACCAATGCATAAGTGTATATCAAGTTATGTACCTAGCAAAAGGCACACAAACATTTCCATGAGAGAAAATCTAATCTAAAAAGAAAAGAAAATGAAAGCAATAAAAACCTCGGGTTACTTCCCGAGAAAGGCTTGTTTAACGTCCAAGCGAGACCACTCTAGTAAATAATATTGCAAGAGCTTATCAAATGCACTACTACACATTTCATAGGATAACAAGTAAGAAAATGACGGGAGGAGGACGTGCAACAAGATTATTGCATGTAAGTGAGGAGGAAGATGCCAAAAGAAGAAAGAAAAATCAAAAGAAAAATCAAGAAAATAAGAAGAGAAAGAAGAAGAAAAATAAGGAAAAGAATAAAATGGCAAAACCTCCTCAAAATCTTTTTGGGTGGCACAATCACCCATTTCCTCAATAATAGGAGGATGAAAAGGAAAAGTCTCATCAAACAAGAGAAGGTCCTCAATAGGCTCTTTGACAAAAGAAGGGAGGAACATGGGATAGTAGGAGATGTGGTCAAATTTCCTTGAGAAAGGGACATGAGGAAGGGGAGGAGAAACAATGGTCTCACAAAGCCTCACATCACCAATGAGGGCATGAAAATCAATCATAGAATCCTTAAAAGAACACTCATGAATCACATCTCCCTCAAACAAAAACTCTCCAATAGAAACAACCTCATCCACCTCTCTATCACAACGATGAACAACAACTCCCTCAAGATCCTCAAAGCCTAGAGTCTCTAAACCATGCATGAAAGGATAAAGGTTTCTCTCAAACTCATCCCTTTCCCATGAAGCATGGTCAATGAACTCTCTAAAAAGGCTATAATGATTTGTTACACCTTCAATGAACATACTAGCCATAACCTCAAATGAGTCCAAAGACTCATGGATAGAAGGGTCACCAACATGCAAGGTGGACTCATCAAGATGGGGAAGGGGGTTGGAATCCTCAAAATCGACATTTTCTTCATTCTCAACTCCTCCACCACCACTCAAGGGACTCTCAATCTCTCTTGATTGCTCAAACTCATCATCACCATCCTCATGAAATCCCTCATTCAAACATGAAGATGGCTCACTCACATCCTCACCAAGGGAAGCTCTCAAAGGGGGTGAATAAGGGGAAGGATGGCATTCAAGCTCAAATGGGGAAAGAAAAGGATCAAAATCCTCAAAAATCCTCTCATCACAAGAAAATCTCCCCTCACCTTCACACCCTTTCCCCACATCATCCTCAAAAACACTCTCACACTCCAAGTGAGGTGCCTCACGTCCATCTAAATCAATCATAGCACTCATCACTTGGGCAAGCCTCACTTCTCTCAATTTTTGTTCCTCTTGAAGCTCTTTGAGTTGTTGGGTGAGATATTGCATTTGAGAGAGAATTTTGGCATCAATGTTATTGGGTTGAGGTTCATGATCAAAATCAAATTGCATATCATCAAAATTAGCACAAACCTCATCACAATGAGCATAAGAGGGAAAGGGGTCAACTTGCATGCTTGGATCATCACAAGGCACATAAGAAGTATCAAGAGAATTCATGCAAAAATTAGAAGAATCTTGACATTGAGAATCAAAACAAGAAACATGAGATTCTCTATCATAAGAATCCCTAGCAAGCGATGTGAAGAAATTCCAAACATCATGCATAGACAAATGACAAAATCTACCATTATTCATATCCTCAACCATTCCCCTAGTATACTCATTCATGCCCTAATAAGCTATACCACAAGCATCACTAAGAGAGCACCCATGGTAACTAAGGAAACCATCTAGTCTTTCAAAGTAAGCATAGAAGGGTTCACCATCAAATTGAGAAAAAGATAAGCATGCCATTTTTATACAAAGAACAAAGAAAAGCGAACAAAAATAAAATAATATACAAGAACCTAGCTAATCTAATCAACACAAACTAATGAACGCCTTAGTCCCCGGCAACGGCGCCAAAATTTGATCGCGGGTAGAAGTAGGTCTTGGGACAACTAACCCTAACCAAATTAGAAATTAATAATACCTAAACTTACACTAAACTAGTTAGTGGCAAGTAAAGGGTCGAACCCAAAAGGACTAAGTGTATTAATTTGTGCCAACTAGACTACTAGGAAAGGTCGTGAGATAGAGAGAGGTTAAACTAAACACGGCTAAGAATAAAAAACTAAAACTAGGGAAAGTGGAATCCAATCACATCAATGTATTAAACAACATCATACAAATAGATGAAAATGACCTCGATTAGGAACATCAACACATTTAACTCACTCTCGCACAATTAAGTATGTTAATTATCCTACTAAAGTAATTCACTCTCGTGCAACTAGCCTAGCAAAGGTATGGAATAATTTAGGGCTCTCAACCAACTCACTCTCGCACGACTGATTGAAAGCACAATTAAGAGCATAGAATCGATTAGCTAGAAAGATTCTAATCCATAAAAGCATCACCCATACACAATAATCAAGAAACAATTTCATACTAATCACAATCAATCATTCAATTCATTAATATAACCTTCATCGAATTCCCTAGAACAAGACCTAAGCTAACATAATGAAGAAAGACATGGAAAACAAGGTAAAATAAGAATAAAAACAAGACTAAACAAACAAACTAATTAATCTACTCAAATTAACAAACAAAAAGCAAAAACTAAGAATTAAGCAAGAAATAAAGATGAGAGAAAGTTAGAAAATGCTCATTGAATAGATGAGAAGAAGTTCCACAAAGTTGCTTCTTCAACCTCTCAAAAACTCCATGGAAATCCAAGCTTTCTCTCTCTACAATTACTCCTAAACTAGAGAGAGAAAATCCTAATCTAACCCTAAGAGAGAGAAAAATATAGGCTAAACTAATCTAATCTAGGTAGAATAAAATGTTGATTGAAAAGTTATGAGAAAATAACCCAAAAGGGGTATTTATAATACAAGTTAAATAAAAATAAAATAAAAGAAATTAAAAAGAAATAAAACTAAATAAAACAATTAAAATAACTAAACTAAAAACCAAAAAAACAAAACTACAATAAAATAAAATAAAAGAAAATGAAAAGGAAAAAGAAACCCTAAAACCCCCAAAATTCCCACCAAACCCACGAATCATCAGACCCCTCTTCTTCTTCCCTTTCGATCTTGGCTGCTTTCATTCCATCATCAACCATATATCATCAATTTCAAGCTTTAATCCCATTAGCTTGAACCCCACTGTGATCATACACTAAAGTACGGTGGCGTCCAAAAGGGAAGAAGATAGAGCAAAAGAGTCGCCAACAAGTTTTAGGAACTTGTAAACCGTTCACAGGGTGAAGGTTACACCCCTTAACGATCCAAGAGATCGTCAACTCCATAAGGTCTTGAACCAAAAAAGGGTTCGGGGATGAAGGTACAAATCCAACCTAAAAGAGATTGAATCTGCCCTAATAATAGGTGTAGGGAATAATTTCAAGCCTTAAATCCCACTAGCTTGAACCCCACTGTGATCATACACTAAAGTACGGTGGCTTCCAAAAGGGAAGAAGATAGAGCAAAAGAGTCGCCAACAAGTTTTTTAGGAACTTGTAAACCATTCACGAGGTGAAGGTTACACCCCTTAACGATCCAAGAGATCGTCAACTCCATAAGGTCTAGAACCAAATAAGGGTTCGGGGATGAAGGTACAAATCCAACCTAAAAGAGATTGAACCTGCCCTAATAATAGGCCTCTACTTTATTCTGATCGTATTCATGTGCGCTTTCTGATCAACATGCAATCAATAGGACTAACCCTAAACCTGTTTATCTATGTTGGTTGAATATTAATGCACAAATAAACTATTATTGGCGATCACTTGAATTATAATCATATTAAACCTAACAAGATTATTAATTATCTTATTAAGCGTGATTACAAGTACCAATTCCCTTTAAACATGCATAAAAAGCGTGATCAAGCAATAAATAAATAATATCAAGAAACATAATAAATAATCAATATCATGAATAATAATCATAAATAAAATAATCATCATCACAATAATAATAATATTCATAATCATCATAAATTATAACAATTATAATCATAATCATGTTCATGTTAATATTAAAGCATAATAAAAATAGAAAGATCCTAGGCATGATACTAACAATCATAAATATTAGTAAGAACATAGGAAGCATCATAACAATCATATTTGATGTGTAAAATACCCTAGACATAATACTAGGAATATCATAATAAGAATATAAACATGATTTCTACATCATAATATCAATAAATCAATTAAAGCACTTACTTTGATGCTTCGTACCTCTTTCTAATAACAAAATACACACGTTAGTAACTTCAAGGAAAATAATAATCAACAATCAAATTAAATAATTGAAAGAGAGATTTGGGACCAAACCCTCAGAAATTAAACCTTTCACGTCTAGGGCGAAGGAAACTTCGAATATGGCTAGGTGTTTCTAAATCTTGTGAATGCGGAATTTTGTATGAAAAAGCTAAGAAAGAATTGAAAGAGAATTGAAGAGAATTGATGAATTATTGTAGGCGAATGCTAATTAAAATTTATTGTAGGTGATAATTCGTGAGAATTGGTGAATGATGGTGAATGTAGATGAATGAAAACGAAGTTTTTAATACGCTATTTATAGTAAAACTCAGCCAAAAAGATAAAATAAACAAAATAGAGTCTGACGCACAAAAAACTGATCTGGCGCAAACCCTGGCTAACTGGCGCTAGGCACCAACACTGGCGCCAGGCGCCAATGGCTAGCGCCAGGCACCAGGCTTGGTTCCAGGCGCCAAAGCCTGGTTTTAACGCGTTTTCGAAAATCAGATAAATTTTGTACTGGAGGATAAAATCATATATAATTTCCTCGAAAATGCTATTTGATTTTAATTAAAACTCTGAAAAGTCAACAAAAGTCAATTTATCAATGCTAATTGAATTAGGAATGAAAAGAACCTTCTAGAAGATTCTAGAAGACTAAAACCATTCCTAATTGCGTTAGGAATGATAAATCATATTAGGCCCTCCTCTAGATCATTGGGCCGCATATAAAGCTCAAACCGGGCCCAGTTTAGTAAATTGGCCATAACTTCCTCAATATTCATCGGAATTGGGCTTATAATATATCGTTGGAAAGCTTTTTTCAAGCCCCATCCAACTACACTACTATTGGACCCACATCATGGACCAACCAAACTGGATTGGCTGTTTTCTTAAAATAAGTTTTCAAAAACAGAGAGAAAAGAAAAGAAATTAAAACTATCCGCAACACTAAACTTTCCACACTTTCACTTCATTCGATTATGATTCGACGTGAAAGGTACTCATCACCGGGTTTGGTTTTGGGGAGACACAAATGGGTGTCTACAGAAGCCCCCACTTTGACTGAGTTTTGAGAAACGCATGTTTCGAAAACAAAAGTCAAAGTAGCGATAGGGACGGAGAATGACTCAGAACATTCTGCGATCCTAAATCACTCTTGTAACGCCGGTACCTGCAAAACTAGCGTTAGTTAAACAGATAAAAGAGTTAAGAAACGCGTATCTTGCACCGTCGAGCACACGTCTCTGAAAGTAACCGATTTGCTGCCGCTTTATTGTTTTGATGACCTCCTGCAAGCTAGAGAATGCCATCCCGCTTGAAAATCGCTACGCCCGTAACTGCTTCCAAATTAGAAGATTGCTTCGCCTGAAACGATCTTCCTCCACTATGATAATATTCCACGTCTAAGGGAATACTATTGAAGATTGTTTCTCTTAAAACAAATCCTCATCCGCATAGATAATATTCCACGTCCAAGGGAATACTATCGAAGATTATTTCTCTCGAAACAATCTCCACCCGCATTGATAATATTCCACGTCCAAGGGAAAACTATCGAAGATTATTTCTCTTGAAACAATCTCCATCCGCATTATGACCATCTTCCATGCCTAAGGGAATATGATCGAAGACAACTTCGCTCGAAATTACCTCCAATTGTTTGTGACAACTCTCCGCAAGCTAGGGAATGCCGTTGAAGATATCCTCACTTGAAGTCATCCTCATTTGATGCGATAATTTTCCAAAGGAAATTACCGAAGACCCACGCCCGTCGATCTTTACAAGTTCGCCTGAACTTTGCTTCCGCTACGCCTGTACGTCGGCGCTTTTGTTGCTTTGAACCTGTACGTCGATGTTTTTTTTTGCTTTTGAACCTATATGTCGGTGCTTTTTGTTAGTGAGCCAATGCTTAGGCGCTTTAAGCTAAGTGAGACGATCTTTCATCAAATCGATCACTTTAGGTAATCAAGCCGATTACAAAATCATGTCAAATTGCTTAGAGGGGCTAACTGGCGTACCAAGGAACCCAAAAATATGTTGCAAAAAGGTGGAACAACCTCATCAAGTGGCTGGGTGCTCTGGCGCCGCTGAAAAGCTATCAGCGCCACATAATTAGTCTTAGCGCCAGGCGCTGAGATTGGCGCCAGGCGCCAAGCCTAATTTTTGACGCCAATGCATAGGGCTTGGCGCCAGCACGGGGATTTTCTTAAATACCCCTTTCCTCTTCATTTTGCTGGCTGCTCGTCGCGAAATTGCTCAAAAAAACCCGAAAGCTTCAATTGCTCGGTTCTTGCTCATTTCTCAACCGAATTCACTCAAATTTGTTGCAAATTAAAGCTCTTTTCATCTATTTTCCCGATCTATGTAAGTTTTCTTCAAACTCACATCAGTTTTCATGAATTTTTTGCATGTTTATTCACGAATTTTAAGTAAATTCGAAATTTATAATGCTCAATTTGCTTTGTTTGTCAAGTTTTATGCCATGAAATTGCTTGATTATGTTTGTATATTGCCTTGGGGGTAATTTGAGACTTGTTTGACTCAATTTGGTGAAATGAGCAATTTGCCATTGTTGGACCTCTTGAGGTCGTGAAGAACAATGTGACTTGTTCTTGATGTTTTTGCTAGCAATTCTTGTCCAATTTGTTACAATAATTACTATAGTATTGCAAGAAATTGTGTGATTGCTTGAAAAATGCCGTTATGCTCAATTTGAATTTGTGCTCTGTTTTATTACTACGTACTCTGTTTTTGCGAACATAGTATCATGCGGCTAGGCGAACCTTAGATACTATAGAACCTTAATTTATGATGATTTTGCACAATGTAGTATGGCTAGACAACGAGGTTCGGGTTCACGGTCCCGAAACACTCGACGGGAGCATGAGCCCGTAGAAGATGACGTCACACCTTCCACTTCTCTTGGTCGGCTCCCTGAGTTAGCCGCATAGTATTCTGCTGAGCGTCACTATTTCCTGGGGACTTACGGAGCGATCGTGTACTTAGGAGAGAGGGTTGCTAGACAGCATTCCTCTGATGTCTTCGTCGTTCCGGCTGCTCCACCGCGTCATATGTTCGACGACGCGCGGTTGTTGAGTATGTCCGAGGGAGCTGGTACCCCTTGGCGGTCCTACGCGATCCCTGGGCAGTGCTATGCTGAGGAGCTACTACCGTTGTTAGCTCTAGCCCCCGTACCGGCTGAGGATGTAAGGGTAAGATTTTTCAGCTTTTACTTTCCATGAAGTAGCCCCCAAGTAACGTTTTACTGACTTTTTTGTTTTACCAGGACGGTGCTGTTGAGTTCGTGCCACCCCGTATGTCCATCCACTACCAGGGGACATATGGGCCGATCGAGGAGATGATTCCTCCGGCTCCTGAGGGCGAGCGCTTCGTAGAGCGGTCGATTCCTCACCATCAGACTCGAGTAAGCCTAGTTATTCACAATTTTTGTCCATATATCATGCATGTTTACTGACTTATTTCTCTGAAAGTTTTCGCGCGAGGTGGTTTCGGCGATGGCACGATGTATAGATGCCTTCCGGAGCCAGCTCGTCCGGATGAGGAATGCAGCCAGCTGCCGTCGGGATGACGTCATCCGAGAGGTAGTCTTTCTTTATATATTTTTTGCATTACCGCTTCAATTTTGCCTTGTTTCTGATTTAATTCTTTTTACAGGGACAACCTATTGCTTCTCACACCCGCACGAGACCTGAGGGGCGGAGGGATCCGGCGAGGTCTAGCTCGAGACGTCGTCGTACTACGTCAGGTGGTAGAGGTGGTCGCTCTGAGGCTGCTCGTGCTGACGTTGCAGAGGGCTCGGGATCTTCTTCTGAGGGTGCTCATGTTGCACCGGTAGGAGAGGCTACCTCGGCTTTCAGAGGTGGTGGGATGTACGAGGTAGGCTCGTCATCGTAGCAGCCTCTGCAGCCTCAGCCTCAGGTTGATCCTGGGTGGAGTGGACCTACATTGAGTCTTCCTCTTCCCACGGAGACTGGAGCTGGAGCTGGAGCTGGTGGAGAGGTGACTCCTCGTACGGCGCAATTTTACGATATGATGGGCCTACGTCCTCCAGCGCCGTAGTTTGTTTCTGTGTATATTTTATTTTGACTTTTCATAGAACTTTGCCTTAGACTTACTATTTATAGACACATTTTGTATATTTATGCTATTATGAGTTTATTTGTTTGTTATTATTATGTGTATGTTTGTGTGTGCAAGAGAAGTGTGACAAACAATTTTGCGCAAAAATTCCGTCATTTTTATTATTGATGGAGGGTATCCGACTCTCTCTCCCAAAAAGAAAAAAATAAAAAAGTAAAAAAAATCAAACTAAAAGCTTGTGTGTTAAAAAAAAAATTGGAAAATTAATCTAAATAAATCCAAAAAGAGAATAATATAATTAATATAATAGCTAAAAGGATAAAAAGATGTTTAGAAAATATAAACGGAGCCGTAAAGTCATTAGTCGACTCGAGTATAGGATTAAAAACGCAAGTTAAGCACGCGCGTCTGTTGTGGCAACTTGGCGCCAGCTGGTGCCACAATATGGCGCGTGGCACCAGGCACTACACTTGGCGTGTGGCGCCAAGCGCTGGCGGTTGGCGCCAATTACGGGGTTTTGACGCCAATTGACGCTGATGCCGTATTTTATTCTGATTAAAACTTCTCGCAATTTGTGTATAAATAGCCCCCTGCCCAGCCGATTCTTCTCAAAATTCCAGCAAAAATAATTCTTTGCCTAAGAAAAAATATAATCATGTCTTTAGTCACCAAAACCTTCACCCAATATACTCATGAATGGTGTCGATTGCTTAATGCTAGGGAGAGAAAAGAATTAGATTTATTTCACTTGGGGGGAATTTATGGCATCAAAGGGGTAGATCTTGACTTAGATTTCATACATACCGCTCTAGAATTTTGGAATGTTGATACTCATTGCTTTAGAATAGGGTATGATGAGATTAGCCCTTTGCCAGAGGAATTTGGTGCTATTCTAGGCTTCCCTGCAATAGACCTTATAGTAATCCCTAGAGTAGATGCATATTATTATAAGGATTTTGAGCGCTTCTTTAATTTAAAAGAAAGGGATTTATAAAAAATAGTAGATGACAACATAGTTAATTTGAAAGAATTTGCACGCCATTTTTTTGATAAACCTCTTTCTGAATCTTTTCATATATATAGAAGAAGGGCGTTCCTATTTTGCATGCTTAATCAATTTTTTCTTAGTAGTGGTAAAAATAATGAAGGCCAATCAATTATAACCACTGTTTTAGAACAAATTGAGTCAGGGAGAAATCCAATGCCATTGATAGTTGGAGAGACTATGATTAGTCTTGATGAATTAAAAAGGGACCCAAAAGCACCTTTTCGAGGCTCTCCAATTTTATTACAGGTAGAAAAATAATATTTTTAATTACAGAAATCAAAAAATATATTTTTGTATTGTAATAATAATTTATTTGCATTGCAATTTTTAACAGATGTGGCTAATGGAAAGGCTAGGATTAATTAGCCCCACGGACGATATTGAGAAGTATACTCCCAATTTCTTCGTGAGAAGGAAGAAACGTTTCCCTAAGATTGGGCGCCATGGGTGGAGAAGTCTTCGAATCTCGTGATTTTGCTATCAAGTGGGTCGTCCCATGGTGGAAAATCGAAAGGATGGTTGGTGTTAACAAGCAACCTTTCTGCCGTCTTCCAAGCTTTTCTCGTGTGACTTATTATTACCCCTACAGGGTAAAAAGGCAATACGGCTTGCTTCAGAATATTCCTTCCGGGGATCTTCGTCCTCCCTATGAGTACCCTGTTTCTCAAGAAGTAGACAGATTTGATGCTTACTGGAGTGCTAGACCTTTATGGGAAGTGATTACCCAAAAGGTTCCTCCTTCTTTGCCCAATGATGTGAGGAAGTGGTTGCTAAAGAAACCTTCGAAGGATTCGAAGAAAGATCAGGGTAGAACTGATGTAAAGAGTCGTCTGGGTGACAGGGTGATTCCTGCCAAGGAACATCTAGTTGCAAGAATTGAATTCAAAACACCTGTAATGCCTAGGAAGAAAGGTGCTACCAAAGATAAAGGAAAAAGGAAAGCTAACACCACATATTAAAAGACTTGGGTGGAAAAGAAACATGGAGTATTAGCTGAAGGGGAGACTATCTATACTAAGATTGAATGTAGGTCCTCTAAAGGGTGCCTACTAGCTAAATTTATGGATGAGGAGGAGGAAGCAGACAAGAATTGGAAAAGGGCTAGAAAGGAAAAGAAAGATTAGGAGCATTGTTTGACTTTCAATTTATTAGACTTAGTTTATTATTTTTTATTTAAAATTTATTTCAGCTTTATTAAAATTCCATCATTAATGTAATTTTATTTTATTAATGAAATTTCAGCTTTCAATTAAATCATTTACTTTAAATTTATTTTATTAAAGCAATGAAAACCGAAAAATTAATTTTCCAGAATTTCTTCGAGTACGGAAGTCGAAAATTTTCCGAAAAACACCGAAATTCGCCAGAATTTATTTCGCATTGTGGGGTTACCGCACGTCAATCCATACATCAACAGGAAATACGCCATTTTCCTTGGTATACGGAATGGATGCCGTACAACCTGTCGAACTAGAAATACCATCTCTACGCATTGCGCTAGAGAGTAAACTCGATGAAGTTGAATGGACTAGGGCAAGATATGAAGAATTGATTCTACTCGACGAGAAACGACTAGAAGCTCTACATCACACTCAGTGTTACCAGACTCGTATGGCTAGGCATTTTAATAAGAAGGTCAAGACAAGAAATATCAAAGTAGGAGACTTGGTGTTAAAAGCACTAAGGAAAAATGTTTTAGATCCAAGGGGTAAATTTAGACCTAATTGTTCTGGACCCTACATTGTCAAAACAATCTTGTCAGGAGGTGCAGCAAAACTAACTGATATGGATGACAATGAATTCTCGAACATGACAAATCTTGACCAACTTAAGAAATACTACCCATAATTACTTGAGTAGGATACTCAAGAGAGCTACGTTCGGCCTGATTCCTTAAGAAAGGATACGTAGGCAACCCTTTACGGGTGCGGCCACCTTATTTTTCGACATCTCCGCGTTCCAGAATTAATTAAAAATTCAACAGAAGATCGGCGAATTATCGGCGTCGCAGAGAAAAACCTGGCGCCAGCCAACAACCATCAGCGCCAGATAATGGAATTGGCGCCTGGCGCCAGACTGCTCTGGCAGAAGCCAATCGCAAATAAGCGGCGCCAATTTCAAAATAAATTCTGGGCAAATCTCGGTGTTTTTCGGAAAATTTTCGACTTCCGTACTCGAAGAATTTATGGAAAAATCAATTTGTTTGGTTTTCATTGCTTTAATAAAATAAATTTAAAGTAAATAATTTAATTAAAAGCTGAAATTTCATTAATAAAATAAAATTACATTATTGATGGAATTTAAATAAAGCTGAAATAAATTAATTTTAAATGAAAAATGAATTAAGTCTAATAAATTGAAAGTTAAGCAATGCTCCTAATCTTTCTTTTCCTTTCTAGCCCTTTTCCAATTTTTGTCTGCTTCCTCCTCCTCATCCATAACTTTAGCTAGTAGGCATCCTTTAGAGGACCTACATTCAATCTTAGAATAGATAGTCTCCCCTTCAGCTAATACTCCATGTTTCTTTTCCACCCAAGTCTTTTTATCGGCGGTGTCAGCTTTACTTTTCCCTTTATCTTTGGTGACACCTTTCTTCCTAGGCATTGCAGGTGTTTTGAATTCAACTCTTGCACCTAAGCGTTCCTTGGCAGGAATCACCCTGTCACCTAGACGACTCTTCACATCAGTTTTACCCTGATCTTTCTTCGACCCTTCGAAGGCTTCTTCAGCAACCACTTCTTCACATCATTGGGCAAAGAAAGAGGAACCTTTTGGGTAACCACTTCCCATAAAGGTCTAGCACTCCAGTAAGCATCAAATCTGTCCACTTCTTGAGAAATAGGGTATTCATAGGGAGGACGAAGATCCCCGGAAGGAATATTCTGAAGCAAGCCGTATTGTCTTTTTACCCTGCAGGGGTAATAATAAGTCACACGAGACAAGCTTGGAAGCCGGCAGAAAGGTTGCTTGTTGACACCAACCATCCTTTCTATTTTCCACCATGGGACGACCCACTTGATAGCAAAATTGCGAGATTCGAAGACCTTTCTCCACCCATGGCGTCCAATCTTAGGGAATCGTTTCTTCCTCCTCACGAAGCAATTGGGAGTATACTTCTCAATATCGTCTGGGGGGATAATTAATCCTAGCATTTCCATTAGCCACATCTGTAAAAAATTGCGATGCAAATAACTTATTATTACAATACAAAAATATATTTTTTGATTTCTATAATTAAAAATATTATTTTTCTACCTGTAATAAAATTGGAGAACCGCGAAAAGGTACTTTTGGGTCCCTTTTCAATTCATCAAGACTAATCATAGTCTCTCCAATTATCAATGGCATTGGATTTCTCCCTGATTCAATTTGTTCTAAAACAGTGGTTATAATTGATTGGCCTTCATTATTTTTACCACTACTAAGAAAAAATTGATTAAGCATGCAAAATAAGAACGCCCTTCTTCTATATATATGAAATGATTCAGAAAGAAGTTTATCAAAATAATGGCGTGCAAATTCTTTCAAATTCACTATGTTGCTATCTACTATTTTTGATAAATCCCTTTCTTTTAAATTAAAGAAGCGCTCAAAATCCTTATAATAATACGCATCTACTCTAGGGATTACTATAAGGTCTATTGCAGGGAAGCCTAAAATAGCACCAAATTCCTCTGGCAAAGGGCTAATCTCATCATACCCTATTCTAAAGCAATGAGAATCAACATTCCAAAATTCTAGAGCGGTATGTATGAAATCTAAGTCAAGATCTGCCCCTTTGATGCCATAAATTCCCCCCAAGTGGAACAATTCTAATTCTTTTCTTTCTCTAGTATTAAGAGATCGACACCATTCATGAGTGTATTGGGTGAAAGTTTTGGTGGCTAAAGACATGATTATATTTTTCTAAGGCAAAGAATTATTTTTGCTGGAATTATGAGAAGAATCGGCTGGGTAGGGGGCTATTTATACGCAAATTGCGAGAAGTTTTAATCAGAACGAAATACGGAATCAGCGTCAATTGGCGTCAAACCCCATAATTGGCGCCAGCCGCCAGCGCTTGGCGCCACACACTAGGTGTAGCGCCTGGCGCTACGCGCCATTGCATGGCGCCAGCTGGCGCCAAGTTGCCACGTCAGACGCGCTTGCTTAAATCGCGTTTTTATCTTACACTCCAGTCGGCTAATGACTTTACGGCTCCGTTTATATTTTCTAAACATCTTTTTTATCTTTTTTAAGTTAATTAATATAGCTATTATATTAATTATATTATTCTCCTTTTGGATTTATTTAGAATAATTTTCCAAATTTTTATACACACAAGCTTTTATTTGATTTTTACTTTTTACTTTTATTTTTTTCTTTTGGGGGAGAGAGTCGGATACCCTCCATCAATAATAAAAATGACGGAATTTTTGCGCAAAACTGTCACACTTCTCTTGCACACACAAACACACACATAATAATAGAAAACAAAATAAACTCAAAATAGCATAAATATATAAAATGTGTCTAAAAATAGTGAGTCTAAGGCAAATTTCTATGAAAAGTCAAAATAAAATATACACAGGAACAAACCACGGCGCCGGAGGACGTATACCCATCATATCGTAAAATTGCGCCGTACGAGGAGTCACCTCTCCACTAGCTCCAAATCCAGCTCCAGTCTCTGCAGGAGGAGGAAAACTCAATGTAGGACCACTCCACCCAGGATCAACCTGAGGCTGAGGCTGCGGAGGCTGCTGCGATGACGAGCCTACCTCGTACATCCCACCACCTCTGAAAGCCGAGGTAGCCTCTCCTACCGATGCAGCATGAGCACCCTCAGAAGAAGATCCCGAGCCCTCTGCAACGTCAGCACGAGCAGCCTCAGAGCGACCACCTCTACCCCCTGACGAAGTACGACGACGTCTCGAGGTAGAACTCGCTGGATCCCTCCGCACCTCAGGTCTTGTGCGGGTGTGAGAAGCAATAGGCTGGCCCTGTAAAAAGAATTAAATCAGAAATAAGGCAAAATCGAAGCGGTAATGCAAAATATATGTAAAGAAAGACTACCTCTCGAATGACGTCGTCCCGACGGCAGGTGGCTGCATTCCTCATCCGGACGAGCTGGCTCCGGAAGGCATTTATACATCGTGCCATCGCCGAAACCACCTCTCGCGAAAACTGTCAGAGAAATAAGTCAGTAAATATGCATAATATATGGACAGAAATTGCAAATAAACCAAGCTTACTCAAGTCTGGTGGCGAGGAATCGACCGCTCTACGAAGCGCTCACCCTCGGGTGCTGGAGGAATCATCTCCTCGATCGGCCCATATGTCCCTTGGTAATGGATGGACATATGGGGTGACACAAACTCAGCAGCACCGTCCTGAAAAAGAAAAAGTCAGTAAGACATTACTTGGGGGCTACTTCATGGAAAGTAAAAGATGAAAAATCTTACCCTCACATCCTCAGCCGGTACGGGGGCTGGAGCTAACAACGGTAGTAGCTCCTCAGCATAGCACTGCCCAGGGATCGCGTAGGACCGCCAAGGGGTACCAGCTCCCTCGGACATGCTCAACAACCGCGCGTCGTCGAACATATGACGCGGTGGAGCAGCAGGAACGACGAAGACATCAGAGGAATGCTGTCTAGCAACCCTCTCTCCTAAGTACGCGATCGCTCCATAAGTCCCCAGGAAATAGCGACGTTCAGCAAAATACTGTGCGGCTAACCCAGGGACTGTCCAGCCACCCTACGGCCGGTACACTACCTCAGGCCCCTACAAAGAACATCAATCAGGCGAGAGTATACCTAAAGCATCGCGAAAGAGCAAATAAATAATAAGAAGTCGTACCGCGATGATCCAGTTCCGGACATGTGTAGTAGACATATCCACATGGCGGCCGCTCCAAGAAGCACTCACTGGAAATCCGTGCGGCGATGGTCTCGCCGGCGCAGCAGAGGGGAAGTACTCGTAGAACCAGATCTACAAGGAATAAAAAGTGTGAGTAAATGCTAGCTAATATGTAGAGCTAAACTTTATATGGAATAATGTTTACCTCTACGACTTTCCAAAAGGCGGACAAAGCAACATTCGTCCTAAAGGACCAGTGTTGACACGAGTCCCTCAGTGCACGAACAAAGTCAGCGTAGGCCAAGCTGGCCCACTCATAAGTCCCGATCCAGTGAAGATCGCGGACATCAAGAAGGTAATAAAGCAACGCCCTACTACCCTTGTCAGGAGAGAACGTCCCTGACAACAACATCAGCGCAAAGATGCGCACCCGCTGCTCTCGAGTGGTTGCATCATCATCAAAAGCCGCTGCCAGCGTCGAGCGGCGAATTCCCCTAGCACTAAACTTAGTCATCTCGACCTCAGCTCGGGCTCGAATAGCGATCGGCCCCAACAGCTCCTCGACCTCCGCAAAAAAGACGTCGATTCCACTGTCGAACTGCAGTGGCATAGAGTTGAACTCCAGTCCTGTAATGAGACTGAAGTCCGTAGGGGTGACCATCATCTCGCCCCAAGGGAAATGGAAAGTGTTGGTGGTGTCCCAGAAGAACTCCACCAAAGCGCGCACTACATGGTGACCCCCGCTAGAGGCAACCATAGCCTCGGAGATCTCGAACAGGGTAGTCAGTCTGCAAGACTCCCAAAAGAGTCTCGTATCTCGATCCCTGGCGATGTACATCTTGTACAAATCACCTAAGCCATCACAACTGGAACCGTGATAGCGCGTCCTCCCGACCGTGATGCCCCGTCTCACCCTCTTGGAAATATGGTGGACGGGGGCGAAGAACAGGGTCCGCTCATCCCACTCGGGAAGTCGACCAAGCGAAGTAGAAGGTGTGATGTTATCCTCTACGGGCTCATGCTCCCCTCGGGTATTTCGGGACCGTGAACCCGAGCCTCACTGTCTAGCCATGCTACATTGTGCAAAATCATTATAAATTAAGGTTCTATAGTATCTAAGGTTCGCCTAGCCGCATGATACTGTGTTCGCAAAAAAAAAAAAAAAAAAAAACAGAGTACGTAGTACTAAAACAGAGCACAAATTCAAATTGAGCATAACGACATTTTTCAAGCAATCACACAATTTCTTGCAACACTATAGTAATTATTGTGACAAATTGATCAAGAATTGCTAGAAAAAACATCAAGAACAACTCACATTGTTCTTCACGACCTCAAGAGGTCCAACAATGGCAAATTGCTCATTTCTTCACCAAATCGAGTCAAACAAGTCTCAAATTACTCCCAAGGCAATATATAAACATAATCAAGCAATTTCATGGCATTAAACTTGACAAACAAAGCAAATTAAGCATTATAAATTTTGAATTTACATGAAATTCGTGAATAAACATGCCAAAAATTCATGAAAACTGATGCGAGTTTGAAGAAAATAGATGAAAAGATCTTTAATTTGCAACAAATTTAAGTGAATTCGGTTGAGAAACGAGTAAGAACCGAGCAATTGAAGTTTTCGGATTTTTTTCGAGCAGTTTCGCGACGAGCAAGCAGCAAAATGAAGAAGAAAGGGGTATTTAAGGAAATCCCCGTGTTGGCGCCAAGCCCTAAGCATTGGCGTCAAAAATTAGGCTTGGCGCCTGGCGCCAATCTCAGCGCCTGGCGCTAAGGCTAATTGTGTGGCGCTGATAGCTTTTCAGCGGCGCCAGAACACCCAGCCACTTGGTGAGGTTGTTCTACCTTTCTGCAACATATTTTTGGGTTCCTTGGTATGCCAGTTAGCCCCTCTAAGCAATTTGACATGATTTAGTAATCGGCTTGATTACATAAAGTGATCGACCTGATGAAATATCGTCTCACTTAGCTTAAAGCGCCTAAGCATTGGCTCATTAACAAAAAGCACCGGCATATAGGTTCAAAAGCAAAAGGCACCGACATAATGATTCATTCACAAAAGGCACCGATATACAGGTTCAAAGCAGCAGAAGCACCGACGTACAGGCATAGCGGAAGCAAAGTTCAGGCAAACTTTTAAAGATCGACAGATGGAGGTCTTCGGTAATTTCCTTAGGAAAATTATCGCATCAAATAAGGATGACTTCAAGTGAGGATATCTTCGACGGCATTCCCTAGCTTGCGGAGAGTTGTCACAAACAACTGGAGGTAATTTCAGGCGAAGTTGTCTTCGATCATGTTCCCTTAGGCATGGAAGATGGTCATAATGCGGATGGAGATTATTTCAAGAGAAATAATCTTCGATAGTATTCCCTTGGACGTGGAATATTATCAATGCGGATGGAGATTATTTCAAGAGAAATAATCTTCGATAGTATTCCCTTGGACGTGGAATATTATCAATGCGGATGGAGATTATTTCAAGAGAAATAATCTTCGATAGTACTCCCTTGGACGTGGAATATTATCAATGCGGATGAGGATTTGTTTTAAGAGAAACAATCTTCAATAGTATTCCCTTAGACGTGGAATATTATCATAGCGGAGGAAGATCGTTTCAGGCGAAGCAATCTTCTAATTTGGAAGCAGTTACGGGCGTAGCGGTTTTCAAGCGGGATGGCATTCTCTAATCATTCTCCGTCCCTATCAATACTTTGACTTTTGTTTTCGAAACTCGCGTTTCTCCAAACTGAGTCAAAGTGGGGGCTTCTGTAGACACCCATTTGTGTCTCCCCAAAACCAAACCTAGTGATGAGTACCTTTCACGTCGAATCATAATCGAATGAAGTGAAAGTGTGGAAAGTTTAGTGTTGCGGATAGTTTTAATTTCTTTTCTCTTCTCTCTGTTTTTGAAAACTTATTTTAAGAAAACAACCAATCCAGTTTGGTTGGTCCATGATATGGGTCCAATAGTAGTGTAGTTGGATGGGGCTTGACAAGAGCTTTCCAACGATATATTATAAGCCCAATTCCGATGAATATTGAGGCAGTTATGGCCAATTTACTAAACTGGGCCCGGTTTGAGCTTTATATACGGCCCAATGATCTAGGGGAGGGCTGAATATGATTTATCATTCCTAATGCAATTAGGAATGGTTTTAGTCTTCTAGATTCTTCTAGATGGTTCTTTTCATTCCTAATTCAATTAGCATTGATAAATTGACCTTTTGTTGACTTTTCAGAGTTTTAATCAAAATCAAATAGCATTTTCGAGGAAATTATATGATTTTATCCTCCAGTACGACAAACTTATTTGATTTTCGAAAACGCGTTAAAACCAGGCTTGGCGCCTGACCCCAGGCATTGGCGCCTGGGACAAAGCCTGGCGCCTGGCGTTAGCCATTGGCGCCTAGCGCTGGTGTTGGTGCCTAGCGCCAATTAGCCAGGGCTTGCGCCAGCTCTGTTTTTTTGTGCGCTAGGACTCTGTTCTGTTGATTTATCTTTTTGGCTGATTTTCTCTATAAATAACGTATTAAAAACTCCGTTTTCATTCACCAATTCTCACGAATTATCATCAACAATCAGTTTTCATCATCAATTCTCTCTAATTGTCTTTCAATTCTTTCTTAGCTTTTTTTTTCATACAAAATTCCGCATTCACAAGATCTAGAAACACCTAGCCATATTCGAAGTTGCCTTCGCCCTAGACGTGAAAGGTTTAATTTCTGATGGTTTGGTCCCAAATCTCTATTTCCATTATTTAATTTAATTGTTTGATTATTATTTTCCTTGAAGTTACTAACGTGTGTATTTTGTTATTAGAAAGAGGTACGAGGCATCAAAGTAAGTGTTTTAATTGGTTTTAATTGATATTATGATGTAGAAATCATGTTTAAATTGTTATTATGATATTCCTAGTATCATGTCTAGGGTAATTTTAATATTAAATATGATTGTTATGATGCTTCCTATGTTCTTCCTAATATTTATGATTGTTAGTATCATGTTAGGGCTAAAGATTTGATTTTTATTGCTTAGTGACATGCTAGAGTTTGTTATTAATCTTGTTAGTATCATGCCTAGGATCTTGTTATTTTTATTATGCTTTAATGTTTATATAATTATTTTAATTATGATTTATGATTTTATGATTATAATTGTTATAATTTATGATGATTATGATTCTTGTAATTGTTATGATTATTATGTTGCTTGATGATATTTATTATTTGTTGCTTGATCACACCTTTTTATGCATGATTAAAGGGAATCTATACTTGTAATCACGCTTAATAAGATAATTAATAATCTTGTTTAGGGTTAATATGATTATAATTTCAAGTGATCGCCAATAATAGTTTATTTGTGTATTAATATTCAACCAACATAGATTAAACAGGTTTAGGGTTAATCCTATTGATTGCATGTTAGTCAGAAAGCGCACATGAATACGATCAGAATAAAGTAGAGGCCTATTGTAGACACCCATTTGTATCTCCCCAAAACCAAACCCGGTGATGAGTACCTTACACCTCGAATCATAATCGAATGAAGTGAAAGTGTGGAAAGTTTAGTGTTGCGGATAGTTTTAATTTCTTTTCTTTTCTCTCTGTTTTTGAAAACTTATTTTAAGAAAACAGCCAATCCAGTTTGGTTGGTCCATGATGTGGGTCCAATAGTAGTGTAGTTGGATGGGGCTTGAAAAAAGCTTTCCAACGATATATTATTAGCCCAATTCCGATGAATATTGAGGAAGTTATGGCCAATTTACTAAACTGGGCCCGGTTTGAGCTTTATATGCGGCCCAATTATCTAGAGGAGGGCCTTATATGATTTATCATTCCTAATGCAATTAGGAATGGTTTTAGTCTTCTAGAATCTTCTAGAAGGTTCTTTTCATTCCTAATTCAATTAGCATTGATAAATTGACTTTTGTTAACTTTTTAGAGTTTTAATTAAAATCAAATAGCATTTTCGAGGAAATTATATGATTTTATCCTCCAGTACGACAAATTTATCTGATTTTCGAAAACGCGTTAAACCCAGGCTTGGCGCCTGACCCCAGGCTTTGGCGCCTGGAACCAGGCCTGGTGCCTGGCACTAGCCATTGGCGCCTAGCGCCAGTGTTGGTGCCTAGCGCCAGTTAGCCAGGGTTTGCGCCAGATCTGTTTTTTGTGCGTCAGACTCTGTTTTGTTTATTTTATCTTTTTGGCTGATTTTTACTATAAATAGCGTATTAAAAACTCCGTTTTCATTCATCTACATTCACCATCATTCACCAATTCTCACGAATTATCACCTACAATCAATTTTAATTAGCATTCGCCTACAATCATTCATCAATTCTCTTAAATTCTCTTTCAATTCTTTCTTAGCTTTTTCATACAAAATTCCGCATTCACAAGATTTAGAAACACCTAGCCATATTCGAAGTTGCCTTCGCCCTAGACGTCAAAGTTTTAATTTCTGAGGGTTTGGTCCTAAATCTCTCTTTCAATTATTTAATTTGATTGTTGATTATTATTTTCCTTGAAGTTACTAACGTGTGTATTTTGTTATTAGAAAGAGGTACGAAGCATCAAAGTAAGTGCTTTAATTGATTTATTGATATTATGATGTAGAAATCATGTTTATATTGTTTTTATGATATTCCTAGTATCATGTCTAGGGTATTTTAAATATCAAATATGATTGTTATGATGCTTCCTATGTTCTTCCTAATATTTATGATTGTTAGTATCATGCCTAGGATCTTGCTATTTTTATTATGCTTTAATATTAACATGAACATGATTATGATTATAATTGTTATAATTTATGATGATTATGAATATTATTATTATTGTGATGATGATTATTTTATTTATGATTATTATTCATGATATTGATTATTTATTATGTTGCTTGATATTATTTATTTATTGCTTGATCACGCTTTTTATGCATGTTTAAAGGGAATTGGTACTTGTAATCACGCTTAATAAGATAATTAATAATCTTGTTAGGTTTAATATGATTATAATTCAAGTGATCGCCAATAATAGTTTATTTGTGCATTAATATTCAACCAACATAGAAAAACAGGTTTAGGGTTAATCCTATTGATTGCATGTTGATCAGAAAGCGCACATGAATACGATCAGAATAAAGTAGAGGCCTATTATTAGGGCAGGTTCAATCTCTTTTAGGTTGGATTTGTACCTTCATCCCCGAACCCTTATTTGGTTCAAGACCTTATGGAGTTGACGATCTCTTGGATCGTTAAGGGGTGTAACCTTCACCTCGTGAATGGTTTACAAGTTCCTAAAAAACTTGTTGGCGACTCTTTTGCTCTATCTTCTTCCCTTTTGGACGCCACCGTACTTTAGTGTATGATCAAAGTGGGGTTCGAGCTAGTGGGATTTAAGGCTTGAAATTATTCCCTACAGTTTTGGGCGACTCCACTGGGGAGGATTTCTATTTTAATTCCTGAATTGTTTCGGCAATGATTTAGAATGAGTGGATGAGACTCGAAAAGTTCTAAGTATTTCATGTGGGTAATTTTGATTAACATTATTGTCATATGCATAAAAAAGATCTCATCCGTAATGAGTTAAAAACATAGGATATTACACGTAGGAAATTTGAGAAATATCTTTCACAACTAGGACTGAAAAAACATCGCGCGAAACTGGAAAATTTTATCGAGCACAGAAAGCTGCTGAGGCATGTGGGAAGTAGCGTCAGGGGCCAGAGCTTGGCGCCAGTATTTTAGTTGTAGCGCCAGACGCCAATATTGGCGCCAGGCGCTACAGTTAAAAGCTGGCGCCAGTCTCTGTTTGCTGGCGCCAATTTCCCCCAATACCGAGCCTGAAATATGCGTTCTAATTTCGACCGATTTTTCGTATTGTTTGCTTGATCCTACTTCCTGATTGAATTTTTTCTCATTTTTCTGAAACCCATATGTGTTCTACATATGGACATAACCCTCTAGGAATTCATGCTCCATCTACCCGATTGAACGCTTCGTGCAACAAAGGGTACATCCGAGATGTTGAATTCACCAAACCATGGAAGCGAGTTTTTTCTAAAGCTCGCGGTGTCCCATCCACTCGCGCCAACCCTTCACGATTAGGCTTCCGCGCGGTGCATCCGGAAAATTAACCATGGACCCTCTATTGACTAAACCATATCCTGAACTTTAGAGAACTAGAGCCATGGTTAGGTTGCAAACACATTGCATCATATTGTGCCTACTTGACTAATTGTGCATTATTTGTTGTGCATATATATTCTATGTTTCTCTTAACCGTTTGTTGAGACTAAATAAATTAATGACTTAAAGAACTTTGCCTAATTAATTAATTAATCAATTTGAGTCTAATATTTTAATCGGAATTGACCTAGTACGACTTTAGGCATACCCAAATTGACTAATAACACCGAAAACAGTCCCAGACCGAAGCTCCAATATTGGCGCCAAGGTTTGAGCTGTAGCGCCATACTATGGAGTGTAGCGCCTGACGACAGCCCGGCTGTCGTCTGGCGCCAAGCTCCACGGTGTGACGCCAGTCTTGTCGTTTGGCCGACAGTTCGGGTTATTGGTCGAGTCATCACCTAGAGTTTGATTAATCACCTTGTTAATTAATTCGGTTAATTTTTGCTGATAATAGTACTTATTTGAGTAAATGATCGAGTTTAGGCACTAAGTCCCACGGTCTTACACAAGAGTCCAAGCATGTCACTTACACTCAACGCACACACCAATATACATACTTTGACCATGTTTATGAGAGTCTTGTGTGCGCGTTTTTTCTGTCATTTTTTTTTAGGGGGTAAGTCGTATATTAATCCTCCAAATAAAAAAAAAACTATAAAAATATGTACATTATTTTTGACAAAAATATGCACCTTTTTTTTTTCTTTTTTTCTCTTTTCCTCCATAAAATAAACCGTGAAGTCAAGTTGATTCGAGTCAAGTAATTAAAACGCAAAATGGTTTATTTACAGCGCGTGGTTAAGAAAGGAAGGACGGTTAATCAAAGACAACCTCTTCGTACAAGTCCAACTTTTCGACAAACCCATAGCTCGTAAGAGGAAAGCTAAGACTATAATGGGAACATAAGAAGAAGTCAATGATCTTAAGAACCAACTGGCTACCGTGACTGAGACACCGAAGCTTCTCGCACTCAAGATCGATGATCCCGTGAAGCAACAACAAATGGACCTCATGCAAGAGAGCCTAAGCAAGTTGTCTAGCGACTACAAGCTTCAAGAGCTTACATCAAAAGGGGTCTCGGTGGACAAAGAACTTCTTCCACAGAAGTTCAATGCCAACGACATCCCAAAATTCAGAGCAACTGATAACCCTTACTTTCATTTAAGAGCATTTGAAACAATAATGAGTATCAAGGGTATTGATAAGAAGGTGTTCCCTTCTCTGTTCTCACTATCTCTCGAGACCGTTTGCCAACAATGGTTCTTTTCTCTCGAGAAAGAAAAGACCTCTACCTGGGAGTCCATAGCAAACACTTTCGTTGATAGGTACAAGTGCAACATTCAAGTCGAGACTGACCATAGGGAACTTGAAATCCTCAAGCAGAAAGAGAATGAAGGCTTCAACTCTTTCTTTAGCAAATGGAGAGAAACCTCAGCAAAGATGATCGAGGTGCCAAATGAAAAAGAATCTATGAGATTATTCATAAAAAATCTTCAAGAAAAATATTCCAAGCATCTCAAATACCAAAATAATCTCCATACCTTCAAAGCCGTTTATGATATTGGGATCAATATTGAAGATAACTTGGCTAAGTTAAAAGCTGCCAACAATAGCTCCAACAGTGGCTGGAAAGGAAAGAAGAACGACAATCCTTCTTCTTCCAAAACTTCCCACTCAAACAACGTTAGCACTTTTAACTTAGGAGAAGTCCTTGCTATGAACAACCAAGGACAGAAGAAACCGTTTAGGAGGAACTTCACTCCTATTGGCATGAGTTATGACACCGCATTTGATCGATTAAACGCAAAAGGTCTTATAACTCCTATTGGACCATTTGGGGACCCACCAGTTGAGAAGAGATTGGCTAATTGGAACCCCAATGCACACTACAAGTATCACCAAGGTAGGGGCCATCTCACCAAAAACTATTGGAAGCTTAAGGAAGCTATCTAAGACTTAATCGACAACAACAAGCAGCCGTTGCCCCCTGCCAGTAAGAAGCCAAGCATTGACAATGCACCTGTCGCTCATACCCTGGCTATCTCCGATGAGGAAAACGAGGTTGACCCCTCATCTCTCATTAGACCTGTCAAAGAAAGCCATGCCATAGAAAAAGAAGAGGAAATCTTTTTCGATTTCAAGGATAACCTTCCAGAACCGGCAAATAAGGATGATATACAATTGCTCACACTGTCTATGAGGGAGGTATCGCAACTACTACGTGAAGCTCTCAAAGCTATGAACGAACTTCATAAGAAATATGATGAGGTTCCATTTTTGAAAGATAAACCTAAAAGAGAATTCACACCCATAGGAATGACCTATGATGTTATTTTTTATCATCTCTAATATCAAGGACTAATCAAACCTATTGGTCCAAAAGAGGATCCAATATCAGAAAAGCGATCTCCAAGGTGGGATCCTAACTCCTACTGCAAATACCATCGAGGAAACGGTCATACCACTGATGAATGCTACAGGTTTCAAAACCTCATTCAAGATCTTATGGAAGCTAATAAGATCTCATTACCTCTAGCTAGAAAGGGAACGACTTATGAGGCAAAGCATTTTCCCTTTACAAGTCACTGAAAAACCCAAGAAGAGCAATAGAATTTACACTCCAATTGGGATCCCATATACACAAATGTTCGAAATGCTCTATGAGAGTGGCGAGATCAAACCTCTCGAACCGAGACCATTCGAATCATTGAAAAGGACAGATAGATATTACTGTCAGTATCATTAATCAGGGGGTCACACTATAGAAAACAGTTTCAAATTCAAGGATTTGGTTCAGAAAATGATTGATGAAAAGAAACTAGTCCAAATTCAACAAGAAGAGGATACGATCATTGATGGAGTTTGGGACAGTGATGAAGAAGATGTCTATCTAAAGGACCTAGTAGGACCCACACCTTCTGTGTCATACACTACAGATGACATTTGGGCTGAAGAAGACTCATCGATAGACGTCCTCACAAGATCCGGGAGAATGCAACCTCCCGTTTCAACACAACCTATGCCAGCCACACAACAAGTTCCCATACCTATCATTGAAGACAATGATATTGTTAAGCAGTTTAAGAAGATAAAATTTGATATGAATGTATGGAAACTCCTGGCAACATCTCGAGAACATAGGTTGGCTGTAATGAATGCCTTGGACAAAATTGGGATAGATTCTGACACTACTCCTGAGGGACTAGCCAACTTCCTCACAAGTGACCTTCCTAGTCCGATTAATTTGATCACCTTTTCTGATAAAGATTTACCCCCAGAAGGTGACAAACATTACAAGGCATTAAACCTCACAGTAGTTTACAAGAGGATGAATGTTCCTATGACTCTTATAGACAATGGATCAGCCATCAACGTCTGTCCACTTAAGACTGCGAGGATGCTCGGCATTAGGGACGAAGATTTAACTCCGTCTACACAAGGAATAAGGGCCTACGACAACACTCGTTGTCAAGCTCTTGGCAAGATTACCCTAAATGTAACGGCAAGAGCAATAGAACATGCTACTACTTTCCAAGTAGTAGACATCAAAGCTTCATTAAACTTATTGTTGGGACGCCCTTGGCTTCATGATCTAAAGGTCGTCCCTTCATCTCTCCACCAACAAGTAAAAGCTATAGTTGGAGGAATCCCAATCACCATCGATGCTTCGCCGATGAGAATCAAATCCATAGAGAATCCAATTATTAATGTGGAGCACGACGAGGATGATGAAGATTTATGGGGCTTTAACGAAGAAGTCTCCCTAATCCAGGAGGATGAAAGGACCCCTCTTTGCCATGACCCCCATTCCAACATGATTGTCAATGCCATGCTAAAGAAACAAGGACACTTTCCTGGGATGACCCTAGGGAAGAAGAAAGGAATGGCAAAACCGCTGGAGTTACCTGGCCTCCCTAAGTTAGAAACTTTCGGACTTGGTTTCGAACCAACTCAGAAAGATCTCAAGCGAGCCTAGGAAAAGGCAAAAGCACGTAGGGACGCTCGCATTCAAAAGAAAGCAATTCCAATGGATCAGTACCCTCTTACGCTTAATGGTTAGTTTATAAAAGAAGGAGAGGACTATCCATGCCATGAATTTCCCGAGCCATTTGTTGTAAACGGCATACGACAACCGGGATTTGAGATTTTCTTGGATTGCTACTTCACTGATGAAATCCCAACTCCCGTCCACAAGGAGAAAGCACCCCCATGCTTTGACTTTAACGTCATGGGATTACTGTTCGGGCGAGAAAAGAATGAGCCAACTTGTAAAGAGGATAACTCCTCGCTCATTCAAACAGTCCTACAAAGTGAAAACTTCGATCCTTCGAAGCTAATTACTCCAGCTGAAGGATCACTACAAGGGTGGCGCAAGACTATCAAAGTGACTACTCCAAGTGGAAGGAAGATATCCATCACGAAAGGGCAAGGACCGATGTTTGAAGAGTCGTCTGAGTCAGAATATGAGTCGGAGTCTCTCCCTCTAGAGTCTTCTAAGTCTTTAGTAGTAACACCTCCCCCTCCTATTTCTTCTCCTAGGATAGTTAGTGATCCAGTCCCTAAGGACATATCACTCTTTGATGTAATGATCTCAGAGTATAATAATATTTCTCATTCTCCTTACTTCTCGTGTTCTTCTCTAACCCAAGATGACGAGAATTGCTTAACTAACAATGAAAAAGACAAAGAAATTATTAAAGCAATGAAAACACTCGAAAAGAAAACATCGATAATTGAAGAAGCTGAAACAGTTGATATCTCAAATGATTCAACTCATAAAAGAGAAGTTAAAATCGGATTAACACTGAATAAACCAGAAAGAACCGATTTAATTAACTTACTTAAAGAATTTATCGATGTATTCGCTTGGTCATACGAAGATATGCCAGGCATTAATAGAGAAATAGCTCAACACACTATACCACTAATTCCAGGAATGAAACCTGTAAAGCAAAAGTTACGTTGAATGAAACCCGACGTAGCTCTTAAAATAAAAGAAGAAGTTCAAAAACAAATAACTGCAGGTTTTATCAAGGTATCCAAATACCCAGAATGGGTAGCCAACGTTGTCCCAGTTCCGAAGAAAGACGGAAGGGTAAGAATGTGTGTCGACTATCGAGATCTAAATAAGGTAATTTCAAAGCACGACTTCCCTTTGCCACACATCGATATTCTGGTAGATAACACGGCAAATCACACGCTTCTCTCGTTTATGGATGGGTACGCAAGTTACAACCAGATTCACATGGCAGAAGAAGACATGGAGAAAACAACCTTTATAACACCATGGGGCACTTACTACTACACGGTAATGCCATTCGGGTTGAAAAACGCGGGTGCTACTTACCAACGTGCAGCAACTGCTTTACTCCATGACATGATGCACAAAGAAGTCGAAGTATATGTCGACGATATGATTGTAAAATCAAAAGACCGTCCAGGCCATCAAGTAGCCTTAAGGAAATTTTTCGAAAGGTTAAGAAAATATAATATGAGGTTGAATCCATCAAAGTGCGCTTTTGGAGTCACCTCAGGCAAGCTTTTGGGTTACGTCATAAGCTCTAGAGGAATAGAGGTAGACCCAACCAAGATCAAGGCAATCATGTCAATGCCACCGCCCAAGACCGAGAAACAGATTCGAGGATTTATTGGCCGGTTGCAATACATAAGTAGGTTCATATCAAAACTGACAACAATATGTGAACCAATTTTCAAGAAGCTCAAGAAGAATGTACCAGTGATATGGGATGACGAGTGTCAAAAAGCCTTTGAAAATATCAAAGCCTATCTCGCAAATCCTCTCTTATTAGCACCAGCACTCCCCGGAATACCTCTTAGGTTATATTTGATGGTTACCAAAGAGACAATGGGAGCTATGCTAGCACAATAAGTAGAAGGCAAAGAGAACGCAATCTACTACCTAAGCAAGAAAATGCTCGAATACGAAGCACGCTATACACTGCTCGAAAAGTTGTGCCTCGCCTTGGTGTGGGCCACAACCAAGTTAAGACATTACATGCTGGTGCATACCGTCTTTGTAGTCTCCCAATTAGATCCACTCAAGTATCTATTCGAGAAATCTACACTCAATGGACGCATATCAAGATGGATAGTTAATCTAGCCCAGTTTGATGTAAGGTTCATGCCACAAAAAGCTATCAAAGGATCCGTGGTGTCAGACTTTCTAGCAGATTTTCCAATAGAAGACTCGATGCCAATACAAGACAATGAATTTCCAGATGAAGACCTAATGGTTACTTAAGATGATACATGGACCTTATACTTCGATGGAGCCTTAAACCAAAAGGGATGTGGCGTTGGAGTACTACTAGTATCACCTAAAGAGGAGCATTTTCCAATCTCCATAAAGCTTGATTTCGAGGTTACCAACAATGCTGCTGAATATGAAGCATGCGTGGTAGGCCTTGAAACAACTTTGGCAATGGGAGTGAAAAAGTTAAGGATATTCGGAGACTCTTCTTTGATTATCAATCAGATATCTAAAAGGTGGAAAGTAAGGAGCGAAAGTCTAGCCCCTTACCAAACCTATCTGGAAACTCTTACCGATCAATTGGACAAGGTAGAATACACATATCTACCTTGAGAGGAAAACCAATTTGCTGACGCCTTGGCAAGACTAGCCTCAATGGTTAGGATTCCCACGGAAATCGAGCAAATGCCTCTAACTATAGAAAAAAGGCACAAACCAGCATACATCCAGGCTATAGAAGACGATGAAGTAGCTTAGTCCAAGACGAAGAACAAGAAGGAGAAGAAGAACCGGGGTACACGGACATACTCAATTATTTCAGCTTTCAATTTTTTTTACCTTTATTTTTTAAACCAATGTGTTATTTCCACGTGTCTATCTTGGGTCCCGCTAATGAATTTCATCCAAAATTCAGTTAGAAGGTGGTGAACTCCAATTTTTGGATTTTTTTTGTGGTGTTATAGGCAAAGATTGAGATTATATGGTGTTATAATCCATTTTTTGTAAAATTTGTGGTATTATTTTCAAAAAATCCTATTTTTATTGGGTTGGAAAGTAGAGTACAAGAGCTTTCCAACGACATATTATATGCCTTATTTGAACTTCTGGATCAAAAGATATGATAAAAACAAAATCCGCAAAAACTGTTGTCCATCGAGTTTTTATTTCGATTCGAATTCAGATTCTTTTCTTATTCTTCGACCCTCTTTTTTCTCTATAAATAGAGGTCATATCTCCCCTTTTTCTAATCATCAACTCTCATAAAAAATAACCAGAATTCTCTAATTCTTCTCTCTCTCTAAGCTAAAGCTTGTTCTCTCTCTCCCTCTTTCTAGCCTAGCCTTTTACAAACACAATTCCTCATACATTAGCACTAGACACACCTAGCCAAGTTTGAATTTGCCTTCACCCTAGATGTGAAATGTTTTATATTTCTGAGGGTTTGGTCCCTAATCTCTATTTCAATTATTTAATTTAATTGTTTGTTTTATTATATTTTCCTTGAAATTACTAACGTGTGTAATTTGTTATTAGAAAGAGATACGAGGCATCCAAGTAAGTGCTTTAATTGTTTAATTGATATTATGGTATAGAAATCATGTTTAGATTGTTATTTTGATTCCTAGTATCATGTTAGGATGCTTTTATTGATTCCTAGTATCATGTTTAGGGTAAAGAATATAATATCAATAATGATTTTTTCTGTGATGCTTCCTATTGTCTTTCCTAATAGCATGTTAGTATCATGTTAGGGCTAAAGTTTTGATTTCTATTGTTTAGTGACATGCTACGGTTTGTTATTAATCTTGTTAGTATCATGCCTAGGATCTTGCTATTATTATGCTTTAACATGATTATGATAATTATGATTATTATTATTATGATTATTGTTTTAATTATTGTTTTTATGGTTATTATTATGTTGCTTGATTATTGTTATTGGTTGTTCACACCTTTTATGCATGTTTAAAGGGAATTTGTACTTGTAATCACGCTTAATAAGATAATTAGAAATCTTGTTTAGGGCTAATATGATTATAATTCAAGTGATCGCCAATAATAGTTTTATTTGTGCATTAATATTCAACCAACATAAATAAACAGGTTTAGGGTAAACCTATTGATTGTATGTTATTCAGAAAGCGCACATGAATACGAGAAGAAAAAAGTAGAGGCCTATTATTAGGACAGGTTCTTTCTCTTTTAGATTGAATTTGTACCTTCATCCCCGAACTTCCAGTCTTGGTTCCAGACCTATTGGAGTTAACGATCTCTTGGATCGTTAAGGGGTGTAACCTTCACCCTGTGAACGGTTTACAAGTTCCTAAAACTTGTTGGCGACTCTTTTGCTCTAGCTTCTTTCCCTTTGGACGCCACCATTCTTAAGTGTATGATCACAGTGGGGTTAATGTTTAGGGTAATGCTTTAAATATTCCTTAATTTTTTTGGCGACTCCACTAGGGAGGATTTCTATTTTAATTCCTAAAATTTATTTTGGCAATAATTTAGAATGAGTGGATGAGACTCGAAAAGTTCTAAGTATTTCATGTGCGTAATTTTGATTAACATTATTGTCATATGCATAAAAAAAGGTTCTCATTAGAAAGACCATCCGTAATGAGTAAAAAACATAGGATTTTTACACGTAGGAAATTTGAGGAATATCTTTCACAACTAGAATCGAAATAATGATGCGAAAAACTAGAAAATTTAAGAACACAGAAAGCTGATGAGGCATGTAAGAACTGGCGTCTCGAAAACAGAGCTTGTCGCCAAAGATATGGCTCTGTTACCGAGCGACAATTCTGTCGCCAGGCGACAGGGCGAATATCCCGGCGACAGTCCCTGTTGGTTGGTGATGCGTTCTCCCAATACCGAGCCAGAAATATGCGTTCTTGTTTCGACCAGTTCTAGCATTATTGGCTTGATTCTACTTCCTGATTGAGTTTTTCTCACTTTTCTAAAACCCATATGTGTTCTACATATGGACATAACCCTCTGGGAAATCATGCTCCATCTACGTGATTGAACGATCTGAGCAACAAAGGGTACATCCTATAATGTTGAATTCATCAAACCATGGAAGCGAGTTTAACTCGCGGGGTCCCATCCACACGCGCCAACCCTTCAAAAGGTAAGGCTTCCGCGAGGTGCATCCGGACTCGTAACCATGGACCCTCTTTGACTAACCCATATCCCGAACTTTAGAGAACTAGAGCCATGGTTAGGTTGCAAACTCATTGCATCATGTTGTGACTACTTGACTACTTGTGCATCTCTTACTTGTGCATACTTATGATGTGACTAAACTAACCGTTTGGTTTGACTTGTGTTTGTAAATAAGTATGAGTCTTAATAAACTAATTAATGATTAAAGGACTTTACTTAATTAATTAATTAATTAATTTTAGCTAAAAAATAAACTTAAAATCGAGTTATAGTTCCTTTAAGTCAACCCAGATTTTTATTTCCGTATACTGCACAAGCGTCAACTTGTTTTTGTCATAGCCGGAGTTCTAGAAAGAGTTACAAGTTGTAAAACCTATGAATCTGTAGCCCTGAGTGTTATATTTAATTTGGCGTTGATTTCATCCCAATCAGAGTCACAGATCAAAAGTAATGAATAAAATACTACATCTTGTCCAGTTCAATGCATATACATGAAGTTTTAACTTAGTCTTTGCTTGAGTATAGTCACATAGTCTAGCCACATGGTCATAACACGAGCCTTAACATGTCACCTACGCTCACTAGTCTTAGCACACACTTTTTATATGTCACCATGACCATGTCTTAGGTTCATGCATGAGTCGTTTTTCTGTCATTTGAGTTGAGGGTCCATTCCATTTCTATTCTCTTCCATATCCTCTTTCAATCTATTGCATGTTCAATTGAGCATGATCCAAAAATAAATAATAAAAACTTATACCTAATTTCCCTTTTCACAGTACTTGGTCAAGGAGATAAGGGCGATTAATCACGGATAACACCTTTATTCAAGTTCAACTTTTTAATAAACCAGTCGGTTAAAAAAGAAAAGCTAAGAAAATAATGGCAAGTCATGAAGAAGTCAATGAGCTTAAGAAGCAACTGGTTGACGTGACTGAGGGGTTGAAGGCTTTCAGCCTTCAAATCAATTACCCTGTGAAACAACAACAAATGAAGCTCATGCAAGAAAGCTCGAGCAAAATATCCAATGACTATAGATTCCAGGGCATTAGCTCACAAGGGGTCTCAGTGGACAAGGAGCTTCTTCCGCAGAAGTTCAATGCTAATGACATTCCTAAGTTCAAGGCAACATATAATCCTTACTTCCACTTAATGGCCTTTGAAACTATAATGAACATCAAGGGGATTGATAAGAATATTTTTCACTCTTTATTCTCAATGTCTTTAGAAACCGTTTGTCAACATTGGTTCTTTTCTCTTGATAAAGAAAAGACATCTACTTGGGATGGAATAAAAGATGCTTTTATTGACAGATATAAGTGTAATATTCAAATCGAAACTGACAATACACAACTTGAGATGCTAAGACAAAAGGAGAATGAAGGCTTTACTTCTTTCTTTAATAAGTGGAGGAAAACTTCCGCTAAGATGATTGAGGTGTCCACTGAAAAAGAATCCAAAAGGATGTTTATCAAGAATCTCCAAGAGAAGTATTCGAAGCATGTAAAATATCAACATAATTTGAATACTTTCAAGGCCGACTATGACGTCGGAATTGAAATCGAAGATGACCTCGCAAAGAAAAAAGCTACTAACAATAGTAACCACAGTGGTTGGAAAGGAAGGAAGAACGACAATCCTTCTTCCTCCGAAAACGCCCACTCTAGTAACAATGTTAGTACCTTTGATCACAATGAAGTCTTAGCCAAGGAAAATCAAGGATCTAAAAATAAACCCAAAAGAGAGCTCACACCCATTGGAATGACCTATGACGTTGCTTTTGATCGTCTCTATGGTCGAGGATTAATCAAACCTATCGGCCCTACTGAATATTTAACGCCAGAAAATCAATCTTCAAGATGGAATCCCAACTCTTATTGCAAGTACCATTGAGGAAATGGTCATACCACAGATGAATGCTACAGGTTTAAAAATCTCATTCAATATCTCATAGAAGCAAACATGATCCCATTGACTCTAGTTAGCAAGAAGACTAGGTGATGATAAAGCAAACGACACAAGACAAGAGGCGAGGTTCATCGACAAGATTTCATGAACTCCTTTTCTATTTCTTTTTCATTTTTTCCTTTCCCCAATACGTCTAGCATTGGCACTTCTTTTTCCCGCATATTTACTTTGTAGATTTTTTCTTTCTCTCTTTTAATAAAATGAGCATTTTATTTCTTGCATATGATCATCGCATCACATTAAAAAAAAAACATGTCGAACTAAGAACAAGGTATACCAATGATTTGAGGCACCCCTTGTAGCCACATCATATCATCTTTTACCATTCAAATATGCAATCCTTTCTTCCTAAACCACTTTGAGCCTCGTTTAACGATAGACCTTTCTTTATTCAACACACATCTACCTAACCTTGGGATGAGACTGTGCAACTTATGCAATTTTAAAAAGCTTGAGTGATTTTAGAAGAACAAAATAAATAAAATAGCAAAAAAAAATAAAAGTGTACAAAAGGGCAAGTGTTCCAATGTCTTTGATATAAACACGTCTTAGATTGCGTCTCTTATCGAGTGCTCAGTACCGTGCCTAAGAAACAAGAATGCCAAGTGAGTGATAGACCGCATGATCAGGATTGCCCACTGTAGGCATCGCTCGAAATGCGCCTACGTTAAAGCATGTTGTGAATATGCTTGGCACTCATAGGAAGCGGGAATTGACATAATACGATTAGGGACAAATAAAGTAGGGAGCCGCCAACAAGTTTTTAAGGAACTTGTAAACCATTCACGGATCATAAAAGAAAACCACGAATAAAGGGACAACAATAGGCAACAACAATTGACCCGTGAAGGTTACACCCTGTAGGGAATATTTCAAGCATTACCCCAAACTTGAACCCCACTGTGATCATACACTTAATCATGGTGGCGTCCAAAGGGAAGGAAGCTAGAGCAAAAGAGTCGCCAATAAGTTTTAGGAACTTGTAAACCATTCACAGGGTGAAGGTTACACCCCTTAACGATCCAGGAGATCGTTAACTCCAATATGTCTGGAGCCAAGACTGGAAGTTCGGGGAAATCCAACCTAAAAGAGATTGAACCTGCCCTAATACTAGGCCTCTACTTTATTCTGATTGTATTCATGTGCGCTTTCTGACTAACATGCAATCAATAGGATTACCCTAAACTTGTTTATCTATGTTGGTTGAATATTAATGTACAAACAAATCTATTATTGGTGATCACTTGAATTATAATCATATTAGCCCTAAAAAAGATTATTAATTATCTTATTAAGCATGATTACAAGTACAAATTCCCTTTAAACATGCATAAAAGGCGTGATCAAGCAATAACAATAGCAATCAAGCATCATAATAATAACATATCATAATCATCATAATAATAATCATGACAACAATAATCAAAATAATCATCATAAACTATAACAATAAATCATTAAAATAATCATAATTATGTTAAAGCATAATAATAGCAAGATCTTAGGCATGATACTAATAAGATTAATAACATGTCACTAAACAATAAAAATCAAAGCTTTTTCCCTAAGATAATAAGAAGCATAACAGATTTCATAATAAATATATTTGATATTATAACCTTTTCCTAAAACATGATGCTAGGAAGATCAAAACACCCTAACATGACACTAAGAGTCATAATAACAACCTAAACATGATTTCTATATCATAATAACAATACAAACAATTAAAGCAGTTATTTGGATGCCTCGTACACTTTCTAATAACAAAATACACGCGTTAGTAACTTCAAGGAAAATATAAAATCAAAGAATTAAATTAAATAATTGAAAGAGAGATTTGGGACCAAACCCTCAGAAATTAAAACCTTTCACGTCTAGGGCGAACGCAACTTCGAACAATGGTAGGTGTGTCTAGATCTTATGAATGCGGAATTTTGTATGAGAAAAGCTAGTTTAGAAAAGAGAGAGAGAGAGAGAGTAATCAAGAATTTCTTGATGAGAGTTGGTGATTGAAAACGGAGGTTTTAGGAGGCCATTTATAGAGAAAATAAGTCGGATATGATAAAAAACGAAATAGAGTTTCGGAAAGAATAAAACACGACTGCACATTAAACACGCGCCTGTCGCTAGACGCCAGGGCTGTCGCCAGGCGATGGACTTGTTGTATGGCGCTACAAACAATTTTTCACGCATTTTCTTATTTTGATAAAATTTAAGTTTACGAGAGGGTAAAATTGTATTGTTCTTAAAAACCTTTCTTTTATTCTAAATAAAACTCTTAAAAGTCAATTAAAGGCAATTTATCAATGCTAATTAAATTAGGATTCAAAAGAACCTTCTAGAAGATTCTATAAGACAATAATCAATCCTAATCACATTAGGAATGATAAATCATAATAGGCCCTCCTCTAGATCATTGGGACGCACATAAAATATCTAACCGGGCTCAGTTTAGTAATTTGGCCATAACTTCCTCATTATTCATCGGAATTGGGCTTATAATATATCGTTGGAAAGCTCTTTTCGAACCCGACCCAACTACACTATTATTGGACCCTTTACATGGACTAAAATAAACTGGATTGGCTATTTTCTCAAAATAGGTTTTCAAAAACAGAGAGAAATAAAAGAATTAAAAACTAACCGCAACACTAGACTTTCCACACTTTAACTTCATTCGATTATGATTCGATGTGAAAGGTACTCATCACTGGGTTTGGTTTTGGGGAGACACAAATGGGTGTCTACACACCCCATTCATAATCTATGAGATTACTAACTCCATATGGTTCGGAACCACAAAAGGAGGATCGAGGATGATGGTACAAAGTGAATCATGGAGTCACATTCAACAGTATTGGACTCTACTCGATTCTTATAGAGAAAAGTGATTCATGCGATCTCAAAGGCATGCAAATAAAGATTCAATTTGCTCCAAACTATTATTAGGCTAAATTGGTTTAATATTAATGCAACAAAATTCAAAAATATTTGTGACCACTTGATTAAACAACAAGATTAAGGAACCTAAACCGGTTGTCCAAATTATCTTATTAGGCGTGATTTTCAATTACATATTCCCTTTAAACATGCAATATGATGATCATAATAACAATAATAGAATAAACATTAATATTGAAAGCAATTTAACAATAATAGCATTAGTCAAATCAAATATAAATTAACCTAATTATGGGGAAAATAGAAGTTAATCTGCTAGATAAACGAATTTTCGTTTATCTGATGGCATTTTTGTAAATATATTGAAAAAACAAGGTCATTTATTCAGTACTTTTGGTGAACTGTCCAATTACTACTTGCTTTTTGCTTTTACTGTTTGGTGAGAAACTTACACATGTACCCCTCAACTAGTACATGAAAAGACGCATATACCCCTCCATTGGTACTTGAAAAGACAATAATACCCCAGATAAACAATTTTGTTTATTTGGGGAATTAACTGGTTATGGCCCCTAATCATGACACTAGCAATATTAAAAATAAAATAAGAGTAATTAAATTAATTAATTACTCACATTCAGAGCGTTCCTTAAAATTGCTACATCATGAATAAACTGTTAGTAACTTTAATTTAAAAAATATAAATTAAATGATAATTAAATTAAATAAATGTAGAGTTGATTTGATCCAAACCCTTAGTTATTTGTACCTTTCACGCCTTGGTTTAAGGACGGAACCTCGGGTTAAGTATGGACTCCTTGGAGTGCTTAAGAGAAGAATGGTGTAATAAGGAATATAGATTTAAGGCTTAGAATATGGGAGACAGAGAATAGAATGATTTTTGGTGTAAAAGAGAGGAAGAGAGAATGATTTGATGCTCCGAACTGCAGAAAGGACGGGGTATTTATTAGGAAAATGAGTAGAGGGAACACACGAAACCTTAAAAAGATAAAAAAAAAACCCTAAAAATTAACACCGCGACACGGAAGAGAACACCGTGACACGGTGCCAGGCACCGTTAGACGGGGGAAGGCATCGTCAGATGGGGGAAAATCCCGTGACGCGGGGAAAATTGGAGTGACGCGGAACATTTTTGACCTAAGGGTTTTGAAAGCGCGTGAAGGGTTTACGCGGAAAAGACACGAGAAAATTCCGTGACACAACACACGTACCATGAAACGAAAGTGTCCATCGTGGCATGATACGATACGCCATGTCATGGTAAAAGAAAACGCGGAAATTACACGGAAAAAGCACCGTGACACGGTGAGAAATACCGTGTCACGGCAGCAGGCACCGTGTCACGGCAACAGATACCGTGCCACGGTGGAATTTGACGGTAAAAAGCTTCAAAAATAGCACCGTGACACGATGTAAAGCACCGTATCATGGCACCAGGCAATGTGCCACGTCATCAAGCGCCGTGACACGGTGCTTTTGCACTGTGCGCGGTAATTCTAGTTTTTTTACCCGTTTTTAAAATCATCATAACTTTTGATTCGTTACTTGGAATAAGGCATATAATATATTATTGGAAATCTTATCAAGTATAATTTCCAACCCAATTAGAATCAGGTCAAAATAATTTGTATATTTTAAGATATGTCCGTTTTAGTGGAAGGGTGTCGGTTTTGGGCCGAGTTTAGTGTTTTGCTCATATCTTTTTCGTTATAGCTCGGAATTGGGATTATGATATATGGTTGGAAAGCTTATTTCATGGTCTATCTAACCAAATAATAATTGGATCAAAATTATAAGACCAAAAAATCAGTTCAGCTCGGTTTTGTGATGTGAACACGAAAAGTGGATAACAAGTTATGGTTTAGGGAAATGAGCTAGGAAATGGATTGGTTTATGAAATATATTGGATAGAACATGGATTTAAGAAATACAAATATTAAATAATCAACCCGACCAATAGTGGCGGTGAAAGGTGTTCATCATCGGGTTTTGTTTTGGCGAGAGATTTTTAGGTGTCTACAACAAACATATGTCCGCCTCCCATTGGGATAGACGGAGAAAGGCATAAGGTACCCTAAATGCGTCAAGGAAATTCACCTCCTTACATGAGGGAAAGGGAATACCTAGGCAAAATAGCCCTTCCAAACTTTGAAATTTTAAAGTTGAGATATTACTTGAAATTTCTTGAGTGTGTCCTAGCGATAGATTCAACGGACGGCTCACATGAGGCCCGTAATATGACCGCAATAGCTGTTGATTCGGCGTTGCACCTAGTCCAAGGGAAATCATTACTATGATTGATTAACTTGCTAGTAGTCATCCCCTTTGAGGCATAAAAACTACCAAGTCAATCAAACCATTCAGAGTATGGACTAGGCGAACGCTGAATAAAGGGGCACACCCCCCCCATTGTACGAAAGCATAAAAGCGTAAAAACGTAAAAGTGCTCAAAATTTGCTAAGCACAAAATAGATAAAATGGATAACTGCTCAAAAGGCGGAAAAATTTGCATTAATTAAAACCGCTCAGGAGGTGGAAAAATATCTTACAAAGCCGCTCAAAATAGGCGGCACCGAATAGAAAGAAAATTGTTTAACAAAAGCAGAAGACTAAAAAGCTTAGATTAGGGGATAGCCGGAGGACCTAGGCTCTATTTAGCCGGATCTTTATCTTGGACAGGCTCCTCGGAGACAGGGGCGGACTTACCATCAGCAGGCTCTTCCTTGTTTTCCTCTTCGTCCTCAGCTTTGTTTGCCTCCTCTTCATCTTCTTCATCCTCCGAAGTGGTCGGTGTAACGACCAGTTCAGGAGGAGACTGACCGGCCTTCTTAGCCTCTTCCCTGAGGCAGACAAAGTTAAGACACTTGGTAAAGCGCTTCTCATAGTAGGCGGCCTCCCTTTCATCCACCATGAGCTCAAATGCCTTGAAGAAGTGGTTCTTAAACCTATCCTCGGCATTTTGCTCGATGCGGACGACCTCGTCTGCGCTAGGTGGCCGAGGCGCCTTTAGCTGTTTAGTTAAGTCCTCAACGGAATTCTTCAAAGTCTCCACCTCAGCCCGGAGAGCATCCGCCTCATCCAAGGCCTACTTGAGATTCTTTTGGGCAAGGGCCACGTTGCTCTTCAACTTTTCGGAGGCCTCGAACCCTTCCTAACAGCGCTGTCTCTCCAGGACAGCCATATCTCTCTCCTTCCTAATGGTTTCCTTGTCCAAAGTCTCTTGTTTGAGAGCCTTGCCTAGCTTGACCAGGTCCTCAGCCTGCCACGCCGCATTGTCGGACAGCGCGTTGATCTAAGTTTCAAAGTAAGTGCGCTGGAGAGCGGTCGTCCCAGTAACGACATCTTTTTTCAACTTCTCGTTCTCTTTCTCCTTTCATTCAAGGAAGGCGGTCAGTCGTAGGAAGAGTTGCGTACAAGGCAAAGTGAGTTAGAAAAATAAAAATGAAAGTATTAGTATGAATAAGTTGCAAAATGCTACCTCAGCGCTGCAATTAATCATAGGGCTGAGGAAGCCCTCATTAATCCCCCGCAGCTTGTCTCGATGCTCAGCAGAGACGGCCCTGGCCATGGCTTCCCTCATGGCCTTCCTGTCCGCCCCTGTAAGAGACTGGCCGGGTAGCTTCATATTTAACTCCTTCGTAATATCTGTACACGAGGGCAAAAGTGTTAGTTTTAGCAATAAGACTTAAGTTTGTAGAACAAAGTTGTGCAAGATTGTCTAAACTAACCGTTTGAGAAGCTCGGAGGAGAAAGAGTGTTAAAGGTAAATGGAGGAAGCGGTGCATTTTCGTCGCCCTTCTCACCTGTGTGGCTTGGTTGGTCGCCAGCCGACTAAGAGGCCTCGAGCCAATCAGATTTTTTGACTCTCTCGACGGGCGGAGTCAAGATGGGTCCGGTCGGTTTTGCTGGGGTCGGCTTACCCATATCTTCCGTTTTCACGGATTCATCATGGACAGGCTTGGCGGCTGGATCCACGGACTTAGAGACCCCGCTATCACCCAGATGGGGTTGCTCTCCTTTAGACTGCTTAGAAGCAGTCCGCGACTTAGTCTTCGCCGCCGTGGTGGAAGGGGTCTTGGACGCGACTGTCTTCCTTTGCTTGGACGCCTTCCCATCCTTATCATCCTTCGCAGCCGAGGACGACTGCTTTCGTTTAGCCCTGGGGGTAGGAGTGGCCAGATGAAAAAAGCAAGAAAAAGTTGAATAAATATAACTAAATAAAACTTTGCCAACGTCCGTGTAGATACAGTTGGGATCCTGCTCCCAACATACCAACTCGGACGAAGAACTGTCCATGGGCAAAAGAGGAAGTCTGGGAAAGAAATAGGACATCATCCATGTAAACTTAGGTAGAAGTCTCCTCCCAACCTAGCAACACGTACGATAGACCTAGAAAAACTTTATACCTCCTTGGTTTGCTCGTACATCTTCTGACGAGCCTTGTATCTGGCCAAGTCGATCTCTCCCATGTCATCCTCCCCCTTTTCCTCGGGATCCAGCATGGCGTACTCCTCCGCGACAAAATAAAAGAAGAAAAAGAGTTTGAAAAATTTTCAAAAAAAAAATAATATGCGTACAAGAAAAATCTAGTCATCCCACCTTGGGGAAAATTCTTGTACAGGCCGTAGGCCGACATGAATTTTGGGTCTCTAAGCCAACTGGACAAAGGAACCCAGTTCTTAGGCATAACCACCATCTTGTCGTCCTTCTCCACCCTATTGACCCTAAAATATTCAAGCTGGTGTTTGGCTGGGGTGGACGGGTGGCTTGTACGGCTTGTGGTCCCCGCGTTCAAGTTGGATCGACTTGGAATTAAATCATTTCATCCTCAAGTTTAACTCCACATCCTTAGTCTTGATGCAGTAGAAGCGATTCTTCCAGTCTCGCCATTTGGAGATGCAGTCGACCACCACCATATAATCCTTGGTGGTGCTTAGGATGAACTAACCGTCTGTGTGTTTCTCCATCTTGGTCATGGAGTGCATCTCACAGAAAACCGGAAAGTCTGGCTTAAAGGATAAACGTCACCAAGTACCCGAACACATTCAGCCAGCTGTTTGGCATCAGTTGGAAAAGAGCGATATTATATTCGTCCACAACAGTGCGGACGAAAGGGTGAAGGGGGAAGCGGAGTCCAATGTCAAAGGCGGCCCTATAGATGCAGAAGGCTTTGCGGCGCAGCCGCTCATCTTCCCATTCTGCCACAGAGTGAGATTTTCGCGGCGCCACCAGCTTGAAGCCTTCTCCCAGATGGAGGAACGCCTTGTATTCCTCAAATCCATCATTGAGGTAGCCTAAGGCCGTGCTACCCACCGTACAGGCGTACGGGTCTTTGAATTTGTCAATATTGGCGACCTCACCTTCGACCGCCGCCTCTCCTTTGGCCGTCTCACCTTCGGCCTCGGCCTCACCTTCTGCCTCCTTGTCCTCTTAGTGAGGGGCGGTACCAAATTCAGAGGACATCACTCTGTCCAAGTCTGCTGCCTCGGTCGAGCTACGGCTTCTTGAGGCTCTTCAGGAACTAAGGGACCTTTACCCTTATCTTTAGCAGTGGCCGCCCTAGTTTCTTAAGAAGGGCCACTACGAGGGGGCAGGTCGGACGGTTCGTTGATGGAAATTCCAACTCTTGCTCTGTCCGACCTGCTATGTTGGATATGGAATGGTGAAGGAACTGAAACGGACTGACTAGACGTGGCCGCCCGGGGAAGGGAAGGAGGTCTCTCATGAGATCGCAACCCGGCCGATTGTTTAGCCGAGTTGGCTTGTTGTGAGGACCTAGGTTCTAGGGTTGGCCCGGATACCCAAATAGTAGAAGAGACGCCCTTTGCACGTTGGCGCTCCTCAAAAGATGAAGTCACTTCCACGACCGAGCAATGAGTGCCCGTGGAAGCGGTCGTGGGAGTAGTAAACGGAGTTTTTAAGTTAGCATTGTTTGGGTCACAAGGAGTCCTAGGATTCACTAGACTACCGTCAGGGTTTCTTGCCGCGTGACGATCATGCGTTTGCATTGTTCTCACCATGTCCGACTGCAGGGACAGAGAAGAATAGGTGGAGGTGAGTTGGTACGCACTAGAAATGGACCCACTCCATGATGGAGACAATTCGTCTCCGTCCACTCTAGACTCCTCAGTCCTAGGCGAACGACCGGCCTCATGGGGAGAAAAGGACGAAGCCGAGTGTTGAGCGAGATTTTAAAAATGAAAAACAAGAAAAATAATACAAGTAAAAAAAGGGAAAGAAAACAGGCGGCCTACCGCTATACATGTATAAAACTTGAGAAGTCTTGAAAGTGGACCGGAAAACTCAAAAATACGCCCGAAAAACTCAAATTCACGGCGGAGCTCTTAAAGATTCAAAGAAAAAACACTTTCTCTTTTTAAAAGCTCTAATCTCTCTCTAAAAATCACAAAGTTCCAAAGTGTGAAAATGAGGTCAAAACCCTTGTATAAATAGGCAAAATTTGTGGGGGCATATTGGTAAATTTATCTTTCCCGCGTAAAGAAGCTGAACTGTTATAATTTGAAATTTTATCTAGAATTTAAAGGGGTAAAAGGACAACGCAGTTAGAATGAACGGAAAAAGAGATGGCCAAATAACGGCGTGTCCAAAATGACGGTCAAAATAGACGAAACTAAACCTTTCATCTCAATGGCTAGTTATCCGCTTTCCCCCAGAAAATTTAGGTGGCGTACTTTGTCCGCTTCTTTCTCATAGTTAGGTGTCCTCTAGGGGATTTCTAACCGGACGAAGGAAGCATGCCAGCCTAAGACGGCCAACTTCGAATGCGGCGGACAGATCTACACATCTCAGCAGCCTGTCCAATCTCCGTATACCTGTACGCCTCGAGGCAGTTGAAAGTTCAGAGGACGCGGCCGTTATCGTACGAGCCACCCCCTATGTGGGGCAAATGTTTAGTGTAAAAATACCCCATGTACGTGGACCAATCCCATAGCGACACGTGGCCCAATTGAAGGGCGACATGTGTCACTGTGGGAAGGTGACACGTGTACAAGGTGTTTAGGGTAAAAATACCCCATGTATGTGGACCAATCCCATAGCGACACGTGGTCCAATTGAAGGGCGATACGTGTCACTATGGGAAGGTGAAAGGTGTCCAAGGTACAAAAGATTCCCTTTAATCAGCATTGAAAATGCCTTCTTACATCAAGGCCCAAATCCCAAGAGATATTCATGAAAGCCGCAAAAGGGCGCCCCTGTACTACACGTGGCATTGTCTGATTCCGCAGCCAATCACGTCACAGAATTTTAGGGTACAAACCATAAAAGAGCGCAAACTCCCACCCCTATAAATACCCCAATCATTTATGATGGGAGGGGTGGATTACGACATTACAAACAAGAGCATTAAATAGCTCCGACTTCTCTCTATTTTCTCTCTCTAAGCCTTTTCCGTTTAGATATCTTACTAGATCGTCGGAGGCGAATATTCCGATAAATGAATATTTGTTCATTTTGCAGGTGTCCGAGTGGCATTGCCTGGAGAATGCGACCAGTATCCGAGGAAATCCAAAAAATACCCGAAACAATGGGTCAATCTCTTAGTAAACCCTTACGAGAACATTACTCGTCCTCTAGGGCGATCTAGTGGTTTAAATGGCTTGTCAATTGTTGCTAAAATTGACCGTGATTCCTATAAAAGTGAGTTAGTGTATATTGTTGTCTCTTCTCCTTTTCTTTTGTTTGTTTAAAAAAGCTCATCATTTCTCCCTTGGTTTTGTTTTGCTCGAGGACGAGCAAAAGATAAGCTTGGGGGCATTTCATGAGTGCCATTTATGGCACTCATTTGATGAGCATTTAGGTTGTTTTTAACCTTCTTTTCATATTTTTCTTTCTTAATAAATAAATAGTTTTATGCTTTTTTCCTTTATTTCCCTTTTCTATCTTGTTTTGTGTTTTTATGGTTTTTCTAGTCTTTTCTCCTTTATTTGTTCTCTTTTCGTGGTTGTAGGTATTGTTTAAGGTTCGGATCTCGATAGTGATGATTTTCCAAGTTGGAAGATGCTTGTGGAGTATGCTCATAGCATTGAGAAATCTAAAGGTGCAAGGAAGTGGATGCTCCAAGTTCTAGCTCTTGCGCTCTCGATGCGTGCTCCCATAAAGAAGTGGTGTTGAACCCACCAAAAGAACTCCTAGCTACTGCCCTTTCCATCATGCATCATTCAGAGTTCGCAGGTTCATTATCGAGCGCAAGAGCGGCAAAAAAAATCAAAAGAAACCAAGATAAGAGAGGGCGTGTGGGCGCGCCAACATGCAGCGCGGGCGCGCGTGGCTCTGGAGAGGGCGCGCGCCTCTGCCAATGCGATCGATTTCCATCTTCGATCGATTTCCTTTTCCGCGCCTCTATAAATACTTTTCTCTAACTGATTTTAGGAGGAATTATAGACATAATTTTGATCATATTCTTAGCGTAGTTAAGAGTTTCTCTCTCTAGTTTCAGGGTTAGTTTAGGAGTAGAGAGAAAGTGACGAATTTCAATGGTGATTTAGAGATTGAATATTCACTCACTACGTGATAAAATGAAATTGGCACCGGTTCAAACCGGTGCCTTAGGCCGGGTTTTTTTTATGCTTTTTTTCTTTATTTCCCTTTAGTGCCAATGTGAAGGTGCCAATTACCCCCCTTTTTTACACCGATTCAAAACCGGTGCCAAAAATACTCAAAAAAAAAAAATTATCCTCCTTTTGGCACCGGTTAACCGGTGCCAAAAATGTCCAATTTTTTTTTTTTGGTTTTTTTTCACTTACCAATTATATCAACTGAAAAAAATAACAATCACAACAAAAATTGAATTGGTTTCAATATATATAATCCAAAATTTACAATACATAATCAAATCCAAAATTACAATATAGATCAATTACAACTAACATATAAAAAAAAAAAATTACATTATAAATCATAAAAAAAATTATAATATACTCGTAAATCAAAAAGAAAATTACAATATGAACATATCAATATTCTTGCATAATCTGTACCTGCACTAATTAAAACAGAAAAAAAAATCAATTGGTAAAAATAAGCTTAAGAATAAATAAAAAGAACCCAGAAATTCAAGTCGAAATTAAAATCGAAATTAAAGTTTGAACTAGAAATTCAAGTTTGAACCAAAGAAAACCCAGAAATTCAAGTTTGAACCAAGAAATTAAAGATTGAACCAAGGAAAATAAAACCCAGAAATTCAAGTTTGAACCAAGGAAAAAAAACAGAAATTGAAATCGAAATTAAAAAAATTATCAAAAACGAAAAAAAAACCAAAATTAAAATCGAAAAAAAGAAACCAAAAATTCGAATAAAACAAAATCAAAATCGGAAAAAAAACCAATTAAAATTGGAACCCAAAAAACCAAAAAACCTCCTGGCCAATGGCGCGACAAATTTTCTAGTCAAGTTGGCATTCTAACTCATAAAATACCAATCACACTTGAGTTTGCCGATATACCTCACGGGTTGCTTCAAACATTTTGGGACGATACTATGGTAAGTATTTATTTCAATCACACTTTTATTTTAAATTCATATATATCTTGGCAAAAAAAAATAAAAAAAAATTGCAAAAACCTCCCCCGGGCCTAACCCGAGGGCTGTAGCCAGCAGCTGCTCGGGGCTGCTGCCTAGGTGCTGCAGCTGCCAGGGCAGTAGCCTGGGCTACTGCAGCTACCTGGGCTGCTGCTTGGGTGCTGCAGCTGCCTGAGCAGTAGCCTGGGCTGCTGCCAGGCAGCAGCCCGTGCTGTAGCTGCCTGGGCTGCTGCAGCTGCCTCGGCTGCTGCCTTGCCCGATTCCCGGGTTTTTTTTCCCCTTTTTTTCATTTTTTTTTCTCTTGCCTAACGTGGATGTTTGCGCCAATTACAGAGTATGTTCCATATTCCTGATGAGCCGACAAAGAGATAAGTCTTTGAAGCTTTTGTACAAGAGAGATTCAAAAACTTCAAGAGTTACTTGAGGACGAGATGGATCCATAAGAGAAGAAAGAGAAGACCAAAGAAAAATGTGCTTGTAGATGGAGAAGAAGAGAAACCTGATAAGAAACCGTGGGATTTATATCCACAAATAACGGTGGATGATTGGGAGAAGTTTGTGGAAAAATCTTCCACTAGGACCGCACTTGTATGTTTTTATTTATCAATAGAGTCGGCTACTCATATTTAGTTTCTTACAATGACTGATGCTAATATATATTTCTGAATGTGTAGGAAAAAAGCGAACAAGCTAGAATCAATGCCGGAAAGAAATTGTATAGCCATCATATGGGTTGTAAGACCTTTGCGGAGTCAAGACCAAAGTAGGTCAAAGAGGGTCTATACCCCAAATCCATAATGTCATCAACTGATAAACCACTTTCTTCCACGGTCACAACTTTGGTTAATCGTGCAATTGACTGGTGGTGTGCTATGCATGGGATGGACAAGGAAACTGGCAAGTATGTCATGCAACCGGATAAGAAAGTAGTAGCAGATGCACTTGTAAGCAAATTTTTCTACTTATTAATTATATTTCCTTGTCAAGTACATTGTACTTAGATCTGATAAATTTTTGTGTTGTTAAAGCTCGAGCATACTTCGGAAGTGATTGAAGGCAGGCTGACTCCAAGCATCGAACATGATCCTTTCACCTTAGCTTTGGGAAAACCATACCACCCTGGGCGAGTAATTGGTTTTGGCGGGAAATAACTAGGGTGGGAGAAGGTGATGGGTTCAGAATACACCAAATCAGCAAAAAGCAGATCAAGTGTTAATTCGCCACATCAGATTGATGAGAAGGAAAAGGAATCAATTAAGGCGGAGATACGCGCGGAACTGCAAGAACAGATGCAAAGTCAGTTCAATGCCATTCTGAAGCACATGAACTTGCCGCCTTTTCCATTTCCCTCGAGTACCCCAGTAGACTTATGTAGTCACCCAGGAGGCCCCGAGGACGATCCAGTAGTTGAGAGAGAGGTAATTTTAGTACAACTACGAATTACGTCATATGAACTTCGTCTAATGAGGTCGTTTGCATGTTTAATTATTTTACTTTTGCAGGATCCTAGTCCTATGGATGCAGAGTCACTGAAGAGAGCAAATCCGATGCCTGAACCTTTCCCAGATGTTAAGGTGAACTTCACTACGTAATCAACTTTTCTTATGTTAGGCTTTCGTTTGTTATTTCTTAACTTATGTCCTAACTCCTAACCAAATATGTAGGAAGAGACGCCTTGTGAGCTTCTTCACCCCGGGTAAAACACCGGTGGACAGTTGCAGTTGGTGGGGTATGGTAGTGCACAACCTTTTGACAAGGTCCATTTTAAGTCTAATACTAGCACCCATTACATCTCGGTCGGGATCGATTCTATAGTTGCTGGGTTTGAGGACTTACCACTACCGGTGCCTAGAGAGGAATATGATTTTTTTAAGCTGCGTGACGCGACCGGGAGCTTTGTGCAATGGCCACGTGATCGGTTGAGGTTGGTAGGAGGGGTAAGTAAACGCTACTTGTATGTAAATACTTGTATGTAACTAGATTAACATGTGCTTTGTGCAATGAACATGTTCTTTTATGCTACTAGATTACTATGGAAATTCAGTCCGCTAAAAGGAAGAAGGTGGAGAAGCCAAAATCCAAGGAAGAAGGTCCTCCGAAGATGGAACAAGGACAAGTGTCGAAGAAGAGTTCGAGAGCTTCATGTACTCCACTCGTAGAAGCCAATGTCCTTAGGTCGCTTTCGAAAGCATGTACTTTTCTTCACAACCGTGTTAGTAAGTTGCCTACGGGTACACATATTCAAGTGAACTTGCCTAAGGCATTGTTCCACTATGATGAGTTTGCGATCGCATACATTTCTAGAGAGGATGTGACGGAATTTCTAACCGGTTCCATGCTTAACATTTCCATCATTCAAACTTTCATGAGGTAAATTAACGAGACTATTTCTAAACATATTGTATTTTTGATATTTTCGTACCAAAACAATGCAACTAGTAATTACTTGCACACATTACTTTCTTGAAGGTCACTACATGAGCTCCTTGCTAGTAAACCCGATGTTGAAGCAGCAGTTGGGTGGTTATGCCCCGAGCAGCTCTCCGTAACCAAATGCTTGCATAACCCTCGTGATGTGATAGATTACCTTGAGCGGGGTATTAGAGAATTAATGCGTGCGGGAAACAAGTTCTTATTAGCCCCTTGTTTTGAGGAGTAAGTTTAAATATGTCACTCTTAATTTGTTTGTTAAGTATAGATGTTGACGCATAAAAATTAATGGATTGATATTTGATTTAATATACATGTAGTCTACATTGGAGCCTTATGGTTATTTGTGTTTCCAATAACACAATCTACTACTTTGACTCGGCTCGTATATGGCCACCAAGGAAGTTGCTAGTGAATAACCTATTCAATAGGTACATACCGCTTCCTATACATTGTTTTGTATCATCACCTAAGTGATTGAGTGGCTATGTTCTTAAATCGTTTGTTTTTTATTTTATTGAAGTGTTATGAAGAAGTTGAATCGTCGTTCGGTTGCGGGTCCCACGTGGAAATATGCGAAGGTAAAGCCTTGATATATTGATTTATTTAATAAAATTGCCTTGAGTTATGGATATGCATGACTATTTTAACTTTGTGTCATGTTAGTGTGCGCAACAAGACAACGGCGTTGACTGTGCCCTCTACGTGATGAGGTTGATGCATGACATAGTCAATAGGTGCACGGAAGCCCAACACATTGAGGAGGTACTTGTTTTTACTTTTTTCCGGTTCGAATTCAGGTAAAAGCCGTCCTAAAACTAAGTATAATGCTAATTTTATATGATTCCAAACATTAGACACCTAAGACTAGTGGTAATTGACATATTAAGATAAAGAAATAGCTCATTAGATAAGAAATGTAGAAATCGGGCAAAGTAGAAGACAAATAGGCGATTTTGGGTAAAAGCCGTCCTAAAACTTAGTTGAATGCTAATTTTCTATAATTTCAAACATTAGACACCTAAGAATAGTTATAATAGACATGTTATGATAAAGAAATAGCTCATTACATAAGAAATGTAGAAATCGGGCAAAGTAGAAGTCAAATAGGCGATTTTTATGTAATAGCCGTCCTAAAACTTAGTTGAATGCAAATTTGCTATGATTTCAAACATTAGACACCTAAGACTAGTTACAATTGACATGTTATGATAAAGAAATAGCTCATTAGATAAGAAATGTAGAAATCGGGAAAAGTAGAAGTCAAATAGGCGATTTTAGGTAAAAGCCGTCCTAAAACTTAGTTGAATGCTAATTTGCTATGATTTCAAACATTAGACACCTAAGACTAGTTATAATTAACATGTTATGATAAATAAATACCTCATTACATAAGAAATGTAGAAATCGGGCAAACTAGAAGTCAAATAGGCGATTTTGGGTAAAAGCCTTCCTAACACTTATTTGAATGCTAATTTGCTATGATTTCAAACATTAGACACCTAAGACTAGTTATAATTTACATGTTATGATAAAGAAATAGCTCATTAGATAAGAAATGTAGAAATCGGGCAAAGTAGAAGTCAAATAGGCGATTTTGGGTATAAGCCGTCCAAATACTTAGTTAAACCTTCTTCTGATGCGCTTACAGACCTTAGACACCCAAGACAAGTTAATATGGGTCTGCTCTAAGGAAAAATTAGGTCATTTGATACAAAATGCAGAAAATGGGAAAGTGAGCACCCGAGGCAACTGCCTCGGGTTATGCCTTGCAGCTGCAAGCAACCAGCCACCAAACTGCAACAGCTGCCAGCCAGCCGCAGCAGCTGCCCAGGCAGTAGCAGCAGCAGCCGTAGCAGCCACCTGGCAGCTGCAGCAGCAGCCACCTGGCAGCTGCAGCAGCAGCCACCTGGCAGCTGCAGCAGCAGCCACCTGGCAGCTGCAGCAGCAGCCACCTGGCAGCTGCAGCAGCAGCCACCTGGCAGCTGCAGCAGCAGCCACCTGGCAGCTGCAGCAGCAGCCAGGCCGCTGGACAGGCCACTACAGAAGCAGTCAGGCAGCTGCATAGCCAGCTGCAGCAGCCACCAGGGAGGGAGCTGCATAGGCAGCTGCAGCAACCACCAGACAGCTGCAGCAGCAGCCAGGCAGCTGCACAGGCAACTGCAGCAGCCTCCAGGGAGCTGCACAGGCAGCTGCAGCAGCCAACCAAGGCAGCACCCAAGGTAGCTACAACAGCCGTTCAAGAAACCGAGCCGCTGATGCAATTTTGTGTAATTTTTTTGTACTTACATTGTTAGTGTTTTATTGGCAATGTTTGTGAAAAAAATTCCAAACGGAAAAAAATGTAAAAAATGGGCAAGTAGAACTGGAATAGGCGATTTTTGGTAAAAGCCGTCCTAAAACTTAGTATAATGCTAAGTTGTTATGATTTCAAACATTAGACACCTAAGAACAGTTGTAATTGACATGTTATGATAGATAAATAGCTCATTAGATAAGAAATGTAGAAAACGGGCAAAGTAGTAGTGAAATAGGCGATTTTTGGTAAAAGCCGTCCTAAAACTTAGTTGAATGCTAATTTGCTATAATTTAAAACATTACACACCAATGACTAGTTGTAATTGACATGTTATGATAGATAAATAGCTCATTAGATAAGAAATGTAGAAAACGGGCAAAGTAGTAGTGAAATAGGCGATTTTTGGTAAAAGCCGTCCTAAAACTTAGTAGAATGCTAACTTGCTATGATTTCAAACATTACACACCTAAGACTAGTTGTAATTGACATGTTATGATAGATAAATAGCTCATTAGATAAGAAATGTAGAAAACGGGCAAAGTAGTAGTGAAATAGGCGATTTTTGTTAAAAGCCGTCCTAAAACTTAGTAGAATGCTAAGTTGCTATGTTTTCAAACATTGCACACCTAAGACTAGTTGTAATTGACATGTTATGATAGATAAAATTGCTCATTAGATAATCTTATGTGAAGTGCAAATGGCAAGCGGTTTTGGCGCCAAACCGCTTGCCATTCCCCCCAAATGGGAAGCGGTTCTGAACCGCTTGCCATTTACATGGAAATTGGCAAGCCCCCTAAACCCATGCGGTTCAGAACCGCTTCCCATTAGGGGGTTTGAACCGCTTCCCGTAATGTTTTTTCTACTAGTGCTTAGACATGGATAATCAAGGATCTAAAAAGAAACCCAAAAGAGAGCTCCACTAGTGGAAAAATGTCTATTCGTAACGGGCAAAAATAGACTATTTGTAACGGGCAATGACCGTTACGTATGCGGCCGTTACGGATAGCAATGTTATTCGTAACGGGCACTTATAATGTCCGTTACGAATAAGTAGTTATTCGTAACGGGCACTTATAATGTTCGTTACGAATAAGTACTTATTCGTAACGGGCACTTATAATGTCCGTTACGAATAATCTCCGAATAAGACAAAATATTAGGGGCATTTGTAACTAGCATTCCTGGTGCTAGTTACAAATACCCTTATTATTCTTTCCATTTACCACCCAAATTATTATAATAATTTATAACAAATCCAAATATTTTATGCCACAAACATATTATCGGACACAATATATACACCAAATCCAATTTTGTATGCTAATTATATACTTTCCTATTGAGAAGTCTAAAACACTATTGATTACAAAATTTAGTAAACAATGGAGCACAAACAGTAGCAGGCCAGTAGTAACAGCAGCAATCAAGAGCATATCAATCTTCTCACTACTGCCTCTTGCATAATCTGGAAAAATGTACATTTTTCTATAAGTATTTAGCCTTATGTGGAAGAGACAGAAGAAAATCTCAGCCGCATTCGTAAAGATGAACAATACTTCTCAAATATTATTCTCTATATTCCCATTTTCTGCTTCACTTTTACACTCTCTGCTGCAATCATTAGAAGCATTTGGAAGAACAGCCACTATTGGAGACATGAACAGTCACTAAGTTGTAATCAAGCTTGAATTTTTCCTTATATTGCTTCACCTCTGTAACTATATCATTGTCACTGGCAAGGATTTCAAACTTTGGAACTCGAAACTCTTTTGTAATTGTGCCAACTTTATTGACCACAGTTTTGATTCTAGGGTAATTTTTCTGTAGATAACAAAATAATAAAATTGTGTGATGACTTATGAGGAACCAATTGACAGCCTAGCTAGAAATATAGACCAAAATATTGGAAAAGCTCTGGTTTTTCTTTTCCAGAAAATGATCTCATTAAGAATAGGCAATTATAGCGAGGACACCATAATATGAAAATACCCCAAAAGAATGTCAAGTATAAATACACATGCATCATCGATGACCTCCGCGATAACATCCTTGTATGGAAGTAGTTCATCGGTGATATTTAGATGTGCAATATGACCTGCATAATGATAACAAAAAGAATGTCAATGCACAAATCATTAGCTCATGGAAAGAGCCAAGAAGTTTTCAGGAGCACTAATACCGAATGATCCAATACAATCTCATTCAAGAGCTGTTACTTATTCCCAAAATAATTATCCTCCAACATTTTTCAGTGAAATAGTGATACTTTTCATACGAAAACTTAGTGCCATCAGAAAGCATGTATATGATGGTCACTTTGTGAGAATTATTACTTTAGAAATTTAACTTTCAAACACTCCCTCTAATCTGGAATTAATGTTACTTTCAGCGTCACTTAACACTTTTGGCGCTGTAGTTGAATACTATTCCTATTGAGCCCTAATGTAAAAACCAACACCATCACTAAATACAGGTATTTATCAATGATATCTGTGTCTAAGAGTTCTTATATATGCAAAAGACTAGAATGAAAATGAACCAATTGAGTACATAGCTATAAATAATTGAACATAGCTAGATATACAGGAACTAATACCAAGATTTCAATTCATTTAAGCAAAAGCCGCTTGACAGATATCAGTTCAACTAATACCAAGATTTCAATTCATTTAAGCTTAAAAAGACAATAGGAACGACGAAAGGAGGGGATACCAGCAACTTTATCTCGAAAATACCAGAGATCAAACAAATGCATATACTTCTAAATCAGCTTTATAAGATCATGTGGAAGCTCAGAGAATTAAACAAATGTATATACTTTGAAAGGAGGGGATACCAGCAGCTCTGAGAAATCTGTTATGGGATAGTCCCCCAAATGAGATTACTGCTAAGATTAAGGCTTACCAAAGAATCAAACACACACAGAATTATACACAGCCAAAAATGAATTAATCTTTGACACATTCCGCCAAAAAAATAAAAATAAACACATACACACAAATATGGAATAATAGGAACTACGAAGTACTTATTGAAAACGAAAATACTTGAGAAACAATAATGAACATGTGCATAAGCATTATCTATTAGTAGTAGTTGTTGGTTTATAGTATATATATATAGCCTTCTGAGGGAAATATAATTTTGATTAACCAAACACTTAAACAAAAAGCCTGCTTAACCAAGAAATGAACCCATTTTAGATTTATTACCAACAACATTAGAGAAGGAACGCGCAACAGCTAATATAACAACTATAGCAACAACAATCAGCAATAACGACGCAAGAAGCATCACCAGAAACATGTACTTACCGAGAACACAACAATTATTGACAAAATCTTAATTCTACACTAATTAGCCTTAAAGGAACACTAATTATCAGATTAAAACACCAAATAATGCAAAAACAAATAACCTTGCATATAGAATCAATAACCATTAACCAAATTCTCACTTCAACAAACTGATTAACCAAATTACCACTAAAAATGAACGAATTGGGGATAAATTGATCGATTTCGGTAAAGAACTCAAAGAACCCTAGATCAACTTTCAATTAAAAACATTCTAAATCTTCAAGCAACAAATCTCACGCACATTAACTTAAATATCAACAAAAATCACACAACACCAAGAAACAAAAAACCTAAAAACAAACCAACTGAAAAAAAAAACACAAAAATTAAATCAAACCGAGAAGAAAAAAAACATGTATTATTATCCCACTTAGCACAATGACCACCTCATAATCACCCGCCTTCCAAACTGCTTATTCCCCTGCGAACTCACCGGAACCGCCGCTAACGGCGGCGGAAGTAGCAAGAAGACTCCGGCACTAGCGGAATAGGATCGAGAAACCCCGTCGGAAGAGAACTATCACCAACCTTCTGCTTCTTCGCCGGAAAACAACCATTAGAGGAACTCAAAGCTCTTTTCTCGGCACCAACATCGCCGGCGTCATCATCGTCGCTGAGATCAATGACGGGAACAGGCGCCGAGGAAGGAGTAGCAGCATTGACGGCTCTGTCTCGCATTCGTTGGAAGATAACTTCGTATTCTTGCTTGACTTATACATCCATGGCGGAAGAATATGTAGAAATATAGAAATGAGAGATAGAGGAGAATGACGCCATGACGGGGAGGAGAGGAGAGTAGAGGAGAGAGAGAGAGAAGGAGTGAGGGACTGATGAGAGAGAAAGATTTGAATGACGGCTGGTTTTTTAGGGTTTAGTATTGGGCTCCTTTCATCAGTTGGGCCACGTTTGGGCATTTGTTACGTGTAATATAGTATTCATAATGGGCAAAATAGTGTCCGTTACGAATACTTATTTATTTGTAACAGGCAAAATAGTGTCTGTTACGAATACTTTTTTATTCGTAACGGACTTACGTGTAATATAGTATTCGTAATGGGCAAAATAGTGTCCGTTACGAATACTTATTTATTTGTAACAGGCAAAATAGTGTCTGTTACGAATACTTTTTTATTCGTAACGGGCAAAATAGTGTCCGTTACGAATATGTATGTATTTGTAACGGGCACTAATTTGTCCGTTACGAATACATACGTATTCGTAACGAACACTATTTTGCCCGTTACGAATAAATAAGTATTCGTAACGGACACTATTTTGTCCGTTACGAATATCTTAATTGTAACAGGCAAAGCTTTGCCCGTTACAAATAGCTTGTTACGAATGAGATTTTTTCCAATAGTGCTCACACCCATTGGAATGACCTATGATGTTGCTTTCCATCGTCTCTATGGTCGAGGATTAATCAAACCTATCGGCCCTACCGAAGATCCAACGCCAGAAAAGCGATCTTCAAGATGGGATCCCAATTCTTATTGCAAGTACCATCAAGGAAACGGTCATACCACGGATGAATGCTATAGGTTTCAAAATCTCATTCAAGATCTCATAGAATTGAAGCAAACAAGATCCCATTGCCTCTAGCTAGCAAGAAGACTGGGTGATGATAAAGCAAACGACACAAGACAAGAGGCGAGCTTCAACGACAAGATTTCATGACCTCTTTTTCAATTTCTTTTTCATTTTTTCCTTTCCCTAATAAGTCTAGCATAGGCACTTTTTTTTTCTTCCCTTAGATTTAGTTTGTAGATTTTTTTCTTTTTCCCTTTTAATAAAACGAGCATTTATTTTCTTGCATATGATCATTTCATTACCTCGCTTAAAATAAAATAAAAAAAAATCCATGTCAAACTAAACACAAGGTATACCAATGATTTGAGGCACCCCTTGTAGCCACATCATATCACCTTTCACCCTTCAAATATGCAATCTTTTTTTTATAAACCACTTTGAGCCTCGTCTAACGATAGACCTTTCATTTTTCAACCCATATCTACCTAACCTTGGGATGGGACAGTGTGCAACTTATGCAATTTTAAAAAGCTTGAGTGATTTCAAAAGATAAAAATAAATAAAAAAAGCAATAAAAAAACAATAAAAGTGGCGAAAGGGCAAGTGTTCCAATGTCTTTGATATGAAAATATCTTTAATAAGAAAACATCTCGGATTGCGTTTATTATTGAGTGCTCGGTACCGTGCCTGAGAAACATGAATGCCAAGTGAGTGATAGACCGCATGATTGGGATTGCCCACGCTTATAAAAATAAAATAAATGCTAAAGCAAAAGAGAGAGCAAAATATATAAAAAAAAAAAAAAGAGTTCAAAAATGAGAAAACTCAAACATAAAAATATAAAGATTCAAAAGCAAGGTTGCACACCTTGGGGGTTTATCTAGGGTCTTGAGCCTTTATCCCTTTCTTCTTTAACCTTTAGCCTAACCATGTTACAACTCTTTAAAAGACCTTTTTGAGGTATACATATACTTGTGCGAGGTTCGGTTAGAGCTACGTTCGGCCTGATTCCTAACGGATACGTAGGCAACCTCACATCGAGGTTCGGTCGTAATAAAATGCATTCACATTCACACATCATGATCATATCAAGGGATCTCCTATGCTTATCCCTATCCATTTAGAGCTAGACTTGGGGGCTTGATCCATACATCATTAATTTACCTAGCCTAAGAGTCACCACCACTTGACTCTTCTTAATATATTTTTACACATTTAGCCTTTGTGGCCTAACCTTAGTGTCACTTTCACACACTGCACAGATACATGACCAAATACTCTTTCCCTTAGGAACCCTTTGTCATGAAATCTTAACACAACGCTGAAGCATGCCTTGTCATATCAAGATCAATCATCATTGCATCACAAAGTATGAAGTACTTAGCCTCCACACCTAATTTACCTAAATACTTTCATTATCGAGTTAACTAGGATAGTCTAAGATGCTACAATCCTTGTACTGTGAGAGACAACGTTAACGGATTAAACTAATTCAACATGCACCTTCAAAAACATCGCTTCTTTCTTTTTTTGCGTCTTTCTTTTTCGGGAGAAAGTCGGTACCCTCCACAAAAATGACTAGAAATTTTTTTCTTTTTTGCATTTTTGAGTCGCACGATCACATTACAATGCACACACGAGTCACACGAAGTGAGTCATCATTAAGTCAAGTTTATACCTTGACGCATGTCAAGTCAATGAGTCAAGCAACACTAAGTCTTAGGTCAACCCTAAAGAAGGATAATCCAAGTCCTATAGTCCAAAATATAAATGCAGGTACAATCCAGTAAGCAAGAATATTCCCGGACATTTTTTTTCGAAAAGCCGCGAATGAATACCTGACTCCAGCGTCAGAGAACAAGGCTGTCGCCTGGGGACAGAGCGAGGACGCGGCGACAGAGTCTTCCAGCAAGTGCTGGTGCGACAATGAGATACCTGGCCCCATATTGGATTATGCGGACCTCTTATAGCAATTTTGGGTTCCTTAATATGCCAGTTAGCCCCAATAAGCAAATTAACATGATTAGTAGTCGGCTCGATTACAATCGCAGTAAGTGATTGACCTGACGACGATCGTCTCACTTAGCTTAAGCGCCTAAGCATTGGCTCATTACAAGCACCAAGACATTGGTCCAAAAGCAAACACTCATACGAAAATTTTTTCCAAGATCAGATTATCATCCCCAACTGACAATATTACCAAATATGGATTGTCGCGCATCTTATTCAACGACAATTTTTCCAAGATTGGATTGTCATCTCTGGCAAAGTTTCCAAGTGTGGATTTGTTGTGCTCCTTCTCTGTCTTGCAATTTTTTCCAAGTTCGGATTGTCATCTCTGGAAAGTTTTCCGAGATTGGATTGTCATACACCCAATTCCCTACGGAAAAATTTCCCAAAGGATTGTCCTAGGTCTCTACTCATCATAAATTTCGGCAAAGGTTCCTCAACGTGGATTGTCATTTATTTAAGCTAGTAAGTGGCAAATTTTCCCGAAGTGGATTGTCGATCGACTCTTTTTTGCCAAATGTTCAGAGATGCGGATTGTCAATTGTGGCAATATTTTCCTAAAAGGATTGTCGCATAGCATTGGCAAATTTCCAAGGTGGATTGTTTTCAAGAGTTATATTCCAAGATGTGGATTGTCGATTGTAGCAAAGTTCTTATGACATATTATTACGAAGCATTGGCAACTTTTCCCTAAATTGGATTTTGGCAAATTTTCCGAGATACGGATTGTCGCTTCATCGTGGAAACATTTCCAAGGATGGATTGTTACGAAGCATTGATAACTTTCCCTTAATCGAATTGTCATTCATCATACAAGAGTCGTGTTGACAATTGTCCTGAACAAAACAGGATTATCATTACCCAAAGCATCAATAGCAAAATTCAAGCAGCATTAAGGATCAACAAGCAGTGGTCTTTCGGTAATTTTCTTCATAATATTATTGCAACAACTGAGGATGGCTTCAAGCGGAGCAATCTTTGATCATATTCCCTAGCTAACGGAAGATGGTCACAAGGCGGTAGAAGATCGTTTCAGGCGAAGCAATCTTCGATAGTATTCTCTAGCTTGCAGAAGACTATCACCGCGGAAATTAGAGGCAGTTACAAGCGTAGCAGTCTTTAGGCGGTATTCCCTAGCTTGAGGAGGATCGTCAAACAAACAAAAAGAAGATCTTTTATCAGAGACGCGTGGACATATCATCAAAGCTCTTTTGTTCAGAGACGCGTGGACATAATAAACAAAAAAAGCTCCATTGTTCAAAGACGAGTGAATATCAAAACAACAAGATGGTGTTCCCTAGCTTGTGGAAGGTTGTCACTACGACAAATGCAGTCACAAATCGGTTACCCCAAAGACGTGTGCTTGACGGTGCAAGATACGCGTTTCTCAACTCTTTTATCTGTTTAACTAACACTAGATTGTAGGTAACGGCGTTACAAGAATGATTTAGGATTGCAGAACGGTCTGAATTATTCTCCGTCCTTATCGCTACTTTGACTTTTGTTTTCGAAACTTGCGTTTCTCCAAACTCAATCAAAGTGGGGGCTTCTGTAGACACCCATTTGTGTCTCCCCAAAACCAAACCCAGTGATGAATACCTTTCATGTAGAATCATAATCGAATGAAGTGAAAGTGTGGAAAGTCCAGTGTTGCGGTTAGTTTTTATTAAAATTCTCTCTTTTTGTTTTCGAAAACCTATTTTATTTTATAAAAATAGTCAATCTAGTTTAGTTTGATCCATAACACGGGTCCAATAATAGTGTAGTTGGATTGGGCTCGAAAAGAGGTTTCCAACGATATATTATAAGCCCAATTCCGATGAATAATGAGGAAGTTATGGCCAAATTACTAAACTAGGCCCGGTTTGATCTTTATATGCGGCCCAATGATCTATAGGAGGGCCTATTAAGAATTATCATTCCTAATGCAATTAGGATTGATTATAGTCTTCTAGAATATTCTAGAAGGTTCTTTTGAATCCTAATGTGATTAGGATTGATAATTAAGTTTTATGAGTTTTATTTGAAATAAAAGAAGAGTTTTTAATGAAATTACGATTTTACCCCTCGTACGGACTTTTATGCTTAATTTTATCAAAAAATAGAAAACGTGTGAAAAATCGCCTGCAGCGCCGAACGCCAGGCTGTCGCCTAGCGACAAACCCTGTCACGCGGCGACAGGGGCTGTTGCGACGACATCGACATGTTTTATTCCTTATCAAACTCCGATTCTTTTTTATCATATCCGGACTGTTTTCATTATAAATAGCGTCCTTAGACCTTCATCAGTTCTTAACCAGAACTCTTTAATTCTTCTCTCTCTAAGCTAAAGCTTATACTCTCTCTTTTTAAACCAACTTTTCACAAACAAAATTCCGCATTCACAAGATCTAGACACACCTAGCATAATTCGAAGTTGCCTTCACCATAGACGTGAAAGGTTTGGTATTTCTTAGGGTTTGATCCCAAAACTCTATTTCAATTATTTAATTTAATTGTCTTGATTTTATATTTTCCTTGAAGTTACTAACGTGTGTATTTTGTTGTTAGATGGAGGTACGAGGCGTCCAAGTAAGTTCTTTAATTTTTTTATTGATATTTTGATATAAAAATCATGTTAAGATGTTTTATTGCTTCCTAGTATCATGTTTAGGGTAATAACTAAAAACTCCTAATATCAAGTATGATTTCTGTGATGCTTCCTATTTTATTTCTTAATATCATGTTAGTATCATGTTAGGGTTAAAGCTTTAATTTTTATTGCTTATTGACATGCTAGGGTTTGTTATTAATCTTGTTAGTATCATGCCTAGAATCTTGCTATTAACACAACAAGAAAATGGCATGTTTCCGACCGATAAGATCCGTCGCTGAAGTTTGGAAATCCGTCACAAAACACGTTTACGACAGAATTCCGTCGTTGAGTTCCGTCAGAAAACAATTGGTAGGAAAAACATGTTTTTTCGAGGAAAATTCCGTCGGAAAAGGTATTCCGACGGATTTTCCGACCGAAAATGGTCTGTCGAAAATTATTTTGACTTTTATTAATATTCCGTCGCAAATTTATGACGAAAAATTCCGTCGTTTGAATGACCACAACGGCAGAAAATTCCGTCGCAAATCAAGCTTTACGACCAAAAACCATCCGTCGCTATAGGCGTCGCTCGAAGTGAGCCTACGTTAAAGCATGTATGAATATGCTTGGCACTCATAGGAAGTGAGAATTGACATATACGATTAGGGACAAGGAAAGTAGGGAGCCGCCAACAAGTTTTTAAGGAACTTGTAAACCGTTTACGGATCATTAAAAGGCAACCATGAATAAAGGGGCAACGATAGGCAACAAGGATTTACCAGTGAAGGTTACACCCCATTCATAATCCATGAGATTACTAACTCCATATGGTTCGGAACCACGAAAGGAGGATCGGCGATGAAGGTACGAAGTGAGTCATGGAGTCACATTCGCTCGTATTGGCCTCTACTCAATTCTTATAGTGAAAAGCGATTCCTGCGATCTCAAAGGCATACAAACAGAGATTCAATTTGCTCTAAACTATTATTAAGCTAAATTGGTTGAATATTAATGCAACATATAATTCTAAAATATTGGTGATCACTTGAATTAAACAACAAGATTAGAAAGGAACCTAAACCGGTTGTCTAGATTATCTTATTAGGCGTGATTTTCAATTACGTATTCCCTTTAAACATGCAATATGGTGATCAGAAAAATAATAGAATAAACATTAATATTGGAAGCAAATTAACAATAATTCCAACAATATAAAATCATTAGAAAAATAATAGAAATAAAAGGAACATAATTCCTAATTTGATTCTGTTTGCTTGCAACTATAAAATAATAAACGAGTTAGTAACTTCAAGAAAATAATAATTAAATTAAATTAAATAGAATTGATTTGGGGCCAAACCCTCAAACAGTTCTACCTTTCACGCCTTGGCTTAAGGAAAGAACCACGATTAAAGTAGGGACTCCTTGGAGTGCTTGAAAAAGGAATTTTGAAAGAAGAAGGGTAGGCTAGTGTTTAGGCTAGAGCATAGAAGAGAGAAAAAAATAGAAAATTAATTGATGCCCCCGTACATCAGAAATGAGGGGGTATTTATAGAAAAAATGTGCTGAGGGAACACACGGAACCCTAAAAAGATAAAAACCCTAAAAAAGTATACCGCGGCATGGCAATGTGTACCATGACACGGGAAATCCCACCGTCAGACGGGAAACATTCCCGTGACACGGTGTACAGCTGTGTGATGCCGGAAATATTTAGTGAACGGGGGAGAAGACGCGTTAAGGGTTTACGCGGAAAGGACACGGAAACCCCCGTGTCCCAGCAGGTGCCCCGTGTCACGGGGAACCCCACCATCAGACGGAACAGTTTCCCGTGACACGGTGGACTATTGTCGTGACGCGGGAGTTTTTAGTCTATTTTTCCGTCTAAATTCATTTTTAACCCTAATTTCGTTCAACATTTTAAGTGCCGATTGAAAATTTCGGGCCATTTCTGATTTATTATTATTTAGGCTAAAAAAAAGAAAATAAGTAAATAAGATAAATAAAAGGTTTGGGCCAAAATAAATAATAAAATAATAAAAGGTTTGGGCTAAAATTAAAAAAACTATGCTTTGACTAAACATCAAGACTGATCCATGGACTATTCAAAAATTATATTAAATTAAATACGATTTTTTAAGCACTCTTGGGATTAAATACTGAACCCGACAATTAGCGACGGTGAAAGGTTGTTCATCATCGGGTTTGGTTTTGGGGAGACATTTTTAGGTGTCTACAGAAGCCCCCACTTTCACAGAGTTTGTAGAAACGTGAGTTTCGAAAACGATAGTCAAAGTAGCCGATAGGGACGGAGAATGATTTAAGACGTTCTGCGATCCTAAATCACCCTGTATACGCCGATACCTGCAGAAAAATGTTAATTCCACAGATAAAAGAGTGAAAGGATAGAATACGTATCTGGCACCAGTGTATCGGTGACAAATGAGTTTGGCAGCTTCCATGCTTGAAGGAATCCACCGGATGACGTTTGTCGAAACGCTTTCCATGCTTGAGGAAAGCCGACTGAGGAATTTGGTAGCTTTCTAAGCCTGAAGAAACTTACCGGATGATACTTTCCATGCCTTAGGAAAGTCGACGTATGAATTTGGTGTCATTCTATGCTTGAAGAATTCCACCAATAATGCCTTCCATGCTTGAAGAAAGCCGACTTGGCGGTTTTCTATACTTGAAGGAAAATCCACCGATAACGCTTTCCATGCTTGAGGAAAGCCGACTTGGCGGTTTTCTATACTTGAAGAAAAATCCACCGATAACACTTTCCATGCTTGAGGAAAACCGACAACTGATGTAATCGCTGAAATTTGCAAGTGTATGATGATTCACACCTTCAAGTCGACTATCCGACCATATTAGGTGTTTAAAATATCGACAAATTTGTCTTTGACGCTAGCTAGGGGCAAAATAGTAATTTTGATACCCTTTAAATGTCAGTTAGAATTTTCCGCGTAATTTCAACTTTCACTCACAATACTCCAATCCTTGAATGGAGTAATTCTATGCATTCTCATTTTTTTAATTTTTAATTTTTTTTTTTTATAACTACCTCTTTAATTTCCATTACAATAACTTCCATTTCTCCATTATTTCAAACAAAAAAAAAAAAATCTACAACTACCAATTTATTTTTTTTAAATATACATAAATGCTCCAAACTCCTTGAGTTCTCATGCATTTATTTATTTTTTATATTATTTTTTTAAATTAAAAAAACAACAAATGCCCATTCCAAAAAAAAAAAATCAATAACTACCATCCCACTATTTTTTTTAATTTTTTTTTTTAAATATTTTTTACAAGGGAATATTACTAATATTACACTTTTTTTTAAGTACACTAATAACATTTCACTTTGTGTTATTTTTTTTTACGTAGTATTATAGATGACATGCAGCACCACGAGTATATAGTTCATTTATCAACGATTCACCATAACACTCAAAATCCCCAACCATTCGATTATATGTATTTTTTTAGGAACTACCCTCCAAACAACTTTGACTTCTCTAATAACCAAAAAAATATATATACAACACGTTTTTTGCGAAACTGGTCTCATCGAAAAACTGTTTGCAAAAAAACAGAGTAACTCCTACATCACTGAACCAAGTTACCCCGGTAAACTTTATAGCTTTGACAAAGTAAACCCCGTAATTACTTGCCACATTGCGTGGCCATCGACATATAAGAGTAGACCCTGTTCTTTTAAGCTTTTGAGCAGGGAAAAGAACATAAGATTGCAGCATAGGAAAACCAAGTGTCAACAAATTAATAATATTCAGCAGAGCAAAGCTAAGCAAAGTTCAGTAGAGTAGACCAGAACACAAGTCCACAACAGTTCAAAAGAACAGGGTCTAAGTTACAACATCAAAATCAACTTCCCGTATTCTAAATATATTTTTTCTTATAGTATATATTTAATATCTTTCTAATATAATATATATCCCGTGCATTTTGCAGGGGTACACTAATTTGTGCGGAAACTCGTGCAATTTTGGTCAAAATGCTAGGAATATTCGCTGACAACTTCAAGGAGCATGCAGGACACGCGCGAGACCACCGTGTCACGAAGAACAACTCCCGCGACACGGTAGGTACTCCCGTCACGCGGCATAATATCCTGTGGCGCGAGATTTTTGTGGCTGCAGAAATGGTCAAATACTTGATTTTAGCGTTTTTGACCAGCTAAAATACAGTGCGCCACGTCAGAATTTTATCGTTACCCGGTAATGGACACTAAGGCACGAATAACGGGATCCTCTTTTCTTTAAATTCGAAATTCCATTTGCCATTTCATGCTACACTTTCACCATTTTCATCTTCCTGTTCTTTCTTTCTCCTTAAATTTTTTATTTTTAATCTAAAAAACTATCGCGCCACGTCAGCTCGGAACCGGCGCACGGCTGACTTCACCGTATCACGTTTTCTGCCACCGTGACATGGCGGTTCTGCTGTTATCCCCCCCCTTTTTTCTCCATTACTGCTCGCCGCTGCTGCTGTCCTGGTGCTCGTCGCTGCTGGACGGAGCTCCGTCGCTTCCCAGATTCACCGTAACACGGGACCTAAACACCGTGTCATGGCTTTGGCTAACCATGTCGCGGTGGCTGTTACTGCTGTCTTCACGGTTTTTCGAGCTTTGGAGCTCAAATCCTCATCAATTTTGCTCTAATTTTTTTGCTATTTTCTTCATTTTCGATTCTCCACAAGGATCCATGTAAGTTTCCTTTAATTTTTGTCTCGAATTTTGCTTCAAGTGAGTAATTTCATGTAAAAACCCTTGAAAAATCAATTTAGGGATTTTTGATTTTAAGGTTTTGTGTTGAAATTTTTGGCATGAATTAGCTTGTATATGTATGTATGTGTGTTTGTGAGCGATTTGAGACAAAAATTGCGTGATTTGGTGAAGAATTGAGCAAATCACCATTTTTTGGTACTACTTTTGTGAAATGGTGTTCTTGTTGTTCATGTTGTTCTTTTGCACTTGAAATGATGATATATTGGTTGTAGATCTTGTAAAATATGCCATGATGTGTCGATCTATTGTTTTCGTGCAATTTTGAAACATGTTTTGTTTTGTGTATGTACTACATTGTCAGGGAGAACATAGTATCATGCGATTAGGAGAACATAGTATTAGTTCGTCATGGAGAAACTAAATACTATAAATAATTCCATTATTTTGCTAATTTTTAGCTTTGAAGTAAAAATTTAGCGTATAATAGAAAATGCAACTTGAAATAACCGTTAAGCTGTTTGGAATAAATAACTAAATAACTTAGGAAAAGATGTTAAGCATTCAGATTTTTATTTTTGTAATAGCATGCCTAGACGACGGCGTCAGGCTTTTCGGGAGGACACTCCTACAGTTACTGAGGGCATGGACGACGATGCCCTAGAGACAGAGTCTCGTCCTTCTTCGAGTAGGGGCAGGTGGGTTCCACCTCCGTGGTCGCCGGATGAGTTGGTATTCTGCCGTGAGAACCACGTTTCTCATTGTCCACTTGCCGGCATAGTCGATGGCACGCTTCGCCATCACAGTTCCGGAGCTGGAGATTTGATTCCTCGACTTCATGGGATTATCACGACGGATCCTGTTACGAACGCCTTGTGGGAATCTGCTGGTTTAGTAGATTTTTATTCGGCGATCGTAGGGTTTCGCAGCCCCCGGGGTTGTGGCGCGACAGTCGTTCACGCATTGTTGGAGTATTTTTGGGATACTACCAACACTTTTCACTTTGCTTGGGGGGAGATGACAGTGACCCCTCTGGATTTTAGTATGATCAGTGGTCTACGCTTCACTGACCGGGTCGAACACAGATGTCTGATCTTTCTTGGAGGGCGGCCGAGGTAGCCGATTTGTTAGGTCCGGTCGTTCAGCACATCAGGACTCAGCCGGTGTCTCGAGGTGGTCCTAGGAGCGAGCGATCAGAGTTGTCTTCTATTCTGGCCCGTGGTTTTGACATGGAGGAGACATCACTTGAGTAGGGAGTGTGGATCTTCATTTTGATTCTCATTTCCATGACTCTTTCTCCTGATAGAAGTTCACGTGTGCTCGTTTGCTACCTTCCTTCTTTGCTTAGGATCAGTGCGATAGGATCCTTTAGCTAGGCCAGCCTTGGATATGCCGATCTTCTCTTGTCGTTACGTCATGGTTGTAGGCAGCTGAACGACTAGGCCCCTGTCAATGTCTACGGTTTATGGAGAGTCGTAGAGGTGACAATCTTTCCTCTTCTTGTTTTGTTTTAATTTGTTCAACTCATGTGATCAAAGATTACTTTTCATTACAGCTATGGTTCTATGAGTACTTTCCGGGATTGGCCCCTCGACGGTGTCGTGGAGCGGTTCATGACTTCCCTGTCGGAGGCAGCTGGCGTGACCGAGGCGAGTCACGAGTGGAGTCTGTTCCTGCGCTACGCGGGCTGCTAAGCCGAGGCACCTCTTCTGTTGGTGTAAGAATTACTTTTGTAGCCCGTTATTGTCTATCCTGACCTTATTTTCGGCGTTTCATTGCAACTTTTTGTGATTTTCAGGTTGTTATTGATACCTAGTGTCGGCCTTGGGCTGGGATGACTAATCTTCCCAAGGCCTTGCAACTTTCGGCGCACCGCACTGTTTTTGTTGGTACTGGACGCTTTGTCTGGTATCTGGGGGAGCGTGTCGTTCGTCATCACAGTAGTGATTGCTTTGTGGTGCCCTTGTCTCCACCGGAGTCGATGCTGGACTCAGGCTTGCTTAGGGAGTTGATAAACAGGGGAGAGCGCTATACTTTCCCTTAGCAGGAGCTTGTGCGTATGGAGGGCGATTATGCGCAGGTCTTGCTTCCCTCCTTGGCTCCTCCACCCCGTCTTCCTGAGGTATGATTTCTTTTGAGAAGTTTGTTGCTAGTCGCTGTTTAAACCGTCGAATAACTTGATTATTCGATCACATTTTTAGACGACTGTACACCGTGTGGGGAGGATTGAGATCCCGCCTCAATCCGTCCGCTACCCGGGGCCGATCGGTATTACTGAGGACCATATTGGTGACGCGCTAGAGGGTTTCAGATAGGCGCAAGAGTCTTTCCCTAATGTTTTTGAGCCAGTAAGCTTTTGATACATTATTCATCCCTTTTAATACCGCTTGTTACTGATTTTTTCTTTGCTTTGCTCTCAGCCTACCCGCCCGAAGATGATGGGATTCATGAAGCTGGTTGACGCTTTGAAGTACTGCATCATCAAGCTTCTGCGTGGTGCGAGTTGTTGGGGCGGTTCTGGCGATGTTCTTGAGGTATGTTCACTTTTTCTCATTTTTACCATTTGTTCTATCTTTCGCCGTTGACATATTTTGACTTTGTGTCTTTCAGGAGCGACGGAGGTCCCACTCGCGCTCGAGGCATAGAGGCTCGGACGAGGGAGAGCCTAGTCGTGGCAGACGATCTCCTGAGGTTCATCGGCATTCTCAGTCTCAGCGGGAGCCTTAGCTTTCTAAGCCTGTTCAGGAGGCTCAGTGGCAGCAACCTCAGTCTTCCCAGTCGTTCCAGCACTTTAAGGGTCAAGGTCAGTGGCAGCGACAGTCGTTTTCATAGTCTTCACATCCTGAGTTCAGGCCAGTTATCACTCCTGTGGATCATGGCTTATACTCAGCTCCATCGTCTAGGGCGCTTCCTCTACTGATGCCAGGCTTGTTTTCAGTTCCAGTGTATGGGACGATGCCTCCACCGACGCTTCTTACCTCTTGGAGTTAGTCTACACCGTTTGCCAGTTTGACGAGTCCTGCTTTGAGTTTGACTGCTACTGGAGTTACAGGGACTAGTAGGGATACTACTCCTCGTACCTGGATGATGGCGAGACTCTTTGGCTCACCGCTCCTATATTCACAAGCTGGAGATGACACTGATCCTCACTCTTCTAGTTCTACAGACTTTTGACTGAGGGTCTTTATTTGTACTTTAGTTGGTGACACTCGACACTAGTTATGCATCATGACTCATTTGTACATTATTCATAGTTTATGTATTTATTAGTGTGTGTTAGTGCTTGAGACTCATCGTGTGTGATTGTGTGTTTATTAATGACGCGAAAAAAACATAAGTGGAGGGTACCGACCTTCCCCAAAAGAAAAACGAATAAAAAGAAAAGAAAAAAGGGATAAGTTTTGCAACTCCTCCAAAATAAATATGGAAATGGGACAAGGTTTACAACTTCCCCAAAGAAAGAAAATAATAATGATAGAAATAAGAGTAAATAATAAAATAAAATAATAAATAATAAAGATAAATAGAAACAAGAATAAAGTAATAAAATAAAATAATAAAGATAAAAATAACATAAAAAAAATAATAATAATATAAAAAAAATGAGAATTATATTAGGAATTAAACTCTCAAAAAACTGAATTACAAGATAAACGGTGAAGATAAAACAATAAAAATCCGGATAAATATAGGAAAAGGATAAAAAAAAAAGAAAAGAAAACGCGTGGGCACCGCAACACGGCACTGTACACCTTGTCACGGCAAAATCTGCCGTGTCGCGGCAAGAATTCCCTTGACACGGTGGTAAATCTCGTGTCACGGTGCGGGTATTCTGCAACGGTGTGGTTTACGTGTATAGAAAGATAGATTCTGAGTATTTCCGAGCGTTTTTGCTATAAAATAGGACCAGTATATTTGTTATATGCATAATTACGAATCATAAAATAATTAGAATTTCATATTTCAATAATAATGTCTCGGAATTTTGAATACACTACGCGACTAGTCTTATTCTTTGACCAATGCTGACAAAGAGATTTGGAATTGTTTCATGTCAAGGGTTTATTAGCCCTGAGACATGAAGCGATTGAACATGATTTTCTTAGGGCAGCAGTAGACTATTGTAGTCCAGAAACACATTGTTTTAAATTTGATTACGATGAAATCTGTCCCCTGCTGGAGGAATTCAGTGCCATATTTGGATTTCCTGCCAGAAATCTTATTGCCATGCCTACCCTACATGAGTATTATTACCAAGACTTTGAACGCCATCTGAATCTAACAGATCCAGATTTAAATAGAATTGTGTGTGGTAATGAGGTTGACTTAGAAAAACTTGCAAATTTATATTTCAATCTCCCTGTCTCTGAGTCTTATCACGTATACCGTAGAAGGGCTTATATTTTTTGCATGTTTAGCAAGATTTTATTTGCAAACGGTAGGGTAGGACATGCTTGTCTAGCATCAATGCTTGAACATGTTGAATTTGGGAGATCTCCTATACCTACGTGCCTTGGAGAAACTTTGCGCGGCCTTGACGAAGAAAAAGCTGACCGGAAAGCCGTCAGGAAGGGCTCTCTAGTACTGCTGCAGGTAAAAACGCGCTCTGAGTAACCCCCGTGACACAAAACAGGCACGGTGGAGGCTAGACACAAAATTTCTGCCGTGACACGGTGCATTCTGCCGTGTCACGGTGGATTCTGCAATTTTTTTTTCGACTGATTTTTTTTTGTTTTGCAAATTTGGTTGATGGAGCGTTTATAACTTTTTGAGGCCCCCGACGATATTGAAAAATATGGTCCCAACGATCTAGTCCGCAGGAAGAAGAATTACTCTGTGAACATGTCGTATGAAGATTGGAAGAATTTCTTTTCAAAGAGAGAATTTTCTATTCGTTGGGTGGTGCATTGGTGGAGGCTTACTAGGATGGTTGGGACGAACGATTCTCCGTATTGTCGTGTTCCTAGTATCTCAAGGTTGACTTTTTATTGTCCTTCTCGATTGATGCGACAGTATGGACTTGAATAAGTAGTTCCACGCTATAACGATAGTCCTCGTGAAGAATCGTTGCATGAAAGTAACGTTCACAAGTACGAGGCTTATTGGATTAGAAGACCTTTGTGGACCGTTTCTGCAAGTAACCAAGATCCTCCTCCCTTATCTAGTGCATACAAGGCATGGTTGAATGCTAGAAGTAGAAGGGATCGAGTCGGATCACGCAACTTTGATGTGAAGGGCCGTCTTGGAAGTAAGAAAGCGCCTCCTAAAGATCGTCTAGGTCCGAGAACACAAGGGATTGAGTTTAAGACTCCTATAATGCCTAAAAGGAAGAATTATGTGAAAGGGATGGGTAAGGAGAAGATGGTTTATAGAGAGAAGCAACCAAAGAATTCTAAGAAAGGTGAAAGGGGTGAAAGTTCGACTAGGGGTGTGACGGTTCGGGCTACAAAAGACACATTAATGGTGAAGGCCGACCTAGTTGAAAAAGAGAAGGAGGTTCCTAAAGTGAAGAAGGATTAGATCAGTATTGCTTTGCTTATAAGATTTATAATGTTTAAAATAAGGCGTATGATGCCAATAATTTTAGTCACATTTATTTCAATAATAATAGCATATTTATTTTCGCCTTAAAAAAAATTACAATGACTTTTTTTTTTATCCGAGTCCAGAAGTCGGACGCAATGGAAGAATGAAAATAAAAAATGTCGAACAAATAACAGAATACGCAAAGTCTGCGTTACTTAAAAAAAATCGGAAAGTCTGAGATTCCATCGTGCCACGGTGGAGACTGCCGAGACACGGTGGAATACCTCGTGGCGCGACATTTATTTTTTTTTTGCTGGGCTTCCACCGTGACACGGTGGAAAATGCCGTGACACGGTGGAATACCCCGTGGCGCGGCAAATTTTTTTTATTTTTTTTTTGGACTTCCACCGTGACACGGTGGCAAATGCCGTGACACGGTGGAGGTTCCCGTGGCGCGACAATTTTTTTTTTTTGCTGCAGTCCAACCGTGCCACGATGGTAGCTGTCGTGCCACGGTGGTAGCTGCCGTGACACGGTGGAAATTCCCGTGCCACGGTAGACTTCGGACATTGAACAGGCAATTTTTTTTTATTTTAGCTCCATTTTGTCGTGATGCAATGCTGAACTGGCGCGTATACTTGATCGACGGAGGAAGGATTTTATTTTTTTAAAGTGGTCGGGCCCCCTTGAGGGGTTGCCTATGTATCCTTAAAAAGGAATCAGGCCAAACGTAGCTCTATTGGGTCATGAACCTATGCAAATAGGCGTAGAATTTCTTGAGTTGATCCAAGTTGGTTAAATTGTGGAAACCGTTACCGTCCATGTCTACCAATTGTGCCGCTCCGCCAGACAAGATGGATTTAACAATGTACGGGCCTGACCAATTTGGTCTGAATTTTCCTCTTGGATCCAACACATTTTTGCGAAGTGCCTTAAGCACCAGGTCACCTTCTTTGATGTTCCTAGTCTTGACTTTTTTATTGAAATGTCGCGCCATACGCTGTTGGTAGGTTTGGACATGATGCAAAGCTGCCAAGAGTTTTTCGTCAAGTAAGACTAGTTCATCATATCTTGCTCTAATCCAGTCGACTTCATCTAGTTGGCTTTCCAACGCGATTCGGAGAGAAGGGATTTCGTGCTCTATTGGTTGTACAACTTCAACTCCATAGACCAAAGAGAAAGGGGTAGCCCCCGTTGATGTACGAACAGAGGTTCGATAACCCCAAAGGGCGAAATGTAGCTTACTTGGCCAATCTTTGTAATTTTCCGTCATCTTTTTTATGATAGTTTTTACATTTTTGTTGGCCGATTCAACCGCACTATTTGTTTGTGGCTTGTAGGGTGATGATCTGTGATGCTTGATATGATATTTATCTAATAGTTCCGCGCATTCGGCTTGGAAATGCGTTCCATTATCACTGATCATCTTTTGAGGTACCCCATAGAGGCATATGATATTTTTCTCAATGAATTGAGCTACATGTTTTGTTGTTAACTTGGCATATGAGGCAGCTTCGACCCATTTGGTGAAATAGTCGATTGCTACAAGGATGAATTCATGCCCCCCTTGTCCTGGTGGCATTATCTTTCCAATGATGTCGATACCCTAAGTAGAGAAAGGCCATAGAGAGGTGTATGTGTATAGAAGAGAAGGTGGAACATGTTGTAAATTTGCATAGACTTGACATTTCATACATTTCTTGACGTATTCGTGACAATCTCTCTCCATGGTAGTCCAATAATAACCTTGTCGTTGAATCTTCTGGACTAACATCTTAGCGTTCATATGCGTTCCACATATGCCGGCATGAAGATTTTCAATGGTTTTGTGTGCTTCTTTCTTGGCTATGCATAAGAGATTTCTCCCTAGTGCAGTCCTTTTGTGGAGTTCTCCCTTGATGAGCACATACTGTGAGGCCAGGAGCCTCAAAGCACGGCGTGCCCTTTTATCAGTATTAGGAGGGTATTCTCCTTTTGTCACGTAGTTAAGGATATATGTATACCATGGCTCTTCATCTTCTTCTTGTGATTCTTGTTCATCATCAAGTGTGTGAACATAAGCCGGCTCATATCTTCTTTCTATGGTCAATGACATTCTGATTGTATCTGGTTGTATTCGCACCATTGATGCTAATTTAGCCAGTGCATCGGCAAACTGGTTTTCTTCTCTAGGCAAGTACGTATATTCCACTTTATCTAGTTCGTTGCTCCGTGAGAGTTTCCAGATGAGCTTGATACGTAGCGAGACTTTCACTTCTCACCTTCCATCTCTTGGTGATCTGGTTAATAATTAGTGATGAATCACCGTAGATTTTGAGCCTCTTAATTCCCAAGGCCACAGTTGTTTCTAATCCCAAAATGCTTGCCTCGTACTCTGCGGCATTGTTGGTGACATCAAAGTCGAGCTTCATGGAAATTGGGATATGCTCTTCATTGGGTGATACGAGCAAGACTCCTACACCACAACCTTTTTGGTTTGATGCTCCGTCAAAATAGAGCGTCCAGCTATCATCTTCGATCATGAGTAAATCTTCGTCAGGGAAATCGTACTCATCTTCTTCTTTCTCAACTTCTTCTAGCGGAAAATTTGCTAAGAAGTCAGAAACCACAAAACCTTTGATGGATTTTTGTGGTACAAATTTCAAGTCAAATTGAGCAAGGTTGAATATCCACCATGATAATCTGCCATTTAGTGTTGCTTTTTCGAAAAAGTACTTGAGAGGATCCATCTTGGACACGACATGCACTGTATAAGTGAGCATGTGATGTCTTAGTTTCTGTGCGGCCCACATAAGTGCGAGACACAACTTTTCAAGCGGTGTGTATCGTGTCTCATATCCTTGAAGCTTCTTGCTCAAATAGTAAATTGCATTCTCCTTGCTTTCGATCTCTTGTGCTAGCATTGCCCCCATCATTTCTCTTGTGACCGTAAGGTAGAGTCGAAGAGGAAAGTCAGGCATTGCTGGTGCTAGCACGGGTGGGTTTGCCAGGTACTCTTTGATTTTGTCGAAAGCTTTTTGGCAATCATCATCCCATGTGACTGTGTCATTTTTCTTAAGCTTCTTGAATATAGGTTCCCATATCGCCGTGAGTTTTGATATGAACCTACTTATATATTTCAGCCTTCCAATGAAGCCCCGAATTTCTTTCTCATTCTAGGGCGGTGGCATGGCCATGATCGCTTTGAATTTTGTGGGATCAACTTTGAACCCTCAAGAACTGATCACATATCCAAGTAGTTTGCCTAATGTGACCCTAAATGCACACTTTGCGAGATTTAATCTCATGTTGTACTTGCGGAGTCTTTCAAAGAACTTGCGAAGTGCAATGATGTGGCCTGGGCGATCTTTTGACTTAACGATCATATCATTGACTTAGACCTCCACCTCTTTGTCCATCATATCATGTAACAATGTTGTGGCTGCTCTTTGGTAGGTGGCACCCGCGTTTTTCAACCCGAATGGCATTACCGTATAGCAATATGTACCCCATTGTGTGATGAATGTGGTTTTATCCATATCTCGTCCATTAATACTTGATTACATCCGGCGTAGCCATCCATGAACGATAGGAGTGCATGGTTTGCTGTGTTATCGACCAGAATGTCAATGTGAGGTAGAGGGAACCCATCTTTCGGGCTTGCCTTATTGAGGTCTTTGTAATCAACACACATTCTGACCCTTCCATCCTTCTTTGGAATTGAAACCACATTTGCTATCCACTCTGGATACTTGGATACTTTGATGAAACCTGCGGCCAATTGCTTTCTGATTTCTTCTTTGATTTTGAGAGAAACATCCGGTTTCATACGGCGCAGCTAATGTTTTACAGGCTTCATACCTGGAATGAATGGTATCGTATGCTGAGCTATATCCCTGTCAATTCCTGGCATATCTTGGTATAACCAAGAAAATACATCAACAAATTCACTAAGCAAGTTAATTAGCTCTTTGCGTTCATCTTGACTTAGTGTTAATCCAATTTTTACTTCTTTGATAGTCGTATCATTGGAAATATTTATTGTTTATGTATCTTCAATAATTGTTGTTTTATTTTCATGTTCTTCCATTGCTTTTACTATTTCTTTGTCATTTTTATCATTAGCAAAGAAATATTGATTAGGGTTAGGGGAATGACACACATCGTAAGAAAAGGTATTCATTTTGTTGAATTCATTGGTCATTACATCAAGGGGGGCAAGGTCAGCTGCGACCTCGCCGAAATTATTTGGGACAGAAAGAGAAGGCTCAACAAGAGACTTAGGATTGGATTCTATAGCAGAAAGAGGGTCGGCTTCAGACCCTAAGGATTCGTCTACAGACTTAGACTCAGACTTGGACTCGGATCCAGACGACTCAGACTCATCAAACATAGGACCTTCGCCAGCGGTTATTTCCAACTTCTCTCCGCTTGGCGTAGTGATCTTTACTGTCTTGCGCCATCCCTTTGAAATATTATCAGCCTGTACAATTAACTCGGAGGGGTCAAATTCCTTGCTTGATATAACATCTTGAATGAGCTCGGAATCATCATTGTAGACAGGCTTGGATTCATTCTTTTCTAGTACAAAAAGAAGGTTAATGTTCAGATCATCAGAGCTGGGACTAGCTGGTTTCTCAATTGTGAAGAGTTCTTCACTTTCATCGACGAAGTCACAATCAAGGAACATCTCGAAACCTTGCTCGCGCCTCCCATCGTGGACGAAAGGCTTAGGGAATTCATAACATGGGAAGTTTTCCCCTTCTTTGATATATTGGTGTAGACACCTATTTGTGTCTCCCTAAAACCAAACCCGGTGATGAGTACCTTTCACGTCGAATCATAATCGAATGAAGTGAAAGTGTGGAAAGTCTAGTGTTACGGATAGTTTTAATTTCTCTTCTTTTCTCTCTGTTTTTGAAAACCTATTTTAAGAAAACAGCCAATCCAGTTTGGTTGGTCCATGATATGGGTCTAATAGTAGTGTAGTTGGATATGGTTTGAAAAGATCTTTCCAACGACATATTATAAGCCCAATTCCGATGAATATTGAGGAAGTTATGACCAAATTACTAAACTGGGCTTGGTTTGAGCCTTATATGCGGCCCAATGATCTAGAGGAGGGCTCAAGATGAATTTATCATTCCTAATGCAATTAGGAATGGTTTTTGTCTTCTAGATTCTTCTAGAAGGTTCTTTTCATTCCGAATTCAATTAGCATTGATAAATTGACTTTTGTTGACTTTTTAGAGTTTAATCAAAATAAAAGAATGTTTTTGAGGAAAATACTATTTTATTCTCCTGTACGGTAAATTTCTATCTGATTTTAGAAAACGCGTCAGAAATTTAATTAGCGCCAAACGTCAGCATTAGCGCCTGACGCTAAGCTTGGTGCCTGGCGCTAGCGTTAGCGACTGGCGCTAATGTCAGCGTCTGGCGCTAACCTCGTTTTGTGCGTCATAACTCTGTTTCGATTTTCTATCTTTTTGGCTGATTTTCTCTATAAATAGTCTTCTAAAAACTCTGTTTTCATTCACCAACTCTCATCAAGAAATTCTTGATTACTCTCGCTCTCTTTTCTAAACTAGCCTTTTCTCAAAATACAAAATTCTGCACTCACAAGACCTAGATACACCTAGCCATATTCGAAGTTGCCTTCGCCCTAGACGTGAAAGGTTTTAATTTATGAGGGTTTGGTCCCAAATCTCTCTTTCAATTATATAATTTAATTGTTTTGTTTATTATTTTCCTTGAATTTACTAACGTGTGTATTTTGTTATTAGAAAGAGGTACGAGGCATCCAAGTAAGTACTTTAATGGTTTTTATTGATGTTATTAAGTAGAAATCATGCTTAGGTTGTTATTATGATTCCTAGTATCATGTTAGGATGTTTTCCTTGATTTGATGTTTAGGGTGACAACAATAAATTCCTAGTATCATGTCTAGGGTAACTTTAATATCAAGTATGATTAAAAGTATGATGCCTTTTATGTTCTTCCTAATATTTATGATTATTAGTATCATGTTAGGGTTAAAGCTTTGATTTTTTTTTTATTGTTTAGTGACATGCTAGGGTTTGTTATTAATCTTGTTAGTATCATGCCTAGGATCTTGCTAATATTATTATGCTTTAACATGATGATTATTATTATGTTGCTTGATTATATTTATTGTTATTGCTTGATCACGCCTTTTATGCATAAAGGGAATTTGTACTTGTAATCACGCTTAAAAAGATAATCAATAATCTTGTTTAGGATTAATTTAATTATAATTCAAGTGATCGCCAATAACAGTTTTATTTGTGCATTAATATTCAACCAACATAGATAAACAGGTTTAGGGGTAAACCTATTGATTGCATGTTAGTCAGAAAGCACACATGAATACGATCAGAATAAAGTAGAGGCCTATTACTAGGGCAGGTTCAATCTCTTTTAGGTTGGATTTCTACCTTCATCCCCGAACTACCAGTCATGGTTCTAGACCTATTGGAGTTGGCGATCTCCTGGATCGTTAAGGGGTGTAACCTTCACCCTATGAACGGTTTAAAAGTTCCTAAAACTTGTTGGCGACTCTTTTGCTCTATCTTCTTTCCCTTTGGACGCCACCGTACTTTAGTGTATGATCACTGTGGGGTTCAAGTTTGGGGTAACTCTTTAAATATTCCCTACAGTTTTTGGCGACTCCGCTGGGGACAATTTCTATTTTAATTCCTGAAAATTATTTCGGCAATGATTTAGAATGAGTGGATGAGACTCGAAAAGTTCTAAATATTTCATGTGCGTAATTTTGATTAACATTATAGTCATATGCATAAAAAAGATCTCATTGGAAAGACCATCCGTAATGAGTTAAAACCTAGGATTTTTACACGTAGAAAATTTGAGGAATATCTTTCACAACTAGGATCGAAATAACACTGCGCGAAACTGGAAAATTTTAGCGCGAAACTGGAAAATTTTATCGAGCACAGAAAGCTGCTGAGGCATGTAGGAACTAGCGTCAGCAAACAAAGATTAGCGCCAGTATTTTGACTTTAGCGCCAGACGAAAGCCTCTGTCGCCAGGCGCTACAGCCAAAAGCTGGCGCCATCCTCTGTTTGCTAGCGCCAAGTTCTTCTTATACCGAGCCAGAAATATGCGTTCTAATTTCGACCAGTTTTTAGCACTGTTTGCTCGATCCTACTTCCTGATTGAGTTTTTCTCACTTTTCTGAAACCCATATGTATTCTACATATGGACATAACCCTCTAGGAATTCATGCTCCATCTACCTGATTGAACGCTCTAAGAAACAAAGGGTACATCCAAGAATGTTGAATTCACCAAACCATGGAAGCGAGTTTTTCTAAACTTCGGTGTCCCATCCACTCGCGCCAACCCTTCACGGTTAGGCTTCCGCGCGGTGCATCCGGACAATTAACCATGGACCCTCTATTGACTAACCCATATCCCGAACTTTAGAGAACTAGTGTAATGGTTAGGTTGCAAACTCATTGCATCATACTTTGCCTACTTGACTAATTGTGCATTATTTGTTGTGCATATGGTATGTGTTTTTCCTAATTATTTGTTTGACTTGTGCTAAGATTAATTAAATTAATTTGAGTAAATAAAGTCTAATATTTTGACCAGAGGTGACTTAGTACGACTTTAGGTATACCCCTGTTGATCAATAATACCGAAAACAGTTTCAAATCGACGCTCCAGCAATGGCGCCAAAGTTTGAGCTGTAGCGCCACTTTGTGGAGTGTGGCGCCTGGCGACAATCCCGTCGTCTAGCGCTACACTGCAAAGAGAGGCACCAGTCCTGTCGTTTTGACGACACTTCGGTTTATTGCCAAGTCATCACTTTGTGTCCAACTAAACAGTTTGCTAATCAAGTCGGTTAGTTTTACTGCTAATAATGCCTTGTTAAGTCATTAATTAAGTCTAGGCACTAAGTTCCATGGTCTTACACATAATTCCAAGCATGTCACTTACACACACCACATAACGCACACACCAATACGCACTTTTGACCATGTCTAAGAAAGTCTTATATGCGCGTTTTTTTCGTCATTTTTTTAGGGGGTAAGTTGGATATTAATCCTTCAATTTAAATCACTTGATTAAATACCATACTTGATTCCTAAAAATATATGCCTTATTTTTGCCAAAAAAAATGCACCTATTTTTTATTTTTCCTCTTTAAAACCATAAAGTCAAGGTCGATTTGAGTCAAGTAGTTAAAACAAAAATGGTTTAAATTAAAGCGCGTGAAGGGCGGTTAATCAAAGACAATCTTTTTGTACAAGTCCAACTTTTCGACAAACCCATCGCTCGTAAGAGGAAAGCTAGGACAGTAATGGAAACACAAGAAGAAGTCAATGAGCTCAGGAACCAACTGGTTACCGTAACTGAGGCACTAAAGATTCTAACCCTCAAGATAGATGATCCCATGAAACAACAACAGATGGACCTCATGCAAGAGAGTCTGAGCAAGCTATCAAGCGACTACAAGTTTCAAGGGATTAGCTCACAAGGGGTTTCATTGGACAAGGATCTTCTTCCACGGAATTTCAATGCCAACGACATCCCGAAATTAAAAGCAACTGATAACCCTTATTTTCATTTAAGAGACTTCGAAACAATAATGAGTATTAAGGGTATTGTAGACACCCATTTGTGTCTCCCCAAAACCAAACCCAGTGATGAGTGCCTTTCACGTCGAATCATAATCGAATGAAGTGAAAGTGTGGAAATTCTAGTGTTGCGGATAGTTTTAATTTCTTTTCTCTTCTCTCTGTTTTTGAAAACTTATTTTAAAGAAAACAGCCAATCCAGTTTGGTTCACTAGGCGAAAAAAGCATTTGCCCACCGGTTCAAAACCCCCTTTTGCCACCGGTTTTGAACCGGTGGTTTTTTGGGGGGTGGCAATAATATTTTAAAAAGCCACCGGTTCAAAACCGGTTGCAAAAACAAGTATTGCCACCGGTTTTTGATGTGAACCGGTGGCAATAATGCCCTAAAAAAACAAAAAAAAAAAATTTTTTTTTGCATTTTTTTCACTTAAAATGTAGCAGACAGGTAAATAAATACATAATATACATAAACAACGTATATATTCATCAATAATTAGTAATAGTACACTTTTTAAAAGTGAAAAAACTAAATTTATAAGTACAAACAAATTATTCATACAACAATTCCAATTTAAAAGAACTAAATTAATGAAATTACACCAAACAAATGGTTAAAACATCAGCTAGTCTTCAAAGTATTCTTCAAAGGATGGTGAAATTCTGTAGAGCATCAATAGCAGCAGCATTTCCTATTTTCCTGATAAACAAAAGATGTCATACAATTAGTATGGATTAGGCTAATTGGCCTAATTTCTAAAATTAATCTTCTAAAAAAAAAAACAAAAAAACCACCATAACCCACCACCCAGAACACAAGACCCCCTACCACCACCAACCGCCACCCCACACCACCCCAACACCACCAGCTCCAACCCCAGTCCAAACCCTCGCCCAGAACACACGACCCCCCTACCACCACCAACCGTCACCCAACACCACCCCAACACCACCAGCTCCAACCCCAGACCCACCCAAACCGCATCCAAGCCACCAAGACCCATCACCGAAACCCACCACGACCCATCACCGAAACCCACCACAACCCATAACCGAACCCACAACCAAACCAAAACCCTACCCAACGCCACACCCACCACGACAGCAACCACAACAGCCGCAACTAAAACCCTACCCACCGCCGGAACCACCACGACAGTAACCAAAAAAACAAGCGAAAATTTATAATAAAAAAAAAAAAAAAAAAAAAAAAAAAAAAAAAAAACCAAAAAACATACCTTTATAACCGAAATTGGTTTGAATTTGGTTTAATAAGGTCAAATTCGACCATGAAAAGTCTAGATCTAGAAATTTCATGGTCGAATTTAACCTTAAAAACCATTAATTTTTTAACACCACCAACCACAAAAGTTTTTAACACCACCGCCGGCGACGAGAGAGCTTTGAGATGAGAAAGGAGGAAAGAGAAGTGAGACGAGAGAGGGGTGAGACGAGAGAGAGAGCAGGACAGAGTGAGACGAGATAGAGAGAGCAAGAGAGAGAGAGAGCAGGAGAGAGTGAGAGCAGGAGGAGAGGGGAGGGAAGAGAGAGGCTGAGAGAGGATTTAGTTAGGGTTAGGGGTTTATAAAGGGGAGGGGGCGGTTTTTTTTTTTAAACAAAGCCACCGGTTTTGAACCGGTGGAATTAATATTTTGACCACCGGTTCGGTTCAAACCGGTGGCAATACCCTTCCCACAAAATCCCACCCATTTTCCCTTATTTTTTTGCCACCGGTTTTTAAAAACCGGTGGCCATTTGGCGGTGCCAAATTCAATTTTTCTACTAGTGGTTGGTCCATGGCAAGGGTCCAATAGTAGTGTAGTTGGATGAGGCTTGCAAAGACCTTTCCAACGATATATTATAAGCCCAATTCCGATGAATATTGAGGAAGTTATGGCCAATTTACCAAACTGGGCCCGGTTTGAGCCTTATATGCGGCCCAATGATCTAAGGGAGGGCCTAAAATGATTTATCATTCCTAATGCAATTAGGAATGGTTTTAGTCTTCTAGATTCTTCTAGAAGGTTCTTTTCATTCCTAATTCAATTAGCATTGATAAATTGACTTTTGTTGACTTTTCAGAGTTTTAATTAAAATCAAATAGCATTTTCGAGGAAATTATATGATTTTATCCTCCAGTACGGCAAACTCATCTGATTTTCGAAAACGCGTTAAAAACAGGCCTGGCGCCTGGAATCAGGCTTGGCGCCTGGCGCCAGCCATTGGCGCCTGGCGGCAATAAGCTGGTGCTGGCGCCAGCTCTGTTTTGCGTGCGCCTACTTCGTTTTACGTGCGCCAAGGACTCTGTTTTGTTTATTTTATCTTTTTGGCTGGTTTTCTCTATAAATAACGTATTAAAAACTCCGTTTTCATGGACTAATTCTCACCTACAATCAGTTTTCATTCTCAATCATTAATTCTTTAATTCTCTCTTAATCATTCACCAATTCTCATCAAGTTTTCTTGATTATTTCACCATCTCTCTTTCTCTTTCTAAACCTTGCTTTTTATACAAAATTCCGCATTCGCAAGATCTAGAAACACCTAGCCATATTTGAAGTTGCCTTCGCCCTAGACGTGAAAGGTTTAATTTCTGAGGGTTTGGTCCCCAAATCTCTCTTTCAATTATTTAATTTGATTGTTTGATTATTATTTTCCTTGAAGTTACTAACGTGTGTATTTTGTTATTAGAAAGAGGTACGAGGCATCAAAGTAAGTGCTTTAATGGTTTTAATTGATATTATGATGTAGAAATCATGTTTAAATTGTTATTATGATATTCCTAATATCATGTTTAGGGAAAAGGATATAATATCAAATATGCTTATTATGATTGTTATGATGCTTCCTATGTTCTTCCTAATATTTATGATTGTTAGTATCATGTTAGGGTTAAAGCTTTGATTTTTATTGCTTAGTGACATGCTAGGGTTTGTTATTAATCTTGTTAGTATCATGCCTAGGATCTTGCTGTTATTATGCTTTAATATTAACATGAATATAATTATAATTATAATTGTTATAATTTATGATGATTATGAATATTATTATTATTATTTTGATGATGATTATTTTATTTAATATGATGATTATTTTATTTAATATGATGATTATGATTATAATTTTATTGTCATGATTATAATTATTTATTTATTATTATGTTGCTTGATTTTTATTGTTATTGCTTGATCACACCTTTTATGCATGTTTAAAGGGAATTCGTACTTGTAATCACGCTTAATAAGATATTTAATAATCTTGTTAGGGTTAATTTGATTATAATTTCAAGTGATCGCCAATAATAGTTTATTTGTGCATTAAATTCAACCAACATAGATAAACAGGTTTAGGGTTAATCCTATTGATTGCATGTTAATTAAAAAGCGCACATGAATACGATCAGAATAAAGTAGAGGCCTATTATTAGGGCAGGTTCAATCTCTTTTAGGTTTGATTTGTACCTTCATCCCCGAACCCTTATTTGGTTCTAGACCTTATGGAGTTGACGATCTCTTGGATCGTTAAGGGGTGTAACCTTCACCCTGTGAACGGTTTACAAGTTCCTAAAACTTGTTGGCGACTCTTTTGCTCTATTTTCTTCCCTTTTGGACGCCACCGTACTTTAGTGTATGATCACAGTGGGGTTCAAGCTAGGGGTTAACGCTTGAAATTCATTCCCCACAGGTATCGACAAGAAGGTGTTTCCCTCTCTGTTCTCACTATCTCTCGAAACCGTTTGCCAGCAATGGTTCTTTTCTCTCGAGAAAGAAAAAACCTCCACCTGGGAGTCCATAGAAAACGCTTTCGTTGATAGATGCAAATGCAATATTCAAGTTGAGACTGACCATAGGGAGCTTGAAATCCTCAAGCAGAAGGAGAATGAAGGCTTCACCTCCTTCTTTAACAAATGGAGAGAAACCTCAGCTAAGATGATTGAGGTTCCAAGTGAAAAAAAGTCCGTAAGGTTATTCATCAAAAACCTTCAAGAAAAGTACTCCAAGCATCTCAAATATCAGAATAATCTCCATACCTTCAAGGTCGTCTACGACATTGGAATTAATATTGAAGACGACCTGGCTAAGTTGAAAGCTGCCAACAATAACTCCAACAGTGGCTAGAAAGGCAAGAAGAACGACAATCCTTCTTCTTCCAAAACCACCCACTCAAACAATGTTAGAACTTTTAACCTAAATGATGTCCTTGCTATGAATAACCAAGGACAAAAGAAACCATTTAGGAGGAACTTTACTCCTATTGGCATGAGTTATGACACCGCATTTGACCGATTAAATGCAAAAGGTCTTATAACTCCTATTGGACCATTTGGGGACCCACCAGTCGAGAAGAGGACGGCTAACTGGAACTCTAATGCACATTGCAAGTATCACCAAGGTAGGGGCCATCTTACCGAGAACTGTTGGAAGCTTAAAGAAGCTATCCAAGACTTAATCGACAACAATAAGCTGCCATTGCCCCCTGCCAGTAAGAAGCCAAGTATTGATAATGCACCTCTCGCTCATTCCTTGGCCATCTCTGATGAGGAAAACGAAGTTGATCCTTCATCTCTCATCAAACCTGTTAAAGAAATCCATGCTATCGAAGAAGAGGAGGAGGTCTTTTTCGATGCCATGGATAGCCTTCCAGAACTAGCAAGTAAAGAGGACTTACAATTGCTTACACTAACTATGATGGAAGGATCACACTTGCTACGTGAAGCCCTCAAGGTTGTAAAAGAACGTCAGAAGAAATATGACAAGGTTCCACTCTCGAAAAATAAACCTAAGAGAAAGTTCACACCCATGGGAACGACTTATGAGGCGAAACGCTTCCCTTTACAAGTCACCGATAAACCCAAGAAGAGTAATAGACTCTACACTCCAATTGGGATCCCATACGCACAAATGTTCAAAATGCTCTCCGAGAGTGGCGAGATCAAACCTCTCGAACCGAGACCATTTGAATCATTGTAAAGGACAGATAGATATTACTGTCAATATCATCAATCAAGGGGTCATACTATCGAAAACTGTTTTAAATTCAAGGATTTAATTTAGAAAATGAATGATGATAAGAAGATAGTCCAATTTCCACAAGAAGAGGATGCAAATATAAATAGAGTTTGGGACAGCGACGAAGAAGACGTCTATTTAAAAGACATGGTAAGACCTCCACCTTCGGTGTCATACGCCATGGATGACTTTTGGGTTGAAGAAGATTCATCAATAGACGTCCTCACAAGATCCGGGAGAATGCAACCTCATGTTTTGACACAACCCATGCCAACCACACATCAATTTCCCATACCTATCGTAGAAGATAATGACATCGTCAAATAGTTCAAGAAAACAAAAGTTGAAATGAACGTATGGAAGCTTCTGGCAACGTCTCGAGAACATAGGTTGGCCGTAATGAATGCCTTGGATAAAATAGGGATAGATTCTGACACCACTCTTGAGGGGTTGGCTAACTTCCTCACGAGTGATCTCCCTAGTCCCATCAACTTGATCACCTTCTCCGACAAGGATTTACCCCCAGAAGGTGACAAACACTATAAGGCATTAAACCTCACAGTGGTTTGCAAGAGAATGAACGTCCCTATGACTCTTGTAGACAATGGATCAGCCATTAATGTCTGTCCACTTAAAACTGCAAGGATGCTAGGCATAAGGGATGAAGACTTAACCCCGTCAACGCAAGGAATAAGAGCATATGACAATACTCGTTGTCAAGCTCTTGGTAAAATTACCATGAATGTAACGACAGGAGCGATAGAACACGCTACTACTTTCCAAGTAGTAGATATTAAAGCTTCATTCAATCTATTGTTGGGACGCCCTTGGCTTCATGACCTAAAGGTCGTCCCCTCATCTCTCCACCAACAAGTAAAAGCTATAGTGGAAGGATTTCCTATTACCATCGATGCTTCGCCTGTGAAGATTAAACCTATAGAGAATCCAATAATTAACGTGCAGCACGATGAAGATGATGAAAATTTTTGGGGCTTTAATCAAGAGGTCTCCTTAATCTAGGAGGATGAAAGGACCCCTCTCTGCCACGACCCCCATTCCAACATGATCGTGAATGCTATTTTGAAGAAACAAGGGCATTTTCCTGGGATGACCTTAGGAAAGAAGAAAGGAATAGCAAAACCGCTGGAATTACCCGGCCTCCCTAAATTAGATACTTTTGGACTTGGTTTCGAACCGACTCAGAAAGATCTCAAGCGAGCCCAGGAAAAGTCAAAGGCACGTAGGGACGCTCGCATCCAAAAGAAAGCAATCCCAATGGATCAGTACCCTCTTACCCTTAATGGGCAATTCATAAAAGAAGGAGAGGATGATCCATGCTATGAATTTCCCAAACCATTTGTTGTAAATGGCATAAGGCAACCGGGATTTGAAATTTTCTTATATTGCTATTTCACAGACGAAATCCCAACTCCTGTCCATAAGGAGAAAGCACCCCCATGCTTTGACTTTAATGTCATGGGATTATTATTTGGGCAAGAAAAGGATGAGCCGACATACAAAGAGGATGACTCCTCGCTCATTAAGACAGTCCTACAAAGCGAAAGCTTCGATCCCTCGAAGCTAATCACTCTAGCGGAAGGATCACTACAAGGGTGGCGCAAGACCGTCAAGGTGACTACTCCAAGTGGAAGGAAGGTCTCCATCACGACAGGGCAAGGACCGATGTTCGAATAGTCGTCTGAGTCAGAGTCGGAGTCTCTCCCTATTGAGTCATCTAGGTCATTAGTTATAGCACCTCCTCCTTCTATCCCTTCCCCTAGAATAGTTAGTGATCAAGTCCCTGAGGACATATCACTCTTTGATGTAATGATCTCAGAGTATAATAATATGACTTCTTCTCCGTACTCCTTGTGTTCTGCTTTAACCCAAGATGACAAGCATTTCTTAACTAACAATGAAAAAGACAAAGAACTTATTAAAGAAATGGAAACACTTGAAAAGAAGACACCGGTAATTGAAGAAACTGAGACGGTTAATATCTCAAATGATTCAACCAATAAAAGAGAAGTTAAAATAGGACTAACACTTTATGAACAAGAAAGAACCGATTTAATTAACTTGCTTAAAGAATTCATCGATATGATGTATTTGCTTGGTCATACGAAGATATGCCAGGCATTAATAGAGAAATAGCTCAACACACTATACCACTAATTCCGGGAATGAAACCTGTAACAAAAGTTACATCGAATGAAACCCGACGTAGCTCTTAAAATAAAAGAGGAACGAAGTTAAAAAACAAATAACTTCAAGTTTCATCAAGGTATCCAAATACCCCGAATGGGTCGCCAACGTCGTCCTAGTTCCGAAAAATGATGGAAGGGTAAGAATGAATGTCGACTATCGAGATCTAAATAAGGCAAGTCCAAAGGACGACTTCCCTTTACCACACATCGATATTCTGGTGGATAACACAGCAAATCACGCACTCCTCTCGTTCATGGATGGATACGCAGGCTATAATCAGATTCTCATAGCAGAAGAAGACATGGAGAAAACAACCTTCATAACACCATGGGGTACTTACGGCTACAAGGTAATGCCATTAGGGTTGAAAAACGCGGGTGCTACTTACCAACGTGCAGCGACTGCATGCCTTACTCCATGACATGATGCATAAAGAAGTCGAAGTATATGTGGACGACATGATTGTAAAGTCAAAAGATCGCCTAGGTCATCAAGTAGCCTTAAGAAAATTTTTCGAAAGGTAAGAAAATACAATATGAGGTTGAACCCATCTAAGTGTGCTTTTGGAGTCACCTCAGGCAAGATTTTGGGTTATGTCATAAGCTCTAGAGGAATAGAGATAGAACCAACCAAGATCAAAGCAATCATATCAATGCCACTGCCCAAAACCGAGAAGCAGATTCGAGGATTTATTGGCCGGTTGCAATACATAAGTAGGTTCATATCAAAATTGACGACAATATGTGAACCAATCTTTAAAAAGCTTAAGAAAAATGTACCAGTATTATGGGATGAAGAGTGTCAAAAATCCTTTTAAAAGATCAAAGCCTATCTCGCAAATCCTCCCGTATTAGCACCAGCACTTCCGGGATTACCTCTTAGGTTGTACTTAACAGTTACCAAAGAGACAATGGGAGCTATGCTAGCACAAGAAGTAGAAGGCAAAGAAAATGCGATCTACTATCTAAGCAAGAGAATGCTCGAATATGAAGCATGTTATACACCACTTGAGAAATTGTGCCTCGCCTTGGTGTGGGCCACAACCAAGTTAAGACATTACATGCTCGTGAATACAGTCTTTTTTGTCTCCCAATTAGATCCACTCAAGTATCTATTCGAGAAATATACACTCAATGGGCGCATATCAAGATGGATAGTCAATTTAGCCTAGTTTGATGTAAGGTTCATGCCACAAAAGGCTATCAAAGAATCTGTGGTGTCAGATTTTCTAGCGGACTTTCCAATAAAAGACTCGACGCCAATACACGACAATGAGTTTCCAGATGAAGACTTAATGGTCACTGAATATGATACATGGACCTTGTACTTCGACAGAGCCTCAAACCAAAAGGAATGTGGCGTTAAAGTAGTACTAGTATCACCTAAAGAAGAGCATGTTCCAATCTCCATAAAGCTTGATTTCGACGTTACCAACAACGCTGCTAAATACGAAGCATGTGTGGTAGGTCTTGAAACAGCTTTGGCATTGGGAGTAAAAAAGTTACGGATATTCGGAGACTCTTCATTAATCATCAATCAAATTTCCAAGAGGTGGAAAGTAAGGAGCGAAAGTCTGGCCACTTACCAAACCTATCTGGAAACCCTTACTAATCAGTTAGAGAAGGTAGAATACACATATCTACCTAGAGAAGAAAATCCATTTGCTGTTGCCTTGGCAAGACTAGCCTCAATGGTTAGGATTCCTACGGAAATCGAGAAAATGCCTCTAACTATGGAAAAAAGGCACAAACCAGCAAATATTCAAGAAGAAGAAGAAGAAGAAGAAGAAGAAGAAGAAGAAGAAGAAGAGGAAGAAGAAGAAGGAGGAGAAGAAGAAGAAGAAGGAGAAGAAGAAGGAGAAGAAGAAGAAGAAGAAGAAGAAGAAGAAGAAGAAGAAGAAGAACCGTGGTATATATATATACTCAATTATGTCACCAAAGGAGAATACCCTCCCCATGCTAACAAAAGAGCAAAACGAGCATTAAAACTCTTGGCTTCCCAATACGTACTCATAGACAACGAGCTACATAAAAGGGTACCTAAGGGTCGAGCTCTTTTATGTGTAGGAAAAAAGGATGCCCAAAGAGCAATGAGGATAGTCCACAAAGGAATTTGTGGAACTCACGTAAATGGCAAAATGTTAGTCCAAAAGATAATGCGAGAAGGATACTATTGGACTACAATGAATAGGGATTGCCATCAATACGTAAGAAGATGCCCTAAGTGCCAAATCTATGCCAATTTACAGCACGTACCTCCATCCTTTCTCTACACCTACACGTCGCCATGGTCGTTCTCTACATGGGGAACTGACATCATCGGCAAAATCACTCCCCCAGGAACAGGAGGCCACGAATATATCCTAGTGGCAATTGATTACCTCAAAAAGTGGGTCGAAGCACAATCATACGCTAAACTCACTGCAAAACATGTAGCACTCTTTATCGAAAGAAATATTATTTGTCGACACGGAGTCCCACATGAAATGATAAGTGACAATGGAACTCACTTTCAAGCCGAATGTGAAGAATTTCTACAAAAATATGGCATTCAACATCATCATTCTTCCCCTTATAGACCTCAGGAAAATGGAGCAATCGAAGCAGCAAATAAAAATCTAAAAACTATCATCGAGAAAATGACGGAAAATTACAAGGATTGGCCTAACAAACTTCACTTCGCATTGTGGAGTTACCGCACGTCAATTCGCACATCAACAGGAAATACGCCATTTTCCTTGGTTTATGGAATGGATGTCGTACAACCTGTCGAACTAGAGATTCCATCTCTACGCATCGCATTAGAAAGAAAACTCGTTGAAGTTGTATGGACTAGGGCAAGATATGAAGAGCTAATTCTACTCGATGAAAAACGACTAGAAGCTCTACATCACACTCAATGTTACCAAACTCGTATGGCTAGGCATTTTAATAAGAAGGTCAAGACACGAAACATCAAAGTAGGAGACTTGGTGTTAAAAGCATTAAGGAAAAATATTTTAGATCCAAGAGGAAAATTCAGACCTAATTGGTCTGGACCCTACATTGTCAAAACAATCATGTCAGGTGGTGCAGCAAAATTAACTGATATGGATGGCAATGAGTTCTCGAACATGACAAATCTTGACCAACTTAAAAAATACTACTGTAGACACCTAAAAATGTCTCCCCAAAACCAAACCCGTTGATGAACACCTTTCACCGCCATTATTGGTCGAGTTGAGTATTTAATCTTTGGAGTGCTTAAATCCATGTTCTATCCAATATATTTCATGAACCAATCCAATTTCTAGCTCATTTCCCTAAACCATAACCTATTTTCCACTTTTCGTGTCCACATCGCAAAACTGAGAGAAACTGATTTTATGGATAGAAAATTTTGATCCAATTATTATTTTTTTGGATAGGCCTTTAAATAAGCTTTCCAACCATATATCATAAGCCCAATTCCGAGCTATAACGAAAAAGATATGAGCAAAACATTAAACTCGGCCCAAAACCAACACCCTTCTACTAAAACATCCATATCTGAAAATCTAAAAATTATTTTGACTATAATTTAATTGGGTTGAAAAGTAGACTTGATAAGCTTTCCAATGATATATTATATTCTTTATTCCGAGTTACGGATCAAAAGTTATGATGATTTTAAAAACGGGTAAAAAACTGGAATTACCGCGCAGCAGCTAAAATGCTGCGACGCGGTAAGATCTGACGTGGCACGGGAGAAATTCCCGTGACACGGTAATTTGGAGGGCATTTTCATGTTTTTTAGTGCCCCGTGACTTGGCATAAGTACCGTGACCCGGCGCCATATGCCGTGACACGGTGGACTTTGCCGCGTCACGGCGTTTTCTGCCGTGTCACGGTGGGTTGCTGCCGTGTCACGGTGCTTAAAACTTTCCCGCGTCACGGGGAACTGTGCCGCGACACGGGAATTATTGCCGTGTCACGGTAGTAATTCCCGTGTCACGGTGCCAGTGCTGTGACACGGAACAACTCCGTGTTTTTTCCGCGTAATCCCTTCACGCGTTTTTACTCCCCTAGGTCAAATATTTCCCGCGTCACGCTAATTTCCCCCGTGACACGGTAGAGTATGACCGTGTCACGGTACAGTCTGACCGTGTCACGGTACAGTCTGACCGTGTCGCGGTAGCCTTTTTTAGGGTTTTTATCTTTTTAGGGTTCCGAGTGTTCCCTCTGCTCATTTTCCCTATAAATACCCCCCTCCTTTCTGCAGTTCGGGGCAGCAATAATCATTCTCTCTCACCTTGCACCAAAAATCATCCTCTTCTCCCTCTTTAACCTAATTTCTAGCCTCCTTATTCTTCCATAATAATTCCCCTAAGCACTCCAAGGAGTCTATACTTAATCCGAGGTTCCGTCCTTAAACCAAGGCGTGAAAGGTACAAATAACTGAGGGTTTGGACCAAATCAATTCTACTTTTTATTTAATTTAATTTTCATTTGCTTTATTATTTTTATTGAAGTTACTAACAGTTTATTCATGATGTAGCAATTTAAAGGAACGTGCGAAATGTGAGTAATTATTAATTAATTTAATTACTCTTATTTTATTTTCTTATTGCTAGTATCATGATTAGGGTTATTTTATATTTGATTTGACTAACTCTATTATTGTTGAATTGCTTCCAATATTAATGTTTATTTTATTATTTTTATGATCACTATATTTCATGTTAAAGGGAATATGTAATTGAAAATCATGCCTAATAAGATAATTTGGACAACCGGTTTAGGTTCCTTTTAATCTTGTTGTTTAATCAAGTGATCACAATATTTTAGAATTATATGTTGCATTAATATTCAACCAATTTAGCTTAATAATAGTTTGGAGCAAATTGAATATTTTGTTTGTATGCCTTTGAGATCGCAGGAATCACTTTTCACTATAAGAATCGAGTAGAGGCCAATACGGGCGAATGTGACTCCATGACTCACTTCGTACCATCATCCCCGATCCTCCTTTCGTGGTTCCGAACCATATGGAGTTAGTAATCTCATGGATTATGAATGGGGTGTAACCTTCACGGGTCAATCGTTGTTGCCTATCGTTGTCCCTTATCGTGGTTGCCTTTTTATGATCCGTGGACGGTTTACAAGTTCCTTAAAAACTTGTTGGCGGCTCCCTACTTTATTTGTCCCTAATCGTTGTCCCTAATCGTAATGTCAATTCCCACTTCCTATGAGTGCCAAGCATATTCACCACATGCTTTAACGTAGGCGCACTTCGAGCGACGCCTACAACTACCCATAATTACTTGAGTAGGATACTCAAGAGAGCTACGTTTGGCCTGATTCCTTAAGAAAGGATACGTAGGCAACCCTTTACGGGTGCGACCACTTTATTTTTTTCAAATCTCGCATCCCAGACTTAATAAGAAATTCAACAGAAGATCGACGAAACATCGGCGTCACAGAAAAAATTCTGGCGCCAGCCGATGAACATCAGCGCCAGACGACAGCTTCCGTCGCCTGACACCAGGCTGCCGTAGCTGGCGCCAGTCGCAGAATCATGGCGCCAATTTACAGTAAAATGTCTGGGAATATTTCGGTGTTTTACGGAAAATTTTCGACTCCCGTACTCGAAAAAATTTCTGGAAAATTAATTCTTCGGTTTTCATTACTTTAGTAAAGTAAATTTAAAGTAAATAATTTAATTAAAAAGCTGGAATTTCATTAATAAAATAAATTACATTATGGATGGAATTTAAATAAAGCTTAAATAAATTAACTTTAAATTTAAAAACTAAGTCTAATAATTGGAAATTAAGCAATGCTCTTAATCATTTTTCTCTTTCTTAGCCCTTTTCCAATTCTTATCCGCATCTTCTTCCTCATCCATAACCTTAGCTAGTAGGCATCCTTTAGAGGACCTACATTCAATCTTGGAGTAAATAGTTTCCCCCTTAGCTAGGACCCCATGCTTCTTTTTTACCCAAGCTTTCTTTTCTGTGGTGTCAGCTTTCCTTTTTCCTTCATCTTTGCAGTACTCTTCTTCTTAGGCATTTTAGGTGTTTTGAACTCAATTCTTTCACCCAAGCGTTCCTTAACATGAATCACCTTGTCACCTAGATGACTCTTCACATCAGTTTTACTCTGATTTTTCTTCACGTCCTTTGAGGGTTTCTTCAGAAGCCACTTTTTCACATTATTGGGCAAAGAAGGAGGAACCTTCTAGGTAATTACTTCCCATAAAGGTCTAGCTCTCCAATAAGCATCAAATTTGTCTACTTCCTGAGAGACAAGGAACTCGTAGGGACGACGAAGATCACCGGAAGGAATAGTCTGAAGTAGGTCGTACTGTCTTTTTACCCTGCAGGGATAATAAAAAGTCATGCGGGACAAGCTTGGAAGACGGCAGAAAGGCTTCTTGTTGACACCAACCATCTTTTCTATTTTCCACCAAGGGATGACCCACTTGATGGAAAAATTACAAGACTCGAAGACCTTCTTCCATTCATGGCGCCCCATCTTAGAGAAGTGTTTCTTCCTTCTCACGAAGCAATTTGGAGTTTACTTCTCAATGTTGTCCGGAGGGCTAATTAATTTCAGTCTTTCCATTAGCCACATCTGTAAAAATTCCAATGCAAATAAATTATTATTACTATACAAAAATATATTTTTGTTAAAAATATTATTTTTCTACCTGTAATAAAATTGGAGAGCCCCGAAAATGTGCTTTTGGATTTTTCTTTAATTCATCAAGACTAAGCATAGTCTCTCCAACTATTAAGGGCATTGGATTTCTCCCAGATTCAATTTGTTCTAAAACAGTGGATATAATTGATTGGCCCTCATTATTTTTACCACTAGTGAGAAAAAATTTATTAAGCATGCAAAAGAGGAAAGCCCTTCTTCTATAAACATGGAAAGATTCAGAATAAGGTCTATCAAAATAATGGCGAGCAAATTCTTTCAAATTAACTATGCTACCATCTATTATTTTTTATAGATCTCTATCTTTTAAATTGAAGAAGCGTTCAAAATCCTTATAATAATATTCGTTTATTCTAGGGATTACTACAAGATCTAGCGCAGGGAAGCCTAAAATAGCACCGAATTCTTCCGGCAAAGGGCTAATTTCATCATACCCTATTCTAAAGCAATGAGTATCTACATCCCAATATTCTAGAGTGGTATGAATAAAATCTGAATCAAGATCTACCCCTTTGAAACCATAAATACCCCCCAAGTGAAACACATCTAATTCTTTTCTCTCCTTGGCATTAAGAGACCGACACCATTCATGAGTGTAGTTGGTAAAACTTTTGGAGACTAGAGACATGATGTTATTTTTCTAAAAGCTAAGAAAAATTTTATTTGCTGAAATTATGAAGAAAATCGGCTGGGTAGGGGGCTATTTATACACAAAATCGGCGTAGTTTTAATCCAGGAAGGATTGGGAGTCAGCGCTCATTAGCGCCTAACGCCAGAGCTTGGCGCCAAACGCTAAGTGTAGCGCCTAGCGCTACACCAAAACGCGTGGCACCAGTTGGCGCTAATATATCTTCTCGTATGAGCTTTCCAACAAACCGCATTTTTCACCTGATTTTAGTCTGCTAATGACTTTACGGTTTCCTTATTCTTCTTTTATATTTTTTTCTAAAAAATCATTTATTCCTTCCACTTAATTAATATAACTATTATATTAATTATATTATTTTTTGGATTTTATTTAGACTAACTTCCAAGTTTTTATAAATCCAATATTTTTTATGTGACTCTTATTTTTCATTTTTCTTTTTTGGGGGAGAAAGTCAGATACCCTCCATCAATAATAAAAATTACGGAATTTTTTGCGCAAAATTATTTTTCATAATTCTTTGCACACACAAACATGCACATAACAATAATAAAAATGAAAAAACACGATAAATGATGAATAAACTCATAAAAGTATGTATATACAAAACATGTCTAAATAATGAGTCTAATTAAAGGCAAAGTTCCATACAAAGTCAAAAGAAAATAATAAAAAGCAAAGGAACAAACTACAGCGTCGGGGGACGTACACCCATCATCTCATAAAACTGCGCCGTGCGAGGAGTAACCTCTCCACCAGCTCTGGCTCCAGCTCCAGTCTCCTCGGGAGGAGGAAAACTCAGCATAGGACCTGTCCACCCAAGATCAACCTGAGGCTAAGGCTACGGAGGCTGCTGCGATGACAAGCTGACCTCGTACATCCCACCACCTCTAAGAGCCGAGGTAGCCTCTGCCTGGCCTACCGGCGCAACATGTGCACCCTCAGATGAATAGCCTGAGCCCTCTACCGCCTCAGTACGGGCAGCCTCAGAACGACCGCCCCGACCACCCGAACCAGTGCGGCGACGTCTCGAGCTAGACCTCGTCGGATCCCTCCGCACCTCAGGTCTCGTGCGGGTACGAGAAGGAATGGGCTGACCCTGAAAAAGAATATAAGATCAGAAACATGCAAAGTACAAGCGGTAATGCAAAAACATAAGAAGGAAAGCTACCTCCTGAACGGCGTCGTCTCGACGACATGTAGCCACGTTCCTCATCCAGACAAGCTGGCTACGGAAGGCATCTATGCATCGTGCCATCGTCGAAACCACCTCGCGTGAAAACTGTCAAAGAAATAAGTCAGTAAACATGCGTAACATATATGGACAAAAAGTTGCAAATAAATAAGCTTACCCGAGTCTGGTGACGAGGAATCGACCGCTCCACAAAGCGCTCGCCCTCAGGAGCCGGGGGAATCATCTCCTCAATCGGCCCGTATGTCCCCTGATAGTGGATGGGCATACGGGGTGGCACGAACTCAGCAGGATCACCCTGACAAAGCAAAACAAAATCAGTGAAGCATTACTTGGGGGCTACTTAACTTAAGGTAAGAGCTGAAAATCATACCGCCACATCCTCAGCAGGTATAGGAACTGGAGCTAACAACGGCAGTAGCTCCTCCTCATAGCATCGCTCGGGGATCGTGTAAGATCGCCAAGGGGTGCCAGCTCCCTCTAACATGCTCACCAACCTCGCGGCATTAAACATGTGACGCGGTGGAGGAAGAGGAATGACAAGGCTATCTGAGGAATGTTGAATGGCAACCCTCTCCCCAAGATATGCGACCGCTCCATAGGTCCCCAAGAAATAGCGACGTTCAGGAGAATACTGCACGGCTAGCCCAGGGACTGCCAAGTAGACCCACGGTCGGTACAACACATCAGGCTCCTGCAAAGAGCGTCTGTCAGACAAGAATCTATCTAAGGCATCACAAAATGTCAAAAAAGAAAAGAATCATACCGAGATGATCCAATCTCATACATAGGCAGTGGACATCCCCACACGGTGGCTTCCCCAGGAAGCACTAACTGGAAACCTGCGCGGCGACGGTCTCGCCGGCACAGCTGATAGGAAGTACTCGTAGAACCAGATCTACAAAAGGCAAAAATTATCAGCGAGTGCTAACTAAAGCTTAGAGCTAAAATTTACAGAAAAATAAAGTATACCTCTACGACCATCCAAAAGCCGGATAGAGCAACGTTCCCCGCGAAGGACCGATGTCGACACGAGTCCCGCAACGCTCGGATGACATCAGCATAGGCCAAGCTGGCCCAGTCGTAAGTCCCGATCCGGTGTAGATCACGGACAGCAGGAAGGTAGTAAAGCAGCGCCCTACTACCCTTGTAAGGGAAAACATCCCTAACAGCAAGATAAGTGCAAAGATGCGCACCCGCTGCTCTCAGGTACTCGCACCATCATCAAAAGCCGCTGTTGAAGTCGAGCGGCGAATCCCCCTAGCACTGAACTGAGTCGACTCCACCTCAGCTCGAGCCCGAACAGCAATCAGACCCAACAGCTCCTCGACCTCTGGAGAAAAGACAGTAATATCGTTGTCGAACGGCAGCGCCACAGAGCTAAACTCAAGTCCCGTAATGAGACTGAAGTCGGTCGGAGTGACCATCATCTCACCCCAAGGAAAGTGGAAAGTGTTGGTGGTGTCCCAAAAGAACTCCACTAGAGCACGGACTACATGGTGACCTCCGCTAGAGGCAATCATGGCCTCTGAGGTCTCAAACTGTGCAGTCAATCCGCAAGACTCCCATAGATGTCTCGTCTCGTCGTCTTTGGCGATGTACATCTTGTACAGGTCGCCCAAACTGTCGCAACCGGAACCGTGACAACGTGTCCTCCCAACTGTGACGCCCCGTCTCACCCTCTCAGAGATATTATGGACGGGAGAGAAGTACAAGGTCCGCTCATCCCACTCAGGGAGTCGGCCGAGCGAAGTGGACGGATCAGCGTCGTCCTCTATAGGCTCATGCTCCCGTCGAACGTCTCGGGACCGTGAACCAGAGCCTCGCTGTCTAGCCATGCTACATTGTGCAGAATCATTATAAATTAAGGTTCTATGGTATCTAAGGTTCGCCTAGCCACATGATACTATGTTCGCAAAAAACAGAGTACGTAGTACTAAAACAGAGCACAAATTCAAATTGAGCATACACGGCATTTTCAAGCAATCAAACAATTTCTTGCAATACTATGGTAATTATTGTGACAAATTGGACAAGAATTGCTAGCAAAAACATCAAGAACAAGCCACATTGTCTTCCCGACCTTAAGAGGTTCAATAATGGTGATTTGTTCGTTTCTTCATCAAATTGGGTCAAACAAGTCTCAAATTACTCCTTAGGAAATATATAAACATAATCAAGCAATTTCATGGCATAAAATTTAATAAACAAAGAGAATTTAGCAATTCTAATTTCGAATTTTCAAGAAATCCGTGGATAAATGCATGCAAAATTCATTGAAACCGGCGCTAGTTTGGAGGAAACTTACATAGATCGGGAAAATGGATGGAATAAGCTTTGATTTGCAACAAATTTGAGCGAATTTGGTTGATAAACGAGCAAGAACGAGTGAATTGAAGTTTTGAGAATTTTCGAGCAAGAAACGCGAAGAACAGCAGCAGAAATGAAGAAGAGAAGGGTATTTAAGGAAAACCCGACTCTAGCTCCAAGCGTCAGACCTTGGCATCAGTCGATAAGGCTTAGCGCCTGGCGCTAGTACCAACGTCCGGCGCTACAGCCAGATAAGCGGCGCCAGCGTTATTTTTGCGGCGTTTGAACGTTCAGCCACTCAGTATGGTTGTTCCAACCTTGTGCAATATATTTTGGGTTCCTTGGTACGCCAGTTAGCCCCTCTAAACAATTTGAAACGATTTTTTGTAATCGGCTTGATTACAATTACATAAAGTGATCGGCCTGATGAAAGATCGTCTCACTTAGCTTAAAGCGCCTAAGCATTGGCTCATCGCAAAAGGCATTGACATACTGGTTCATTCAGAAAGGCCCAGACATACTGGTTCATTCAGCGAAAGGCACCGACATACAGGTTCAAAAGCAGCAGAAGCGCCAACATACAGGCATAGCGGAAGCAAAGTTCAAGCGAGCTTTTAAAGATCGACAAGCATAGGTCTTTGGTAATTTTATTTGGAAATATTATCGCAATAAATGAACGTAGCTTCAAGCGAGAATATATTCGGCGGCATTCCCTAGATTGCGGAGAGTTGTCACAAACAACTAGAGGTGATTTCAAGCAAAGTTGTCTTCGATCGTGTTCCCTAAGATGTGGAAGATGGTCACAAAGTGGAAGAGGATTGTTTCAAGCGAAGCAATCTTCGATATGTTCCCTGGCTTGCGGAAGATTATCAAGGCGGAAATTGGAGGCAGTTATAAGCGTAGCAAACTTCAAGCGGGATGGCATTCTCTAGATTGTAGGAGGTCGACAGAAATACAGAAATACGGAAATACAGCAGCAAATCGGTTACTTTCAGAGACGTGTGCTCGACGGTGCAAGATACGCGTTACTTAACTCTTTTATCTGTTTAACTAACGCTAGTTTTCAGGTATCAGTGTTACAAGAGTGATTTAGGATCGCAGAACGTTCTGAATCATTCTCCGTCCCTATCGATACTTTGACTTTTGTTTTCGAAACTTGCGTTTCTCAAAACTCAGTCAAAGTGGGGGCTTCTGTAGACACCCATTTGTTTCTCCCTAAAACCAAAACCGGTGATGAGTACCTTTCACGTCGAATCATAATCGAATGAAGTGAAAGTGTGGAAAGTCTAGTGTTGCGGATAGTTTTAATTTCTCTTCTTTTCTCTCTGTTTTTGAAAACCTATTTTAAGAAAACAGCCAATCCAGTTTGGTTGGTCCATGATATGGGTCCAATATTAGTGTAGTTGGATAGGGATTGAAAAGAGCTTTCTAATGATATATTATAAGCCCAATTCCGATGAATATTGAGGAAGTTATGGCCAAATTACTAAACTGGGCTTGGTTTGAGCCTTATATGCGGCCCAATGATCTAGAGGAGGGCCCAAGATGGATTTATCATTCCTAATGCAATTAGGAATGGTTTTAGTCTTCCAGATACTTCTAGAGGGTTCTTTTCATTCCTAATTCAATTAGCATTGATAAATTGACTTTTGTTGACTTTTTAGAGTTTAATCAAAATAAAAGAATGTTTTTGAGGAAAATACGATTTTATCCTCCTATACGGTAAATTTCTATCTGATTTTAGAAAACATGTCGGATATTAGCGTCAGGCGCTAATGTCGGCGTCTGGCGCTAACCTCGTTTTGCGCGTCAAAACTCTGTTTCGATTTTCTATCTTATTGGCTGATTTTCTCTATAAATAGCCTTCTAAAAACTCCGTTTTCATTCACCAACTCTCATCAAGAAATTCTTAATTACTTTCTCTCTCTTTTCTAAACTAGCCTTTTCTCAAAATACAAAATTCCGCACTCACAAGACCTAGATACACCTAGCCATATTCGAAGTTGCCTTCGCCCTAGACATGAAAGGTTTTAATTTTTGAGGGTTTGGTCCCCAAATCTCTCTTTCAATTATTGAATTTAATTGTTTTGTTTATTATTTTCCTTGAAGTTACTAACGTGTGTATTTTGTTATTAGAAAGAGGTACGAGGCATCCAAGTAAGTACTTAATGGTTTTTATTAATGTTATTATGTAGAAATCATGCTTAGGTTGTTATTATGATTCCTAGTATCATGTTAGGATGTTTTCCTTAATTTGATGTTTAGGGCGACAACAATAAATTACTAGTATCATGTCTAAGGTAACTTTAATATCAAGTATGATTAAAAGTATGATGCCTTTTATGTTCTTCCTAATATTTATGATTGTTAGTATCATGTTAGGGTTAAAGCTTTGATTTTTTTTATTGTTTAGTGACATGCTAGGGTTTGTTATTAATCTTGTTAGTATCATGCCTAGGATCTTGCTATTATTATTATGCTTTAACATGATGATTATTATTATGTTGCTTGATTATATTTATTGTTATTGCTTGATCACGCCTTTTATGCATAAAGGGAATTTGTACTTGTAATCACGCTTAATAAGATAATTAATAATCTTGTTTATGATTAATTTGATTATAATTCAAGTGATCGCCAATAATAGTTTTATTTGTGCATTAATATTCAACCAACATAGATAAACAGGTTTAGGGGTAAACCTATTGATTGCATGTTAGTCAGAAAGCACACATGAATAAGATCAGAATAAAGTAAAGGTCTATTACTAGGGCAGGTTCAATCTCTTTTAGTTTGGATTTTTACCTTCATCCCCGAACTACCAGTCATGGTTCCAGACCTATTGGAGTTGGCGATCTCCTGGATCATTAAGGGGTGTAACCTTCACCCTATGAACGGTTTACAAGTTCCTAAAACTTGTTGGCGACTCTTTTGCTCTATCTTCTTTCCCTTTGGACGCCACCGTACTTTAGTGTATGATCACAGTGGGGTTCAAGTTTGGGGTAATGCTTGAAATATTCCCTACAATTGGCCATTGAGGGTGAATGGATATGGATCCATGGCCATTTCCGTCTTCATGATTCGAGCATTATTGCGAGCCTTCATTTTCAGGAGGGCTTGTTTCATATCTTCTTTTGTTGGCTTGAATCCCAATCCAAAGGTATCTTTCTTGAGTGCACCCGGATGGCCCCAAAGTTCAACCATTTTCTTTTTGAGTCTGAGGGTCATTCTAGGGAAATGCCCTTGCTTCTTCATGATGACATTAACAATGGTATTTGAATAAGGATCAAAGTCGAGATGACACTTCTCTACTTCTTCTATCATGAGAACATCATCGAGCGAAAAACCCTAGAGATCTTCATCTTCTTCGTCATGTAGAGCACGGACGATGGGAGTATCGATAACTTGAATGCGCATGGGGGAGGCATCAATGGTAATTGGAACCCCTCAACTATGGCTTTCACTTTCTGGTGCAACGACAATGGGATCGCCTTTAGCACATGAAGCCAAGGACGTCCTAACAACAGATTGAAAGAAGCCTTAATGTCCACCACCTGAAACTTGGTGCGACGTTCAATGGCTCCAGTAGTTATGTTTAGCATGATAGTACCCACGGCTTGACGGCGAGTATTATCATAAGCGCGAATCCCTTGAGTAGAGGGAGTCAATTCTTCATTTTTTATGCTCAACTTCTTTGCAGTGCGGAGTGGTCATACATTGATTGTAGAGCCATTATCAACCAGGCTCATAGGAACATTCATCTGCCTACACACCATAGTGAGGTGTAAGGCCTTGTTATGTTAGTCCCCTTCCGGGGGCAGATCCTTGTCAGAAAAGGAAATCAAATTTCTAGTACTTCGCAATTCAGTAGTGAGAAAGTTGACCAGTCCTTGAGGAGTCATATCATCATCAACTCCTATTTTCACCAGAGCATTCATCACAGCCTTTCGATTCTCATGAGAGGTGGCCAAAAGCTTCCATACATTCATTTCCACCTTGGTCTTTTGTAGTTCTTTGACCACATCGTTGTTCACAGGGTCGATGGGATCAACTATTGGTTGTGATTACAGTGGAGGTGGAGGTGTACTAGGATGTTGCAACCGTCCACTTCTGGTGAGAACCTTGACCGCAAGGTCTCCCCAAATATCTTCATTTGTGCCAAGAGATGAACAGGCTATATCCTTGAGATATACGTCTTCATCGTCACTATCCCAAATTCCATTCATTTCTTCATAGCTCGAGACAAATACAACTTCCAGCATAGGTTCATTCACAGGTTGAATGAGTATTGACGGATCAAAGGAGACTTCGTCTCCCATGATAGCCAAAGCATCATAAAGAGGACCTGTTTGAATGTTAAGCTTCTTGCCCCCTAGAGGGATAGGAAGTTGATTAGCATCAATCAGGTCTTGGATCGCATCCTTCAACCTCCAACACTTCTCAGTATTATGACCCTTGCCTTGAAGAAACTTGCAATGAGCATTGGGGTCATAGCTAGCGGTTCTGTTCTCTAGTCAAGGCTCTGGAAACGGTCCAATTAGCATAATCAGTCCTTGACTATGCAAGCGATCAAAAGCGGCATCATAAGTCATTCCTAAAGGCGTGTAAACCCTCCTTTTCCTTTGGAATCTTTGAGAAGGAGCATTAAGGGCTAGCACATCATTGATATTGATATTGTTGGTAGCATTATTGGGCTTGGAAGACAAAGAAGAAGGAGTGTCGTTCTTCTTGTTTTTCCAAGTGTTGTTGTTATTATTGTTGCTACTAGCAGTCTTCATCAGTTCATCTTCGATATTGATTCCAATATCGTATACAGCTTCGAAGGTACTCAGAAGCAGAAACTTCAAGTGTTGCTTGTACTTATGAGTCAAATTAGCAATAAACAAGCAAACCATCTCTTTTTCCTTGGGGGGATCCAACAAGAGCGCAGCTGTTTCCCTCCACCTGCTTAAGTAAGTGGTGAAGCCTTTATTCTCTTTCTGTTTGAGAATGGATAGTTCACGTTCAGAAGTCTTGTCCTGAATGTTACACTTGTAGCGATTCATGAAGCTTTCAGCAACATCCTCCCAGGTCGCAACATGTTTGGATTCCAGAGAGTAGAACCATTGTTGACAGGCATGCTCTAAGGAAAGAGGGAACACAGTAGGGAAGAGTATCACATCTACTCCCTTAAGAGCCATGGTCGCAGAAAAGGCCTTCAAATGGAAAAGCGGATTATCAGTAGGCTTGAAATTGGGAATGTCAGCAGTGGAAAACTTCTCAGGAAGCTTGTCCCTTATGGACGAAGAGGTGACAGGTTGCTCCACATAAGTGAATTCTTCAGAAATTTTACTCATATGTTCCTTAATCTTGTCCATTGCAGCGGCAGTGACATTGTTCTGATTGTCTTGCTCTACCGTGTTGACTCTAGTGGTGAGTGTTTGCATCATGTTAGACAACATCTCAATTGTCTTGTTGATGTTCTCGATATCTTCCTTAGTAGCCATTGGTTGAAAGTAGACTAGAGATGGATCTTGTGGAGATGATTGTGGTAGTTTCCTTGTACGCCTCTTTGGTATAAGAAGTTGTTGAGGTATTGACTCGAACCGTAACAATCTACCCCTGCTTCTTGACCAAGTGTTGTGACACCGAAACAAACACATCTTTAATGACCAAACTTAACCTTAACCCATCCGAAAAAAAAATTATTTATTTTGAAATTTGAAATTATCTTTATTTTTTTATTTTAAATAAATGGGAGGATACCATCTGACTTACTCCAATAAAAAAATGACACACAAAAAAAACGACACAAGTTCACCCTAAAATACGGTCATGAAATGGTGCACAACTAACGGAAAAAGTGTGTGAACACGACATGTGAGTGATCAAGTGAAAGTTATGGATATGTGTTATGACCGTACAGCTAGATGGGACACCAAACCAGACATACGAACCATATAAGCATGCACAAAGACCCAAATAAAAAAGCTAACTTGACAAACCTCCTGGGCACCGTTTCACGGTGCTGACTGTCGTGACACGGTACAGAGCACCGTCAGACAGGGCAATGTACCGTGCCACGACATTGTATACCGTGGCGCGGCAAACCTGTCGTGACACGGTGCGCAATTCCAGGCTTAAATTTGTGTATTTTCCAGATTTTAATCAGTTTTAGTCCGTACTAATTATTATGTGGAAATAAAAACCCTCGGTCATGGGTTAAACAAAAAGAGCAAACACATGAGGGTTAGCACCAAACAAACTATGTAGCATTTAGGAATGGCAACAGATCGGATTCGGGTCGGATGGAGCTTCACCCGCATCCACCATCCACTCCACCCGATCCACCCGTCACCCGCAAAACCCGTCACCCGCATCCCATCCATCCGTCATCCACGGGTGAAACGGGTGGATCGGATGATAATTATAATTTCTAATATATAAATTCCTGATTTTTTTTTTTTTGCATATTATTGATGTTAATACATCGAATTATCGATATTGCGTATTACCCTTGTAAAAAAAACATCAAATGTCGCCTTGTTTGTCCCAAGTAAAATAAGACCAAAGTTTCCCGTATTGTCACAAGTTAAATAAAACAAAGTTTTTGACAACTAATCAATACCAAACTTACAAATATGCATACAACATTGCAAGTAGTTTCAAATTACACAACATTAAAAAAAACATGAAGTTCATTTGTTATCTTCTTCCTTCAAAAGTCCATGAAATCTTCATCATCCTAAAAATAATAATAATAAAAAAAATGTAAAAAATTTTATACGTAAAATTTACTAACTTAAATAAAATTAATCCAAATATTTGTTATTACCGAATCTAAGTCAACAACTTCACTACTATTGCCACTTGCACTTCCAACATTTGATTCTTCATCATCTTCAAAGATAGTTGCACAAGCTAGAGCATTCTCCATAGAAAGAGCTTCATAGAATTTAAAAAAACAACATTTATGTAAGGAAAATTACAATGAGTAGTATTAAAAATTTAATGAAATGCCACAAAATAATAAATAAATTTACCCGAATAGTCTCCTTAAATCCAATTTTGCAAGCACATTAGAGCTTCTACGGTGTTAGCATGAAGCCTTGAACGATGGGGACTAACTACTCGACCACCCATGCTAAATGCACTTTCCGATGCAACGATAGAAGCGGGAATAGCTAGAATATCCTTTGCTATCTTTTGCAATGTCGGGTACTTGAGTTCAATATGCCAAAATTTCAAAATATCAAACCCCTCACTCTCCGGATAGGCATCCTCCTCCAAGTAATGGTCCAACTCCGACCTCACATTCACCTTTCCTGTTTTTGTTTTCTTAGCCTTACTCCACTTATCTCCCACATCATCATCATTAGAGTTATTAGAAGACATAGATCGTTTTCCATTCACATTGCATTGCATTGAAGGTGTAGAGCTATGAATATCATTCTCTTGATACTCATACAAGAGGTCATACAACAAAGTTTTTACCCTTTCAATTTCAACAAAAGCATTATCATCATATATGTCATTGAAGTAAAACTCCACACATTCTAATTTGTTCCTAGGATCTAAAATGGCAGCAATTGCTAATATTCCATTTATGTTAGACCAATATTTGTCAAATTTCTCAATCATTTTTTTGGACATATCTCGATTGATTTGCCTATCACTTTACAACCAAGATTTAAAACCAATCTTAATCTCACAAACTAGACGAAAGAATAAATTAGAAGTCGGGTACTTTCTACCAAAAAAAATTCCAGTCATTTTATGAAAAAAATTTCAGCTTTTCACAAATTATTTCTGAAAATTCCCAATCAGTTACAGTTGGAAGAACAAATTTCAAACGAGGGTTTTGACGTTTAATACTTGTGAACACATCTTTATAAGGAAAAGCACTAGTAAGCATTAAATACGTTGAGTTCCACCTAGTTTTACAATCCAAAACTAATTTCCTAGCCTCCTCACCTTTCACCGATTTCACCTTGTCCTCAAACATTTTATGTTCATAATATAGTGTCACTAGTGGTAAAAAGGCCATCCGTAACGGGCAAAACTGCCCATCCGTAACGTATGCGGCCGTTACGGATGGCCTTTGTAATTCGTAACGGGCACCTGAAGAGCCTGTTACAAATAACCCGTTATTCGTAACGGGCATAGATGTCAGGTGCCCGTTACCAATAACGGGTTATTTGTAACGGGCTTTTTAGTTGCCCGTTACGAATAACATAGTTATTTGTAACAGGCTTTTCAGGTACCCGTTACGAATAAACCCGTTATTCGTAACGGGACATGGTTTGCCCGTTACGAACACTATATAATCAAATTTAAAAAAAAAAATCCAGCAAAATGCTGATTTTGCACACCATTTTATCATTTAATGAGATGTATGTATTTTTAAACAAATATAGTATACAGTTAATATTTCTTTCAAAATATATATATACTAACTAAAACTTTAAAAGAACAGCTAAATTAAACCAAATCTCCAGTACACTTGTTTTCCTGGTTTCAAAAAAAAAAAAAAAGAAAAAAAAATTACACTTGTCTCCTCTTATTTGTCATTGTACAGTTAAGCTACCTTCAGCCAAACTTAATTCCCCCAGAAGGGCCTTATTTGCTATCATAGCGGTTGAGTTGTCCATCAAAGTTCCATCCAAATGAACTGGGAATAACAGGTACGCTTCATGTTTCCAAGATTACTCTTGAGTGGCCTAATTAATGCAAACATTAATTTAAAAGATACTTTTAGATATGAATACACAGATGCACAATATACAGAATTGAGAGAACTACACTGCTACAAGGTTGTAATCATGATCAACAACTTTACTATACAGCAACCAAGAACAAGAACATAAAGCTGATGAAAATGCAATTGTTTGCATATCAGAAAAGACTATAAAGCTCCGAAAATTCCACATGGGTCTGTTTCCTTTCTTTAAACTTAATTCTCATAGTATAGACTTAATATCTCACAAGTTACTTAGATTAGCAATCATCAAGTGAACAGAATAGTCGTACAATTAAACCTTTAATAATTCACACAAAATTATGCCAACTAAATAAGCAATCCCACTGATGGCATAAAAAAAATCACTTAAGTTTGAATTCTCAAGCATATCAACATGCACTAGACAAAGATAGAGATATCCTTTTGAATTTTTGAAACAACACTAGATTAAAACAACTTCCAGGAAGTATTGAAAAATCCCTACATTGAGATTTATAATTGATTGTGGATTCAAAAAAAATACTTTATTTATGTACATGCATACATGCTTTCAAGTTTCAACACCTTGTAATCCGGATTTATAACATACATAAAGCTCGGGGAGGGGAAAAGAGAAGGACCTAAACACAGTCGATTACCTTGACTATGATGATAGCATGATCAAGAAGGGGAAGAAGATTGGGATGTGTAAACAGGGAGGAAACTCGAATCTCCTCCCTCACCAAGTCCAGCTGCTCATTGTTTTGAATCAATACTTTCTTCATAGCATAAGTCCCATCATCTTAAAAAAGGTTAATTTCGAATTTACATCACATATTAACAAATCGAAATCAAACGGACAAAAAATTACAAATAATCACATTTTCAATACAACTCATACATTATTAACTATATTAAGATCAAAATTCCTCATAAGTCATAAACCCACAAATCAAAATTCAAATCAATCAAAAAATCACATAATTACCCCCAAAATCAAGTAATTCATACAATATCAACCTCACACAGTAGGAGGGGCATTGATGCTGGCCATTATGACCTACAAAGCCAGAACAAATCGATTAGTGAAATTGATCCTATTATTTTTCTCCAATTGATCGAATAAGGGTGAGTAACAAAAGCAAGCACTCAATATCTTAGAGACAAAAGGCATTGACTAATGTCACCCAAAAAATATGCAACCAAAGACTTCCTGATTTCATAGCTCTGTAAATATACTAGTTGCTTGAAATGACTAATGACATTTCCTCTCCCTTCTTCCCACTCCTTCCAGCATAAGAAGACCACCATTCATTCATCCAGAAATATTAGCAACTGCTTATTACTACAATAGAGTTTTATAAGGTGCTGAAATAACATGGAAGAATGATAAGGTATTCTCGCAAATTTTTACAAAGTTTCTACCAGCAAAAAAGTTTTTATCCTGATTTTTTCATGACACGTTACCAGCTACTTTGTGTGGATCAAAATAAACAAGTCCCTTACTATAATTTCACAAATTTCAACTGTTTGAACAACTAGTTTACCAAACATCAACAAAAAAGTAAAAAAAAGTAAAATAAAAAGCAAAGATCTCACTGCATGAATATGAAATAAAATAAGCTAGGAAAGTCCAATGTACAGAAATCATGGCAATTTGTATTCCAAAGTGGAATCAAACAAAGAATAAAATGAATGGGGTAATACCTGATGAATGATTTCTGGTGTCAAGTTAAAGGTAACTTTATTTGTCTAAGAGGCAAAAAAAGAAGAGAGAATTAACACATTGTTGAAAACCATAGTCATAAAATGCAACAAAAAATATAACAGAAGAACTAGTCAATGCATCATGCGTGAGCAGTAAAAGGTATTATAACACTAAGCACTTTTTATAACATCCCACTTACAATCTTTTATTCGCAAAACCAGATCTAGTATATTAAGAAGGCAGCTACTCTGTAGATTTTAAAGAATTTCAGAAAATTTTGGTATCATAATTTCTGCATTATGGACAGATAACAAGGTAAATTTTGGCATCATACCTAGATTAGTTTGCTTCTTACATGCCTATTTTCTTATTTCTTAACGTTTGAAGTAATTCTTTCTCAATCCAACTCATATTTACATATTTATAAGAGACTATAAATTGAGATAAAATTAAGAAGCAAATTTTTAAGTTTGTGGGTCCATATCCTCAAAATGAAGCCATTTCAAGCCAAAATGGCTTCTCACATGCCTATATTCTTTATTTCTTAACTTTTTACCTCATTCATTCTCAAACCACCTCATATTTACATATTACTAAGATATTATGACTTGAAATCACATAAAAGAAGCAAATTTCAAAGTTTGTGGGTCCATATCCTCAAAATGTAGCCATTTCAAGCCAAAATGGCTTCTTACATGCCTATTTTGTTTATTTCTTAACTTTTGAACTCATTCATTTTCAAAACACCTCATATTTACATATTTATAAAAGATTATGACTTGAAATCACATAAATGAAGCAAATTTCAAAGTTTGTGGATCCATATCCTCAAAATGTAGCCATTTCAAGCCAGAATGGCTTCTTACAAGCCTATTTTGTTTATTTCATAACTTTTAAATTTATTCTTTCTTAAAACACCTCATAGTTACATATTTATAAGAGATTATGACTAGAAATCACAAAAAAGAAGCAAATTTGTATGTTTATGGGTCTATATCCTCAAAATGAAGCCATTTCAAGCCAAAATGAATTCTTACATGCCTATTTTGTTTATTTCTTAACTTTTAAACTCATTCTTTCTCAAACCATCTTATATTTACATATTTATAAGTTATTATGACTTGAAATCACATAAAAGAAGCAAATATCTTAGTTTATGTGTCCATATCCTCCAAATGAAGCCATTTCAAGCTAAAATGGCTTCTTACATGCCTATTTTCTTTATTTCTTAACTTTTGAACTCAGTCTTCTCAACCCATTTCATATTTACATATTTATTATAGAATATGACTTGAAATCACATTAAAGAAGTAAATATCTAAGTTTGTGGGTCAGTATCCTCAAAATGAAGCCATTTCAAGTCAAAATGGGTTCTTACATGCCTATTTTGTTTATTTCTTAACTTTTTAACTCATTCTTTCTCAAACCACCTCATATTTACATATTAAAAAGAGATAATGACTTGAAATCACATAAAAGAAGCAAATTTTAAAGTTTGCAAGTCCATATCCTCAAAATGTAGCCATTTCAAGCCAAAATGGATTCTTACATGCCTATTTTGCTTATTTCATAACTTTTGAACTCATTCATTCTCAAAACACCTCATATTTATATATTTATAAGAGATTATGACTTTAAATCACGTAAAAGAATCAAATTTAAAAGTTTGTGGGTACATATCCTAAAAAATGTAGCCATGTCAAGCCATAATGGCTTCTTACATGCCTATTTTGTTTATTTCATAACTTTTAAACTCATTCTTTCTTAAAACACCTCATATTTACATATTTATAAGAGATTATGACTTATAATCACATAAAATAAGCAAATTTTTATGTTTATGGGTCTATATCCTCAAAATGAAGTAATTTCAAGCCAAAATGGCTTCTTACATGCCTATTTTGTTTATTTCTTAACTTTTGTACTCATTCTTTCTTAAACCATCTTATATTTACATATTTATAAGAGATTATGACTTGAAATCACATAAAAGAAGCAAATTTCTAAGTTTATGTGTCGATATCCTCAAAATGAAGCCATTTCAAGCTAAAATGGCTTCTTAAATGCCTATTTTCTTTATTTCTTAACTTTTGAACTCAGTCTTCTCAACCCATTCCATATTTACATATTTAATATATTTATGACTTGAAATCACATTAAAGAAGCAAATATCTAAGTTTGTGGGTCCATATCCTCAAAATGAAGCCATTTCAAGCCAAAATGGCTTCTTACATGCCTATTTTGTTTATTTCTTAACTTTTTAACTCATTCTTTCTCAAACCCTCTTATATTTACATATTTATAAGAGAGTATGACTTGAAATAACATAAAAGAAGCAAATTTCTAAGGTTATGGGTCCGTATCCTAAAAATGAAGTCATTTCAAGCCAAATTGGCTTCTTACATACCTATTTTTTTTATTTCTTAACTTATGAACTAATTCTTTCTCAAACCATCTCATATTTACATATTTATTAGAGATTATGACTTGAAATCACATTAAATAAGTAAATTTCTAAGTATGTGGGTCTATATCCTCAAAATGTAGCCATTTCAAGCCAAAATAGCTTCTTACTTGCCTATTTTGTTTATTTCTTAAATTTTGAACTCATTCTTTCTCAAGCCATTTCATATTTACGTAGTTATTAGAGATTATGACTTGAAATCACTTTAAAGAAGCAAAAATCAAAGTTTGTGGGTCCATATCCTCAAAATGAAGCCATATCAAGCCAAAATGGCTTCCTACATGCCTATTTAGTTTATTTCTTAGTTTTTGAACTCATTATTTCTCAAACCATCTCATATTTAAATAATTATTATAGATTAAGACTTGAAATCATATTAAAGAAGCGAATATCTAAGTTTGTGGGTCCATATCGTCAAAATGAAGCCATTTCAAGCCAAAATGGTTTCTTACATGCCTATTTTGTTTATTTCTTAACTTTTGAACTCGTTCATTCTCAAACCATCTCATATTTTCATAGTTATTAGATATTATGATTTGAAATCACATTAAAGAAGCAAATTTCTAAGTTTATGTGTCCATATCCTTAAAATGAAGCCATTTCAAGCTAAAATGGCTTCTTAAATGCCTATTTTCTTTATTTCTTAACTTTTGAAATCAGTCTTCTCAACCCATTCCATATTTACATATTTAATATATATTATGACTTGAAATCACATTAAAGAAGCAAATATCTAAGTTTGTGGATCCATATCCTCAAAATGAAGCCATTTCAAGCCAAAATGGCTTCTTACATGCCTATTTTATTTATTTCTTCACTTTTGAACTCATTCATTCTCAAACCATCTCACATTTACATAGTTATTAGAGATTATGACTTGAAATCTCATTAAAGTAGCAAATTTCCAAGTTTGTGGGTGTATATCCTCAAAATGAATCAATTTTAAGCCAAAATGGTTTATTACATGCTTATTTTGTTTATTTCATAACTTTTAAACTCATTCTTTCTTAAAACACCTCATATTTACATATTTATAAGAGATTATGACTTGAAATCACATGAAAGAAGCAAATTTCTATGTTTATGGGTCTATATCCTCAAAATGAAGCCATTTCAAGCCAAAATGGCTTCTTACATGTATATTTTGTTTATTTCTTAACTTTTGAACTCATTCTTTCTCAAACCAACTTATATTTACATATTTATAAGAGATTATGACTTGAAATCACATAAAAGAATCAAATTTCTAAGTTTATGTGTCCATATCCTCAAAATGAAGCCGTTTCAAGCTAAAATAACTTCCTACATGGCAATTTTCTTTATTTTTTAACTTTTAAACTCAGTCTTCTCAAACCATATCACATTTACATATTTATTATAGATTTTTACTTGAAATCACAATAAAGAAGCAAATATCTTAGTGTGAGGGTTCATATCCTCAAAATGAAGCCATTTCAAGCCAAAATGGCTTCTTACATGCCTATTTTTTTTATTTCTTGATTTTTCAACTCATTCTTTTTCAAACCATCTTATATTTAAATATTTATAAGAGATTATGACTTGAAATCACATATAATAGATAAATTTCTAAGGTTATGAGTCCATATCCTAAAGATGAAGCCATTTAAAGCCAAAATGGCTTCTTACATGCCTATTTTCATTATTTCTTAATGTTTGAACTAATTATTTCTCAATCCATCTCATATTTACATATTTAAAATAGATTATGACTTGAAATCACATAAAAGAAGCAAATTTTAAAGTTTGCGGGTCCATATCCTCAAAATGTAGCCATTTCAAGCCAAAATGGCTTCTTACATGCCTATTTTGCTTATTTCTTAAGTTTTGAACTCATTCATTGTCAAAAAACCTCATATTTACATATTTATAAGAGATTAAGACTTGAAATCACATAAAAGAAGCAAATTTCAAAGTTTGTGGGTCCATATCATAAAAAATGTAGCCATTTTAAGCCATAATGGCTACTTACATGCCTATTTTGTTTATTTCATAACTTTAAAACTCATTTTTTCTTAAAACACCTCATATTTACATATTTATAAGAGATTATGTCTTGAAATCACATAAAAGAAGCAAATTTCTATGTTTATATGTCTATATCCTCAAAATGAAGTCATTTCAAGCCAAAATGGCTTCTTACATGCCTATTTTGTTTATTTCTTAACTTTTGAACTCATTCTTTCTCAAACCATCTTATATTTACATATTTATAAGAGATTATGACTTGAAATCACATAAAAGAAGCAAATTTCTAAGTTTATATGTCCATATCCTCAAAATGTAGCTATTTCAAGCTAAAATGGCTTCTTACATGCCTATTTTCTTTATTTCTTAACTTTTGAACTCAGTCTTCTCAACCCATTTCATATTTACATATTTATTATAGAATATGACTTGAAATCACATTAAAGAAGTAAATATCTAAGTTTGTGGGTCCATATCCTCAAAATGAAGCCATTTCAAGTCAAAACGGCTTCTAACATGCCTATTTTGTTTATTTCTTAAATTTTGAACTCATTCTTTCTCAAACCACCTCATATTTACATATTTAAAAGAGATTAAGACTTGAAATCACATAAAAGAAGCAAATTTTAAAGTTTGCGGGTCCATATCCTCAAAATGTAGTCATTTCAAGCCTAAATTGATTCTTACATGCCTATTTTGCTTATTTCATAACTTTTGAACTCAGTCATTCTCAAAACACCTCATATTTACATATTTATAAGAGATTAAGACTTGAAATCACATAAAAGAATCAAATTTAAAAGTTTGTGGGTCCATATCCTAAAAAATGTAGCCATGTCAAGCCATAATGGCTTCTTACATGCCTATTTTGTTTATTTCATAACTTTTAAACTCATTCTTTCTTAAAACACCTCATATTTACATATTTATAAGAGATTATGACTTAAAATCACATAAAAGAAGCAAATTTTTATGTTTATGGGTCTATATCTCAAAATGAAGTCATTTCAAGCCAAAATGGCTTCTTACATGTCTATTTTGTTTATTTCTTAACTTTTATACTCATTCTTTCTCAAACCATCTTATATTTACATATTTATAAGAGATTATGACTTGAAATCACATAAAAGAAGCAAATTTCTAAGTTTATGTGTCGATATCCTCAAAATGAAGCCATTTCAAGCTAAAATGGCTTCTTAAATGCCTATTTTCTTTATTTCTTAAATTTTGAACTCAGTCTTCTCAACCCATTCCATATTTACATATTTAATATATATTATGACTTGAAATCACATTAAAGAAGCAAATATCTAAGTTTGTGGGTCCATATCCTCAAAATGAAGCCATTTCAAGCCAAAATGGCTTCTTACATGCCTATTTTGTTTATTTCTTAACTTTTGAACTCATTCTTTCTCAAACCCTCTTATATTTACATATTTATAAGAGAGTATGACTTGAAATCACATAAAAGAAGCAAATTTCTAAGGTTATGGGTCCATATCCTAAAAATGAAGCCATTTCAAGCAAAATTGGCTTCTTACATGCCTATTTTTTTTTATTTCTTAACTTATGAACTAATTATTTCTCAAACCGTCTCATATTTACATATTTATTAGAGATTATGACTTGAAATCACATTAAAAAAGTAAATTTCTAAGTTTGTGGGTCTATATCCTCAAAATGTAGCCATTTCAAGCCAAAATAGCTTCTTACTTGCCTATTTTGTTTATTTCTTAAATTTTGAACTCATTCTTTCTCAAGCCATCTCATATTTACGTAGTTATTAAAGATTATGACTTGAAATCACCTTAAAGAAGCAAATATGAAAGTTTGTGGGCCCATATCCTCAAAATGAAGCCATATCAAGCCAAAATGGCTTCATACATGCCTATTTAGTTTATTTCTTAGTTTTTGAACTCATTATTTCTCAAACCATCTCATATTTAAATAATTATTATATATTAAGACTTAAAATCATATTAAAGAAGCGAATATCTAAGTTTGTGGGTCCATATCGTCAAAATGAAGCCATTTCAAGCAAAAATGGCTTCTTACATGCCTATTTTGTTTATTTCTTAACTTTTGAACTCGTTCATTTTCAAACCATCTCATATTTTCATAGTTATTAGAGATTATGACTTAAAATCACATTAAAGAAGCAAATTTCTAAGTTTGCGGGTCCATATCCTTAAAATGAAGCTATTTCAAGCCAAAATGGCTTCTTACATGCCTATTTTATTTATTTCTTCACTTTTGAACTCATTCATTCTCAAACCATCTCACATTTACATAGTTATTAGAGATTATGACTTGAAATCTCATTAAAGTAGCAAATTTCCAAGTTTGTGGGTGTATATCCTCAAAATGAATCAATTTTAAGCCAAAATGGTTTCTTACATGCTTATTTTGTTTATTTCATAACTTTTAAACTCATTCTTTTTTAAAACACCTCATATTTACATATTTATAAGAGATTATTACTTGAAATCACATGAAAGAAGCAAATTTCTATGTTTATGGATCTATATCCTCAAAATGAAGCCATTTCAAGCCAAAATGGCTTCTTACATGTCTATTTTGTTTATTTCTTAACTTTTGAACTCATTCTTTCTTAAACCATCTTATATTTACATATTTTTAAGAGATTATGACTTGAAATCACAAAAAAGAATCAAATTTCTAAGTTTATGTGTCCATATCCTCAAAATGAAGCCGTTTCAAGCTAAAATGGCTTCCTACATGGCAATTTTCTTTATTTCATAACTTTTAAACTCAGTCTTCTCAAACCATATCACATTTACATATTTATTATAGATTTTTAATTGAAATCACATTAAAGAAGCAAATATCTTAGTCTGAGGGTTCATATCCTCAAAATGAAGCCATTTCATCCCAAAATGGCTTCTTACATGCCTATTTTTTTTATTTCTTGATTTTTCAACTCATTCTTTTTCAAACCATCTTATATTTAAATATTTATAAGGGAGTATGACTTGAAATCACATAAATTAGGCAAATTTCTAAGGTTATGAGTCCATATCCTAAAGATGAAGCCATTTAAAGCCAAAATGGCTTCTTACATGCCTATTTTCATTATTTCTTAAAGTTTGAACTAATTATTTCTCAATCCATCTCATATTTACATATTTATAAGAGATTATGACTTGAAATCACATAAAAGAAGCACATTTCTAAGTTTATAGGTCCATATTTTTAAAATGAAGCCATTTCAAGCAAAAATGGCATCTTAAATGCCTATTTTCTTTATTTCTTATATTTTGACCTCATTCTTTCTCAAACCATCTCATATTTAAATATTTATAAGAGATTATGATTTAAAATCACATAAATGAAGCATATTTCTATGTTTATGAGTCCATATCCTCAAAATGAAGTCATTTCAAGCCAAAATAGCTTCTTATATGGCTATTTTTTTTTTATTTCTTAACTTTTGAACTCATTCTTTTTCAAACCATCTCATATTTACATATTTATTAGATATTATGACTTGAAATTACATTAAAGAAGCAAATTTCTAAGTTTGTGGGTCTACATACATCCTTAAAATGTAGCCATTTCAAGCAAAGATGGCTTCTTACTTGCCTATTTTGTTTATTTCTTAACTTTTGAACTCATTTTTTCTCAAACGATCTCATATTTACATATTTATTATAGATTATGACTTGAAATAACTTTAAAGAAGCAAATATACATGTTTGTGGGTCCATATCCTCAAAATGAAGCCATTTCAAGCCAAAATGGTTTTTTACATGCCTATTTTGTTTATTTCTTAACTTTTAAACTCATTCTTTCTCAAACCATCTCATATTTACATAGTTATTATAGATTATGATTTGAAATCACATTAAAGAAGAAAATATCTAAGTTTGTGGGTCCATATCGTCAAAATGAAGCCATTTCAAGCCAAAATGGCTTCTGACATGCCTATTTTGTTTATTTCTTAACTTTTAAACTCATTCTTTCTCAAACCATCTCATATTTACATAGTTATTATAGATTATGATTTGAAATCACATTAAAGAAGAAAATATCTAAGTTTGTGGGTCCATATCGTCAAAATGAAGCCATTTCAAGCCAAAATGGCTTCTTACATGCCTATTTTGTTTATTTCTTAACTTTTGAACACATTCTTTCTCAAACCATCGCGTATTTACATATTTATAAGAGATTATGACTTGAAATCACATAAAAAAGCAAATTTCTAAGTTTGTGGGTCTATATCCTCAAAATGTAGCCATTTCAAGCCAAAATGGCTTCTTACATGCCTATTTTTATATTTCTTAACTTTCGAACCCATTCATTCTAAAACTATCTCATATTTTATAGTTATTAGAGATTATGACTTAAAATCACATTAAAGAAGCAAATTTCTAAGTTTATGGGTCCATATCCTTAAAATGAAACCATTTCAAGCAAAAATGGCTTCTTACATGCCTATTTTGTTTATTTCTTAACTTTTGAATTAATTCATTCTTAAACCACCTCATGTTTTCATATTTATAGGATATTATGACTTGCAATCACATAAAAGAAGCAAATTTCAAAGTTTGTGGGTCCATATCCTCAAAATGTAGCCATTTCTAGCCAAAATGGCTTCTTACTTGCCTATTTTTGTTTAGATCTTAACTTTTGAACTCATTCATTCTCAAACCACCTCATATTTACATATTTATAAGAGATTATGACTTGAAATCAAATAAAAGAAGCATATTTTTAAGTTTATGGGTCCTAATCCTCAAAATGAAGCCATTTCAAGCCAAAATGGCTTCTTACATGCTTATTTTGTTTATTTCTTAACTTTTGAACTCATTCTTTCTCAAACCATATCATATTTACATATTTATTAGTGATTATGACATTAAATAACATTAAAGAAGCAAATATCTAAGTTAAAGGGTCCATATCCTCAAAATGAAGCCATTACAAGCCAAAATGGCTTCTTACATGACTATTTTGTTTATTTCTTAACTTTTGAACTCATTCTTTCTCAAACCATCTCATATTTTCATCGTTATTAGAGATAATGACTTAAAATCACATTAAAAAAGCAAATTTCTAAGTTTGTGGATCCATATCCTTTAAATGAAGACATTTTAAGCCAAAATGACTTCTTACATGCCTATTTTTTTTATTTCTTAACTTTTGAACTTATTCATTCTCAAAACACCTCATATTTAAATATTTATAAGAGATTATAACTTGAAATCACATAAAAGAAGCAAATTTCTAAGTTTATGTGTCCATATCCTTAAATTGAAGCCATTGCAAGCCAAAATGGCTTCTTACATGGCTATTTTTTTTTTTATTTCTTAACTTTTAAACTCATTCTTTCTCAAACCATCTCATATTTACATATTTATTAGATATTATGACTTAAAATCATATTAAAGAAGTAAATTTCTAAGTTTGTGGGTCTATATCCTAAAAATGTAGCCATTTCAAGCCAAGATGGCTTCTTACTTGCCTATTTTGTTTATTTCTTAACTTTTGAACTCATTCTTTCTCAAACCATGTCATATTTACATATTTGTTATAGAATATGACTTGAAATCACATTAAAGAAGAAAATATCTAAGTTTGTGGGTCCATATCGTCAAAATGAAGCCATTTCAAGCCAAAATGGCTTCTTACATGCCTATTTTGTTTATTTCTTAACTTTTGAACACATTCTTTCTCAAAACATCGCGTATTTACATATTTATAAGAGATTATGACTTGAAATCACATAAAAAAAGCAAATTTCTAAGTTTGTGGGTCTATATCATCAAAATGTAGCCATTTCAAGCCAAAATGGCTTCTTACATGCCTATTTTTATATTTCTTAACTTTCGAACTCATTCATTCTAAAACTATCTCATATTTTATAGTTATTAGAGATTATGACTTAAAATTACATTAAAGAAGCAAATTTCTAAGTTTATGGGTCCATATCCTTAAAATGAAACCATTTCAAGCAAAAATGGCTTCTTACATGCCTATTTTGTTTATTTCTTAACTTTTGAATTAATTCATTCTTAAACCACCTCATATTTTCATATTTATAGGATATTATGACTTGCAATCACATAAAAGAAGCAAATTTCAAAGTTTGTGGGTCCATATCCTCAAAATGTAGCCATTTCTAGCCAAAATGGCTTCTTACTTGCCTATTTTTTTTTAGTTCTTAACTTTTGAACTCATTCATTCTCAAACCACCTCATATTTACATATTTATAAGAGATTATGACTTGAAATCAAATAAACGAAGCATATTTTTAAGTTTATGGGTCCTAATCCTCAAAATGAAGCCATTTCAAGCCAAAATGGCTTCTTACATGCTTATTTTGTTTATTTCTTAACTTTTGAACTCATTCTTTCTCAAACCATATCATATTTACAGATTTATTAGTGATTATGACATTAAATAACATTAAAGAAGCAAATATCTAAGTTAAAGGGTCCATATCCTCAAAATGAAGCCATTACAAGCCAAAATGGCTTCTTACATGACTATTTTGTTTATTTCTTAACTTTTGAACTCATTCTTTCTCAAACCATCTCATATTTTCATCGTTATTAGAGATAATGACTTAAAATCACATTAAAAAAGCAAATTTCTAAGTTTGTGGATCCATATCCTTAAAATGAAGACATTTTAAACCAAAATGACTTCTTACATGCCTATTTTTTTTATTTCTTAACTTTTGAACTTATTCATTCTCAAAACACCTCATATTTAAATATTTATAAGAGATTATAACTTGAAATCACATAAAAGAAGCAAATTTCTAAGTTTATGTGTCCATATCCTTAAATTGAAGCCATTGCAAGCCAAAATGGCTTCTTACATGGCTATTTTTTTTTTATTTCTTAACTTTTAAACTCATTCTTTCTCAAACCATCTCATATTTACATATTTATTAGAGATTATGACTTAAAATCACATTAAAGAAGTAAATTTCTAAGTTTGTGGGTCTAAATCCTAAAAATTTAGCCATTTCAAGCCAAGATGGCTTCTTACTTGCCTATTTTGTTTATTTCTTAACTTTTGAACTCATTCTTTCTCAAACCATCTCATATTTACATATTTGTTATAGAATATGACTTGAAATCACATTAAAGAAGAAATTATCTAAGTTTGTGGGTCCATATCGTCAAAATGAAGCCATTTCAAGCCAAAATGGCTTCTTACATGCCTATTTTGTTTATTTCTTAACTTTTGAACACATTCTTTCTCAAACCATCGCTTATTTACATATTTATAAGAGATTATGACTTGAAATCACATAGAAAAAGCAAATTTCTAAGTTTGTCGGTCTATATCCTCAAAATGTAGCCATTTCAAGCCAAAATGGCTTCTTACATGCCTATTTTTATATTTCTTAACTTTCGAACTCATTCATTCTAAAACTATCTCATATTTTATAGTTATTAGAGATTATGACTTAAAATCACATTAAAGAAGCAAATTTCTAAGTTTATGGGTCCATATCCTTAAAATGAAACCATTTCAAGCAAAAATGGCTTCTTACATGCCTATTTTGTTTATTTCTTAATTTTTGAATTAATTCATTCTTAAACCACCTCATATTTTCATATTTATAGGATATTATGACTTGCAATCACATAAAAGAAGCAAATTTCAAAGTTTGTGGGTCCATATCCTCAAAATGTAGCCATTTCTAGCCAAAATGGCTTCTTACTTGCCTATTTTTGTTTAGTTCTTAACTTTTGAACTCATTCATTCTCAAACCACCTCATATTTACATATTTATAAGAGATTATGACTTGAAATCAAATAAACGAAGCATATTTTTAAGTTTATGGGTCCTAATCCTCAAAATGAAGCCATTTCAAGCCAAAATGGCTTCTTACATGCTTATTTTGTTTATTTCTTAACTTTTGAACTCATTCTTTCTCAAACCATATCATATTTACATATTTATTAGTGATTATGACATTAAATAACATTAAAGAAGCAAATATCTAAGTTAAAGGGTCCATATCCTCAAAATGAAGCCATTACAAGCCAAAATGGCTTCTTACATGACTATTTTGTTTATTTCTTAACTTTTGAACTCATTCTTTCTCAAACCATCTCATATTTTCATCGTTATTAGAGATAATGACTTAAAATCACATTAAAAAAGCAAATTTCTAAGTTTGTGGATCCATATCCTTAAAATGAAGACATTTTAAGCCAAAATGACTTCTTACATGCCTATTTTTTTTATTTCTTAACTTTTGAACTTATTCATTCTCAAAACACCTCATATTTAAATATTTATAAGAGATTATAACTTGAAATCACATAAAAGAAGCAAATTTCTAAGTTTATGTGTCCATATCCTTAAATTGAAGCCATTGCAAGCCAAAATGGCTTCTTACATGGCTATTTTTTTTTATTTCTTAACTTTTAAACTCATTCTTTCTCAAACCATCTCATATTTACATATTTATTAGAGATTATGACTTAAAATCACATTAAAGAAGTAAATTTCTAAGTTTGTGGGTCTATATCCTAAAAATGTAGCCATTTCAAGCCAAGATGGCTTCTTACTTGCCTATTTTGTTTATTTCTTAACTTTTGAACTCATTCTTTCTCAAACCATCTCATATTTACATATTTGTTATAGAATATGACTTGAAATCACATTAAAGAAGAAAATATCTAAGTTTGTGGGTCCATATCGTCAAAATGAAGCCATTTCAAGCCAAAATGGCTTCTTACATGCCTATTTTGTTTATTTCTTAAATTTTGAACACATTCTTTCTCAAACCATCGCGTATTTACATATTTATAAGAGATTATGACTTGAAATCACATAGAAAAAGCAAATTTCTAAGTTTGTGGGTCTATATCCTCAAAATGTAGCCATTTCAAGCCAAAATGGCTTCTTACATGCCTATTTTTATATTTCTTAACTTTCGAACTCGTTCATTCTAAAACTATCTCATATTTTATAGTTATCAGAGATTATGACTTAAAATCACATTAAATAAGCAAATTTCTAAGTTTATGGGTCCATATCCTTAAAATGAAACCATTTCAAGCAAAAATGGCTTCTTACATGCCTATTTTGTTTATTTCTTAACTTTTGAATTAATTCATTCTTAAACCACCTCATATTTTCATATTTATAGGATATTATGACTTGCAATCACATAAAAGAAGCAAATTTCAAAGTTTGTGGGTCCATATCCTCAAAATGTAGCCATTTCTAGCCAAAATGGCTTCTTACTTGCCTATTTTTGTTTAGTTCTTAACTTTTGAACTCATTCATTCTCAAACCACCTCATATTTACATATTTATAAGAGATTATGACTTGAAATCAAATAAACGAAGCATATTTTTAAGTTTATGGGTCCTAATCCTCAAAATGAAGCCATTTCAAGCCAAAATGGCTTCTTACATGCTTATTTTGTTTTTTTTAACTTTTGAACTCATTCTTTCTCAAACCATATCATATTTACATACTTATTAGTGATTATGACATTAAATAACATTAAAGAAGCAAATATCTAAGTTAAAGGGTCCATATCCTCAAAATGAAGCCATTACAAGCCAAAATGGCTTCTTACATGACTATTTTGTTTATTTCTTAACTTTTGAACTCATTCTTTCTCAAACCATCTCATATTTTCATCGTTATTAGAGATAATGACTTAAAATCACATTAAAAAAGCAAATATCTAAGTTTGTGGATCCATATCCTTAAAATGAAGACATTTTAAGCCAAAATGACTTCTTACATGCCTATTTTTTTTATTTCTTAACTTTTGAACTTATTCATTCTCAAAACACCTCATATTTAAATATTTATAAGAGATTATAACTTGAAATCACATAAAAGAAGCAAATTTCTAAGTTTATGTGTCCATATCCTTAAATTGAAGCCATTGCAAGCCAAAATGGCTTCTTACATGGCTATTTTTTTTTATTTCTTAACTTTTAAACTCATTCTTTCTCAAACCATCTCATATTTACATATTTATTAGAGATTATGACTTAAAATCACATTAAAGAAGTAAATTTCTAAGTTTGTGGGTCTATATCCTAAAAATGTAGCCATTTCAAGCCAAGATGGCTTCTTACTTGCCTATTTTGTTTATTTCTTAACTTTTGAACTCATTCTTTCTCAAACCATCTCATATTTACATATTTGTTATAGAATATGACTTGAATTCACATTAAAGAAGCAAATATCTATGTTTGTGGGTCCATATCCTCAAAATGAAGCCATTTCAAGGCAAAATGGCTTCTTACATGCCTATTCTTTTTATTTCTTTATTTTTCAACTCATTCTTTTTCAAACCATCTTATATTTAAATATTTATAAGAGAGTATGACTTGAAATCACATAAAATAGGCAAATTTCTAAGGTTATGAGGCCATATCCTAAAGATGAAGCCATTTAAAGCCAATATGGCTTCTTACATGCCTATTTTTATTATTTCTTAACGTTTGAACTAATTATTTCTCTATTTTTTTTTTTTATTTCTTAACTTTTGAACTCATTCTTTTTCAAACCATCTCATATTTACATATTTATTAGATATTATGACTTGAAATTACATTAAAGAAGCAAATTTCTAAGTTTGTGGGGCTATATATATCCTTAAAATGTAGCCATTTCAAGCAAAGATGGCTTCTTACTTGCCTATTTTGTTTATTTCTTAACTTTTGAACTCATTTTTTCTCAAACGATCTCATATTTACATATTTATTATAGATTATGACTTGAAATAACTTTAATGAATCAAATATACATGTTTGTGGGTCCATATCCTCAAAATGAAGCCATTTCAAGCCAAAATGGTTTTTTACATGCCTATTTTGTTTATTTCTTAACTTTTGAACTCATTCTTTCTCAAACAATCTCATATTTACATAGTTATTATAGATTATGACTTGAAATCACATTAAAGAAGAAAATATCTAAGTTTGTGGGTCCATATCGTCAAAATGAAGCCATTTCAAGCCAAAATGGCTTCTTACATGCCTATTTTGTTTATTTCTTAACTTTCGAACTCATTCATTCTAAAACCATCTCATATTTTCTAGTTATTAGAGATTATGACTTAAAATCAAATTAAAGAAGCAAATTTCTAAGTTTATGGATCCATATCCTTAAAATGAAACCATTTCAAGCAAAAATGGCTTCTTACATGCCTATTTTGTTTATTTCTTAACTTTTGAATTCATTCATTCTTAATCCACCTCATATTTTCATATTTATAGGATATTATGACTTGCAATCACATAAAAGAAGCAAATTTCAAAGTTTGTGGGTCCATATCCTCAAAATGTAGCCATTTCTAGCCAAAATGGCTTCTTACTTGCCTATTTTTGTTTATTTCTTAACTTTTGAACTCATTCATTCTCAAACCACCTCATATTTACATATTTATAAGAGATTATGACTTGATATCAAATAAACGAAGCATATTTTTAAGTTTATGGGTCCTAATCCTCAAAATGAAGCCATTTCAAGCCAAAATGGTTTCTTACATGCTTATTTTCTTTATTTCTTAACTTTTGAACTCATTCTTTCTCAAATCATATCATATTTACTTAATTATTAGTGATTATGACATTAAATAACATTAAAGAAGCAAATATCTAAGTTAAAGGGTCCATATCCTCAAAATGAAGCCATTTCAATCCAAAATGTCTTCTTACATGACTATTTTGTTTATTTCTTAACTTTTGAACTCATTCTTTCTCAAACCATCTCATATTTTCATCGTTATTAGAGATAATGACTTAAAATCACATTAAAAAAGCAAATTTCTAAGTTGGTGGATCCATATCCTTAAAATGAAGCCATTTTAAGCCAAAATGACTTCTTACATGCCTATTTTTTTTATTTCTTAACTTTTGAATTTATTCATTCTCAAAACAAATCATATTTAAATATTTATAAGAGATTATAACTTGAAATCACATAAAAGAAGCAAATTTCTAAGTTTATGTGTCCATATCCTTAAATTGAAGCCATTGCAAGCCAAAATGGCTTCTCACATGGCAATTTTTTTTTTTATTTCTTAACTTTTAAATTCATTCTTTCTCAAACAATCTCATATTTACATATTTTTTAGAGATTATGACTTAAAATCACATTAAAGAAGTAAATTTTTAAGTTTGTGGGTCTATATCCTAAAAATGTAGCCATTTCAAGCCAAGATGGCTTCTTACTTGCCTATTTTGTTTATTTCTTAACTTTTGAACTCATTCTTTCTCAAACCATCTCATATTTATTATAGAATATGACTTGAATTCACATTAAAGAAGCAAATATCTAAGTTTGTGGGTCCATATCCTCAAAATGAAGCCATTTCAAGCCAAAATGGCTTCTTACATGCCTATTTTTTTTATTTCTTGATTTTTCAACTCATTATTTTTCAAACCATCTTATATTTAAACATTTATAAGAGAGTATGACTTGAAATAACATAAAATAGGCATATTTCTAAGGTTATGAGTCCATATCCAAAAGATGAAGCCATTTAAAGCCAATATGGCTTCTTACATGCCTATTTTTATTATTTCTTAACGTTTGAACTAATTATTTCTCAATCCATCTCATATTTACATATTTATAAGAGATTATGACTTGAAATCACATAAAAGAAGCACATTTCTAAGTTTATAGGTCCATATTTTCAAAGTGAAGCCATTTCAAGCAATAATGGCATCTTAAATGCCTATTTTCTTTATTTCTTAAATTTTGACCTCATTCTTTCTCAAACCATCTCATATTTAAATATTTATAAGAGATTATGACTTAAAATCCTATAAAAGTAGCATATTCCTATGTTTATGAGTCCATATCCTCAAAATGAAGCCATTTCAAGCCAAAATAGCTTCTTATATGGCTATTTTTTTTTTATTTCTTAACTTTTGAACTCATTCTTTTTCAAACCATGTCATATTTACATATTTATTAGATATTATGACTTGAAATTACATTAAAGAAGCAAATTTCTAAGTTTGTGGGTCTATATCCTTAAAATGTAGCCATTTCAAGCCAAATCACATTAAAGAAGCAAATTTCTAAGTTTATGGATCCATATCATTAAAATGAAACCATTTCAAGCAAAAATAGCTTCTTACATGCCTATTTTGTTTATTTCTTAACTTTTGAATTCATTCATTCTTAAACCACCTCATATTTTCATTTTATAGGATATTATGACTTGTAATCACATAAAAGAAGCAAATTTCAAAGTTTGTGGGTCCATATCCTCAAAATGTAGCCATTTCTAGCCAAAATGGCTTCTTACTTGCCTATTTTTGTTTATTTCTTAACTTTTGAAATCATTCATTCTCAAACCACCTCATATTTACATATTTATAAGAGATTATGACTTGAAATCAAATAAACGAAGCATATTTTTAAGTTTATGGGTCCTAATCCTCAAAATGAAGCCATTTCAAGCCAAAATGGCTTCTTACATGCTTATTTTCTTTATTTCTTAACTTTTGAACTCATTTTTTCTGAAACCATATCATATTTACATACTTATTAGTGATTATGACATTAAATAACATTAAAGAAGCAAATATCTAAGTTAAAGGGTCCATATCCTCAAAATGAAGCCATTTCAAGCCAAAATGGCTTCTTACATGACTATTTTGTTTATTTCTTAACTTTTGAACTCATTCTTTCTCAAACCATCTCATATTTTCATCGTTATTAGAGATAATGACTTAATATCACATTAAAAAAGCAAATTTCTAAGTTTGTGGATCCATATCCTTAAAATGAAGCCATTTTAAGCCAAAATGACTTCTTACATGCCTATTTTTTTTATTTCTAAACTTTTGAACTTATTCATTCTCAAAACACCTCATATTTAAATATTTATAAGAGATTATAACTTGAAATCACATAAAAGAAGCAAATTTCTAAGTTTATGTGTCCATATCCTAAAATTGAAGCCATTGCAAGCCAAAATGGCTTCTTACATGGCTATTTTTTTTTTATTTCTTAACTTTTAAACTCATTCTTTCTCAAACCATCTCATATTTACAAATTTATTAGAGATTATGACTTAAAATCACATTAAAGAAGCAAATTTCTAAGTTTGTGGGTCTATATCCTAAAAATGTAGCCAGTTCAAGCCAAGATAGCTTCTTACTTGCCTATTTTGTTTATTTCTTAACTTTTGAACTCATTCTTTCTCAAACCATATCATATTTACATAGTTATTAGAGATTATGACTTGAAATCACTTTAAAGAAGAAAATATCAAAGTTTGTGGGTCCATATCCTTAAAATGAAGCCATTTCAAGCCAAAATGGCTTCTTACATGCCTATTTTGTTTATTTCTTAACTTTTGAACTCATTATTTCTCAAACCATCTCATCTTTACATATTTATTAGAGATTATGACTTGAAATCACATTAAAGAAGAAAATATCTAAGTTTATGGCTCCATATCGTCAAAATGAAGCCATTTAAAGCCAAAATGGCTTCTTACATGCCTATTTTGTTTATTGTTTAACTTTTGAATGCATTCTTTCTCAAACCACCGCGTACTTACATATTTATAAGAGATTATGACTTGAAATCACATAAAAGATGCAAATTTCTAAGTTTGTGGGTCCATATCCTCAAAATGAAGCCATTTCAAGCCAAAATGGCTTCTTACATGCCTATTTATTTTTTTTGAACTTTTGAACTCATTCATTCTTAAACCATCTCATATTTTCATATTTTTTTAGAGATTATGACTTGAAATCACATTAGAGAAGCAAATTTCTAAGTTTGTGGGTCCATATCCTTAAAATGAAACCATTTCAAGCAAAAATGGCTTCTTACATTCCTATTTTGTTTATTTCTTAACTTTTAAACTCATTCTTTCTTAAAACACCTCATATTTACATATTTATAAGAGATTATGACTTAAAATCACATAGAAGAAGCTAATTGCTATGTTTATGGGTCTATATCCTCGAAATGAAGCCATTTCAAGCCAAAATGGCTTTATACATGCCTATTTTGTTTATTTCTTAACTTTTGAACTCATTCTTTCTCTAACCATCTTATATTTACATATTTATTATAGATTATGACTTGAAATAACTTTAAAGAAGCAAATATACATGTTTGTGGGTCCATATCCTCAAAATGAAGCCATTTCAAGCCAAAATGGTTTTTTACATGCCTATTTTGTTTATTTCTTAAATTTTGAACTCATTCTTTCTTAAACCATCTCATATTTACATAGTTATTATAGATTATGACTTGAAATCACATTAAAGAAGAAAATATCTAAGTTTGTGGGTCCATATCGTCAAAATGAAGCCATTTCAAGCCAAAATGGCTTCTTACATGCCTATTTTGTTTATTTCTTAACTTTTGAACACATTCTTTCTCAAATCATCGCGTATTTACATATTTATAAGATATTATGACTTGAAATCACATAAAAAAAGCAAATTTCTAAGTTTGTGGGTCTATATCCTCAAAATGTAGCCATTTCATGCCAAAATGGCTTCTTACATGCCTATTTTTATATTTCTTAACTTTTGAACACATTCTTTCTCAATCCATCTTATATTTTCAAAGTTTTTAGAGATTATGACTTGAAATCACATTAAAGAAGCAAATATCTAAGTTTATGGGTCAATAACCTCAAAATGAAGCCATTTCAAGCAAAAATGATTTCTTACATGCCTTTTTTGTTTATTTCTTAACTTTTGAACTCATTCTTTCTCAAACCATCTTGTATTTACATATTTATAAATATTATGACTTGAAATCTCATGAAAAAAGCAAATTTCTATGTTTATGGGTCTATATCCTCAAAATGAAGCCATTCAAAGCCAAAATGGCTTCTTACATGCCTATTTTGTTTATTTCTTAACTTTTGAACTCATTCTTTCTCAAACCACCTCGTATTTACATATTTATAAGAAATAATGACTTGAAGTTACATAAAAGAAGAAAATTTCTAAGTTTGTGGGTCCATATCCTCAAAATGAAGCCATTTCAAGCTAAAATGGCTTCTTACATGCCTATTTTCTTTATTTCTTAAATTTTGAACTCATTCTTTCTCAAACCACCTCGTATTTACATATTTATAAGAGATTATGACTTGAAATCACATGAAAGAAGCAAATTTCTAAGTTTCTGGGTCCATATCCTAAAAATGAAGCCATTTCATGCCAAAATGGCTTCTTACATGCCTATTTTTTATTTCTTAACTTTTGAACTCATTAAATCTCAAACCATCTCATATTTTCATAGTTATTAGAGATAATGACTTGAAATAACATCAAAGAAGCAAATTTCTATGTTTGTGGGTCCATATCCTTAAAATGAAGCCATTTCAAGCCAAAATGGCTTCTTACATGCCTATTTTGTTTATTTCTTAACTTCTGAACTCATTCTTTCTCAAACCACCTTATATTTATAAATTTATAATAAATTATGACTTAGCTTGAAATCACATAAAAGAAACAAATTTCTAAATTTGTGGGTCCATAACCTAAAAATGAAGCCATTTCAAGCCAAAATGGTTTCTTACATGCCTATTTTCTTTATTTTTTAACTTTTGAACTCATTCTTTCTCAAAACATCTCATATTTACATATTTATGAGAGAATATAACTTGAAATCTTATTTAAGAAACAAATATCTAAGTTTGTGGGTCCATAACCTCATAATGAAGCCATTTCAAGCCAAAATGACTTCTTACATGCCTATTTTCATTATTTCTTAACTTTTGAACTCATTCTTTCTCAAACCATCTCATATTGACATAGTTTTTAGAAATTATGACTTGAAATCACATAAAAGAAGCTTATTTTAAAGTTTATGGGTCCTTATTCTCAAAATGATGCCATTTCAAGCTAAAATGGCTTCTTACATGGCTATTATCTTTATTTCTTAACTTTTGAACTCATTCATTCTTAAACCATCTCATATTTAAATATTTATAAGAGATTATGACATAAAAATCACATAAGAGAAGCATATTTCTAAGTTTATGGGTCCTTATCCTCAAAATGAAGCCATTTCAAACAAAAAAGGCTTCTTACATGCCTATTTTGTTGATTTCTTAACTTTTGAACTCATTCATTCTCAAAACATCTTATATTTCCATATTTATTAGATATTATGACTTGAAATCTCATTAAAGAAGCAAATTTCTAAGTTTGTGGGTCTATATCCTCAAAATGAAGCCAATTTAAGCTAAAATGAATTCTTACATGCTTATTTTGTTTATTTCTTAACTTTTAAACTCATTTTTTTCTTAAAACACCTCATATTTACATATTTATAAGATATTATGACTTGAAATCACATAAAAGAATCTAATTTCTAAGTTTATGGGTCTATATCCTTAAAATGGAGCCATTTCTAGCCAAAATGGCTTCTGACATGCCTATTTTGTTGATTTCTTAACTTTTGAACTCATTTATTCTCAAACCATCTCAAATTTACATATTTATTAGAGATTATGACTTGAAATGTCATTTAAAAAGAAAATTTCTAAGCTTGTGGGTCTATATCCTCAAAATGAAGCCATTTCAAGCCAAATAGACTTTTTACATGCCTATTTTGTTTATTTCTTAACTTTTAAACTCATTCTTTCTTAAAAAACCTCATATTTACATATTTATAATATATTATAGCTTGAAATCACATAAAAGAAACTAATTTCAAAGTTTATGGGTCTATATCCTTAAAATGAAGCCATTTCATGCCAAAATGGCTTCTTATAGGCCTATTTTATTTATTTGAGAACTTTTGAACTCATTCTTTCTCTAAAAATCTTATATTTACATATTTATAAGAGACTATGACTTGAAATCACATAAAAGAAGCAAATTTCTAAGTTAATGTGTCCATATCCTCAAAATGAAGCCATTTCAAGCCAAAATGGCTTCTTACATGCCTATTTTCTTTATTTCTTAACTTTTGAACTCATTATTTCTCAAACCATATCATATTTACATAGTTATTAGATATTATGACTTGAAATATCATTAAAGAATCAAATTTCTAAGTTTGTGGGGTCTATATCCTCAAAATGAAGCCATTTCAAGCCAAAATGACTTTTTACATGCCTATTTTGTTTATTTCTTAACTTTTAAACTCATTCTTTCTTAAAAAACCTCATATTTAAATATTTATAATATATTATGACTTGAAATCACATAAAAGAAGCTAATTTCTAAGTTTATGGGTCTATATCCTTAAAATGAAGCCATTTCAAGCCAAAATGGCTTCTTACAGGCCTATTTTATTTATTTCTGAACTTTTGAACTCATTCTTTCTCTAAAAATCTTATATTTACATATTTAAAAGAGACTATGACTTGAAATCACATAAAAGAAGCAAATTTCTAAGTTAATGTGTCCATATCCTCAAAATGAAGCCATTTCAAGCCAAAATGGCTTCTTAGATGCCTATTTTGTTGATTTCTTAACGTTTGAACTCATTCATTTTCAAACCATCTCATATTTACATAGTTATTAGAGATTATGACTTGAAATCTCATTAAAGAAGCAAATTTTTAAGTTTGTGGGTCTATATCCTCAAAATGAAGTCATTTCAAGCCAAAATGAATTCTTACATGCCTATTTTGTTTATTTCTTAACTTTTAAACACATTCTTTCTTAAAACACCTCATATTTACATAGTTATAAGAGATTATGACTTGAAATCACATTAAAGAAGCAAATTTCTAAGTTTGTGGGTCCATATCCTAAAAATGAAGCCATCACAAGCAAAAATGGCTTCTCACAAGCCTATTTTGTTTATTTCTTAACTTTTAAACTCATTATTTCTCAAAGCATCTCATATTTACATATTTTTTAGATATTATTACTTGAAATCACATTAAAGAAGAAAATATCTAAGTTTGCGGATCCATATCCTCAAAATGAAGCCATCACAAGCCAAAATGGCTTCTTACTTGCCTTTTTTGTTTATTTCTTAACTTTTGAACTCATTCTTTCTCAAACCATCTCATATTTACATATTTATGAAAAAATATAACTTGAACTTATATAAACGAAGCAAATTTCTAAGTTTATGGGTCCATATCTTCAAAATGAAGCCATTTTAAGCCAAAATGGCTTCTTACATGCCTATTTTATTTATTTCTTAACTTTTGAACTCATTATTTCTCAAAACATCTCATAATTACATATTTATAAGAGATTATGACTTGAAATAACATTAAGAAGCAAATTTCTAAGTTTATAGGTTCATATCCTCAAAATGAAGCCATTTTAAGCCAAATGGCTTCTTACATGCCTATTTTCTTTATTTCTTAACTTTTGAACTCATCATTTCTCAAACCATCTTATATTTACATGTTTATAAGATAGTATGACTTAAAATCACATAAAAGAAGCAAATTTCTAAGTTTATGGGTCCATATCCTAAAAATGAAGCCATTTCAAGCCAAATGGCTTCTTACATGCCTATTTTCTTTATTTCTTAACTTTTGAACAAATTATTTCTCAAACCATCTCATGTTTACATATTTATAAGAGATTATTACTTGAACTAACATTCAGAAGCAAATTTCTAAGTTTCTAGGTCCATATCCTCAAAATTAAGCCATTTCAAGCCAAAATGGCTTCTTACATACCTTTTTTCTTCATCAAACCATCTCATTTTTACATATTTATTGGAGATTATGACTTGAAATCACATGAAAGAAGAAAATATCTAAGTTCGCGGGTCCATATCCACAAAATGAAGCCATCACAAGCCTAAATGGTTCTTACATGCCTATTTTGTTAATTTCTTAGCTTTTTAACTCATTCTTTCTAAAACCATCTCATATTTACATATTTATAAGAGAATTTGACTTGAAATCACATAAAAGAACCAAATTTCTAAGTTTATGGGTCCATAACCTCAAAATGAAGCCATTTCAAGCCAAAATGGCTTCTTACATGCCTATTTTGTTTATTTATTAACTTTTGAACTGATTCATTCTTAAACCATCTCATATTTAAATATTTATAAGAGATTATGACTTGATATCACATAAAAGAAGCATATTTCTAAGTTTATGGGTCCATATCCTAAAAATGAAGCCATTTCAAGCAAAAATGGCTTCTTACATGCCTATTTAGTTGATTTTCTTAACTTTTGACGTCATTCATTCTCAACCATCACATATATACATATTTATTAGAGATTATGACTTGAAATCTTATTAAAGAAGCAAATTTCTAAGTTTGTGGGTCTATATCCACAAAATGAAGCCATTTCAAGCCAAAATAACTTATTGCATGCCTATTTTGTTTATTTCTTAACTTTTAAACTCATTCTTTCTTAAAACACCTCATATTTACATATTTATAAGATATTATGACTTGAAATAACATAAAAGAAGCTAATTTCTAAGTTTATGGGGTCTATATCCTTAAAATGAAGCCATTTCAAGCCAAAATGGCTTCTTACATGCCTATTTTGTTTATTTCTTAACTTCTGAACTCATTCTTTCTCAAACCACCTCATATTTATAAATTTATAATAAATTATGACTTAGCTTGAAATCACATAAAAGAAGCAAATTTCTAAATTTGTGGGTCCATATCCTAAAAATGAAGCCATTTCAAGCCAAAATGGCTTCTTACATGGCTATTTTCTTTATTTCTTAACTTTTGAACTCATTCTTTCTCAAACCATCTCATATTTACATAGTTTTTCTAGAGATTATGAATTTAAATCACATTAAAGAATCAAATATCTAACTTTATGGGTCCATATCTTAAAAATGAAGCCATTTCAAGCCAAAATGGCTTCTTACTTGCCTATTTTGTATATTTCTTAACTTTTAAACTCATTCTTTCTCAAAACATCTCATATTTACATATTTATGAGATAATATAACTTGAAATCACATTTAAGAAACAAATATCTAAGTTCGCGGGTCCATATCCTAAAAATGAAGCCATCACAAGCCAAAATGGCTTCTTACATGTCTATTTTTTTTATTTCTTAACTTTTGAACTCATTCTTTCAAAAACCATCACATATTGACATAGTTTTTAGAAATTATGACTTGAAATCACATAAAAGATGCATATTTTCAAGTTTATGGGTCCTTAATCTCAAAATGATGCCATTTCAAGCTAAAATGACTTCTTACATGGCTATTATCTTTATTTATTAACTTTTGAACTCATTCATTCTTAAACCATCTCATATTTAAATATTTATCAGAGATTATGACTTAAAAGTCACATAAGAGAAGCATATTTCTAAGTTTATGGGTCCTTCTCCTCAAAATGAAGCCATTTCAAACAAAAATGGCTTCTTACATGCCTATTTTGTTGATTTCTTAACTTTTGAACTCATTCATTCTCAAACCATCTCATATTTACATATTTATTAGATATTATGACTTGAAATATCATTAAAAAAGCAAATTTCTAAGTTTGTGGATCTATATCCTCAAAATGAAGCCATTTCAAGCCAAAATGAATTCTTACATATCTATTTTGTTTATTTCTTAACTTTTAAACTCATTCTTTCTTAAAACACCTCATATTTAAATATTTATAAGATATTATGACTTTAAATCACATAAAAGAAGCTAATTTCTTAGTTTATGGGTCTATATCCTTAAAATGAAGCCATTTCAAGCCAAAATGGCTTCTTACATGCCTATTTTGTTTATTTCTGAACTTTTGAACTCATTATTTCTCTAAAAATCTTATATTTACATATTTATAAAAGACTATCACTTGAAATCACATAAAAGAAGCAAATTTCTAAGAATATGTGTCCATATCCTCAAAATGAAGCCATTTCAAGCCAAAATGGCTTCTTACATGCCTATTTTGTTGATTTCTTAACTTTTGAACTCATTCTTTCTCAAACCATCTCATATTTATATATTTATTAGAGATAATGACTTGAAATCACATTAAAGAAGAAAATCTCTAAGTTCGCGGGTCCATATCCTCAAAATGAAGCCATTACAAGCCAAAATGGTTTCTTAGATGCCTATTTTGTTTATTTCTTAGCATTTGAACTCATTCTTTCTCAAACCATCTCATATTTACATATTTATAAGAGAATGTGACTTGAAATCACATAAAAGAACCAAATTTCTAAGTTTATGGGTCCATATCCTCAAAATGAAGCCATTTCGAGCCAAAATGGCTTCTTACATGCCTATTTTGTTTATTTCTTCACTTTTGAACTCATTTATTCTTAAACCATCTCATATTTAAATATTTATAAGAGATTATGACTTGAAATCACATAAGAGAAGCAAATTTCTAAGTTTATGGGTCCATATCCTCAAAATGAAGCCATTTCAAGCAAAAATGGCTTCTTACATGCCTATTTTGTTGATTTCTTAACTTTTGAACTCATTCATTCTCAAACCATCTCATATTTACATAGTTATTATAGATTATGACTTGAAATCTTATTAAAGAAGCAAATTTCTAAGTTCGTGGGTCTATATCCTCAAAATGAAGCCATTTCATGCCAAAATAACTTATTACATGCCTATTTTGTTTATTTCTTAACTTTTAAACTCATTCTTTCTTAAAACACCTCATATTTACATATTTATAAGAGATTATGACTTGAAATCACATAGAAGAAGCTAATTGCTATGTTTATGGGTCTATATCCTCAAAATGAAGCCATTTCAAGCCAAAATGGCTTTATACATGCCTATTTTGTTTATTTCTTAATTTTTGAACTCATTCTTTCTCTAACCATCTTATATTTACATATTTATTATAGATTATGACTTGAAATAACTTTAAAGAAGCAAATTTCTAAGTGTATGTGTTCATATCCTCAAAATGAAGCCATTTCAAGCCAAAATGGCTTCTTACATGCCTATTTTCTTTATTTCTTAACTTTTGAACTCATTCTTTCTCAAACTATCTCATATTTACGTATTTATTTGAAATTATGACTTTAAATCACATTAAAGAAGAAAATATCTAAGTTTGCGGGTCCATATCCTAAAAATGAAGCCATCACAAGCCAAAATGGCTTCTTACATGTCTATTTTGTTTATTTCTTAACTTTTGAACTCATTCTTTCTCAAATCATCTCATATTTACATAGTTTTTTTTACATATTATGACTTGAAATCACATTAAAGAAGCAAATATCTAAGTTTGCGGATCTATATCCTCAAAATGAAGCCATCACAAGCCAAAATGGCTTCTTACTTGACTATTTTGTTTATTTCTTAAATTTTGAACTCATTCTTTCTCAAACCATCTCATATTTACATATTTATTAGAGATTATGACTTGAAATCACATAAAAGAAGCATATTTCTAAGTTTATGGGTCCATATCCTCAAAATGAAGCCATTTTAAGCCAAAATGGCTTCTTACATGCCTATTTTCTTTATTTCTTAACTTTAGAATTCAGTCTTCTCAAACCATCTCATATTTACATATTCATTATAGATTATGACTTTAAATCACATTTAAGAAGCAAATATCTAAGTTTGTGGGTACATATCCTCAAAATAAAGCTATTTCATGCCAAAATGGCTTCTTACATGCCTATTTTGTTTATTTCTTTAGTTTTGAACTCATTCTTTCTCAAACCATCTTATATTTACATATTTATAAGATAGTATGACTTGAAATCACATAAAAGAAGCAAATTTCTAAGTTTATGGGTCTATATCCTAAAAATGAAGCCATTTCAAGCCAAAATGGCTTCTTACATGCCTATTTTCTTTTTTTCTTAACTTTTGAACTCATTCTTTCTCAAACCATCTCATATTTACATATTTATTAGAGATTATGACTTAAAATCACATTAAAGAAGAAAATATCTAAGTTTGCGGGTCCATATCCTCAAAATGAAGCCATCACAAGCCAAAATGGCTTTTTACATGGCTATTTTGTCATTGAAACTTTAGTGTGACTTTCACAAAGTGAAAGATGAAAAAGGGTTTTCGGTATTAGAGCCGAAATAATCCAATATACGAGCCGGTTCTGGTATTTGAGCCGAAATTCTACAAGATAGAAATACATTTCTCAGGATCGGATGCATATATCCAAATTTAGTGAGAGGGAAAAAAGTTAGCAACTATCTCATCAGTTTTGTCCACAAGATGAGTACACATGTCTCAGGACTGGGGGCACATGACTACATAGGCGCGACATCATCTCGTCGCTTCTTTATACATGGGATGAGTTCGACACCCTAACTGTCCGGTAAGTTAGTAAGCGCACTAACTACCGTATTTGCTCCCATTCAAGAAGTGCCTGTTCCTGAAGGTTCGACGCTCCTGTCGACTTGTGAGCTAACGCCTACAATAATTCTCTACCTTTTAGTCCAGAGAGGTAGATCTCGCAAAGCTTGGGCTGAGTGAAATTTTACGCAACACCTACGCCGTACAATTTTGCGCCGTATGATACGCCATTTGCATTTTTACGCTGCATGAAAACGCCTTCCTTTTTGCTTCGGACGTGAAAAAAGAAGAAAACCCGGAAATTTGTAACGTTAGTACAGTAAAATGACAAACCTGTCTATGGGTTCTTTTACGTAAAGCACCACCACGGAACGTCTTAAGGCACTCTTACGAAAAACGTTCAAAACGTATGCTTGGGGAAGGCACAAAGCACGGTGTGCATGCAATATGATGCAAAATACTAACAAAAAAGAAAACAAACTACAATATGAAACGCAATATAAAAAGATTTTGATAATTATGCGCCATTACGTCTAATAACGAGCAAAAACCGTTCAAAAAATGATCAAACGGGTCAAAATCAAAGTCCCTGTCTTTTAGTGACCAGTATCCGCGCGCAACCCAGAGGGTCGCACGAGCCAGGCGCGCGCATCTTTCTGAGTTGCGCTGGTATGTCACGCGCAATAGATTCAGTTGCGCGCGACATTTATGTCAGTAAAGTGAAAATCACAAACACGATTTTTCACTTCACTCTTTCTTTCTCCTTCCTTCGCCATTTTCGACTCTTTCTCGCTCTAGGAAGCTCGGTTTTTTTGTGATTTTCTAAGCTAAAGGAAGCACATTTTGTCCTTAATTCATATTTGCCATAATCCTATGTAAGTTTTTTGCTAAAATTTTTTCTTTTTCGGCTGAATTCGGGGGTTTTCGATTCGGTTCATTTTTCTTGAAACTGCTTGCTCTATGTTGTTATGCTATGTTTAAGGATTGTTTTGCAAAAAATTTCATGAAAAATGATTAAGTATTGAACCTTGTATGAGCATTTCTTTGTTCAAGTTCGTTCTTGCTTTTTTTTCAAATTTTTGCTTGATTTTATTGCTTTTTCTTGCTCATTTTTGTTATATTTGCTGATTATGAAGTATATTATAGTGATGGAACTAATATAACTTTCATAATTCATTTTGTGAATTTTGAGTTGTTGAAAAATGGCGCGAAACATACTCTTAGCTTATTTTTTGCCATATTCGAACTTCAAAATTGTTTAGTAGACAATAATTATGTTTATATTACTATTATTCGTCTAGAATTCGTTGATTCTTTGAGATTTTGGAATACAATCCCTTGAATACTTAGTTGAAACTGGTATAGGATGGCTTTTGTGGGTGTTAGAAGCCCCCATTTACTGAGTTTAACTGCAGGTATTGTAGCCTCCAAGTATGGGTGGCATTCGATTTTTGTGTTTTTCCCTATTGGCAGCCGTTATGCTGCTGAAATGGGTCTAGAATACATATATTAGTTTAGCTTAGGAAATAAAGTAAACTAATTAAAGAAACTTTATCCATCATAGCATGGACTCGCCTCCATTTGTCGATGCTGAGGAGGTTGTTGGTGGTCTGGACGAGGCGGTTCGCCCTCGGAAGAGGGTGACCCGTCCTCGAGAGGAGGTTCGAGAGTGACGCGTCGCGGCCGATCGACGTCGCCAGGAGGATGTGGTTTGGGAGGATCCTCCCAATTGGGACCCTAGGGTCCTTAAGTGGGACCCATACCATCATGTTTCGATCAGAGGGTAGCGCGACATCGTGAGTTATCCGCACTTTCATTTCTTTCTCTTTTCTTTTGTTTCTTCTCCTTTTTAAACCATAACCATTTTTTTTTAATTTTATTCTTTTATTTAGAGTGAGCCTAGCATCCGTTTGTATGGCTCTGGTGACCTGCAAGCCCGTTTTGAGAGTTTGCCCGAGGTGGCAAAGGAGATTGTAGCACTTTCTGGGATTGACTCCCAGCTGGCTGCTGTAGACACCCATTTGTGTCTCCTTAAAACAAAACCAAGTGATGAGTACCTTTCACGTCGAATCATAATCGAATGAAGTGAAAGTGTGAAAGTCTAGTGTTGCGATTAGTTTTTATTTCTTTTCTTTCTCTCTGTTTTTGAAATTGTATTTTAAGAAAACATCCAATCTAGTTTGGTTTGGTCCATGGCAAGGGTCCAATAATGGTGTGGTTGGGTTGGGTTTGAAATAAGATTTTCAATGATATATTATAGGCCTAATTCTGATGAATAATGAAGAAGTTATGGCCAATTACTAAACTGGGCCCGGTTTGATATTTATATGCAGCCCAATGATTTAGAGGAGGGCCTAATATTGACCTATCATTCCTAATGCAATTAGAATTGATAATAGTCTTCTAGATTCTTCTAGAAGGTTCTTTTCATTCCTAATTTAATTAGCATTGATAAATTGACTTTAGTTGACTTGTAAGAGTTTTAATCAGAATAAAAGAAGTGTTTTTAAGGAAAATATGATTTTGCCCTCTCGTACGGCTAAATTTTATCAAATTAAGAAAACGCGTGGAAATTTATTTCCAGCGTCTAACGACAGGACCAGCGCCAGACCTGGCCTCTGACGCTAGAGTCCAGCGTTTGGCGCCACGCGCGTGTTTGGCGCTGCGGTCGTGTTTTATTATTTTTGAAACTCTGTTTCGCTTTTTTATCACATCCGGCTGATTTTCTCAATAAATAGCATCCTAAAACCTCCGTTTTCTATCACCAACTCTCATCAAGATTTTCTTGATTACTCTATCTCTCTCTCTCTTTTCTAAACTAGCCTTTTGCATACAAAATTCCGCATTCATAAGATCTAGAAACACCTAGACAAGTTCGAATTTGCCTTCGCCCTAGACATGAAAGGTTATAATTTCTGAGGGTTTTGTCCCAAATCTCTATTTCAATTATTTAATTTAATTGTTTGTTTTATTATTTTTCCTTAAAGTTACAACGCATGTATTATGTTATTAGAAAGAGGTACGAGGCATCCAAGTAAGTGCTTTAATTGATTTTATTGATATAATGATATAGAAATCATGCTTAGATTGTTATTTTGATTCCTAGTATCATGTTAGGATGTTTTGATCTTCCTAGTATCATGTTTAGGGTAACAACTATAATTTCTAATATCAAATATGACAATTGTGATTCTTGTGATGCTTCCTATTATTTTTCTAATATCATGTTAGTATCATGTTAGGGCTAAAGCTTTGATCTTTATTGTTTAGTGACATGCTAGGGTTTGTTATTAATCTTGTTAGTATCATGCCTAGGATCTTGCTATTGTTATGGTTTAACATGTTTATGACTATTATTGTTATGATTAATATTGTTTTTGCTTGATATATATTTATTGTTATTGCTTGATCACGCCTTTTATGCATGTTTAAAAGGAATTTGTACTTGTAATCACGCTTAATAAGATAATTAATAATCTTGTTTAGGGTTAATATGATTATAATTCAAGTGATCGCTAATAATAGGTTTATTTGTGCATTAATATTCAACCAACATAGATAAACAGGTTTAGGGTAAACCTATTGATTGCATGTTAGTCAGAAAGCGCACATGAATACGATCAGAATAAAGAAGAGGCCTATTATTAGGGCAAGTTCTTTCTCTTTTAGATTGAATTTGTACCCTCATCCCCGAACTACCAGTCATGGTTCTAGACCTATTGGAGTTAACGATCTCTTGGATAGTTAAGGGGTGTAACCTTCACCTCGTGAACGGTTTACAAGTACCTAAAACTTGTTGACAACTCTTTTGCTCTATCTTCTTTCCCTTTGAACGCCACCGTATTTAGTGTATGATCACAGTGGGGTTCAAGTTTGGGGTAATGCTTGAAATATTCCGTACAGTTTTTGGCGATTCCACCGGAGAAGATTTCTATTTTAATTCCTAAAATTTATTTTGGGAATGATTTAGAATGAGTGGATGAGACTCGAAAAGTTTTAAGTATTTCATGTGCGTAATTTTGATTAACATTATTGTCATATGCATAAAAAAGATCTCATTAGAAAGACCATCCTTAATGAGTTAAAAATATAGGATTTTTACACGTAGGAAATTTGAGGAATATCTTTCACAACTAGGATCGAAATAATGATGCGCGAAACTAGAAAAGTTTATTCAGCACAGAAAGCTTCTGAGGCATGTAGGAACTAGCATCAGAAAACAGAGTCTATCGCCGAGAATTTGACTCTGGCGCCAGGCGACACTCCTGTCGCCAGGCGCCAGAGACAAATTTCGGCGCTGGCCTCTGTTCGCTGACGCCCAGTTCTTCTAATAACGAGCCAGAAATATGCGTTCTAATTTTGCCCAGTTTTTAGCACTGTTTGCTCGATCCTACTTCCTTATTGAGTTTTTCTCACTTTTATGAAACCCATATGTGTTCTACATATGGACATAACCCTCTGGGAATTCATGCTTCATCTACCTGATTTAACGCTCTGTGCAACAAAGGGTACATCAGAGAATGTTGAATTCACCAAACCATGGAAGCGAGTTTTTAACTCGCGGTGTCCCATCCACTCGCGCCAACCCTTCAAAAGGTAAGGCTTCCGCACGGTGCATCCGGACAAGTAACCATGGACCCTCTTTGACTAACCCATATCCCGAACTTTAGAGAACTAGAGCCATGGTTAGGCTGCGAACTCATTGCATCATATTATGCCTACCTGACTAAATGTGCATTATTTGTTGTGCGTACTCTATGTGTTTTTCCTAACAGTTTGTTTGACTTGTGTTAAGACTAAATAAATTGATTGATGACTAAAAGAACTTTGCCTAATTAACTAATTAATTAATTTGAGTAATTAAAGTCTAATAATTTAATCACAATTGACTTAGTACGACTTTAGGCATGCCTTGTAGAGTAATAATACCGAAAGTGAAAGGAATGGTGTCCTTAAAACAAGTGTATTATTCTGATAGTGGGTTCCGAATTACTAGAAAGCTAATATATTCAGTAAGGTCAAGTTATCGGAATGCCTAGGTGGAGGCCGCTTCCGATCAGTAATATTAATGCATAATTTATATTACAGCTTAATCTTGACTGAACCCTTCGGTTCATACCCTTATCAATAAACGAACCGACTAGATGAATTAATTCGGAAGAAATTAATTTGTTGCCCGAGTATTAAATATTTAGACGTTGGAAATTCGAGCTTAGAACGTCGAAACCGAGCATCGGAAGTCGAGTCAAAAATAGTAAAAGACGATGCTTACGGCTATGGGCAAGGCGACCCGGGTCATGGATTCCGCGACAGCTACTGAGGTGCCTCGGATCTCACTTACGTGGCATGGTCGTATCCTTGAGGTACGTGTTTTAGGCTTCTTTCAGTTATTACTTTCACCTTTTCCTTTAGGCTTATCTTTTCTCGATTTCAGGCTTGGGGATTTACCCCCTCCCCCAAGTGTGAAGATATTTTCGTGATGTTCGAAATAATTTGAACACTTAGAACGGTTTATTATTCTTAAATTACCCCCCAAGTGTTATGTATTTTACCGTGTTATTCGGTAAAATGCATAACACTTAGAATCTTTCAATGAATGCTAATTAAAATTTGTTGTATAAGTGAACGAGTTTTATCCGGATTTAATATGTAATATTTCTTAAGGCGATCAATGTTTATTAATTGGCGAATTTCATCTCCTCCAATATCCATTAATCTGACGGCTCCTCCTGATAGGATTTCAATTACACGGTAGGGACCTATACAATTAGGTTTGAATTTCCCTCTTGGATCGGTTGGTGGACCCCTAACCTCCTTTAGTACAAAGTCACCTTCTTTTATATTTCTAGATTTTACTCTTTTATTGAAATGACGCGCAATGCGCCTTTGGTAGACTTGTACATGATGCAAAGCTCTTAATCGTCGTTCATCGAGGAATAAAAGCTCTTCATACTTCACTCTTACCCATTCATCTTTCGGTAGCTTACTTTCAAGTAAGATGCGTAGGGATGGTATTTCCAGTTCGACATGTGGAACTGTGTCTATTACGAAAACTAAGGAGTATGGAGTTACTCCTATTGATGTTCATATAGGCGTTCTATAACCCCATAATGCGAAGTGTAGTTTATTCGGCCAGTCTTTATAATTTTCGACCATTTTCTTAATGATGACTGTTATTTTTTTTTTTTGCCGACTCTACAGCTCCATTCATTTGAGGTCTATATGCGGATGAGTGATGATGTTTCACTTTATAACGAGTTAAAAGGGTCTCGACTTCAGCTTTGAATTGAGATCCCTGATCACTAATTAGTTCATGTGGAACTCCATATCTACAAAATATGTTTCGTTCGAGAAATTTTGCGACATGTTTAGAAGTGATATTCACGTAAGAAGCAGCCTCAATCCACTTAGTAAAGTAATCAGTAGCAACTAGTACGTACTTGTGCCCTCATGCTCTTGTTTGAGAGACTTTTCCAATTATGTCAATTCCACAAGTCGAAAAAGGCCAAGAGGAAGTGAGATTGTATAGTTCGGATGGTGGAAGGTGTTGTAAATTAGCGAACATTTGGCACTCTGGACATTTTTTAACATATTGTATGCAATCATGTTCCATAGTGGACTAATAGTACCCTTGTCGTGAAATTATTTTTGAAAGCATTTTACCATTCATGTGAGGTCCACAAACACCTTTGGGGGTATTTTCCATAAGGCGTGTGGCTTCCGGTTGGCCTATACATAATAAACTTTGACCATTAGGTCCTTTTTTACATAATTTACCATTTACTTGAGCATATTGGGTCGCAAGTGTTCGTAAGGCTCGTTGGTATTTTGATGAAGTATTTTCGGGATATGTGTCACAAGTAATATATTGGAGGATATGATCATACCAAGGACTGTCTCCTACAATGTCATTTATTTCCTCTATTGCGTTGCAATATGCTGGTTCTTCTCTTCTATCAACGCATAATGGCATCATATTTAAGTGACCTGGAATGTTGATCATTGAGGCTAATTTTGCTAGCACATCGGAAAATTGATTGTCATCCCTTGGGAGATATTTAAAATCAATATGTTCAAATTGCTCGATCAGTTGCTCTAGGTGTGCTTGGTATAATATCATTGTGGAGTTCTTTATTTTCCAGTGGGGTTCAAGTTTGGGGTAATGCTTGAAATATTCCCTACATCAGCTCTTTGGGATTTAACGAGTCAGCCTGCATCATCAGCTTTCCTCCGTGGATTGCTGGAGTTTTGGTGGGATTCCACCAACAATTTCCACTTTCCATGGGGAGAGATGACGTTTACCCCTTTCGACTTCTCTATGATTACGGGTTTTCCTTTTGGAGGCGAGCCTGTAGTCATAGAGTTTGTTAAGGGGTCAGACGAGAGATTGCGCGACCTTTTTGGGGACCGTCTTGCGTCGGCCCTTCACGTGTACGCGCAATCTTGTCCATACTCGGTTCTTGCCGACGAGTTGTCGGTTGATGAGCTTGACCGGCAGTGTACACTTAAGCAGCTGGCTCAGATATACATTGCCCACGTTATTTCCGTCACCATCTTAAGTGATCGAGGAGAACGTTTCGCCATTGGGTTTCTTATTTGCCTTAGGGATTTGGGGCAAGTAGGCGACCTGAGTAGGGCGGAGGTGTCGTATGCCCGTATGCTTACGGCTATGGGCAAGGCGACCCAGGTCATGGATTCCGCGGCAGCTACTGAGGTGCCTCGGATCTCGCTTACGTGGCATGGTCGTATCCTTGAGGTACGTGTTTTAGGCTTCTTTCGGTTATTACTTTCGCTTTTTCCTTTAGGCTTATCTTTTCTCGATTTTAGGCTTGGGGATACTCGTACCTGCCTTTCTTAGCCCCCAGGGTGCTTGGGGCTGCTCATTTTCCTATCGGCCATCAATTGGTCGCGATAAGAGGAGACAAGGTACTTCTACTGCCGACTTTCGCTAGAGGATCCTTTCGGCGACTCGTGCGTCGGTGAGTATTCCAACTACATGTGCTCTTTTTTTATTTTATTCATTTTTTGACGATTTTTCATGTGGTTGTGTTTTATAGATCGATCTCCGTCCTTGGAGTTTGATCGTCGGAGTCCCTGAGGCTATCCGGTCTGGCATGGTTCGTTGCCATTTTCGGGCCCTCTATACGGGACTCTCGGTGTTCCAGAGGACAGTCGCAAGGTTTTTAGGTGAGCGTGTTCTCTGGCAGCTTTCGTCCGAGGAGCCTTTGATTCTTGGGGATCCCCTGATCTGGATGCTGCGTCCTGACTTGATGTCTACCGAGGATCGAGCTAAGGCGATCCTTGGTTATCCAGTGGAGCAACTAGTGTTGCCGGAGGCTTCTTATCCGGCTTTTATAGCATCAAGGCTGACTCCTTTTCCGGCTTTTGTTCCGGTTAGTATTCCAACTCTCTCTTTCCCTTATTTCTATTTATTTTTCTGAACTTTGACCCTTTTATCGTTTTTTTTGTCATATATATTTTAGCGGGTCGAGCTAGATGGTTGGGTGCCTCCTACAGCGGAGATCATGTATACCGATGTTGTCGAATCGGTAATTCGCGAGACCCTTCCAGCGGTAGAGGATGACGAGGGGATACCGTTAGTACCTGAGACGGTTAAGTCGGTATGTCTTTTGTGTATATGTACTTAAATATTTCTGTTTATTTTTTGTTTCATATACATTTATTTATTAATTGTCCTTGTATTCTTAGAATAGGTTCCGCGGGAAACCGTGAACGGCATGGTGAGGACTTTACGTGCTTTCCGAGCTGCTTATCGGAGAGCCCTCGTGACTTTATCATGCCGTGATCATCTGATAATCGCGGTAAGTTTTTTTTTTTTTCTTTGCAACGAAGTTATTACATTTCATGTATTAATCTTCGTGTTGGATTTTGCAGGATGTGCAGCAACCTTATAGTAGTCGTCGAGCACCCTGATACCTCCTGTACACATTTCATTATATTTTTTTTAGGAAACCGATGTATATATATATATATATATTTTGCATTTTTTTTGTACATATGACACATTTGTATATATGTCATTATTATATTTTTTGTTTCCGTGTGTACTTTATTATTAACGCAAAAAAAATTTCGAGGGAGGAAAAGGGTTCCCGACTTACCCCCCTCGAAAAAATACCTAAACTCGAAAAAGAAGGCGAAAAGAAGAAAAAGGAGAAAAAAGAAAGTAGGAAAATAATAATAAAAAAAAAGAAAATAAGGAAGTAGGAATATAAAAATAAAAAGAAAAAGAAAGTAGGAAAATAATAATAAAGAAAATAAAAAGACAAAGAAAGTAGGAAAATAATAAGAAAATAAAAAGAAAATAAAAAGAAAATAATAAAATAATAAAAAAAAGAAAATTAAAAAGAAAATAATAAAGTAGGACAGAAAAGAGACACAAAGTGTTAGAAGGCAAGCGTATGATTCATCTTAAGATTTCGTGAAGATCCCGTCATTATATGAGCCAAAATACGGAAATAAATCCAACTCACATGTCGCGTCAGGGGAGACGTGCGCAACTGTGTGAGTTGCGCGCGGCTGTCGCGCGAATGTAAATCAGTTGCGTGCGGATGTCGCGCGCAACTCATGAGTTGCGTGCGCCACCTGTTAGTGAACTTTCCTTTAAGACAAAATTGCAGAAAATTTTCCCCTCTTGGGTCTATTTAAACGTGGTTTTGTGTAGGCTTTTGATCATCTCGCATTCATTCGCTTAGTTTTATCAGAAACAAAAAAGAATTCATCTCTCTAAATTCTTATTCTCTCTTTTTTTTTTGAACAATGGTAAAAACCTTTGAACAACGTTTGAAGCAATAGGTAACTTCCCTTTTAACCGAGGACAAACTAGCTTTCAAAATTTACCACTTAGACCCTCTATTGAATTATATGCAATTAGTGGTTAACTTTGATTTTCTTCATGCCGCAGTCAACCATTGGGACTCAAATCACCATCTTTTGTTGTTTAAAGGGGACAAAATTGTCCCCCTTCCCGGTGAGTTTAAGGCCTTTCTAGGTTTCTCTACAAATACTCTCCCTGTAACTTATTCACCTCCCTTGTCGGATCCCAAACCTATATTCCAAAGATTTTTTGGCTTGTCCGACAATGATATGACCAACATTGGAACTGAAGAAGGTGTGAACTTGATTCAATTTATTGAACATTTTTTTGCCCCTCGTGACAACATGACTAAACAACGCTTTAAAATTCGTGATTTATGTTATTGTCTTGTTGTTAATTGTTTACTTAGGACAGGCAAAGAATACGGAGATTATTTCATGGTGTCCATAGTAGATCAAATAGAGGGATGTCATTCACCCGCTCCCTTGGTTTTGGCGGACACCGTTCGGTGCTTGAATAACCTTAGAGGAGATCCAAACGAAAACGGTTTCACGGGAAGTCCACTCCTATTACACATAGGTTTTTTTTTCGGCGTTTATCAACGCAAATCACAAAGTTGCGCTGGCATGACCAGTGTGATCTACTTCGATGCGCGCTGAGGGTGCGCGCAACTGATTTGGTTGCGCGCGCCACCTTCTTGTGTAAAAAATCGCACACTAATAATTTTATTTTATTTTATTTTTTTCAGATTTGGCTCATGGAGTGCTTGTGAATTGTTGATCTGCCACAAAACCTTGAGGCTAATGGAGTAAAGACATTCCCTGGACGTTGAATACTTTATAAGCATAAGAATGAAGAGGAATGGACGTCGTTTTTCTGTCATACGTTTTGTGATTCATTGGTGGAACATAAATAGTATGATTGGGAATAGTCTCAATTTCCCTTACATTAGGATTTTAGGCCTATCTAGTATTCACTACAAGAAAGATAGTTTTGGGCGACGACATAGTTTTGTATGTGCAACGAAAAATAACTCCGTTGCCCTTATCTCATATTTTAGGCAACCAATACGAACTCGTTGCCCATTACAATAATTCGGGTGACGAGTTGTTGTATTTGTTGCCCATAATAAATAATGGGCGACAAACTGTTGTTTTTGTTGCCCAAAGGGAATAATAGGCAATGGAAATATAATTTAACGCCCAAAGGATTTTATTATTGTGCGACAAAAGTTCTCTATTCGTTGCCCTTGACATAGAAATACGACAACAACTAGATGAATTCGTCGCCCAAAACATTGAAAAAATGGCGGAAATTTTTTACACCTAAAATTTGGCCCAAAATTCTAATTTTGAAAAACCTAATTGAACATTAAATGAAAAAAATTGGTACTCCTGCACCCCCATTTCCTCTAAAACCCTCACCTTCTCAACCTTAATTTATCATCTTCATCTTTCTCTTTCATCTTCTTCTCTCTCTACTAACACCATCTTTATCATAGATATTGCTAATGGCGACAAGCAAGGAATGGACGCCCGACTAAAGATCTATCATTCACGACCACAAGCCACAAGCACTTCATCCATCAATTATCGGGATGTAATTTGGTTAATTTTATCTTACGATTGTTTATAAACTCTATTAGATTTATCTGGTAATTGTTTCTCTTTTGTTTATTTATTTGATTTTACTTCGTATATCCTCAATTTTCGACGATTTGATGCTCATAGTATAAATTTTTGCTTTAATTTAATTTTTGCGGAATTACTACGTATACATATTCCTTTTTATTGGAATTTTTATTTTGTAATTTTTTCTTCTATATAGATCTGATTTGTAAGAGATGCCAAGATCAGTTGAAATTTCATAAAAGAAGCAAAGTTCTAAGTTTTTTGGCGCATTTCATCAAAACAAACCCATTTTGAGCCGAAATGGCTACTCACTTGCCTATTTTCTTCATTTCTCAACTTATAAACTCCTTGAATCTCAAAACAACTCATAATGACATATTTATAAGTGGTTGTAATTTGAAATTACATAAAAAACGCCAAGTTCTAAGGTTTTGGGTCCAATTCATCAAAATCAAGGTCATTTGAGCCGAAATGGCTACTCACTTGCCTATTTTCTTCATTTTTCAAATAATAAACTTATACACTCTCAAAACATATCATAATTACATATGTATAAGTGGTTGTGAGTTGAAATTGCATAAAAGAAGCAAAGTTCTAAGTTTTTTGGCGCATTTCATCAAAATAAAAGCCATTTTGAGCCGAAATGGCTACTCACTTTCGTATTTTTTTTATTTCTCAACTTCTAAACTCCTTGCATCTCAAAACAAATCATAATGACATATTTTTAAGTGGTTGTAATTTGAAATTACATAAAAATCGCCAAGTTCTAAGGTTTTGGGTCCAATTCATCAAAATCAAGGTCATTTGAGCCGAAATGGCTACTCACTTGCCTATTTTCTTCATTTCTCAACTTATAAACTTATACATTCTCAAACCATATCATAATTAAATATGTATAAGTGATTGTGAGTTGAAATTGCATAAAAGAAGCAAAGTTCTAAGTTTTTTGGCGCATTTCATCAAAATAAAGTCATTTTGAGCCGAAATGGCTACTCACTTGCCTATTTTCTTCATTTCTCAGTTTATAAACTCCTTGAATCTCAAAACAACTCATAATGACATATTTATAAGTGGTTGTAATTTGAAATTACATAAAAATTGCCAAGTTCTAAAGTTTTGGGTCCAATTCATCGAAATCAAGGTCATTTGAGCCGAAATGGCTACTCACTTGCCTATTTTCTTTATTTCTCAACTAAAAAACTTATACATTCTCAAACCATATCATAATTAAATATTTATTAGTTATTGTGAGTTGAAATTGCATAAAATAAGCAAAGTTCTAAGTTTTTTGGCTCATTTCATCAAAATAAAGTCATTTTGAGCCGAAATGGCTACTCACTTGCCTATTTTTTTCATTTCTCAACTTATAAACTCTTTGCATCTCAAAACAACTCATAATTACATATTTATAAGTGGTTTTCATTTGAAATTACATAAAAATCGCCAAGTTCTAAGGTTTTAGGTCCAATTCATCAAAATCAAGGTCATTTGAGCCGAAATGGCTACTCACTTGCCTATTTTCTTCATTTCTCAACTAATAAACTTATACATTATCAAACCATATCATAATTACATTTGTATAAGTTATTGTGAGTTGAAATAGCATAAAAGAAGCAAAGTTCTAAGTTTTTTGGCGCATTTCATCAAAATAAAGCCAGTTTGAGCCGAAATGGCTACTCACTTGCCTATTTTCTTCATTTCTCAACTAATAAACTTATACATTCTCAAACCATATCATAATTACATATTTATTAGTGATTGTGTGTTAAAATTACATAAAAGAAGCAAAGTTCTAAAGTTTTTGGGCCCATTTCATCAAAATAAAGCCATTTTCTTCATTTCTCAACTTATAAACTTATTCTTTCTCAAACTATTTCAGATTTCGCATGGAAGCAAAACTTCAAAGAGAAAGAGGGTGGAGAAGACTAAAAGAATTGATCAACCTAAGAAGAAGCTAAGTGAACAACGGTCCAAGAGTGAACAAGCGTCGAAGTTGCACTCTTTGAAAGGTTCACCCATGCCACCTACTCCACTTGTTGAAGACATTGTTCTTCAATCGCTCTCTGCTGACATGACCTTTCTTCACAACCGTGCTTGTCATTTGGTCGATCACATGGAAGTTGCACTTCCTAAGGCAATGTTCCACTATGATGAGGATGCAGTTGCATGGATCAGCAAAGAAGATGTGAAGGAATTTTTACGTGGTGCAAAGCTTAACATTTCCCTCATTCAAACATTCATGAGGTACTTCAATGCCCACATAATCTATACTTTTTTCAAGTTATTCAAATTGATGGTGATTATCCTACATCTCATTAATTATTCAATGTTCATGCACGCAGAGCACTACAGGAGCACTTAACTGACACTGATTCTCCTTGTAAAGTTGGGTGGTTATGCCCCGAGCAGTTATCCACTACTAGAATCATAGGAAACCCTCATGATGTGTTGTACTATGTTGAACAGAGTATCAGGGAATCAGAGCGTGCGGGAGTCAAGTTCATATTCGCCCCATGTTATAGAGAGTAAGTCTAACCATGTCAAATTCAATCGATTTGGCCTCATTATATGTTGACTCCTAAATATAAATTTGCTTGTCTATTTTGAACTTATGTAGGGAGCATTGGAGCCTCATGGTGATTTGTAATTCCACTAACACAATTTATCACCTTGATTCAGCTCGATCATCGGGGAAGTGGCTCATGAAGTCTATATTGCAAAAGTAAATATATATAGCAACCTAGTGATGATTATTGCTAATAATAACTAATTTAGTAATCATACGACTAATCAAATTTGAATGTACTTTTTTTTACGACAGTGTTATGAAGAAGCTACATTGTCGTGCTCCAAAGGGTCCAACATGGAAGTCACCGTTGGTAATTTACATGATATTGTGATTATCTTGAAAATCTATGTTAGTAAATATTTGCTCATTTCCTTTGCATGTTTCAGTGATGTGATTTGATTGTCATATGCTAGTGCACACAACAAGAGAATGGACTTGATTGTGCTTTGTATGTGATGAGATTCATGCTTGACATTGTGACTCATTGTACGGACACTCAACAGCTTGATGAGGTAAGTCCTAAAACTTATTGAAATGCTATATTGATGTGATTTCTAGCCTTAGACACCTAATATTACCCAACAATGGCATGTTATGAAAAACAAAAAGGCCATTTCACAAGAAAGGTAGAAAATGGGCTTAATAGAAGTCATATGGGCCATATTAGGGCCATTTTGTGTTAATATGCTCTTTTTATGTGATTTCTTTCCTTATACACCTATAACCGGATAATATTGACATGTTATGAGATAAATAAAGTTTATTTAATAAGAAATGTAGGAAATGGGCAAAGTAAAGTCATATAGGCCATATTCGGGCCATTTTGAGTAAAAAGCGTCATAAACCTTAATAAAATGCTCTCCTATACAATTTTAGGACTTACACACATACAACTACCCAACATTGACATGTTATGAGAAAGAAATAGTTCATTTGATAAGTAATGTAGGAAATGGGCTACATAGAAGTCATATAGGTAATATTTGATAAAATACATATTGTTTTGCCTAATTAATTAATTTTAACATAATGTTTTTGTATTTCAAGTTTTGCAAGGTCCAAAAGGATGGTCCGTTGACAATCAAGGAACTTAATGAAGTTTGTGACATGTTGGCGTCTTTTATCACCTTCAACATGTAAATGGCATTGTAATTGTAAATTATTTATGTTAACTTTTGAACTATATAACTTATTATTCAGTATATAATTACTTACTATTATTTGTATATGTAAGCAACTTTTTTTTTGTATTGCGTTTGGGAATATTAATATCTATATATATAATTGAATTCTTGTTTTTAATATTATTTTTGTATCTTATTGTTATAATTAATAATATTATTATTATTATTTTTTGAACAAATAATAATATTATTATTATTAGTTATTATAATAATAATAATATTATTAATTATTATATTTAATATAATTGCTGGAATTACAGGTTATTATTATTGCTGGAAACAGGTTTTTTTTTAAATACTATTGCAGGAAAATTGGAAAAAAAAAACAAAAAAAAATATTTGTTGAATAGGCACCGGTTAGGCACGAACCGGTGCCTAAAATAGCTACCACCAAAAAAAAAATTGGCGGGAGAGCAGTTTAAGGCACCGGTTAAACGGTGCCTAATTGGGCATATAACACCGGTTAACCGGTGCCTATTTGACCCTATGGCACCGGTTTTGAACCGGTGCCAAAAAGTGGGTTTTTGGCACCCCCCACATAGGCAGCGGTTCAAATCGGCGCCTTAGACCGGGTTTGAACCACTGCCAAAGCCCTTTTTTCACCTAATGAAACTGTAGCAGAATTAATGAAGACGCTAAAGTAAATTGATCCTGAAGTGTTGGATACTTTGACTCGATCAGTTGAAAATGTGTCATCCAATCCAGAACTTACTGATCATATTCCCATTGTACACTCTAATGAGCAACAACGAAATAAGGTAAGTTAATGTATAATCTTTTAAATAGCACAAAGTCTTATTATTGAATTATTTAATTTTTGTTCTAGTTTTTTGATACATGATGCTTTCACACATAGGATCAAACGGATGAAGATGAAGAATTGGGATAGCAATTGATGATCAACAAGAACTTTCTTTTACTGCTTTTTTGCTACTGCTACCGCTATTTTGCTGTTGTTTTGATCTGTTTTGCTGCTGTTTCGAGCTATTTTGCTGCTACTGTTGTCTCTGTTGCTGTTTTGCTGCTGTTTTGCGTTGTTTTGCTGCTGTTTCGAGCTATTTTGCTGCTACTGCTGTCTCTATTTCTTTTTTGCTACTGTTTTCAGCTGTTTTGCTGCTGAATCTTGCTCATTCGGTTGCCAACTCATGTCTACTACTGCTGGTTGCTGCCAATTCATGTCTGCTATTGCTGGAAGCTTCCACTACTGTCTACTGCTAGTTGCTGCTGAAGACTGCTGATGACATTTGCCGTTCTGCTAGCTAGCTGTGTAGCTACTGCTATACGCAGTTATTATTAATGTTTTTTTATTGTTATCGTTGTCTTTTTTGAAATTTGGAAGTTTTTTGTTTTTCCTTACTTTTTCCAAGCTAGAGATCGAACTTAATATTCTTTGTGTATTTGGATTATTATATTGTTTTGCCAAACATTTAAATTGGTGTTTATGGATTTTTTTTGTGAGAAATATGAAGTTATTTCAATCCAAATAGTTTTCTATTATGTGTTGATTACTTATTCATATAGTTGTTGTACATATAATTTATGTTTTCTTATATTTTTTTAAAAATATAATAAATATTAATAATAATAATAATAATAATAATTAATAATAATAATAATATAATAATAATAATAATAATAATAATAATAATAATAATAATAATAATAAATGTTACCTATTAATCTATAAAATGTTACAATACTTTGTAAAAGTGATACATAATGTCAAATAAAGTGCTACTATATGTCAAAACATGATTGAAAAATGTTACCTTATAATCAACAAAGTGTTACATTAGTTTGAAAAAGTGATACATAATGTCGGATAAAGTGATACTATATGATTGAAAATGTTACTAAAGATAAGTAACTGTTACATAAAAAATAAATAGTAACACTTTAGAAATGATACTAATAATGTTAAAAGTGATACATAAAAGGGTTTATAATAACACTTTTAAAAGTGTAACCTAATGTTACCCAAAGTGTTACATAAGACCTTTGGTAACATGGGCGGATGTATCACCCAATAAAGTGTTACCTATTGTCTATAATAACACTTTTACCAATTTGTGTAACACTTTTAGGGTGTTTTTTAAGGTTAATTATGTACTAGTGGGCCCCTGTTCCGTACCCATTTTCTCGCAGCCGCGCCTCTCCCTTGTTGCGACCGCACATTCCGAGGTTTCTTTTGGACGATCTAACTAACTTTTCTCTGGTTAGTTTTACTATATATAGTTATTCCTTCTATTTTTTTAAAAGAGAGAGAGAGTGATTAGAATAGAATGGAGAATTAGTTTCAGATTAACTTAGAGAGATTTTTAGAGAGAGAAACTCTAGGTTTTAGTGAGAGAATTTCATGGCGGATTGTTGATGATTGAAGATTTCTCCATTTCTTTTGATCTTTGATCAAGTTTGTAAGGATTCCTTTTCTTTATTCAATCTTTAGTTTGATCTTTAGTTTGATTTCAATTGTTTTGTTGAATGATCAAGTTTGATTGAAGTTTGATTGATTTGTGATTTGATTTTAGTTTGTTTAATTTGATCATGATGAATTTGTTGTTTAGCTTTGTTTTGAACTTGATTTCTATGGATTGTGAGTAGTTTGATTGCTAGGGTAATGGTGAAGCATATATGAGTAATGGATTAATGTTAATTTGGGGAAATTTATGGAGTTGATGATGTGATTAAATTGGTTAATTGATTATGTGCATGTGTGTGTTTGATTTAGGCTTGAGCACCCCAGTTATTCACACTAGATTGCATTGTAGGTTCACATTGATAGGGACCATTGATTTGTGGCTTGCATTTAATGATTGAGGTGTCTTGTGACGTTCCTAGCTAGAGTTTATCGTAGTTGACGCCAGTTAGACCTCTAGGAAAATAGCTTGATATGCTATTTTGGTTGCATGAATGGTTTTCCCTCGCATCACTCGACTTAGTCAACTCTTTCCCAATTAGCGAAATCCGTTACAAGTATATGTGGATCCCGAGCCCTAGTGTTTGTTACATTTGTCCCAACCTAGCTTGTTTATTTGTTTAGCATTCACACCCTACATAACCTTTCCGGAATAGCTTGACTTGACAATATAAGATCGCCCTCCATTCCTTAGTGGTTCGACCCTCGACTTACCATTATACTTGTATAACGGTGTGTTGAGAGATTACAAATTTTGTTTGGCCTAGGGTAGGGTTAGTTTCAACGACCTAGTCTGACCCTCGTCAACAACCAAGGACAAAAGAAACCATTTAGGAGGAACTTTACTCCTATAGGTATGAGTTATGACACCGCATTTGACCGACTAAATGCAAAAGATCTTATAACTCCTATTGACCATTTGAAGACCCACTAGTTGAAAAAAGGACATCTAATTGGAACCCCAATGCACACTGCAAATATCACCAAGGTAGGGGCAATCTCACTTAAAATTGTTGGAAGCTTAAGGAAGCTATCCAAGATTTAATTGAAAATAAAAAACTACCATTTCCCCTGCCAGTAAGAAGCCAAGCATTGACAACGCACCTCATGCTCATTCCTTGGTCATCTCTGATGAGGAAATCGAGGTTGATCCCTCATCTCTCATCAAGCCTATTGAAGAAATTCATGCTATCGAAGAAGAGGAGGAGATCTTTTTCGATTCCATGGCCGACTTTCCTTAACCAGCAAGCAAGGAAGATGTACAAATGCTTATATGGTCCATGTGGGAGGGAACATATTTACTACGCGAGGCTCTCGAATTCGCAAAGAAACAAGCAGAGGAGATTCAGAAAAAGAATGATAAAATTCCACCCACAAAGAAGAAAGCCTTCTTTCTACAAGTAACTGACGGACCCAGGAAGAGTAATAAACTCTATACTCCAATTAGGACTTCATATGCTAAAATGTTCAAAATGCTCTTCGAGAGTGGTAAGGTCAAACCTCTCAAACCGATACCATTTGAATCGCTAAAGAGGACAGACAAATTCTATTGTTAATACCATTAATTAGGGGGACACACTATTGAAAACTATTTTAAATTTAAAGATATAATTCAAAAAATGATTAATGATAAGAAGCTAGTTCAAATTCCACGAGAAGAAGACATAAGCATTAATGGGGTTTGGGACAGCGATGAAGAAGACGTCTACGTAAAAGACATGGAAAGACCTCCACCTTCAGTGTCATATTCAGTAGATGACTTTTGGGATGAAGAGGATTAACCCATAGACATCTTTAAAAGGTCTGGAAGAACACAACCTCTTGTCTCAACACTACCTATGTCGACTACACAGCAATTTCCCATACCTACCATAGAAGACAATGACATTGTCAAACAATTTAAAAAGACCAAGGTCGAGATGAACGCATGGAAGCTTCTAGAAACATCTCGAGAACATAGGTTGGCAGTGATGAACGCCTTGGATAAGATAGGGATAGATTCTGACACCACTCCTGAGGGGTTAGCTAACTTCCTTACGAGTGATCTCCCTAGTCCTATCAACTTGATCACATTATCTGACAAAGATTTACCTCCAGAAGATGACAAGCATTATAATGCACTAAACCTCACAGTGGTTTGCAAGAGAATGAACGTCCCAATGACTCTTGTAGACAATGGATCGACAATAAATGTATGTCGACTCAGAACTGCGAGGATATTAGGCATAAGGGATGAAGACTTAACCCCGTCAACACAAGGAATAAGAGCTTATGACAACATTCGTTGCCAAGCTCTTGGTAAGATTACCATGAATATAACGGCGGGAGCAATAGAACATGCTACTACTTTTAAAGTGGTAGATATTAAAGCTTCATTCTACTTATTGTTGGGACGCCCTTGGCTTCATGACCTAAATGTCGTCCCTTCATCTCTCCACCAACAGGTAAAAGCCATAGTTGGAGGAATCCCTATCACAATCGATGCTTCACCCATGAGGATTAAAGCTGTAGAAAGTCCAATCATTAATGTGGAGCACGATGAAGACAATGAAGATTTTTGGGGCTTTAATGAAGAGGTCTCCTTAATTGAGGAGGATGAAAGGACCCCTCTCAGCCACGACCCCCACTCCAATATGACGGTAAATGCTATTCTTAAGAAACAAGGGCATTTTCCTTGGATGACTCTAGGAAAGAAGAAGGGAATAGCAAAACAGCTTGAATTACCTAGCCTCCCTAAGTTAGATACTTTTGGACTTGGTTTCGAACCGACTCGGGAAGATCTTAAGCGAGCCCAGGAAAGGTATAAGGCGCGTAGGAACGCTTGCATCCAAAAGAAAGCAATCCCAATGGATCAGTATCCTCTTACTCTCAATGGGCAATTCATAAAAGAAGGAGAGGACTATCCATGCTATGAATTTCCCAAACCTTTTGTTGTAAATGGCATAAGGCAACCGGGATTTGAAATTTTCTTAGATTGCTACTTTCTAGATGAAATCCCAATTCCTATCCACAAGGAGAAAGCACCCCCATGCTTTGACTTTAATGTCATGGGACTATTATTTGGGCGAGAAAAAGATGAGCCGAGATACATAGAGGATAACTCCTCGCTCATCCAAACGGGCATACAAAGCGAGAAATTTGACCCCTCAAAGCTCATCACTCCAGCAGAAGGATCAGTACAAGGGCGGCGCAAGACAGTCAAGGTGACTACTCCAAGTGGAAGGAAAATCTCCATAACGAAAGGGCAAGGACCGATGTTTGATGAGTCATCTGAGTTAGAGTAAGAGTCAGAGTCCTTTCCTATAGTGTCATCCAAGTCCTTAGTTGTAGCACCCCCTCTTTCTTCTATTTCCTCTCCTAGGATAGTTAGTAATCAAATCCCTGAGGACATCTCCCTTTTTGATGTAATGATTTCTGAATTCAATAATATGTCTTCTTCTGCTTACTCCTCGTGTTTTTCTTTAACCGAAGATGACGAGCATTGCTTAACTAACAATGAAAATGACAAAGAAATTATTAAAGCAATGGAAACACTTGAAAAGAAAACACCGATAATTGAGGAAACGTAGACGGTTGATATCTCAAATGATTCAACCATTAAAAGAGAGGTTAAAATCGGATTAACACTTAATGAACAAGAAAGAACCGATTTAATTAATCTACATAAAGAATTTATAGATGTATTTGCTTGGTCATATGAAGATATGCCAAGAATTAATAGAGAAATAGCTCAACACACTATACCACTAATTCAAAAGAATGAAACCTGTAAAACAAAAGTTACGTCAAATGAAACCCGACGTAGCTCTTAAAATAAAAGAAGAAGTTCAAAAACAAATAACCGTATGTTTTATCAGGGTATCTAAATACCCCGAATGGGTGGCCAACGTCGTCCACTTTCCGAAGAAGGATGGAAGGGTAAGAATGTGTGTCGACTATCGAGATTTAAATAAGGCAAGTCCAAAGGACGACTTCCCTTTACCACACATCGATATTCTGGTAGATAATACAGCGAATCATGCACTTCTCTCATTCATGGATGGATACGCAGGTTACAATCAGATTCTCATGGCAGAAGAAGACATGGAGAAAACAACCTTCATAAAACCATTGAGTACTTACTATTATACGGTAATGCCATTCGGGTTGAAAAACGGGGGTGCTACTTACCAACGAGAAGCGACTGCCTTACTCCATGACATGATGCACAAAGAAGTTAAAGTAAATGTGGACAATATGATTGTGAAGTCAAAAGATCGCCCAGGACATCCAGTAGCCTTGAGAAAATTCTTTGAAAGGCTAAGGGAATACAACATGAAGTTGAATCCATCCAAGTGTGCTTTTGGAGTCACCTCAGGAAAGCTTTTGGGATATGTCATAAGCTCTAGAGGAATAGAGATAGACCCAACCAAGATCAAGGCAATCATGGAAATGCCACCGCTAAAAACCGAGAAACAAATTCGAGGATTTATTGGCCGGTTGCAATATATAAGTAGGTTCATATCAAAATTAACAACAATATGTGAACTAATATTCAAAAAGCTCAAAAAGAATGTACCAGTAATATGGGACGATGAGTGTCAAAAAGCCTTTGAAAAGATCAAAGCCTATCTCGCAAATACTCCCGTATTAGCACCAGCACTTCTAGGAATACCTCTTAGGTTGTACCTAACAGTCACCAAGGAGATAATAGGAGCCATGCTTGCACAAGAAGTAGAAGGTAAAGAAAATGCAATCTACTATCTAAGAAAAAAGATGCTCGAGTATGAAGTACGCTATACACCGCTTGATAAATTGTGCCTCGCATTGTTGTGGGCCACAACCAAGTTAAGACATTACATGCTCATGCATACAGTCTTTGTAGTATCCCGAATGGATCCACTTAAGTATCTATTTGAGAAGTCTACACTAAATGGGCGCATATCAAGATGGATAGTTAACTTAGCCCAGATCGATGTAAGATTCATGCCCTAAAAGGCTATCAAAGGATCTATGGTCTCGGATTTCCTAGCGGATTTTCCAATAGAAGATTCAACGCCAATACAGGACAATGAATTTCCAGACGAAGACTTGATGGTCACAAAAGATGATACTTGGACTTTATACTTCGATGGAGCCTCAAACCAAAAGGAATGTGGAGTTGGTGTATTATTAGTATTACCTAAAGAAGAGCATGTTCCAATCTCCATAAAGCTAGATTTTGACGTTACCAACAACGCTGCTAAATACGAAGCATGCGCGTTAGGCCTTGAAATAACTTTGGCATTGGGAGTGAAGAAATTACGAATATTTGGGGACTCTTCATTGATCATCAACCAGATTTCTAAAAGATGGAAAGTAAGGAGAGAAAGTCTAGCCCCTTACCAAAATTATCTGGAACTCTCACCAATCAGTTAGAAAAGGTAGAATACACATATCTACCTAGAGAGGAAAATCAATTTGCTGATGCCTTGGCAAGACTGGCCTCAATGGTTAGGATTCCTACGGAAATCAAGCAAATGCCTCTAACTATAGAAAAAAGGCACAAACCGGCTTATATTCAAGCTATAGAAGACGATGAAGTAATCCAAGATGAAGAAGAAGAAGAAGAAGAAGAAGAAGAAGAAGAAGAAGAAGAAGAAGAAGAAGAAGAAGAAGAAGAAGAAGAAGAAGAAGAAGAAGAAGAAGAAACATGGTACACAGATATACTTAACTATGTCACCAAAGGAGAATACCCTCCTCATGCTGACAAATGAGCATTAAGACTCTTGGCCTTTCAATACGTACTCATAGACAACGAGTTGCACAAAAGGGTACCCAAGGGTCGAGCTCTATGTGTAGGGAAAAAGGATGCTCAAAGAGCTATGAGGATAGTCCACAAAGGAATTTGTGGAACCCATGTTAATGGCAAAATTCTAGTCCAAAAGATAATGCGAGAAGGATACTATTGGACAACCATGAATAGGGATTGTCATCAATATGTGAAAAGATGCCCTAAATGCCAAATATGCGCCAATTTACAACATGTTCCTCCATCTCTACTTTACACCTACACTTCACCATGGCCATTCTCTACATGGGGAATTGATATTATTGGTAAAATTACTCCTCTAGGAACAGGTGGTCATGAATACATCCTAGTAGCAATTGATTACTTCACAAAGTGGGTTGAAGAAAAATTATATTCTAAGCTTACTGCAAAACATGTAGCACTCTTTATGGAAAGGAATATCATTTGTCGATATGGAGTCCCACACGAAATGATAAGTAACAATGGAACTCACTTTCAAGCTGAGTGTGAAGAATTTTTACAAAAATATGGCATTCAACACCATCATTCTTCTCCTTATAGACCTCAAGTAAATGAAGCAACTAAAGCATCTAATAAAAATCTAAAGACTATCATCGAGAAAATGACAGAAAATTACAAGGATTTGCCTGACAAACTCCATTTTACACTTTGGGGTTATTGACGTCAATTCGCACATAACCAGGAAATGCGCCATTCTCCTTGGTTTATGGAATGGATGTCGTACAACCTGTAGAGCTAGAGATACCGACTCTACGCATTGCACTAAAAAGTAAACTCGATGAAGTCGAATGGACTAGAGCAAGATATGAAGAGCTAATTCTACTTAATGAAAAGCGACTAGAAGCTCTACATCATACTCAATGCTATCAAACTCGTACGACTAGGAATTTGAATAAGAAGGTCAAGACAAGAAACATCAAAATGGGAGACTTGGTGTTGAAAGCATTAAGGAAAAATGTTTTGGATCCAAGAGGCAAATTTAGGCCTAATTGGTCCGGACCCTATATTGTCAAAACAATCCTATCAGGAGGTGCAGCAAAATTAAATGATATGGATGGCAATGAGTTCTCTAACATGACAAATCTTGACCAACTTAAAAAGTACTACCCATAATAACTTGAGTAGGGTACTCAAGAGAGCTACGTTTGGCCTGATTCCTTAGGAAAGGATACGTAGGCAACCCTTTACGGGTGTGGCCACTTTAATTTTTGCAAACCTCGCATCCCAGATGTAAAAAGAAATTTGACAGAAATTCGACGGAACATCAGTGTCACTGAAAAAAGCCTGTCGCCGGCCGATGTACTGCAACGCCAGGCGATAGCGCCCGTCGTCAGACGGCAGCAGCCGGCGACAGCCGTAAAGCAGAGGCGCTTCTCTTCTGAGAGTACCTGGGCAAATTTCGGTGTTTTTCGGAAAATTTTCGACTTCCGTACTCGAAAATATTTTCGGAAAATAAATTTTCTGTTTTCATTATTTTAATAAATTAAATTTCAAGAAGATGATTTAATTAAAAAGCAGAAATTTCATTCATAAAATAAACTAAAAATTACATTTTTGATGTAATTTAAATAAAGCTTAACAAAACAAATTAACTTTAAATTTAAAACAAAGTCTAATAAATTGAAAGTTAAGCAATGCTTCAATCTTTCTTCTCTTTCTTCGCTCTCTTCTAATTTTTATCTACATCCTCTTCATCGTCCATGACTTTAGCTAGTAGGCATTCTTTAGAGGACCTACATTCAATTTTGGAGTAAATAGTTTCTCCCTTAGCTTGGACTCCATGTTTCTTCTTTACTCAAACCATCTTCTCTGAAGTGTAAACTTTTCTTTTCCCTTTATCCTTTGTAGAGATCTTCTTCTTAGGCATCATAGGTGTTTTGAATTCAATCTTTTCACCCAAGCGTTCCTTAACAGGAATCACCTTGTCACCTAGACGATTCTTCACATTGGTTTTACTCTAATTTTTCTTCATGTCCTTTGAATGTTTTCTGAGAAGCCACCTCTTTACATCATTGGGCAAGGAAGGAGGAAGTTTTTGGGTAATCACTTCCCATAAAGGTCTAGCGCTCCAATATACATCAAATTTTTCTACTTGTTATGAAACAGAGAATTCATAGGGACGACGAATATCCCCAGAAGGAATTGTTTGAAGTAGGCCGTACTGTCTTTTTACCCTGCAGGGATAATAAAAAGTCATCTTGGTTAAGCTTGAAAGACGACAGAAAGGTTGCTTGTTGACACCAACCATCTTCTTTATTTTCCACCAAGGGATGACCCACTTGATAGCAAAGTTGCAAGAGGCAAAGATTTTTTTTCCACTCATGGCGCCCCATCTTAGAGAAGCGTTTCTTTCGCCTCACAAAGCAATTTGGAGTATATTTTTCAACATTGTCAGGGGTACTAATTAATTCTAGTCTCTCCATTAGCCATATCTGCAAAAATTCAATGCAAATAAATTAATATTACTATACAAAAATATGTTTTTGATTTCTAAAATTATAAATATTATTTTTCTACCTGTAATAAAATTGGAGAGCCCCGAAAATGTGCTTTTGGATTTCTCTTCAATTCATCTAGACTAAGCATAGTCTCTCCAACAATTAATGGCATTGGATTTCTCCCAGATTTGATTTGCTCCAAAACTGTTGATATAATTGCTTGGCCCACATTAGTTCTACCACTAGTGAGAAGATATTGGTTAAGCATGCAAAAGAGAAAAGCCCTTCTTCTATAAAACATGAAAAGATTCAGAATAAGGTCTATCAAAGTAATGGCGTGCAAATTCTTTCAAACTAACTATGCTACCGTCTACAATATTTGTTAGATCTTTGTCTCTTAAATTAAAGAAGCGCTCAAAATGTTTATAATAATATTCATTTATTCTAGGGATTACCACAAGATCTAATGAAGGGAAGCCTAAGATAGCACCGAATTCTTCCGGTAAAGGGCAAATTTCATCACACCCTAGTCTAAAACAATGAGTATCCGTATCCCAATAATCTACACTAGTAGAAAAATTGAAAATGCCACCGCTTAAAGGCCACCGGTTTTTTAAAACCGGTGGTTAAAAAATTGGCCGCGAATTAGGCATTTATTATTGCCACCGGTTCAAACCAAACCCGTGGCAATAATGCTTAAGGCCACCGGTTTTGAACTGGTGGCAATATTTGAATATATAAAACGCGCGGCCCAAGCTTCTTCTTCTCTCCACTGTTTTATTTCCACCAAAACTCCAGTACGAGCCACGACCAGTGACGCCGCACCACCATCCAAACCCTACCACCACACACTCCACCAGCGACGCCGCACCACCTTCCAGCACCTCCTCACTCCCTCCGAACCTCCTCCACCAGTGCGCGAAGCAGCAAGCAGCGTTCGAAATTGCAGCAACCAGCGTTCGAAATTGCAGCAAGCAGCAAGCAAGCAGCAACCACAGACCTCACCACTGACGCCACAGCCACCGCACCACCATCCCACAGCCACCGTTCGAAATTGCTGATTAATAGACGGTAATTTTTTCTGAATTTCTGTGTTTTATTTTTGTTGTTGTTAGGGTAATTTTTTTGTGAATTGTTCATGAATTAGGTTAATTGAAAAAAAAAAAACTGCAATTACTTGATATTAGTGAATCATAAACTTGAAATTTGGAAGTAGAGGTACGGTGGCATGAGCCCGTACTACATATGAATTAGAGGTGAAACCATAGTGTAAATGAGAGGAAAAAGAGATTTTTTGGCTAATTATTCTGAATTTTTTGGGTTTTTTTTTTTTGTTGTTGGTAGGGTTAAAATTTTAGAGAATGCACTTTAGAAATCAAGAAATGGTTTAATTGTGTGTATCTTTAGAATGCAAGAAATTGATTAATTGTTCATGAATTAACAGTATAATGGAAAATATATTTTGAATTTTTTTTTTTTATTTCTTTCATTGTATTATTATTATTATCAATTTGTTGTTGTTGCTTAATTTTTGGTTAAGTATAGTATGAATTATTGAATTATTTTGGAGTTAGATTGAGGAGTAATCCGTTTTAGATTACGTTACATAATGATTTTCCTAATGCTTTTAGGAAATATATGGATTATGGAGTATAATTTGATATGTTGGAGTGGTGTGAAATTGATTGTTAGGTTTTATTAGGAAATTTTGAATAAAGTAGAGATTATTAGTAAACTTGTTAATTAATTAGTTGAATTTGGTAGTATGTTTTAATGTGTAATTTTAGGTTGTTTTGTATATAGTTCTTGACAAAATTACTAACTTTTATTTTGTTGTTGTATTTTTTTATTTTTGTAGATTCATATGTAGTGAAGCACAAGTTTATTAGCTATTCAAGTGGGAAGTTCGAGACATTACATCCATTATACTTGCTATATTGGTATGAACTATAAACTTTATGGAGCTATATATATTTCTTTCTATTTATCTATTTGATAAAAGTTTGTTCATGATATTACAAGTTGTGTCTTGTTTAATAATAAATAATTACAATAATATGTTGAATGTTTGCATCATCATATGCCTAGATACCCGTTCAAGGCTTTCTCATTAGGAGAAAGTCTTGAATAGTCCCCGGTTGGGACTGTTCTTGAATGTTTACTCTCACTTAGGTGGTGAATGTATGTCTTTTTTTTCGATTTTAAGGAACATCTTGGCTGTCCATTTCTTCTCCATGTTCTCTGGGTACATATGTGGGTAAGTAATTATCTACATCTTGTACTTGGAGAACTGGGGGGAAGTGCTGCCGGATTTTCCTTAAAATTGGAAAGTTGACATACATTCACTAGTGAGAGTAGACATTCAAGGATGGGTTAGGTTGGAGTGATAAGGACACTTTGGAAACATGCATTTGTTCACTATATGAATGGTATATTCACGATGTGTACTTGAAGTTGATTTACATAAGAAATGTAGCAATTGTACATTATTGATAATATGTTGCTATATATGTTTAGAGACACTTTACTAAATGGGAAAGGATCGTGGTTGGATGAATGGTAGACGTGATACAATGGATTTTTGGAATGGGGTTCAAGAGTTTTGCGAGACGGCTTTATCTTATCAGTGCAAAATTGGTGAGGAAGGCCTATACTGTCCTTGTGTTGATTGTAATAATGTGAAGGTGGTTAATAGTGTTGAAATCATTAGAGATCATGTACTTTGTCGTGGGTTTAGACTTAAATACCATGTGTGGATTTGGCATGGTGAAAGTGGAGAGTATAGTGAGGATCTTGATGGGAATGATGTGCATGATAAAAGCAATGAGATTCATGTGGACGAGGAATGGGAGAATGATGAATATGTTATTGATAGTGGTGAGGATGGAGCTGAGGATCATCCAGTGGATGAGGTCGAGGATAATGGCGTGGATGAGATGTTGCATAATGTCGAAGGTGATGTGTTTGAATTACTATCGGAGGCTTCCAAAAAGCCTTTGTACCCTGGGTGCAAAAAATACTCCAAACTTTCTGCCGTGATAACACTTTTTAACATTAAGTCGAAGCATGGGTGGACGGACGTTAGTTTTACTTCTTTGTTGACCGCATTAAGTGAGATGTTGCCTGATGAGAATGAAATTCCTACGTCTTAATATTATGCAAAGAAGCTTATGTGTCCATTTGGTTTAGAGTATAAGAAGATACATGCCTGTCCTAATGATTGTATTTTGTATCGTAATGAGAATGAACAATTGGAGGAGGGTCCACGATGCAAGCAATCGCGCTACAACCGCATGAGTTGCAATCCTGGTACGAAGGGACCTCCTGCTAAGGTGTTGTGGTATCTTCCTATTATTCCAAGGTTTAAGCGTCTATTCTCAACACCAAAAGACGCTAAAAACCTGAGGTGGCATGCCGAGGGAAGGAAGAAAAACAGAATGTTGAAGCATCCGGTTGACTCCCCGCAATGGAAGAACATTGATTTGAAGTTTCCGGAGTTTGGTAATGAAGTCAGAAATTTAAGACTTGGGTTATGCACAGACGGGATGAATCCATTTGGCACTCTTAGTACCCAACACAGCACTTGGCCGGTTCTTTTAGTGATCTACAATTTGCCTCCTTGGTTATGTATGAAACGAAAGTATATAATACTTTCATTGCTAATAACGGGGCCTAGGCAACCTGGAAATGACATAGATGTTTACCTTGCGCCACTAATTGACGATTTGAGAAAGATGTGGGACGAAGGGGTTTCTTGTTTTGATGCTCATAAGAACGAGGTGTTCACATTGCGTGCAGCCCTTATGTGGACCATGAATGACTTCCCTGCATATGGCAACCTGTGTGGGTACAAGGTTAAAGGGAAAAAAGCATGCCCCATATGTATTGATGAAACATCAAGCATATACCTTAAGAATTCTCACAAAGATGTGTATATAAGGACTCGAAGGTTCCTTAGGCGTGATCACCCGTACCGTAGGCAAAAAAAGGCTTTCGATGGGACAGTGGAAGAGGAGATTGCGGCTAGGCCATTGACCGGTGTTGAGGTTTATGCTCGAGTTAAGGGTATACGAACAGTGTTTGGAAAATCTGAAAAAGCTCCGGTCTCAACAGCTCTTTTAAAAAAAGAATCAATTTTGTGGAAGCTTCCATACTGTAAAGAACATGATGTTAGGCACTGTCTAGATGTGATGCATATAGAGAAGAATGTGTGTGATGCTCTTGTGGGAACATTTTTTAATATTTCAGGCAAAACAAAGGATGGAAAGGGTGTACGGTTAGATTTGGAAGAGATCGGGATTCGTCCGGAATTGTGGCCTCAAGATAAGGTTACAAAGGGGAAGGACAGAAAGGGAAAGGAACTGGAACAAGAAACTGTAAATGTTTCGAAAAAAGGAAAGGGGAAGAGCAATGGAAAGGGAAAGGTCGCGGATGCTTCAAAGAGTAGAGATGAGGGTAAAGGCAAGGTTGAGAAGAAGTATTTACCACCGGCTTGCTACACATTGTCAAGGGTAGAAAAGCGGATGTTTTGTGCATGTCTTTACGGCATTAAGGTTCCATCTGGGTACGCATCTAACATGAAAATATTTGTATCCTTAAGTGGAGAACTGAAGCTGACAAGTATGAAATCCCATGATTGTCACATGTTGATGCAAGTATTTCTACCGATTGCAATACGTGATATTTTACCGAAGCACGTGAGAGAAGCTATTACAAGCCTATGTTCGTTTTTCAATACAATATGCAGCAAAGTGCTTGATCCTTGTACACTTGATGCTTTGCAAACGGATGTGGTTGTGACTTTGTGCAAATTTGAGATGTATTTCCCACCCTCCTTTTTTGACATAATGGTGCATCTCATTCTTCATTTGGTGCGTGAGATTAAGTTGTGCGGTCCAGTTTTCTTGAGGTGGTGCTATCCTTTTGAAAGACACATGGGCACATTGCAAGATAAAGTAAGGAATCCGGCTCATCCGGAAGGAAGCATATTTCAAGGGACCGTGAGTGAGGAGATTGGTAATTTTGTGGCCGACTATTTAGCCGTTGCTGAACCTATTGGTCTTCTTGCTTCTTGACATGAAGGGAGACTTGATGGTCATGGCACAATTGGGTCGAAACGAATGTCACCGGATCGAGATCAGTTCTTACAAGCACACCTTTATGTGTTGCACCATGTTGCTGTTGTTCACCCATATTTAGATGAGCACATGGCTAGTTTGCGTGATGAATTTCCATCGAAAGGTGAAAGGGCACTAATGCAGTTGCATAATAAGAGGTTTGTGAGTTGGTTTAGTCAACGAGTGATGAGTCGCTTGGATGATAGTGTCACCGATACAGTAAGGTGGCTTGCTTATGGTCCTAGGGATGATGTTCGCTCATTTGAGGGATATGACATCAATGGGTACACTTTTTGGACAGAGGGTCGGGATTTGAAATCTACGTCAACCCAAAACAGTGGAGTAACGCTTGTGGCATCGTCAAGGGAGTTTGCAAGTGCTAAGGATAAATCACCTGTCGATGCAAAATTGTCATACTACGGTCGAATTCAAGAAATATGGGAGCTTGATTATTGTAACTTCACGGTTGCTCTTTTCAAATGTAAGTGGGTTGATAATATCAGGCGTAATGTCAAGTATGATGACTTTACTCTTGTAGATCTTGGGCACTTGAATGATAGTGCGAAACCGTTCATCCTAGGTTCTCAAGCTAAGCAAGTGTTCTATGTAACTGACCTAGTCGATTCAAGATGGTCCATTGTGCTAGCTGGGAAAAGAAGAATCCTAGGCATTGGAGATGTTGAAGATGAGGAAGAATACGATGCATTTGATGATTCAGCACCTTTCACTATTCCTAGACCTATTGCATCAAATGACATAGACGACCAGACATGTTATATGCGGTCAGACCACAACGAAGGAATATTAGAATGAGGTACTATACCATTTAATTTGAAATAGTAAGCAATTAAAAGTATTATTAAATTTAATCAGAAGTTAAGTAATTTTATGAAGAGTTGGAGGGAAAATGTATGATATTGTTATCTTAGTTGTTAAATTTTCACAAATTCTTGTTAATGAATGAAGTATATCTCAAAATTGACATATTATGATAGAATTTAAAATTTTATGTGTTAACGGTACTAGATAATAACAAGTTATGTCAAAATGCATAAAAAATGATAGAATTGAATATTTTATATACTAACATGTATTATGACCGATATGTCAACATTTTTATCTCTTATGGACCTAATATCGTGTTATGTTTGTAATGACAGGTGTTTATAACTCATGGAGGACGATTATGACCCACTAGTAGAGGATTTGGAGGATGATGATGATGGCTATGAGGATGAGGACAAGCCGTATGATGTCAACAAGGAGACTGATTTGGGTGAGCCAGAAGATCAGGAACAAGATGCTTATGAGCAAAGGCTTGATGAATATGAAATTTCAGCTGAACGTGCGTCTGATATTGATTCTACAATTGTTGAGATTGTTGGTGAGAACACTACTCCTCAAACTCAAAGCCAAGGAAAGGAGCAATTGAACATAGGTGGTGGAGTGGGGGTTAAGGCACCAGCTAAGAGAAAGGGTAGGGGTCCGACAACAAGTTTTAAGAAGCCAACCGGTACCTTGGTGTTGGAGTATGACAAAAGAGGCCGACCTACTGGCCAATGGATTCGACAATATGCAAACCAAGTTGGCATATGTTCGCGCAAAATCCCCATTACACTTTCTTGGAAGCAAGTACCTCCAGGCTTGATTCAAACATTTTGGGATGATACCAGGGCAAGTGTTTTATTCAAATGCACATTTACATGTATTACAAATAATTTCACCTAATGTTAGTTTGTAAATGGAAAATAATAATGGCTTGTATTTGTGATTGCAGAAGCTGTTTAGTATTCCTAATGATCCCCAGAAGAGAAGAGTGTTTGATTCTTTACTAGCGGAGAGATTCAGAGGCTTCAAGACCCACTTGACCAGTGGATGGATCTATAAGAAAAAGAAACAAAAGAAGAAAGCTTCCAAGGGAAATGAAGGTGAAGGTGGAAATGAGGAAGATGTTGAGGAACAAGACTCACCGTGGAAAAAATGGCCAAGTGTGACGGAGGACGAGTGGAAAGACTTTGTTATTCAAAGAACTCGACCCAAAGCAATTGTAAGAACTACTAAATCTAATGAGAATTGTATAACATATTGACTCTTTTAGCAGTAATGATGATAACATTACTATTTATGTAGGAAATTCGAGAGCAAAACAAGGCAAATTCATTGAAGAAGGAGTACCGCCATCGTACGGGGGCCAAGACATTTGGTGAATGGAGGCAAACTTGGAAGAAGGAGGGTATATACCCCGCTTTGACTCAAGGGTCATCCTCAGAACCCTCCAACTCCACGATCACTACGTTGGTTAGTCGTGCTGGCGATTTCATTTGTTCCCTACATACCTTTGATAAGGACACCGGAAAATGGGTCATCAAGGAACCGGAAAAAAAAGTGGCGGATAAACTTGTAAGCTATTTGAAACTTTAGCATAACTTTACCATACAAAAACATTTTATGTATTCATGTTAACATTTTTTCTTATGCTACAGCTTGAGTACACTACAGAAGTTGTTGAAGGTAAGCTGGTTCCGACTATAGAGAAAGACCCCTTCACCTTGGCTTTGGGAAAGCCCTACCATCCAGGCCAGGTAGTAGGTATGGGAGGGACGTTTCTAGGATGGGAGAAGGTGATGGGTTAAGAATACACAAAAAAGGGAAGATCTCGAGGAAGTGTTAACTCACCGGAAGAATTGGATGCCAAGGTGGCATCCATCAAGGAACAAGTTCGCAATGAGTTAATAGGTGAATTCAATGCTTGGGCGAAGCAAATGAACTTACCCTTGCCGTTCCCCTCGACTACACCGGTCGACTCCAGTAGTCACCCAAAAGGACAAGGAGAAGAGGAGATACATGAGGTAGTTTTCTATCTATTAGTTTTGGCCTAGCTTGTGAGTTACGTGAGATCTAATGTGGCATTATTGATTAATTATTGCAGGTTGTAACTCCCACACATGCGGACTCGAGGGAGGTTGATAATCCAACACCCCATGAATTTCCAGATTTAGAGGTGAATTTAGGATTCGAGGGAGCGTGTTTGGTTTTAACATAGTAAATTTCATTACATGATCAATTGTGTAGGAAAAGACCCTTTTTGATAATTTCAGTTTTTACAAGTGAATTTCGTTAATGGTGTAGGTAGAGACCGAGTGTACACTTCTAGCCCCGGGGCTATCAAATGGAGGAGAGTTGCAGTTGGTGGCGTATGGTAGTGCACAAGCAACGACTGGTGATACGGTCCATTTCCAATCGCTTAGGCCACAACATTACTCGGTCGGGATCAATTCTTACATTGCTGGGTTTGAAAACATCCCACTACCGGTGCCTATAGTGGATGATGGGATTACTCTTCTTTGGGAAGCAAAGGGTAGCTATGTGCAATGGCCACGTGCTTGGGTGAGGTTGATCAACGAGGTAATATTTATTTTGATGTTGTGCAAAATAACAAATCTTGATGCGTACTTATTAGCTTAAACCCCGGCCAAAAATTTTTGAACTCTAATTATCTTTGTTTTGATCAGATTTCGAAAAAAAGTCAACCATCAAAGAGAAGGAAGGTGGTGAAGCCTAAAAGCGTTGATCAACCTATAAAGAAGATGAGTGAACAAGGGTCGAAGAGTGAACAAGTGTCGAAGAAGAATTCTTCGAAAGGTTCAGCCATGCAACCTACACCACTTGTTGGAGACAATGTCCTTCAATCGCTCACTAAGGATTTAACTTTTCTACACAATCGTTTTAGTCATTTGCCTAGTGACGATCCCATTGAAATTGCACTTCCTAAGGCAATGTTCCATTATGATGAGGATGCAAGTGCATGGTTAAACAAACAAGATGTGAAGGAATTTTTAAGCGGTTCAATGCTTAACATTTCTCTCATTCAAATATTCATGAGGTACGGGCTCATGCCACTTAAATTAATTTGTTGTATATATTAGTGTTGTTTATCCTTCATATATGTCAATTAATTTTTCATTGCACATGCACGTAGAGCACTACGGGAGCACTTAAGTGACACTGATTTACCTAGTAAAGTTTGGTGGTTATGCCCCGAACAGACATCCGAGACTAGAAACTTACACAACTCCCCCGAGGTGATGTATTATGTTAACCATAATATTCGGGAATCAATGCGTGCGGGAGACAAGTTCATATTCGCCCCATGTTATTAGGAGTACGTTTAACCATGTGTAATTCAATTCTTTCTACATCTGATTTATTTGTTGTACCCTAATTATTGATGTGTTTGTGTATTGTGAATTTACGTAGGTATCATTGGTTCCTCATGGTGATTTGTCCTGCTAATAACACAATCTTTCACCTTGATTCAGCTCGATCAACAAAGAAGTACCTCATGATGTCTGTACTACAAAAGTAAATATAGCTACCTAGTGTTGAGTATCTTAACCTAAGATCATTTAGTAGTCAAACTAATCAAATTTGATTTTACTTTCCTATAGTATTATGAAGAAGATACATGGTTGTGCTCCACAGGGTCCTACATGGAAATCACCTATGGTAATGCCACATCATGTTGTGATTATCTTAATAAACATTGCTAAAACAATTGTGGGTTTTATGTGACGTTTGATTCATTTGATTTGTTCCTATGCTAGTGCCCACAACAAGATAATGGAGTTGATTGTGGATTATACGTGATGAGATTCATGCTTGAGATAGCGACTCATTGTTCCAACACCATACATCTTGATGAGGTACGACCTTAAACTTAGTAAAATGCCCTTATTCTGTGATTTCAAGGCTTAGCCACTTATAACTAAGTATAATTGACATGTTATGAGGAAGAACTTGGTCATTTGTTGAAAAATGTAGAAAATGGGCAAGTAGAAGTCAAATAGGCCTTATTTTGGCTATTTTAGATGGAGGTACGACCTTAAACTTAGTAAAATGCCCTTATTATGTGATTTCAAGGCTTATCCACTTATAACTAAGTATAATTGACATGTTATGAGTAAGAACTTGGTCATTTGTTGAAAAATGTAGAAAATGGGCAAGTAGAAGTCAAATAGGCCTTATTTTGGCTATTTTGGATGAAAATGCGACCTTAAACTTAGTAAAATGCCCTTTTTCTTTGATTTCAAGGCTTAGCCACCTATAACTAAGTATAATTGACATGTTATGAGAAACAACTTGGTCATTTGTTGAAAAATGTAGAAAATGGGCAAGTAGAAGTCAAATAGGCCTTATTTTGGCTATTTTGGATGAAAATGCGACCTTAAACTTAGTAAAATGCCCTTTTTCTTTGATTTCAAGGCTTAGCCACCTACAACTAAGTATAATTGACATGTTATGAGGAATAACTTGGTCATTTGTTTAAAAATGTAGAAAATGGGCAAGTAGAAGTCAAATAGGCCTTATTTTGGCTATTTTGGATGAAAATGCGACCTTAAACTTAGTAAAATGCCCTTTTTCTTTGATTTCAAGGCTTAGCCACCTATAAATAAGTATAATTGACATGTTATGAGAAACAAATTGGTCATTTGTTGAAAAATGTAGAAAATGGGCAAGTAGAAGTCAAATAGGCCTTATTTTGGCTATTTTGGATGAAAATGCGACCTTAAACTTAGTAAAATGCCCTTTTTCTTTGATTTCAAGGCTTAGCCACCTACAACTAAGTATAGTTGTCATGTTATGAGAAAGAACTTGGTCATTTGTTGAAAAATGTAGAAAATGGGCAAGTAGAAGTCAAATAGGCTTTATTTTGGCTATTTTGGATGAAAATGCGACCTTAAACTTAGTAAAATGCCCTTTTTCTTTGATTTCAAGGCTTAGCCACCTATAACTAAGTATAATTGACATGTTATGAGAAACAACTTTGTCATTTGTTTAAAAATGTAGAAAATGGGCAAGTAGAAGTCAAATAGGCCTTATTTTGGCTATTTTGGTCATTTGTTTATGCGACTGTTTTTAATTTTCCCAAGTATTTAATTTTTTACATATTAATTTAATTTATTCTAACATAATTTATATATATTCCAAGTTTTGCAAGGTGCAAAAGGGGGATCCGTTAACTAGCAAGGAGCTTAATGAAGTTCGAGACATGTTGGCATCTTTCATCACCTTCAATTTGTAAATGTGGCATCATTATGAATTATACTTTGTTTATTATTAACTTTTAAACTACAATATTGACTAGTTATTAGTATTGTTTGTATTTATTTATACATCACACTTTATTGAATTTGTTGTATTGCATTTGGTTTTTAATTATAAAAGTAGTCTAAAAATATATTTTTAATTCTTGTTATGATTATTGAATTTTTAGCAATATTATCGCAGAATATTATAGCAGGATCAGTTGCAGGATTAATTGCAGGAATAATTGCAGGCCAAAAAAAAAAAAAAAAATTAGAACCTTTTATTGCCACCGGTTTACCGGTTCGAACCGGTGGCAATAGTCATCATTCAGCAGCAAAAAAACCGCGCCAATTTATTATTGCCACCGGTTAACCGGTGGCCATAATTAGTATTATCACCGGTTAACCGGTGGCCATAATTAGTATTACCACCGGTTAACCGGTGGCCATTAACACTATTGCCACCGGTTTTGAACCGGTGGCCATTTGATGCATTATTGCCACCCCCCAAATGGCCACCGGTTCAAAACCGGTGGCAATGGGGGGTTTTCAACCGGTGGCCATTTGCATTTTTCGCCTAGTGCTAAGGCGGTATGAATAAAGTCTATATCAAGATCTACGCCCTTAACACTATAGATACCTCCCATGTGAAAAAAGTCAAGTTCTTTTCACTCTTTAGAAGTTAAAGACCGACACCATTCACGAGTGAAGTTGGTAAAACTCTTAGTAACTAAAGACATGATTATTTTTTCAAAAGCTAAGACTATTATTAATCTGCTGAAATTATGAAGAAATTCGGCGGATTAGGGGGCTATTTATACACAACATCAATATAGTTTTAATCTGGAAAGGATTTGGACTCAGCGCTCTTCAACGCCTAACGACGATTCTGCCGTCTAGCGCCAAACGCCAGCAGCAACGCCTGGCGCCAACGCAAAACGCATGGCGCCACGTGGCGCTGATGTGTCTTATCAGCGAGCTATTAAAAACCGCGTTTTTCTGGCTATGATTCGAACTCGTACAATGGCTTTACGATCTTATCCCTTCTACAAATACCCTTATAAATTAATTTTATATATTAATTTCGATTTTTCTTTTTTGGATTTTATTCAGACTTAATTTATTTTTAAGTTTGTTGTATGTCCAATTTTATTTTTCATTTTTTCTTTTTGGGGGAGAAAGTCGGATACCCTCCATCAATAATAAAAATGACAAAATTTTTGCGCAAAATTCTTTGTCTCACAATGCAAGATAAATAAAGTCATAATAAAAAGATGATAATATGTATATACAAATATGTCTAATAAATGAGTCAATTAGGCAAAGTTATATACAAGTCAAAATACATAAAACACAGGTACAAACTACGGCGCTAGAGGACGCAGATGATGAGGGATGCCCATCACATCAAAGAACTACGCAGTGCTAGGAGTATGCTCTCCACTCGCTCCAACTCTAGTCTCAAGGAGGAGGAAAGCTCAGCTCAAGACTCGTCCACCTAAGGTCGGCCTGATGAACCGACAAAGGTTGAGGCTGCTGCGATGACGAGCCGACCTCGTACATCCCACCTCCTCTAGGAGCCGAGGTAGCCTCTCCCTAGCCTACCGGCTCAACACGTGCGCCCTCTGATGAAGAGCCCGAGCCCTCCACCGCCTCGGTCCGGGCAGCCTCAGATCGACCTCCCTGACCGCCAGAACCAGTACGGCGACAACTCGAGCTAGACCTCGCCGGCTCTCTCTGGACCTCAGGCCTTGTTCGGGTACGGGGAGGAATGGGCTGATCCTGCTAGAAGAAACCAAGTCAAAAGAAATCAAAATAGAAACATAACAATGCAGAAATAGGGAGAAAAGGCTACCTCCTGAACAGCGTTGTCACGATGACACGTAGCCACGTTCCTCATCCGAACGAGCTGGCTCCGGAAGGCTCACAAGTTCGAGCCCTACCAACTACTAAATGCTTGGGAGTGACAACATTTTTGAATTATCTTCTTAGATGGCAACATCTTTCATTTGTTGTCTTTGTTAAAGTGTTGCCTTATGTATCATTTTGCCTAAGCTTTCAAAATTTTTGCCTTTGAATAAAAATGTGTTGCCTTATGAATAAACAACGGGGGCATAAATTACGCCTCATATGTGTTGTCTTAGCTACAAGGCAACACTTTTTTTATATTAGGCAATGGTTTTGCATTGTTACCATTGCTTTATTTTGTTGTAGTGTTTATAGGAGATAAAGTATACCTCTACGACTCTCCAGAAGCTTGACAGAGCGACGTTCCCCGTGTAAGACCGACGTCGACACGAGTCTCGCAACGCTCGAACAAAATCAGCATAGGCCAAGCTGGCCCAGTCGTAAGTCCCGATCATATGAAGATCACGGACTGTAGGAAGGTAGTAAAGCAGCACTCTACCTTTGTAAGGGGAAAACTTCCCTTATAGCAAGATAAGCGCAAAGATGCGCACCCGCTGCTCTCGGGTGGTCGCATCTGTAGACATCTACTTTTAGCCTCCTGTCCCGACAGGAAGTGCAATGACGATAAATAAAATCATCTTCGTGTTGGATCAAAGAAAAGAATGCTTATGGATAACTGTTTAAGCCACAAAACACAAAAGACTAGCCTAGATAAAAGAACAAGGCCAACACAAGGTCCAAATTAACTAAACCCGATCAGGCTTAAGCCAGTGCTTAAAACCCAATAATGACGGATTTAGGAGCGTCTAGGTTAAAATAAAAGCTGCCGCGGAAAATATCGCGCGCATCTCACAAAGTCGTGCTCAGCAGTCACGCGCAACATATTAAGTTGCGCGCGGCAGGCCGCACAACTTTCAGAGATGCGCTCGCGTAAGATTCAGAATATTAAAATATTGGAAAATCAAATCTTACCATAGAGCTACGCGCAACACAAATAGTTGTGCGCGTATTCCGCGCGCGACCTATTCACTTGCGCGCGACAGCCGCGCGTAACCTACTCAGTTGCGCACGACACCTACTGCGGCAGAATGCTCTAAACCATAAACCTAATCATTCTCTATAAATAAGACCCTAATCCGAGGCTTCAATACAGAAAAAAATTAACCTAAACGCTGGCAGAATACTTGTGAACTTGTGCGTCCAAACCCTCTTGTCCTAAACACTCACCCTTTTTGATATTTTGTTACTACGGTGGAGGTTCCCCAACAAGAAGGAGTCCATAAGTGTTCTAAACGGAGATCTAGCAAAGAGAAGTGGTGAATTCCCGAGCACTTAGTTAAATCACCATTATTTTTATTGTTTAAAAGAACTTTAATTAATTTATTAGTGTTGTTTGATCGCCTTAAAATAATAAATAAATTGATTTCACATAGTATTCTTTTGTTAATCAAGATTAGAATTGAATAAAATAATTTTTGGTTGATCACCTAAGTCAAGGCGAATATTGTTTATTTTATTGTTCTTTTCACGAATTTGATTAAATAAGAATAACGACCTTACGATGTAATTCCTATGTGAATTAATGTGTGTAAATAAAATCAATTAACATAGTTTTTTAGGTATCACGTTGCATATATTGTTTAGCAATGAAATTGTGCAAAGGAAGAGCTAGTAGAGGCCGCACTAGGGCTAGGATCGCGATTCCCCTCTAAAGGGAACGTTCTCTTAGTACCCTCGCTCCCGAAATCATTTATGGTTTTCTAGACCAATTTGGGCATGGGTAAACTTATGATTCATGCTAAATATCCCTTGAAATCTACTTGGGAGAAAGGCATGAACGAGGTTTATGGATTTTTCCTAAAACTCATGGCGACTCCTACTTGTTTCTTACAAAAAAGCGTATATGATAGAATCATCTCTAATTCAAATGTCTCCCAAACAGTCAGGAATTCAAATCCTAATGCACCCTAACAAGTATAAAGTCCTAGGCTTTAAGGGGCCATGGGCATCTAAGGAGAAGGATCCCCTACGATGGGAACACCCTCCTTACAGTGGCGACTCCACTAGGGACTTAGAGGTTACATGATTAGTCGTAGTTATGGTCCAAGGTATCCAACACCAGGTTACCTATGGGTTGTAACGAGAGCTAACTTGGATAATCTGTAGTTAGAGAGTGAGACCTGAACGCATAATATATTCCTTTTGCACAAAACTAAAAGTTAAACAAGCAACATTGCATCATGCATAAGTATAACACACTTAAACCATGGGGATTGGCTCATTGACTAGGGGTTGCCAACACCATTCTTCTATCCCGAAATCAATAACTATCATCCCACCCATATCACCAACAAAACGTTGGGAGAGCGATGTCATAAGTCAACTCGTTGAGTGATGGATTTGTGCGTTGTTTCTTAAGATATGGTACCTTAGACACCCAAGCCTTTTCGACCTTAGAATTGCAATATGTGGATTATAACTTGTAACATGCTTATGTGATTACATGACTATATGCAACGTGTTAGGATATATTTCTTTCTTCTTTTTAGCTTGGTCTAGGTTCCCAATTACGAAGTCGTCTCTTCGTAATTTAGAGTCATATTAAACGGGTAACATAAAAGAAAAAAAGAAAAAAACAAACAAAAAAAAAGAACGATGTAAAAAAAAAAGAAGGGAAAATAAAAAAAAAACTCTCGAACAAAAAAAAAAAAAAAGAGTCAAACGAGCAGGTGGCGCGCGCAATACACAGAGTTGTGCGCCCATACCCAGCGCAAGAAAATTAGTTGCGCGCGACATCCGCGCGCAACTCAATTACTTGCGCGCACCCACTGTATGAATCAGTTTTGATTTTGCAAAAAACAAGTTGATTCGTTAAAACGATATCTTTATTTAAGAATTGTTGGGGCAATGTTATCAGTTCGAATATATCTTGCGTCATTTTCTTTTTTTTTTCTTTTTTCTTTTTCTTTTCCTTCTTCCCCTTCTAAGCAAGCATATTGGTTTACTTATCCTTTCGTACTTATTTAGGGCCGGTTTCCAATCTTGGGAAAGAAGAATCCCGGGCGCTCGCCTTCTACGTTTACCACCTAAAGATCCAACCCTTTCAAACCATTCTCCTTCGACAACTAGTCCTAGTCCAATAATGATGTCTACTATTCAAGAACTTCAAGATGAGATTCTTCGTTTGAGAGAAGAAAAGGCTCAAGAAGCCGAGGAAAAGAGAATTAAGAAAATTGAAAAGGCTAGTAAGAAAAATGCTGAAGCTTTAGCCTAACAAGAAAAGATGGAACAATTATCCATCAAAGAAAAGTCATTAGAGAAGCTATTTCTTCGTTCTACAATGGGGAACAAGTACTTTGACGCAGAAAAGTTTGCTCCTCCCGCAGGACTTGCTTTGACGGAAAAGTTCGTAGCTACAGACTTACCAATATTACAGGTGACCAATAATCCACAAAATCATTTAATGTGTTTTACAGGCACCATGGCACTAAATGGGGTTGATCCTAAGCTTTACGCTTTGACTTTCCCCTTGTCTCTAGACCCAACCGCGAGAGAGTGGTACTATGGGCTAGACCCAAAATTCAAAGAAACATGGGAAGATGTAGTTTCGGCTTCCATTACCCAATATAAGAGTAATGTAGAGTTCAAGTCCACTCTACGTGAACTCGAAATGTTTAAGCAAGGCGACGATGAAGGTTTCCTTGCTTTCTATGGTAGATGGCGAGAAAAGGCGGCCCACCTTGCCCAAAGGCCGCCTGAACTCGAGCTAGTACAAAAGTTTATTGACAATTGTCATGAAAAGTACAACAAGCATCTACGTTACCTTGGTTTAGACACTTTCCAAAAGGTCTATTCCGTGGCTACTAGGATTGAAGATGATCTTGCTAAAGAAAAAGCAAATAAGCCTCATCATCATCAACCTAAAAATAACTACAAGAAGGTTAATGATGGCTCGTCATCCTTTATTGATGTATTTGCGACCTCCACGCAATACCACAACACAAATCAATATAATGATGTTAGGAAAAGATGAACAAAAGAAAGAAAATTTACTCCATTTCCTGTAAGCTATAAAGAATTGTTAGAAAAATTAAATGAAAAAGGCTTACTTGCACCAACAGGACTAACACAACCGACTCCACCAGAAAGAAGGTTTCCTAATTGGGATGGTAATGCTTATTGTGCTTATCATAGAGGCAATGGACACGACACTGAACGTTGCTTTGTCTTAAAACATAAAATATAGGATTTGGTAGACGATTGGAGAATTCCCATGCCTAAACCAAACAATAATGCGTCCCCCTTGGGGGTGTTTCACATTAATGAGGACCATATGGGAAGCGATACATTCAATCCATTGAACTACATCACACCTATAGGAGAACCTCTACCCACAATACTCATAGGGGCAACTAATGAAGTATGTGGGCTATGGGACGACGAATTTCAAGACTTATATATCTTTAAGTATGCCGCCGTCCCACCTCCATCTTGTTTACAAAATGAAACAAATGGAGCGCTTGATTGGGATCATTTCTTGGGGAAGTCACAAGACTTATCAAATCTCTCCTCGGATGAACAATGGAATCAAGCTCAACTCATGGAACATTTTGAAATTGAGGCACGCTCAAAGCCTCTAGAAGAAAGTTGGTTCATAAGTCCTACAACTAATCCAAACGAGATAGATTATTTAACTCGTTCTGGATGAATTTACCAGGCACCACCACCAAATGGATCTTCGATCACGCAAAATCAAGGTCAAGTACAAAATACACCTCCTCTTGAGGTGGAAGATCCATTGGTCAAACAACTTTGGCAATCCAAGTTGAATGTTAGCATTTGGGAACTCCTAAGTACTTCTAAAGAACATAGGAATTCCCTTATGAACGCTCTAACGGCTTTGTCTGTAAGCACGGACACAACCCCTCAAGATATCATTAGTGTTTTGGGTGTTTTTGTCCCTCGGGAGAGTTACAACACGAAGTCTGATCCGGCCGAGCTGTACCTGCAAAATAACAAAGACTCCGAGTGGTTGGAGCTCCGCCTCCGACGGTCAAGTTAGTAACTTGAAAAGGAATAAAGAGGACGGAAATTTAGGTGGGTATCTGCTCGGATTCCAAGCTCGGGGGTTTCTGTGATGTGAGAGAATGCTAGTGTAATAAATGGTAAAACGTGCCCTCAAAAAGAGGGTCATCTCCCTATTTATAGGGTCTTTGGGAATTGTGCCCCTGATTAGGTCACTGAACCCTAATCATTGGTGGGCCGCGCCGCTTTGCGGCTTTCTCGGGATATGGGCCTAAAGGCCGCCTTTTTCCCTTAATTTCTGGAGTGACACGTGTCAAGCGGGGATTGGTCCACTTTGGGCCATCCCGAGGCTGACACGTGTCATCCTCTAATTGGACCACGTGGCGGGGTAAAAATTACCCTAAACATTTTCCCCTCACAGATGTGACGTGGCACGCCACGTGGCATCTGTGACACATGTCACGCTCCGGTTGGTGGTAATTTTACCATTAAAGAGTAACCGTTCACCTTCCGAGTAAATTACGGAAATGCCCCCGTATTTACCCTCTATATATAGTCGTTTTACCCTCATAATTTTGTACGTTTACAAAAAATCTTCTAGAGAGAAAACTTTGAGAGCAGAAGTCATCTGCTTGAGTCAGACGCGAGTAAGAAAGTTTGTTCTCCATCAACCCAGCCGGACCCGCCTACCTTCAGATATCACATCCAAAGGTACCGTCTCTGTCTCTCTCAGCTGTTTTTCTTTTTTCACCGCTTGTACATATTTCTTGAAATAAATGGATGCATCACCAACACACACGGCACAGCCTAGGTTAGAGTCCAGCCGGTCACCAGGGACGGCTGAGTCTAGGACTGGGAGTGCCGTCTCGGGGTGTTGGGACCACCCTTTGCATCGGATTCCGACCAGTTATGTGTCTGGCAACTTACCCTCAACTGTTGGACAAACATTCTAGGGTATGTTGCCGCCTGCGAGTTCCAGGGGCTTAACCCCGGCTGGGAGGCTTTTTCTAGTATGCATTATCTTAGCAGAAGCCCAGGCGGCTGGAGGGCGTGGTACACTCTAACCACACAGCCCCAATATATGATGACCTTGGACAAGGTCTCGAAATTCGACGGCTGGAAGCACAGGTTCTACCTGATGTCAGCTCCAACCAGACGGGAGAATTATGAATTCCGTCTGTACAATAAGAAGCCCGACTTGTTGGGCCGGAAGTGCGCTCTTCCCTGGATCCTAGAGGAAGATTTTGACAAGATCATTGAGGCAGACTTTTTCGGCCTCACTGACGCAACTTTGTCAACCGGGGAAACAATAAAAGTTCCCAAGAACTGGATCCCCAAGAGCGCCTAGTTCAGGGACGAGTGTTTCCTAGCCGCCTGCGGGCTAGGACACATGTTTACCAAACGTATGCGCCTGAGTTTATATCCGTCTGTAGTAGCTTTTTACTAGAATTAATTTATGATATTGACCAATTTCCTTCTTTTTTTGCAGAAGAAGCATTAAACATGTTGCAGTCGGAGAAAACTCCCAAGCGATCCTCTGCAGCCATCCGCAAAGAGCTTACGGAGAAAGCTGCGGCTGAGGTCAAAGCCAAGGTAATAAACGCCTGACCCTTTCGTAAATTGATCTCAGCAATTATTTTTCCCCGGATGCTAACTTTAACTTGGTTATTTTCACAGGGGGGAGAGGTGGGAAAGACGTTTGAGAAACAACTCAAACGGGCTAGGGAGGAGACCCACGCCGTTCTCAACAAAATAAAAAAATCCACCTCTGCGTCAACTCCTAGCGCCTCAGCCGGGCATCAGCAGATGCGGATAGCGGGGCGGAACGAGAAGGTAGGCGGCAGCCTGGGCCTCAGCCTCGTTAACCCCGTAACCGCGACAGGGGGGTTCTCCACGCCTGCAAGCGGTTCCCGCTTGGTTGGCTCTGAAGGTAAGAACCCTTTTGAATCCCCGCTTGAGCTGGGGTGGCCTTTGCGGGTGAAATCCCACTCTCAACAGACGTCATCTTTAGACGACCGACAACAAATAGGTGCAACCTTAGTTTCGCACTCATCACGTATTGATTGTGGTGCAGATCAATCTCCCCGCTGGCCAGACAGCAAGAAGCATGCCAAGGCCATGCTGGAAGCCGTCCGGAAGAGGGATAAAGACAGTATCCCTAGGATAGAGATGTTCAATCTTGAACGCATTCTATCTCTTCTGGCTGAGGTAAGAAACTTGCCAATTCAATTTTATTTTTTCCAAGTGTTTTATCCCACCTGCAATTCTTACACCGCCTGCTTTTTTTTGCAGGCCATGCTGCGGGTGGACGGGCTCAAACGTCCTTATTCCCGCAAACGGGAAGAGGTAAAAAGGGCCAAGAAATCCGCCCTAGACGCTGACAATATTGCTTTACACTCCACTATCGTAAATGAACTTGAAACTAAAGCAATCATAATGACACAGGCGTCTAGAATCCAGCAGCTGGAGGCGGATCTGGATACGGCCAAACAACGGGCGACTGATGCTGAGACGGCCCGAAAGGAGGCGGAGGAGGCCCAGAAGAAGGCTGCTGAGCGTGCAAAAAAGGCTGATGAGGCGCTCAAGAAGGCCCAGACGGACCTTGGCAATCTTCAGGGTGTTTCTGAAGAAAACACCAACCTGAAGACCGAGGTTCAAAAACTGGAGAAGGAGGCTGCTCAGGCTCAGAAGAACTTTGCAGCAACCCTAGAGGCGGAGCAAAACCGCCTTGTTGCTGAGAGTGACGCTGATAATGACGCTCAGATTAAGATCGCTTGGGCTGCCCTGTACCCGGACGCGGATTATGGCGTCTGGGCACTGGCTCACAGGTACGCCGAGGACGTGGTGTACCCGAGAGAGAAGGGTGATCCAGAGCCTGAGTCCTTCGACGCCTGGATTAATGCCAACAATGTGCCCCTCGTGCCTGAGCTACCTGGTCCGGGTGAAGCGCAAGAGATTCCCTCAGACGGTGAGGAAGAGGACCAGGAAGAGCCGCCTGCAGGCTAGAAGTGACTTTTCAGCAGCAGTATGCCAATCTCTGTTTTTTTGTCTTTTTCTTTTATTCAGCGGCAGTATGCAAAAACTTGTTTTTCCGGCCTGCGCGCCGAGTATATTTGTATTTACCGGTTGAGGAGCCGGGTTAATTAACAATTTCTCTTTCTCCCGGACGGGGTCCGGTTAACACTTTAATCCACTTCAACTGTTTGGTTGGGTGGACTTTATGAAATGCACCGACTGAGTCGGTTTTGATCATTTTGCATTTGAATTTTAATTTTGCAAATTTTAATTTTTCATTTTTGCCTAACTTATCAAAAGCATACGTCGATTTTTGCCTAACTAATCAATAGTCGGGCTGTCCTTGCCCTTGGACGGCTGTGTGATTGGTTTCAAATGGAGTTGGTTGATTGACTTGAAAACGTCTAATTTTGTAAAGAGCATGATATGTTTGCAAGTCAATAAATCACAATAGTGATTGCCCCAAACCAAGTGCACAGCCGTCCAGTCACTACCCAGACGGTGTTTATCCGTCTTGGTATAGATTTCATAGCCATTGAACGACTCCTTTGCCCCAATTGAGGTAGGAATTGCATTTTTAGAATAAATAACCTAAGTGAGACCTTCAGCCGGTGACTGACTGATGCCCCAGGGCATCCGGTATTCGACAACTTGATCATTCTTCACAGGTCATTTTGGTCAGACGGCTATGAGTTGACAAATTAGGTCGTTCAATCTTTGGCGTCTGCATGGGTACGTAGAACTGACAAATAGTGTGTTCTCTGCGACGATTGCACCCGGAGGGGTGTCGCCGAACGCCTTTGTCCATGCTGGGACAGGCGATTTTATAAAATGAGCAACCATCCGGCCATTTTAGCTTGTGGTATTGTTTGAGACCGGTTGTATAGCCACTAAACGTTTTTGTGCTTAGTTTTTAGTCGGAGTATTGAATTTACACTAAGTATCAAACTTAGTTAGGTAAATGAAAAATCAGTCTGAGTATTACCCACACGGATAATCAAACTTAGTTGAATGAACAAAGTATCAAGCTTGAATAAACAAGAGATCCGAATATCCGAGTATTACCCAGGCGGTCAAGCAAACCAACTAAGTATCAAACTTAGTTAGGTAAGTGAAGAATCCGTCTGTGTATTACCCAGGCGGATAATAAAAAAGCAACAAAACAATTTTGCAAACAAAGTCTGAATCTTTATTAATTGACTGACTGTTTACAAAAAACTTACGTTCTAAGAAGTAGTACTTTTTCAAATTGTCTACATTCCAAGTTCTAGGCAGGCGCCTGCCGTCTGGAGTTTCCAGGCGGTAGGTGCCGTCTCTCACTTCCTCATTGATCCGGTAGGGGCCTTCCCAATTTGGGGTTAGCTTTCCCAGCTCATTTGCCCTACCGGTTGCCTCCATTTTCGTAACACTAAGTCGTCAACTTTCAAAGGACGCTTGTGTACTTTTTTGTTGTAGGCTCTAGTCATTCTCAGACGGTAAATCTCATGACGCAAGGCGGCATTGCCCCTGCGTTCTGGGAGTGAATCCAATGCCAGGCGCATTGCTTCCCAGTTTGCCTCTTCATCATATAGCATGACTCTGAGAGTCGGCTCGTAATGTTCGATGGGCAAGACGGCTTCAGCACCGTAAAGCATGAGAAATGGGGTTTCACCGGTTGCCCCTTTTGATGTTGTCCGGATGGTACATAGGACATGGATTAACTCTTCTGCCCATAAGCCACCGGCTCTTTCTATTTTCTTATTAATGCCGTCTAAGATGAGTTTTTTAAAGGCTTCAACTTGGCCGTTTGCTTGGGGCCGGCCAACAGATACAAAATAGCTTGAGATCCCCTGATCTCCCAACCAAGTTTTTAGCTGAGGCGTCTCAAACTGAGGACCATTATCAAATACCATAGACATAGGTACCCCATACCGGGTGATAATGTTCTTCCAAATGAAGGAAATTACGTCTGAGGTCTTGATGTTTTTAACTGCCTCAGCCTCCACCCACTTGGTGAAATAATCCACAGCCACCAAGATGTAGCGCTTTCCGCCTGGAGCAGGCGTGTAAGGACCTAGGATGTCCATGCCCCATTTTGCAAACGGGATCGGGCTGTGGATGGCCGACAGATCAGTAGCCGGACGGTGAATAAGCTTGCCAAATTTTTGGCATTTATCACATTTCTTCACCAATTCCTTGGCGTCTGCCTCGAGAGTGGGCCAAAAATAATGTCGTCTGCCTCTGACGGCTAGGGACCTGCCGCCTATATGAGAGGCGCAAAATCCCAAGTGCAAGTCTTCGAGAACTTCTTTACCCTTTTCTAGGGTGACACACTTCAACAAAGGCTTCAGAAACCCCGCCTTGAAGAGTTCTCCATTTTTCAACTCGAAGCTTGCAGCTCGCTTTTTCAGGACGACTGCTTCCTGTGGCGAATCAGGAAGTGTACCGTATGAGAGATAGGCCTGGATGCCATCCATCCAGGTAGAGCTTCGGTCCAGAATTCCAATGGGATCCTCATAGATGTTTCTCTTTTCAAGAACTTCCTAAAAGACCGACCGAGGCGTATCATGGCAGGCGGAAGACGCCAGCTTTGACAATGCATCCGCCTGGTTTTTTTCCGACCTAGGCACTTGACTCAGCCGGAATTCCTCAAGTGCCTTGGTCTCTTCTTTGACTGCCTGAAGATATTTAATCATAGCCGGATGAGTAGCCTCGTAGCTTCCCTCATACTGGCTAACAACCAATTGAGAATCAGAGTAAGCGTCAATTTTCATGGCCCCTGTCGCCTTACACATGCGAATGCCGGCTAGCAGGGCTTCATATTCCGCCTCATTGTTAGAGGCTTGAAATTTGAAGCGTAGTGCATACTCAAATCTGTCCCCTTCAGGAGACTCGTAAATTACGCCTGCACCACAGCCGTTCTTAGTAGAGCTCCCGTCTTCATACACTTTCTAAACCTGATCAAGATTATCCGGAGCCACCGAACGGGTCATTTCAACAATGAAGTCGGCAAACGCCTGACCTTTCACTGCCTTTCTTGGTTCGTAAGTGATTTCAAGGCTTTGCATTTCAATAGCCCATTTCAACATTCTCCCGGATGAGTCCAAGGTAGACATTGGCCGCTTGAGTGGCTGGTCGGTGTAAATCACCACCGGGTGAGCGAAAAAGTAGGGCATCAATTTTTTGAAAGCCATATACAGAGCAAGGCCAAATTTTTCAACCATGGGATATCGGAGTTCAGCATTTTTAAGAACATGGCTAATGAAGTAAACCGGGAGCTGCACACCGTCTCTCTCAGCAAGGAGAACGGCACTGAGGGCATGATCTGAGACGACTAAGTACATGTACAACGTCTCCCTAGGTAAAGGACTGACCAACCTAGGTAGAGAATGTGAATGCTCTTTCAACCTCTGGAATGCCGCCTCAGCATCCTCCCCCCATTCAAATCTGGTCTTCTTTCTAATTGCTTGGAAGAAGTAGAGGTACTTGTCGCCTGACCGACGGAGGAACCTCCCCAAGGCAGCCAGACAGCCGGTGAGCCTCTGCACTTCCTTGACAGAACGGGGTGACTTCATGTCTATCACCACCTGTATCTTTTCAGGGTTAGCCTCTATCCCCTTTTGATCAATCAGGAATCTGAGAAACTTCCCAGACTCAACACCAAAGACGCATTTGTTAGGATTTAACATAACCTTATGCCGCCTGAGGGTGGTGAATGTTTCTCGGAGATCAGCAAGGTGATCCGTCTGTAGCTTGGATTTGACTATCATGTCATCAATGTACCCCTCTACATTCCCCCCAATCTGATTAATGAAGACCGTATTAATCATCCGTTGGAAAGTGGCAGGCGCATTTTTCAAGCCAAACGACATCACAGAATAACAGAATAACCCCTGATCAGTGACGAAGGCCGTCTTCTCTTGATCTTTCTTCCACAGGGGTATCTGATGGAAGCCGGAGTAGGCATCCATCAAGCTCATCAAGGCGTGACCGGCTGTAGAGTCGACCAGACTGTCGATCTTTGGAAGCGGATAATTGTCCTTTGGACACGCCTTGTTGAGGTCTGTGTAATCAACACACATGCGCCAGGTCCCATTCGGTTTCTTAACAAGGACCACATTGGCCACCCAGTCGCGAAAATTACAAGGCCGGATGAACCTGGCGTCTAGCAGCTTTTTGACTTCGGCAGCTGCCGCCTGACTTTTTTCCTCACCGTGGTTTCATTTCTTTTGCCGGATGGGCTTCTTTTTGGGGTCCACGGCGAGTTTGTGGACAGCGAGATCCGGGCTGACGCCTGACATCTCTTCCACTTCAAAGGCAAAAATGTCTTTGAATTCCTTCAGCACTGTCTCTGACGGCTGAGAGATAACACTCTCGGGCCGTCTTCTGATCCCCATTCAGGGAACCAACAGTGCCGTCATCCCTCTCATACTTGATGAGCATGAGAGATGGGATGATTACTGCCTTGGCTACGTTGAGGGTCGGCCGGCCAAGGATAATGTTGTAGGCGGTCAACTCCTCAACGACCAAGAATCTGACGACAATATGTCGTCCTTGGCCCTTCTCTCCCAGCCGGATGGGTAAGTTAATTCTTCTAGCTGGGTAGACCATCCCACCCCCCGAAACCAACCAAGGGGTGGGTGACTGGATGCATGCTGCTGACGTTATATTTCAGCTTTTGCAAGCACCGGAGGCTGATGATGTCTGATGAGCTGCCGGTGTCAATAAGGATTCTTCCAACCAGTTGGTTGGCAACCTTACATTCAATGACAACCGGGTCATCATGCGGACGGCGGACGCTGCCCCTATCCTTCTCAGTGATCAAGACGTCTGGGAAGGAGGTGCTTGCAGACGCCTGCTCTTCATCATCCTTGTCCATCTTTCGAAGATGGCTCTTGGTGCCCCGGATGGTAGGGCCACCACAGGAGAACCCGCCTGCTATTGTGTAGACCGGCTCCTTATCGGTATCCGAGCTACTAGCAGGCTAGGGGGTAGTCTTGGAGGACTGACCCTTGTTTTTCTTTTTTGCCCCGGCTGGGGACTTAGAAATGTAGGACTTCAACAGCCCTTTGTCAGCCAGACGGTCCAACGCCCGCTGAAGACTGAAGCAGTCGTTGGTGTCATGGCCGACCTCCTCATGGAACTGATAGAATTTATTTTTGTTCCGTGACTGGACAGAACTCCTCATAGGATTTGGCTTCTTAATGGACAGCCGGTCCTTTACCTCCATGAGGATGAAGTTGCAGTCTTTATTAAACTCGTACTTGTGGACGTACGGTTTAAACTCTTTCTTTTTCTTCTGGGATGGCTGGTCAGAGTCAGTAACCGCCCAGACTTATTTGCTTTTCTTGCTCTCTTCTTTGTTTTTGGCCGTCTGAGCTGACTGGTTGTCTTTCTGTTTGTCGGACTTCTTGGAGTCCGACTGGCTTCCAGGCGAGCAGAGGTCGGTATCTTGGATGTAGCTTTCCGCCTCCCTCAGGGCCGCCTGTAAGGTGAACGCCCCTTTTCTGACTAGGTCGAACTTAAACGTCGACCCATCTCTCAGACCTTTGAAAAAAACTGTAAAATCTACCTCGTCAGACAGTCCTTGAATCTGAATTCTTATCAGATTGAACCCCCAGACATATGAGCGTAGCCCTTCTCTCTCCCCCAGCCTAACAGTGCTCAAATCAAGGCTTGTTTTCTTAGCAGGGATGTTCATTGAGAAGTTGGAAGCAAACAGGAAGGCGAGCTTCCTGAAGCTATCGATGGACCCGGCTGGCAGATTGCCAAACCATTGCTGGGCAATGCCCTTCAATGTAGCCGGGAAGTACCGACACCAAGTGACATCATCCAACCCCTGCAGATACATGAGGTTGGTGTATGCCATGAGGTGGTCTTCCGGATTGGTGGTACCATCATAGGTACCAACCAATACATTCTTAACCTTGGCCGGCTGGGCCGCCTCGGTTATCTCCCGGGTGAACGCAGAGGGCTGTTCACCCAGGCGCAGCAGACTAAGCTGCCAGTCCAATGGCTGGACATTTGGATATGCCGCTTGACCTCCAAAGAAGGCCGGCTGCATGAAGTGATTGGGATACTGTCCGTAAGCCTGAGTAGGCACATACGGTACAACTCCAATCATGTGAGGGCCAGAATGGACGGTATTATCGCCTGTCTGGCTCACATGCAAGGAGGGTGCACTCCCTGCAGAAATGTTGTTGAAGCTGTTTGGAAAGTTCGACGATGAAGCCGACTCAGACAACGATTGGTTTCTCTTCCCGTTTATGATCTCCCGGGCATCAAGAGTTGATTTTTAACTTCTCACCGGCTACTGAGTCCGGCGAGTGTTATTGGTGTTCTTCCCAGGAAGGAGAATTTTTTACCAATCAATGGTCCCGGCTGCCTTCTCCTTTGGATAAGGAGTGGGCTGCCGGTCTCTTACTGACTTCCCCTTCTCTGGAAGAGTCTTCTTCGCCGACTGACCTTTACTTGGGCCAGCCCGGCTTTGGGTGATCAGCTCTTTAATTTCACCCTTGAAAACTCGTCATGAATCTCATGAGTTCGTCTCGGGTGACAGGGGCTGATCTTGCGGCCGTTTGGGTTTCCCCTTTTGGCTGCCCAGAGGTTTGATTTGTACACGCCTGGGAGGCACCCCACTCCAGAGTGTCTCTTGGCCGGATGCGCTTGATTCTGAGAGAGTCGTCTTCGGCTGTAAAGGTTTCGACTTGAGGATCTTCATCCTCATGGTCTGTAAAGACTTCTGGGTCTTTGCCTAGACGGTTAGGGGGTGGCACAGACTCTTGAACCATCTTCGAGGTACTTTCCCCACAGACGGCGCCAAATGTTTTGGGTGTTTTTGTCCCTCGGGAGAGTTACAACACGAAGTCTGATCCGGACGAGCTGTACCTGCAAAATAACGGAGACTCCGGGTGGTTAGAGCTCCGCCTCCGACGGTCAAGTTAGTAACTTGAAAAGGAATAAAGAGGACGGAAATTTAGGTGGGTATCTACTCGGATTCCAAGCTCGGGTGTTTCTCTGATGTGAGAGAATGCTAGTGTAATAAATGGTAAAACGTGTCCTTAAAAAATGGACATCTCCCTATTTATAGGGTCTTTGGGAATTGTGCCCCTGATTAGGTCACTGAACTCTAATCATCGGTGGGCCGCGCCGCTTTGCGGATTTCTCGGGATTTGGGCCTGAAGGCCGCCTTTTTCCCTTAATTTCTGGAGTGACACGTGTCAAGCGGGGATTGGTCCACTTTGGGCCATCCCGAGGATAACACGTGTCATCCTCTGATTGGACCACGTGGCGAAGTAAAATTACCCTAAACAGTTAGCTTGCTTACTAGCGAGAAATCTGACAAGTCAATCATTTTCACTAATGCTGATTTGCCTTCAAAAGACACTACCCACAACAATGCATTATACTTAACTATGGGTTGCAAGAGATATAACATCCCTCTAACTTTGGTAAACAATGGGTCAGCTGTAAACGTATGCCCATTGCGAACTGCAAAATATTTAGGCCTTAATCTAGAAAAAGATTTTCAATCAACAACACAAAGCATTAGGGCCTATGACAACTCGAGAAGATCGGTTTGTGGAATTGTTAAGCTACCAATTACCACAGGCCCAATACAAAAGATGGTTGAATTCCATGTTATGGACACAAAACCTACATTCAACCTTCTTCTTGGTTGTCCTTGGATACATGAGCTTGGTGCAATACCATCCTCACTTCATCAAATGATTAGGTTGAACTATAAAGGGCTTCCTATGACTATACATGCTTCTCCACTAAAAATAGCAATAAACGATCAATCACTCCTAGAAATAAACCATGTCAATGATGAAGAGGACATGTGGGGATTCGCCGCGGGGCCAATCTGCACAATAGAAATGGAAGAAGACTTGGAAGAACCTTTCAAGCTTGATCCATATTCCACCCAGATAGTAAACAACATCTTATTTATGAGTAGTTACTTTCCTGGGATGCCTTTGGGAGTAGGAATGAAGAAATCTTTCTTACTTCCTATCCCAAAGAAAAGCTTGTCCTTTGGATTGGGATACAAACCAACTAAAGAAGAATTGAAGTCTCACGATGCGAAAAGAAAGGCACGTAGAGATGACAACAACAAGGGGATAGTCACTTTACTCCCATCCTATCAACAAACCCTTAATGGACAATTCATTATTTTTTTTGAGGGGATAATGGACAATTCATTAGGGAGGGAGAAGACTACCCATGCTATGACTTTCAAGAACCATTGGTTTCGGAAGGAATCAAGAAGCCTGGATTCGAAATATTTCACGATTGCTACTTCTTGGATGACGATTTTAGTATCGTTAAATCAAAGTACCCAACTCTAGGGTGCTGTGATAGGCAAGCATTCAACTTGCTATTTGGACTAGAGCAAAATCATGTCGCTACAATGACCAATCAAAATGCCATCCAGAATGAAGCTTTTGACCCAACTTTATTGATCACCCCTTCTAATGAAACCTTGGAGCATGGATGGAGGAAATATTTCAAATGGACCAATCACAAAAGTGATAGGCTGGAAATCGTCACAGGCGAAGAGAAGATGTTTGAAGAATCGGACGACGAATCTATTATAGACTCTAGGGAAGATGAAAATTTAGGCCTTGTGGCCATTACTGAGTCTTTATTTTCTAGTTCTAAGGATGAAGATCCCAAAAAGGATTCTTCTCTTAATGTACTTTCTTTTGATTCTAATAATATGAGCTCTATTTCCGAGTATATGCCTTCTTCTAAATCTTTTGAATGCTATAATAATCAATCTATTGAAGTTGATAACATTAATAAGTTCGTTGAACTAATGAATGAATGAGAATAAAAGAATTCGGAAATAGAAACTAATGAAAATAAAAGAGAAGTCAAAATTGGCTTAACTCTAAATTCGGAAGAGCGATCGACCCTCATATCGACGCTCAAAGAATTCGAAGACGTGTTTGCTTGGTCATAAAAGGACATGCCTGGAATAGATAGGGAAATCGCGGAACATACCATTCCCTTGAACCCTACCTCTAAACTAGTAAAACAAAAACTTCGACGAATGAAACCTGACGTCGCACTAAAAATAAAAGAAGAAGTACAAAAACAATTGGACGCAGGTTTCATTTGCGTATGTAATTACCCAGAATGGGTAGCGAACATCGTCCCAGTCCCTAAAAAGGATGGACGAATTCGCATGTGTGTCGACTTTAGGGACCTTTATAAGGCTAGCCCTTAAGACGATTTTCCTCTACCACATATTGATATATTGGTAGATAACACGGCTGAACATGCGATGTTATCCTTTATGGATGGATACGCAGGTTATAACCAAATTTTAATGGCAAAAGAAGACAAATAAAAGACATGCTTTATTACCCCTTGGGGGACGTATTGCTATACAGTCATGTCATTTGGGTTAAAAAATGCAGGAGCTACGTACCAAAGAACGGCTACGACTCTCTTGCATGATATGATGCATAAAGAAATAGAAGTGTATGTGGATGATATGATCGTAAAGTCCAAAGATAGAATGGGATATATAAAAGATTTACGCAAATTTTTCACTCGCATAAAAGATTATAACATGCGATTAAATCCACAAAAATGCGCCTTCTAGGTAACTTATCGCAAGTTACTCGGATACGTAGTAATCACTCGCGGTATTGAGATTGATCCCTCTAAAATAAAGGCAATTGTTGACACGCCTCCCCCTCAAACAGAAAAATAAATTAGGGGGTTCCTTGGCAAATTGCAATACATTAGTCGATTTATTAACAAATTGACTATGACTTGTGAGCCAATATTCAAAAAGTTGAAAAAAGAAGAAAAACATGAATGGGAGGATCAATGCTACCACACACCACTCATGTGATTTCTCAACAAAATCCGATAAAGTATTTGTTTGAACAACCACCTATACAAGGAAGAATATCCAAATGGTTGGTGATGTTGGCCGAAGTTGAGTTAAAATATATTCAAGATTAATCAATGAAAGGAAAAGTAATTTCTGACTTTCTGGCTCAACATCCAATTCAAACAAGTCATGCAGAAACTACTCATCTTCCGGATGAAGAGATTCTCATGATACGAGATGACAAATGGGTAATGTACTTCGACGGTGCATCCAACCAAAAAGGATTTGTCGTAGAAGTGTTACTCATAAGTCCAGAGGGAGCACATACTCCAATCTTTGTAAAATTAGACTTTGAGGTTACTAATAATGCCGCGGAATGTGAAGCGTGCATTATTGGATTTGAAGCAGCAGCTAGCATAGGTGTGCAAAAATTAAAGGTATATGGAGATTCCAGTTTGATTATAAATCACATACTGAAAAAATGGAAAATAAAGAACTCCACAATGATATTATACCAAGCACACCTAGAGCAACTTATCAAGCATTTTTAACATATTGACTTCAAATATCTCCCTAGGGATGGTAATCAATTTGTCGATGTGCTAGAAAAATTAGCCTCAATGATCAACATTCCAGATCACTTAAATATGATGCCATTATGCGTTGATAGAAGAGAAGAACCATCATATTGCAACGCAATAGAGGAAATAAATGACATCGAAGGAAACAATCCTTGGTCTGATCATATCCTCCAATATATTACTCATGGCACATATCCCAAAAATACTTTATCGAAAGACCAACGAGCCTTACGAACACTTTCTGCTCAATACGGTCTATTAAATGGTTAATTATGCAAAAAGGACCTAATGGTCAAAGTTTGTTGTGTATAGACCAACCCGAAACGACACGCCTTATGGAGAATACTCACAAAGGTGTTTGTGGACCTCACATGAATGGTAAAATGCTCGCAAAAATAATTTCACGAAAAGGGTATTATTGGTCCACTATGGAACATGATTGCGTACAATATGTCAAGAAATGTCCAGAGTACCAAATGTTTGCTAATTTACAACACCTTCCACCATCTGAACTATATAATCTCACTTCCCCATGGCCCTTTTCAACTTGGGGAATTGACATAATTGGAAAGGTCTCTCCAACAGGAGTAGGAGGGCACGAGTACGTATTAGTAGCCATCGACTACTTCACTAAGTGGATTGAGGCTGCTTCTTACGTTAATATCACTTCTAAACATGTCGCAAAGTTTCTCGAACGAAATATATTTTGTAGATATGGAGTTCCACACGAACTAACTAGTGATCAGGGATCACAATTCAAAGCTGAAGTTGAGACCCTCTTAACTCGTTATAAAGTAAAACATCATCACTCATCCCCATACAGACCTCAAATGAATGGAGCTGTAGAATAGGCAAATAAAAATATAACAGTCATCATTAAGAAAATGGCAAAAAATTATAAAGACTGGCCGAATAAACTATACTTTGCACTATGGGGTTATAGAACGTCTAGACGAACATCAATAGGGGTAACTCCATACTCCTTAGTTTTCGGAATGGACGCAGTTCAACCAGTCGAACTGGAAATACCATCCCTACGCATCGTACTCAAAAGTAAGCTGCCGGAAGCTGAATGGGTAAGAGCGAGGTATGAACAACTCTTATTGCTCGATGAACGACGATTAAGAGCTTTGCATCGTGTACAAGTCTACCAAAAGCGCATTGCGCGTCATTTTAATAAAAGGGTAAAACCTAGAAACATAAAAGAAGGTGACTTTGTACTAAAGGAGGTTAGGGGTCCACCTACTGATCCAAGAGGAAAATTTAAACCTAATTGGATCGGTCCCTACCGCGTGATTGAAATCCTATCAGGAGGAGCCGTCAGATTAATGGACATTGGAGGAGATGAAATTCGCCAATTAATAAACATTGATCGACTTAAAAAATATTACATATGAAATTCGGACTACTCGTTCATTCATATAACTAACTTTAAATTAGCATTCAACTAAAAGATTCTAAGTGTTATGCATTTTATCAAACAACACGATAAAATACATAACACTTGGGGGGGTAATTCAAGAATAATAAACCATTCTAAGTGTTCAGATTTTCATCGAACTTCACAAAAAAAAAAAACAATCTTCACACTTGGGGGGTAAATAGCACAAAAATAAAAAAATAATTTCGAAACACTCGTAGTACAGGTGTCGCGCGCAACCGGAATAGTTGCGCGCGGATACCACGCGCAACTGATTAATTTGCGCGCGCCACCTGACTCTCAAACTGCGAACCTGAACTTTTTTGTTTGAACGAAGTTGTAATTTCTACTTACAATGAAAGAAGGGCATTTCATAAACATTAACATATACTCGGAAAATAAAAAAATTAAACTTTGATTTAACTCTCTATTAAACAAAGTTTGATTAATTTTTTTCATTTAACTTTTACTTAAGGAGTTAAAGAAAAAATAAAAAATATATATATAAAGAAAAAAGAACTACGCAATGACCTGATTTCGTGATGCGAATACGTAGGCAATCTATAAGATTCGGTCATATCAAAATATCGAAATATAAAGCTCATTTTATTTCATTCAAAAATAATAAATAGAAAGGACATTGTTGAACTAAATTGTAAAGCAAAAAAAAAAAAAGAGGCATAGTAGTGATTACACTTTATTCAAAAAAAAAAAAAAAAAAAAATTATGTAACATTCTAAGGCTTCACTATATCCTCAATTGTCACGGATAATGGAGGAGTAGTTTCCATCACAGTATTTTAAGAAACCTTAGAACTCTCCCCTACATTCTTCTTCTTGACCCATACATTGTTCTTTAATTTGGGAATAGGAGCCTTTTCAACCCTTTTTCCTTTTTCTGAAGCTTTTGTTAGAGTCCTTTTTCGGGTTTGTTGCGAAGGTTCCTTGATTATCACGCCTTTTTGTGCGGGTTTGGAAGGAGCTTTCATTTTGGATTCCTTCGAACGCGCCTTAGGAGATGAGAAATCCAATTTTCTTCTCACTCCTTTGTTTTGACCACTAGGAGGAGTAGTGGTGGTAGAATGCATTAGAGGCTTAGGTGGATTGCGAGTTGTGGCAATTTGATATTGAGAACGGGCTTTGTTTAACTCGCCCTTGTCAGCCGCATTCATCCAAGCCTTATTAAAAGAAGATAATACAATGCTCGCAGTAGGATTTTGTACTACCCATCTTTGAAGACTTGACCAATACTCTATCCAACGGAAAATTCGCTCGGGTCTAAAAGACACATCCTTGGGTGCGTCACAATCTTGCGGGGGTATAATCTGTTTCATCCCATATTGTCTCATTACCCTGCAAGGAAAGATTTATGTAGCGCTAGATAGGCCTAAAAGCCTAATGTAAGGGAAATTGTGACTACTCCCAACCATACTATTTATGTTCCACCAAGGAACCACGAAGCGTATGTTAGGAAACCCGTGACAAAAGAACGATGTCCACTCCTCTTCATTCTTATACTTGTAAAGGATTCGACGTCCAGGGAATGTCCGCACTTCGTTGGCCTCAATGTTTTGTGGCTGGTCGACTATTCGCAAACGCTCCATGAGCCAAATCTGAAAAAAAAAGTAAAACAAAAAATCAGTTTGCGATTTTACACGAGCAGGTGGCGCGCACATCTTGAGAAGGAGTGGACTCCCCGTGAAGCCATTTTCGTTAGGATCTCCTCTAAGGCGATTCAAGCATAGAATGGTTTCCGCCAAAGCCAAAGGAGCAGGTGAATGACATCCCTCTATTTTCTCAACTACAGACACCATAGAATACTCTCCATATTCTTTGCCTGTCCTAAGTAAACAGTTGACAACAAGACAATAACATAAAGCACGAATTTTAAAGCGTTGTTTAGTCATGTTGTCACGAGGGGCGACGAAATGTTCAATAAATTGAATTAAATTCACGCCTTCATCAGTTCCAATATTAGTCATGTCATTGTCAGACAAGCCGAAAAATCATTGGAATACAGGTTTGGGATCTGACAATGGAGGCGAAAAAGTCACGGGGAGAGTATTTGTAGGGAAGCCTAGCTAGGCCATAAACTCACCAGGAAGGGGAATAATTTAGTCCCCATTAAAACGTGTTGAGTCACTTAAGGTTTTGAGTGATGACAAACAGCTGACTAGCTGGTTCTTGTTGGTTTTATATTATATCAACTGACATTTTGAACAGGAACAGCTATCCCAAGTACTTGAGGCAATATGAAGTTCTTTTGAATCAAAGCATTCAAGAAATCTGTATCAGAATGTTCTATCAAGGAAGGCCGTCAAGACTTGAAGATTATGAAGTCTCTCAGATTAGGATAGTTGATCTGTGTAGTCTTTATAATGTTAAGTGTGCATGGATGTTTGTACGTGAGCTATCTGTATCCCTTACTTAGAATATTTAGTGTTGTAGAGATCAGGAAAAGTTGACCTGATCTCTAGGACACTAACAGGTTGGGAAACAGCTGCTTCGTAGCTTGTTTCATGAACCTGGACATTAGTTCAGTAAATATTTTCTGGAATATATATTTCCTATCCTTAGAGAATATTTACTAAACTAATTGATTCAGTTTATGCAGAGTTGGAGATGAATTATTTCGCATATAACTTAGAATATATTATTCTACCCATTTATGGAAAGTAGAATAATATCTTAGAATATCTCTTATTTACAAAATAAAAGATATTCTATTTACCTAAGTTATGATCTGAAAAGATCACGAAAGAATTCATCTCCCAACCTTATAAAAGCATAAACTCGATCAGAATTTCGAGTGAGCTTTTCGGAAAAACTTCTCTATCTTTGAAAGCTCGAAATACACTCTAAGGGAAATAGTTAGTTCATCTCTTACAAACTATTTATGCACACAGTAAGGATTGTTTTGTAATTATCTCTTGTAAGCTTTGAGTAGGAAGCATTTAGAGGGAAACAAAGGGTTTGTATTGAATCACTAAGAGGTTAGTGATTGGGTAGCATTTACGAGTGTGAGTGCAAGTGCTTGTGAGTTCAAGTGCGAAGTGACACCTAGAGTTAGGTGTGGGGATCACGAGTGTGATCATTTGTAATTGCTTTTGTTTTTCAGAGTTGATTAATAAAAGTAATTAGGGTAGTGGAGGACGTAGGCTCAGAGTTGAGCTGAACCTCGTTAAATCTTTGTGTTGATTATTTATTGAATTTTCTGTTTCCGCTGCAGGACCAGTTCATCACCTGGTCCTCCTACATAAATAGAGAAGAAAATCCAATAATTCTTAACACTGCCCTGTACTCAATTCAACCCCCCCCCCTTCTTGAGTACCAGCTGCACTTTCAATTGGTATCAGAGCCTCGGCTTCTTGTAAGGGTAACACCTAGAGAAGTAGATCATGAGTACTCAGGAAATGAATGCTATGGGATATGACAACAAGACACCAAAGTTCAATGGGAAGAACTATGCATGGTGGAAGAACAGAATCAAGAATATCATCATTGGCATTGATTATGAATGCTGGTTGGTTGTTAAGAATGGTCCCTTGACCATTGAGAAGTCTGATCCAGAAGGGAAGCTAGTCCCAAAGACTGAAGATGAATACATCTCCACTGATTACAAAAAGCTGGAGAAAAATGCTAAGGCTATGTCAATACTGCAACAGGCCATTGCTGAGAATGAGACAAACAGAATCTCAGCATGCACCACTGCCAAGGAGATCTGGGATACCCTTGAACTTGCCTTTGAGGGTACCAGTGAGGTAAAAAGGTCTAAAATTGATTTACTTATGTCAAAATATGAATCTTTTAATATGTTTAAGGATGAAGATATTAATACGTGTTTTGGTAGATTCATGACTATTGTAAATGATTTAAAATCTCTTGGTAAAAGCTTTACTGATGAAGATCTTGTTAGAAAGATTTTGAGAAGTTTGACAGGTGAATGGACTCCCAAGGTTACAGCCATTTATGAGGCAAAGGATCTTTCAATTCTATCAGTTGAACAGCTGATAGGTTCCCTCATGACCCATGAAATGCTGGTTGGATCTAAGTCAGAGAAGGTACCAGCAAAAGGAATTGCACTAAAGGGAACAGTCGAAGATGAGGATGATGAAATAGGAATGATAGCTAGAAGGTTTGAAAGAAGTTTCAGAAACCAGAAGGGAAAATTCATCAAGGGTAAGTTTAATAATGCATCAAATAAAAAATCTAACAATTTCTCTGCAACAGGATGCTTTAAGTGTGGTGAGAAGGGACACCTTGTGAAGAATTGTCCTCAATGGAAGGACAACCAGTCCAAGGAAGCAGACAAGATGGCCTACAAAAAGGCCATGGTTGCTGCTGTCTGGGGAGATACAGACAGTGATGAAGAGGGAGATGATTCAAGTCAGTCAGATGTATGTATGACAGCAATACTGAATCAAAGTTCAGAAGAAGATACCAGGTACAGCAGAGGAACCAGCTCAGATGTCCACTGCCTCATGGCAAAGAAGCACCCCTTGGATCAACATCAGGTAAACATTGATCAGATCAAAAAGGATATGCTCTTTTATGATAGAGAAAACTTGATGGAATGTGCTAGTAGTGCTTTAGATCAATGTTTAGAACTTGGAATTGCTTATCATGATTTTAAGAGAAAGTTTAAAGAAAAGTCTAAAGAATATGATATTGCTAATTCAAGTTGTGATTTGTTGGAAAGTGTCTGTGCTAACTTGAAGCAGGAAGTAGCTGAACTAGAGATTGCTTTAGATCAAAGCAAACTTGAAATTCAGAGAATAAAATTTGATATGGGTTTATGTGATGACAGTGATGATGAATGTGAGAAACAGTTTACAAGTTGTGTCATTAACGTGCTTGATTATAGTGATGATGACTTGTACGACTTTGATAGTATAAAATCTAGGGCAAGTGCTCTGAATAGGTCTAAACTGTTAGAAGGATTCAACTTGTTAGTTGATGATGTAGAGAAACTATATAAAGCATATGTCCTAGTTAAGGACAGAAAAAGTACTGGTTCTGAAACTGTTTCTAGTAATATGCATGATGAATGTGAAGCTAAAATTTGTAGCTTGCAGGTTGAGTTAGCCCAGCTTAGAAAGACTAATTCATGTGATCCTGTAGTTTTGCATGATTCAAGTATTTCAAAATTGCAAGCTGAGCTTGAAAGAGCTAAGCTTGACTTTGAGATAGTTGTTGACCAGAATTTATCCCTGCATGAGAAAATGAATTTAAAGGACAGAGAGTTCATAGAATTTAAGAAGAGAATGGATAAAGTCCTCCAATCCCAGAACTCATTGAACCAGTTAACCTTAACTGCTGGAAACAGTGGTAGAAGGGGACTTGGTTATACTGGGAAGGGGAACAGGAGGAACTGGTCTCCCAGAGATACTACATGGTTACAGGAGTATAAGAAAGGTAAGTATGTCTTAGCAAAAGACATGCATGTGTGCTATCATTGTGGCAAGAATGGCCATAAGAAATATGAGTGTAAAGACAGGAAAAGTAGATTGGATAAAAATGAGAAAAATGTTAAACAGATTTGGGTTAGAAAAGACGTGCTTGAATCTGTTGTTGGAAAGGGACCCAAAAAGATTTGGGTTCCTAAAGCTAATGTTTAAATTTTTCCTGTGCAGGCTGAAGTGAGAGACAATACCTACTGGTATTTGGACAGTGGCTGCTCAAGACACATGTCAGGGGATAGGAAACAGTTTCTCTCACTTACAGCTCATGAAGGGGGAAAGGTGACTTTTGGTGATAACAACAAAGGTACCATTCTTGGAATTGGTAAGGTTGGTAAGTCACTTTCCCATGCTATTAGTGATGTATATTATGTTGATGGTTTACAACATAATCTCTTGAGTATTTCACAATTATGTGATAAAGGTAATAAAGTTGAGTTCAAAGACAACCTTTGTCACATAGTGAATTTGCAAACAAATGAACTTGTCTGCCAGGGATTCAGACATGAAAACGTTTACATTACTTATTTAAACCAAATCCCTGAGAACAAGTCCATCTGTTTGAGTGCTGTTTCTGATAGGGACCAGTGGCTTTGGCATAAAAGGATGGGACATGTCAGCTTTAGACTTCTTAACAGACTCAGGTCTCAAGAATTGGTGATAGGCCTGCCTAACATCAAGTTTGAAGCAGATAGAGTTTGTGAAGAATGTGCTAAAGGGAAACAGGTCAAATCCTTTTTTAAGCCAAAGAAAACTATCAGTACCAGCAGACCTCTAGAACTTATTCATATTGATTTATGTGGACCCATGAGAGTCCAAAGTAGAAATGGTTCTAGATATGTGTGTGTCATTGTTGATGATTATTCCAGATACACATGGACTCTATTTCTGTCTTCTAAAGATGAAACTTTTGATGAGTTTATTGTATTAGTAAAGCAGGTTCAGAACAAGATCAATCATCAACTGGCTGCCATAAGATCTGATCACGGATCAGAGTTTGATAACTCTAGCTTCATAGAGTTCTGCAGGGAACATGGAGTTTCTCACAATTTCTCTGCCCCAAGAACTCCTCAACAAAATGGAGTAGTTGAGAGGAAGAACAGGACTTTGGAAGAAATGGCAAGAACAATGCTCATTGAGAGTTGTCTCCCCAAGTCTTTTTGGGCAGAAGCTGTAAATACAGCTTGTCACATGTTAAATAGGTTGATGTTAAGGCCTCAAATGAAGAAGACTCCATACGAACTTCTTAGAGGAAGGAAACCAAACATAGCATACTTCAGAACCTTTGGTTGTAAGTGTTATGTGCATAATAATGGTAAGAACAGCTTGGATAAATTTGATCCAAGAAGTGATGAAGCTGTTTTCCTTGGTTATTCTTCTCACAGTAAGGCATATAAAGTATTCAATAAGAAAACTTTGTGTGTTGAAGAAAGTGTTCATGTAGTCTTTGATGAATTTAATATGTGTTGTGAGAATGTGCAGGTTGATGACTTAGATGAGATAGGACTTTTGTATTTTACAGGAGAATCAACTGATGTTTCCTTAGAAAAACCAGGTTCACATACTGGTTCACCAGATGCTGCTGGTGAAGGACTTGGTCACAATGAAGGAGATCCTCAACAAGTGGATACTCATGAGGATGGAGATGAAGGCCCCCAAGTAAATGGAGAAAGCAACACCTCAGGGGGAACAGAAAACTTTCAGGACAAGTTTTCCACCCAGGTAAGGGAGGTAGGGGGAACATCTCAGCATACTGGTCCATCTGTGCAAAACCAATTCGATGGCACAAATGAACCAGGGATGCATGATGGTTCTGATGGATTAAATGAGAATGCACCTAGATCTAGCATTTTTAAATATAAATCTTCTCATCCTACTGAACAAATTCTGAGTGATATCAGTAAAGGCATTCAGACTAGGAGAGCAGTTTATGAAAACTTTTGTGCATTTTTCTCATTTTTATCTAATATAGAACCAACTGACTACAAGATGGCTTTAAAAGATCCTGATTGGGTTTTGGCTATGCAAGATGAATTAAATCAATTTGAAAGAAATAAAGTGTGGCATCTTGAGCCAAGACCTGAGAACAGGTCAGTCATAGGTACCAGGTGGGTCTTCAGAAACAAATTGGATGATCTGGGTACTATAGTCAGAAACAAAGCTAGACTGGTCGTGCAAGGTTATAATCAGCAAGAAGGCATTGATTATGATGAAACCTTTGCCCCAGTAGCTAGACTTGAGGCAATAAGGATCTTGATTGCCTTTGCTGCTCATAAGAACATTAAGCTCTTTCAAATGGATGTTAAGACAGCATTTCTTAATGGTTATTTGAAAGAAGAAGTATATGTTGAGCAGCCCCCTGGCTTTGCTGATAGTCAATTCCCAAATCATGTATATAAGCTGGACAAGGCGCTCTATGGTCTTAAACAAGCTCCTAGAGCTTGGTATGAAAGGCTGTCCAACTTTCTGATGGAACATGACTATAGAAGAGGAACGGTTGATAAGACCCTCTTTATCAAAACCAGGAATTTTGATTTGATTGTAGTACAGATATATGTAGATGATATAATATTTGGTGCTACTAATCAAATTTTGTGTAGTGAGTTTGCAGATCTGATGCAAAGTGAATTTGAGATGAGCATGATGGGAGAACTAGGATTCTTCCTAGGATTGCAGATCAAGCAAACAGTTGATGGGATCATGATACATCAACAGAAGTATCTAAAGGAACTAATCAAGAAGTATGGATTGCAAGACAGTAAATCATATGCAACTCCAATACCTACAAATGCAAAGCTAGACAGTGATGATAAAGGAGAGAGTGTGGAAGCTACACTGTTTAGAGGTATGATTGGTTCTCTTCTCTACTTGACAGCTAGTAGGCCAGATATAGTGTTTTCTGTGGGATTGTGTGCACGTTTTCAAAGCAATCCCAAAGAATCTCACCTAAAGGCTGTCAAGAGAATATTTAGATACTTAGTAGGAACAGATGATCTGTACTTGTGGTACCCCAAAGGTGGTTCAATTGAACTATTAGGATACACAGATGCAGATTATGCTGGATTCCTAGTAGACAGAAAGAGCACATCTGGTATGGCACATTTCTTAGGTCCCTGCTTGATTTCATGGGGATCAAAGAAACAAAATTCTGTTGCTTTATCCACAGCAGAATCTGAATACATAGCTGCTGCAGCTTGCTGCTCCCAGCTGTTGTGGATAAGGAACCAGTTGAAAGATTTTGGTATTTTCTATGAAAATGTACCTATTTTATGTGATAATACAAGTGCTATTAACATTTCTAAGAATCCTGTGCAGCATTCCAGGACAAAGCATATTGAGATAAGACATCATTTCCTAAGAGATAATGTTGAGAAAGGTCTTGTAGAGCTGAGTTTTTGCAACAGTGAAGAACAAATTGCAGATATCTTCACTAAGCCATTGGGTAAAGAGTCTTTCTGCAAGTTTAGAGTCATGTTAGGTCTGACTAGGTCAAACTAAGAGACCTCTCTCAGCTGTTTTTCCCCAATGATTGGCTAATTAAGTATTCTTTAAATGTGTGCGTGCATCATACCTTTGCAATCTGTCTATTCTCTCAATGTTAATTGCTTATCTCTATGTGAGCAATATTGCAGCTAATCACTTTCAGGATTGAAGGCCATATTGAACAGATAAGCAACTGTTTCAGTAACCCTACCAGCAGAGGAAACAGCAGCAAATACAAACGGATTAATTTTGAAATTAATTTCAAATTAAACCGTGAGAAAATATTTTTTATATTCTTATTTGATTTTAAAATCTTTAAAATATGGCAGTTATTTTCCTCCAACGGCAATTTGTTCTGACAGTTGCAATTATGGGCAGTTGTTCATTTATGGAAGTTATTTCCAAATTAAAATAACTTCCAAATATCTTCTGATCCTCTGATTTTATTTCTGATTGTCTCTATAATTCCTCTTGCTATATATTTGCTTCCCTTTCTTTGTTCCGTGATTATTCATCATTCATCAAAAATTCTCAACTTCTCTCTCTACACAAGATCAATTCTTCGAAGCTTAGACAAGCAACAATGGTGAGAAAGGCTGGAACTGGAAGGAAAGGAGGAAGGAAAGGAGGTTCCAAAGTAAGTTTGGCTAGTTCCCCCTCGTCAAAATCTCAAGAAACAATCAAGGATGTTCTTATGAACGTCTCTGAGCAGACTCCTTCACAAGCAACACCAGAAATCAACCCCTCTGAAACTGAACCCATCAAGGCCGTTCCCTTGAGACAAACTCCTTCAAAAGAGAATGTCTTGAAGGAAAAACCTGCTTCACCATCAAAGACTAAAACTTTAAACCCTTCTCCACAAAAATCCAAATCCAAAAAGGCCCCAAAAGAGAAATCCATCGAAACCCTCACTCAAATAACTGAAACCGTTTCTTCAAACCCCAAATCACCTTCTGAGGGGGAACCTGTTAAAAAGATAGCCAAGAAACTTGAAAAACAGTTAGAGGAAGTGGCTGATGAAGGATTGGATGAGGAGAAGGAGGACAAGAAGATGGAGGAGGATCTAGATGTAGTGGTGACCAAGGTGGTTGCTGGTACTACTACTGGCTCTGTAAGGAAAAGGCAGACTAGGGCTGCTTCAAAGGTCATTAAGGGCTCAGAAGAGAAGGAGACTACACCATCTGAGCCTAAGAGAGGAGAGAAAAGGAAAGCAACATCATCTGTTTCCCGTATCTCCAAGGCTGCTAAAGGTAAACAACCTGTTAACCCCAGTACTGGTGCAACTCCTTTAAGTTCTAGGACTGTGTTATCTGGTTGTGGTGTTGAGAATGAATATTTTGATATTCCTGCTTTGAGTCAAGTTAAGGAACTTCTTGAGTTCCAAGGATGGATGTCTCTGTTTAATGATTTAAATGATGCTTTTGTTGGTCCTGTTCGTCAGTTCTTTGTTAATCTAAAGCAAAACATTGATATGTCTGTGGCATCAACTGTTTCTGGTAGTATTGTACATGTTTCTGAGTCTGTTTTATCTGAGTTGCTGGGTATACCTAGAGATGGTTTTGGTAGATATAGCAGTGATGGGTGGCCCCTAATGGGAGGAGTAACACCTGAGGAGGTTACTCAGTTTTTGTTTGGAAAGAAGGAAGAAGCTGGTTCCCCTAGTGACTTTAGGGAGGCAATTATGTTGGTTCTGCACTCCATGTGTTTGAAGGTCTTTCTGCCCAAGGGTCAAGGCAGAGGTACTGTTAGGATCATGGACATGGTCCTGATCTATCTGATCCTGAAAAAGGTTAAGGTTAATCTGCCTGCTCTAATGATTGAGCACATGTTGTACTGCCATGCTTCATCCCACAACTCCCTGCCTTATGGTTCTTTTATCTGCAAAATCATCAAGGAGCAGAATCCCAAGTTTTCTTTTTCTGGTGAGGTGGTGAGTCTTCAGTTGTTCTCCAAGAAAATACTCACTCAGAAGAAGATTGACTACTCTGGAAAGAGGCTGACTTTTGTAGGACAAGAAAGTAGCCCAAGGGATGCAGGGAACCAGGAGGAAATCACTCCTGAGGATGTGGCAATGCTTCTTGCCAAGTTGGAAAGGCAGGATGAGAGGATCATAAAGTTGGCTGCCAGTCTAGTGCAGGCTGAAGAAGAAAGGAAGCTTGATAAGCTTATGAACAACAGGAAATTCCTCACTATTTGCAGGGTGATTGATCACCTGTTGCCCCCAGAGTCTGGGATGCAGTTTGACTCTACACACTGTAGGATCATTGAGACGGATGATGAGGAATCCTCCAGTGAGAAGGGTCCTGATGCTGAAAAAGGAGAAGGTTCTGAAGAAGAGGAAAATGAATCTGATGAGGAAGAAGAAGAAGAGACAGAGGAAAAGGAGAAGAAGGAAGAAGAAAAGACAGCTGAGGAAGGTTCTGACTTCGAGGAGGAGATCAACCCAGAGGATTAAGAAGAGGATGAAGATGATGATGAATGATCACTTCAGTCTCCCCCTCCCCTTCCATTAACTGCCATAATATTTGCTGTTCCCCCACACTGCTAGACTGTTTTTCATGCAGTGTGGTTTCTATTATGTTTCTAACCTTCTGGTGTGTAATCCTGAACAGTTTTAAGCTTTTTCTGTTTCATGTGATTGAATAACCTGTTTGTGCTAACCTGCAGCATTGAGATTGATCAGTGGTTGAAACTACTGATTTTTGGCTTACTTGCGATATTTTGGTGTGCAATTCTATTTTTTGAATGCTTTTTAATGATGCCAAAAGGGGGAAAAGCAGGTTGAAGTTTCTGAAAAGGCCTTGTTAGACAATTAGATTGAGTCTTTTATTTCCTTGAGTCAGATAATCACAAAAACAAGTTAAAATAGAGAGAACAGTTAGATTAACTAACTGTTTCAGTGTCTTTTTCCAAAAATCCAAAAACAAGTTGTTTCTTTTAAATGAAGATGGCTATCCTGGTCAGTCATCAGTGTCATAAGTCTTTTACACAAGATATCCCCTGTGTAGAAAGTCTAGTAGAAAGTCTTGTCTTCTTAAGTGTAGATTAGAACTTTCTTTACTTTGCTGTTTCTCACTAACGTGCAGGTGCAGGAAACTTCAAAGTGTTTGTCATCATCAAAAAGGGGGAATTTGTTGAGTCACTTAAGGTTTTGAGTGATGACAAACAGCTGACTAGCTGGTTCTTGTTGGTTTTATATTATATCAACTGACATTTTGAACAGGAACAGCTATCCCAAGTACTTGAGGCAATATGAAGTTCTTTTGAATCAAAGCATTCAAGAAATCTGTATCAGAATGTTCTATCAAGGAAGGCCGTCAAGACTTGAAGATTATGAAGTCTCTAAGATTAGGATAGTTGATCTGTGTAGTCTTTATAATGTTAAGTGTGCATGGATGTTTGTACGTGAGCTATCTGTATCCCTTAGAATATTTAGTGTTGTAGAGATCAGGAAAAGTTGACCTGATCTCTAGGACACTAACAGGTTGGGAAACAGCTGCTTCGTAGCTTGTTTCATGAACCTGGACATTAGTTCAGTAAATATTTTCTGGAATATATATTTCCTATCCTTAGAGAATATTTACTAAACTAATTGATTCAGTTTATGCAGAGTTGGAGATGAATTATTTCGCATATAACTTAGAATATATTATTCTACCCATTTATGGAAAGTAGAATAATATCTTAGAATATCTCTTATTTACAAAATAAAAGATATTCTATTTACCTAAGTTATGATCTGAAAAGATCACGAAAGAATTCATCTCCCAACCTTATAAAAGCATAAACTCGATCAGAATTTCGAGTGAGCTTTTCGGAAAAACTTCTCTATCTTTGAAAGCTCGAAATACACTCTAAGGGAAATAGTTAGTTCATCTCTTACAAACTATTTATGCACACAGTAAGGATTGTTTTGTAATTATCTCTTGTAAGCTTTGAGTAGGAAGCATTTAGAGGGAAACAAAGGGTTTGTATTGAATCACTAAGAGGTTAGTGATTGGGTAGCATTTACGAGTGTGAGTGCAAGTGCTTGTGAGTTCAAGTGCGAAGTGACACCTAGAGTTAGGTGTGGGGATCACGAGTGTGATCATTTGTAATTGCTTTTGTTTTTCAGAGTTGATTAATAAAAGTAATTAGGGTAGTGGAGGACGTAGGCTCAGAGTTGAGCTGAACCTCGTTAAATCTTTGTGTTGATTATTTATTGAATTTTCTGTTTCCGCTGCAGGACCAGTTCATCACCTGGTCCTCCTACATAAATAGAGAAGAAAATCCAATAATTCTTAACACTGCCCTGTACTCAATTCAACCCCCCCCTTCTTGAGTACCAGCTGCACTTTCAAAACGTACCCTCAAAAAATGGACATCTCCCTATTTATAGGGTCTTTGGGAATTGTGCCCCTGATTAGGTCACTGAACTCTAATCATTGGTGGGCCGCGCCGCTTTGCGGCTTTCTCGGGATTTGGGCCTGAAGGCCGCCTTTTTCCCTTAATTTCTGGAGTGACACGTGTCAAGCAGGGATTGGTCCACTTTGGGCCATCCCGAGGCTGACACGTGTCATCCTCTGATTGGACCACGTGGCGGGGTAAAATTACCCTAAACAGTTAGCTTGCTTACTAGCGAGAAATCTGACAAGTCAATCATTTTCACTAATGCTGATTTGCCTTCAAAAGACACTACCCACAACAATGCATTATACTTAACTATGGGTTGCAAGAGATATAACATCCCTCTAACTTTGGTAAACAATGGGTCAGCTGTAAACGTATGCCCATTGCGAACTGCAAAATATTTAGGCCTTAATCCAGAAAAAGATTTTCAATCAACAACACAAAGCATTAGGGCCTATGACAACTCGAGAAGATCGGTTTGTGGAATTGTTAAGCTACCAATTACCACAGGCCCAATACAAAAGATGGTTGAATTCCATGTTATGGACATAAAACCTACATTCAACCTTCTTCTTGGACGTCCTTGGATATATGAGCTTGGTGCAATACCATCCTCACTTCATCAAATGATTAGGTTGAACTATAAAGGGCTTCCTATGACTATACATGCTTCTCCACTAAAAATAGCAATAAACGATCAATCACTTCTAGAAATAAACCATGGCAATGATGAAGTGGACATGTGGGGATTCGCTGCGGGGCCAATCTGCACAATAGAAATGGAAGAAGACTTGGAAGAACCTTTCAAGCTTGATCCATATTCCACCCAGATAGTAAACAACATCTTATTTATGAGTAGTTACTTTCCTGGGATGCCTTTGGGAGTAGGAATGAAGAATTCTTTCTTACTTCCTATCCCAAAGAAAAGCTTGTCCTTTGGATTGGGATACAAACCAACTAATGAAGAATTGAAGTCTCACGATGCGAAAAGAAAGGCACGTAGAGATGACAACAACAAGGGGATAGTCACTTTACTCCCATCCTATCAACAAACCCTTAATGGACAATTCATTATTTTTTTTGAGGGGATAATGGACAATTCATTAGGGAGGGAGAAGACTACCCATGCTATGACTTTCAAGAACCATTGGTTTCGGAAGGAATCAAGAATCCTGGATTCGAAATATTTCACGATTGCTACTTCTTGGATGACGATTTTAGTATCGTTAAATCAAAGTACCCAACTCCAGGGTGCTATGATAGGCAAGCATTCAACTTGCTATTTGGACTAGAGCAAAATCATGTCGCTACAATGACCAATCAAAATGCCATCCAGAATGAAGCTTTTGACCCAACTTTATTGATCACCCCTTCTAATGAAACCTTGGAGCATGGATGGAGGAAATATTTCAAATGGACCAATCACAAAAGTGATAGGCTGGAAATCGTCACAGGCGAAGAGAAGATGTTTGAAGAATCGGACGACGAATCTATTATAGACTCTAGGGAAGCTGAAAATTTAGGACTTGTGGCCATTACTGAGTCTTTATTTTCTAGTTCTAAGGATGAAGATCCCAAAAAGGATTCTTCTCTTAATGTACTTTCTTTTGATTCTAATAATATGAGCTCTATTTCCGAGTATATGCCTTCTTCTGAATCTTTTGAATGCTATAATAATCAATCTATTGAAGTTGATAACATTAATAAGTTCGTTGAACTAATGAATGAATGAGAACAAAAGAATTCGGAAATAGAAACTAATGAAAATAAAAGAGAAGTCAAAATTGGCTTAACTCTAAATTCGGAAGAGCGATCGACCCTCATATCGACGCTCAAAGAATTCGAAGACGTGTTTGCTTGGTCATAAAAGGACATGCCTGGAATAGATAGGGAAATCGCGGAACATACCATTCCCTTGAACCCTACCTCTAAACTAGTAAAACAAAAACTTCGACGAATGAAACCTGACGTCGCACTAAAAATAAAAGAAGAAGTACAAAAACAATTGGACGCAGGTTTCATTTGCGTATGTAATTACCCTGAATGGGTAGCGAACATCGTCCCAGTCCCTAAAAAGGATGGACGAATTCGCATGTGTGTCGACTTTAGGGACCTTTATAAGGCTAGCCCTTAAGACGATTTTCCTCTACCACATATTGATATATTGGTAGATAACACGGCTGAACATGCGATGTTATCCTTTATGGATGGATACGCAGGTTATGACCAAATTTTAATGGCAAAAGAAGACAAAGAAAAGACATGCTTTATTACCCCTTGGGGGACGTTTTGCTATACAGTCATGCCATTTGGTTTAAAAAATGCAGGAGCTACGTACCAAAGAACGGCTACGACTCTCTTGCATGATATGATGCATAAAGAAATAGAAGTGTATGTGGATGATATGATCGTAAAGTCCAAAGATAGAATGGGATATATAAAAGCTTTACGCAAATTTTACACTTGCATAAAAGATTATAACATGCGATTAAATCCACAAAAATGCGCCTTCGGGGTACCTTATGGAAAGTTACTCGGATACGTAGTAATCACTCGCGGTATTGAGATTGATCCCTCTAAAATAAAGGCAATTGTTGACACGCCTCCCCCTCAAACAGAAAAATAAATTAGGGGGTTCCTTGGCAAATTGCAATACATTAGTCGATTTATTAACAAATTGACTATGACTTGTGAGCCAATATTCAAAAAGTTGAAAAAATAAGAAAAACATGAATGGGACGATCAATGCCAAAAGGCCTTTGAGAAAATCAAAGATTATCTCAAAAGTCCACCAATTTCAGCACTACCAGTACCCAACCTACCTCTTAGGCTATACATAACATTTACATACACGGCCACATGAGCCATGTTAGCACAAGAGGTAGAAAAAGTCGAGCGTGCAATATATTACATAAGTAAAAAATTCATCCAATATGAAACAAAATATAGCACTCTAGAAAAGATGAGTCTAGCATTAGTGTGGGCAACTAAAAAATTACGACATTATATGCTACCACACACCACTCATGTGATTTCTCAACAAAATCCGATAAAGTATTTGTTTGAACAACCACCTATACAAGGAAGAATATCCAAATGGTTGGTGATGTTGGCCGAATTTGAGTTAAAATATATTCAAGATAAATCAATGAAAGGAAAAGTAATTTCCGACTTTCTGGCTCAACATCCAATTCAAACAAGTCATGCAGAAACTACTCATCTTCCGGATGAAGAGATTCTCATGACACGAGATGACAAATGGGTAATGTACTTCGACGGTGCATCCAACCAAAAAGGATGTGTCGTAGGAGTGTTACTCATAAGTCCAGATGGAGCACATACTCCAATCTCTGTAAAATTAGACTTTGAGGTTACTAATAATGCCGCGGAATGTGAAGCGTGCATTATTGGATTTGAAGCAGCAGCTAGCATAGGTGTGCAAAAATTAGAGGTATATGGAGATTCCAGTTTGATTATAAATCACATACTGAAAAAATGGAAAATAAAGAACTCCACAATGATATTATACCAAGCACACCTAGAGCAATTTATCAAGCATTTTTAACATATTGACTTCAAATATCTCCCTAGGGATGATAATCAATTTGCCGATGCGCTAGCAAAATTAGCCTCAATGATCAACATTCCAGATCACTTAAATATGATGCCATTATGCGTTGATAGAAGAGAAGAACCATCATATTGCAACACAATAGAGGAAATAAATGATATCGAAGGAAACAATCCTTGGTCTGATCATATCCTCCAATATATTACTCATGGCACATATCCCAAAAATACTTCATCGAAAGACCAACGAGCCTTACGAACACTTTCGGCTCAATACGGTCTATTAAATGGTCAATTATGCAAAAAGGACCTAATGGTCAAAGTTTGTTGTGTATAGACCAGCCTGAAACCACACGCCTTATGGAGAATACTCACAAAGGTGTTTGTGGACCTCACATGAATGGTAAAATGCTCGCAAAAATAATTTCACGAAAAGGGTATTATTGGTCCACTATGGAACATGATTGCGTACAATATGTCAAGAAATGTCCAGAGTACCAAATGTTTGCTAATTTACAACACCTTCCACCATCTGAACTATATAATCTCACTTCCCCATGGCCCTTTTCAACTTGGGGAATTGACATAATTGGAAAGGTCTCTCCAACAGGAGTAGGAGGGCACGAGTACGTATTAGTAGCCATCGACTACTTCACTAAGTGGATTGAGGCTGCTTCTTACGTTAATATCACTTCTAAACATGTCACAAAGTTTCTCGAACGAAACATATTTTGTAGATATGGAGTTCCACACGAACTAACTAGTGATCAGGGATCACAATTCAAAGCTGAAGTTGAGACCCTCTTAACTCGTTATAAAGTAAAACATCATCACTCATCCCCATACAGACCTCAAATGAATGGAGCTGTAGAATAGGCAAATAAAAATATAACAGTCATCATTAAGAAAATGGCAAAAAATTATAAAGACTGGACGAATAAACTATACTTTGCACTATGGGGTTATAGAACGTCTAGACGAACATCAATAGGGGTAACTCCATACTCCTTAGTTTTCGGAATGGACGCAGTTCAACCAGTCGAACTGGAAATACCATCCCTACGCATCGTACTCAAAAGTAAGCTGCCGGAAGCTGAATGGGTAAGAGCGAGGTATGAACAACTCTTATTGCTCGATGAACGACGATTAAGAGCTTTGCATCGTGTACAAGTCTACCAAAAGCGCATTGCGCGTCATTTTAATAAAAGGGTAAAACCTAGAAACATAAAAGAAGGTGACTTTGTACTAAAGGAGGTTAGGGGTCCACCTACTGATCCAAGAGGAAAATTTAAACCTAATTGGATCGGTCCCTACCGCGTGATTGAAATCCTATCAGGAGGAGCCGTCAGATTAATGGACATTGGAGGAGATGAAATTCGCCAATTAATAAACATTGATCGACTTAAAAAATATTACATATGAAATTCGGATTACTCGTTCATTCATATAACTAACTTTAAATTAGCATTCAACTAAAAGATTCTAAGTGTTATGCATTTTATCGAACAACACGATAAAATACATAACACTTGGGGGGGTAATTCAAGAATAATAAACCATTCTAAGTGATCAGATTTTCATCGAACTTCACAAAAAAAAAAAAACAATCTTCACACTTGGGGGGTAAATAGCACAAAAATAAAAAAATAATTTCGAAACACTCGTAGTACAGGTGTCGCGCGCAACCGGAATAGTTGTGCGCGGATACCACGCGCAACTGATTAAGTTGCGCGCGCCACCTGACTGTTAAACTGCGAACCCGAACTTTTTTGTTTGATCGAAGTTGTAACTTCTACTTTCAATGAAAGAAGGGCGTTTCATAAACATTAACATATACTCGGAAAATAAAAAAATTAAACTTTGATTTAACTCTCTATTAAACAAAGTTTGATTAATTTTTTTCATTTAACTTTTACTTAAGGAGTTAAAGAAAAAATAAAAAATATATATATAAAGAAAAAAGAACTACGCAATGACCTGATTTCGTGATGCGAATACGTAGGCAATCTATAAGATTAGGTCATATCAAAATATCGAAACATAAAGCTCATTTTATTTCATTTAAAAATAATAAATAGAAAGGACATTGTTGAACTAAATAGTAAAGCAAAAAAAAAAAAAAAAAAAAGAGGCATAGTAGTGATTACACTTTATTCAAAAAAAAAAAAAAAAAATTGTGTAACATTCTAAGGCTTCACTATATCCTCAATTGTCACGGATAATGGAGGAGTAGTTTCCATCACAGTATTTTAAGAAACCTTAGAACTCTCCCCTACATTCTTCTTCTTGACCCATACATTGTTCTTTAATTTGGGAATAGGAGCCTTTTCAACCCTTTTTCCTTTTTCTGAAGCTTTTGTTAGAGTCCTTTTTCGGGTTTTTTGCGAAGGTTCCTTGATTATCACGCCTTTTTGTGCGGGTTTGGAAGGAGCTTTCCTTTTAGATTCCTTCGAACGCGCCTTAGGAGATGAGAAATCCAATTTTCTTCTCACTCCTTTGTTTTGACCACTAGGAGGAGTAGTGGTGGTAGAATGCATTAGAGGCTTAGGTGGATTGCGAGTTGTGGCAATTTGATATTGAGAACGGGCTTTGTTTAACCCTCGCCCTTGTCCGCCGCATTCATCCAAGCCTTATTAAAAGAAGATAATACAATGCTCGCAGTAGGATTTTGTACTACCCATCTTGGAAGACTTGACCAATACTCTATCCAACGGAAAATTCGCTCGGGTCTAAAAGACACATCCTTGGGTGTGTCACAATCTTGCAGGGGTATAATCTGTTTCATCCCATATTGTCTCATTACCCTGCAAGGAAAGATGTATGTAGCGCTAGATAGGCCTAAAAGCCTAATGTAAGGGAAATTGTGACTACTCCCAACCATACTATTTATGTTCCACCAAGGAACCACGAAGCGTATGTTAGGAAACCCATGACAAAAGAACGATGTCCACTCCTCTTCATTCTTATACTTGTAAAGGATTCGACGTCTAGGGAATGTCCGCACTCCGTTGGCCTCAATGTTTTGTGGCTGGTCGACTATTCGCAAACGCTCCATGAGCCAAATCTGAAAAAAAAAATGTAAAAAAAAAATCAGTTTGCGATTTTACACGAGCAGGTGGCGCGCACATCTTGAGAAGTTGCGCGCGCCATATGCGCGCAGCATAGGAGATTGCGCTGGCAGTGTCGGTGCAACTCCTTAACATGCGCTCAAAATATGAAAAAAAAAACTTACGTGTAATAGGAGTGGACTCCCCGTGAAGCCATTTTCGTTAGGATCTCCTCTAAGGCGATTCAAGCATAGAATGGTTTCCGCTAAAGCCAAAGGAGCGGGTGAATGACATCCCTCTATTTTCTCAACTACAGACACCATAGAATACTCTCCATATTGTTTGCTTGTCCTAAGTAAACAGTTGACAACAAGACAATAACATAAAGCACGAATTTTAAAGCGTTGTTTAGTCATGTTGTCACGAGGGGCGACGAAATGTTCAATAAATTGAATTAAATTCACGCCTTCATCAGTTCCAATATTAGTCATGTCATTGTCAGACAAGCCGAAAAATCTTTGGAATACAGGTTTGGGATCTGACAATGGAGGCGAATAAGTCACGGGGAGAGTATTTGTAGGAAAGCCTAGCTAGGCCATAAACTCACCAGGAAGGGGAATAATTTCTTCCCCATTAAATAAGAAAAGATGGTGGTTGGAATCCCAATGGTTAACCGCGGCATGAAGAAAGTAAAAATTAATCACTAATTGCATATAGTTCAATAGAGGATCTAGGTGATAAATTTTGAAAGCTAGTTTGTCCTCTTTTGAAAGGGAGGTGACCCATTGCTTCAATCATTGTTCAAAGGTTTTTACCATTGTTCAATATTTAAAAAAAAAAAGAGAGAAGAAGAAAATAAGAATCAGAGAGATTATTTCTTTTATTTCTTATAAAATTACTAAGCAAATGAATGCGAGATGATCAGAAACCTATACGAAGCCATGCTTAAATAGACCAAAGAGGGGAAAATTTTCGGCAATTTTCGACCAAAGAAAAGATCAGAAACAGGTGGCGCGCGCAACTCATGAAGTTACGCGAGACACCCGCGCGCAACTAAATCACATGCTCGCGACAGCCGCGCGCAACTTCTTCAGATGCGCGCGTCTCCTCCGCCGCGACATGTGGTTTAGGATTATTTCCGTATTTTGACTTACAAAATAACATAATCTTAACGAAATCTTAAGACTAATAATATGCTTGCCTTTTTCTAACTATTGTGTTCTTTATTTTCTTTTTCTTTTTATTTTATTTTATTTTATTTTATTTTTGATTTTTCTTGTTTTTTTTTTCTTGTTTTTTGATTTCTTTTTTCCTCTTTTTCTCTTTCTTTCCTTTTCCTTTCTTTCTTTTGTTATTTTTTTGAGGGGGGTAAGTCGGGAACCCTTTCCATCCCTCGTAAAATTTTTTGTTTTTTTTTAAGTACACATGGAAACAAATAATAATAATAGTAATATGACATATGAAAAAAAAAGAAGAAAATGTGTATCATATGTACAACAAAAACAAGAAATCTATGTAGAATGTTTCCTAAAAAATAATAATAATAAAATGTGTACAAAAGGGCTCAGGGTGCTCTGCGACTGCTAGACGGCTGTTGTACATCCTGTAAAATCCCAAACCGAAGATTAATACATGCAATGTAATAACTTCGTCAAAAAATATATATATAAAACTTACCGCAATCGTCCGATGATCACGGCATGACAAAGTCACGAGGGCTCTGTGATAAGCAGCTCGAAAAGCACGTAAGGTCCTCACCATGCCGTTCACGGTTTCCCGCGGAACCTGTTCCAAAAAAAAAAATACAAGGACAGTTAATAGATAAATGTATATGAAACAAAAATAGAAGTATTTTAAGTACATATACAAAAGGACATACCTACTCAATCGTCTCAGGAACAAACGGTATCCCCTCATCATCCTCCGCTGCTGAAGGATCTCACGAATCACCGATATAACTGCATCGGTATACGTGATCTCCGCTGAAGGAGGCACCCAACCACCTATCTCGACCCGCTAAAAAATATAAAAAAAAATAATAAATAAAACGATAAAAAAAGAGGGTCGAAGTTCCGAAAAAAAATATATATAAACAAAAAAAGAGAATTGAGATACTACGGAACAAAAGCTAGGAAAGGAGTCAGCCTGGATGCAATAAAAGCCGGATATGAAGCATCCGGCAACACAAGCTGATCCGCTAGATAACCAAGGATCGCCTGAGCTCAATCCTCGGTCGACAGCAAATCCGGACGTAGCATCCGGACCGGAGGATCCATAGGGACCACATGCTCCTCTAACGAATGCTGCCAGAGAACGCGCTCGCCTAAAAACCAAGCGTCCGTCCTCTGCAGGACTGGAAGTCCCGAGTAGAGAGCCCGGAAGTGGCAATGAACCATGCCAGACCGGATATCCTCAGGAACTCCAACGATCAAACTCCAAGGACGGAGATCGATCTAATACAATCACATATAAATCATCAAAACAAAAAAAAAAAGAAAGAAAAGAGATATACATGTGTTGTCAAAATACTCACCGACGCACAAGTCGCCGAAAGAATCCTCTGGCGAAAGTCGCCGGCTGAAGTAGCTCGCTTCTTCTTAACCATGGGCAGTCGATGGTTGATAGGAAAGCAAGCAGCCCCGAGCACCCTGGGGGCTAAGAAAGGCAGGTACGAGTATCCCCAAGCCTAAACAAAAAGAAAATGGCTTAGAAAGAAAAAAAATGTATATATGAGTTAAAAGGAAAATTTAAAGGTACATACCTCAAGGATACAACCATGCCATGTAAGGGAAATCCGAGGCACCTCAATAGTTACCGCAGGATCCACTACCCGGGTCGCCTTGTCCATAGCTCTATGCATACGGGCATACGACACCTCTGCCCAGTTAAGGTTACTTACCTGCCCCAAGTCTGAGAGGCAAGTAAGTAACCCGATAGGGAAACGCTCTCCCCGATCACTCAAGGGAGTGACGAAAAGAATGTGGGCAATGTATATCCGAGCCAGATGCTTAGGTGTGCACTGCCGATCAACCTCATCAGCTGACAACTCGTCGACAAGAATCGAGTACGGAAAAGTCAGAGGATACACATGAAGGACCGCTGCTAGACGATCCCCCACGAGGTCCCTCAGTCTCGAGTCCGACCCTACTACGGTCTCTATAACAATAGACTCGCCTAAAAAAGGGAAACCAGTAATAATAGAGAAGTCGTATGGGGTGACCGTCATCTCTTCCCACGGAAAGTGAAAAGTGTTGGTGTAATCCTACCAAAACTCCAGCAATCCGCGAAGGAAAGCTGACGAAGCAGACTGACTCGACAAGTCCCGAAGAGCCGCCAGCGCGCAGCCAATCCCGGAAAGCTCCACAATGTCCCTTACCGCGTCGGGTAAGCTCCTAAAACGGGTCCGCAAGTCAGCAGAACCGTACAGTCTCATGCTAGACTCACCCTAAAAAAATAGAAGAAGAACCAAGATAATAAAAGACAGTTCCTAAAAGAAAAGAGGGAAAGAAAAAGAGGCGTAAGAAACTCACAATGCCACGCCACCCTCGAACCGAGACGTGATGGTCTGGGTCCCACTTAAGGACCCTAGGGTCCCAGTTGGGAGGAGCCTCGTAGACCACATCCTTCGGGCGACGTCGATCAGCAGCGGCACGTTGCTCTCGAACCTCCTCACGAGGCCGGGTCACCCTCTTTCGAGTGCGAACTACCTCGTCAGGACCTACTAAAATCTCCTCAGCATCGACGAATGGAGGCGAGTCCATGCTATGATAAACGAGGTTTCTCTATTAGTTTACTTTCTAAACTAAGCTAATAAACGTGTTCTAGATACATTTCGGCAGCATAACGGCTACTGATAGGATGAAACACGATCGAATGCCACCCATGCTTGGGGGCTACGATCCTGCAATTAAACTCAGTAAATGGGGGCTTTCAAACACCCACAAAAGCCATCCTATTCCAGTTTCAACTAAGTATTCAAGAGATTATATTTCAAAATCTCAAGGAATCAATTATTTTCAGGCGAATAATAGTAACAACAAAACGCAATTATCGTCTACCAAACAATCTTGAAGTTCGAATATGGCAAAAACAAACTAAGTATATACTTCGCGCCATTTTTCAATTTCAAAATTTACAAAATATGAATTATCAAAGTAATGTTAGTTCTAATACTATAATCTACTTCATAATCAACAAGTATAACCAAAATGAGCAAGAAAAAAACAAATTCGAGCAGAATTCAAGCAAAAGAAGGCAAGAACGAACTTAAGTGAAGAAATGCTCATACAAGGTTCAATACTTAACCATTTTTTCATGAAATTTGTTGCAAAACACTCCTTAAGCATAGCATGACAACATGGAGCAATCAATTTTGAGAATAATGGACGAAATCGAAAATCGGGGTTTAACGATTCGAAAATCGTTCGAATTCAGCCAAAAAAGAGCAAAAAATGGCAAAAGACTTACATTGGATTGTGGCAAAAATGAATTAAGAACGAAATTTTCTTCCTTTAGCTTCAAAAATCACAAAAATCCGAGCTCTATAGAGAGAGAAAGGGGCGAAAATGGAGGAAGGAAAGAGAGAGAAAGCGAAATGAAAAATCGCTTATGCGATTTTCTTTTTGCTGAACTGAATGTCGCGCGCAACTTCAGAAGTTGCGCGTGACACACGAGCGCAACTCAGAAAGATGCGCGCGCTTGGCCAGCGCGACCTACTGAGTTGCGCGCGGATACTGGTCACTAAAATGACCGGTACACGGATTTTGATCCGTTTGATCATTTTTCAACGGTTTTCGCTCGTTATTAGATGTAATAGCGCGCGAATTATCAAAATCCTTTTTAAATTGCTTTGCATTTGTAGTTTATTTTCTTATTTGATAGATTTTTGCATCATCTTTGCATGCACACCGTGCTTTGTGTCTTCCCTAAGCATACGTTTTGAACGTTTTTCGTAAGCGTGCCTTAAGACGATTCGTGGTGGTGCTTTACGTAAAAGCACCCATAGACAGGTTTGTCATTTTACTGTACTGACGATATAAGTGTCCAGGTTTTCTTCTTTTTCATGTATGAAGCAAAAGGAAGGCGTTTTCATGCAGCGTAAAAATGCAAATGCCGTAGCGTACAGCGTAAATTTGTACGGCGTAGTTGTTGCGTAAAATTTCACCACAGCCCAAGCTTTGCGAGATCTACCTCTTGGAACTAAAAGGTAGACTATTTACTGTAGGCATTAGCTCACGAGTCGACAGGCGCGCCGAACCTTCAGGAACAGGCACTTCGTGAAGGGAAGCAAATACGGTAGTTAGTAAGCTTACTAACTTATCGGACAGTTAGGGTGTTTGTCCACCCTCTGTATAAAGAGCGACGAAACGATGTCGCACCCATGTAGTCACGTGCCCCCAGTCCTGAGACACGTGTACTCATCTTGTGGACAAAACTGCTGAGAGAGTTGCTGAATTTCTTCTCTCTCACTAGATTTGGATATATGCCTCCAGTCCTGAGACATGTATTTCTATCTTGTGGACATCCGGCTCGAATACCGGACCCCTTTTCGATTCGCATATCGAAAACCCATTTTTCATTCTTTTTACTTTGTTAAAGTCAGGCTAAAGTTTCAATGACATATCGAGAGACTTTAGACCAACGATGACATGATTTGGAGGAAATCATCCCCTTTTATTCTTTTAAAACTGATCTCTTCTCATGACTTGACATCACCCAGAACACCTTTACTTGTAAAAGAGTTCTACAATTGCAAAGGATCAATCTAGATTCTTTAGCGCATTAAGAGTAGGGGAAACTTTTTCTAGCCTTAATAGCTATTTGTTTCAAACACTTAGCGAACCAAGGACTGTTTTGACATCCTTAAACCTTACTGAAAGATTCTCTAACCTTGGAGAACTTTGTAGAATGAGTCTCGGATTTTTCCTTGACTACTTTGATCATCGTCTATTCTAGACTCGATCAAAGTGGGGGCTAACTGTAGACTTCTACTTTTAGCCTCCTGACCTGACAGGAAGTGCAATGGCGATAAATAAAACCATCTTCGTGTTGGATCAAAGTAAAGAATGCTTATGGATAACTGGTTAAGCCACAAAACACAAAAAGACTAGCCCAGATAGAAGAACAAGGCCAACACAAGGTCCAAATTAACTAAACTCGATCAGGATTAGGCCTGTGCTTAAAACCCAATAATGACGGATTTAGGAGCGTCTGGGTTAAAATAAAAGCATTCGCGGAAAATATCGCGCGCATCTCACAAAGTCGCGCTCAGCAGTCGCGCGCAACTTTCAGAGATGCGCTCGCGTAAGATTCAGAATATTAAAATATTGGAAAATCGAATCTTACCATAGAGCTACGCGCAAGACAAATAGTTGCGCGCGACACCTGCTGCAGCAGAATGCTCTAAACCCTAAACCTAATCATTCCCTATAAATAAGACCCTAATCCGAGGCTTCAAGACACAAAAAAATTAACCTAAACGCTGGTAGAATACTTGTGAACTTGTGCATTCAAACCCTCTTGTCCTAAACACTCACCATTTTCAATATTTTGTTACCACGGTGGAGGTTCCCCAACAAGAAGGAGTCCATAAGTGTTCTAACAGAGATCTAGCAAAGAGAAGTGGTAAATTCCCGACCACTTAGTTAAATCACCATTATTTTTATTGTTTAAAAGAACTTTAATTAATTAATTAATTAGTGTTGTTTAATCGCCTTAAAATAATAAATTAATTGATTTCACATAGTATTCTTTCGTTAATCAAGATTAGAATTGAATAAAATAATTGTTGGTTGATCACCTAAGTCAAGGCGAATATTGTTTATTTTATTGTTCTTTTCACGAATTTGATTTAATAAGAATAACGACCTTACGATGTAATTCCTATATGAATTAATGTGTGTAAATAAAATAAATTAACATAGTTTTTTAGGTATCACGTTACATATATTATTTGGCAATGAAATTGTGCAAAGGAAGAGCTAGTAGAGGCCGCACTAGGGCTAGGATCGCGATTCCCCTCTAAAGGGAACGTTATCTTAGTATCCTTGCTCCCGAACTCATTTCTGGTTTTCTAGACCAATTTGGGCATGGGTAAACTTATGATTCATGCTAAATATCCCTTGAACTCTACTTGGGAGAAAGGCATGAACGAGGTTTATGGGTTTTTCCTAAAACTCATTGGCGACTCCTACTTGTTTCTTACAAAAAAGCGTATATGATAGAATCATCTCTAATTCAAAGGTATCCCAAACAGTCAAGAATTCAAATCCTAATACACCCGGGGGCCAAGGGCATCTAAGGAGAAGGATCCCCTACGATGGGAACACCCTCCTTACTGCATCATCCTCGAAAGTTGCTGCCAGAGTCGACCGGCGAATACCCTTGGCGCTGAACTGTGATTACTCCACCTTAGCACGGGCCCGAACAACAACCGGACCCAGAAGCTCATCAACCTCAAGAGAGTAGACGCTGATGTTGCTATCAAACGGCAGCGCAGTAGAACTGAACTCTAGTCCCGTGATGAGACTGAAGTCAGTTGGGGTGACGATCATCTCACCCCAAGGAAAGTGGAAAGTGTTGGTGGTGTCCCAGAAAAACTCCACCAGGGCGCGAGCCACGCGATGACCCCCATCAGAAGAAATCATGGCCTCCGCGGCCTTGAACAGGGAAGTTAGCCCACAAGACTTCCAGAGAAGTCTCAACACTCCGTCAACGCTGATGAACGTCCTATATAGGTTGCCTAGAGTATCATTGCCCAAGCCATGGCAACGTGTCCTACCTGCGGTAATCCCACAACGCACCCTCTCAGAAATGTGGTGGTTGGGAGAGAAGTACAAAGTCCGCTCATCCCACTCTGGGAGAAGACCGAGAGATGTGGACGGGTCAGCATCCTCCTATACGGGTTCATGCTCCTGTCGTGTTTCTCGGGACCGTGAACCCGAACTTTGTTGTCTAGCCATACTACATTGTGCAAAATCAACATAAATTAAGGTTCTATAGTATCTAAGGTTCGCCTAGCCGCATGATACTATGTTCGCAAAAACGGAGTACGTAGTACTAAAACATAGCACAATTTCAATTCAAGCATATATGACATTTTTCAAGCATCCAAACAATTTCTTGCTATACTATGATAATTATTGTGAGAAATTGGACAAGAATTGCTAGCAAAAAATCAAGAACAAGCCACATTGTCTTCCCGACCTTGAGAGGTCCAACAATGGTGATTTGTTCGTTTTTTCACCAAATTGAGTCAAACAAGTATCAAAACACTCCCATGGAAATATACAAACATAATCAAGAAATTTCATGGAATATATTTTGACAAACAAAACGAATTAAGCAATTTAAGGTTAGAATTTTTTCAAAAATACGTGAACAAGGATGACAAATTCATCAAAAATCGGGGTGAGTTTGAAGAAAACATACATAGCTCGGTAAAGTAGATGAAAAAAGCTTCGATTTGCAATAAATTTAAGCAAATTTAGTTGAGAAACGAGCAAGAACGAGTGAAACGAAGTTCCGCGGTGAATTTTCGAAGAAGAGCAGCAGCAGCGGCGAAATGAGAAAGGAAGGGATTATATACGAAATTCCCGACTCTGGCGCCAAACGACAGCTTTTGCGTCTAACGCCAGAGTTCAGTGCCTAATGCTAGCATCCAGCATGTGGCGACAGAGCCAATTCGTGGCGCCAGCGATGTTTCAGCGGCGACAGAACGCTCAGCCACTCAGGACGGTTATTTCGACCTCTTACAGCAATTTTGGGTTCCTTGGTACGCCAGTTTGCCCCTATAAGCAGTTTTACATGATTTAGTAATCGGCTTGGTTACAATCGCATTAAGTGATCGACATGATGATTGATAGACTCACTTAGCTTAAAGCGCCTAAACATTGGCTCAAGCACCGACATAATGGTTCATACATACAAAAGGCACTGACGTAGTGGTTCACGACGCAAAGGGCACAGACATAATGGTTCACAATTCAGAAGCACCGACATACTAGTTCACAATTCAAAGGCACCGACATAATGGTTCACAAGCAGCAAAAGCGCCGACGCACAGGCATAGCAAAAGCAAAGGATCGAGAGGAGTTGGTCTTCAGTGATACTCTTCAGGGTATTGTCGCATCAAATGAAGATAATTTCAGGTGAAGCAATCTTCGATCATGTTCCCTGGCTTGCGGAAGATGGTCACAAAGTGCTAGAAGGTCGTTTCAGGCGAAACAATCATCGATGGTATTCTCTAGCTTGTAGAAGTTAATCACGGCGGAATTGGAGGCAGTTACCGGCGTAGCAGTCTTCAGGCTGTATTCTCTAGCTTGCATAAGATCGTCAAAACAAACAGCAGGATAGAATTCCCTAGCTTGCGGAAGGTTGTCACAACAGAAATGCAACGCAAATCGGTTACCTCTAGAGACGTGTGCTCGACGATGCATGATACGCGTTTCTTAACTCTCTTATCTGTTTAACTAACGCTAGTTTTGCAGGTATCAGCGTTACAAGAGTGATTTAGGATCGCAGAACGTTCTGAATCATTCTTTTTCCCTATCGATACTTTGAATTTTGTTTTCAAAAACTTGCGTTTCTCCAAACTCAGTAAAAGAGTCTTCTAGATTCTTCTAGAAGGTTATTTTCATTTCTAATTTAATTAGCATTGATAAATTGACTTTAGTTGACTTTTAAGAGTTTTAATCAGAATAAAAGAAGTGTTTTCAAGGAAAATACAATTCTGCCCTCTCGTACGGCTAAAATTTATCAAATTAAGAAAACGCGTGGAAAGTTATTTCAAGTATCTGACGACAAGACCAGCGCCTGGCGCCATACCTGGAGTCTGGCGCTAGTGTCCAGCATTTGGCGCCAATCGCGTGTTTGACGTTGCAGTTGTGTTTTATTCTTTTTGAAACTCTAATTCGTTTTTTATCACATCCACCTGATTTACTCTATAAATAGCCTCCTAAAACCTCCGTTTTCATCATCAATTCTCATCAATTATTATTCTCAATTAATTCTTTTCACCAACTCTCATCAAGAATCTCTTGATTACTCTCTCTCTCTTTTCAAAACTAGCCTTTTGCATACAAAATTCCGCATTCACAAGATCTAGAAACTCCTAGCCAAGTTCGAAGTTCCCTTCGCCCTATACGTGAAAGGTTTTAATTTCTGAGGGGTTGGTCCCAAATCTCTATTTCAATTATTTAATTTAATTTTTTTTATTATTTTCCTTAAAGTTACTAACGTGTGTATTTTGTTATTAGAAAGAGGTACGAGGCATCCAAGTAAGTGCTCTAATTGATTTATTGATGTTATGATATAGAAATCATGTCTAGATTGTTATTATGATTCCTAGTATCATGTTAGGATGTTTTAATGCTTCCTAGTATCATGTTTAGGGTAACAACTAAAATTTCTAATATCAAATATGACAATTGTGATTCTTGCAATGCTTCCTATTTTCTTTTCCTAATATTCATGTTAGTATCATGTTAGGGTTAAAGTTTTTATTTTTTAATGTTTAGTGACATGCTAGGGTTTATGGTTGTTAATCTTGTTAGTATTATGCCTAGAATCTTGCTATTATTATGCATTAACATGATTATTATGATTATTTTTATAATTGTTATGATTATCATGTTTCTTGTTGCTATATATTATTGTTTTTGCTTTATCACACCTTTTATGCATGTTTAAATGGAATTTGTACTTGTAATCACGCTTAATAAGATAATTAATAATCTTGTTTAGGGTTAATTTGATTATAATTCAAGTGATCGCCAATAATAGTTTTGTTTGTGCATTAAATTCAATCAACATAGATAAACAGGTTTAGGGTTAACATAATGATTGCATCTTAGTCAGAAAGCGCACTTGAATACGATTAGAATGAAGTAGAGGCCTATTATTAGGGCAGGTTCAATCTATTTTAGGTTGGATTTGAACCTTCATCCCCAAACTACTAGTCATGGTTCAAGATCTATTGGAGTTGACGATCTTTTGGATCATTAAGGGGTGTAACCTTCACCTCGTAAACAGTTTACAAGTTCCTAAAACTTCTTGGCGACTCTTTTGCTCTATCTTCTTTCCCTTTGGACGCCACCGTACTTTAGTGTATGATCACAATGAGGTTCAAGTTTTGTGTAATGCTTGAAATATTCCCTACAACTTGTGTTTGTAAATAAGTCTTAATAAACTAACCAATGACTAAAGGGCTTTGCTTAATTAATTGTTTAATTAATTTGAGCTAAAAAATATACTTTTAATCGAGTCATAGTTCCTTTAAGTCAACCCGGTTTTTATTCCCGTATACTGCACAAGCGTCAACTTGTTTTGGTAATAGCCGGAGTTCTAGAAAGAGTTTTATCTTTAATTTGGCGTTGGTTGCATCCCAATCAGAGTCACAGATCAAAAGTTATAACTCAAATACCACAGCCTGTCCAGTTTAATGCATATACGTGAAATCTTAACTTAGTCTTTGCTTGAGTCTAGTCACATAGTCCAGCCACATGGTCAGGACACAAGTCTTAACATTTCACCTACACTCACTAGTGTTCGCACACACTTTTTATATGTAACCATGACCATGTCTTAGGTTAATGCATGAGTCGTTTTCCGTAATTCGAGTGGGGGGTCCAATCTATTTCTATTCTCTTCCATATCTCTTTCAATCTATTGCTTGTTCAATTGAGCTTGAGTCAAAAATAAATAATAAAAAAACTTATCCCTAATTTCCCTTTCCACAGTACTTGGTCAAGGAGACAAGGGCGATTAATCAAGGACAACACCTTTATTCAAGTTCAACTATTTGATAAACCAGTCGGTCGAAAAAGAAAAGCTAAGAAGATAATGGCAAGTCAAGAAGAAGTCAATGAGCTTAAGAAGCAAATGGCTGACGTGACTGAGGGGTTGAATGCTTTAACCCTTCAAATCAATGACCCTGTGAAACAACAAAAAATGAAGCTCATGCAAGAAAGCTTGAGCAAAATATCCAATGACTATAAATTCAAGGGCATTAGCTCACAAGGGGTCTCATTGGACAAGGAGCTTCTTCCGTAGCACTTCAATGCCAATGACATCCCTAAGTTCAAGGAAATAGATAATACTTACTTCCACTTAAGGGCCTTTGAAGCTATAATGAACATTAAGGGGATTGATAAGAATATTTTTCACTCTTTATTCTCAATGTCTTTAGAAACCATTTGTCAACATTCGTTCTTTCTCTTGATAAAGAAAAAACCTCTACTTGGGATGGAATAAAAAACGCTTTCATTGACAGATATAAGTGGAACACTAGTAGAAAAAGGCTTATTTGCGTCGCTCATTTATAGTGTATTTGCGTCGCTTCTATGAGCGACGCAACTGCTCGCGACGCAAATGACTTTTAAGTCATTTGCGTCGCTCCTAGTTGCCACGCAAATAAGAGTCATTTGCGTCGCTCATTTATAAAGGAGCGACGCAAATGACTTTTTTGATAAACTTATTTTTTGTCATTTGCGTCACTCTTTAATAAAGGAGCGATGCAAATAACACTTCTGATAAACTTATTTTTTGTTATTTGCGTCACTCTTTGATAAAGGAGCGACGCAAATAACTCTTCCAATAAACTTATTTTTTGTTATTTGCGTCACTTGTTTATATAGGAGTAACGCAAATGACTGAGTAGACAATACAAAACTGCTGTATTTGCGTCACTTGTTTGTTTAATGAGTGACGCAAATGAGGTGAATATTTTTTTTTTTAATTATAATATAATAATTGCCTTGTATATATTTGTAGTACCTATTTTCCTAGGTATAAAGTAATATGCTAACGCTAATATAATTGAAATTAAAATGCAATATTATTGAATAATGCAAATATAAATTTCGGCAGAGTCTCCTTTGTAATTTGGCCTACCCATAAAATTGGGAATGACGGCATTATATTAACAACCTGTCCAATAATTTTCATCTCAATATCATAGACATTATACTCATCATCCCAACACCAATTAACCAAATTACTTCATTTCAAGCCTATAATCCAAAACAAGAGTCAAACATGCGCTAAGTGGTAAATCTAAAGTTCAACATTACATATAAAATACTCTGCCCAAATATCTCGGATCTCATTTATCTCCTCCTCGGTGTACGGTGTAGTTCTTGAAAAATCCTATCAACACAACAAATATACAAGAGGAAAGTTTTAATTCCAGATTGTAGCTAAAATCAAATTGTATTTATAAAAAAAAAATGAAATATTTGACAACTCATACCTGAATAAGATCTTCACTGCTATGATGATGTTCAAGTATTTCGTACATATAACGCATGACGTAGTAGCCACACTCACGTCCACCCAATTGTTGAGGACACTACATGTAATATATTTGTAAGTTGAATTAAATTGCTATACTTCAATTATTAAGAAACTAAAAGTTAGGGTAAGAAATTAAGGTAACCTGTCCCAAATGCCATGTCAATTTACTTCCCCTAGATTGTCCACTTAATGCCTTAAAACTTCAAAAAGAACTGCACATTTGAAACAAATAACATATATATTACCCTTACACACATAAAATCATGACATTTATAACAAACTAGACTTACTTTGTCATTGCAAACTTAATTGCTAAATTTCGCTTCTGCCTCAAAGAATCAAAGATGATGACTTCACGCTTAGCCATGCATAAGACCAAAAGAACCCAATGATTCCTACATAATAAATTAGACACGCATTTGTAAAAGAGTAAAATAATATCAACAATTTGCAAAGTTCAAATAAATACAAGTTCAAAGTTTATACTTTTCATGGTATGGGCATAAGATGAACTGCTTAGATTTTTGTTTTTCCATCACATGTGTCATGTATAGTAGGATACGATCAGCATCACTATGCAAATAGGTTTCTGATATCATTTCCGGACACATGAATCCAATGGAAGCCACTTCCTCCGTATCGAGTAAGTCACTCAAGGCCCTACATATATATCATGTAATAACATTCAAGAACAGTCCCAAACCGGGGACTATTCAAGACTTACTCCTAATGAGTAAGCCCTGAACGGGTATCTAAGCCAATGATGCAAGTATTATTGCAATTCCAATCAATTATATCACAATTAAAAATCTCATACAATTCACAATCATTATACCAACCAGAACAAATAAGTTAATATTGCAAAGAATGGTTCAGATATATATACCACAAGTGAAGACAATCTCGTATGCGTAGTACCGCCTTAATCATTTGTCCACAACCAGAACCTCGAGCAACTTGTGGAATTCACTTCCGCATAATTAAGAATCTGCCATAAAAAATTACATATATTAAACCAACATTGTTGATTCAACTTAATCTGCCATGTGACATAAAAGTTGTTATTCGGCATTGATTCTATTCTTTAATCCTCTTTTTGTTTTTTTTCTGATCAAATTTGACTTTATTACATATCTTTATAAGTAAAGGTGGGGGTGCATAACTGCATATGTAATAGTCAGGTGTGACGGGGTTCAAGCAAAGAGCAGGAATCTTAGTGGATCATAATTTTCACCAAAACCCTACCTAATTAATTAATCATACTAATAATTTTCTTCATAAAATCAGATCAAGCAACCCATTCCTAAGAGGTATTCACAATATTTGACTCACGTGACGCCATGTGAGTCCGTAAGAGCAATTTTTTAATTAATGGCAGATCTACTGGTACCGTACTCACCCCCTTTCCTTTATATCTTATTGTTTATAGTGGACAGGAATACATACAACATATACTATATATGATGATCACGGAAAGTGACCAAACCAAAAGGGCCAGTCCAAATATTAAGTATCTTTGTCCCTGTGATTATGATAATCACTTTGTCTGACCACGTATTTGCGTGTGTGCTCGTGATCCTAAATCTCATAGAACAAGAGCGAGCACGAGAGAAATAGAGTTCAGGACATTACTGAAAGTGCCTAAGTAGAGGTACTTGTTCTCATAAACGCGCCCAATTCGTGCTTCCCATCGCCCATTATGATGATGCCTACAAAAAAATTAAATGATAAAAAATAATTTTAATAAGACATTCAAAGAATCATAGATGTCAACCAGTAGTATATTGCAAAACAGCAACTGTAAAAATCTACAGACTAAATGCAAACAAATTTGCAGAACAAATGGAGCACTAACAATTATGCATAGTAAAAGAACACAATCTATTAAATTACTTTAGTTTGAAGTTTGAAACTTCAAAGAAACCATGGTATTTCAAAAAAAAAAAAAAAAGCCCCAAAAAACTTTTACCGCAAATTGTATCCAGGTTTTGAACAGTGCAATAGTATTTCACTGGGTGGAAGAACATATCGCATAAAAGCAGGCTTTGCAGGTGAACAACTATGTCAAGTTGACTGCACTCCTACGCCAATAACATGAAGTAATAATAAGCTCCTTACTTAACTAAACTACATAGAGAAAGTAAAAGACAATTTCCTACACGCCAGAGAAAAACTAAGGCTGAGTATATAACCTGTGAGGCTTTGATACCTTCACAAGTATCCGCCTACTTCTAAAGGTAAAAGACCCAAAGAGAACAAGTTCAATATTTGCTCCATAATTATACCGTACATAATATTGAAAAGATCCCAGATGATTAAGCCTAGCATTCCAATTACAATATCACTTCTCTATTATGACATAAGCTAGAGGCCTAGCTTATCATGCAACGCCTTCTCGGTTTTTTAGTTTTTAAAAGTTACTACTGGTTTAAATTGCAAAGTTAACAATTTATTCATGCGTTATTGACTATGCTATTTAGGCTTGGGTATGCCGGTATGGTACATATCCGTTTTCAGGGACTATGCAATATGCTCAAATGACTATGCTATTCTACAGACTGTTCAAAGATGCAAACAAGCAACCAGTAGTATATTGCAAAACAGCCATATAAATTCAATGACTATGCAATATGCTCAGATGAAAATTGACTTCAAAAATTCAATGACTTAAATTCACAAGTATGCAATATGCTCAAATGAAAATTCAATGACAGAAAATTATAAAAATTCAATTAAATCTGCCATATAAATTCTAATTAGTGAACTAACACTAAACCTGAAATTAAACTAAGTCATTGTTCAAGTTAAATGCTACATTCTATCTACCATGAAAAGATTGAACAAAAATAGAAGCAATCTTACCGTAGGTGAAATTGATTTCAAAAATTCAACAATGTCGAGCCGAAATCGATTTTTGGGGGCGAAATTAAGCGATTTTTCCACTCGAAAATTCAAAAATTCAACATTGCTGTAATTTTCTTGAACTTCCTCGGGTTTTTGGGGGCGAAATTAAGCGATTTTTCCACTCGAAAATTTCAGTTATTGCTCGAATTTTTTCAGCAGGATTTTTAATTGAATTTTTTGGGGTTTCTAGGGTTCGAATTCGTATGGAATTGAGTACATTTTTTGCTCGAAATGGGGGATTTTTGGTCGAAAATAATCAAATTTTCTGGGGTTTAAGGGTTCGAATTAATTAGGGTTTTTGGTCTAAATTTTTGCTCGAAATTACTCGGATTTGTTGTCGATTATGGGTGTTGAACTTGATTGTAATTTCGGATATTGAATTTGCTGGGGAATTGCAATTTTTTGGGCGAATTTGTGGGTGTTTTTTGAGCTAATTTGTTGGATTGAAGGGTCGAATTGCAGTTTTCTGTAGAAGCAACTCTGTTTTTTTCTTTATGTTTAGTGAATTAGTGAAAGGTAGGCGTGAAAAGCTAAGGTCAAAAAAGCGCAGAATGAATAACCTAAAGTGCAACAGAGTTATTTGCGTCACTTTATAATAAAAATGCGACGCAAATAACAAAATCTGAAATGCTGAAAATTTGTTATTTGTGTCGCTCATTTATTAAAAGAGTGACGCAATTTATTCACTGCCTTATTTGCGTCGCTTGTCAGTAAATGAGTGACGCAAATAAGTTTATTATTTGCGTCGCTTCAATAAATAAGAGCGACGCAAATGATAGAAAGCTAACATACACTTGTTTTTTGCGTCGCTTCTTTAATAACAAGCGACGCAAATAACTTTAAAGGATGGTAAAAATACACATTTGCTTCGTTCTTTAGAATGAGTGACGCAAATATGGCGACGCAAATGAGCCTTTTTCTACTAGTGGAATATTCAAATAAAAACTGACTATAGCCAACTTGAGATGCTAAGACAAAAAGAGAATGAAGGCTTTACTTCTTTCTTTAATAAGTGGATGGAAACTTCCGCTACGATGATTGAGGTGCCCACCGAAAAAGAATCCGTAAGGATGTTTATCAAGAATCTTCAAGAAAAGTATTCAAAGAATTTAAAACATCAACATAATTTGAATACCTTCAAGGTCGTCTATGACATCGGAATTGAAATCGAAGATAACCTCGTAAAGGAAAAGGCTACTAACAATAGTAACCACAGTGGCTGGAAAGGAAAGAAGAACTACAATCCTTCTTCTTCCGAAAACGCCCACTCTAGTAACAATGTTAGTACCTTTGATCACAATGAAGTCTTAGCCATGGATAATCAAGGATCTAAAAAGAAACCCAAAAGAAAGCTCACACCCATTGGAATGACCTATGACGTTGCTTTTGATCGTCTCTATGGTCGAGGATTAATCAAACCTATCGGCCCTAATAAAGATCCAACGCCAGAAAAGAGATCATCAAGATGGGATCCTAATTCTTATTGCAAGTACCATCAAGGAAACGGTCATACCACGGATGAATGCTATAGGTTTCAAAATCACATTTAAGATCTCATATAAGCAAAAAAGATCCCATTGCCTCTAGCTAGCAAGAAGACTGGGTGACGATATAGCAAACGACACAAGACAATAGGCGAGCTTCAACGACAAGATTTCAAGACCTCTTTTTCTATTTCTTTTTCATTTTTTCCTTTCCCCAATAAGTCTAGAATAGGCACTTTTTTTTCTTCCCTTAGATTTACTTTGTAGATTTGTTCTTTTTTTTTTTAATAAAACGAGCATTTATTTTATTGCATATGATCATTTCATAACCTCGCTTAAAATAAAATAAAAAAAAATCCTTGTCAGACTAAGCACAAGGTATACCAATGATATGAGGCATCCCTTGTAGCCACATCATATCACCTTTTACCCATCAAATATGCAATCTTTTTTTGATAAACCACTTTGAGCCTCGTCTAACGATAGACCTTTCATTTTTCAACCCATATCTACCTAACCTTGGGATGGGACAGTGTGCAACTTATGCAATTTTAAAAATCTTGAGTGATTTCAAAAGATCAAAATAAATAAAAAACCAATAAAAAATAATAAAAGTGGCGAAAAGGCAAGTGTTCCAATGTCTTTGATATGAAAATATCTTTGATAAGAACACGTCTCGGATTGCGTTTCTTATCGAGTGCTCGGTTTTGTCCCTGAGAAACATGAATGCCAAGTGATTGATAGACCGCATGATTGGGATTGCCCACACTTATAAAAATAAAATAAATGCTAAAGAAAAAGAGAGAGCAAAATATAAACAAAAATAAAAAAAAAGAAAGAGTTCAAAAATGAGAAAACTCTAGCATAAAAATATAAAGATTCAAAAGCAAGGTTGCACACCTTGGGGGTTTATCTAGGGTCTTGAGCCTTTATCCCTTTCTTCTTCAACCTATATCCTAACCACGTTAAAACCCTTAAAAAGACCTTTTTGAGGTATACACACACTTGTGCGAGGTTCGGCTAGAGCTACGTTCGGCCTGATTCCTAACGGATACGTAGGCAACCTCACATCGAGGTACGACCATAATAAAATGCATTCACATTCACACATCATGATCATATCAAGAGATCTCCTATGCTCATCTCTATTCATTTATAGATAGACTAGGGGGCTTGATCCATACATTGTTAGCCTACCCAGCCTAAGAGTCACCATCTTTTGGCTCTTCTGAAAATAATATCTTTCCATACACTTAGCCTTTGCGGCCTAACCTTAGTGTCACTTTCACACACTACACAGATACATGACCAAATAGTCCTTCTCTTAGAAACCCTTTGTCATGAAATCTTAATACAACGCTGAAGCATGCATTGTCATATCAAGAAAAATCATCATTGCATCACAAAGTATGAAGTACTTTGCCTCCATGCCTAAGTTACCAAAATACTTTCATTATCGAGTCAACTAGGATAGTCTAAGATGTTACAATCCTTGTACTGTGAGAGACAACGTTAACGGATTAAGCTCATTCAACATGCACCTTCAAAAACATCGCTTCTTTCTTTTTTCGCGTTTTTCTTTTTCGGGAGAAAGTCGGTACCCTCCACAAAAATGATGGAAAATTTTTACTTTTTTGCATTTTCGAGTTGCACGGTCACATTGCAATGCACACACAAGTCACACGAAGTGAGTCATCATTTAGTCAAGTTTATACCTTAAGTCATGTCAAGTCAATGAATCAAGCAACACTAAGTCTTAGATCAACCCTAAAGAAGGATAAGCCAAGTCCTATAGTCCAAAAAAGAAATGCAGGTACATTCCAGTAAGCAAGAACATTCCCGGACTTTTTTTTTCGAAAATCCTCAAAAGAAAACCTGACTCCAGCGTCAGACGACAAGGCTGCTGCCTGGCGATAAAATCTGTCACCTGGGGACAGAGCGAGGATGCGGCGACAGAGTCTTCTAGCAAGCGCTGGTGCGACGATGAGATACCTGGCCCCATATTGGATTACGCGGACCTCTTACAGCAATTTCGGGTTCCTTGGTACGCTAGTTAGCCCCTATAAGCAAATTGACATGATTAGTAGTCGGCTCGATTACAATCGCAGTAAGTGATTGACCTGACGACGATCGTCTCACTTAGCTTAAGCGCCTAAGCATTGGCTCATTACAAGAACCATGGCATTGGTCCACAAGCAAACACTCATACGACAATTTTTTCCAAGATTGGATTGTCATCCCCAAATGACAATATTTCTAAATATGGATTGTCGCGCATCTTCTTCAACGACAATTTTTCCAAGATTGGATTGTCATCTCTGGCAAAGTTTCCATGCGTGGATTGTTATGCTCCTTCTCTATTTGGCAATTTTCATTCGGATTGTCATCTCTGGCAAGTTTTCCGAGATTGGATTGTCATACACCCAGTTCCCTATGGCAAAATTTCCCAAAGGATTGTCGTAGGTCTCTACTCATCATAAATTTCGGCAAAGGTTACTCAACGTGGATTGTCATTCATTTCCGTAAGTGGCAAATTTTCCCGAAGTACATTGTCGATCGAATCTTTTTTGTCAAATGTTCCAAGACGCGGATTGTCAGTTGTGGCAATATTTTCCTAAAAGGATTGTCACATAGCATTGGCAAATTTCCAAGGTGGATTTCTTTCAAGAGTTATATTCCAAGACGTGGATTGTCGATCGTAGCAAAGTTCTTATGACAGATTATTACTAAGCATTGGCAACTTTTCCCAAAATTGGATTTTGGAAAATATTTCGAGATACTGATTGTAGCTTCATTGTGGCAACATTTCCAAAGATGAATTGTTACGAAGCATTGACAACTTTCCCTGAATCGAATTGTGATACATCATATAAGAGTCGTGTTAACAACTGTCCTGAAGAAAACAAGATTGTCATTACCTAAAGCATCAATAGCAAAATTCAAACAGCATTAAGGATACACAAGCAGTGGTGTTCTGGTAATTTTCTTCAGAATATTATCGCAGCAACTGAGGATGGCTTCAAGAAGAGCAATCTTCGATCATATTCTCTGGCTTGCGGAAGATGGTCACAAGGCGGTAAAAGATTGTTTTAGGCAAAGCAATCTTTGATAGTATTCTCTTCCTTGCATAATACTATCACAGCGGAAATTGGAGGCAGTTACAAGCGTAGCAGTCTTCAGGCGGTGTCCCCTAGCTTAAGGAGGATCGTCAAACAAACAAAAAGAAGCTCTTTGTTCAGAGACGCATGGACATATCATCGAAGCTCTTTTGTTTGGAGACGCGTGGACATTATAAACAAAAAAAGCTCCATTGTTTAGAGACGAGTGAACATCAAAATAGCAAGATGGCGTTCCCTAGCTTGTAGAAGGTTGTCACAACGAGAAATGCAGCAACAAATCGGTTACCCCAGAGACGTGTTCTTGACGGTTCAAGATACGCGTTTCTTAACTCTTTTATCTGTTTAACTAACGCTAGTTTGTAGGTATCGACGTTACAAAAATGATTTAGGATTGCAGAACGTTTTGAATCATTCTCCGTCCTTATCGCTACTTTGACTTTTATTTTCGAAACTTGTGTTTCTCAAAACTCAGTCAAAGTGGGGGCTTCAGTAGACACCCATTTATGTCTCCCCAAAACCAAACCCGGTGATGAATACCTTTCACGTCGAATCATAATCAAATGAAGTTAAAGTGTTGAAAGTCTAGTGTTGCGATTAGATTCGACATGAAAGGTACACATCACTAGGTTTGGTTTTGGCGAGACACAAATGGGTGTCTACCGAAGCCCCACTTTGAATGAGTTTGGAGAAACGCAAGTTTCGAAAACAAAAGTAAAAGTAGCGATAGGGACGGAGAATGATTCAGAACGTTCTGCGATCTTAAATTACTCTTGTGACAACCTTCCACAAGCTAGGGAACGCCATCATGTTGTTTTGATGTTGCTATGTCCACGCGTCACTGAACAAAGTGCTTTGACGATCTTCCTCAAGCTAGGGGATACCGCCTGAAGACTGCTACGCCTGTAACTGCCTCCAATTTCCGCTGTGATAGTCTTCGAAAGACCACTGCTTGTTGATCCTTAATGTTACTTGAATTTTGTTGTTGATGCTTTTGGTGATGACAATCCTCTTTTCTTTGGGAATAGTTGCCAACACAACTCTTGTATGATGTATGACAATCCGATTTAGGGAAAGATGTCAATGCCACGTAACAATCCATCCTTGGAAATGTTGCCACGATGAAGCGATAATCTGTATCTCGGAAAATTTACCAAAATCAAATTTTGGGAAAAGTTGCCAATGCTTCGTAACAATCTGTCATAAGAACTTTGCTACGATCGACAATCCACATCTTGGAATATAACTCTTGAAAGCAATCCACCTTAGAAATTTGCCAATGCTATACGACAATCATTTTAGGAAAATATTACCACTATTGACAATCTACGTCTTGGAAAATTTGCAAAAAAGAGTCGACCGACAATCCATTTCGGGAAAATTTGCCACTTACTGAAATGAATGACAACCCACGTTGAGGAACCATTGCCAAAATTTATGATGAGTAGAGACCTACAACAATCCTTTGGGAAATTTTTCCATACGGAACTAGGTGTATGACAATCCAATCTCGGAAAACATGCCAGCGATGACAATCTGAACTTTGAAAAAATTACCAAATAGAGAAGGAGCACGATAATCCACGCTTGGAAACTTTTCCAGAGATGATAATCCAATCATGGAAAAATTGTCGTTTACGAAGAATGCACGACAATCCATATTTGGAAATATTGTCGGTTGGGGATGACAATCCAATCTTGGAAAATTTTCATATAAGTGCTTGCTTTTAAACCGATGCCTTCATGCTTGTAATGAGCCAATGCTTAGGCGCTTAAACTAAGAGAGACGATCGTCGTCAGATCAATCACTTACTACGATTGTAATCGAGCCGACTACTAATCATATCAATTTGCTTATAGAGGCAAACTGGCGTGCTAAGGAACCCAATCAATTAATATGACCGCCGTCAGGCTGATCGACAATCAAATATGATTGCAATCGAGCTGACTCTAGTTGATTTGCTAAGTTGTTTGCGTCCTTTCGCTTTAAACCTTTTGTAAAGCTTACCCGTCCGTCTGGGACTTAGTGTACCTGCATTTTAATTTTGGACTATAGGACTTTACTCGTATAATTAGGGTTGACCAAAGACTTAGTGTTGCTTGACTCATTGACTTGACATGACTCAAGGTATGAACTTGACTTAATGTGATGACTAACTCGAGGTTGACTCGTGTGTGCTTAGTGTTGACTCAATATGATGACACGACATGACTCAATGTGTACATGGCTCGTGTGTGCATTGTAATGTGATCATGCGACTCGAAAATGCAAAAAAGCAAAAAATTTCCGTCATTTTTGTGGAAAGTACTGACTTTATACCAAAAAAAAGAAAGAAGGGAAGTTTTTGAAGGTGCATGTTGAATGAGCTTAATCCGTTAACGTTGTCTCTCATAGTACAAAGCATTGTAACATCTTAGACTATCCTAGTTTACTCGATAATGAAAATATTTAGGTAACTTAGGCGCGGAGGCTAAGTACTTCGTACTTTGTGATGCAATGATGAGTGATTTTGTTATGACAAAGTATGCTTCAATGTTGTGTTAAGGTTTCATGACAAAAAGTTCCTAAGGGAAGGACTATTTGGTCATGTATCCGTGTAGTGTGTGAAAGTGACACTAAGGTTAGGCCGCAAAAGCTAAGTGTGTGGAAAGATATTATTTTTGGAAGAGTCAAATAAAGGTGACTATTAGGCTATGTAAGCTAATGATGTAAGGATCAAGCCCCCAAGTCAAGATCTAAATAGATAGGGATGAGCATTGGAAATTCCTAGATATGATCAATTATGACCGTAAATATGAATGCATTTTTATTACGGCCACACCTCGATGTGAGGTTGCCTACGTATCCGTTAGGAATCATGCCGAACGTAGCTCTAGCCGAACCTCGCACAAGTGTGTGTATACCTCAAAAGGTCTTTTATGATTGTAACGTGGTTAGGCTAAAGGTTGAAGAAAAAAGGAATAAAGGCTTAAGACCCTAGATAAACCCCCAAGGTGTGCAACCTTCCTTTTGATTCTTTATATTTTTATGCTTGAGGGTTTTAACTCTTTTTAAGCTCTTTCTTTTTGCTTTTTTTTTTTTCAATTTTATTTTTATAAGTGTGGGCAATATCGATCATGCGGTCTATAACTCACTTAGCATTCATGTTTCTCAGGCACTGTACCGAGTACTCGATAAGAGACGCAATCTGAGACGTGTTCATATCAAAGACATGTTCATGTCAAAGACATTGGAACACTTGCCCTTTGTACACTTTTATTTATTTATTTGCTTATTTTTTGCTATTTTAATCTTTTGAAGTCACTCAAGCTTATTATGAAATTGAAAATTGCATAAGTTGCACACCATCCCATCCCAAGGTTAAGAAGATATGGGTTTAAAAATGAAAGGTCTATCGTTAGACGAAGCTCAAAGTAGTTTATCAAAAAAGGATTGGATATTTGAAGAGTGAAAGGTGATATAATGTGGCTACAAGGGGTGCCTCAAATCATTGGTATACCTTGTGCTTAGTTTGACTGGATTTTGTTTTTTTGTTTTTTTTTTTGGCAATGCAATGCAATGATCATATACAATAATTTCTCATTTTTATAAAAGGGAAAAAGAAAAAACCTACAAAATAAATCTAAAGGAAAAGAAAGGTACCTATGCTAGACTTATTAGGGAAAGGAAGAATGAAAAAGAAATAGAAATAGAAAAATAGGTCATGAAATCTTGTCATTGACGCTTGCCTCTTGTCTTGTGTCGTTTGCTTCATCATTACCCAGTCTTCTCGCTAGCTAGAGGCAAGGGGATCTTATTTGCTTCTATGAGATCTTGAATGAGATTTTGAAACCCGTAGCATTCATCGGTAGTATGACCATTTCTTTGATGGTACTTGCAATAGTAATTGGGATCCCATCTTGAAGATCGCTATTCTGGTGTTGGATCCTCGGTAGGGCCAATAGGTTTGATTAATCCTTGATCATAGAGACGATCTAAAGAAACATCGTAGGTCATTCCAATGGGTGTGAACTCTCTCCTGGGTTTCTTTTTATATACTTGATTATTCATAGCTAAGACATCGTTATGGTCAAAGGTACTAACATTGTTAATAGAGTGGGTGTTTTCGGAAGAAGAAGGATTGTCGTTCTTCTTTCCTTTACAGCCACTATGGTAACTATTGTTAATAGCTTTTTACTTTGCGAGGTCATCTTTGATTTGAATACCGATGTCATAGACAACCTTGAAAGTATTCAAATTATGTTGATATTTTAAATTTTTCGAATACTTCTCTTGGAAATTCTTGATAAACATTCTCACAAATTCTTTTTCAGAGGGCACCTCAATCATCTTAGCGGAAGTTTCCCTCCACTTATCAAAGAAAGAAGTAAAGCCTTCATTCTTTTTTTGTACTAGCATCTCAAGTTGTCTATAACCGGTTTCGACTTGAATATTACATTTATTTCTATCAATGAAAGCATTTACTATAGCATTCCAAGTATAGGTTTTCTCTTTATCAAGCGAAAAGAACCATTGTTGACAAACGGTTTCAAGAGATAGGGAAAATAGAGAATGGAATACTTTTCTATCAATCCCTTTAATGTTCATTATAGTTTCAAAGGCTCTTAAGTGGAAATAAGGATTATCTGTTGCCTTGAACTTAGGGATGTTAGTGGCATTGAACTTTTGCGAAGAAGCTCCTTGTCCACCAATACCCCTTGTGAACTAATGCCCTGGAACTTATAGTCATTGGATAGCTTTCTTAAGCTTTCTTGCATGAGTTCCATTTGTTGTTGTTTCACAGGATCATTGATTTGGAGGGTTAAGGCCATCAACACCTCAGTCACGTCAGCCATTTGCTTCTTGAGTTCATTAACTTCTTCTTAACTTGCCATTATCTTCTTAGCTTTCTTCTTCCGACTCACTGGTTTATCAAAAAGTTGAACTTGAATGAAGGTGTTATCCTTGATTAATCTCCCTTCTCTCCTTGACCAAATACTGTGGAAAGGGAAATTAGGGATAAGTTTTATTATTTATTTTGACTCAAACTCTATTCATCATGCAATAGATGGAAGAAGGTAGGAAGAATAAATATTGTGATATGGGGAAAGCACGTTGTAGACATCTACTTTTGGCCTCCTGTCCCGAAAGGAAATGCAATGACGATAAATAAAACCATGTTTGTGTTGGATCAAAGTGAAGAATACTTATGGAAAACTAGTAAAGCCACAAAACACAAAAGACTAGCCAAAATTAAAGATAAAATCCAAAACAAAGGTCCAATTAAGTAAACACGATCATAATTAGGCTTAAGCCCGTGTTTAAAACCTAATGATGACATATTTAGGAGCGCCTAGGTTAAATCTTAGTGCTGCCGCATAAAAAGCCGCGCGCATCTCAAATAGTTGCGCTGGGCTGCCGCGCGCAACTTATTCCGAGTTACGCTGCGGAAGATTTAGAATTATATGGATTATATAAAATTGAATCTTACCATAAAGCCGCGCGCAAGACAATTAGTTACGCTGCCTATAGCAGCGCAACCCAATCACTTGCACTAGGATGCCGCGCGCAACTCATCCTGTTGCGCGCGACACCTACTGTAGCAGAATGCTCGAAACCCTAAACCTAATTTTCCCTATAAATATGAGCTTAAACCGAGTCTGAAACAGACAGAAAATAACCTAAAACTCTGGCGAAATACTTGTGAACTTGTGCAACCTAACCCCCTTGTTGGGAATATTTCAAGCGTTAATCCCTAGCTTGAACCCCACTGTGATCATACAATAAAGTACGGTGGCGTCCAAAGGGAAAGAAGATAGAGTAAAAGAGTCGCCAACAAGTTTTTTTAGGAACTTGTAAACCGTTCACGAGGTGAAGGTTACACCCCTTAACGATCCAAGAGATCGTCAACTCCATAAGGTCTTGAACCGAATAGGGTTCGTGGATGAAGGTACAAATGCAACCTAAAAGAGATTGAACCTGCCCTAATAATAGGCATCTAATTTATTCTGATCGCATTCATGTACGCATTCTGACTATCATGCAATCAATAGGATTAACCTAAACCTGTTTATCTATGTTGGTTGAATATTAATGCACAAATAAAACTATTATTGGCGATCACTTGAATTATAATCATATTAACCCTAAACAAGATTATTAATTATCTTATTAAGCGTGATTACAAGTACAAATTCCCTTTAAACATGCATAAAAGGTGTGATCAAGCAATAACAATAAAATCACAAGCAACATAATAAAAAAATCAAAACAATAATTATAATAATAAATATAATAATCAAAACAATTATAAAATAATCATAATCATAATCATTAAAATAATAATTAATAATAATTATAATAATCATCATAAACATGTTAAAGCATAATAATAGCAAGATCCTAGGCATGATACTAACAAGATTAATAACAAACCCTAGCATGTCACTAAGCAATAAAAATCAAAGCTTTAACCCTAACATGATATTAACATGAATAAATATTAGGAAGAACAAAAAAGGCATCATAACAATCATATTTAATATTAAAGTTACCCTAGACATGATACTAGGAATATCATAATAACAATCTAAGCATGATTTCTACATCATAATATCAATAAAAACCATTAAAATACTTACTTTGATGCCTCGTATCTCTTTCTAATAAAAAAATACACGCGTTAGTAACTTCAAGGAAAATAATAAACAAACAATTAAATTAAATAATAATTGAAAGAGAGATTTGGGACCAAACCCTCAGAAATTAAAACCTTTCACGTCTAGGGCGAAGGCAACTTCGAATATGGTAGGTGTATCTAGATCTAATGAATGCGGAATTTTTATGTATTTGAGAAAAGGCTAGTTTAGAAAAAAGAGAGAGAAAGTAATCAAGAGAATGTTGATGAGAGTTGGTGGGAGAGAGAGAATTAGAGAATTGATGATTGAAAACGGAGTTTTTACGATATTATTTATAAAGAAAATCAGCCAAAAGATAAAATATCAAAACAGAGTTCTGGCGCAGATAAGAATTAATTAGCGCCAACGCTGGATATTGGCGCCAGACGCCAACATCAGCGCCAGGTGCCAATTATAGCGCCAGGCGCCAAGCGTCGCGCCAGGCGCTACAGCTGGCGTGTGGCGCTGATTCAAAAATTCACGCGTTTTCTTAAAATCAGATAAAAATTGCCGTACAGGAGGATAAAATCGTATTTCCCTCAAAAAATGTTCTTTGATTTTAATTAAAACTCTAAAAAGTCAACAAAAGTCAATTTATCAATGCTAATTGAATTAGGAATGAAAAGAACCTTCTAGAAGAATCTAGAAGACTAAAACCATTCCTAATTGCATTAGGAATGATAAATCTATATTAGGCCCTCCTCTATATAAGGCTCAAACCGGGCCCAGTTCAGTAAATTGGCCATAACTTTCTCAATATTCATTGGAATTGGGCTTATAATATAGCTTTGGAAAGCTCTTGTCAAGCCCCATCCAACTACACTACTACTGGACCCATATCATGGACCAACCAAACTGGATTGGCTGTTTCTGTTAAAATAAGTTTTCAAAAATAGAGAGAAGAGAAAAGAAATTAAAACTATCCGCAACACTAAACTTTCCACACTTTCACTTCATTTGATTATGATTCGATGTGAAAGGTACTCATTACCGGGTTTGGTTTTGGGGAGACACATATGGGTGTCTACACCCCTCTTGTCCTAAACACTCACCCTTTTGATATTTTGTTACTACGGTGGAGGTTCCTTAACAAGAAGGAGCCCATAAGTGTTCTAAACGGAGATCTAGCAAAGAGAAGTTGTAAATTCCCGAGCACTTAGTTAAATCACAGTTATTTTCTTGTTTAAAAGAACCTTAATTAATTAATTAGTGTTGTTTGATCACCTTTAAAATAATTAATTAATCAATTCCATATAGTATCTTGCGTTAAATAAAGATTAGAATTGAATTAAATAATTTTTGGTTGATCACTTAAGCTAAGGTGAATATTGTTTATTTTCTTGTCCTTTTCACGAATTTTATTAAAAAAGAATAACAACATTACGATGTACTTTCTACGTGAATTAATTCTTGTAAATAAAATCAACTAACTTAGTCTTTAGGTATCACATTGCATATATTGTTTGGTAATGAAATTGTGAACAAGGAAGAGCTAGTAGAGGCCGTACTAGGGCTAGAATAGCGATTCCTCCCTAAAAGGAACATTATTTTAATACCCTCGCTCCCGAACTCATTTATGGTTTATATATATAGACCAATCTGGGCATGGATAAACTTATGATTCGTTCTAATTATCCCTTGAACTCTACTTGGGAGAAAAGCGTGAACGAGGTTTATGAATTTTCCTAAAACGCATTAGCGACTCCTACTTGTTTCTTACAAAAAAGCGTGATGAGAGTATCATTCTAATTCAAGGTCCCCCAAACAGTCAGGAATTCAAATCCTACTACACCCGAACAAGTGTAAAGTCCTAGGCTTTTAAGTGGCCATGGGAATTTAAGGAGAGTACCCCTGACGATGGGATCACCCTCCTTATAGTGGCGACTCTGTTGGGGACTTAGAGGTTACATGATTAATTCGTAGTTATTGTACAAGGTTTCCAACACTAGGTTGCCTATGGGTTGTAACGAGAATTAACTTGGATAATCTCTAGTTAGAGAGCGAGACTTGAACGCATAATATCTTCCTTTTGCACAAGAGTAAAAACCAAACAAGCAACATTGCATCATGCATAAGCATAGCACACTTAAACCATTGGGGATTGGCTCATTGACTAGGGGTCGCCAACACTAGGCTTCTATCCCGAAATCAATAACAATCATCCCACCCATATCGCCAACAAAATGTTGGGAGGGCGATGCCATAAGTCAACACGTTGAGTGATTGATTTTTACGTCGTTTCTTAAGATATGGTACCTTTGGACACCCCAAACCTTTTTCGACCTTAGAAAGGCATTGCGTGAATCTTGACATATGGAATGCTTATGTGATCATGTGATTATATGCAACGTGTTAGGATGGTCTTCTTTTTTCTCTTTTTAGTTTGGTCTAGGTTCCCAATTACGAAGTCGTCTCTTCATTATTTAGCGTCATAGTCAAAGGATAGCATAAAAAAAATCAAAAAAAAAAAAAATTGAATAAAAAAAACGATGACAAAAAAGAAACGCTCGAATAAAAAAATAATTCTACGACCAGTTAAAGCGCGACCCCTCCCATCGCAAGTGATTTGGTTGCGCACGACAGCCACGCGCAACTGAGTCACTTGCGCGCGCCCACTGGACAAGTCAATTTTGATTTCTCAAAAAACAAATTGACTCGTCCGAACAATATCTTCATCGAAGAATTGTTAAGGGTGATGTTATCCGTTTGAATATATTTTGCGTCTTTTTTTTTCTTTCTCCCTTTTTATACAAGCGTATCGATTTACTTATCCTTTAGTACTTCTTTATGGCCGGTTTCCAAGCTTTGGAAAAAGGAACCCCCGGGCAATTGCATTCTACGTTTATCACCCAAAGATCAACCCCTTTCAAACCATTTTTCTTCGACAAATAATCATAGTCCAACAACAATGCCAACCATCGAAGAACTTCAACAAGAGATTCTTCGTTTGAGAGAGGAAAAGGCTCAAGAGGCCGAGGAGAGAAGAATTAAGAAAATGGAAATAACTGAAAAGAAAAATGTTGAAACATTAGTCTTGCAAAAAAAGATGGAACAATTATCCATCAAAGAAAAGTCGTTAGAGAAGCTAGTTCTTCATTCTACAATGGGGAACAAGTACTTTGACACAGAAAAGTTTGCTCCTCCCCCAAGAGTTGCTTTACCTGAAAAGTTCGTACCTACGGACTTGCCAATATTTAAGGTGATTAATAATCTACAAAATCATTTAATGTGTTTTACTGGCACTATGTCATTAAAGGGAGTTGATCCTAAGCTTTATGCTTTCACTTTCCCTTATCCCTAGACCCAACCGCGAGAGATCGCACTATAGGCTGGATCCAAAATTCAAGGCAACATGGGAAGATGTAGTTTCGGCTTTCATTACCCAATATGAGAGTAACGTAGAGTTTAAGTCAACTATACGTGAACTCGAGATTGTTAAGCAAGGCGACGATGAAGGTTTCCTTGCTTTCTATGGTAGATGGCGAGAAAAGGCGGCCCACCTTGACCAAAGACCTCCTAAACTCGAGTTAGTACAAAAATTCATTGACAACTGTCATGAAAAGTACAACACACATCTACGTTACCTTGGTCTAGACACTTTTCAAAAGGTCTATTCTGTGGCTACTAGGATTGAAGATGATCTTGTTAAAGAAAAAGCAAACAAATCTCTCCATCATCATCAACCTAAGAATAACTACAAGAAGGGGAATGATAATGTATCATCCTTTATTGACTTATTTACGACTTCCACGCAATACAATAACACAAATCAATATGATGATCCTAGAAAAAGATGGACAAAAGAAAGAAAATTTACTCCATTTCCTGTAAGCTATAAAAATTGTTAGAAAAATTAAGTGAAAAAGGCTTACTTGCGCCAACAGGGCCAACACCACCCACTCCACCAGAAAGAAGATTTCCTCAATGGAACAGTAGTGCTTATTGTGCTTATCATAGAGGCATTGGACATGATATTGAACGTTGCTATGTTTTAAAGCACAAAATACAAGATTTAGTAGACGATGGGAGAATTCCCACGCCTAAACCTAACAATAATGCATCCCCCTTAGGGGTGTTTCACATCGATGAGGACCATATGGGAAGTGATATGTTCAAACCTTTGGACTATATCACACCTATAGGAGAACCTCTATCCACAATACTCATAGGGGCAACTAATGAAGTATGTGGACTATGGGACGACGACTTTCAAGACTTATATGTCTCTAATTATGCCGCCGTCCCATCTCCATCTTGTTTACAAAATGAAACAAATGGAGCGCTTGATTGGGATCATTTCTTGGGGAAGTCGCAGGCTTTATCGAATCTCTCCTTGGATGAACAATGGCATCAAGCACAACTCATGGAACATCTTGAAATGGAGGCACATCTAAAGCCTCTAGAAAAAATTTTGTTTGTGAGTCCTACATTTAACCATAATGAGATAGATCATTTAACTCGTTATGGGCGAGTCTACCAAGCACCACCACCAAATGGATCTTCGACCACACAAAATCATACTTAAGGTCAAGTACAAAATCAAATACCACCTCCACTTGAGGTGGAAGATCCACAAACAACTATGCCAATCCAAGGCAAATTTTAGCATTTGGGAACTCCTAAGTACTTCTAAAGAACATAGGAATTCTCTCATGAACGATCTAACGGCTTTGTCTGTAAGCACAGACACAACCCCTTAGGATCTCGTTAGCTTGCTTACTAGCGAGAAATCCAACAAATCAACCATTTTCACTAATGATGATTTGCCTTCAAAAGACACTACCCACAACAATGCATTATACTTAACAGTCGGATGCAAGGGATACAATATCCCTCTATAGGCGTCGTTCGAAGTGCGCCTATGTTAAAGCATGTGAGAATATTCTTGGAACTCTTAGGAAGTGGAAATTGACGTATATGATTAGGGACAAGGAAAGTAGGGAGCCGCCAACAAGTTTTTAAGGAACTTGTAAACCATTCACGGATCATAAAAGGCAACCACGATAAAGGGACAACGATAGGCAACAACGATTGACCCGTGAAGGTTACACCCCATTCATAATCCATGATATTACTAACTCCATATAGTTTAGATTCACGAAAAAAGGATCGGGGATGATGGTACGAAGTGATTCATGGGGTCACATTCGCCCTTATTGGCCTCTACTCGATTCTTATTGTGAAAAGTGATTCCTGTGATCTCAAAAGCATACAAACAAAAATTCAATTTGCTCCAATCTATTATTAAGCTAAATTGGTTGAATATTAATGCAACATATAATTCTAAAATATTGTGATCACTTGAATTAACAACAAGATTAAAAAGGAACCTAAACCGGTTGTCCAAATTATCTTATTAGGCGTGATTTTCAATTACATATTCTCTTTAAACATGCAATATAGTGATCATTATAACAATAGAATAAACATTAATATTGGAATCAATTTAACAATAATAGTGTTAGTAAAATCAAATATAAAATAACCCTAATCATGATACTAGCAATATTAAAATAAAATAAGAGTAATTAAATTAATAAATTACTCACATTCCGCACGTTCCTTTAAATTGCTACATCATGAATAAACTTTTAGTAACTTCAATTGCAATATAAATCAAATTGAAACAATTAAATTAAATAAAAATTAGAGTTGATTTAGTCGAAACCCTAAGTCAATTTTACCTTTTACGCCTTGGTTTAAGTATAGAACTTTGGGTATTATATGGACTTCTTGGAGTGCTTAAAGGAAGGAATAGTGAAAGAATGGGGAGGCTAGTGTTTAGGCTAAAGAGGGAGAAGAGAATTATTTGATGATCAAGCTTGTTGATGATTGAAAAAGGGGTGATATGACCTCTATTTATAGAGAAAAAAGAAGGGTAGAATAAACAAGATAAGATCCGAATTATATCGGAATAAAACTCGATAGACTGCAGTTTTTGCGGTTTTTGTTTTTATCATATCTTTTGATCAAGAAATTGGAATAAGATAAATAAGATTTCGTTGGAAAGATATTAAAGTCTAATTTCTAACCCAATTAGAGTCAGATTAAAATATTTTTTAAAATAAAAGATATGGCAAAAATAGTGAGACGGTGTCTGTTTTGGATAGAATTTGATGCTTCATTTATATCTTTTTCGTTATAGCTCGGAATTGATATTATAATATATCATTGGAAAGATAATTTGTAGGGATATTCAACCATATAAAATTTTGATAAAAAATATATGGCACGAAAATAATATCTTTCTATCTTTGAACGTCTTTCAATTCGAATAGAATTAGGACTTTAAAAAAAAGAAAAGTTTTATTCAATTTCAAACTCTTTAATCTTATCATTTCAAAAAGGATAATTAAGATCTTTTAGAAACTTATAGAAGCTTCTAATTAATCCTAATTTGTTTATGAGTGGAATTAAATAATTTGGACCCTCCATATGATCATTAGGTCGTAGGTAAGGTGGGCTTAGGGTCGGTTTGGGCTCAGCTTAAAATTTTGGCCATAACTTATTCGTTATAACTCGGATTTGGGCTTATAATATATTGTTGGAAATCTCTTTTAAAGTTCCATCTAACTGTTCAATCATTGAACCCAGATAATGGACAAAAATAAACTAAATTAAACGTTTTTATAAAAAGGACCCGAAATGAATGATTTTAAAGGACACGAAATGAATTATTTTTGGTTTAAAGGCACCAAAAGAGGAAAATAAGTTATGGTTTGGGGAAATGGGCTAGAAGTTGGGTTTTTTTATGAAATGGAAATATGGATTTAAGCACTCCAAGATTAAATACTCAACCTGACCAATAATGGCGGTGAAAAGTTGTTCATCATCGAGTTTGGTGTTGGGGAGACATTTTTAGGTGTCTACAGAAGCCCCCACTTTCATTGAGTTTGTAGAAACGTCAGTTTCAAAAACGGTAGTCAAAGTATTCAATAGTGATGAAGAATGATTTTAGACGTTCTGTGATCCTAAATCACTCTGTGTACGCCGATACTTGTAGAAAAGTGTTAGTTCTGCAGATAAAAGAGTAAAGGGATATAACGCTTATCTAACACTAGTGTATCGGTGACAAATGAGTTCGGTAGTTTCCTATGCCTGAAGGAATCGATCGGATGAGGTTTGTTGAAATACTTTCCATGCCTTAGGAAAGTCGATTGAAGAGTTTTGTAGCTTTCTATGCTTGAAGAAATCTACCAGATGATACTTTACATGCTTGAGGAAAGTCGACATATGAATTTGGCGGTTTTCTATGCTTGAAGAAATCCACCGGTTGAGATACTTTCCATGCTTGAGGATAGTTGACAGATGATTTTGGCAGTTTTCTATGCTTGAAGAAACCCACCACTTGAGATACTTTCCATGCTTGAGGAAAGTCGACATATGATGTAATCGCTGACTTCTTCGCTTTAGAAGATGACAACGACCGACAATTTTCCATGCCTGAGGAAAAAATTGTCTAATAAGATTGCAAGTCTCTGTTTATAGAGAACCTTGCTCCATGAAATGATGGTGGTTCGATTGTCCCCGAACGTGGGCTGTAAATGGTTCGCTTATCCCCGAACGTGGGATGTAGATGGTCCGCCCGGACGTGGGCTGTAGATGGTTTGCTTGTCCCCGAACGTGGGTTGTAGATGGTCCGCTTGTCCCTGGATGTGGGCTGTAGATGGTCCGCTTGTCCCCGGACGTGGGCTTTAGATGGTCCGCTTGTCCCCGGGCGTGGGCTGTTGATTAGACCTGCAAAATAAAATTTGTCAATGGACTTGTATAGACTATGATTGACTTGAACAACTGATTTAACATAGCTTGACTTGACATGACATGTGTATGACTTGTGATTGTGTATGTATAAGTATGATTTGAGTGTGTGTAGACACAAGCAACCGAAAATGCAAAAGCAAAAATTTTCCGTAATTTTTTTCATAAAACAAATGGAGGGTACCGACTTTCTCCCGAAAAGAAAGACGTGAATACCGAACTTTTGTTTTAGAACTTCCCTCGATGAGAATATTTTGAAAAAGTTATTTAATTTCCCCAAAAGAAAAGACATAAAAAGGGAAGAAATTTTGAACATCCTCGTTGAGCAAGACAAAATGAATTGCAAGGATTGAATTGCTTTTCTTGGAGATAATGTATGCATGATGCATGTTCTTAGGCTAGGAGGCTAAAGACAATTACATCATGTGATACGATAGATAAATGAACTTAGGTAATGGAGGTAAGCATCATATATGGTGTAAAGAAGCGATCTTGAACGTTACTTAGGTCTGGAAGCTATGCACGATATGCGATGCATGAAAAAATGAATATTACTCAGGTCAGGAAGCTAAGCAAGTATACAATGTTTGTTCTAATGAATGTTGTCTTGAAAGATGATGAAACATGCACAGTGGGGAAATAAGATTTCACGATAAAGGGTTCCTGAGGGAATGATGATATGGTTATGTATGTATGAAACAAGTGTGTGAAAGTGATACTTAGGTGAGATTGCAAACGCTATGGAGATGGAAGGAGATGTGAGAAGAGTCGAAATGGTGACCCTTTAGGCTTGGTAGGCTAAATGATGTGGGTTCAAGCCCCAAAGTCTAGCTCTAGATTGATAGGGTCATAGGGGTAAGCGTTGAATATTCTTCAATTAGATCATGCATATGAATGTGGCCGCACCTCAATGTGAGGTTGCCTACGTATCCGTTAGGAATCAGGCTGAACGTAGCTCTAACTGAACTTTGCACAAGTGTATGTAAACCTCAAAGAGGTCTTTCAATGGTTGTAATATGGTTAAGCTGATTGTTGAAGGAAGAAAGTGGTGAAAGGCTTAAGACCCGTGAGAAGCCCTCAAGTTATGCAATTTTGTATTAGACTTTGCAATTTTTATTTTTCATATATTTTTTTGTTTTTAATTTCTTTCCTTTTTTTTTCATTCTTTTGAATCAATGTAGGCAATCTCAGATCATGCGGTCCATCACTCATTAGCATTCATGTTTCTCAGGCACGGTACAAAGCACTCGATGAGAGACGCAATTTGAGAGGTGTTCATATCGAAGTCATTGGAACACTTGCCTTTAGACATTGTTTTTTTTTAATTTAGTTATTTTTTTTTCTTTGAACTTGCTTTATGAATGTTACACAAATTGCACACCTTCCCATCCTAAGGTTTAGTGAATGTGGGTTACATAAATAAGGTTAATCGTTAGACGAGGCTCAAAGTGGTTGATGAAGAAATGGAATATGATTGAACGATTAACAAGGAGTGACAGGGTTGCAAAGGTGCCTAAAGTCATTGGTGTACCTTGTGTTTAGTTTGGTAATTGATTTATTTTTATTGTTGTTTTATTTTTGCTTTGCTGTTTTTTTTTTTTTTAGAATAAATGAAAAATGCTAAGATCGAGATGTAAAAGAAATTTGCTCATTTTATTATTGGAAAAGGTGAATGAAACACATGAAACGTATAAGAATTCGAATTGGAAAACCTATGCTAGACATGAATGGGGAATGGAGATGAATGATAAAGAAAGAAAAAAAAGAAATCATGAAATCTTACACGAATGATCTATTGTGCGCCTTATGTTCATTACTTCTTGCAGCCTGGAGGGACAGTTTGTTTGCATCTACCAAGTCTTGAATGACGCCCTTCAAATTCCAACATTGCTCTATAGTGTGGCCCCTTCCTTGATGGTACTTGCAATGGGTATTGGGATTCCATTTGGCGCTCCTTTCTTCAGGTTTTGGCTGTGGAATGGCCCAATAGGTGTGATCAAGCCTTGACCGTAAAGGCAATCAAAGGCCACATCATAAGTCATTCCTAAAGGAATGTAAGTTCTTTTCTTCTTTGACAATGGAGCATCAAGAGCTAACACTTCATTGAGATCAACTTGGCTTATATTGTTGGTAGTATTTTCGTGCTTTGAAGACGAAGAAGAAGGATGGTCGTTCTTCTTGTTTTTCTAAATGTTATTATTGTAACTACCAGCAATCTTTATTAGCTCATCCTCGATATTGATGCTGATGTCGTATACAGCTTCAAAAGTATTCAGTGGAAGAAATTTGAGATGTTCCCTATACTTGTGAGTCAGATTTTGAATAAAGAGGTGAACCATCTCACTTTCTTTGGGAGGATCTACCAAGAGTGAAGCTGTTTCCCTCCACCTGTTCAGATAAGCGGTGAAGCCTTCATTCTCTACTGTGTTGACTCTGGTAGTGAGTGGTTGCAACATGGTTGACATTGTTTCAATGGACTTGTTAATGCTCTCAATATCTTCCTTAGTGGCCATTGGGACAAATTGAAAGTAGTTTGAAGGTGATGAGTGATATGGAGATGGTGAAGTTCTCTTCTACGAGGTTGATGTAGTAATGACTCGAACCGTACCAATCTACCCCTACACCTTGACCAAGTACTGTGAAATGAAATAAATTCACTTAATTACTTGACTCATTGCTCAAGATAGGAAAGGAAGGAAAAAATAGACATTTGAAAACAGGTGATAAACTCCACTCATTTTTTTATTATGACGAAAAAAGGGTGCATGAACCTAGTATACGATCATAAACGATCTGGTGCAGGACTCGAGTCGGTGACATCTTGCCAATTACCTAGTAGAGTTGCCAAATTGTAGGCGTCGTTCGAAGTGCGCCTACATTAAAGCATTTTTGAATATTCTTGGCACTCTTAGGAAGTGGGAATTGACGTATACGATTAGGAACAAGGAAAGTAGGGAGGCGCCAACAAATTTTTAAGGAACTTGTAAACCGTTCACGGATCATAAAAGGCAACCACGATAAAGGGACAACGATAGGCAACAACGATTGACCCGTGAGGTTATACCCTATTCATAATCCATGAGATTACTAACTCCATATGGTTCGGAACCACGAAAAGAGGATCGGGGATGATGGTAGGAAGTGAGTCATGGAGTCACATTCGCCTGTATTGGCCTCTACTCGATTCTTATTGTGAAAAGTGATTCCTACGTTCTCAAAGGCGTACAAACAAAAAATCAATTTGCTCCAATATATTATTAAGCTAAATTGGTTGAATATTAATGCAACATATAATTCTAAAATATTGTAATCACTTATATTAACAACAAGATTAAAAAGGAACCTAAACCGGTTGTCCAAATTTTCTTATTAGGCGTGATTTTCAATTACATATTCCCTTTAAACATGCAATATAGTGATCATTATAACAATAAATTAAACATTAATATTGGAAGCAACTTAACAATAATAGGATTAGTCAAATCAAATATAAAATAACCCTAATCATAATACTAGCAATATTAAAATAAAATAAGAGTAATTTAATTAATAAATTACTCACATTCTGCACGTTCCTTTAAATTGCTACATCATGAATAAACTGTTAGTAACTTTAATTAAAATATAAATCAAATTGAAACAATTAAATTAAATAAAAAGTAGAGTTGATTTAGTCCAAACCCTCAGTCAATTTTACCTTTTACGCCTTGGTTTAAGTATAGAAATTTGGGTATTATATGGACTCCTTGGAGTGCTTAAAGGAAGGAATAGTGAAAGAATGGGGAGGCTAGTGTTTAGGCTTAAGAGGGAGAAGAGAATTATTTAATGATCAAGCTTGTTGATGATTGAAAAAGGGGTGATATGACCTCTATTTATAGAGAAAAAAGAAGGGTCGAAAAAACAAGATAAGATCCGAATTAAATCGGAATAAAACTCGATTGACTGCAGTTTTTGCGGCTGTTGTTTTTATCATATCTTTTGATCCAGAAATCGGAATAAGATAAATAAGATATAGTTGGAAAGATCTTAAAGTATAATTTCTAACCCAATTGGAATCTGATTAAAATATTTGGTATAATAAAAGATATGACAAAAATAGTGAGACGGTGTCTGTTTTGGATAGAGTTTGATACTTCATTCATATCTTTTTCATTATAGCTCGAAATTGATATTATAATATATCATTGGAAAGATACAAGGGACATCAAACCATATAAAATTTTGATAAAAAACTATAAGGCACGAAAATAATATCTGTCTATCTTTAAACGTCTTTCAATTCGAATATAATTTGGACTTTAAAAAAAAAAAAGTTTTATTCAATTTCAAACTCTTTAATCTTATCTTTTCAAAATGGATAATTAAGATCTTTTAGAAACTTTTAGAAGATTCTAATTAATCCTAATTGGTTTATGAATGGGATTAAATATTTGGACCTTCCACATGATCATTGGGTCGTAGGTTAGGTTCAGTTTTGGCTAGGCTTAATATTTTGGCCATAACTTATTCGTTATAACTCGGATTTGGCCTTATAATATATTGTTGGAAAGCTCTTTTAATGTTTCATCCAACTATTCAATCATTGAACCTAGATAATAGACAAAACTAAATTGGATTAAATATTTTTATAAAAAGGACACAAAATGAATGATTTTAAAGGACACGAAATGAATTATTTTGGGTTTAAAGGCACGAAAAGAGGAAAATAAGTTATGGTTTGAGGAAATGGGCTAGAATTTGGGTTTATTTATGAAGTGGAAACATGGATTTAAGCACTCCAAGATTAAATACTCAACCCGACCAATGATGGTGGTGAAAGGTTGTTCATCATCAGGTTTGGTGTTAGGGAGAAATTTTTAGATGTCTACACCCTCTAACTTTGGTAGACAATGGGTCAGCTGTAAACGTATGCCCATTACGAACGGAAAAATACTTAGGCCTAGATCCAAAAAAAGATTGTCAATCAACAAAACAAAGCATTAGGGCCTATGACAATTCAAGAAGATCGGTGTGGGGAACTGTTAAACTTCCAATTACCACAGGCCCAATTTAAAAGATGGTTGAATTCCATGTTATGGACATAAAACCTACAGTCAACCTTTTACTTGGACTTCCTTGGATACATGAGCTTGGTGCAATACCATCCTCACTTCATCAAATAATTAGGTTGAACTATCAAGGGCTTCCTATGACTATACATGTTTTTCCATTCAAAATAGCAATAAATGATCAATCACTCTTAAAAATAAACCATGATAATGATGAAGAGGACATGTGAGGATTCGCCGTGGAGCCAATCTTCACAGTTTAAATGAAAGAAGACTTTGAAGAACCATTCATGCTTGATCCATATTCCACTCGGATAGTAAACAACATCTTCCTTAAGAGTAGTTACTTTCCTAACATGCCTTTGGGAATAAGAATGAAGAAATCTCTTTTACTTTCTATCCCAAAGAAAAGCTTCTCCTTTGAATTGGGATATAAATGAACCAAAGAAGAATTGGAGTCTCACGATGCGAAAAACAAAGCACATAGAGACAATAATAAGAAAGGGATAATCACTTTACTCCCATCCTGTCAACAAACCCTTAATGGGAAATTCATTAGGGAAGGAGAAGATTACCCATGCTGCGACTTTCTAGAATCTTTAGTTATGGAAGAAATCAAGAAGCCCGGATTTGAAATATTTCATGATTGCTCTTTCTTAGATGACGATCTTAGTATTGTTAAATCAAAACACCCAACTCTAGGGTGCTATGATGGGAAAGCATTTAACTTGCTGTTTGGAATAGAGCAAAATTATGTCGCTACAATCACCAATCAAAACGCCATTCAAGATGAAGCTTTTGACACAACCTCATTGATCACCCTTTCAAATGAAACTTTTGAGCATGGATGGAGGAAATCTTTCAAATAGACCAATCACAAAGGCGATAAGCTAAAAATCGTCACAGGCGAAGGGAAGATGTTTGAAGAATGGACGATGAATCCATTATAGACTCTAGGGAAGCTAAAAATATAGGCCTTGTGGGCATTACTGAGTCTTCATTTTCTAGTTCTAAGGACGAAGATCCCAAAAAGGATTCTTCTCTTAATGTACTCTCTTTTGATTTTAATAATATGAGCTCTATTTCCGAGTGTATGCCTTCTCTTGAATCTTTCGAATGCTTTAACAATCAATCTAATGAAAATGATAACATTAATAAATTGGTTGAACTTATGAATGAATGAGAACAGAAGAACTTTATCATTGACTGAAATAGTTAATATAGGAACTAATGAAAATAAAAGAGAAGTTAAAATCGGCTTAACTCTAAATCCGGAAGAGCGATCGACCCTCATATCAACGCTCAAAGAATTCAAAGACGTGATTGCTTGGTCATACCAGGACATGCCTAGAATAGATAGGGAAATTGCGGAACATATCATTCCCTTGAACATCGTCCCAGTCCCTAAAAAGGATAGACGAGTTTGAATGTGTGTCGACTTTAGGGACCTTAATAAAGCTAGCCCTAAAGACGATTTTCCTCTACCACATATTTATATATTGGTAGATAACACGGCTGAACATGCAATGTTATCCTTTATGGATGGATACATAGGTTACAACCAAATTTTAATGGAAAAAAAAAAGATGAAGAAAATACATGGTTTATTACCCCTTTGGGTACGTATTGCTACACGGTCATGCCATTCGGTTAAAAAAATGCAGGAGCTACGTACCAAAGAACGGCTACAACTCTCTTGCATGATATGATGCATAAGGAAACAGAAGTGTATGTGGATGATATGATCGTGAAGTCCAAAGATAGAATGGGACATAATAAAGATTTACGCAAATTTTTCACTTGCATAAAAGAATACAAAATGCGATTGAATCCAGAAAAATGCGCCTTCGGAGTAACTTCTGGCAAGTTACTCGGATACATAGTAAGCACACGTGGCATCGAGATCGATCCCTCTAAAATAAAGGCAATTGTTGACATGCCTCCCCCTCAAACAGAAAAAGAAATTAGGGGATTCCTTGGCAAACTACAATACATTAGTCGATTTATCAACAAATTGACTATGACTTCTGAGCCAATATTTAAAAAATTGAAAAAAGAGGAGAAACATGAATGGGACGATCAATGCCAGAAGGCCTTTGAGAAAATTAAAGATTATCTCAAAAGTCCACCAATTTTAGCACCACCAGTACCTAAAGTACGTCTTAGGCTATACATTACAGTTACAGGCACAACCACAGGTGCCATGTTAGGAAAAGAGGTAGTAAAAGTCGAGCGTACAATATATAACTTAAGTAAAAAAATTCATCTAATATGAAAAAAATATAGCACCTTGGAAAAGACAAGCCTAGCATTAGTGTGGGCAACCAAAAAATTACGACATTATATGTTACCACACACTACTCATGTGATTTCTCAACAAAATCTGATAAAGTATTTGTTTGAACAACCACCCATACAAGGAAGGATATCTAAGTGGTTGGTGATGTTGGCCGAATTTAAGTTAAAATATATTCATGAAAAATCAATGAAAGGAAAAGTAATTTTCAACTTTATGGCACAACATCCAATTCAAACAATTCGTGCAGAAACTACTCATCTTCCGGATGAAGAGATTCTCATGACACAAGATGACAAATAGGTAATGTACTTTGACGGTGCGTCCAATAAAAAAGGATGTGGCGTAGGAGTGTTACTCATAAGTCCAGAGGGAGCACATACTCCAATCTTAGTTAAACTAGACTTTGAGGTTACTAACAATGCTGCAGAATGTGAAGTGTGCATTATTGGATTAGAAGCAGCAGCTAGCATAGGTGTGCAAAAATTAGAGTTATATGGAGACTCCAGTTTGATTATAAATCATATACTACAAAAATGGAAAATAAAGAACTCCAAAATGATATTATACCAAGCACACCTACAGCAACTTATCAAGAATTTTGAACATATTGATTTTAAATATTTCCCAAGGAATGACAATCATTTTGCCGATGCGCTAGCAAAATTAGCCTCAATGATCAACATTCCAGATCACTTAAATATGATGCCATTATGCGTTGATAGAAGAGAAGAACCAGCGTATTGCAACGTAATAGAGGAAATAAATTACATCGAAGGAGACAGTCCCTGCTATGATCATATCCTCCCATATATTACCCATGGAACATATCCCGAAAATACTTCATCGAAAGACCAACGAGCCTTACGAACACTTGCGTCCCAATATGGTCTATTAAATGGTTAATTATGCAAAAAAGGACCTAATGGTCAAAGTTTATTATGTATAGACCAACCGAAAGCCACACGCCTTATGGAAAATTCTCATAAGGGTGTTTGTGGACCTCACATGAATGGTAAAATGCTTTCAAAAATAATTTCACGACAAGGGTACTATTGGTCCACTATGGAACATGATTGCTTACAATACGTTAAAAAATGTCCAGGGTGCCAAATGTTCGCTAATTTACAACACCTTACACCATAAAAACTATACAATCTCACTTCCCCTTGGCCTTTTTCAACTTGGGGCATTGACATAATTGGAAAAATCTCTCCTACAGGAGGAGGAGGGCACGAGTACGTATTAGTAGCCATCGATTACTTCACTAAGTTGATTGAGGCTGCTTCTTACGTGAATATAATTTCTAAACATGTCGCAAAGTTTCTCGAACGAAACATATTTTGTAGATATGGAGTTCCACATGAACTAATTAGTGATCCGGGATCTCAATTCAAAGCTAAAATCGAGACCCTCTTAACTCGTTATAAAGTAAAACATCATCACTCATCCCCATACAGACCTCAAATGAATGGAGCTGTAGAGTCGGCAAATAAAAATATAACAGTCATCATTAAGAAAATGGCAGAAAATTATAAAGACTAGCCGAATAAACTAAACTTCGCATTATGGGGTTATAGAACATCTATACGAACATCAATAGGAGTAACTCCATACTCCTTAGTTTTCGAAATCGATTCAGTTTAACCAGTCGAACTAGAAATACCATCCCTACACATCATACTTGAAAGTAAGCTACCGGAAGCTGAATGGGTAAGAGCGAGGTATGAAGAGCTTTTCTTCCTCGATGAACGACGATTAAGAGCTTTGCATCATGTACAAGTCTACCAAAGCCTCATTGCGCGTCATTTTAATAAAAGACTCAAACCTAAAAATATAGAAGGTGACTTTGTACTAAAGGAGGTTAGGGGTCCACCAACTGATCCAAGAGAGAAATTCAAATCCAATTGGATAGGTCCCTACCGCGTAATTGAAATCCAATCAGGAGGAGCCGTCAGATTAATGGATATTGGAGGAAATGAAAGTCGCCAATTAATAAACATTGATCGACGTAAGAAATATTACATATGAAATCCGGATAAACTCGTTAACTCATACAACCAATTTTTTGCAGTCAATTGAAATATTCTAAGTGTTATGCATTTTACCGAATAACACGGTAAAATACATAACACTTAGAGGGGTAATTTAGAAATAATAAACCGTTCTAAGTGTTCAAATTTTTTTGAACATCAAGAAAAAAAATCTTCACACTTGGGGGTGGGGGGAGTAATAATACATAATTTAAAAAAAAATTTCTCGAGACATTCGTAGCACAGGTGTCACGCGCAACTCTTCCTATGTATTTTACCGAATATTGCACAACAGATTTCGTTGCGCACGACAGGCTCGCGCAACTATAGATGTTGCGCGTGCCACCTGATGACAAACTGCTAACCCGAATTTTTACGTTTGAATGAAATTACGATTTCTACTTGCGGCAAAAAGAGGGTGTTTCTTACATAAAAAACATATACCCGGAAAATAAAAAACTTTGATTTAATTCTTTTGGGAAATTCTCAATGGTGCTCTTGAGGTTTTCTCAATGGTAAACAACAAAAGATTAGATTATCTTTGGTAATTTATAATTTATAAAGCAAATTCAATGGTAATATTAATTAAGTTTCTTAAAGAATATTAACTATGGTTAATGTTTTAAAAGGTTGGGAAAGAATATATCCCTAAAATACCCCTTTTAACAAAAACCCACCACCACACTCCTTCCCCGCACCACCCCTGCTCTCCTAGCTCAAGGCCAGCGCCGACCGTTACCACCAAGATCCCCTCCCCGGCGCAGACTAAACCCCATCTCCCTTGTTTCCAAGACCCTTGACCCAATTCCTACCCTCGCAGTCATTCCTCTCTCTTTTGCGGCGCCGCTAAAACCACCAACACCAACACCATATCAAATGAAAGAAATGTGCGATAAATTTGTGGATTAGTCTTTTTTTTTTCCAAATGTATCTTCATTCATTACCAAGAAATGAGATCCGGGTTAGCTTTTGATTAATGGAACATATAAATATAGTGATTATTGGACCTAAATTTTAAATTAGGAAGGTGAAATAAAAATTCGCTGGGGACTAGAGGCGTAGATCAAAGGTGACTAGAAGGAATGGAGGTGTTAGTCAACGATATCCAGCTAGGGTTTCAGTTGGTGGGTGGCGCGGGGTGGTTGTCAATGGGGGTCGAGGCTGCTTGATTTGAGGTTTCGGTACGGTTAGTGATTTTGTGGGTTTTGAGTGGGGGATCTGAGAGGGAGGAAAAGGAGGCGTCGCTACAAGGGAAGGGAATCGACGCCAGTGTCGGCCATTGGGGGATGGAGGTCTGGGAGTGGTCGGCGCCAGGGGTAGGAGGATTGGGTTTGGGCGTTGGGCAAGGTGGAGTATTGATATGGTCTGGTGGGTGATTTTTTTTTTCATTGGTTAAAAAAAGAAAATCTGATTTTCAAGGGTATATTAGTCAATTTGCCTTTTGTAAACTATGGTTAGGTTTCTATTTGTAGTTTAATCTTAATAATGTCACCATTGAATTAATAATATAAATAATTGATTACCAAAGATAATCTTTTTTTTTGTGGTTTACCATTGAGAAAAATAAAAACTTTAAGAGCACCATCGAGAATTTCCCAATTCTTTTCATACAAGATTTGATTAATTTTTCATTTAATTTCTACGTAAGAGATTAAAAAAATATATACATAATAAAAAAAACACGTTAGAACAACGCAAAGACCTGATTTCGTAATGCGAATACGTAGGGAATCTTTATGATTCGGTCATATCAAAATGTAAAAATATAAAGCTCATTTTTATTTCATTGAAATTTCAAAGAAAAGAGAGATATTGTTGAACTAGATTGTAAACGAAAAAAAAAACATAGTAGTGATTACACTTTATTAAAAATAAACTAATGATAAAATTTTGTAATACTCTAAGGTTTTACTATGTCCTCGATTGTCACAGATGATGGAGGAGTAGTTTCCATCGCAGTATTTTCAAAAGCCTTGGAGCTCTCTCCTACACTCTTCTTTTTCACCCAAACATTGTTTTTCAATTTAGGGATTGGGGCCTTTGCAACCTGTTTATCCTTTCCATTTGACTATTGGAGCTTTCTTGCGAGTATTTGGTGAAGGTTCTTTGATTTTCACACCTTGTTGCGCGGGTTTGGAGGAAGCTTTCCTTTTTTTCTTTCGAACGAGCCTTAGGGGATGAGAAGTTTAATTTTCTTCTCACTCCTTATGTTTGGCCACTAGGAGGAGTAGTAGTGGTCGAATGCATCAAAGGCTTAGGTGGATTACAAGCGGTCGTGGCAGCTTGAAGTTGAGATTGAGCTTTGTTTAATTCACCCTTATCCGCCGCATTCATCCAAGCTTTGTAAAAGGAAGATAATGCAATACTCGTGGTAGGATTTTATATTACTCACCTAGGATGACTTGACTAATATTCCATCCTACGAGGAAATCTTTCGGGTTTAAGATCACATCTTTAAGGGCATCACAATCTTAAGGGGGAATAAATTGGTTCATCCTATATTGTCTCATTACCTTACAAGGAAAAATATAAGTAGTACTAGATAGGCCTAAAACCGAAATGTAAGGGCAATTGAGACTATTCCCAATCATACTATTTATGTTCCACCAAGGAATCACAAAACGTATGTTAGGAACCCCATGATAGAAAAACGACGTCCATTCCTCTTTGTTCTTATGCTTATCAAGGATTCGACGTCCAGGGAATGTCCTTACTCCAATAGCCTCAAGGTTTTGTGGCTGATCAACAATTCGCAAGCGCTCCATGAGCCAAAATCTGAAAAAAAAAAAATCAGTTTGCGATTTTTTACACAAGCAGGTGGCGCGCGCAACAAAACCAGCTGTGCGCGCCCTCCGCGCGCAGAGAAGAAGATTTCGCTGGTCATGCCAGCGCAACTTTATAACTTGCGCTGATAAACGACGAAAAACAAAAAAAAACATACGTGTAATAGGAGTGGACTTCCTGTGAAACAGTTTTTGTTAGGGTCTCCTTTAAGGCGATCAAAACATAGAACGGTTTCCGCCATAGCCAAAGGAGCAGGTGAATGACATCTCTTTATTTGCTCTACTATGGACACCATGGAATAATCTCCGTATTCTTTTTCTGTCCTATTAACAACAAGACAATAACATAAACAACTAATTTTATAGCGTTGTTTAGTCATGTTGTCACGAGGGGCGATAAAATGTTCAATAAATTGAATCATTTTCACGGCTTCTTCAGTTCTAATGTTGGTCATATAATTGTCAGACAAGCCAAAAAATGTTTGGAATATAGTTTTGAGATCCGACAAGGGGGGCGAATAAGTCATAGGGAGAGTATTTGTAGGTTAACCTAGAAAGGCCTTAAAATCAACGGGAAGGGGGACAATTCCGTCCCCTTTAAACAAGAAAAGATGGTGTTTAGAGTCCCAATGGTTGACTTCGGCATGAATAAAATCAAAGTTAACCACTAGTTGCATATAATTCAATAGAGGGTCTAGGTGGTAAATTTTGAAAGCTAATTTGTCCTCGGTTGAAAGGGAAGTGGCCCATTGCTGTAAACGTTGTTCAAAGGTCTTCACCATTGTTCTAAAAAAAAGAGAGAGAATGAGAATTTAAAGAGATTAATTATTTTTAGTTTCTTATATTACTAAGTAAATGTATGCGAGATGATCAAAAGCCTACATGAAACTACGTTTAAATAGACCCAAGAAGGGCAAATTTTCGGCAAATTCGGCTTAAAGGAAAGTTCACCAATCGGTGGCGTACGCAACTCATGAGTTGCATGCGACATCCGCGTGCAACTAATTCACATGCGCGCGATAGCCGCGCGTAACTCATGCAGTTGCGCGCGTCTCCCCTGACGCGGCATGTGAGTTTGATTTATTTTCGTATTTTAGCTCACATAATAACGGAATCTTCACGAAACCTTAAGATGAATCATATGCTTGCCTTCTAACACTTTGTGTCCCTTTTCTTGCCTAATTTCGTATTTTGTTTTTAATTATTTTCCTACTTCCTTATTTTCTTTTTTATTATTATTATTTTCTTTTTTTCTCTTTTTCTTATTTTTTTTTTCTTTTCGCCTTCCTTTTTTCGAATTTTGGTTATTTTTTCGAGGGGGGTAAGTCGGGAACCCTTTCCCTCCCTCGAAATTTTTTTGCTTTTAATAATTAAATAATTATAATGTACACATGGAAACAATAAAATAATGATGACATATATACAAATGTGTCATAAGTACAACAATGCAAATAAATAAATATATATCTGTTTCCTAAAAAAAAATAATAACAATATGTGTACAAGAGAAGTTAGGGTGCTCGGCGACTACTAGACGGTTGTTGCACATCCTGCAAACTCCAAAACGACGATTAATACATGAAATGTAATAACTTCATTGAAAAGAAAAGAAATAAAACATACCGCGATAATCAGATGATCACAGCATGATAAAGTCACGAGGGCTCTCCGATAAGCAGCTCGGAAAGCACGTAAAGTCCTCACCATGCTGTTCACGGTTCCCCGTAAAACATGTCCCAAGAATACAAGGACAGTTAGTAAACAAATAAATAGAAATGTTTAAGTACATATACACAAAAGACATACCGACTCAACCGTCTCAGGTACAAACGGTATCCCCTCATCATCCTCCGCTGCTGGAAGGGTCTCACGAATTACCGATCCGACAGCATCGGTATACGTGATCTCCGCTGTAGGAGGCACCCAGCCACCTAGCTCGACCCACTAAAATATAGATTACAATAAAACGATAAAAGGGTCAAAGTTCCGAAAAATAAATAGAAATAAGGAAAAGAGAGAGTTAGAGTACTAACCGGAACAAAAGCCGGAAAATGAGTCAGCCTGGATGCTATAAAAGCCGGATAAGAAACCTCTGGTAGCACCAACAGCTCCGCTTGATAACCAAGGATCGCCTGAGCTCGATCCTTGGTAGACAGCAAGTCCGGACGTAACATCCGGATCGGTGGATCCGTAGGAATCAAAGGCTCCTCGGACGAAAGCTGCCAGAGAACACGCTCGCCAAAAAAACAAGTGTCTGTCCTCTTGAGCACCGAGAGTCCTAGATAGAGGGCTCGGAAACGGCAACGAACCATGCCAGACCGGATAGCCTCAGGGACTCCGACGATCAAACTCCAAGGACGGAGATCGATCTATAAAACACAACCACAAGAATAATCGTCCGAAAATAAATAAAATAAAAAAATGCACATGTAGTTGGAATAATCACCGACGCACGAGTCGCCGAAAGGATCCTCTGGCGAAAGTCGCCGACAAAAGTGGCTCGTCTCTTCTTAATCGCGACCAAACGATGGACGATAGGAAAACGAGCATCCCCAAGCACCCTAGGGGCTAAGAAAAGCAGGTACGAGTATCCCCAAGCCTAAAACCGAGAAAAGATAAGCGTCAACAAAAAAAAGCAAAAGTAATAACCGAAAGAAGCTTAAAACACGTACCTCAAGGATACGACCATGCCACGTAAGCGAGATCCGAGGCATCTGAGTAGATGCTGGGGAATCCATTACCCGAGTCGCCTTGCCCATAGCTGTAAGCATAAGGGCATACGACACCTCCGCCCAACTCAGGTCACCTACTTGCCCCAAATCGCTGAGGCAAATAAGTAACCCAATGGTGAAACGCTCCCCTTGATCACTCAAAATGGTGACGGAAAGAACGTGAGCAATGTATATCCGAGCCAGCTGCTCAGGTGTACACTGTCGATCAAGCTCTTCAGCCGACAATTTCTCGGCAAGAACAGAGTAAGGACAAGACTACGCGTACACGTGAAGGGCCGACGCAAGACGGTCCCTCACCAGATCGCGCAGTCTCTCGTCTGACCCCTTAACGAACTCTATGACTACGGGCTCGCCTCCAAAAGGAAAACCCGTAATCATAGAGAAGTCGAAAGGGGTAACCGTCATCTCTCCCCATGAAAAGTGGAAAGCTGACGACGCAGGCTGACTCGATAAAAAACCGAAGAGCTGCCAGCTGGGAGTTAATCTCAGAAAGTGTTACAATCTTCTTTGCCACCTCGGGCAAACTCTCAAAATGGGCTCGTAGGTCACTAGAGTCGTATAAACGCATGCTAGGCTCACTCTAAGGAAAATAAAAGAGTAGAAATAAAAAAATGGTTATGGTTTAAAAAGGAGAAGAAACAAAAGAAAAAAAAGAAAGAAACAAAGTCGTAAAAAACTCACGATGCCGCGCCACCCTCTGATCGAAACATAATTGTCTGGTCCCATTTAAGAAACAAAGTCATTATGGAAAATATAAATTAAGGACGAAATTTTCTTCCTTTAGCTTCGAAAATAGCAATAAAGTGAGCTCTTTAGAGAGAGAAAGGGCGAAAATAGATCAAGGAGGGAGAGATACGGCGAAATGAAAAATCGCGTTTACGATTTTCTTTTAGCTGAACTAAGTGTCGCACAAAACTAAATCAGTTGCGCAACTCAAAACGATGCGCGCGCCTGGCCAGCGCGACCCCCTGAGTTACGTGCAGATTCTTGTCACTAAATTGACCGGAATCTTGATTTTGATCCGATTGATCATTTTTAACGGTTTTTGCTCGTTATCAGACGTAATGGCACGCAAATTACCAAAATCTTTTTAAATTTCTTTGCATATTGTAGTTTTTTTCTTCTTTGTTAGTTTTTTGCATCATTCTTGCATGCACACCGTGCTTTGTGCCTTCCCCAAGCATACGTTTTGAACGTTTTTTGTAAGAGTGCCTGAAGACGTCCCGTGGTGGTGCTTTACATAAAAGCACGCATAGACAGGTTTGTCATTTTACTGTACTGACGTTACAAATGTCCGGGTTTTCTTCTTTTTGCACGTCCGAAGCAAAAACGAAGGCGTTTTCATGCAGCGTAAAAATGAAAATGGCGTATCGTACGGCGCAAAATTGTACGGCGTAGGTGTTGCGTAAAATTTCACTTCAGCCCAAGCTTTGCGAGATCTACCTCTCGGGACTAAAAGGTAGAGAATTACTGTAGGCGTTAGCTCAGGAGTCGACAGGCGCGCAGAACCATCAGGATCAGGCACATCTTGAATGGGAGCAAATACGGTAGTTAGTGCGCTAACTAACTTACCGGACAGTTAGGGTGTCGAAATTATCCCCTCTATAAAGAAGCAACGAGACGATGTCGCGCCTATGTAGTCACATGCCCCCAGTCCTAAGACACGTGTACTTATCTTGTAGACAAAGTTGCTGAGAGAGTTGCTGACTTTCTTCCATCTCACTTGATTTGGATATATGCCTCCATTCCTGAGACATGTATTCTATCTTGTGGACATCCGGCTCGAATACCGAAAACCCCTTTTCATCTTTTTACTTTGTTAAAGTCAGGCTAAAGTTTCAATGCCATAACGAGGGACTTTAAACCAACGATTATACGATTGAGAGGAAGTCTTCCCGTTTTATCCTTTTAAAACCGATCTCTTCTCATAACTTGACATCACCCATAACACCTTTACTTCTAAAAGCGTTCTACAATTGCAAAGGATCAATACATATTCTTTAGCGTTTTAAGACTAGGAAAAACTTTTTCTAGCCTAAATAGCTACTTGTTTCAAACACTTAGTGAACCAAGGATTGTTTCGACATCCTTAAACATTACTGAAAGATTCTCTATCCTCAGAAAACTTTGCAGAATGAGTCTCGGATTTATTTCCTTGACTACTTTGATCATCGTCTATTCTAGACTCAATCAAAGTGGGGGCTAACTGTAGACATCTACTTTTGGCTTCCTGTCCCGACAGGAAGTGCAATGACGATAAATAAAACCATTTTCGTGTTAGATCAAAATGAAGAATACTTATGGAAAACTAGTTAAGCCACAAAACACAAAAGACTAGCCCAAATTAAAGATAAAATCCAAAACAAAGGTCCAATTAACTAAAACCGATCATAATTAGGCTTAAGCCCGTGTTTAAAACCTAATAATGATAGATTTAATATCACCTAGGTTAAATCTTAGTGATGCCGCAGAAAAAGCCGCGCGCATCTCAAACGGTTGCGATGGGCTGCCGTGCGCAACTTATTCAGAGTTACGCTGCGGAAGATTCAAAATTATACGGAAATAATAAAATTGAATCTTACTATAAAGTCGCGCGCAAGATAATTAGTTGCGATGCCCATAGCAGCGCAACCCAGTCACTGGCGCTGGGATGCCATGCGCAACTCATCCCGTTGCACGCGACACTTACTGCGACAGAATGTTCGAAACCCTAAACCAAATCATTCCCTATAATTAAGAGCTTAAACCGAGACTTAAACAGACAGAAAATAACCTAAAACTCTGGCGAAATACTTGTGAACTTATGCAACCTAGCCCCCTCTTGTCCTAAACACTCACCCTTTTGATATTTTATTACTACGGTGGATGTTCCCTAACAAGAAGGAGTCCATAAGTGTTCCAAACAGAAATCTAGCAAAGAGAATTGGTAAATTCTCGAGCACTTAGTTAAATCACATTTATTTTCTTGTTTAAAAGAACCTTAATTAATTAATTATTGTTGTTTGATCACCTTTAAAATAATTAATTAATCAATTCCATATAGTATATTGCGTTAAATAAAGATTAGAATTGAATTAAATTATTTTTGGTTGATCACTTAAGTGAAGGCGAATATTGTTTATATTCATCAGAATTTCTATGTTTCTCCATAAGCCAATCCTCTTATTAACTTTATGAGAAAACACGTTCCAATTCCTTTATGCAATGCTTCCTTTAATCCCATGACGTATTCCTAGAGCTTGCTTTTAAATATAGCATTATTAGAATTTTCTAAACCCTTAGACTATTCCATAGTCACTTCCAAAATCCTATTTTGGGAAGGCGGTTTTGGTATCTATTTTTCCATATTTCATATGTGCAATTTTGCTAGATCAATCACAAAAAAACTTAAGCATTCCGATTAGTGAATAGGTTTTTTTAATTAAAATCAACTCCGTGAATTTAATTGTATCCTTTACATCCAATCCACCTATGTATGCATATAAATTTCCACAATTGTTAGTTTTCTCCATGAAAACTTGATGGGTCTTTCACCCTTCATGCAAATTTCAAACGTGATTTTCAAATATAGGGTCTATTTCGGATTTTCATGGCCTCTAACCATAATTCGAAATTTGGATTTGTCGTAGCTATCTTACAAGAACATTATTCCTTTACTATCGAATAGTAAATAGTATGCTTGTAAGTCTTAGGTTTATTTCTAACTTAATAGAAATTTGTAGGATTCAATCCAAGCCTTTGGTGAATTTTATACCTATACGTGGCAATTGCATTAAACACTGAGTTTCAAGGAGCTTTCAAAGCCTTTAATTGTGTTGATCTTTCTACAACATTTCTGATGTTTTGTGAGTAATGAATTCTCTTTTAAGGCACTTGTAAAGTCCTTTTGAGTATTCTTGATCAAGCATTCTCACGAAGTCCTTTTAAGTTTTTCCGACATTCTCAGTTTTAGTTTGTTGCTAAGCTCGATTGTCATCGAGTTCATTTTCCTCCCACTTGTAAGTTTGGAAACGTGTTACTTTCCAGAAAGACACCACTTAGAGCAACAAACACTATGTTCGCAATTAGGTTGTGGAGGTAATGCCAATGGTCTCATTTGAATGCTTACAAAGAGACATGTATATTGTCTTTGGGTAAAAGTTCGTTGTGAAACAAACAGTTAGCTCCCACTTGACTTATCTTAGCCTTATTGAGCTATTAAGATCCCACTGAGCCACCTAGCTTTACTTAGCCGGTGAACTCCCATTGAGCCACTTTGCTCCCATTGAGACAGTGAGCTCCCATTGATACTTAAGTGCCTTAGACATTGATAGAGGAATAATTGCGTCGTTAGAAAACTACACCTAAATAAAATACAATTTATAACACTCGACTTATCCTAATACAAGTATATGTCAAGAAGAGGGGTCGAACCACAGGGAGCAGCAAATAAACACCGTATTCATCACTAGACTTTAAGCTATCTCGGGACAAAGGATAGGAATGACTAAGAGATTAAAATAAAGATAAAACGAGTTAAAATCAATATAACTAAACACCAAGGGAGATGGGTAGATGTAGATGCCGCTTGATCATGCAATAACATAAAAGCAAATCAATAGTGAACTAAACATGCATGAATATCGATATAAGGTTCAATCTAACCACCTTCCGGGGTTAATCGGTTTCTCCTAACATAGCCTCTATGTTTCCACACTAGAACCATATATTGGGAGGTGCAATCAAAGAACAATCGGTAGTAATGAATCTTCACTAAGTCAACTTCCTTTTCTTGTTAGGAAAGATTCACATTTAATCAACAAACAATGTGCACTTGCAAGAAGATCAAAGAATATCAAGCATGCAAAGATTTTAATCACAATTAACTTAATCCTAATATTATAAGCATGGACAATTAGCAACTACACCATCCCCACACCCTTGGCTAAGAGACTACTCACAAATCATGTTGAGAACAATATCAATCATCAAATCAATAAGCATCAACATGATTAATAAGCAAAGAAGGAAAATCAAAGTAAATAAACAAGCAAAATGAAATGCAAAAGTAAAGAGAAAGAGTAAGAGATTGCTCATTAATTGAATTTGAAGATCTACCAAATATTAAACAAGCTTCTTCTTCAAAATCCAATTTCATCAATGAAGAAATCCACACTTTCTCTCTACCAAACGAAGATTAATAGTGTTTCTCTCTCTAGATTAAGCTAAAAATGTGCAGAAAATTAAAACTAAGTTAATCTAATTACATCAAAACGTTCTAAAATGGGACTTATATAGTCCGTACAGAGCCAGCTGAAATAGAGGAGTGGTCCGACCGAACACTGGGAAGGTTCGGCCAGACTACAGGGTAGGTTCGGCCGAACCATGGGTAGGTTCGGTCGAACCTCCCTGATTCTGGTCTGGTCAAACTTCTAAGGTTCGACCACTCCTGCAAAATCGCCAAATTACTTCTTGACTCTACCTCGATGTTCGGCCGGACCACTAAGCAGGTTCGGCCACACCCTGGTTCGGCCAAACCTTCAGAAGGTTCGTCCGAACCTCTTTTGAATCTTGCTTCCTTCAGCTTTCCTTGAGCTTAGCTTCCTCCTCTTGAAAACCCCGATGGTTCCTACAAAGCATAAGCATGGAAATCAAGTAAAGAGTAGGAAAAAGGGGCAAAATCTAGGAAAGAAGATGCATAAAGGGAAAGGGAATTAAGTGCAAAGAAAAGGATGCAAATAAGCCGCAAATGTGGGAAAATGACCATCAAAATGAACCTAAATCGTGGCATAAATGCCACTCATCAGACATATACTTGAAAAGATGTTTATAAGTTATTTCTATCCATAACTGAATATGGCGTCCTTTCTTAGCTTCGACATTTTGTTTAGTATAACATTAGTCATTTGTGCAAATCTTCAAGAACTTTATAGTTAGGGATGTGATCCATCATTGTTTGAGTTCTTTTTAATTGGCATCGAGGTCTCCGTGAAGAGACACTATGTTCTTTGTGGAGTTTTTTATGAAAATTTCAATTTCATAACTTTGTGATGGTCATTCTTGGCTTAAGCAAATACCGCTCTATCTAATCTAGATGTTTTGATATCTTGCCAAGTCGATTCTGTACTTCACTGAACTCTTGAACTATTCACATTTGATGAATATAGCCATATTCTTTCAAGTTATTTGTGAAAGTTTGAAGTAAATGAATCCTCTTTAGCTTTCGGAGTCAATTGTCTATACCATGAACAATAGCTCTTTGCTTTGTCTATTTCAAAGATTAAGACTTGCTTGTCTTAGAACGATTTCGAGTCGAGCAACTATCAAGAGCCTATCTAATAGAGCCTTGAGTACGTTCTTGTCGATGTGACATTGCTAAAGATGTTCAGAATGCAAATCATTCCCATGACTTGAACTTAGTGAGTTTACCATGTTAAAGAAATGTTTGTTTATAATCAAGCATTCTTGACTCAACGCTTGGATAACCATGCCATTCAAATAAATTTGAAACTATAGTTCCTTAACTTTGAATGTGAGTCTTTCCCTGTGTGAACGGTTCATTTGCTGATTATGGAACATAATAATAACCATTATTCGTTCTAGCCTTTTTGCTTAAAAGGTCTTTAAACAAAGCATAGGATCTTACAACTTATGTAGCTCTTCTTGCTTCATTCTAAGCTTGTAAGTCGATAACTTAGCTTAACTTCAATAGTTTGTGGTCACTTTCAAAGTGGAACAATCAAGAAGTATCCGATACTTGTGAAGATAACGAGTTGCTAAGTTTACTAACAATAGCATGAACTCATGTGTTGAAATGGAATTTTATTCCTTTTCTTCGTTCTTTGTTTCCTATATTTCTTATCATAAAATATCTCTTGACCTTACTTTAATAACCATTTCTTTAATAACTTTGACTTTTATACTTTGTTAGTCATAATTAAGCATCTAATGCACCGTAAAACAAAGTTCCATCTTGTCCTTTAATTCTTGCTTGAATTACTACATCGATGAGTCCTACTCATTTATGTATGAAGCGAAAGATATGTTGGTTGTCAAATATTAACAATTTGAGTTTGGAACACAATACTTCATGTTTTATCAAAACTACCTAGTATTTTGAATACATGATGTCCAACCGTCCTTTTGGACTTTGTTATAAAAGTCATTTATGAGAATTGTATTTTAGAAATGTTTTTCCTTTCTCTGAGAACTATCCTCAAAGATTTCCTTTACTAATCATGGAAACAATATTATTTGATTTAGAATACTATAAATATAGGTGCAAAGTATAACCATTTATCAAGAATATAATAAGTTTGGAATTTAAGAGCATTCATGCAAACTTCAATCTTATTAAACGTCTTATCCACGCATTAAATTTGTTCCCATTTGGCGAGAATAAGTCGATTCTAAGATCCACAGAAACAAAGAGTGGTTAAGCATGCTTTGGCTTGTCTTAACACTCAATCTTCTAAGGTAAGCAACTCTTTGCTAATGGCTCCAAGCCACTCTTGGTTAGATAATCGTCGCATCTAATGCTCTCATGACGATTGATCTCTTTTGCCTCGACATGTATGGACTCCATCACTCATATCGTTGAGTATAACCAAAACCAACATGCACACCTGGCGTGCCTTAGGATCCTTGGAGTAGTGGTGGTACCTCGCTTTGGCGTAGCCTACCATCACACTCATTCGGTGTGCAAGTGTTGTTATGGAAAGGCAAGTTTTACTCAATATTATTAGGGACCTGGGATTTCTATGTTGGTTGATTTAAGTGAACTAAACTAATCATCACAACATTTTGAAAGCCTACACATGCATCTAACATACCATTTATATATAAGCACAAGCATAAATGTATAAAGCATAAATATGAGATGCATATTGGCAACTAGCATGACCCCTTGAATTCTTCAAGTCTTCAAAAGGTCTTCTCTTGCAACTTCATGGCTTTGTCTTCCAAGAACCTCCGTTTTCAATACTTAACCAAATTATGCAACTACTAGTATCTACAATTAGGACTAATCTAAATATTAAGGTACAAAAATACTCAACGGTACGTAGACCTTATTTAGATTTACAAAAATACATCACGGCACGCAATCCGTATTTTCTATCCTAATCGAGTCCCACTAGTTTCCATTTCATAAAACCTTTGAGAGAATATACATTCCATTCATCCATTCACTATATGTGAATGACCCATGCATTTTACAACAAACAAGTAATAATGCATTAAACACGAGCGCGCACTAGTAACTAATCTAGGTGGTTAATCCGATTAACACGCCTAATTAAAACTAGTCAAAGTTGTTTAACCGATTATGTAATTGACGTAATTAATAATTGAAGCTCCAACTAAATTCCGCATCCATCTTAATTAATCCAATTAATTAATCCGTTATAACCCAAAATTTGTCAAAATCAAATTTTGCCAATGCCGCTGAATACCGAAGCCTAGCCTCCAAAATATTAATTAAAATAAACAAAATTAATTAAAATAAATAAAACGGCAAAATTGCAAAATAATTGCCAAAATACATGTGCACCATGCCGCATTTACCACGGCATACCCCCGGCACATGACGGATGCACCAAGTACAAAAACACGATGCATGTGCACCATCTCCCGCACCACAACAGCCCTAACAGCACGCACCACAACACGCACGCACGCACCAAGCCATGGAAGCGTGTTGGCGTGTTGCTGCTGCTTCCGGCTGTGCGCACAAGCCACGACAGTGGCTGCACGTAACACCATGGCAGACCCTTGGCAGCCACATGTGGGCTGCTATGCAGCCCGGCTAGCCAAGGGTGCTTCCGCCTTGGTTTTGCGTGCCATAGCCTCGGGATTTGATCCCAAATTTTGCATAAATTTATAATTAATTCTAAATTTAATTTAGAACTAATTCAATGAGCAAAATTGAAAATTTAAACAAGTCTAACTTAAAATAAAATTTTCAAAGTGCATCTAACCAAAATAATTCCCAAGAACAATTCTTTAATTAAATTGGTTTAACTTGGTGCAACAAAATAAATAAGGCATTTTCTCATTATTAATTTAATCAATTTAAATTAATCTTGAGATTTTTGACAAAGTAAGAGGGAGTTGGAAAAATATGAACTTTAATGTTCAAATGAAAAATCCAACTACTAACATTTGTGAATCCTTGAAAAATTATATCTTCCAATATGAAGATAAACAAATTTCTATCACAAAAGTTTGAAACTTTATGTTTCCAATCAACCAAAAATGATTAAAACAACAAAGTTCAACATAAAATTCAGGGAATTTAGAAGCTTTTAAAGTTTCAATCACTTAACATAATTAAAGATTGAATCTTAAGCACTTTAGAAGCCTCAAAAATAAAAGTTCTCACACTTAATGCAATTAATTTGCAAATATGTGAAAAATAAAACCAAGCTTTCAAACACAACTTACCACCAAGTAATCATGCCTAAAGAGGTTTTAAATTGCATATAAAATACGTATTAAACCAATTACATAACAACCATAAATATGCAATTAATTTTCAAGGTTAGAAAGACTTAAAATTTTTCGTAAAAACGATAAAAAAAACCTTCAAAAAGTGCATTTCTGGTCGTTTTTTGGCCAAAAAATCGAGGCCAAGAAGGATAAAACCATTTCCAGAACACCTTTTCCACCTAAAATTCACTATTTTTTAGTCAAAATCTGGGTTCAGGAGCTGAAGTCGGCTCCAATACAAGGTTAAAATAGATAATACGGGCTACTAATCTAATTAGAAACCCAAACCAGAAAATTTAAGCGATAAAAAATAACTTGAAACAATATGATAATTAAAAATAAACGAGCACGGCTCCGATACTGCAGATGGGGTTAGGTGAGTCTGACTCACCACAGAAACAACCCCGACCCAAGAAACCACTCGCAATTAATAAAACAATAAAGCATAACAAATAATCACAAAAAGGTAAAATTGGAATTTACTTTTGAAGCGTGCTTCGCCCTCAAAGTCGGGCTCTTACTTGAAATCTCAAGCTTTGAAAATACGCGAGCCTCCTACGGAAATCCACCCGCAAAAACTACTAGCGACTTTTAGGTCTGTTACCTCGAGGTTAGCGAGGTCCGACTAAAACCCGAGTATTATATGAGTTTAAGAGTTTTTGCTAATGCAATGCTCTATTGAACTCCTACTCAAGCACTCTTCCCAAAAACCCAAGATGGGTATTTATAGGCAAGAGGGAGAGTGGGAATTTCTATCCCATAAATGAAGAATCATGAAATTCCTCAATTTATTTTTAAGTTAAATTTAAATAAATGACGAGTAAAGGGTGGTGACGCGCAAAAATAGTAAGCAACGCTAGTAAATGACGAGACGCGAAAAATAATAATAAATCGACAATTTTCCCAAAATACTCAAAGCATCGGAGTGCCCCGAGCATCCGAATGCTTGGGGCAAAATATGCTAGCATAGGTGGCTAGCATGCGCACCAAGCCGAGCCAAGAATGGCTAGCTGGTGCGTGCTAGTGCACCATAGCTAGCAGCCACAAGCATAGTATGCTAGCAGCAGCTAGCAGCCGCAAGCACCGCATGCTAGCAGCAGCTAACAGCCGCAAGCATTGCGTGCTAGCAGCAGCTTGCACCCACGAGCGCACGCACGGAAGCAGCCCGCACTTGGAGTGCGTGGCTTGCTAGTCACAGCAGTAGCTCGCATCTTCAAGTGCGGGCTGGGCTTCGGCTGGGCTACGTGGGGCCCTATGGGGCGGGTAGTAGATCCGAAGCATGTGGGAGCATATAGGAAGCAAGTGGGGTAAGGAACATGTGGCAGAAGGACACATGTAATATTGCCACTTGTCTTTGATTGTGGTTGATCTTATTTATGACTAATGATTGCCAATGGACTTTTTTCACCACACGCTCGGAAGAAATTAATCAAAGGGTGGCTTTAAGCAACCCAGCACTGGTGTCGGCTCAGCAGGAGAGAAGAGACGTCAGGGGAAGGAGAAGGAGGAGGAGGCCCAGCCGGACGGTATGGGCCGCATCTTTATTAAACTTCAATGCTTAATGTTGCTTCTTGGAACTTGACTAACTTATAATTTTGCAGCCCCCCCACAAAGGTCGACCGTTGTCCAGATGGCCAAGGAGATGCTACGGTCGCTTGATCCTGAGGACAAGGCGTCCGTCAGAGGAGTCGACACCCTTAACTTGGATGCCATCTTGGGGAACCTCTGCGAGGTAAAAGAGTTAGCTAAATTTCCCTTATCATTTAACACATATCCGACTGGTTTTGACCATTCGGTCTTTTCTTATTTCCAGGCCATGCTACGCGTCCAAGGGCTTAGACAGCCAATCAGGAAAAATCAAAAGAGGTAACAGCCGCTAAAGCTCGAGCCGAGTCCGCCTTAAACCGAGCTCAATTTGAAATTGCTCAGAATGAGCTTCTTACCCTTGACATGATGTATTCCCAGGAGGACGCCAACCTGCAGGTGAAGAAGGACCTGGATTCGGCCCGCTCCAAAGTCAATGATCTTAAGGTCGAAGTTAAAGGCCTTAAGGAAAAACTTGAGCCTCTTCAAGAGGCAAAGAAAGAGGTGGAGAGGGCCAAGGAGCGGGTTAGCCGCCTGGAGGGGCCAAGTTCCAGTCCCGAGCTGAGGAGGAGAAACAGGTCCTTGTCAAACAAGTGATGGAAGACTACGAATCCATCATGCGGGCGACATGGGAGGTGGTACAGCCGGGTGCTGATTTTGGCATCTGGAAATCCAAGTTTGATCAGGCAAACGAGGATTACAATGCTGAACTCCTTCGCCGGGCTGAAGAGGAGGATGCTGATGGTGAAGAGGCCGACTCCTCTTCAAGCTCCTCCGAGGATGAAGACGGAGAAGAGGAGAATGATGAAAATGAAGGGCAGCCGACAACTGATAATGTGGCTGCCAATGCTGATAATCCCTCTGCCCCTTAAAGCTTTTTGGTAGTTATTTCTGCGGCCGAATGGACATTCATTTCATCTTCCGGCCTGCGTGCCGAGTATCCATGTATCTTTACCGACCTAGGGGTCGGGTAATTTGACAATTTTCTGGCGTGGCCAGCAAACAATCTTACCCAATCATCTGGTGACGATTGGATTTTTTAATCTAAATTCATTCGGCCGTTTGGATGAAGTTATTCATATTGTTGTTCTTTAAAATTTTTCACTAAGCATGTTTTTTGGCCAAGTATTATAACCTGTATAGCATGCGAATGTTCTTGCCCCTGGACGGATGTCGAGTGGTTTCGGTTGAGTGGATTGATTGACTTAGAAATTATTGATACTTAGAAGAGTATACATGGTTTCTAAGTCAATCAATCACTATGGTGATTGCCCCAAACCACGCGACTGACGGCCATCCGAAACTAATGAATAATTGTCTTCATTCGGCCATTGGCTCAAACGAAATACAAGATTTTTGACTTAGCAAATTTGCTAAAAAGAAATCCCTCGCCTATTTTGTTCCAAGAGCTAAAAGCAGGCGCTACCGGCCTAAAGCCTTGACGACATAAGATGCTAAGTTTTACCTTAGTCTTAATTTTACTTTAGAATAATCCGCATTTCTTGCCCCAAGAGAAAAGAACAGGCGCATTCGACCCACAAGTCTCTTTTTTAATCTGCTAAGTATTTTAGCTCGTTTTCTTGGTAAGTAATAGTCCGCCTGTCCTGCATTTGGGCAAAAACAGGCGTATCTGGCCAAGGGCCTCATTAGTTGTCTTGTAAATCAGTAAAGTTTTCCGCTTGTCTTGCACTAGAGCAAAAACAGGCGCATCCGGCGTAATGCCTCAATAGCCTCTACTTATGAAACAGCGACCCTTTTCCGACTGTGCTAGAACAGTTAGAAAATTCTGGCCTTTAAGATTTCACTTTCAATTAAACCAAACGACTGCGAATGCTGCCTTAGCATTCGGTAGGGCCGCTTGGTGTATTTGTAGAGAAATGTGCCACCCAAATGGGAGATGCTTCTCCTCAACGAATTCGCCCGAATGGACGTCGTCGGTTATCTGACTCATGTTGGAGCATACGGTCATACTCATGCTGGAGCACACTGTGACCATTCGGCCTTTATGTGTTTTTCCTAATATCCGGCCATTGGCCTCAAAATGATTTTATCTGGCCTTATGCCTTTGAAAGATTTAAGCAAATATTTGTTTAAGTGTTGGCGTAAATTTAAAGAGTTTCGTAGAAACGACTGCTTTAAAGCAGTCGGCTTCTTCAGAGGGATTGGGACGTCTACTGTTGGGACAGACGCTATCCAAATGCATTGGCCGTCTGTATTTTGTACAGGCGCCACTAATAATAAGAAAAGACAAGCTGGAAATGAAGGCATATTCTCATTAAACAAATTTTGAAATGACAAAATTTGAGGTATTTACATTCGTACTTAGAAGTAGTACATTTTCAAGTTGTCTACATTCCATGTCCTAGGCAGCTTCCTGCCGTCTGGTTCTTCCAGGCGGTAGGTGTCGTCTCTTACTTCCTCATATATTCGGTAAGGGCCTTCCCAATTTGGGGTTAACTTTCCCTGCTCATTCGCCCTACCGACTGCCTCCATTTTTCATAGCACAAAGTCCCCCACTTTGAGAGGACGCTTGTGTACTCTCTTGTTGTAAGCCCGTGTCATTCTCAGACGGTAAATCTCATGGCGCAAGGCGGCATTGCCCCTGCGCTCTGGAAGTGAGTCCAATGCCAGCCGCATGGCCTCCCAGTTAGCTTCTTCGTCATATAACATGACTCGAAGAGTCGGCTCATAGTGTTCGATGGGCAGGACAACTTCTGCACCATACACCATAAGGAACGGGGTTTCTCCAGTCGCCCCTTTAGCAATCGTTCTGATGGACCAGAGGACGTGTGGTAATTCATCCGCCCAAAGACCACTAGCCTGTTCAATTTTCTTTTTATTCTCGTCTGAGATTAACTTGTTGAAGGCTTCAACCTGGCCGTTTGCTTGGGGCCGGCCGACTGATGCAAAGAGGCTTGAGACCCCTTGCTCTCCTAGCCAAGTCTTGAGTTGAGGCGTCTCAAATTGAGGACCATTGTCAAAAACCATAGACATGGGCACCCCAAAGCGAGTGATAATGTTCCTCTAGATGAAGGAAATAACGTCTTTTGTCTTAATGTTTTTGACCGCCTCCGCCTCTACCCACTTGGTAAAGTAATCCACAGCCACCAATATGTAGCGCTTGCCGCCTGGGGCCGCGGTGTAAGGCCCAAGTATGTCCATGCCCCATTTGGCAAAGGGAATTGGGCTGTGGATGGCCGTCAGGTTTGTGGCCGGACGATAGATGAGCTTGCCAAAATTTTGACACTTGTCACATTTTTTTACCATTTCCATAGCGTCCGACTCCAGAGTTGGCCAGAAGTAGAGCCGCCTAGCCTTGGCAGCTAAAGACGTGCCGCCTGTATGGGAGGCGCAGAAACCCGCATGCAAATCTTTGAGAACCTCCCTCCCCTTTTCTGGGGTAACACACTTAAAAAGGGGTTTCAAGAAACCAGTTTTGAAGAGTTCTCCTTGTCTCAGCTCGTAGTTTGCCGCTTTCTTTTTCAGAGCAACCGCCTCCTGAGGTGAATCAGGGAGCGTGCCGTCTGCAAGATAAGTCCGGATGCTGTCCATTCAGGTAGAGTACGACCAGTTGAGAATCAGAGCAGCCGGCTATCTTCTTTGCCCCTGCCGCCTTGCAGTACCGAATGCCGGCCAGCAAGGCCTCATACTCGGCCTCATTGTTAGAGACCTGGAACTTGAACTGTAGTGCGTATTCGTACTTATCTCCCTCAGGAGATTGAAAGATAATCCCTGCACCACATCCGTTCACAGTGGAGCTCCCATCCACATACACTTTCCAAACCTGGTCTGTATTGACCGGTACAACCGGCCTTGTCATTTCGACAATAAAGTCGGCAAATGCTTGCCCCTTTATTGCCTTCCTTGGTTCGTAAGTGATTTCTAATCCTTGCATTTCAATAGCCCATTTAAGCATTCGTCTAGAAGACTCCAGGGTTGTGAGTGGCCGTTTGATCGGTTGGTCAGTATAGACTTCCACCGCATGCGCCAAGAAGTAAGGTTTTAGCTTCTTGATGGCCATGTAAAGGGCAAGGCTGAATTTCTCAACCATGGGGTACCGAAGCTCCGCGTTTCTCAGAACATGGCTAATGAAATACACCGGGAGCTGGATGCCGTCTCTTTCAGCTAAGAGAACGGCAGTGAGGGCATGATCAGAGATGGCTAAGTACATGAAGAGCTTCTCTTTGGGCAAAGGGCTGACAAGCCTTCGCAAAGAGTGCAAATGAGTTTTCAGTTTTTGAAAGGTCGCCTCTGCATCATCCCCCCATTCAAAGTTGGTCTTCTTTTTTATTGCCTGGAAGAAGTAGAGACACTTGTCGCCTGACCGACTAAGGAATCTCCCCAAGGCCGCCAGACAACCTGTTAGTTTTTGCACTTCCTTCACAGTACGAGGCGACTGCATGTCGATTACCGCCTTTATTTTCTCAAGGTTGGCCTCTATTCCCCTTTGGTCAATCAAAAATCTGAGAAACTTCCCAGACTCAACACCAAAGACACACTTTTTTGGGTTTAGCATGACCTTGTGTCGCCTGAGTGTGGCGAATGTTTCTCGAAGATCAGCAAGATGATCCGCCTGTTGTTTGGATTTGACTATCATGTCATCAATGTACGCCTCTACATTCCGTCCGATTTGATTAATGAAAACCGTATTAATCATTCGTTGAAAAGTAGCAGGCGCATTCTTCAAACCAAACGGAATCACCGTATAACAGAACAACCCCTGATCAGTGACGAATATCGTCTTTTCTTGATCTTTTTTCCACAGGAGAATCTGATGGAAACCTGAATAAGCGTCCATAAAACTCATCAAGGCATGTCCGGCTGTTGAGTCGACCATACTGTCGATCTTAGGGAATGGATAATGTTTGGGGGTAAAAATACCCCCTATATATGTGGACCAATGCCACCTCGACACGTGTCTGCAAGCTCAGCGCTCAATGAGCCAATTAGAGCATGACACGTGTTACTCAATGATAGAAGGGTGAAAATGGGCTCTAAGCCCACAACCCTAGAAACCGTAAAACGGTGGGAAGCCAATCTACTTAGGTTAAATAACCTAAGAGGCACATATCCCAATGCTCTATAAATACTGATCATTACATCAGTTTAATGGGATCCAATTCTCTCTCCAAGGGCAATGCCCCCCACATTTACTCTCCCTTCTCTCTCTAAAATACATTATTTCGGTCACTGACTTGATCGTTGGAGGCGGACCTCCGGCCCCCCCGGGGTCCGTTGTTTTGCAGGTGATCGAGCTATTCGAGTGTTGCATTGCAGATCTGTCTCCCGAGGGACGTACACACCCTCGATTCGGGTACGTACAAAAAACCCCAAAACATTTGGCGCCGTCTGTGGGGAGACACATTTGTAATGGCACAACGGTAGTGGATCACCGACTCAAGAGGGGTGCCTCCTTTGGGAGGCAGCAGGCGTCATGAGGCCGGATGTTAATTACATCAGGCGTAATGAGGCTGAATGTCAAGAGTCAGACGGCCAAAAAGGCCTGTCAGACTAAGTCATGCGTTTTTTATTGTCACAATTAACGGTTCAAAGGCAATGTCGTTTGATCTAAGTTGGGTGATGATTCATTAGGGGTGAGACGGCTAAATTGGCCAACTCCCCTATTTAAATCCGACTCATATAATGAGTCGGCCGCATAATGAGTCAGCCGGATGCATACAGCCGGCATTCTACTGTATCTATAGATTCCACTAGTTTTGACAACTAGTGGAACAAGCTTATTTATCTTTTGTAAAAAGGAGAAATAAAAGAGTAAAGGTTTTTAATTAAACCAATAAAGTGTTGTTAAACACTACATAAGGCATATTTACAAGGCTATACATACGAAATTAATCTTGATGTACCTAAGTATATGTAAACCGCATGTACTAGCATAAATTACTTGTTACAGTCGCCCTTGTCAATCATCAAGCGGCACCATTGAGTTCATCACTATCATTATTCAATCATTACCAATGATTGAATTTGTCTTTTGTTATTCACGTGGATGACAATAATATGCATACGGTTAAAAGCTTGCTTGAATTCTCAAGCATGATTGATATTTTAAGATGTATTATTAATGCGGCAATCGGCACTTGATCATTGAGGCAGCCGGCACTTGGTACCCTGATGATCATGAAGGATGAGCAAGTTAACTCACCTTGTGTGAGTAGCCAAGTGGCATTATACAGCCAAGTAGCTTCTCCATTAGTCAGGAGCCCAAGCTTACTCTAATACAAGCGGCAAATATGACGACTCAAATTCAACCCGAGAGCATAATGAGAATGGTGGCAATATGATTGATACTATCATAAACACTAATAATGCAATTATCTTTCGAAAATGTACTCATGTAATCAGTGAGATACAAGCGGCAAGAGTGTACTCACGCACTTCCTACATTCGGCTAAGGAGGGGGTAAAGCTCTTAAAGTTAGACGGCCATGAAGCCGGATGTAGGGGCTGCTTTGTTCAAGCGGCTGACATTACATAATAATCCTCGAGCATATGGTATCAAGCGGCTATGGGGTTGCTTTGTGCCTTTATTAAGCCAGCTGTAGGCTGCTTGGTTCACACTCAAACCCAGCCGCAGGGGTGCTTTATTCTTCATTAAGTCCGGATGTGTCATTAGCTCATTGAGCTTGATGACGGGCTGTTTTGTTCACCAATACACCCGACTGCTCTGATCATCATTATCATTATTAGCTGCTACTCTCATATTCATCCTTGAGAATATGGCACCCCGCAAGTACAAGCTATTTGCTGAAGAATATGTGGGGCGGCAGCCGTATGTGTCTAGCAGGCGGCATCAAAATTTATTAACCAAGTTGGCCATTCTCCATTTGAGGGAAGTTCTGAGCTTCATGTGCACAATAACTCAAGTAAAATAACATGGTTGAGTTTTCTACTTAATGAAGCTAGCGGACATGGAGTGTTCATCAGCTCTTAACATAGCAAGATGGCAAAATTTTTGGCAAACAAGTCAGCCGATTATCATCATCAAATGTATCAGTCGGATACCACAATAAATGGTGGCAGCCAGTCACCATCATCAATGATGTCAGCCGGCAACTATGCCCGGATGACCATATATTTAGCAAGCTAGCTCACCTTGGGAGAGCAGCCGCACCTACCAGTCGTAGGGGCTGCTGTCTGCCTCCATTAAGCCCGGCTGTAGGGTCTGTTTCCAGCCTCAATTAACCCCGGCTGAAGGGGCGGTTTTCTGCCTTAACAAAGTCGGCTGCCATGGTTGTGTTGTTCCACCTCAATACCGGCTGTAATGGCTGTTGTATTCATCATTTTTATGATTGTATACACTAATTTTTTATTATAAAATTACAGAAAAAAAAAGATTTGATAATTATTTTTGTATCAAATGGTCGGTTCTTAAAAACCATGAGGTCGAGATGCGGAGATGAAAGCATCCGGCCATGGTGTTGTTGTATCATGCGGAGAGCTTATTGCTGAGTTCTCATGAGGCGGTCATCAAAGCCGACCAACGTTTAAGAGTTTGTGCGTGAGTTGGGTGGCCGTTTGAGGTTTGTTCAAGCCAATAATCATCAATATTTTGATTATAATATGAAAATATGAAGTATCATGCCGGAAGCTTGCATACAGGCGGCAAGCATAGCCAACAAGAAAAATCGAGCCATTTTTTATTGAGTATAAGTGGAATCGAAGAATGATCATTTAAGCCGCTTGTAAAACCGGCTATGTATATACAAGTCAAGCCATAGATTGCTTGCAATATGATGGACAGTATTAGTAGCTAGCTTGTATGTATTACATAGGCGTTGTCAAGCTTCTCGATGTTTGCTACTTCTTACAACAAGCGTCCCTCAACCACAGCCCAAGCCAACTCCAATGCAGGCGGCATGGGGCAGCATTACTCGTCAATTTAGCCGACAGAAGGGGTTTCTTTGTTCTTCAATTAAGTCCAGCTGCAAGGCTACTTTGCTCTCAAGTTAAGGCCGGTCGCAGGGCTGTTTTATTTATCAATCAAGCCGGCTGTGGGGTTGCTGTATGCATCAAAATTAGCGGATGCTTTGCTCAACCTCAAAACCGGTTGTGATGGTTGCTTCGTTCAACCTGAAAGCAAGCTGCCAATCTGCCATGGCTGCTTTGTTCACCCTCAAAGCCGGCTGTAGGGGCTGTTTTGTTCAAGCGGCCTTTTTGGTGACTGAATCTTAGCTTAAAAGCCGGCACGATTGAGCAAGGCATACATCCGACAATGGTACCAAGTACCATGTCAAGAGCTAATGTGAATATGGCTGGACAACTACCTGTTCAAAAGGCCGCTTGAGTGTTGTTCACTTGTTCATGATAATATTTATCATGAAATATCATTATTATGATTTATTTTTATTTTGTTAAAAAAAAAAAGGGTTGATCAGAGTTATCAATGGCCCACACTTGTTTTTTCTTTTTGCTCTTTTCTGGCTTAGGAGCCGGCTGAGCAGGCCGACTCTCTTTCTGCCGATCGGACTTCTTATGGTCCGACTGCTTATTGGAGGAGCAGAGTTTGGTCGCCTGTATATAGTCTTCCGCCTCTCGCAAGGCTCCTTGCAGAGTAAAGATTTGTTTGCGGACGAGTTCGTACTTAAAAGTAGACCCGTCCTTTAGACCCTTAAAGAAGTCCGTGAAAGCGACCTCATCAGACAGCCCATGAATCTGGATTCGGACCAGATTGAACCGCCTGACATAGGAATGCAAGCCTTCCCTATCTCCCTGCTGTACATTGCCCAAGTAAAGACTTGTCTTTTTGGCAGGGATGTTCATAGAGAATTTGAAGCAAACAAGAACGCAAGCGTCTTGAAGCTATTTATGTAACCAACCAGCAGATTGCCAAACCACTGCTGGGCTATGCCCTTCAGGGTGGCTGGAAAGCACCGACACCATGCGGCATCATCCAACCCCTGTAGATACATGAGGTGGGTGTATGCTAGTAGGTGGTCTTCTGGGTTGGAGGTCCCGTCATAGGCTCCAACCTGAACATTTTTAACTTTAGTCGGTTGTATGGCTTTAGTTATTTCCCTAGAGAAAGCATAGGGTTGATCCCCAAGGTGTTGCAGCCTAAGCTGCCAGTCCATCGGCTTATAGCCGTATGCCGCCTGTCCTCCAAAGAGGGCACGCTGCATGTAAGGTAAAACCGGCGCCTGGTACAATGGTTGTGTCATGTACTGGGCCGACTGAATCATATGAGGACCAGACTGAACCCGCGGGCTGCATGCTGGAGTCTCATGTACAGACTGGGAACACCTCACAGAGGTATTCCGAAAGCTATCATGATAGGTCGACGTTGAGGCCAACTCTGATAGCTGGGTCCTCTTCTGCTCAATGTATTGCCGAGCATCTGAGAATGTTTTCTTGCTACCATCCGGTTGTATGTGCCGGATGGCTTTTCTTGTGCCCGTTTCTGGGAAACGGAGCCGGGTAAAGTCAAATTGGGGCCGGGCCTTCTCCGTAGGGGCAGGATGAGGAGTCGGATGATGGTCCCTGACTGACTTTTGTTTGCCAGCTTGGGCTGGCTTCTTGGACGACTGCTCCTTTCTAGGAGTAGGCGACTTCTTTGAGGTGAGTTGTTTGATTTCACCCCTGAGACTGCCCAGGAGTCTCATTAGTTCATCTTGAGTGACGGGAGTCGATCTTGCCGCCTGGGAAGGATCACCCGGCCGCCCCGAGGACTTCTTGGGCTGACCAGCAGTTTTGCTTGGCCCTGCCTGGTCAGGGTGACGCTCCCGCTTTTCCTTACTGCGGATGCGTTTAGAGATGAGGGATCCATTTGGATCCACATAGGTTTCGACATCAGCGTCGTCACCTGAGTCATGGTCCGTCTGGACCACTATGTCTTCTGGAGGCCGATTGGCCTCTGGATTCGGTACAGGTGCTTGTGAAGCCATTTCTGAGGTACTCTCCCCACAGACGGCGCCAAATGTTTCGGGGGTTTTTGTCCCTTGGGAGAGTTACAACACTGAGACTGGATTCAGCAAAGACCGCCTGTACCTGCAAAGCAAACGGGCCGCCGGATGGTCGGTGGTCTGCCTCTGAAGATTAAGTTAGTAAGCGTTCGGTAATAAAACGTGCGGAAGTAAAGTTTATCTACTCGGATTCCAAGCTCAGGTAAAGTGCTGTCTGTTCTTGAAAATGACAACTCTGTAGTAAGTGACGTATTGTCTCGTATTGCGTGTATTCTCTCTCTCGTCATAAATGTAAGAATGTCCCTATTTATAGGGTCCTTTTGAAAAGTGTGCCCTCCCTAGGATCTGGTGACCTAGGAATTAGGTCACGCCGCAAAACGGCGCCTCAGGATTTGGGCCCCTAAAGGCCGCCATTCTAGAGGCAATGCCTGAGTGATACGTGTCACTGAGACCAAAAGGCCTATGGGCATATTTTTTGGTGACACACATCGCCGTCTGAATGGGCCATGCTGGATCATCAGTCTGCTTAGGACAGGAGAATATTCGCCCTCCACGTGTCATCATCTCATAGGTCCAAATGGCGCCTTTACTGAAGACACGTGGCGCTTTCTGATTGGGCCACCTGGCCGGGTAAAATACCCAAATCACCTACGCCGTATAATTTTGCACCGTACGATACGCCATTTGCATTTTTACGCTGCATGAAAACGCCTTCCTTTTTGTTTCGGACGTGAAAAAAGAAGAAAACCCGGACATTTATAACGTCAGTACAGTAAAATGACAAACCTGTCTATGGGTACTTTTACGTAAAGCACCACCACGGAACGTCTTAAGGAACTCTTACGAAAAACGTTCAAAACGTATGCTAGGGGAAGGCACAAAGCACGGTGTGCATGCAAGATGATGAATAAAACTAACAAAGAAGAAAACAAACTACAAAATGGAAAGCAATTTAAAAAGATTTTGATAATTTACGCACCATTACGTTTAATAACGAGCAAAAATTGTTGAAAAATGATTAAACACATCAAAATCAAGATTGCGGTCATTTTAGTGACCAGTATACGCGTGCAACTTAGTGGGTCGTGCTGGCCAGGCGCGCGCATCGTTATGAGTTGCGCTGGTATGTCACACGTAACTGATTGAGTTGCACGCAGCATTTCATTCAGCAATAAGAAATCGCTGAACGTGATTTTCATTTTGCATTTTCTCGTCTCCCCTTTTCGCCATTTTCGAACCTTTCTATCTCTAGAAAGCTTGTTTTCTTGCGATTTTTGAAGCTAAGGGAAGTAGATCTCGCTCTTAATTCATATTTGCCATAATTCGTTCATTCTAGGCTGAATTTGGGCGATTTTCAAACCGTTAAACCCCAAATTTTGAATTTGAGGGTTTTTTATTTGACTTGTTTTCATGAATTTGTTTGTTTGTCGCTGTGACATGTTTAAGCAATATAATGCAACAAATTTCATGTGAAGTGATAAAGTATTGATCCTGTATAAGCATGTTAAGCATATATGTGGTTATTTTTTGTTCTAATTTTGACTTTGTGCTTGAACTTTATTTCTCTTTTGTTTTGCTTATATATACTATACTTGTTAATTTTAATGTAAATTGAAGTGTTTAGAACAACAATTATGCATTAAAATTATAAATGAAATTTTGAACTTTTATAATAGCATGGATTTGTTCTTGCGACTCATGTTTATTTTTTTCATGCATAAGTTTCAAATTTGGTTTTATCAATGATAAAAATAACCGACGGTTATTATTATTCATTTATAAAACTGTGATCTCAAGATTTGCACAAAACTAGTTAGTTTTGGGAATTCTTGAAGACATCATCGAACTAGAGTAGTTTGGCTATACTTCGGCCTTTTGAGTCGCCATTTTATGTTATCGAATATTGTAGCCCTCAATGTTGGGTGACTTTAATGAATTATCTATTTTTAATAATTTGACCCTTTCATGTTGCTTGAAATGGGTCTAGAAATCTTGTATTTTGTCTTATTATGATAACAACTAGGATCTTGGAAACGATTAAACTAGTTTGTTAAAATTGTGTTTTTGACCATTCATAGTTTTAACAAAGAAATTTGCTAAGTCTGGTAATATTGGTCATTCATTAGAACAAGTAAGAGGAAAAATAAATGTTGTTAAAATTTTTTTGTCTATTCTTGCTACTTTTGAATTCTTTCTTTTGAGTTCGAATTTTTTTCACTGTTTTGAAGCTCGAGAAAGTAGATGTTATCCCCCCTTGCGAAATTCTAATGTGTGGAACAATGGAGAATAATAAAGAATGAAGTATCCTTAATTTCGAATTTAGGAGTCTTTTGTTTACATTCTAACTCATGAAATAGTTTGTCTTATGTTAATAATGTGTGTTGATACAATTTTCATGATGAATGATTGAGTATTAAACTTTCGTATGAGCAAGTATCATGATTTTGTTGCTCTACACTACTCATACTCGCTCTCTAATCTCTAAAGTAAATTGAAGTATTGAAACAACATGCACTAAGATTAGTTCTCGAAGTTGAACTTGAAAATGGCTCGAGTATGTAACTTGTTTAATGGCCAAGTTCAGTTGCAAACTTAGTTTTCAAAGGAACAAAGAGATCATTAAATAATTGTGATGCATTTGAAAATTGTAAGGCTTGAGATTTACGTAAACCATTTTTAGCTTAGGGGATTCCCGAAAGTAGCTTGAATGGCATGAACGTCTCATTTACTATTATTATTTTTTTTCTTGTGGATATTGGAGCCCCCATGTGTCGGGTTATGCGCATTCTTTCTATTTCACAAGTCTTGGAGCCCCCAATTTGGGGTAGTTCTAATGACTTGCTATCATTTAGGCCATTCATATGGTACTGAGATGGACCTATGTATATGTCCTATTTTGTTTGGAGATATTTAGGACAATGACATGGCTTTCACATTTTAGTTAAAGTCATGTTCAAGAAAGCAAGTTAGTTCTTTGCTTGTTTATAAACCAAAACAATTGTGTTTAAGGTTTAGTATATCATACCTAATGTCTAAACGTTTGTAAAGATCATTGTGGTGATTTTATTATCAAAGTTGATTTAGAACATCAAATATTATCTTTGTTCTCATCATTCTTTGATTTTGGTCTAGTAGGTGGTTTTTTTTACCATCCCTTAGCCAATATTCGCCGGAGAACTAAGCGAGAACACGTTCGAGTCAATAAGAAGTCAAATCTTAATTCATTCCTTTTGGAAATATTTATGTATATACATGTATCATCCAAACGGTTATTGAGAATCTGAAAATTTATTTATTTGAGAAAACAAAAATTCAGAAAGGAAATTTTGAATACCATTTTTATTAGAAACATGTTGTTTCGAACTAGAATTCAAAATTTGAAAAGGGATTCAATTATATTATTTTCAAAACTAGACCCAAAATGGAAAGAAAAGTTTAGCTCGTAATTGAGTGTGACTTTTTTGTCCAAGATTGATGAAGATAAGTTGTAATTTGCAACTCATTTCAATAAAGATATGAAAATGAGAGCAAACTTTCATATATCTGATTTTGTTTATGTTTTTCTACTTGTCATCATTATCATATTTTTCTAATTAAAAGTGAAGTTCTTTCAATTAAAGTACCGTAGTTTGAAAATGAATGTTTATCAAACCTAGGTTTGGTGAAATGTTAGAATAATTTATAAAATCATTCGAATCACTTTCTAAAATATGGTCTCATTTTAAAATGAAAGTTAAGGTGAGACCTATATTTTTAATTTGAAGCCCCCAAGCGTAGACTTTCGGTGGCTTTTGGAATTCATGTATACATATGCTAGGGGATGTTTCCCATTTTGTATTTTCGATTTGCAGAATATTGCATATGTTTATGATGAATTGTTTGATCGAGTATTATAATTAATTATCTTGGTCAAATAATAGGAAGTGGTATTCTTCCCTTTGTCATTTACAATTATTAAGATGGTTCGTAATAAGCTTTGCATGACATTGATCTCGCAGCATGAATAGCGGTGTTCAAATCTGTAAATAGAGAGAAGTGGGGATGTCCTGGCTTTTTAGCCCCCGGTTTGATGCAAAGAGAAAACAAAATTATACAATTTTTCGAGTATTTTAGTTGCCAAATGGGAGGGATCATCCCGACTTACCCCCTAAAAAAGAAATGAACAAGAAAAGACGGATTTGTAAAAAAAAGGAAGGGGAATCCAACTTTCCTATAGAAGAATAAAGAAAGAAAATTAGACATGTTTTCGAAAAGCAAGGATTATTGACTTAATATTTGAATTATCGTGATGACTTAGCAGTGAGGTATACGTGTGATAGCGATAACGATCATTTTTTTTCATGTAGCGATCATGTTCAATCAATATTCCTCTCTTAGAGAAGAAGGAGATAACCCACGTAGGCGGACATTTTAGTTGTTCATGACAAGTTAAAAGACCAATTCTCAAGAGTTGCAAAAGACATCTAAAATTAACGTCGACGCTGTCGATATATTAAATCAATTTATTGTATTAACTCTTTTTCTTTCTAGGCAATATATATAGAACCTAGATTACCTTGGTAATAAATAGCCCTATTATTAAAAGAAAATAAGATGATTGTGTTTTTTTAAAAAAAAGTGATAGTCATCTCATTGTTCTTTGGGAAAAGATATGGAAAACATCAAAATTAGTTTGATTCGATTGCTTTACTAACATGATGTAATCAAGCGAATGGCTATCAAACCATCCAAATCATTTGAATTTTTTTATATGATCTTGCAATCATAACTCAACACTTCATGCATTTTATATATGGGCATGACTATTCAATAGTAGGTCCATATGTGCAAAGGCCTAAGATTGGCCATATTTTAATGGAATCATGATTTTGGTATATGGTTATGGTCTACCTCAAGGAGGGCCTTTCCAAGGTTTCTAGGCTTGGGGTTATGAACAATGGACATGCTCAAGTATACTCCCAAAATCCCTTACTTTTGGTGCTTCTCAAATTTAAACCTTTCTGCTTTGTGTGGCAACTTCCTACATTAGGTGCCTTTTCCTTGTCATCTCTCCTTTCTTTCTTTCTTCTTCTTCTTTTTTTTTTTTTTTTTTTTTTTTTTTTTTTTGACAAGTTTTGTTTTGGGTTTAGAACACTTTTTTTTTCTTTTTTCTTTTGCATTTGATCTTTCCTTTTGGGTTTAGACTAACTTTGTTTCCCCCTCTTATGTTTCGTTTCCCCAATTTCCTATTTGTATCTTTGCACCATTCCCATCCCGAGGTATGGAATAATGTAGGTTGAATAACTAAGGCTCAATTGACGAGGCTCAAAAGGGCTGCCAAAAAGATGGATTTTCTCTAAGGTTAAGAACATGGGATTATATTTATGGAGTTTCAAGTTGTCTCCTGTGTTGGTGAAATCATCATATCCTTTCTTTGGGGGCCTAATATATACCTCTTTTCATTCAATACATCTAGTAAGCCGAAGCTCATCAAGATTCTTAAAGTGTTGAGTGTGTATGCCTTTTGATATTGTTTGTTTGTATGTATACGTTTTATTTAATTCAAGTCAATAACATAAAGAAATTGAAAAGAGAACAAGATAGACGTACTTGAAAATATATTTTTTATTCATTACTTAATGAGAGTACAAAATAAGTATATTCGATAGCATGAATCTCTCAGTCTAAAAAAAACAAAGGAAATCAACAAAACAAGACCTAGGGTGCTACATCTTGAATTGTTGACAACTTCTTGAGATTGCGTCTTCGAGCTTTGTCCGCTTTCGACGTAGGTGAAATCCTCTGTAAACATCAAGTCCATCTATATGATTCATGGTTTCATTTATCAAGTCCCTTTCAATTAATATTCCCACAGTATAGACTTTTTGAAATGTGTCTAAACCAAGGTATTGTAAATGGCACTTGTATGGTGGAGACATATTGTCTATGAACTTTGGGATAAGTTCATGATCCGGAGGTCTTTGTGGAAAAAGAGCAACCTTTGATCGCCACCTGGAAAAGAAGTCAATGAAGCCTTCTTCTTCCCCTAACTTAAGCAATTCGAGATCGCGCAAGGTAGTTGTGAGCTCGATGTTATCTCCATATTGGGTTAAAAACGCTTTTACAACGTCGCTCCAAGTGGAAGTTTGTTTTGCATCGAGGTTATAAAACCATGATCTAGCATTTGGGTCCAATGAAAGAGGATAAGTACATGCATATAGGCTTGGCTCAACCCCTTTCAATGCCATAATTCCAATAAAGCTCATTAAGTGAGTCTTAGGATTGTCTGTAACCTTAAAGGTTGGCAAATCCGTAGTCAATAACTTTTCTGGGAGAGTCTTGCCACTAGGTCGTGGTGCAAGCTCATAATTGAAGTACTTATTCCTAGAGTTAGCTCGAAGGACAAGTTTCTTCAAGGCCTCTACTCTTTCGGCTCTTGCTTTCTTGCAAAATGTTTTCTTTTTATTTTTCTGCTTTTATTTTAGCCTTTTCTGCTTATTTATGAGCCTTCATTTAAGCTTCTTCTTCTCGTAAAGCCTTTAGGTTTTGGAGTTCCTCTCTAAGTTTCTGAAATGCTGCTTTGTCACCCATGATTGGACTAGTATGCGAATGTGGAAGATGATCTAGTAATGTGTATCACGAGAAATTGAGCGCGCTCACTTAAACCTTTTCTGCCAAGCATTCAAACAATGAACCAAAGTCAAAATAATTGTTTTATTATGATTTTTTTAATCCTTGTAATATGAATTCACTTAAAGCAAGTTTGTTGATGAAGAATGTCAAAAAAATCATGAACAATCATTAATGAAATGTCATGATCATGATTTGTGTTGACTTCAACAAGGTAATCATCTAAGAATTTTACTTTAAATGAATTGTTTTCGAAAAAGGTAGAAGAGAAAGTCAAGAAAGTTGACTGAAAATGCTCATCAAATTTTAGGAATATTAATCAACCCGAACATACTCCTTAAAATGATCAAATATACTATGGTATTTGTTGATCACTTAGATTGCAATAGAGATCTATATCACTTTTTTTTTAATTATGATTCTCATATTGCTCATCTTTAAAGGATAATATTTTACTATTTGCTTAAAAAGAATGATGGTCTCCCAATGTAAAATCCAAGAAATAATTAAATCATTTTCTCGATTTTATCATTCATTATATATATAATTTTTTTGTATCATACTCTTTTTTTTTTTTTTTTTTTTTTTTTTTTTTTTTTTTTTGTATCATACTCTTTTTTTTTATTATTATTTTTTTAATAATGACATATTTTTTTTTCGTTCTATTTCTTTTTTTTTTGTGTGTGAGGCAATCATCCCAAGTAAATTTCTCGTGATTTTCTTTTTAAACCATAAAAGAGGTAAATAAATTATACTCTTAAATAAAGGTTAACCAATTAAAACTAAAAAAATGATGAACACGAAAATAGGTATGTTTAAGAATAAACATATTGATGACGTCCTATTAAGAGATGCAAACTTCTAATGACGAACATCAAAAGACGTAATGTCATTAGCTCGATTATAAAGTACGTAAATGAATCATGATAATCAAAAACAGTATCGCGCGCAATTTTCCGTCTTGCGCTAAGGTGGAAAGTGCATCTTCAACAGTAGCATCTGCCACATGCTTTTTTTTTTTTTTTTCGCGAAAACGCAAATTGAACGATAAAAAACAGTTTTTCAATTTTTTTTTTTTTTTTTTTTTTTTTTTTTTGCGAAAACGCAAAAGAAACGATAAAAAACATTTTTTTGGATTTTGCTTTCGAAACGCAAAAGGAATGATAAAAAAAACATTTTATTTCGATTTTTTTTTAATAAAACGAAAAACGACGATCAAAGTAAAGGTAACTAAGTTAGACAACGTTGTTAGTCAAAAGAGATATTTTTAGCACCTACTTAACGATTAACCTTGAAGTGTTAATATAGTTTTCTCCGTATGTATTGCTCGTAATGAGTCAAAGTCAACATTGAACAGTGGGCGCGCGCAAGACACAGAGTTGCGCAGAGGTGCCGCGCGCAACTTCTGAACTTGCGCGTGGAGGGCGCGCTCAACTTTGACGGTTGCGCGTGCCACCTGGTAGGTTCAATTTTTTAAAAAAAAAATTTTTCGAACCAAAATTTTTTGCGAATTTTTTTTTTAATTATTTCTCTAGGTAACAAGTTGGAATTAGTTAGATTAGACACGAAGCACATATTCTTGTAGTCACATAAGCACATAAAAAGTAACCGTCAAAGCATACAATGTGATTCTAAGATCAAGGCTTGGGTGTCCAAAGGTACCATATCATAAGGGGCGATGCACGAATCAATTACTTAACGTGTTGAACCACGACATAGCCCTCCAAACATTTTGTTGGCGATATGGGTGGGATGATTGTTATTGATTTGTGGATAGAAGCCTAGTGTTGGCAACCCCTAGTCAATGAGCCAATCCCCAATGGTTAAATTGTGCTATGATTATGCATGATGCAATGTTGCTTGTTTGATTTTTTTACTTTTGCGAAAAAGGAAGATAATATGCATTCGAGTCTCGTTCTCTAACTAGATATTATCCAAGTTAGTTCTTGTTACAATCCATAGGCAACCTAGTGTTGGAAACCTTGAACCATAACTACGAACTAATCTTGTAACCTCTAAGTCCCCAGTGGAGTCGCCACTATAGGGAGGGTGTTCCCATCGTAAGGGGTCCTCTCCTTAAATGCCCATGGCCCTTTAAAAGCCTAGGACTTTACACTTGTTAGAGTGTATTAGGATTTGAATTCCTGACTATTTGGGAGACCTTGAATTTGAAATGATACTCTCATCACGCTTTTTTTTAAGAAACAAGTAGGAGTCGCCAATGAGTTTTAGGAAAACTCATAAACCTCGTTCATGCCTTTCTCCCAAGTAGAGTTCAAGGTATAATTAGCACAAATCATGCCCAAATTGGTCTACATAAACCAGAAATGATTTAGGGAGCGAGGGTACTAAGATAACGGTCCCTTTAGAGGGGAATCGCTATCTTAGCCCTAGTACGGCCTCTACTAGCTCTTCCTTTTTCACAATTTCATTACCAAACAATATATGCAACACGATACTTAAACACTAAGTTAGTTGATTTTATTTACAAGCATTTATCACGTAGGAATTACATTGCAAAAGTCGTTATTCTTTGTTTAATCAACATTCGTGAAAGGAACAAAATAAAAAATATTCGCCTTGTCTTACGTGATAAATCAACAATTAATTATCAAATTCTATTCTTGATTAACCAAAGATTACTATGTGAATTAATTAATTGAAAGTTTGTTTAAAGTGATCAAACAACACTTTTATTCAATTAAAGTTATTTAAACAATAAAGGAAAAGTGATTTATCTAAGTGCTCATGAAACTAACCGTTCTTCTTTTATGTTAAATCTCCGTTTAATGTGTTTATGGACTTTATTTCTTCTTTGTACCTCCAAGGAATTCAATGGATTCAATTAGGGTTTGATAGTATTTGGGAAGAGAGAAGAAAAAGTAGTATGATAGTAAGAGAAGTTGAGAGATTAGGGTTGTGAGAATACTAGGGTTTTAATTCTGAATTTTCGGTCCCCGTAATGCTGAACGAAGACCCTATTTATAAGCGTAGGAATCTAGGTTTAGAGTTTTAGAGTTGCGCCGTCAGGTGGCGCGCACAACTCTCTGAGTCGCGCTGGGTGCCGCGCGACTCATCGCAACAGATTGAGTTGCACTGGTTTGCGGTTTGCCTTGTGCGTAAACGCGTTTTTAAAACTTCCATAACTATTGATTGCATAGTAGGATTAAGGCGTGTGAGATATACTTGGAAAGCTCTGAATGTCAACTTTCCAATGACGTTGGAATTAGGTTAAAATATGTTATGGATCAAAAGTTATAGCCGTTATTAATCAAGTTTAAACATGTATGAACACGTTTTAGGCCTAATTAGTAATCGGACAAGGATCTAAGATAACTTGGTCTCAAATATGGGTTTTAACTTATTTCATAATGCTTTTTATATTCCATAAACACTTCAACTTTTTTCTAGCATGAAGAACGGATTTTTGTAACATCATCGCACTTCCTTTCGGGACAAGAGGCTTATAGCAGGTGTCTACACTTGGTAAACTCGCCCTGAACAAGTTAGATTATCTATCTCATTTGGGTTAGTTGTAGGACTCGTTAACCAACTTTCTTTTAGAGGCTTTGAATATGCCTCCATTTCAAGATGTTCCATGAGTTGTGCTTGATGCCATTATTCATCCAAGGAGAGATTTGATAAGTCTTGTGACTTCCCCAAGAAATGATCCCAATCAAGCGCTCCATTTGTCTCATTTTGTAAACACGATGGAGGTGGGATGGTGGCATACTTAGAGATATATAAGTCTTGAAAGTCATCGTCCCATAACCCACACACTTTATTAGTTTCCCCTACGAGTGTTGTGGTTAGAGGTTTCCCTATATGTGTGATATAGTCTAAAGGATTGAACGTATCACTTCCCATATGATCCTCATCAATGTGAAATTCCCCTAATGGGGACACATTGTTGTTGGGTTTAGGCGTGGGAATTCTCCCATCGTCTACTAGATCTTGCACCTTGTGCTTTAGGACGTAGCAACGTTTAGTATCATGCGTGACACCTGTATGATAAGCACAATAAGCACTGCCATCCCATTGAGCGTACCTTCTTTCTGGTGGAGTGGGTGGTGTTGGCCCTATTGGTGCAAGTAAACCTTTTTCACTTAATTTTTCTAATAACTCTTTGTAACTCACAGGAAATGGTGTAAATTTTCTTTCTTTTGTCCATCTTCTTCGAGGATCATTATTGTGATATTAATTCATGTTATTATATTGCGTAGAAGTCGCAAATACATCAATATAGGATGAGGTATTATCATTCCCCGTTTTGTAGTTATTCTTAGGTTGATGATGATAAGGTTTATTTGCTTTTTCTTTAGCAAGATCATCTTTAATCCTAGTAGCCACATAATAGACCTTTTGAAAAGTGTCTAATCCAAGTACTTTTCATGACAGTTGTTAATGAATTTTTGTACTAACTCGAGTTCAAGTGGCCTTTGGGTAAGGTGAGCCGCCTTTTCTCGCCATCTACCATAGAAAGCAAGGAAACCTTCATCGTCGCCTTGCTTAAGAATTTTAAGTTCACATAGAGTCGATTTGAACTCTACGGTACTCTCATATTAGGTAATGAAAGCCGAAACTACATCTTCTCATGTTGTTTTGAATTTTGGATCTAGCCCATAGTACCACTCTCTTGCGGTTGAGTCTAGAGATAAAGGGAAAGTCAAAACATAAAGCTTAGGATCAAATCCCTTTAATGCCATGGTGCCACTAAAACACATTAAATGGTTTTATGTACTATTGGTCACCTTGAATATTGGAAATTCCGTAGCCGCGAACTTCTCCGGTAACGCAAGTCTTGCGGGAGGAGCAAACTTTTCTGCGTCGAAGTACTTGTTCCCCATAGTAGAACGAAGAACCAGCATCTCCAACGACTTTTCTTTGACGGATAGTTGTTCCATCTTTTGTTGCAAGGCTAGAGTCTCAGCATTTTTCTTTTCAGCCTTTTCAAGTTTCTTAATTCTTCTCTCCTCGGCCTTTTGAGCCTTTTCTTCTCTCAAGTGAGCAATTTCTTCTTGAAGTTGCTCAATGGTCGACATTGTTGTTAGACTAGAACTAGTTGTCGAGGGAAGGTGGTTTGAAAGGGGTGGATTGTTTGATGGTAAACGTAGAATGTGAGTGCCCGGGAGTCTTCGTTCCCAAGCTTGAAAACCGGCTCTAAAAGAAGTACGAAAGGATAAGTAAATCGATGCGCTTGTTTAGGAGACAAAAAAGAAGAGGAAAGAACGCAAGATATATTCGAACGGATAACATCACCTTTAAACAATACTTCAATGAAGATATTGTTTGAACGAGCTAAATTGTTTTTCAAAAAAATCAAAATGGCTTGTAATAGTAGGTGCGCACAAGTAACTAGGCAACGCGCGGCTGGCACGCTCATCTAAATAACTTACGCTGGTTAGGGTCACGCAAATCATAGAGTTGCGCGTGCCACCTACTCGTAAATTTTTTTTAATTCGAGCATTTTTTTATTTCTCATTTCATTTTTTATACGATTTTTTTTTATGTTACACTTCGAATATGGCTCAAAAGTACGAAGATACAACTTCATAATTGGGAACCTAAACCAAACCAAAAAAAAACTATCATAACACGTCGCATATTGTCATGTAATCACATAAGCATACCATAAGCAAAAATTAACACAATGCCATTCTAAGGTAAGAAGTTTGAGTGTCCAAAGGTACCGTATCTTAAGAAACGATGCGCAAATCAATCACTCAACATGTTGACTCATGACATCGCCCGCCCAAAAGTTTGTTGGTGATATGGGTGGGATGATTGTTATTGTTTTCGGGATAATAGCCTAGTGTTGGCAACCCCTAGTCAATGAGCCAATTTCAAAAGGTTAAAGTGTGTTATGATTATGCATGATGCAATGTCGCTTTTTTGGTTTTTACTTTTGTGAAAAAGGAAGATATTATGCGTTTGAGTCTTGCTCTCTAACTAGAGATTATCCAAGTTAATTCCAGTTATAACCCATAGGTAACCTAGTATTGGAAACCTTGGATCATAACTAAGAACTAATCTTGTAAACTCTAACTCCTAAGTTGAGTCGCCACTGTAAGGAGGGTGTTCCCATCGTAGGGGATCCTTCTCCTTCGATTCCCATGGCCCTTAAAATCCTAGGACTTTACACTTGTTAGGATGTATTAGGATTTGAATTTCTGACTGTTTGGGGGACCTTGAATTAGAATTGATCTTGTCATCACTCTTTTTTATAAGGAACAAGTAGGGAGTTGCCAATGAGTTATAGGAAAACTCATAAACCTCATTCATGCATTTCTCCCATGTGGAGTTCATGGGATAGTTAGCACGAATCGTAAGTTTACCCATGCCCAAATTGGTCTACATAAACCAGAAATGAGTTCGGGAGCGAGGGTACTAAAATTATGTTCCCTTTAGAGGGGAATCTCTATTCTAGCCCTAGTGCTGCCTCTACTAACTCTTCCTTTTTCATAATTTCATCACCAAACAATATATGCAACACAATAGCTTAAACTAAAGTAGTTGATTTTATTTACATGCATCAATCACGTAGGAATTACATCGCAAAGTCGTTATTCTTTATTTAATTCAAATTCGTGAAAGGAACAAAAGTAAACAAGATTCTCCTTGGCTTAAGTGATCAATCGATCAATTATTTTTCAATTCTAATCTTATTTAACGCAAGATACTATGTGGAATTGATTAATTAAAAATCCTTTTAAAGTGATCAAACAATACTAATTAATTGATTAAAGTTCTTTTAAACAAGAAAAATAAATATAATTTATCTAAGTGCTCGGGATTTCTTTTACCACTTCTCTTTGCTAGATCTCTGTTTAGAACACTTATGGACTCCTTGTTTAGGAATCTCTATCGTAGTAAAAAGTATGAAAGGGGGTGAGTGTTTAGGACAAGAGAGTTTGGTAGCACACAAGTTCACAAAGTTTCTGCTAGAGTTTTAGGTTAATTTCTCTCCGTTTAAGCCTCATATTAAGCCACTATTTATAGGGAATGGGTGAGATTGGGGTTTTAAGCATTCTGCCGTAGCAGGTGTCGCGTATCAGGAAAAGTTGCGCGCGGCATCTCAGCGCAAGTTATTTAGTTGCGCTGCTATGGGCAGCGCAATTGAAGGTCTTGCGCACGACATTATGGTAATATTCGATTTTATATTTTTATGAAATTCTAAATCTTCCGCGAGTGCATCACTAGTAGTTGCGCTAGGTGTCGCGCGTAACTAAATTAGTTGTGCGCGCCAGACCAGCGCAACTCATTAAGATGCGTGCAACTTTTTCTGCAGCAGCATTAAATTTAACATAGGCGCCTCTAAATCCATCATTATTGGGTCTTAAGCACGGGCTTAAGTCTTATTATTATTGGGCTTAGTTAATTGGACCTTTTTTGCATTTGTTTTTGGGTTAGGATAATCTTTTTTGTGTCTTGCGGTTTAACCAGTCATCCATAAGTATTCTTCACATTGATCCAACACGAAAATGGTTTTATTTATCGTCATTGCACTTCCAGTCGGGACAGAAGGCTAAAAGTAGATGTCTATAGAGCCATGTTAGCACAAGAGGTAGAAAAAGTCGAGCGTGCAATATATTACTCTAGACACTCATTTGTGTCTCCCCAAAACCAAACCAGATGATGAGTACCTTTCGACACGAATCATAATCGAATGAAGTAAAAGTGTGGAAAGTCTAGTGTTGCGGATAGTTTTTATTTCTTTTATTTCTCTCTGTTTTTGAAAACCTATTTTAAGAAAACAGCCAATATAGTTTAGTTTGGTCCATGGCAAGGGTCCAATAATAGTGTAGTTGGGTGGGGTTCAAAAAGAGCTTTCCGACGATATATTATAAGCCCAATTCCGATGAATAATGAGGAGGTTATGGCCAAATTACTAAACTGGTCCCGGTTTGATCTTTATGTGCGGCCCAATGAACTAGAGGAGGGCCTAATATTGATTTATCATTCCTAATTTAATTAGCATTGATAAATTGACTTTAATTGACTTTTAAGAGTTTTAATTAGAATAAAAGAAGTGATTTTAAGGAAAATACGATTTTACCCTCTTGTACGGTTAAATTTTATCAAAATAAGAAAACGCGTGGAAATTTTTTCCAGCATCTAGCGACATGACCAGCGTTTGGCGCAAGACCTGGCGTTTGGCGACAGGCGCGTGTTTGGCGATGCGATTGTGTTTTATTCTTTTCGAAACTCTGATTCGTTTTTTATCATATCCTACTTATTTTCTCTGTATATAGCCTCCTAAAACCTCCGTTTTCCATCACCAACTCTCATCAAGAATCTCTTGATTACTCTCTCTCTCTCTTTTTTCTAATTTAGCCTTTTGGATACAAAATTCCGCATTCACAAGATCTAGAAACACCTAGCATTGTTCGAAGTTGCCTTGGCCCTAGACTTGAAAGGTTTGATATTTCTGAGGGTTTGGTCCCAAATCTCTTTTTCAATTATTTAATTTAATTGTTTGTTTTATTTTTTTCCTTGAAGTTACTAACACGTGTATTTTGTTATTACAAAGAGATACGAGGCGTCCAAGTAAGTACTTTAATTGCTTAATTAATATTATGATATAGAAATCATGCTTAGATTATTTTTATGGTTCCTAGTATCATGTTAGGATGTTTTATTGCTTCCTAGTATCATGTTTAGGGTAACAACTATAATTTCTAATATCAAATATGACAATTTTGATTCCTGCAATGCTTCCTATTTTCTTCCTAATATCCATGTTATTATCATGTTATGGCTAAAGCTTTGATTTTTGATGTTTAGTGACATGCTAGGGTTTGTTATTAATCTTGTTAGTATCATGCCTAGGATCTTGATATTATTATGCTTTAATGTTGATATGATTATGATTATAATTGTTATTTATTATGATTAATATTATTGTTGCTTGATATATATTTATTGTTTTTGCTTGATCACACCTTTCATGCATGTTTAAAAGGAATTGGTACTTGTAGTCACGCTTAATAAGATAATTAATAATCTTGTTTAGGGTTAATTCGATTATAATTCAAGTGATCGCCAAAAATATATTTATTTGTGCATTAATATTCAACCAACATAGATTAAACAAGTTTAGGGTAAACCTAATGATTGCATGTTAGTTAGAAAGCGCACATGAATACGATCAGAATAAAGTAGAGGCATATTATTAGGGAAGGATCAATCTCTTTTAGGTTGGATTTGTATATTCATCCCTGAACACCAGTCATGGTTCCAGACCTATTGGAGTTGACGATCTTCTGGATCGTTAAGGGGTGTAACCTTCACCATGTGAACGGTTTACAAGTTCTGAAAACTTGTTGGCGACTCTTTTGCTCTAGCTTCCTTCCCTTTCGACGCCACCATGCTTTAGTGTATGATCACAGTAGGGTTCAAGTTTAGGGTAATGCTTGAAATATTCCTTACAATTTTTGGCGACTCCACTGGGGAGGATTTCTATTTTACTTCCTAAAATTTATTTTGGCAATGATTTAGAATGAGTGGATGAGACTCGAAAAGTTCTAAGTATTTCATGTGCATTTTTTATTAACATTATTGTCATATGCATAAAAAAGATCTCATTGGAAAGACCATCTGTAATAAGTTAAAAACATAGGATTTTTACACGTAGGAAATTTGAGGAATATCTTTCACAACTAGGATCGAAATAATGCTGCGCGAAACTGGAAAATTTTATCGAGCACAGAAAGCTACTGAGACATGTAGGAACTAGCGTCAGAAAACAGAGTCTGTCGCCGAGGATTTGACTCTGGCTCCATGCGACACTCCAGTCTCTAGGCGCCAGAACCAAATTGCGGCGACGGCCTCTATTTGCTGACGCCAAGTTCTTCCAATACCGAGCCAGAAATATGCGTTCTAATTTTGACCAGTTTATAGCACTGTTTTCTCGATCCTACTTCCAGATTGAGTTTTTCTCACTTTTCTGAAACCCATATGTATTCTACATATGGACATAACCCTCTGTGATTTCATGCTCCATCTACCTGATTGAACGCTCTGTGCAACAAAGGAAGCTAAAGGAGGCTATCCAACATTTGATCGATAATAAAAAGATTCCTATGCTTTGAGCCTCGTCTAACGATAGACCTTTCCTTCTTCTACCTACATCTACCTAACCTTGGGATGGGATGGTGTAAAACTTATGCGATTTTCAATTTCATAAAAAGCTTTAGTGATTTCAAAAGATTAAAAAATAAAAAAACAATAAAAGTGTACAAAAGGGCAAGTGTTCCAATGTCTTTGACATGAAAATGTCTTTTATGTGAACACGTCTCAGATTGCCACTAGTAGAAAAAGGCTTATTTGCGTCGCTCATTTATAGTGTATTTGTGTCGCTTCTATGAGCGACGCAACTGCTCGCGACGCAAATGACTTTTAAGTCATTTGCGTCGCTCCTAGGCGCGACGCAAATAAGAGTCATTTGTGTCGCTCCTTTATAAAAAAGCGACGCAAATGACTCTTCTAATAAACTTATTTTTTGTTATTTGCGTCACTCCTTTTTAAAGGAGCGACGCAAATGACTCTTCAGATAAACTTATTTTTTGTTATTTGCGTCACTCCTTTATAAAAGAGCGACACAAATGACTTTTCTGATAAACTTCTTTTTTGTTATTTGCGTCACTCCTTTATAAAAGAGCGACGCAAATGACTCTTCTGATAAACTTCTTTTTTGTTATTTGCGTCACTCCTTTATAAAATAGCGACGCAAATGACCTTTCCGATAAACTTATTTTTTGTTATTTGCGTCACTTGTTTATATAGGAGTGACGCAAATGACTGAGTAGACAATACAAAGCTGCTGTATTTGCGTCACTTGTTTGTTTAATGAGTGACGCAAATGAGGTGAATTTTTTTTTTTAATTATAATATAATAATTGCCTTGTATATGTTTGTAGTACCTGTTTTCCTTACTAGTGGTATAAAGTAATATGCTAACGCTAATATAATTGAAATTAAAATGCAATATTATTGAATAATGCAAATGTAAATTTCGGCAGAGTCTCCTTTGTAATTTGGCCTACCCATAAAATTGGGAATGACAGCATTATATTAACAACCTGTCCAATAATTTACATCTCAATATCATAGACATTATACTCATCATCCCAACACCAATTAACCAAATTACTTCATTTCAAGCCTATAATGCAAAACAAGAGTCAAACATGCGCTAAGTGGTAAATCTAAAGTTCAACATTACATATAAAATACTCTGCCCAAATATCTCGGATCTCATTTATCTCCTCCTTGGTGTACGGTGTAGTTCTTGAAAAATCCTATCAACACAACAAATATACAAGAGGAAAGTTTTAATTCAAGATTGTAGCTAACATCAAATTGTATTTATCAAACAAAAATGAAATATTTGACAACTCATACCTGAATAAGATCTTCACTGCTATGGTGATGTTCAAGTATTTCGTACATATAACGCATGACGTAGTAGCCACGCTCACGTCCACCCAATTGTTGAGGACACTACATGTAATATATTTGTAAGTTGAATTAAATTGCTATACTTCAATTATTAAGAAACTAAAAGTTAGGGTAAGAAATTAAGGTAACCTGTCCCAAATGCCATGTCAATTTACTTCCCCTAGATTGTCCACTTAATGCCTTAAAACTTCAAAAAGCACTACACATTTGAAACAAATAACATATATATTACCCTTACACACATAAAATCATGACATTAATAACAAACTAGACTTACTCTGTCATTGCAAACTTAATTGCTAAATTTCGCTTCTGCCTCAAAGAATCAAAGATGATGACTTCACGCTTAGCCATGCATAAGACCAAAAGAACCCAATGATTCCTACATAATAAATTAGACACACATTTGTAAAAGAGTAAAATAATATCAACAATTTGCAAAGTTCAAATAAATACAAGTTCAAAGTTTATACTTTTCATGGTATGGGCATAAGATGAACTGCTTAGATTTTTGTTTTTCCATCACATGTGTCATGTATAGTAGGATACGATCAGCATCACTATGCAAATAGGTTTCTGAAATCATTTCCGGACACATGAATCCAATGGAAGCCACTTCCTCCGTATTGAGTAAGTCACTCAAGGCCCTATATATATATTATGTAATAACATTATAAATGGTAATAAATAAGTATATGGGAAGAGTGAAATTTGAATATCTTAGATCATAAAAACTTGCAAAACTGAAATATTCAGCTAAGCTCCTGTGAGAAGTTGATTGACATCTTCACGTTTGATAATGATGTCCTTACTGTCTTCATAACTAAAGGTCCAAGCATCAGCCTTAACCTTAATAGTTTTACCTTCGGGTAATGAAGATAACAAACTATTCAAAGACCCACACTTCTGAGACAAGTTTTCCAAAGCATAATCCATAAGAAAAACTTTTTTTGGATTGGTGTTGGACTCTTTTGTTTCGTGACCACTTTCAACTACTTTCAGTTTGTCTTGCATATTTTCTTTGGCCGCTTTGTTGTTACCATTGTTCTTATTTGATATGAATTCCTAATCAATAGTAAAGAAAATCTATTCAACAATTTGCTATATTTTGTATGGCAAACTATATGTAAATTGTTACAAAAATAATTTACCTTGTCATGCATGAGTGAAACCAAGTCTTTCGACCATTGGGTAAATGTACCGTGAGCATGCTTAAGTTTCTTGATGACTGAAGAAGGAACTGGAACCGAGAATTCTTTGAACTCGTCAAAAAAATCATCAACACTCACCCTCACGTGATCCGGAAGGAGGTTACTATGATGATCAAGGAACTCCGGATGATATGTACCTTCAGCTACAATGACTTTCTCAAAGTCATTTTTCAACAATGATAGCCGACAAGGAACCGGTTCCTTACAAAGATAGGAAAAAATCATAATTAAAAAATATAGAAAACTGAGTTACAAAGTTAAAAGTATGTCGCAATCATAAATCATTAAAAAAAAAGATAAAAAATATAAAATAACAAAGTTTTGGATACCTGTATGTTTGCAAATGGATCATCACCCACTGATTGGCAACAACTAGGATTTTGTTGAGTCGTCCGACCTATGTTATTCATTTCTATCATTTCAGTTGGAATTTGAATACCAATCTGTTTAGCAAATAACATAAACTTCTCTTGAACCATGGAATCCATTTTAGAATCCATCTCCTGCATAGTCTCCTCTCGTACCCTCCGGGCTACTCTTGCCTCTAATTCTTCCAGCTCATCATCTCCGAATTCCCTACCCCGTCGGCCACTACGCCTCTCTCCGGATCCCCATACAGCTTTAATGCCAATTCCACTACCAAATGCTATTGCCCGACCATTACGATCTTTTTTCCCAAGGGCACGAGATAAGATATCATCATGCCTATTAGGAACAAATTTTCCTTCAGCTTGTTGCTTTCTCCAATTATCCTACACAATGACTTCAAGTTAGAAAACTTTGGTTGCAATACATAAACTTAACAAAATATATTCAAAATTAAAATAAAGACTTATTACATACTTACAATGGATTCTTTCACCTCTCTTGTTTTCTCATCCGGCAAATAAGGATTTCCCTTACCATCTTCTATTGATCTTGCTAGAAGCCAAGCATATGTCCTATCCGGAAAACTAGACACAACCGAAGAACAAGATGAAGTACTGGATGCTGAAGATGCCGTGGGAATATACCCTTTTCTACGCCATACAATATTCATTTCACCATATGATTTGGCACCTAAATGGTGAGGGTATTCATTGAAAGACTGGCTTTGTCTTGCCTTCTCACTGATTTCCTATTTTCACGAGCATAAATGAAGATTAGTACATAAGAATCCGTTAACAAAGTATTAATAACCCGCATGATCATTGATATTAATACACACAAACCTTAAAATCATCTGTAGTATGCTCCTCCACAAATGTTTTCCACATATCCTCAGATATGAAATCATAGAGTACACACGGCATTCTTTTCTCCTTCGGCATATTCCTGGTACATGTTATCCAACCACTGACCAATTTTGTTTTAAAATCTCTCCAAGTTTTATCACAAGTGCGTAGGACCTTTTTTTTCTTGTCTTCATCTTCTTCGATTTGAAACTCTCTCTACAAAACAAATTAAAAAAATAAAAAAAGTTAGTAAATAATTTCATCATATTCAAATAAATTGTTTTCATCATATTCAAATAATGTCAAAATGATCATATAATAGTATAACATTTAACATATAATAGTGAATATTACCTTAACATCTTCCCACAAAGTGTCTTTTATTCCTTGTGGAACTTGATTCCAATCTTTATACAATATAGACACCTTTGCACGACTTATTTCACCAACATGAATTTTGTATGCTTTTGCCCACTTTCCAATGGGTCGACACAATTCATCCCATTCAAGCACTCTAGGAACCCCAGGCATGGATTTTAGGCCCTTTGAAGGACCTCTTGGCTTCTTTTTCTTCTTCTGAGAGTCGGTTGTTTGTTGCTCTGATTGTGATTGATTATGTGGCTCATCTTCCTCACCTTGCAAAGACATGGAACGATTATGCATATCCTCATCCTCCATTATTACTTACCTGAAAAAAAAAAGACATAAATAAATTAAGACATCGATTTGTATCATTTTTAAATTATAAACTTGAACACATAACAATAATAAGCAATTTATGCAATTACTAACACATATTGGAAAAAAAAATCATAGAATTCATACCTACTTCATTCTTCTCTTTTGCGACATAAAATCCTTCATTATGATCTTTTCGTTTCAACGTTGTGTCAAAATCATCGACTATTGGAGGGATGCTCCAAACGGAAGGTGGTGACTCATTAAATTGCTCATCATATTCTTCCTCGTCCACCACATCTTCAATGCCAAGTATCCTTCTTTTACCTTCTAAAACAACTGACCACTTAAAATCAGCTGGGTCAGCCATGTAAAAAACTTGTTTTGCTTGTGAAACTAATATAAATGGATCAGCTAGATGCCCTCGTCGACCAAGATTTACAAGGGTCAAGTTCCCTTGTTCATCTTTTTTTGCACCACGGCTACTATCAGCCCACTTACATCAAAATAGAGGAATCTTGAAATCAACATAATCCAGCTCTATTATTTCTTCAATGATTCCATAATAAAATTTCTTCTTATCCACAAGTGTTTTATCATGTGCACTAACATACTCAGATGACAAACCTACTACTTTAACACCACTGTTTTGCATTGTTGACTTGTCATCTTGTCGGCTAGTGTAAAAAAAATACCCATTGATGTCGTATCCCTCATATGACATGACTTGACATTTAGCACCATTGAATCGAAAAGGGCCACGAGCTTCTCTCAACTCCACTTTTCCATTAAAAGCATCCTTATTGAATCGAAAAGGGTGGTCTTCTGGAAGATGTCTTCGATTATCCATGTATACATGCTTGCCACAATTGTCTAGGCGCAATGCCTCCAAATCATCTTCACAAATGGGGCAAGGAGTTCTTCCCTTCACAGTGTACCCCGACAAATTCCCATAAGCTGGGAAGTCATTTATCGTAAAAAAAATCATGGCACGTAAAGTGAAATTGGTTTTACTATATGCATCAAACATTTGGACACCTTCATTCCACAACAATTTTAAATCTTCAATGAGAGGCGCTAGATACACATCAATGTCATTTCCAGGTTGTTTAGGCCCAGATATTAGAAGGGACAACATAATGTATCTAGACTTCATGCATAACCAAGGAGGCAAATTGTAGATAGTTAGAAGAACCGGCCAGGTGCTATATTGGGTACTTAGTGTCCCAAATGGGTTCATTCCATCTGTACTAAGACCAAGCCTAAGATTTCGATCTTCTTCACCAAAGTCCTTGAACTTTCGATCAATGTTCCTCCATTGCGGGGAATCAACAGGATGCCTCATTAACCCATCTTTCTTCCTCCAATCAGCATGCCACCTCAATAATTTTGCAGTTTTTTCATCCGAAAAGAGTCTCCTAATCTCGGTATAATTGGAAGATACCATAATACCTTAGCCAGAGACCCTTTCTTACACATCTCACCAGTATCATTCATCTTGTAACGAGAAACTCCACACCTTGGACACTCATGCAAATCAGCATACTCATTTCGATACAACACACAGTCATTGGGACAAACATGTATCTTCTCATACTCCATACCCAAGGGGCACATAATTTTCTTGGCCTCATAGGTGGAGTTTGGAAGTTCATTCCCGTCGGGAAACATTTCTACTAAGGCTTCTAACAACTGCGTAAAACCCTTGTCGGTCCAACAATTGCTCGCCTTTAAGTTGAATAACTTCATAATAGCACCAAGTTTAGTGAACTTTGTACAACCAGAATATAACGGGGTTTCAGCAGCTCTCAAAATACTATCATATGTCTGGGGACACTCTGTAAAATGGTCTTCAACATCATGCATCATTTCATCTATCCTGTCCTTCTCCACTTCACTCTCACTTTCAACACCAATATCATCAGCTGTATCGATATCCTCACCTTGGTGTTCATTATCATCATCACAATAATTCTCATCATCCCTTGGACAATAACTAGAACTTGCCTCAATATATATGCTCTCACCATGCCATGTCCACCTCGTGTAGTTTTCTTTAAACCCACGACGAATTAGATGATCTTTAATATCAACTATATCACGATATCCCCTCGAATTATTACAGTCACAACAAGGACAAAGAATAATCTTTGATTTATTCTCTGTTTGGTGTTTTAAGGCAACAGTGCTAAACTCTTCAATTCCTCGTAAAAAACTTGTACAATTTCGTTTACCATACATCCAACTTCGATCCATTTTCAACCACTGAATAACAAAATTTATTTTAAGATAATGTGTATATTTTGTAACATATATAGCTCCTTAAACATAAACAAGAATATAAGGCATCAAACATTTTCATTCAAAGTTTATATCATGTAAATGCAACTCCGGATGATCCAATAAGGTCCTTATCACTCCAACCTAACCCATTCTTGAATGTCCTATCTCACTAATAACTACTTGTAAAGTTTGGTTCTAAAGAAAATCCGGCAGCATTTCCCTATAGTTCTCCAAGCACACAAGATAATCGGCTATGAACATATGTACCCAGAGAACAATCGGGAAATAGTGAGCCATGATCTTCTTAGACCCAAAACAATTCAAGTAGTTATCACCTAAATGAGATAGAACATTCAAGAACAGTCCCAAACCGGGGACTATTCAAGACTTACTCCTAATGAGTAAGCCCTGAACGGCTATCTAAGCCAATGATGCAAGTATTATTGCAATTCCAATCAATTATATCACAATTAAAAATCTCATACAATTCACAATCATTATACCAACCAGAACAAATAAGGTAATATTGCAAAGAATGGTTCAGATATATACACCACAAGTGAAGACAATCTCGTATGCGTACTACCGCCTTAATCGTTTGTCCACAACCAGAACCTCGAGCAACTTGTGGAATTCACTTCCGCATAATTAAGAATCTGCCATAAAAAATTACATATATTAAACCAACATAGTTGATTCAACTTAATCTGCCATGTGACATAAAAGTTGTTATTCGGCATTGCTTATTAGCCAATCATGGTGTAAAACTTGAAGACCTGAAACGAGTGTTAAATGCTAGGTCCAACTTAATCTGCCATGTGAAATAAATGCTAGTTGTTATTTTGAAACTTTTTTTTAATTAAGGGTTGAACAAGGTGGTTGTTTAATGGATGGAATATTGATTTATAGTTTTTTTAACTTGATGACTGATTGAAGGTCACCTTAGCTAGGTCCAACGGATGGGAAGTACCTTTTTTGTCGCCTAAAGTATGTGAAATTTTCAGTCCAATGAATTAACAACCTTATAACAGCTGCAAAGCTAATGTTTTATTGCCATCAAAGTTAAATGCTGTAAAAATCAGGAGCTCTAAGATGCAAACCAGCAGCTCAAAGATGCAGCTGCAAACCAGTAGTATATTGCTTCCTTAAATTTTTAGTGCTCATCTTAATTTCTCATAAAACTAATTTCTCAACTACTCTAAATCATCCCCTATATAAAGAAAGACAGAATTAAGGGCCTACCGAAAATACCAGTAAATCTCAAATTTATTTTCATAGGATTGATTCTATTCTTTAATCCTCTTTTTGTTTTCTTTTCTGATCAAATTTGACTTTATTACATATCTTTATAAGTAAAGGTGAGGGTGCATAACTGCATATGTAATAGTCAGGTGTGACGGGGTTCAAGCAAAGAGCAGGAATCTTAGTGGATCATAATTTTCACCAAAACCCTACCTAATTAATTAATCATACTAATAATTTTCTTCATAAAATCAGATCAAGCAACCCATTCCTAAAAGGTATTCACAATATTTGACTCACGTGACGCCATGTGAGTCCGTAGGAGCAATTTTTTAATTAATGGCAGATCTACTGGTACTGTACTCACTCCCTTTCCTTTATATCTTATTGTTTATAGTGGACAGGAATACATACAACATATATTATATATGATGATCACAGAAAGTGACCAAACCAAAAGGGTCAGTCCAAATATTAAGTATCTTTGTCCCTGTGATTATGATAATCACTTTGTCTGACCACGTATTTGCGTGAGTGCTCGTGATCCTAAATCTCATAGAACAAGAGCAAGCACGAGAGAAATAGAGTTCAGGGCATTACTGAAAGTGCCTAAGTAGAGGTACTTGTTCTCATAAACGCGCCGAATTCGTGCTTCCCATCGCCCATTATGATGATGCCTACAAAAAAATTAAATGATAAAAAATAATTTTAATAAGACATTCAAAGAATCATAGATGTCACATGACCCATAAGATTAAAGAAAAAACAATGAATGTTCAAAGATGCAAACAAGCAGCTCAAAGATGCAGCTGCAAACTAGTAGTATATTGCAAAACAGCAACTGTAAAAATCTACAGACTAAATGTACTAGCTGAAAATATGCAGGTGAATATATTAAACTAGTAGAATTGAGATGAGCCTCAATGAAAATTCAATGACTGAAATTATAAAAATTCAATTAAATCTGCCATATAATTTCTAATTAGTGAACTAACACTAAACCTGAAATTAAACTAAGTCATTGTTCAAGTTAAATGCTACATTCTATCTACCATGAAAAGATTGAACATAAATAGAAGCAATCTTACCATAGGTGAAATTGACTTCAAAAATTCAACAATGTCGAGCCGAAATCGATTTTTGGGGGCGAAATTAAGCGATTTTTCCACTCGAAAATTCAAAAATTCAACATTGCTGTAATTTGCTTGAACTTCCTCGGGTTTTTGGGGGCGAAATTAAACGATTTTTCCACTCGAAAATTTCAGTTATTGCTCGAATTTTTTCAGCAGGATTTTTAATTGAATTTTTTGGGGTTTCTAGGGTTCGAATTCGTATGGAATTGAGTACATTTTTTGCTCGAAATGGGGGATTTTTGGTCGAAAATAATCAATTTTTCTGGGGTTTAAGGGTTCGAATTAATTAGGGTTTTTGGTCTAATTTTTTGCTCGAAATTGCTCGGATTTTGCTGCCGATTATGGGTGTTGAACTTGATTGCGATTTTGGATGATGAATTTGCTGGGGAATTGCAGTTTTTTGGGCGAATTTGTGGGTGTTTTTTGGGCGAATTTGTTGGATTGAAGGTCGTATTGCAGTTTTCTGTAGAAGCAACTCTGTTTTTTTCTTTTTGTTTAGTGAATTAGTGAAAGGTAGGCGTGAAAAGCTAAGGTCAAAAAAGCGCAGAATGAATAACCTAAAATGCAACAGAGTTATTTGAGTCACTTTATAATAAAAATGCGACGCAAATAACAAAATCTGAAATGCTGAAAATTTGTTATTTGCGTCGCTCATTTATTAAAAGAGTGACGCAATTTATTCACTCCCTTATTTGCGTCGCTTGTCAATAAATGAGTGACGCAAATAAGGTTATTATATGCGTCGCTTCAATAAATAAGAGCGACGAAAATGATAGAAAGCTAACAAACACTTGACTTTTGCGTCACTTCTTTAATAACAAGCGACGCAAATAACTTTAAAGGATATTAAAAATACACATTTGCTTCGTTCTTTAGAATGAGTGACGCAAATATGGCGACGCAAATGAGCCTTTTTCTACTAGTGTGCGTCTCTTATCGAGTGCTCGGTACCGTGCCTTAGAAACATGAATGCCAAGTGAGTGATAGACCGCATAATCGGGATTGCCCACACTTATAAAAATAAAATAAATGCAAAAGCAAAAAAGAGAGAAACAAAAAAAAAAAAAAAAAAAAAGAGAGCTAAAAAAGAGTTAAAAGCCTTAAGCATAAAAATACAAAGATTCAAAAGCAAGGTTGCACACCTTGGGGGTCTTATCTAGGGTCTTGAACCTTTATCCCCCTCTTCTTCAAACTTTAGCCTAACCACGTTACAACCCTTAAAAAGACCTTTTGATGTATACACACACTTGTGCGAGGTTCGGCTAGAGCTACGTTCGGCCTGATTCCTAACGGATACGTAGGCAACCTCACATCGAGGTACAGCCGTAATAAAAATGCATTTATATTTATAATTGATCATATCAAGGGATCCCCTGTGCTCATCCCTTTTCATTTAGAGCTAGACTTGGGGGCTTGATCCCTACATCATTAGCTTACCTAGCCTAAGAATCACCACAATCTGACTCTTTTCAATATATTTTTTCACACACTTAGCCCTTGTGGCCTAAGTTTAGTGTCACTTTCACACACTGCACAGATACATGACCAAATATACTTCCCTTAGGAACCCTTTGTCATGGAATCTTAACACAACGCTGAAGCATGACTTGTCATATCCACATCACTCATCAATCATAATCGTCATTGCATAACAAAGTATGAAGTGCTTAGCCTCTATGCCTTAGTTACCCAAATGCTTTCATCATTGAGTCAACAATTGAGATACATTAATCCGTGAACCTTGAGAGATAGAATTAACAACATTTGACTAAGTTCATTCAACATTCACCCTCAAACACTTTGATTCTTTTTCGCGTCTTTCTTCTTTAGGAGAAAGTCAGTACTGTAGACACCCATTTGTGTCTCCCCAAAACCAAACCCAGTGATGAATACCTTTCACGTCATTTGATTATCGAATAAAGAAAAAGTGTGAAAAGTCTAGTGATGAGGATGTTTTTATTAAAATATCTCTTCATTCTGTTTTTTGAAAATATTTCTTTTCTTACCTTATTTTTGAAAAACGTGCATTCTAGTTTAGTTTGGTCCATGATAAGGGTCCAATAATGGTTTAGTTAATGGGGTTTGAAAAGACCTTTCCAACGATATATTATAAGCCCAATTCCGATGAATAATGAGGAAGTTATGGCCAAAATACTAAACTGGGCCCGATTGGGTTTTTATATGCGGCCCAATGATCTAGAGGAGGGCCTATTATTAATTATCATTCCTAAATCTATTAGGATTGATTATAGTCTTCCAGAATACTCTAAAAGGTCCTTTTAAATCCTAACGGAGTTAGGATTGATAATTATGTTTTAAAGAGTTTGAAATTGAATAAAACTACTCCTTTTGAGAATCCTTGTTTTGTATGAATTGGAATATATTCAGATTTTATTTTCGTCACTCGTAATCTTTATCCAAATTTTATCAGGTTGGATAGATCTTGAAAATATCTTTCCAATGATATATTATAATATTAAATCCGAGTTATAACGAAAAAGATATGAATGAGACATGAAACTCTATCCAAAACTGATACCCTTCCACTATTTCGGCCATATCTTTTTATCTACAAAAGATTTAAATCTGATTCAAATTGGGTTGGAAATTATACTTCAAGATCTTTCCAATGACATATTATATGTTTTATTTGGACTTCTAGATCAAAGGATATGATAAAAACAAAATCCACAAAAACTATTGTCCATCGAGTTCTATTTCGATTCGAATTCGGATTCTTTTCTTATTCTTCGACACTCTGTTTGCTGGTGCCAAGTTCTTCCAATACCGAGCCAGAAATATGCGTTCTAATTTTTAACAGTTTTAGCACTGTTTGCTCGATCCTATTTCGTGATTGTGTTTTTCTCACTTTTCTGAAACCCATATGTGTTCTACATATGGACATAACCCTCTGGGAATTCATGCTCCATCTACCTGATTGAACGCTCTGAGCAACAAAGGGTACATCCGAGAATGTTGAATTCACCAAACCATGGAAGCGAATTTTTTCTAAATTCGCGGTGTCCCATCCACTCGCGCCAACCCTTCACGGTTAGGCTTCCGCACGGTGCATCCGGACAATTAACCATGGACCCTCTATTAACTAACCCATATCCCGAACTTTAGAGAACTAGAGCCATGGTTAGGTTGCAAACTCATTGCATCATGTTGTGCCTACTTGACTAATTGTGCATTATTTGTTGTGCATACTCTATGTGTTTTTTCCTAACCGTTTGTTTGACTTGTGTTAAGACTTAATAAACTAATTAATGACTAAAGGACTTTGTTTAATTAATTAATTAATTTGAGCCAATAAACATGTCTAAAATCGAGTCATAGTCCCTTTAAGTCAACCCGGATTTTTATTCCCGTATAATGCACAAGCGTCAACTTGTTTTGGTCATAGACGGAGTTCTAGGAAGAACTACGAGTCGTACCACCTATGGATCTGTAGCCGCGAGTTTTATATTTAATTTGGCGTTAGTTTCATCCCAATCAGAGTCACAGATAAAAAGTTATGACTAAAATACCACAACCTGCCAAGTTTAATGCATATACGTGAAGTCTTAACTTAGTCTTTGCTTGAGTCTAGTCACATAGTCTAGCCACATGGTTGATGAGTGACATTTATGTCTCTCTTAGGAAGTCTTTTTAGAGTCATTTTCGCGTTTATTTTATTTTATTTTCCCTTTCTTTCTCTTGTTTTCTCTTAATAACATTTCTTGTTTATTTTGGTAATTTTGTCGTGTTTTAGTTCTTTTCGTAGTTTTTATTAGAATTAGTTTATTTTCGTATTTTATTTGCTTTTGATTTGTTATATTTCGTTCTTTATTTTTCCTTGAAAGTATTCTAATTTACTTTTATTCATTTTAATTGGTTTTGAGTCTATTTTATTTCACTTTCTTTGCTTGTATAGTTTTTGTTTAGTTTTTATTAGTTTTAAGTTTATTTTGTTATTTATTTGATTTTATTTACTTGTATAGTTTTATTTAATTTTTATTAGTTTAGTGTTATTTCTCTTTTTCAATTTTACTTTATTTTATTCCTAATTTATTTATTTCTTTTTTTATTTTTCTTGATTTCTCCTCGGTTTTGTGTTTAGGGTCCCGGGTTTCATGTCAAGTGAGTTCGGAGTTCGGGGACGAGTGAAAGTGTGCAATTCTTCTTTGATGGCTGCTGCCCACCTCTTATCCATCACCCCACCTTCTTAACCTCCACCACATCACTCCCCTGCTCCCTCTCCTTCACTCAGCACCAACCACCACCAAAACCGCCAGCATCTCCAACCACAAATCCACAAACCAGCCACGCAATCAACCACCCCCAAGGACCACCACTACCCCCTGTTCTCACGCACACCACAAACCAAAACCCCCCTGCTCCAATTCTCTCACCTGCTGCCACCCTCACACCACCACACAGCTGCCGCAACAACCCCTGCTCCAATTCGCAACTAAGCTCCCCTACCCCCTGCTCTAACCACCTCACACGACCACAACCAAACACCTCACACAACCAGCGCTCACCCTTCACCAATAACCCCTCACTTCCAGTCGCCAACAACAACAGCAATCACCACCGCGCAAACCTACCTTTCACCACCGCGCAAACCCACCTTTCACCACCGCGCAACCCACAATAACAATCCCCTGCTCACCCCCGTCAACAACCAGCAGCAATTAAGCAACCAATCGACCCCTCAATTAAGCAAAAATCAGAGTAAATTGCAAATTAATCAAGTTCGAGCAAACCGTTGAGGGTTCGACCGAACTTCGAGTCAGAGACTTTGGGGGTTTTGTTATTCGAAGAGGAGTGGTCAAACACACCCTTGGTTCGACCGAACCAACCCCGTAGTTCGGTCGAACCATCCACTGGTTCGATCGAACCATTTCACGAGACTCGCACATGGTTTTTAATGAGGATCGAACGACCTCGATTTGATGATGATTATTGATGAACGGTGGTGATGGTGAAGGCGCTTCAAAGGAGTTCAAAGCTAAGCAGCTTAATTCGAATGCGAAGGAGGAAGAAATGGGGGTAGCTGATGGTTTTGGTGGGGATTTGTGGGTTTATTTTATTTTTATTTTCTTTTTCTTTTATTTTTATTTCTTTGTTTTCTTTTCCCTTTTTCTTATTTTCTTTCTTTTATTTTTATTTTTATTTTAGTTTCTTATTTTTACTTTTCCTTTTTAATTTAATTTATTTTCTTTTTTCTATTTTCCCTAGTTTTATTAAGTTAGTATAAATACCCATTTTTGGGGTAATTTAGGAGACATTCAATAACTATCTATTCTACTCTCTAATTAGTTTTAGGTTAGGCTAGGATTAGTCTTCATTGGTAGAGAGAGAAAGTGAGGTTTTCTTCATTAATGAACTTGGATTTTGAAGAAGGAGCTTGTTCAATCCTTTGTAGACCTTCATCTTCAATTAATGAGCAATCTCTTTTTCTCTCTCCTCTATTTTTATTTGTTTTATTTTGATTATTATTTTAGTTGTTGGTATTGCTTGTCAATCATGTTTATCCTTGATTGTTTGTTAATTAATCTTGTTATTAACATGATTAGTGAGTAATTTCCCCATTAAGGGAATGGTTGTTGTGTAGTTGGACCTTGAGCATGTTCTAGGGTTTAGAATTGATTTATTTGTGATTAAAGTCTTTATATGCTTGATATTCTTTAATCTTCTTGCAAGTGCACATTGTTAGTTGATTAAAGGTGAATCTTTGCTAACAAGAAACGGAAGTTGACTTAGTTAAGGTTCATTACTATCGATTGTTATTTAATAGTACCTCCTAGTATATGGTTCTAATGTGGAAACATAGAGGCTATGTTAGGAGAAGCCAATTGACCCCGGAAGGCGGCTAGATTGGATCCTTTATTTCGATATTCGAGCATGTTTAGTTCATAATTAATTCAATTTCTATGCCTTTGTTTATGTTCAAGTGAATGCTATACCTAAACCATTTGCCTTAATGTTTTATTTCTTGTTTTAGCATCTTTAGACTTTAGTTTATTTATCTCCTATTCCGGACTAGCTTAATTGTCGATAACATTTGGTGGTGTTTACCGTTCTCTGTGGTTCGACCCCTATGCTTGCCTTATACTCGTATTAGGTTTGTTTAGGTTGTATAAATTTTATTTGATCTAGGTACAGACAATTGACGACGCGTTTATTCCCTTGTCAAATTGGCGCCGTTGCCGGGGAACGGCTTCCATTACCATTATGTTATCTTATTGAGACTAGTCCATTGTATATATTTTCTTTTGATTTGTTTTTGTTCTCTTTGTTTTGTTTGAGAAAAAAAATGGCGTATATTTCTATTCCTCAATTTGATAATGAACCGTTTTGGGTGTATTTCAATAGACTTGAGGATTTCCTAGATGGTGTTAAAGGTTTAACCAAGGGTGATTATTGTGAAATCATCAATTTGGGATTAAATGAGAATTTTAGAGGAGTAGTTGATAATTTGTTAAATGGTAAATTTCAAGACATGTCTTCGGATGAAGCTTGGGATTTCTATTCATGGTTACCTAGGGATAATTATGATTGGGAGAGGGCCAATCATGAGACTTATGTTTGGGATTCTCATGCTTTTAATGTTGATGCTAATTGTCATGATTTGTCTAATATGAATTCCCATGATGTGCTTGATGCTCCTCATAGTGACCATGTAATGCATGATTTCAACTCCCCTCCCTCTATAGCTCAATGTAATGAGGTACATTCTAATGATGATGAAGTGCATGTTCTTTCTCATATTGCATCCGATTTTTGCATGAATTCTAAAGGTGTGCCCCATAGTCCCCAAAATGATTCCAATGAGCAAGCTTTTGACTCGTCTATCCATGATGATTTGGACTCATTTGAGATTATGGCCCAAATATTTCTTGAGTTTCAAACGGTAGCCCATAACCTTATGAGTGAGTTCATTGATAAGGCTTCATTAGAAAGAGATGAGTTTGAGAGAAATTTGCCCCCATTCACTCTTGATTTTAAGATGGTAGGCCTTGAGAAATTTAAGGGAGATGTTGTTTAAGGTTGTGAAAAGGAGGATAAGGTTGATTACTTTGGAGTTTTTGAGCTTGAGGGAGATGTAGAACATGAGGGTTCTTCATTTAAGAATTCCATGATTGATTTTCATTCCCTCATTAGTGATGTGAGATCTTGTGATGAGGGATTAGCTACCCCTTTTTCCCTTTCTCATACACCTTTTTCCCAAAGGTTTAACCATATCTCCTACTATACTATGTTCCTCCCTTCTTTTCTCAAAGAACCTCTTAGGGATCCTCTTCCTATTCATGCTTCTGAAGCCCCCAACTCTTTCACTGTTGATGAGGAAAAGAGTTATAATGCCAACCAAAAAGATTTTTGTGAGGATTTTTCTTTTTCTTCTTCTACTTTTTCTTCTTATTTTCTTGATTTTTCTTTTGATTCTTTTACTTTTTCTTTTCTCCCTTCTCTCAAGCATAAAGTCTCCTTGTACTTTATGTTTGCTTGTCATATGAGCATAGCGTATGCTCTATTTCTTGATATGTTTGCCGGTGCATATGACAAGCTTTTGCGTTCTTTGTCGGGTTATTTACTAGATTGGTCATGCTTGGACGTTAAGCAAGCCTTTACGGGAAGTAACCCGTGTTTTATTGCTTTCTTTTTCTTTCTTTTGTGTTTCTCATTTTTGTTTACTCTCTTGTCTATGTGTATAGGTACTCGATGCATATACTCATGTGCAAGGATTTTGGATTGAGCTCCTTGAGAAGAAGCACACCAATGATTGCTTGCATTTAGATAATCAATAAAGACGAGGAATTAGATGAAATTGTGGACAATGGGCTCAATTGCGGGTTTCAACACCCACCTCACATTTGGTTTACTCTTTCCTTCTTCCCTCATCTTGGATTTGCTTTCTTATTTGCATTTGGATTGAATGAATTATGAATTGTTGTGTGAATGTGTTTTCTTTCTTCCCATCCCACCCACCCTTTGTGCCTTTATTTTGAGCATTGAGGACAATGCTACATTCTAGCTTGGGGGAGTAGCTATTCGCTAGTTTGGGGGGGTTATCTATATCTCTTGGTGGTTTCTTAATCCATAGTCTCGTGATTGCTTAATTTATTTCTCTCATACTTGCCAAAGTCTATTATTGAGATTGGTTTTCTATGTTTGGATGGCCATGAGCGCCTTATTGAGTTGACTTTTGGTATTTGTAGCTTTGATTGATCATGCTTTCATCTTGCAAAATTGTATATGCATTCTTGAGTATTGTTGGTTTTGTGAATATTTGTGTGTATAGTGCCTTTCCATGGCATTCAAGGCAAGTTTCAAAATGTTTTATTTTAAACTTGGACATAATTGGGCTTTAGCACCTAGAATACCCTCTTTGCTAGTTGTTAGAGGTTTTTGTGCACTTGAATGTCGAAGTTGGTTCACACATATAACATTGCCAAGGTAGTAGAACTTAAGGGCTATGAGACCTTAGCTCACTTGGTTTGTGGTAAGATGGTTGTCGCTCTCTAGCTAGTTGAAGCTTTAAAGGTGATTTTTGCTACTCCACTACTGTCATTTTTGTGAGGATGTGTCTATTTTGTTCTAGCCTTCTACATTTCTTGCATATGTGCCGTTTGGATCCTTGGCATTGCTAGCTTATATCGAGAATTTGGCTTAATCTACCCAAGATCGAGACCGAACCAACCTAGGGGAAGACGAAGGCAATTAGGATTTTTGTTTTGTTTTATTATTTTCTATTCTTTTATTTTTCTTTTGCATTTGCTCATTTAGTAACCCAATTTGAGCCATTTTCCCTTCTTTGGCATAACCACATTACAAACCAATGGACCTGTAGGGAATAATTTCAAGCCTTTAAAATCCCACTAGCTTGAACCCCACTATGATCATACACTAACGTACGGTGGCGTCCAAAAGGGAAGAAGATAGAGCAAAAGAGTCGCCAACAAGTTTTTAAGGAACTTGTAAACCGTTCACGAGGTGAAGGTTACACCCCTTAACGATCCAAGAGATCGTCAACTCCATAAGGTCATGAACCAAATAAGGGTTCGGGGATGATGGTACAAATCCAACCTAAAAGAGATTGATCCTGCCCTAATAATAGGCCTCTACTTTATTCTGCTCGTATTCATGTGCGCTTTCTGACTAACATACAATAAATAGGAATTAACCCTAAACCTGTTTAATCTATGTTGGTTGAATTTAATGCACAAATAAACTATTATTGGCGATCACTTGAATTATAATCACAATTAACCCTAACAAGATTATTAATTATCTTATTTATCATGATTGCAAGTACAAATTCCCTTTAAACATGCAATAAAGGTGATCAAGCAATAACAATATAAAATAATATGTGTCAAGCAACATAATAAATAATCAATATCATTAATAATAATAATAATCATAATCATAATCATCATAATCATGTTAAAGCATAGCAAGATCCTAGGCATGATACTAACAAGATTAATAACAAACCCTAGCATGTCACTAAGCAATAAAAATCAAATCTTTAGCCCTAACATGATACTAACATGAATTAACATTAGGAAGAACATAGGAAGCATCGTACTTTTAATCATACTTAATATTAAAATTACCCTAGACATGATACTAGGAATCAAAATAACAATCTAAGCATGATTTCTACATCATAAATCAATTAATCAATTAAAGTACTTACTTGGATGCCTCGTACCTCTTTCTAATTACAAAACACACACGTTAGTAACTTCAAGGAAAATAATAAACAAAACAATTAAATTAAATAATTGAAAGAGAGATTTGGAACCAAACCCTCAGAAATTAAAACCTTTCACGTCTAGGGCGAAGGCAACTTCGAATATGGCTAGGTGTATCAAGATCTTGCGAATGAAGAATTTTGTATGAAAAAGCAAGAAAGAATTGAATAAAAGAAAAGAATGCTAAAGAATGAATGAAAGCTTGATGAATGAAGAGAATTGGTGAATGCTAATTAAAACTAATTGTTGATGAGAATTCGTGAATGAAAAAGGAGTTTTTGATACGATATTTATAGAGAAAGTTAGCCAAAAAAGATAATTTAACAAAACAGAGTCTGAAGATCGAAAAACAACCTTGGCGCCAACCCTGGCTAGTTGGCGCCAGCACCAGTGGCTAGCGCCAGGCGCCAATGGCTAGCGCCTGGCGCCAATCCTTGTTCCGGGCGCCAAGGTCTGGGGTTGGACGCCAAACTGACTTTAAACGCGTTTTCGAAAATCTGATAAATTTCCCGTACTGGAAGATAAAATAATATAATTTCAGTCGAAAATGCTATTTGATCTTGATTAAAACTCTGAAGAGTCCTAATTGAATTAAGAATGAAAAGAACCTTCTGGAATGTTCTAGAAGACTAAAACCATTTCTAATTGCATTAGGAATGATAAATTATATTAGGCCCTCCCCTAGATCATAGGGCCGTACTTAAAACTCAAACCGGGCCCAGTTTAGTAAATTGGCCATAACTTCCTCAATATTCATCGGAATTGGGCTTATAATATATCGTTGGAAAGGTCTTTGCAAGCCCCATCCAACTACACCACTATTGGACCCATATCATGGACCAACCAAACTGGATTGGCTGTTTTCTTAAAATAAAGTTTTCAAAACAGGGAGAAGAGAAAAGAAATAAAACTTTCCGCAACACTAGACCTTTCCACACTTTCGTTTCATTCGATTATGATTCGACGTGAAAGGCACTCATCACTGGGTTTGGTTTTGGGGAGACACAAATGGGTGTCTACAGAAGCCCCCACTTTGACTGAGTTTGGAGAAACGCGAGTTTCGAAAACGAAAGCCAAAGTATCGATAGGGACGGAGAATGATTCAGAACGTTCTGCAATCCTAAATCAATCTTTTAACGTCGATACCTGCAAAACTAGTGTTAGTTAAACAGATAAAAGAGTTAAGAAACGCGTATCTTGCACCATCGAGCACACGTCTCTGAAAGTAACCGATTGTTGCTGTTGCTGCTGTTTTGATGACCTCCTGCAAGCTAGAGAATGACATCCCGCTTGAAAACCGCTACGCCTTGTAACTGCTTCCAAATTAGAAGATTGCTTCGCCTGAAACTACCCTCCTCCGCTTTGATAATATCCCACGTCCAAGGGAATATCATCGAAAATTATTTATCTTGAAATAATTCTCATCCGCATTATGATCATCTTCCATGCCTCAGGAACTATGATCGAAGACAATTTCGCCCTGAAATTACCTTCAGTTGTTCATGACAACTTTCCGCAAGCTACGGAATGATGTCGAAGACATCTTCTCTTAAAGTCATCCTCATTTGATGCGATAATTTCCCAAAGGAAAATACCGAAGATCCACGTCTGTCGATCTTTAAAAATTCGCCTGAACTTTGCTTTTGCTATGCCTGTACATCGGCGCTCTTTTGCTTTGAACCTATATGTCGGTGCCTTTTGCTCTTGAACCTATATGTCGGTGCCTTTTGCTAATGAGCCAATGCTTAAGCACTTTAAGCTAAGTGAGACGATCTTTTCATCAGGTCGATCACTTTACGTAATCAAGCCGATTACCTAATCATGTCAAATTGCTTAGAGGGGCTAACTGGCGTATCAAGGAACCCAAAATATATTGCAGGAGGCTAGCACAACCTCAACAGGTGGTTGGCTGATTTGGCGTCGATAAAAAACAATCAGCGCCAGCCATTTGGCATTAGCGCCATGCGCTGGCGTTGGCGCCTGGCGCCAAGCACAGAATGTGACGCCAATGCCTAGGGACTGGCGCCAGCACGGATTCGTCTTTAAATTCAATTTTCCATTTTATTTCTTGCTCTGTTCGTCGCGAAACAGCCCGAGAGAAGTCCAAAAACTTCAATTGATCGTTGCTCACTCATTTCTCAACCGAATTCGCTCAAATTTGTTGCAAATCAAAGCTCTTCTCATCCATATTCCCGATCTATGTAAGTTTTCCTCCAACTCACACCGGTTTTTATGAATTCTTGGCATGTTCATTCACGAATTTCATGAAAATTCGAAACTTATAATGCTCAATTTGCTTTGTTTATCAAGTTTTATGCCATGAAATTTCTTGTTTATGCTTGTATATTGTCTTGGGAGTAATTTGAGACTTGTTTGACTCAATTTGGTGAAGAAATGAGCAATCCGCCATTGTTAGACCTCTTAAGGTTGTGAAGAACAATATGACTCGTTCTTGATGTTTTTGCTAGCAATTCTTGTTCAATTTGTCACAATAATCACTATAGTGTTGCAAGAAATTGTTTGATTGCTTGAAAAAATGGTTTCATGCTCAATTTGAATTTGTGCTCTGCTTTAGTACTACGTACTCTGTTTTTGCGAACATAGTATCATGCGGCTAGGCGAACCCTTAGATACTTTAGAACCTTAATTTATGATGATTCTGCACAATGTAGCATGGCTAGACAAAGAGGCTCAGGTTCACGGTCCCGAAACACTAGACGGGAGCATGAGCCCGTGGAGGACGACGCTACACCGTCCCCTTTGCTTGGTCGATTCCCATAGTGGGATGAGCAGACCTTGTTCTTTGCCCCTGTCCACCACATTTCCGAGAGGGTGAGACGGGGAACCGAGCCTGGGAGGACACGGCATCACGGCTCTGGCTGTGATGGTCTAGGCGATTTGTATAGGATGCATATCGCCAGAGACCGAGAGACGAGACTCCTATGGGAGTCCTGCGGACTGGTTGCCTTGTTCGAGACCTCCGAGGCTATGGTCGCCTCCAGCGGGGGTCACCACGTAGTACGCGCATGGCCCCCAAGTAATACCTTACTGATTTCTTTCTGTTTTTATCAGGATGGTCCCACTGAGTTTGTGCCACCCCGTATGTCCATCCACTACCAGGGGATGTACGGGCCGATCGAGGAGATGATTTCTCCGGCTCCTGAGGGCGAGCGCTTCGTGGAGCGGTTGATTCCTCGTCACCAGACCAGGGTAAGTCTAGTTCTAATTCAGAATCTTGTATTCAGTTATCATGCATTTTTACTGACTTAACTTTCCTTGACAGTTCTCACGCGAGGTGGTTTCGGCTATGGCACGATGCATAGATGCCTTCCGGAGCCAACTCGTTCGGATGAGGAATGCGGCTACCTGTCGTCGAGACGACACTGTCCGAGAGGTAACTTTTCTTTACTTATTATTTCTGCATTATGCTTCAGTTTTACCTTGTTTCTGATTTAATTCTTTTTGCAGGGTCAGCCGATCGCTTCTCACACACGTACGAGGCCTGAGGGGCGGAGAGATCCGGCGAGGTCTAGCTCGAGACGTCGTCGCACTTCGTCCGGAGGTAGAGGTGGTCGTTCTGAGGCTGCTCGAGCCGATGTTGCTGAGGGCTCAGGGTCTTCTTCTGAGGGTGCTCCTGCTGCACCGGTAAGAGAGGCTACCTCGGCTTTTAGAGGTGGTGGGATGTACGAGGTTGGCTCGTCATCGCAGCAGCCTCCGCGGTCTCAGCCTCGGGTTGACCATGGCTGGAGCGGTCCTGTTTTATGGCATGATGGGCCTACGTCCTCCGGCGCCGTAGTTTATTTTTGTATATGTATTTTATTTTGACTTTTTATAGAACTTTGCCTTTGACTTGTTATTTAGACACTTTGTTCTTTATGTTATTGTAAATTCATTATTATCTTATGTTAGTGTATGTTAGTGTGTGCAAATATGATAACAGTTTTGCGCAAAAATTCCGTCATTTTTATTATTGATGGAGGGTATTATCCGACTCTCTCCCCCAAAAAGAAAAATAAAAAGGAAAATAAAACGGAGAGAAAGGCTGATGTTTGAAATTTAATATAAAATCCAAAAAAAAAAAAAAAAAAAAAAAAAAAGAATAGAAAGATATTTAGAAAAAATAAAACGGGGTCATAAAGTCATTAAACCGACTCCAGTTTTAATATCAAAACGCAACTGAGCACGCGCGGCCTCTCTGCTGATGTGGCGCCAGGCGCTACACCTAGCATTTGGCGCCAAAAACTGATGGGTGACGCCAATTTCGGGTGTGTGACGCCAATTGACGCTGACTCCGTATTCCAGTCAGATTAAAATTCCTCGTAATTTGTGCATAAATAGCCCCCTGCTCAGCCGATTAGTCACATAATTCCAGCGAAAAAAATTATTCTTCTCTTTAGAAAAAATAATAATCATGTCTTTAGCCACTAAAACCTTCACCCAATATTCCCATGAATGGTGTCGATCTCTAAATGCTAGAGAAAGAAAAGAATTGGATTTATTTCACTTGGGGGGAATTTATGGCATCAAAGGGGTAGATTTAGACATAGACTTCATACATATCGCTTTAGAATTTTGGAACATTGATACACATTGTTTTACAATAGGGTATGATGAAATTAGCCCTTTGCCAGAGGAATTTGGTGCTATTTTAGGCTTCCCTGCAATAGACCTGGTAGTAATCCCTAGAGTAGATGCATATTACTATAAGGAATTTGAGTGCTTTTTTAACTTGAAGGAAAGGGATTTATCAAAGATAGTAGATGGCAATGTAGTGAACTTGAAAGAATTCGCACGCTACTATTTTGATAAACCGCTTTCCGAATCTTTTCATATATATAGAAGAAGGGCGTTTTTATTCTGTATGCTTAATCAATATTGTCTTAGTAGTGGTAAAATTAATGAGGGACAATCAATTATGACCACTGTGCTAGAACAAATTGAATCAGGGAGGAATCCAATGCCATTGATAGTTGGAGAGACTATGCTTAGTCTAGATGAATTGAAAAGGGATCCAAAAGCACCTCTTCGCGGCTCTCCAATTTTATTACAGGTAGAAAAATAATATTTTTAATTACAGAAATAAAAAAATATATATTTTTGTATTGTAATATTAATTTATTTGCATTGGAATTTTTTTTTTACAGATGTGGCTTATGGAGAGGCTAGGATTAATTAGCCCTCCGGGCGACATTGAAAATTATACGCCCACTTGCTTTGTGAGAAGAAAGAAGCGCATCCCTAAAATTGGGCGCCATGGGTGGAAGAAAGTCTTTGAATCACGTGATTTCGCTATCGAGTGGGTCATCCCATGGTGGAAAATAAAAAGGATGGTTGGTATTAACAAGCAACCTTCCTGCCGTCTTCCAAGCTTGTCTCGTGTAACATATTATTATCCCTGCAGGGTAAAGAGACAATATGGCTTGCTCCAAAATATTCCTTCGGGGAATCTTCGTCCTCGCTATGAGTATCCCATATCTCAAGAAGTAGATAAATTTGACACTTACTGGAGCGCTAGACCTTTAAGGGAAGTGATTACCCAAAAGGTTCCCATTTCTTTACCTAATGATGTAAAGAAGTGGTTGCTGAAGAAGTCTTCAATTGATTAGGGTAGGACCGATGTGAAGAATCGTCTAGGTGAAAGGGTGACACCGGCCAAGGAACGCTTAGGTGCAAGAATTGAGTTCAAGACACCTACAATGCCTAAGAAGAAGAATACTACTAAAGACAAGGGGAAAAGGAAAGCTACAGACAAGAAGGTTTGGGTGGAAAAGAAGCATGGGGTGCTAGCTGAGGGAGAAACAATCTATTCTAAGATTGAATGTAGGTCCTCTAAAGGATGCCTACTAGCTAAAGTAATGGATGAAGAGGAGGAAACGGAAAAGAATTGGAAAAGGGCAAAGAAGGAGAAGAAAGACTAGAACCTTGCTTAGCTTTAGATTTATTAGATTCTTAATTTTTATTTAAAGTTGATTTATTTCAGCCTTATTTGAATTCCATTAACAATGTAATTTTATTTTATTAATGAAATTTCAGCTTTCAATTAAATGGGTTACTTTAAATTTATTTTATTAAAGCAATGAAAAACCGAAAAAATTAATTTTCCAGAAATTCTTCGAGTACGGAAGTCGAAAATTTTCCGAAAAACACCGAAGTTCGCCCAGATTTTATTATCGAGCTGGCGCCAGTAATTGTAGATTGGCGCCAACTATTAAGGTCTAGCGCCAGGCGCCAATACCATCGGCTGGCGCTAATGGCCTATTGCTGGCGCCAGGTTCTGCTCTGTGACGTCAGTTGCTTTTCCGACTTTTGTTGACTTCTAGTCGATTTTGGAACGCGGAGATGTCGAAATAATAAATTGGCCGCACCCGTAATGGGTTTCCTACGTATCCTTTCATAAGGAATCAGGTCGAACGTAGCTCTTTTGAGTGTCCTACTCAAGTAATTATGGGTAGTATTTTTTAAGTTGGTCAAGATTGGTCATGTTTGATAATTCATTGCCATCCATATCAGTTAATTTTGCTGCACCACCTGACAGGATTGTTTTGACAATGTAGGGGCCAGACCAATTAGGTCTAAACTTTCCCCTTGGATCTAAAACATTTTTCCTTAACGCTTTTAATACCAAATCTCCTATTTTGATATTTCTTGTCTTGACCTTCTTATTAAAATGTCTAGCCATACGAGTTTGATAGCACTGAGTGTGATGTAGAGCTTCTAGTCGTTTTTCGTCGAGTAGGATCAATTCTTCATATCGTGCCCTAGTCCATTCGACTTCATCGAGTTTACTCTCTAGCGCAATACGTAGAGATGGTATTTCTAGTTCGACAGGTTGTACGGCATCCATTCCATATACCAAGGAAAATGGTGTATTTCCTGTTGACGTACGGATTGACGTGCGATAACCCCACAATGCAAAGTGAAGCTTGTCAGGCCAATCCTTATAATTTTCTGTCATTTTCTCGGTGATAGTCTTTAAATTCTTATTAGCTGCCTCGACTGCTCCGTTTGCTTGAGGTCTATAAGGGGACGAATGATGATGTTGGATACCATATTTATGTAGCAATTCTTCACATTTGGCTTGAAAGTGAGTTCCATTGTCACTTATCATTTCATGTGGGACTCCATATCGACAAATGATATTCCTCTCGATAAAAAGTGCTACATGTTTTGCGGTAAGTTTAGCATATGATTACGCTTCAACCCACTTCGTAAAGTAATCAATTGCTACTAGAATAAATTCATGGCCTCTTGTCCCTGGAGGAGTGATCTTACCAATTATGTCAATTCCCCATGTAGAGAATGGCCAAGGTGACGTGTAGGTGTAGAGCAAAGATGGAGGAACGTGTTGTAAATTGGCATAAATTTGACACTTAGGGCATCTTTTCACATATTGATGGCAGTCCCTATTCATGGTAGTCCAATAATACCCTTCTCTCATTATTTTTTGGACTAACATTTTGCCATTTATATGAGTTCCACAGATTCCTTCGTGGACCATTCTCATTATTCTTTGTGCATCCACCTTCCCTACACATAGGAGAGCTCGACCTTTAGGTACCCTTTAATGTAGCTCGTTGTCTATGAGTACATATTGAGAAGCCAAAAGTCTCAAGGCTCGTTTCGCTCTTTTGTCAGCATGAGGGGGGTATTCTCCATTGGTGACATAGTTGAGAATGTCTGTGTACCATGGTTCTTCTTCTTGTTCTTCATCTTCGTCTTGGACTGGGTTGTCGTCTTCTATAGCCTATATATATGCTGGTTTGTGCCTTTTTTCAATAGTTAGAGGCATTTGCTCGATATCCGTGGGAATTCTAACCATTGAGGCTAATCTTGCCAAGGCATCAGCAAATTGGTTTTCTTCTCTAGGTAGATATGTGTATTCCACCTTCTCTAACTGATCGGTAAGAGTTTCCAGATAAGTTTGGTAAGGGGCTAGGCTTTCGCTCCTTACTTTCCACCTTTTAGATATTTGATTGATGATTAGAGAGGAATCTCCGAATATCCTTAACTTCTTTACTCCCAACGCCAGAGCTGTTTCAAGGCCTACCACACATGCTTCATATTCAGCAGCATTGTTGGTAACGTCGAAATCAAGCTTTATAGAGATTGGGACATGTTCTTCCTTAGGTGATACTAGTAGCACTCTGACACCACATCCCTTTTGGTTTGAGGCTCCGTCGAAATACAAGGTCCAAGTATCATCTTCGGTGACCATCAAATCTTCATCTGGAAATTCATTGTCCTGAATTGGTGTCGAGTCTTCTATTGGAAAATCTGCCAGAAAGTCTGACACCACAGATCCTTTAATAGCTTTTTGTGGCATAAACCGCACATCAAACTGGGCTAAGTTGACTATCCATCTTGAAATATGTCCATTGAGCGTTGATTTCTCGAACAAGTATTTGAGTGGATCTAATCGAGATACCACGAAAACGGTATGCACCAACATGTAATGTCTCAACTTAGTTGTGGCCCACACCAAAGTGAGGCACAATTTCTCGAGTGGTGTATAGCGTGTTTCGTATTCGAGCATCTTCTTACTTAAGTAATAGATTGCATTCTCTTTTTTTTCTACCTCTTGTGCTAGCATGGCTCCCATTGTCTTCTTGGTAACCGTCAAATATAACTTTAGAGGTATTCCGGGAAGTGCTGGCGCTAATGCGGGAGGATTTGCGAGATAGGCTTTGACCCGGTCAAAGGCTTTTTGACATTCGTCATCCCATATTACTGGTACATTCTTCTTGAGCTTTTTAAAGATTGGTTCACATATCGTTGTCAGTTTTGATATTAACCTACTTATGTATTGCAACCGGCCAATGAATCCTCGAATCTGTTTCTCGGTCTTGGGCGGTGGCATTGACATGATTGCTTTAATCTTGGTCGGATCTATCTCTATTCCTCTAGAGCTTATGACGTACCACAAGAGCTTGCCTGAGGTGACTCTAAAAGCACATTTTGATGGATTCAACCTCATATTGTATTTTCTTAACCTTCCGAAAAATTTCCTTAAGGCTACTTGATGGCCTGGACGGTCCTTTGATTTCACAATCATGTCGTCGACATATACTTCAACTTCTTTGTGCATCATGTCATGAAGCAAGGCAGTTGCTGCACGTTGGTAATAGCACCTGCGTTTTTCAACCCAAATGGCATTACCGTATAACAGTAAGTGCCCCATGGTGTGATGAAAGTTGTTTTTTCCATGTCTTCTTCTACCATGAGAATCTGATTGGACCCTGCATATTCGTCCATGAATGAGAGAAGCGCGTGATTTGTCGTGTTGTCTACCAGAATATCGATGTGTGGTAGAGGGAAGTCGTCCTTCGGACTTGCCTTATTTAGATCTCGATAGTCGACACACATCCTTACCCTTCCGTCTTTCTTTGGAACTGGGACGACGTTGGCGACCCGTTCGGGGTATTTGGATACCTTGATGAAACCTGCAGTTATTTGTTTTTGAACTTCTTCTTTTATTTTAAGTGCTACGTCGGGTTTCATTCGACGCAACTTTTGTTTTACAGGTTTCATTCCTGGGATTAATGGTATCGTGTGTTGAGCTATTTCTCTGTTAATACCTGGCATATCTTCATATGACCAAGCAAATACATCGATAAATTCTTTAAGCAAGTTAATTAAATCGGTTCTTTCTTGTTTATTCAATGTTAGTCCGATTTTAACTTCTCTTTTATGAGTTGAATCATTTGAGATGTCAACTGTTTCAGTCTCTTCAATTACTGGTGTTTTCTTTTCAAGTGTTTCCATTGCTTTAATAATTTCTTTATCTTTTTCATCGTTAGCTAAGCAATGTTCGTCATCTTGGGTTAGGGAAGAACACGAGAAGTAAGGAGAATGAGAGATATTATTATACTCTGAGATCATTACATCAAAGAGTGATATGTCTTCAGGGACTGGATCACTAACTATCCTAGGAGAAGAAAAAGGAAGGGGAGGCATTATAGCTAAAGACTTAGAAGATTCTACAAGGAAAGACTCTAACTCTGACTCTGACTCTGACTCTGACGATTCTTCAAACATCGGCCCTTGCCCTGTCGTGATCGATATCTTCCTTCCACTCGGAGTAGTCACCTTGATAGTCTTGCTCCACCCTTGCAGCGATCCTTCGGCTGGAGTAATTAGTTTTGAGGGGTCGAAGTTTTCACTTTGTAGGACCGTTTGAATGAGTGAAGAGTTGTCTTCCTCATAAGCTGACTCATTCTTTTCTCGCCCAAACAGTAATCCCATGACGTTAAAGTCAAAGCATGGGGGTGCTTTCTCCTTATGGACAGGAGTTGGGACTTCGTCGGTGAAATAGCAATCCAAGAAAATCTCGAATCCTGGTTGTCGTATGCCATTTACAACAAATGGTTCGGGAAATTCATGGCATGGATAGTCCTCTCCTTCTTTTATAAACTGACCATTAAGCGTAAGGGGGTACTGATCCATTGGAATTGCTTTCTTTTGAATGCGAGCGTCCCTACGTGCTTTCAATTTATCCTGGGCTCGCTTGAGATCTTTCCGAGTCGGTTCGAAACCAAGTCCGAAAGTATCTAGTTTAGGGAGGCCAGGTGACTCTATCGATTTTGCTATCCCCTTCTTCTTTCCTAAGGTCATCCCAGGGAAGTGTCCTTGTTTCTTCATCATAGTGTTGAAAATCATGTTGGAATGGGGGTTGTGGCAAAGAGATGTCCTTTCATCCTCTTGGATTAAGGAGACTTCTTCGTTAAAGCCCCATAGGTCTTCATCATCTTCGTCGTGCTCCACGTTGATGATTGGATTCTCTATTGATTTGATCCTCATTGGCGAAGAATCAATAGTGATGGGGATTCCTCCAACTATGGCTTTCACTTGTTGGTGGAGAGATGAAGGGACGGCATTTAGATCATGGAGCCAAGGGCGTCCTAACAACAGATTGAATGAGGCTTTGATGTCTACCACTTGAAAAGTAGTAGCATGTTCTATTGCTCCTGCCGTCACATTTAGGGTTATTTTGCCAAGAGCTTGACGTCGAGTATTATCGTAAGCTCTTATTCCTTGTGTGGACGGAGTTAAATCCTCATCTCTTATGCCAAGCATCCTTGCAGTCCTAAGTGGACAGACATTAATAGCCGATCCATTGTCTACAAGAGTCATGGGAACATTCATCCTTTTGCAGACTACCGTGAGGTTTAACGCCTTGTAGTGTTTGTCACCTTCCGGGGGTAAGTCTTTATCAGAGAAGGTAATTAGATTAATCGGACTAGGGAGGTCACTCGTGAGGAAGTTAGCTAGTCCCTCAGGAGTGGTGTCAGAATTTATCCCGATTTTATCCAAGGCATTCATCACAGCTAACCTATGTTCTCGAGATGTTGCAAGAAGCTTCCATACATTCATCTCAACTTTTGTCTTCTTGAATTGTTTAACGATGTCATTGTCTTCGATGATCGGTATGGGAACTTGTTGTACAGTAGGCATAGGTTGTGTTGAAACGGGAGGTTGTATTCTCCCAGATCTTGTGAGGACGTCTATTGATGAATCTTCTTCAGCCCAAATGTCGTCCGTGGTGTATGATACAGAAGGTGAAGGTCCTAATATGTCTTTTAGATAGACATCTTCTGCATCACTGTCCCATACTCCATTAACATTTATGTCCTCTTCTTGTTTGATTTGGACTAGTTCCTTTCTATCAATCATTTTCTGCATCAAATCCTTGAACTTGAAGCAGTTTTCTAGGGTATGTCCTCCTGACTGATGGTATTGACAGTAATATCTATCTGTCCTTTTTAATGATTCAAATGGTCTCGGTTCGAGAGGTTTGACCTTGCCATTCTCGGAGAGCATTTCAAACATTTGTGTATACGGGATCCCAATTGGAGTATAAACTTTATTGCTCTTCTTGGGTCTTTGGGTGACTTGTAAGGGAAAGTGTTTTGCCTCATAAGTTGTTTTTACTGGTGTGAATTCTCTCTTAAGTTCATCCATAATTTTGAGAGTTTTACGTAACAGTTGCGATGTCTCCCTCATATACAGTGTGAGCACTCGTATCTCTACCTCATTTGCTGGTTCTGAAAGATTATCTTTAACATCGAAGAAGATCTCTTCTTCTTCCTCTTCGACATTGGTTGCTTTGATAGGCTTAATGAGAGATGAGGGGTCAACTTCGCTTTCTTCATCAGAGATAGCCAGAGTATGAGCTAGAGGTGCAATGTCAATACTCGGCTTCTTACTGGCAGGGGGCAACGGTAGCTTGTTACTGTCAATTAGGTCTTGAATAGCTTCCTTAAGCTTCCAACAGCTTTCATTAGAATGGCCCCTACCTTGATGATATTTGCAATGTGCATTGGGGTTCCAGTTAGGCGACCTCTTCTCGACTGGTGGATCTCCAAATGGTCCAATGGGAGTTATAAGACCTTTTGCATTTATTCGATCAAACGCGGTGTCATAACCCATGCCAATAGGAGTGAAGTTTCTCCTAAACGGTTTCTTTTGTCCTTGGTTGTTCATGGCGAGGACTTCTCCCAGGTTAAAGGCGCTAACATTATTTGAGTGGGCGGTTTCGGAAGAAGAAGGATTATCTTTCTTCTTTCCTTTCCAGCCACTGTTGGAGTTATTGTTGGCAGCTTTAGATTTAGCCAAGTCATCTTCGATATTAATCCCAATATCATAAACGGCCTTAAAGGTATGAAGGTTATTTTGATATTTAAGATGTTTTGAATATTTTTCTTGGAGGTTTTTAATGAACAGTCTCACGGACTCTTTCTCACTTGGTACCTCAATCATTTTAGCTGAGGTTTCTCTCCACTTGTTAAAGAAAGATGTGAAGCCTTCATTCTCCTTCTGTTTGAGGATTTCAAGTTCTCTATAGTCAGTTTCGACTTGAATGTTGCACTTGTACCTATCAACAAAAGCGTTTGCTATGGATTCCCATGTAGAGGTCTGTTTTTTTCAAGAGAAAAGAACCATTGTTGGCAAACGGTCTCGAGAGATAGCGAGAACAGAGAAGGGAAGACTTTCTTATCGATACCCTTGATACTCATTATTGTTTCAAATGCTCTTAGATGGAAGTATGGGTTGTCGATTGCCCTAAATTTTGGGATGTCGTTGGCACTGAACTTCTGTGGAAGAAGATCTTTATCCACCGAGACCCCTTGGGATGTGAGTTCTTGAAACTTGTAGTCGCTGGACAACTTGCTTAGGCTTTCTTGCATGAGGTCCATTTGTTGTTGCTTCACGGGATCCTCGATCTTAAGTGCGAGAAGCTTCAGTGTCTCAGTTACAGTAGCCAGTTGGTTCTTGAGATCGTTAACTTCTTCCTGAGTTGCCATTATGACTCTTGCTTTCCTCTTGCGGGCTATAGGTTTGTCGAAAAGTTGGACTTGTACGAAGAGGTTATCTTTGATTAATCGTCCTTCCTTTCTTGACCACGCGCTGTAAATTAAGCCAGTTTGCGTTTTAATTACTTGACTCGGATCAAATTGACTTTATGGTTTTGTTTTAAAAAAAAAGTATGTATATTTTTAGGGAGCAATAATGTATATGTGTTTAGGGAACTTAAGTATTATTATTTATTGGAGGATTAATATCCGACTTACCCCTCTAAAAAATGACGAAAAAAATAACACGCGCACACAAGACTCCCTTAATCATGGTCAAGACATGTGTATTGGTGTGTGTATTGAGTGTAAGTGACATGCTTGGACTCTTGTGTAAGACCATGAGACTTAGTGCCTAAACTCAAACATTAATTTAATTAAGCATGATAGTCAGCAAAATTAACCGAATTGAACAGAAAACTGATTAATTAGACATTAGGTGATGACTCGACAAATAATCCGAACTGTCGGCCAAGCGACAGGACTGGCGTCACAACATAGTGATTGGCGCCAGACTTTTTAGTAAATGTCTGGCGCTACACACCATACAGTGGCGCTACATCTCAGATTTTGGCACCAACATTGGAGCTTTGGTTTGGGACTGTTTTCGGTATTATTAGTCAACTGGGGTATGCCTAAAGTCGTACTAGGTCAATTCCGATTAAAAAGAAACTTTATTGACTCAAATTAATTAATTAATTAGGCAAAGTTATTTAAGTTATTAATTTTAATCTCAAAACAAATCAACAAACGGTTAAGAGGAGCATAGAATATATATGCGCAACAAATAATGCACAATTAGTCAAGTAGGCACAATATGATGCAATGAGTTCGCAACCTAACCATGGCTCTAGTTCTCTAAAGTTCGGGATATGGTTTAGTCAAATAGGGTCCATGGTTAATTGTCCAGATGCACCGCGTAGAAGCCTTACCGTGAAGGGTTAACGCGTGTGGATAGGACACCGCGAGTTTTTAGAAAAAACTCACTTCCATGGTTTGGTGAATTCAACCTCTCAGATGTACCTTTTGTTGCCAGGAGCGTTCAATCAGGTAGATAGAGCATGAATTCCAAGAGGGTTATGTCCATATGTAGAACACATATGGGTTTCAGAAAAGTGAGAAAAAATTCAATCAGGAAGTAAGATCGAGCAAACAATACGAAAAACCGGTCGAAATTAGAACGCATATTTCTGGCTCGGTATTGGGGGAAATTGGCGCCAGCAAACAGAGACGGGCGCCAACTTTTAACTGTAGCGCCTGGCGCCAATACTGGCGTCTGGCGCTACGGTTAAAAGTTTGGCGCCAAGCTCTGGCCCCTGACGCTACTTCCCACATGCCTCAGCAGCTTTCTGTGCTCAATAAAATCACCCAGTTTCGCGCGGTGTTATTTCAGTCCTAGTTGTGAAAGACATTTCTCAAATTTCCTACGTGTAAAAATCCTATGTTTTTTACTCATTACGGATGGTCTTTCCAATGAGAACCTTTTTATGCATATGCCACAATGTTAATCAAAATTACGCACATGAAATACTTAGAACTTTTCGAGTCTCATCCACTCATTCTAAATCATTGCCGAAACAAATTCAGGAATTAAAATAGAAATCCTCCCCAGCGGAGTTGCCAAAAACTGTAGGGAATAATTTCAAGCCTTTAAAATCCCACTAGCTTGAACCCCACTGTGATCATACACTAAAGTACGATGGCATCCAAAAGGGAAGAAGATAGAGCAAAAGAGTCGCCAACAAGTTTTTAAGGAACTTGTAAACCGTTCACGAGGTGAAGGTTACACCCCTTAACGATCCAAGAGATCGTCAACTCCATAAGGTCATGAACCAAATAAGGGTTCGGGGATGATGGTACAAATCCAACCTAAAAGAGATTGAACCTGCCCTAATAATAGGCCTCTACTTTATTCTGCTCGTATTCATGTGCGCTTTCTGACTAACATACAATCAATAGGAATTAACCCTAAACCTGTTTAATCTATGTTGGTTGAATTTAATGCACAAATAAACTATTATTGGCGATCACTTGAATTATAATCACAATTAACCCTAACAAGATTATTAATTATCTTATTAAGCATGATTGCAAGTACAAATTCCCTTTAAACATGCAATAAAGGTGATCAAGCAATAACAATATAAAATAATATGTGTCAAGCAACATAATAAATAATCAACATCATTAATAATAATAATAATCATAATCATAGTCATCATAATCATGTTAAAGCATAGCAAGATCCTAGGCATGATACTAACAAGATTAATAACAAACCCTAGCATGTCACTAAGCAATAAAAATCAAATCTTTAGCCCTAACATGATACTAACATGAATTAACATTAGGAAGAACATAGGAAGCATCGTACTTTTAATCATACTTAATATTAAAATTACCCTAGACACACGTTAAAGTACTTACTTGGATGCCTCGTACCTCTTTCTAATTACAAAACACACACGTTAGTAACTTCAAGGAAAATAATAAACAAAACAATTAAATTAAATAATTGAAAGAGAGATTTGGAACCAAACCCTCAGAAATTAAAACCTTTCACGTCTAGGGCGAAGGAAACTTTGAATATGGCTAGGT